>NC_059172.1:45237616-46596782 GCF_019923935.1 Bubalus bubalis | reverse complement strand
GCCTTCTCCGAATAATAACAACTAAATGGTACTGATTCTTAGTATGTTTTAAGCATGGTGCTGACTACTTCCCATGAATGATTTCATTTCCTTCCATACAATATAGCAACATATAAGCCAGTTTTTTCTTGGATATTTTAATTTTTTTGTGTGTGTAGCCTCTTCTCTTTAGAGGAAGAACTACTTTCTGAGAAGTCTTCTTTTGTCAAGGCACTGAAAATTCCCTCTATTGCCCTAAGCAATTCAGTTTTCCCATCAGGTTTGTACACCCCATTCAGTAAAACCCATGCGAGCCAGGAAATCGGACTGCTTTTCTTCTCTAATTCATGCTGCCCAGGAACATCTCAATTCACCTGATGATGCTCGTAGGGAGCCAGGACTGGTGGGCCCCATCACCCCGTGCAGTCAGGAAGAGTGGCTAGATTTCAATCTTGCTCCCAGTTTATCTCCTGTGCCTGACAGTGCCTGACACACAGGAGGTCATTTGTAAATATTTCTGGAATGAACAAATGTGTGATCAAACTAAAACATAACAAAAGTCAGAATGAACAAATGTTTAACAAAGGAATGGCAATGTGCTGTGGGAAACAGACTGAGAGCTTGTGGGAAACTTTCATGGGGAAGACAGGATTTGACCTTGAAAGTTGAGTTGGCTTTTAATAGGCAGAGACTAGGAACGAGAACATTTCAAATAAAGGGAGCTGTGCAATAGCACAGGTACAAAAGAGTATGTGATTTGTTCAGTGTAGAGAAATCGAATGAACAGTCTGTATCACGGAGGTTCAGTGCCTGAACCGTCAGGGCGGCCAGACAGGGCACAGTCAGAGGTGGGGCTGGAAGCTTGTGGAAGGCAGCTCAAAGGAAGAGCTCCAACACCGTGTTCAGGAGTTTGCTTTATCTGTTGGCAGCAGGGGAACTCGACCACTGAGAGTTTCTGAGGAGACTCGCTTGCTCAGATGTGTCCTTTTAAAAAGATGACTCTGCTGAGGAGGGTTTGGGCGTAGGCAGAGACTGGACAGCCAGACTAGAGACGGGATGGCAGTGTACACGGGTGAGCACGTCTCTCCACAAATCTTCAAGACCCCCTCCTCAAGGGAAGTTTGTCTGGAGTGGTGCTTCTGCTCCCAACAGATCTGGGAACATGTTTGCCATGTGTGCCGTGCTAAGTCGCTTCAGTCGTGTCTGACTCTTTGTGACCCTATGGACTGTAGCCTGCTAGGCTCCTCTGTCCATGGGATTCTCCAGGCAAGAACACTGGAGTGGGCTGCCATTTCTTTCTCCAGGGGTATTTGCCATATTTAAGAAATAGGGTTGTGTCCTCCATGTTCTTTGTAGATATTTTAAATGCAGGGTCATAGAGAGAAAGTTAATTAACATAGAAAAAATACCGTAGATATTAATTCTTCTAATCAAGGCTAACAAGTCTGCCTAAATGGGATGGGGAGGGGTGAGTATATTCATAAATCCAAAGTCTGAGAAAAGAAAAGGGAGGAAAAGAGCACTCTTCTGATCCCACGAGCCTCTCCACTGCTCTCTTCAGAACTGCCACTTTTTCCAACAGATGGCTGTGTTATTAATTTCTTTGACAGTTTCTAATATAGACTCTTGCGAGTTCCTTGGACTGCAAGGAGATCCAACCAGTCCATCCTAAAGGAGACCAGTCCTGGGTGTTCATTGGAAGGAATGATGCTAAAGCTGAAACTCCAGTACTTTGGCCACCTCATGCGAAGAGTTGACTCATTGGAAAAGACTCTGATGCTGGGAGGGATTGGGGGCAGGAGGAGAAGGGGACGACAGAGGATGAGATGGCTGGATGGCATCACTGACTCAATGGACGTGAGTCTGAGTGAACTCCAGGAGTTGGTGATGGACAGGGAGGCCTGGCGTGCTGCGATTCATGGGGTCACAAAGAGTCAGACACAACTGAGTGACTGAACTGCACTGACTGAATATATTCCGAGAATGTACAGCATTCCAAACAATACGGCCCCTCGGTCCCTCTGTGGGGCCAGCCTCTCCTTCTGAAGCCATGGCCACTGTTACGTGTCTGCTCATAGCCACCACCTGGTTTTCCTCCATAATCACTTAAAAAAAAATTTTTTTATATGGAATATTTTTTAAAAGTCTTTATTGAGTTTGTTACAATACTGCTACTGTTTTACGTTTTGCTTTTTTTGTCTGCAAGGCATGTGGAATCTTAAGTCCCTGACCAGGGAATTGAACCCACACCCCCTGCATTGGAAGGCAAAGTCTTAACCATTGGATTGCCAGGGAAATCCCTCCATAATCATTTTTTATTTCCCATTGCTCTACACAAATTTAAATCTCTGGTTAATTCTGATATCATATAATCACCATAAAATTTTACCCTACTCCCACTGCAGTTTTAAACATTATCTCACGCCCATTCAAAGGCATGTTACAAAAGCATCAAGAGTAGAGGGTAGGAGGGGCTCAACATTAAGACACAATATAGCAACAGAGCCTACAGCAGTTTGAGATTGGTTGGGTATGGAGATAACAGGTCAGGAAACAGTCAAAGATGATTTATATTTTTGAGCTGGCATCCTGGAAGGATGATATTATTTGTTAGAAACAGTACTGGGAATTGGGGTACTATTATTTAGTATTTAGCCAGAAAACCAGGGTCTACCACAATCCTTTTTCAAACCATAGCCACCTATTTTAAAGTTACAAGAGAGAAGACACACACACACACACAAACACACACAGAACAAATGAAATAACAAAATAGAGCAGGTAAAGGATTCTGCCCAGTTTTCCTGCTCCTTCCTCCCTCAAAGCCCAGACTCAGGTTTCAACTCTTGCTGCTTTGATCACATGGTGGAAAGAAGCCAGAAAGAGACTGAGTACAAGACAGCTAGGCTGGTTGCTGGCCCTTACCACTTTAGACGTGAAGAAGGAAGAAACAGATAAGAGACGAATAGTCAGATCTGCTTAGGTGGAGAAAGCCTTGGGTCAGCAAACAAGTTTGGCCCTACAGAGAAAGCAAAACAATAGAGAACGTTCCACCCATACCTTTTTAAGTAGAGGTTGGCAAAGTGTGGTTCAAATAGGGCCCATTGCTTGTTTTCATATGACTCACAAGCTAAGAATGATTTTTATATTCTTTAATGACTGTAAAAAAATAAAAGAAGAATAATATTTCATGGCAAGTGAAAATTATATAAAATTTGAACTTTAATGTCTGTACATAAAATGTTATTGGAACACAGCCATGCCCATTCGATTACCTATTGTCAATGATTGTTTTTAGCTTCAACAGAGAGGATCATAGCCCACAAAACCTAACTTAATTATTATCTGGCCCTTTATAGAAAAAGTTCACCAGTCCCTGTTCTTGAGTTATAGTGATGTCTCCCAAATAAATAGGGCCTGATTAGATTTTAAAATCTAACCCATGCATATCAATTTCTCCTCTCTGGGAGAAGCAAGGAAGAGCTTGGAAAAAGGAGAGAGGAGCTCTGTATTCCTTCCTTTAAAGGAAACTGTACCCCAGGGTTGGAACACTGGGGAAAGAGCATGTTTTGAGGTGGCAGACTGTATATGTAGCTTGAGGTGTCTGGAACAACTAGGAGGTGACTGGACCTCTCAGCTGGGGTCTCAGGAAGCGGAGCTGGTGATCAAGACCTGGAGACATGTCTGCAGAAGAATAGGGAAGCCAAGGAAAAGCTTTCCTAGGGAGAACATAGACGGGCAAGAAGAGAGCTTACTAGAGTTGCCAGGTAAAATATTTACTTGCTAAATCTGGCCAGCCTATTGGAGAAAGAACTGAAATTTGAAACCTGGATAGACGAGGAAGGGCCAGAAGGGAAACAGCAAAGGGAAAGTCAGAGGAGTGGGAGAAGAATCCTAAAAGCTCCTAAAAGTGGGAGGCATTTGTGATCTTCGGCAGTTTGGTTGAACAGTGGGGGCAGGAGCCATTAGACTGAAAAGAGAAACTATGAATATAGAGTCTAAGATATACAGCTTCAGGGGTTTATTTTTATTTTTTTCAGTTAATTTTTATTAGAGTATAGTTGATTTACAATAATGTGTTAGTTTCTGCTGTACAGCAAAGTGAATTCATTATACATATACATATGTATACTCTATTTAGATTCTATTCCCATATAGGTCACCATAGAGCACTGAATAGAGTTCCCTCTGCCATACAGTAGGTCCTTATTAGTTATCTGTTTTGTATACAGTAGTGTGTATATATAAAATAGATAACTCACCTCAGAAATTATCTATCATCAGAGCTTACAATGGCTTCTGAAGTGACTTTGCTTTTTGCTTTAAATACTTCATAATTAGATCTAACTCACTCATCCAATGTATGTCACTCTAGTAGTCAGTCACCTTAAAGAACTCTTTGTAGAAATTTTACCCTGGTAGATAATAATAGTGATAATAAAAATAATAATGATGATGAGGTTAAGAAGGAGGAGGGGGAGGATAACAATAGCTAACACCAGAATAGCATTTACTCAGTGAACACACTGTTCTAAGTGGAAGACACGGACTGACCCCCATGTGAAAAGTTGACTGGCGTCTTCTTGGTGATGGAAACAGTAGTCATGCCCAACATGAGTTAAATTCTTATGTGTCAGGCACTATGCAAAGCATTTTATTTGCACAGTGATGGAATACTTGATGAGGCAAGAGTGCTAAGGAGATAAAAGATACAAGTCAAAAGAAAAGAGCCAGATGAAATGCATTTTCCCTGGACAAGAGTAAGGACACCCCTTCCTCTGCGCCAGGGGTCTGAGAAGAAAGGATGAGCACAGGCACGCTGTGGCCTCACAGATGGGAGACTCTGAGTGTTGAGCTTAGTGGCTTCATGTCTCAGGGAATAAGGAGGTTTTCTCACCTGCTATGAGTGAGGGGTGCTTCTGTGTTAGATCAAACTCTCGGACACTAATACATTCTAAGGATAAATTACTGAATATGGCTGATAGGTTTTGCTTCTATAGCCATGAACAAGGCGTAATCACATAGACCAAAGGAAGGAGTATCTGGTTTTCAGTAACATATTAAAAGGCCAGGCAGCCACCACTCCTGCACTCACGGTTCATGCCCAGGCCCCTCACAAATGCATCCAGCCATCTCTGTGGACAATGCCCGCATCCTTGGATCAGTTTCGGTCTCCCATCTGGCCTCATATTCCTTGGGCCCCTTTCAGCCTCCAGAAAGCTGGGGACATAATGTTGGACTCATTCAGCCTTGAAGCGGACCAACATAAAAATGTGGCCATGATTCCTGTTGGGTACCTGAAAGCTCTGATGCTCCCCCAGGGGTCCCTCCCTCATCCATTCACAGCATGAAGTTGGCCACCTTGAGACATGTGTTCAGTAGCAAAAGAAGCCCAGGGGGAGGCAGGCCCAACCTTCCCTTGGAAACAAACTAATGCCGCTGAAACCCATCTTTACATCATGCTCTTTTTGTCGGGAACCTATCATTTCATTCATAACTTTGGGAAGATAATTACAGCATGCTAGCAAGAGACAACTTGATGAATAACTGTTTATTTTCAAAGGAGACATATTTCATGCACCGGCTGCATAATGGGGTCGGGAGCATAGCAAGCTGTCATCATGTTTTCTGTGTCATTTAACTGCCTGGCAGGGTTCTACATGGGAAATGGAAAATCTCCTTATGATAGATAATATAATATCTTTGGCCTTGTTCAGAAACCACATTTTGGAGGCAGGATTTGTAAGTATCTTAATGTTGTTCGTCAAACAGTCTATGTCAGCTTTGTCTTATTTCTTCTCCTCCTTCAGACTCTGCCCCACCCCACGTCCCAGCACAGTCCCCACATGATAGGCCTCAAAGGAAGTAGGGTTATAACTGTTGAGTACCTGGGCTAATCTTCATTTTGTGTTGACTGATGATCAGATCCAGGACCGAGAATCAACCCCCACCCCCCACCAATGCACAGAGGTTTTGAAGACACCGAAACATTATATATAATACAGCCACATAAATAATGAATTTAAAGTTTAGACCAGAAAATATAGGGACTACATAATATTAATAGCTCACATTTATTGAGTGCTAACAGTCTGCTATCCTTTACATGGATTACTCAGTGAATCCTTGCAAAACACTTATGAGGTAGATAAAATCAATATCTATTGTGTAGATGAGGAAATTACAGGGCTAGTTAAAAAAAAAAAGTCATTCAGCTAGCATTCAAGCTCAGGGTGTGAATCTGAGGTGTAAGTGCCTTGCCAGAAGGTGTGTTTCTCACTGCGGTAGATGCTGAAGTGCGCTACCCAGATCCCACATATGCCTCACAGACGTTAAGCCATCCATCCAATGATCAGTGCAAGCGGGAGGACAAAGGCCCAGCCCCTCACTCCAATTCAAGACAACTCTGAAACACCATCTGAGACACAGGGCCCTCCAAGAACTGGCTGACTCGTTTTGT
The DNA here is from genome assembly GCF_019923935.1 of Bubalus bubalis. NCBI lineage: Eukaryota > Metazoa > Chordata > Mammalia > Artiodactyla > Bovidae > Bubalus > Bubalus bubalis. The sequence goes on along the minus strand of NC_059172.1, from coordinate 46,590,343 downwards.
GTGATTGTATTGCAGTTTCCCCTCTGATATGACAGTCCTGCTTCTTCCCCCAACTCACCCCAGTCCCCACAGGTCTTACTAACAAGAGGACATCCCAATACATTTCCTGAACAGAGATCTCCATCTCAGAGTGCGCTTCCCCAGGAAAACTGGTCTGCAACACTCATGATTCATGATTCAGCAGAAAAATTAAAGCACAATGTTTGGGCTGCAGAACTGCACCTGATTATAAAGGGAAGCTGCCAATTTACTTCTGAATTTTCTAACAGTCAAAGAAAAAGATGGACACATGAGAACTGAACCAAGTTTCCAGGGATAATCTTACATGCATGCTTGCAGTACCTTGAAGATCTAGAGGCTGGGAAGACCAGGAGGCTGACCTCCTGCTTTCCTGGTGGACCCAGGAGAGGTTGCTGCCTTTAGCACAGATTGATTGCCCTTCTAGAGATCCACTCCAGTACTTTTGCCTAGAGAATCCCATGGACGGAGGAGCCTGGTAGGCTGCAGTCCATGGGGTCACTAGAGTCGGACACAACTGAGCAACTTCACTTTCATTTTTCACTTTCATGCATTGGAGAAGCAAATGGCAACCCACTCCAGTGTTCTTGCCTGGAGAATCCCAGGGATGGGAAGCCTGGTGGGCTGCTGTCTATGGGGTCATACAGAGTTGGACACGACTAAAGCGATGCAGCAGCGGCAGCAGAGATTTTCTGGCAAGGATAAGTATTTTCCCACAGGACACATGTAGGCTAAACTCAAGAAGAGTAGCCCAGGGTCCTAACATCCTAAACAAGTTTACCCTCCACTTGCCCTCCAGTGGTAAACTGGAGTTTACCACCCAGAAAAAAGGATACATGTCCCTTGGGGGGAAGATAAATTTGAACAAGAGGAGTCTAACAGCAAACCCCAGAAAGCCTGAGAGAACACCCCAGAAGGGAATCAGTTTGCAGTCTCAGTCGTGTCCGACTCTTTGCAACCCCATGGATGGTAGCCTGCCAGGCTTCTCTATCCATGGGATTTTCCAGGCAAGAATACTGAAGTGAGTTGCCATTTCCTCCTCCATGGGATCTTCCTGACTCAGGGATCAAACCTGCATCTCCTGTATCTCTTGCATTGCAGGCAGATTCTTTGCCATTTGAGCCATGCTGAGCTTCTCTCCAGAAGGGAATAGGTTAGTTCAAACATTACCAGGCCCAAAGAGCCTGATATCAAAGACCATACACTTTAAGTAAGACTTTTCCACCAACTTCACCTCCCTCCACCTGAGGAGAGTGGATAGTGAGAAGCCCTGGGCAGAGAAGCAGGGACGCAGCCACACCACCATCCTCTTTCCGGTTACAGTCTCCCACCCTAAAGTTAGCCCCAGCTAGGGGGAAGAGAAGGAGAAGACACCAAGTTAAATTACCATTAGAGTTTGGGACTGAACATTCTAACTACTAAATTAGACTGTGTTTGCAATTTAAAGTGACCTAGGAATAACTATTATCTGAGAGTGAGCAGAGTAATTGTGTGCTTGCTCTAGATTTCATCCCAGACAGAGGGAGATTTATTCCCACTAAATAAATTGCAAAACGGTGTGGGAGACAAAAAAGAAAATTGTGTTTTGATTACACCACCAGTGGGGCTTGTCTAGCATCCCAGTTACATCTGAGCTGGCTTCCAGTACTTGCGTAGGGGGAAGGATATTTGCATATTTCCTAGGGAACTTGGGAAGTGAGGGAGGCCAAGTGAGCAAAACTGGGGAAGTAGCACCCTGGGGAGAGGGGCAAGAAGGGCCAGAATCCAATTGTCCTGCAGGGAGGAGCTTCAGAGATTGAGGGCTGGCACTGCCTTCTGCCTGCTCTGGCAATGGGAACTGGCCTGGGAAGCATCAGAAGATACCAGGGGTTAGCTCATGCCAGGCAGGATCTCCAACAAGGGCCTTGGAGCACCCAGGCTTATTGCAAGGCTGGGGGAGAAAGTACCACGTGAGAGGATGGTACCATCTGAAATATGCCATCCCTCTCCTCATGTACACACACACACACACATACCCACTTCTGCTTATATCTTTCATTTTTCCTGCAAGCCATTAGCTGTAGGAAGCAAGGTGGAGAGAGAATGCTAAAGGAGGCGGGAGGGCTAAGGGTTATTGTGGCTGTTGAGCTAATGTGTGTGTGTGTGTTTTGCATGCTGTTCCTTCTGCCTGTAACACCTGCTGAACCAATCAGGGTCCTGACAGGAGACAGATGGCCAACTCAAAATAGTATAATTCAAGGAGGGTCTACTTGCAGGGGGCCTTTTCAAAGGTGTGGATGCAGGGGAAGTACAGGGGATTTGTGCCTAGGGCACCCTACCCTTAGGCCCAAAGAGACCAACAATGAAGGAGGGAGGGGTTCCTGGAAGCAGTTCACCCCACACATTTGTGGGAGCATGATAAGAACACTTGGAGGCCTCCCAAACCACATGTCTAAATATTTGAAAGTCATAACTCAAACTAAAAAACTGCTAAATGAAATATATTCTGTTGACTTTGGCAAATAAACCTTTAGAGCAACCTGGGAGACTGGGGTTTGAATTTAGAAGCTCCCCACCACCCAGAGTTCTGTGCAGGGACAACATGGCAGAAGGGGAACATCTGGGCCTGAGCCCCCCATAGCCCACCCTCTTCTCTCCTCATCCTTGCCACTGCCTATAACCATGGGTGACCTCATGTATACAGTGGACACCCCAGCCTTCCCGGCCATGCTGTGCCTGTGACCCACACACATGCACCACACAGCCTCTAGCCAAGCACTGAGCCTCAGGCTCAGAACGCTGCTGGTGTGGTCCACACTTGAGGAATGATGAGATGCCAGCACACAAAATAGAGGGGCAGGGCCTCACGGATCCTGGGCAGTGGGGCAGCTGGAGGAGGACCGGAACACTAAAGCATGGTGTCCATGGCAGGGGCCTCTCTTGAGGGTCAAAGGGCAGCACTGCTGGAGAGGGAACACAGGACACAACCAGTCCCCCATCCCCGAGGCAGTGCCACAGGGATGAAGACAGGGTCTGGGAGCCTTGAGGCCTGACCTCATGCTCCTCTCTCCCTTTGATTCCCCGAGGAGCTAGGGCTTCCCTGAGAGTGGGACAGGAGGCAGGGTGTGGGGGAAAAGTGGTGGACTCCCAGGTGGTCAGCCCCTAGGGGCACAAAGCAGGAAGGAGGAGGATGAAGACTGGGTCTGGAAGACAACGAGCCCTCTGTCTCCCCCATTCCTCTAGTTAACTTCTGCTCAAGCTTTAAACACCAGCTCCAGTGTGAATCTCTCAAGAAAACCCTACCTGGCCTCCATAGCTACAGCAAGTCTCTGCCCTTAGGTGGCCCATGCCTGCCTGCCCTTGTCCTTCACAGTTCACTGAAGTTTCTGTCATACGTGTGGTTATTTTATTAATGGCAGTATCCCTACCAGTCCACAAGCTCCACGAGGGCAGGGACTGGGACTGTTCAGGTGTTGCTCTATCTCCTCCCTGACGCGGGCCTGGCACGTGGGGGTTCCTGCTGTTCTATTTATGGTCCTCCCCACTTTGCTGGGGAGGGAGAGTGGCATTCAAGGGAACACAGAGAACATATGATGACAGTAACAGACATGTATGCACTCACACACACACATACATACACACACACATAGGTACATACACAAGAACTTGGAAGTGAGCCTTTGAGGGTTAAAATTCAGATTCTTGTACAACTGATTAGAACCATCATCAGCTTATACTAGAAGGACTGATGTTGAAGCTCCAATACTTTTGCCACCTGATTTGAAGAGCCGACTCATTAGAAAAGACTGATGTTGGGAAAGACTGAAGGCAAGAAAAGAAGGGGATGAAAGAGGATGAGATGGTTGGATGGCATCACCAACTCAATGGACATGCGTTTGAGGAGACTCCAGGAAATGGTGAAGGACAGGGAACCCTGGTGTGCTGCAGTTCTTGGGGTTGCAAAGAGTCAGATGTAACTTAGTGACTGAATAACGACAACAAGCATCAGCTTAATGAGCCAGTATAACTCCTGGATCCAGATAAGAATTTAAGGAAAGTATGGTCACATTTAAAGAAAGCAGCTGTTTAAGCACAAAGAGAGGTGCTCTCCAAACGGTGCCCAGAGGAAACAGTCCCTAGCTTGACCAGGTAACACCTAAGCCACTGGACGGGGCCGTCCTCCCTGGGGAAATAGGAGCATCAGTTTTTTAGGCCCTGATGCCATTAAAATTCTAAATTCCATAGCTACCTTGTCCTGTTCCCATGCTCACAAGCAGTCATCCAGTAATTTGGCTCATATGGAGCTGGCCAGTCAGGTCCATACAATGATGGGTTCGTCCATCATGAGCATTGCTCATATAAATTAGTGAATCGGTGTTCTGATTTTACTCCCAGTTCTTAGAGAGTTTGTTAGCATGGGTGGGCGTTTCCCAAGCCTCTGGAATGTCCTCTGGTGAACTCACAGGACACTACCCAGGAGAGAAGCAGCCCCACAAACCCAGCCATGGAGAGTTTTTTTCTTCTGTGAAAAAGAAATAATGGTATTTTCAAAGGGTCTAACATTTATCAAGGGGAAGAAGAAGGCATATAGAGTTATGTACAAATAGAAATGGTTTTGGTTTTTCATTTTTCCTTTGCCTTCTCCAGACCTAAATTGTCTTTCCAGCTAGAATACATAGTAGCAGAGAAATTCAGGGGAGGCTGAGGAGACAGTGCTCCTGAGGAGGGGCCGTGGGTGAGAGGGTGCTGGGGCTAGAGCAAGAGATGGAGAGCGACTTGACGTGGGGCCCCCGAGGCAGTTCAGTGCGAATGGAGAATAAAGTGAAGATCTAAGGTCATAGTGTGCATCAGGGACATGGAGAAAAGCCAGAAGGAACTGAAAAATCAGAAGTGGGGGAAGTCAGGAAGGAGACTGCGTGAAGTATGAAGAGTGACCTCTTTTGAAAAGCTCAAATATTTTGGTCTCTCACAGCAATTCGATTTTTATAGAAATATAAAGGCTAAATGCAGTGTGGTATCCTGGATTGACTCTTGGAACAGTAAAAGAATACCAGTGAAAAACCTGGTGAAAACTGCACAGTCTGTAGTTTAGTTAACTTTCATGTGCCAATGCTAATTTCTTAGTTTTGGCAAAGGTATCACGGGTACCGAAGGTTTAACACCTTCTGTATTAGGGAGAACTGGTTAAAGGGTATATGGGAACTCTGTGTTTACAACTTTTCTATAAATCTAAAATTATTCAAAATAATATGTTATAAAATGTATAAAGACCTATATGTTTTTTAGCTCAGGAAAGTTTTCTTCAATGTGTCATTGATTATTGTTTCTATTTTAATTGTTTTCTTAATCAAGAATTTTTATTATTCTTAGATTGGATCTCATTTTTCCACTTTTCATGGCCATCATATCATCCTTTATTGTTTTCATCTCTTCATTCTTTTCCCTCCGAATCCTGGGAGACCCTCTGAAATTTGCTCTCCACATCACTGATCTGATTTTCTGCAGTGCTGCTGCTTCTGCTTGTCAGTCCTCTACTCCTACATTTTTAATTTCTTTGTAATTCATTTTTATCCCAGTCATCTTTGTTTACACCTGCTCCAGCTGTATTTTAATCACAGACTATCTTCTACTGTCACTGTATGCTGCTGTTTCACAGAAGCCAGGGCTCTTTTCCTTCCAGCAGACATCTATCCTGCATGACACAGATGGGGATGCTCTCTCATCACCTTTAATGACTGGCCCTTTGCTATCTGCTTATGGTGCACATAAAAACACACCAACAGTACGAACATACACGGTGCTCAAGCTGTGTCTGTGTTACTTGCTTTTGCAATTTGCATTGATGACAATTTGGAATTCTTGAACAAAATTCCAGAAGACCTGTATCTTCTGAGTAATGCAGAAATAAAAAAAATAAATCACAAATAAAGGACCCATCACTGCCTGGCTAAAGCTTGACACTCTATAATGTTAAAAAGAAAAACCCATTAGCAATGGGGCCTTATTATTAGAAGATGCTTCATAGGAAATGAGAGTGTGATTATGCACCACCAGGAGTTGAATCAGGAAAAAAAATCCTTACTATGATTATAATGCTTCTATGTAAAAAATTATATTTCTGCTACAGTGTATCTGATAGAGAGGGTATTGTTTAGTGTTTGAGATGTTATTCCTTTGGACTCTAAATGGATAAAATTTACCTTTGTAAGTAGGAAATAGGGTACTCATCCTGTAGAGTGTTTCTTTGTGTTTGCATCACCCACCAGAGGCTTGCTCATCAGCTGAGAAGAGAGCAAGACCAAGCACTCAGAAACAAGAATAAAGGGAGTGCTGGTGGAGAAGTAGGTCATAGGTCATTTTCCCTGGAGGCTCAAGGATGTCCGAGAGGCAGGCTTGGGTGTGGTGGAAACAGCCCAGCACATGCGCAGGAGGGAAGACATGTAAGCAAACCTTCAGTGCCAGAAGCCATGGAAGTTAGAATAAAAGAAACAACTGTAAAACAGCGTTTTCTAAGTCTATCTTTAAGCTGCATGCACTTTCTATAATCTTTCCTTTTTGTTCTTATTACTTAGTAAAGTTTTTGGAGGGATTCAGATTGTCTTAAAAGATATTTCCATTTCTGCAAGGCCCATCTTGAAAGCTGGTGGTGGCAATCCCAGCAGATTAGACAGTGGCAACAGCGTGAGCCAAGTGGGAGCCCCTCTAAAGGAGAGAGAATCTAGGAGTGAGGGGAGGGGCATTCACTCACCAGAGACCCTCGCTGCCCTACCCTACTCTTTGTTTCAACAAGTGGCCCATCTTGAGATGGCTCTCAGGCAGACTTGTCATGTCCTGCCCAGTTTCAGACTTGCTCCCCGCTGCTGTTTCTGCCCTTTCCAGAACCTCAGAGGAATCCACCTGCCTGCCAAGAACCAATCCCTCTTGCTTCCTGAGCCACCAATAATAGAAATCACTGAGATCATCTGAAACGGAAGAACATTCCTGTCCTTTGTTGGATAAAAGATTTGCTTAATTAAGAAAAGAGTTCAATAAGTTCTAGAACCTGCTTTGCATTTTTAAAGCACTTAATCCACCATACACATTCTGTTTTAGTAAAGTTGGATCTCAATCTTTTATCTTAAATAAATGGATCTGACAGGATGCTACACTTTCAGATTAAGGATTTCATCCATAGGCATGGAAATTTCCTTCACCCACTGACATCTTCTAGGCTTCTATATTTTCCTCCAGCAAAGTTGAATTACTGCAATTCAGGCTCAGGAATCATCCTGACCAGCCCTGACCTCAGCAAAATCCCAAGAGGAGTTGCTAATATTTATAGAACTCTTGCTATTTGCCAGACATTCCTTTAAGTGCTTTAAGTCCAACAATAAACAAGGAGGGAGGATGTTATCATGAAGAGAAAGACAAGAGAGAAACTGTGAAGTTGGATAAATTGGCTCAAATCCCCACTCTGCCACTTCGCTCGCCTGTGTAATTCGGTCAATTTTCATTTTGTATCTCAGTTTCCTTCTCTGTGAAAAGGAACTAATAATAATACTTGCTCTCAGGGGGAGAGAAAGCAGTTGTGATGATTAAGAGAAATAACATTTGGAAAGAATACCTGGCACATGACCAGGGTCTTTCTTCTCTGCTTCTTCCTGATGGAAGCATAAGTGTAGCAGAATGTGAGCAGTTTGACCTACAACACTACCAAATGCAGTGGTTGGTTGTCTACCTTCCAATAAATGGTCTCATTAATTTTCTGGCAAAGAGGGAAGAGAAGAGCTGGCCACTTGCCAGGGCTAATGGAGTCATTTTGTAGGCTCTGTGGCTTGTTATTGATGAGTGAAACCCTTACCTACCATTACTCTGCGGGGCAGCACAATTCAAATTAGATGGAATGATGCGAGCCTAGCACCCAAGGGTGCGGGGAAGTATTGATCCTAGACGTGAACCCTCTGAGGTCAGAGGTCTGGTTTTGCAGACACAGCCTCCAGATGAGAATGTCAGCTGCTTCAGCATCAGCCCCTCTGTTCTATGACTGCTGCTGCTGCTGCCACTAACTAGACCATGTTGCTGCTCCAACCCTCCTGCCTCTTTTTAGAAAAACTTTTTATTTCATATTAGGGTATAGCCTAACATAACAAATAATGTTATGTCAGTTTTAGGTGAAGAGCAAAGGGACTCAGCCATACATATACACGTATCCATTCTTCCTCAAACCCCACTCCCTTTCAGGCTGGGCATAACACTGAGCAGAGTTCCTTGTCCTATACACTAAATCCTTGTTAGCTATCCATTTTAAACATAGCAGTGTATACATGTCCGTCCCCAACTCCCTAACTATCCCTTTCTCCCATCCTTCCCCTCATCAACCGTAAGTTTGTTCTCTAAGTCTGTGAGTGTCTGTTTTGTAAGTTCATTTGTATTTCTTTTTAGATTCCACATATAAGGGATGTCATAAAATATTTCTCCTTCTCTGTCTGATTTACTTCACTCAATATGACAATCTCTAGGTCCATCCAGGTTGCTACAAATGGCATTATTTCATTCATTTTAATGCTTGAGTAATACTCCATTCTATATATGTACCATATCTTCTTTATCTATTCTTCTGTCAATGGACACTTGCTTTGGACAGGTTGCTTTCGAGTCTTGGTCACGGTAAACAGTGCTGCAATGAACACTGGTCCACCCTACCAGCCTCTTGATGGCCAGAGATTGGTCACATCCACCACAAGAATTTCTGCAGACTTCCCTCATATCTAGGCTTGCCTGTACCTGGCTGGTTCAGTTGTGGGAGGGAAAGGAGAGGTTCTTCTGTTCATAGTCAAAAGACCATTTCATGAACATTTTCCAAAATAACTGGCTCAGATCAGTTCAATTGCTCACTTGTGTCCAACTCTTTGCAACCCCATGGACTGCAGCACACAAAGCTTCCCTGTCCATCACCAACTCCTGGAGCTTGCTCAAACTCATGTCTGTCGAGTTGGTGATACCAATCAACCATCTCATCCTCTGTCATCTCCTCCTCCTGCTTTCAATCTTTCTCAGAATTAGGGTCTTTTCTAATGAGTGCGCTCTTTGCATTAGGGAACCAACGAATTGGAGTTTCAGCTTCAGCATCAGTCCTTCCAATGAATATTCAGGACTGATTTCCTTTAGGATTGACTGGTTTGATCTCTTTGCTGTCCAAGGGACTCTCAAGAGTCTTCTCCAACACCACAGTTCAAAAGCATCAGTTCTTCGGCGCTCAGCTTTCTTTATGGCCCAACTCTCACATCCATACATGACTACTGGAAAAACCATAGCTTTGACTAGATGGACTATTGTTAGCAAAGTAATGTCTCTGGTTTTCAATATACTGTCTAGGTAAATAAAAAATAATTGGCTATAAGACCTACAAGACCTTCTAGAATTAACACCCCCAAAAGATGTCCTTTTCATTATAGGGGACTGGAAGGCAAAAGTAGGAAGTCAAGAAACACCTGGAGTAACAGGCAAATTTGACCTTGGAGTATGAAATGAATCAGGGCAAAGGCTAATAAAGTTCTGCCAAGAGAACCCACTGGTCATAGCAAACACCCTCTTCCAACAACACAAGAAAAGACTCTACACATGGACATCACAGATGGTCGACAGTGAAATCAGATTGATTATATTCCTTGAAGCCAAAGATGGAGAAGCTCTATACAGTCAGCAAAAACAAGACCGGGAGCTGATTGTGGCTCGGATCACGAACTCCTTATTACCAAATTCAGACTGAAATTGAAGAAAGTGGAGAAAACCACTAGACCATTCAGGTATGACCTAAATCAAATCCCTTATGACTATACAGTGGAAGCGAGAAATAGATTTAAGGGATTAGATCTGATAGACAGAGTCCTGATGAACTATGGATGAAGGTTCATGACATTGTACAAGAGACAGGAATCAAGACCATCCCCAAGAAAAAGAAATGCAAAAAAGCAAAATGGCTGTCTGAGGAGGCCTTACAAATAGCTGTGAAAAGAAGGGAAGTGAAAAGTAAAGGAGTAAAGGAAAGATATACCCATTTGAATGCAGAGTTCCAAAGAATAGCAAGGAGAGATAAGAAAGCCTTCCTCAGTGATCAATGCAAAGAAATAGAGGAAAACAATAGAATGGGAAAAACTAGAGAGCTCTTCAAGAAAATCAGAGATACCAAGGGAACATTTCATGCAAAGATGGGCTCAATAAAGGACAGAGATTGTAGGAACCTAACAGAAGCAGAAGATATTAAGAAGAGGTGGCAAGAATACACAGAACTGTACAAAAAAGATCTTCACAACCCAGATAACCACGATGGTGTGATCCCTGACCTAGAGCCAGACATCCTGGAATGTGAAGTCAAGTGGGCCTTAGAAAGCATCACTTTGACCAAAGCTAGTGGAGGTGATGGAATTCTAGTTGAGCTATTTCAAATCCTGAAAGATAATGCTGTGAAAGTGCTGCACTCAATATGGAGTGCAAATTTGGAAAACTTGGAAATTTGGAAAATTTGGAAAACTCAGCAGTGGCCATAGGACTAGAAAAGGCCAGTTTTCATTCCAATCCCAAAGAAAGGCAATGCCAAAGAATGCTCAAACTACCACACAATTGCACTCATCTCACACGCTAGCAAAGTAATGCTCAAAATTCTCCAAGCCAGGCTTAAGCAATACGTGAACCGTGAACTTCCAGATGTTCAAGCTGGTTTTAGAAAAGGCAGAGGAACCAGAGATCAAATTGCCAACATCCACTGGATCATGGAAACAGCAAGAGAGTTCCAGGAAAAAACATCTATTTCTGCTTTATTGACTATGCCAAAGCCTTTGACTGTGTGGATCACAATAAACTGTGGAAAATTCTGAAAGAGATGGGAATACCAGACCACCTGACCTGCCTCTTGAGAAATCTGTATGCAGGTCAGGAACAACAGTTAGAACTGGACATGGAAGAACAGACTGTTTCCAAATAGGAAAAGGAGTATGTCAAGGATATATATTGTCACCCTGCTTATTTAACTTATATGCAGAGTACATCATGAGAAATCGTGGGCTGGAAGAAGCACAAGCTGGAACCAAGGTTGCTGGGAGAAACATCAATAACCTCAGATATGCAGATGACACCATCCTTATGGCAGAAAGTGAAGAAGAACTAAAGAGCCTCTTGATGAAAGTGAAAGAGGAGAGTGAAAAAATTGGCTTAAAGCTCAACATTCAGAAAACGAAGATCATGGCATCTGGTCCCATCACTTCATGCATGGCAAATAGATGGGGAAACAGTGGAAACAGTGGCTGACTTTATTTTTCTGGGCTCCAAAATCACTGCAGATTCTGGGCTCCAAAATCACTGCAGATGGCAATTGCAGCAATGAAATTAAAAGACACTTACTCCTTGGAAGGAAAGTTATGACCAACCTAGGCAGCGTATTAAAAAGCAGAGATATTACTTTGCCAACAAAGTTCTGTCTAGTCAAGGCTTTGGTTTTTCCAGTGGTCATGTATGGATGTGAGAGTTGGACTACAAAGAAAGCTGAGTGCCGAATAATTGATGCTTTTTTACAGTGGTGTTGGAGAAGACTCTTGAGAGTCCCTTGGATTGCAAGGAGATCCAACCAGTCCATCCTAAAGGAGATCAGTTCTGGGTGTTTTTGGAAGGACTGATGTTGAAGCTGAAACTCCAATACTTTGGCACCTCATGCGAAGAGTTGACTCATGAAAAGACTGTGATGCTGGGAAAGATTGAAGGCAGGTGGAGAAGGGGATGACAGAGGATGAGATGGTTGGATGGCATCACCGACTCAATGGACATAGGTTCGGGTGGACTCCGGGAGTTGGTGATGGACAGGGAGGCCTGGCGTGCTGCGATTCATGGGGTCGCAAAGAGTCGGACACAACTGAGTGACTGAACTGAACTGAACTGACATGGATATTTACCTCTTCGGAGAAAAATCCCACCCAGTCCACCTTATTCTGGCCTATTTTTATGGTCCCACAAGATACTCACAAGCCCCATGGAATGCATTTTCCATTGTCACATTCAGTCTCTTCCAGGATCTCCTTGAGCCCACACTCTAAATGAGAACCACATGCACATGACTCTGGGTGTATCCATCAGCCTCTAAGGCCCCCCAGTCTCCAGTCTGTGTCCACTAGGAGCTAGTGATTAGGGTGTCCAGTTTAATTCTGGTTTAACTGGGTTTCATGCTCCTGTGCTATATTCATTGACCAAGCTGAGAGGTCTCAGTCTCCTTTTAAATACTAGACTCTGTTCATGCACTTGCTTATAACTAAACAATTCTTTAGTGTTGCTTTTTACAGAAGGCTTATTTTTTCCTTAGGGCATTGCATTTTATATTCAATGCATCACACAATCTATTTTGAAAAATGATTTTCAAAATTTTTTCTATAACATAAATTCTATCAAATATTCAAGCAAAAGTACTTAGCAAGTACTAAAAGAATTTAGTACTTACTCCCTCCCTTTCCTAGCAAATGCTACTCCCTGGTATTGATAACTTTAACTTGGTGTATATCTTTCTAAACTTTTTCCTACAGCTATAGTTTCATATTACCAATTAAAGAGTATACATACATATATAGCCTATTTCATAAAACATAGTCTTCTGTCTCCTTGAGCATTTTAAACATCCTTATTTTAAACACTTGCATAATATTCTGATAAGTGGACATATCATAATTAGCCATTTACCAAGTGTCAGTAAATTGGTCATTTCCAATTTTTCATGATAAATAATGCTATGTTCAACATCTTCATGCAATTTTTTTTTCATTTAAGATAATTTACTTTGGTTCAATTCCTGTAAGTGGAATTACTTAGTAAAAGAAGTAAAAAAAAAGCTAAAGAAGCAATTTATAATTTAATGAAAGGAAAATAAGAAAAACATATAGCCAAGCAATGCATTTGGTTAAATAAATGGTAGTTTGTCTATATAATTAAATATGATGAAATCATTAAAAATTATGTTGCGGAAGAACATTTAATATCATGGCAAAGTTTCCACTATATAGCAATTTGTAAAACAAATTACAGAACTTTCTATGTAATTTGTATGAGAACATTTTAATAATAAAAATATATCTGAATAGAATTTATATGAGAATACCAAGGCACAAGAATACCACTTCAGCAGTTCTTGCCTTGAGAACCCCTGAACAGTATCAAAAGGTAAAAAGATATGACACTGAAAAGAACTCCCCAGATCGGTAGTTACCTAATATGCTACTGGAGAAGGGTGGAGAAATAGCTCCAGAAGGAATGAACAGGCTGAGCCAAAGTGGAAACAATACCCAGTTGTGGGTGTGTCTGGTGGTGAAAGTAAAGTCTGATGCTGTAAAGAATAATATTGCATAGGAAACTGGAACGTTAGATCCATGAATCAAGGTAAATTGGAACTGGTCAAACAGGAGATGGCAAGAGTAAACATCGACATTTAAGGAATCAGCCCACTAAAATGCACCAGAATGGGTGAATTTAATTCAGATGACCATTATATCTACTACTATGGGCAAGGAATTGATGCTTTTGAACTGTGGTGTTGGAGAAGACTCTTGAGAGTCCCTTGGACTGCAAGGAGATCCAACCAGTCCATTCTGAAGGAGATCAGCCCTGGGATTTCTTTGGAAGAAATGATGCTAAAGCTGAAACTCCAGTACTTTGGCCACCTCATGCGAAGAGTTGACTCATTGGAAAAGACTCTGATGCTGGGAGGGATTGAGGGCAGGAGGAGAAGGGGACAATGGAGGATGAGATGGCTGGATGGCATCACTGACTCGATGGACATGAGTCTGAGTGAACTCCGGGAGTTGGTGATGGACAGGGAGGCCTGGCGTGCTGCAATTCATGGGGTCGCAAAGAGTCGGACACAACTGAGCGACTGATCTGATCTGATCTGATTGGCAAGAATCCATAGTACAAATGGAGTGGCCCTCCATTTGTACAGATGGAGTAGCCCTCCATTTAGAACAAATGGAGTAGCCCTCATAGTCAACAAAAGAGTCTGAAGTGCAGTACTTGGATACAATCTCAAAAATGACAGAATGGTTTCTGTTCATTTCTAGGAAAATCATTCAGTATCACAGTAATCCAAGTCTACACCCCAACCACTAATGCCAAAAAGCTGAAGTTGAACTGTTCTATGAAGACCTACAAGACCTTATAGAACTAACACTAAAAAAAGATGTCTTTTTCATCATAGGGGACTGGAATGAAAAAGTAGCAAATCAAGAGATGCCTGGAGTAACAGGCAAGTTTGGCCTTGAAATACAAAATGAAGCAGGGCCAAGTCTTGCCAAGAGAACATGTTAGTCATAGCAAACACCCTCTTCCAACCAGAAAAGAGACGACTCTACACATGGACATCACCAGATGGTCAATACCGAAATCAGATTGATTTTATTCTCTGCAGCCAAACATAGAGAAGTTCTATACAGTCAACAAAAATAAGACCAGGAGCTGACTGTGGCTCAGATCATAAACACATTATTGACAAATTCAGAATTAAAATGAAAGTAGGGAAAAACTCTAAACCATTCAGATATGACCTAAATCAAATCCCTTATGATTATACAGTGGAAGTGACAAATAGATTAAAGGGATTAGATCTGATAGACAGAATGCCTGAAGAACTATAGCTGCTGCTGCTGCTGCTAAGTCGCTTCAGTCGTGTCCAACTCTGTGCAACCCCATAGACGGCAGCCCACCAAGCTCCTCTGTCCCTGGGATTCTCCAGGCAAGAACACTGGAGTGGGTTGCCATTTCTTCTCCTAGGAAGAACTATAGATGGAGGTTCATAACATTGTACAGGAGGTGGTGATCAAAACCATCCCCAAGAAGAAGAAATGTAAGAAGAAAAAATGGTTCTCTGAGGAGGCCTTAAAAATAACTGAGAAAAGAAGATAAGTGAAAGGCAAAAGAGAAAAGGAAAGATATACCCATCTAGATGCAGAGTTACAAAGACTAGCAAGGAGAGATAAGAAAGCCTTCCTAAGTAATCAGTGCAAAGAAATAGAGGAAAACAATAGAATGGGAAAGACTAGAGATCTCTTCAAGAAAATTCGAGATACCAAGGGAACATTTCATGCAAAGATGGGCACAATAAAGGACAGGAATAGTATGGACCTAACAAAAGCAGAAGATATTAAGAAGAGGTGGCAAGAATACATAGAAGAACTAGAACTATACAAAAAAGATCTTCATGACCCAGATGACCACGATGGTGTGATCACTCACCTAGAGCCAGACATCTTAGAGTGCAAAGTTAAGTGGGCCTTAGGAAGCATCACTATGAACAAAGCTAGTGGAGGTGATGGAATTCCAGTTGAGCTATTTCAAATTGTAAAAGATGATGCTGTGAAAGTGTTGCACTCACTATGCCAGCAAATTTGGAAAACTCAGCAGTGGCCACAGGACTGGAAAAGGTCAGTTTTCATTCCAATCCCAAAGGAAGGCAATGCCAAAGAATGTTCAAACCACCACACAATTGCATTCATTTCAGACACTACCAAAGTAATGCTCAAAATTCTTCAAGCTAGACTTCAAGAGTATGTAAACTGAGAACTTCCTGATGTTCAAGCTGGATTTAGAAAAGGCAGCAGAACCAGAGATCAAATTGCCAACATTCGCTGATCATAGAGAAAGCAAGAGAATTCCAGAAAAACATCTACTTCTGCTTCACTGACTACAGTAAAGCCTTTGACTGTGTGGATCACAACAAACTGTGAAAAATTCTTAAAGAGATGGGAATACCAGCCCACCTTACCTGCCTCCTGAGAAACCTGCATGCAGGTCAAGAAGCAACAGTTAGAACTGGACATGGAACAATGGACTTGTTCCAAATTAGGAAAGGAGTATGTCATAGCTGTTTATTGTCACCCTGCTTATTTAACTTATATGCAGAGTACATCATGCAAAATACTGGGCTAGATGAAGCACAAGCAGGAATCAAGACTGTTGGGGGACATATCAATAACCACAGATATGCAGATGACACCACCCTTATGGCAGAAAGTGAAGAGGAACTAAAGAGCCTCTTGATGAAGGTGAAATAAGAGAGTTAAAAAGCTGGGGAAACGATGGAAACAGTGACAGACTTTATTTTCTTAGGCTCCAAAATCACTGCAGATGGTGACTGCAGCCATGAAATTAAAAGACGCTTGCTCCTGGAAGAAAAGCTATGACCTAGCAGCGTATTAAAAAACAGACATTACTTTGCCAACAAAGGTCTGTTTAGTCAAACCTATGACTAGTCATGTATGGATGTGAGAGTTAGAGCACAAAGAAGGCTGAGCACTGAAGAACTTGATGCTCTTGAACTGTGGTGTTGAAGAAAACTCTTGGGAGTCTCCTGGACTGCAAGGAGATCAAACCAGTAAATCCTAAAGGAAATCAGTCCTGAATACTCATGGGAAGGACTGATGCTGAAGCCGAAGCTGAAGCTCCAATACACAAAGAGAAGACTCATTAGAAAAGACCCTGATGCTGGGAAAGATTGAAGGCAGGAGGAGAAGGAATGACAGAGGATGAGATGGCTGGATGGCATCACCGGGTGATGGCGAAGGACAGGGAAGCCTGGCATGCTGCCAGCCTTGGGGTTGCAAAGAATTGGACACGACTGAGTGAACAACAGCAACCAGTTCTCAAGAACAGACAAGACAATCTTGAAGAACAAAATTGGAAGGTTCACACTACCAAAAATGAAGACTTATGGTAAAGCCACTGTTCTTAAGGTGGCATAGAATTGATGAAAGAATTGTTTTTTTTTAAAACAGAACATAAGTTTTTTGATCATTCAAGCATAAGTTTAGTTTGATCATTCAAACATAAATGTGATAAAATAATTGTTCTGATTTTAACCAAGTAGGGATGTATGTTATAAAAACACACTTTTGAGAAATTATGCTAAAGGTAAACCTGAAAAACAAATCTCAAATTTTAAGAATATTTAGATTTCGTTTCTACTCCTGATGGTAAATATCAAAAATGCACATATTTCAGAAAATCAAATATAATTTTTTCTACAGCAATGTTCATTTCAAAAACTATTACTTAGTAAGTTATTTGCAGAACAAAACTCCTGAAGTGTTTTAATTATTTAAAGTGGAACAAGAAGAAAATGTAGTAAAAGGATATATATGTCAAATGTGATTAAAATAAATAAATTTTAAATAAATAAATACAAAAAATAAAAAACAGAACAGAGGTCATATACTTTCTGTGAAAGCACAAGATAGTAAAAACTATTTAGACTTTGCAAGTCACATGACCTCTCGCAACAACCCAAACCTGCTGTTGTAGCCTGAAAGTAGCCAGTACACGGGTTATGGCTACATTGCAACAGAACTTCATTTACAAAAAGAGGCAGCTGGTCTGAGCTTATCTATCTCTTGTCAGAGAATTCAGAAATAGAGCTGTGTGTGTTCCTGTCATTGTGACAAAGCTGGGACTGAGATGCAATGGGAAAGGATAGTTTTTTTGAAATAAATTATATACATCCACTTGGCTCTCCTATTGAAAAACTGAAATTTGATTCTTACCTCACATAATATATAAATTCCATCTCAATTATAGACATGAATGTGAAAAATCAAATGATAAAGCTTCCAGAAAATAATATAGGAGAATATATTCATGACCTTATGGTAGAAAAAGTTTTCTTAGATAAGACACAAAAAGCATTAACCATAAAGGAAATGAAAAAAGACTAGTATACAGGGCTATATTAAAATCATGAACTTTTCCTTCATCAAAAGGTGTTGGAAAGCTACATGTAAGTGAAAGGGAGTTTATATTCATAAACTATTAAAAAATAACTACAAATCAATTTTCTTAAAAATAGAAAGAAAATCAACCCAGCAGTAAAATAGGCAAGAGACACAGGCACTTGACAAAAAGAGAATATCCAAATAGTCAATCAATATCTAAAAAGATGTTTTCCAGTGGTCCATTGGTTAAGACACTATGTCCCCAGTGCAGGGGCCTCAGGTTTGATCCCTGGTCAGGGAACTAAAATCCCACATGCCATGTGGCACTGACAAAAGATTAAGAGAAAAAAATTTTTAATAAAATGAAAAGATGTTAAACTTTATTATCCATCAGGGAAATGCAAATTTAAAAGATAATGATGTAGAACATCAAGAGTTCATCCCTAACTGGTGATCTGGAATAACTGCTGATACTCTCAAACTCTGCTGAGCAATAAATGGTACAAACCCCTTAGAAAGATCTAATAAAGTTGAGCATATTCATACCTATGACCCAGAAATTCCACTCCTAGGTTTCCACCTAAGAGAGATGCTTATGCATGCACGTCAGAAAGATACTCACAAGGGTGTTCACAGTTACATTATTCATAATAGCCTCAAAGTGGAAACAACTCAAATGTCCCTAAATATTAGAATAAAGAAACTGTAGAATATTCATACAATGCAAACTACACAACAATACTATTCCAATGAATGAATTCTGTTTCACACAATGATTTCCACATTCATAATTTGAATAAAAGAAGCCAGATACTAAAGATTAAAAACAGGCAAAACCAACTCATGGCCATAAAAGTTGGGATATTGAGAGAGTAGTCAGTAATTGGGGTGTGCATGAGAGGGAGTTTGGGTTCCTTGTAATATTCTATTTATTGCTCTGGGGGGCACTTACCTGGATTATTCATTCTGTGATAACTCATTAAGATTTATGTTTATGACAGATATGTTTTCTGTATATATGTCATACTTTAATTTTTCTAAAAGCTTATTAAAAATATATCTAAGTAGAAACACAATTAAGGCAACTGCCATTGATGGACAGGGAGGCCTGGCATGCTGTAGTTCATGGGGTCGCAAAGAGTCGGACACAACTGAGCAACTGAACTGAAGTGAAAACTGACAAGTCAAGAGACGAAGGTAAAAGTGTACTTTTGTCTTTAGCAGCACTGCCCAGTACAAGTTTCTATGAAAATGGAAATGTTCTATTTCTGCTCTGTCCAGCATGAGTACATGTGACTACTGAGTATTTGAAAACAGCTAGTAAAATTAAGAACCTAAATTTTTATATTTATGTAGTTTTAATTAATTTTAATTAAAGGAGTTATATGTGATTAGTAGTCAGCATACTGGACAGCTTTGGCACTAGTGGTAAAGAACCCGCCTGCCAATTCAGGAGATGCAAGAGACTTGGGTTCAATTCCTGGGTCAGGAAGATTCCCTGGAGAAGGAAATGGCAACCCACTCCAGTATTCTTGCCAGAAAACCCCATGGACAGAGGAGCCTGGCAGGCTATAGTCCACAGGGTTGCAAAGTCAGACATGACTGAGCACATGTGCGTGCGCACACACAAACACACATGCTGGACATCACAGAACATGAGTCATGGAGGTAACCAACACAGGAAGCAGAATCCACCAAAATACGTTCTTTCTGGGAAGTGGCACAGTATGAAGAGGTTGAGATGGAGCCAAGTTGCTTTTTATCCTAAACTTTTCTGTACCATTTGATGTGTAACTATCTGTATGCATTCCTTAGAAATTAAGATTTAATTTTAACAAAGAAAGAAAGCTTGAAGCACATACTTAAAACTGCTAAAAATGGTTTCTCTTTGGGTGATGGGATTTATGATGACTTTTCTTCATTTCAAAAAAATTCTCCGTTTTCTAAAATGCTTACCATAAGCACACATGAAAAAAAGAAAAAAATTAATAAATCAAAAGTTAAAATTAAATACTGACAACAAATCAGAAAATTCTTTAGGGGCCTATCTATATTTGTACTATTAAGGCAATAATGTGTGTAATGAGAATTTATGGCAGGTCTTAGTTTTTCTTTTCAATATTTAATATCTAAACATGCTGGCTAAGCAGCAATTTCACATAAAGCATGTCAGATTTCTGCTGCTCTCTACTTCCTCATAAGGTACACAGATGGTTGAACTGGGGCTGAATCAACAATGTAGAATTCCGTATGGCCCACCCTCAGAATATGACTTGAGCATGTATCTTAGGAGGAACAGCTTTGCTTTCCTACTGCACTGTCTTACAGCTCAGTATGAAGGACTTCTAAAGCCTAGATTAATATGTTTGGGGTAAAGATCACTATAGGTGCTCTGTAGGTCCCCCAAACCCAGCATGCCCAAACCAACTGCATCCCTCTTTCACACCCAAACTTATATTGTTCACAGATGCAGTCTCATTGTACTTCCTTTGGGTACCCACCCAAGCAGCCAAACTAGAAACCTGGAAGTCTACATTCAGCTTACAGCACCTGCATTTCCATCCAGGACCTTGTGCCCCAGGCTGTCCAAACCACTCATTCTCCCCTGCTCATTCCTGTTTTGTGCACCTCTGCTTTTGCACATGGTGTTTCTTAGCTAGAATATCTTTCTTCCTTTTTTTTTTTTTTTGGCTTTTAACCTGTCATCCTTCAAGGTGTCTTTTCCTCTTAAAATCCTCTTATGCTAGACATAAGAGTATAGGATACAGGTCCACAATCCTAAGTGAAACTGCTCAACCTTTAGCACCCACTCAAAGGCCAGTCATATGACCTGTCCTCTAGTCACAGCTGTTGGGACGGGGTGGGTACATGTTATCAGGCTGAGTACTCAACCAAGGGAGACCTGCTCATAAGCTCTCCTACAATCTGTTGCAAAATTTAAATTAGGAAATGGGTGACTCTTTGGCATGTGAATTATACCTCAATAAAGCTATTTTAAAAAAATTAAATAGAAGACCTCCCTGATGGTCCAGTGGTTAAGAATCTGCCTGCCAATGCAGGGAACGTGGGTTCAATCCCTGGTCTGGGAAGATTCCACATGCTGGAGAGCAACTAGGCCTGTGGGCCATAACTACATGCTCTAGAGCCCAAGCTCTGCAACAAGAAAAGATACCACAATGAGAAATTCAAGCACCACCACCAGAGAGTAGCCCTGCTAACTGCAGCTAGAGAAAGTCCTCTGCAACACGGACCCAGTGCAGCCAAAAATAATAAATCAAAAAATTAAATAGAAACTGAAATACTGAAGCATCTGCTAGTGAGAATTGAGACTGAAAGCCTGGAAGCAGATTTGGGTGCTAAGGAACCATCCTGACTGTGCATAGGCCAGAAAGAGTTCTGATGAAACAGAATCCTGACTAAAGGAAGGCAGCCAGAAGTGAGAAAGGGAGATGCTAAGCGAGAGGCCACAAGACTCCAGGAGAGATGGAGACAGCACCATAGAGGAGCCTCAACTGCCCACAATTTTCCATTCACAGTCGCGGTTCCTGGGTTTCCAAGGAGAGAGGATGGTGGTTAGTAACTGCCTCCTTTTATGATGAAGTAATTTGACCTGCAACTAAAGGAAGTTGGTGAGAACAACTTACCACGTTACACAGTGAGCTCAGCTCTCTCTCCTGTGTGCTCTCACAGCCTTTTTTTTTTTTTATTAAAAAATGTTTTTAAACTTTTATTTTGTATTTGGATTTAGCTGATTAACCATGCTGTGATAGTTTCAGGTAAGCAGCGAAGGGACTCAGCCAAACATACACATGTATCCATTCTCCCCCAAACTCCCCTCCCATCCAGGCTGCCACATAACACTGAGCAGAGTTCCCTGTGCTGTACAGTAGGATCTTGTTGGTTATCCATTTTAAATATAGCAGTGTGTACATGTCCATCCCAAACTCCCTAACTATCCCTTCCCTACTTCCTTCCCCTAGGCAACCATAAGTTTGTTCTCTAAGTCTTCTCACAGCCTTTTGATGTTGCAGTTTTTTAAATGTGCTTATGGAAAATGTACTTTCGTTGGAAAGAATGTGTCTCTGAAGTCAGACAGTCCTGGGTTTTAACCTTGAATCCCCACTCCAGTACTCTTGCCTGGAAAATCCCATGGATGGAGGAGCTTGGTAGGCTGCAGTCCATGGCGTCGCTCAGAGTCAGACACGACTGAGCGACTTCCTTTTCACTTTTCACTTTCATGCATTGGAGAAGGAAATGGCAACCCACTCCAGTGTTCTTGCCTGGAGAGTCCCAGGGATGGGGGAGCCTGGTGGGCTGCCGTCAATTGGGTCGCACAGAGTCGGACATGACTGAGGCGACTTAGCAGCAGCATCACTTTACAAACTCTGAAAACTTGGGCATATGACTTTTCTTTAGGTCTTAATCCTCTCGTCTGTGAAATTGGAAGAATGCTGATTGTGCAGATTTATGAAGATAATATAGGAAACACTGATGACAGTGCCCAGGTCCTAAAAGTAATAAACGTCAACTTAATTCCTTTCCCCCAGCTCCCTCCCTGGCTGCTGAGCTGGTAGCAGAGACTGTGTCTTGTTCCCTTGGGCTGCCACCCTGGCATCCAGCATATTTCCTGATAGATAGAAAATATTCACCATATAGTTTTTTATTTAATAGTTAAAATCCATACAAGTACATGTTCCATCTTGGTAGGATTGTCATATTTATCAAATAACAATACGGGATTCCCAGCTAAGTTTGAATTTCTACAAACAAATAATTTTTACAGTACATATTTCCACTAAAAATTATTTGTTGCTTATCTGAAAACCAAATTTAACTGAACTTCCTATATTTTTTCTGGCAACTCTACATCCTGGCTATCAATCAACACATTCTGTTGATAGGTATCAGGCATTTATTTCACCAAACTCACTTTTTTTTTTTTTGCAGAAGAAAAAGGAATTAGATAAGTATAATACCTTTTCTAACTATGTGATTCCCATTAATGAGTCCTTAGGGATAGGAGAAAATTTGGACATTGTCTTGTGTGTGGACCACAAAAAGCAACCTGTCCTGGAGAATCCTGATTTGCCCTGCATCCTGCGGTAATTAAATAACAGGTGGTAGCTCCCCTTTCCGGAGAAGGCAATGGCACCCCACTCCAGTACTCCTGCCTGGAAAATCCCATGGATGGAGGAGCCTAGTAGGCTGCAGTCCATGGGGTCACAAAGAGTTGGACACAACTGAGTGACTTCACTTTCACTTTTTACTTTCATGCATTGGAGAAGGAAATGGCAACCCACTCCAGTGTTCTTGCCTGGAGAATCCCAGGGATGGGGGAGTCTGGTGGGCTGCCGTCTATGGGGTCGCACAGAGTTGGACAAGACTGAAGCGACTTAGCAGCAGCAGCAGCAGCAGCTCCCCTTTTATTCTCACAAGTGACCCAGCGTGAAGGATATGATACAATATGGCCTCCTGTATGCCAGATACGGCACCTGGACATGAGCCCATGTTGTCTGAAACCATCAGGTTCTGAAACCTGCTTCATAAAGCGTTGCACCCAGGTCTCTCGCCCTACCGTGCTTCTCTACCACTTCACCCATAAGGAAACCAGAGCCCAGGAACTGACACACCTTGTTGGCAGTGACTGCCCCATCCATCTTGCCACTGCCCCCATGTTATAGGACAGCTACCAACCCTTTGTTCAGGCCCGTCTGTCTCTTTCCTTCACTCTCTCCTTGCCTCCCATCTTCTCTGCATTTCTATACTGTACATGTCCCTCTTTTTCTCTCCCTGGGCTGTGTCATCAGCCTTCTCTTAAGCTCAACCCTGCCACTTCTTGATTAGCTCTTGACACCACTGGACTCCCCACTCAAATACCTCTCCCACCATGCTAAGCCCTGCCATTCATTGGCCGATGTCCGAGAAAACCACTTTCCGTGCATCGCTTTGTTTAATCTTCACCAGAACCTGCAGGAGGCACCGTCCCCCTCCCCACTGCTCAAGGTCGGCTTCAGTCCCAAATCTGAGCTTTTGACTACAATAGGCAGCATGGCCCTGTGTTCCTAACGTGGAGTACACCCCGGTGCTGTGCTATTTTTCTGTGCGAATGTGAATTCTGTAAGTGCAGCTCTGTGGGTACACTTGAAGGGAGTGGCAGATGCAGAGGCGGGGGTCAGAGTGAACAACAATACCAGTTGTCCACACTGAGCGGTGACAGCTGTTCTCAGAGCCTTCACGCACGACCTCACCTAACGCTCTCAGCCCCTGTGAGATGAACAGCGTCACGCTGCTTGTTTCATGAAAGCAGACACAGGACTCAGGGTTACCAGGCTCAGGTCTTTTGTTACTAAGGCCTAGTAGTGTCTAAGGTGCTGCATGGGATGCTCCATATGACGTTGCTTTTTCAAAATATTTATTTACCTTATTTATTTGGCTGCCTTGGGTCTTAGTTGCGGCATGCGGGATCTTTCATTATAGTGTGCAGACTCCCTAGGTGTGGCACGTGAGGTCAGTAGTTGCTTTACAAGGGCTTAGTTGTTCCGGGACATGTGGGATCTTATTTCCCTGACTAGGGATCGAACCGGTGTTTCCTGCATTGCAAGGTGGATTCCTTATTAATGGACTACCTGGGAAGTCCCCAGATGATGTTGTTTTTGGAACATGCCCTGTGGGCAAAAAGGGAAGATCACTGCAGGTGAAAATGGGAAGGATCCTGATAAGAACACTTGGAAATGTTCCTTCGAGACACCTCTAGGCCTGGAAAGACTCCTGGGAGGGGTGCATCTGCAGATGTGCACCTCCGTTATCAGAGGATCTGTCCCCCAACCTAATGCCATCACAGATTGTCCTCTTGTTCACTTTTTTCCCCCCAACTTTGTAAATATTCAGAACAGGTGGACCTAAATAAGAACAAATGCTATTTAATTTGAACCTGAACTTCTGCCTCACAGACCAATGCTTTAGACAGTCCATGAGGAAAAATAATTATCACACTCCAGCTAGCACAGGCCCTGGCTTATGAAGAGCATCAGTGCCACAAGAGTCTATTGGCAAAGAGATGGGAGGTTTGAAAAAAATCAATTTTGTTAAAAATAAACAAACTGTAATTCTACCTTCCTGATGAGAGAACATTCATTTCCAAGGCAAATGAATAATGGTGTGACATTTTACTCCCCAGAAATGATTCCAGAGTCATCTTAACAGTGTGTTACCTAAGACCAGATGTCTTGGCATGATAGTCATCATGTCATGATGACACGCCCCTTTGGTCTGTCTCTGTCAACCTTTCCTCTCTTATTACCTGCCTCTTCCTTGTAGGAACCTTGGCTCCAGCAGCGATTAGCCACATTCCAGGGTCCACTTCCCTGATCATTCTTCAAGACTCAGTACAGCCACCGTCCTGTCCACAAGATCTTCCAGACCCTTCTTCAGTGCTCTCCTGGGATCGAGTGCGTCATTCCCCCAACAATGCAGGCATCACATTAATGAAATAGTTTTGCTTCTCTATGCTGTCAGTCCATTTAGGTTGCTATAGCAAAACTATCATAAACTGGGTGTCTTATACCAACAAACATTTATTTCTCATAGTTCTGAAGGCTGAGAAGTCCCAGATCGAGGTGCTGACAGGCTCAGTGTCTCGTAAGGGCAGGCTTCCCCACAGGTGGCTGGTCTTTTGCTGCGACTTCACATGGCAGAAGGCGCAAAAGAGAGCTTTCTGGGGGCTCTTTTACAAGGGCACTACTCCCATTCTGCCCTTATGACCTAATCACTTCCCAAAGGCCCCATCTCTCATCCCCTTGGGCATTATGTTTTCAGCATACAAATTCGGAGGGACCACACAACATTCAGACTAACATTTAGGGAGCATTGCAGTGTGCCAGGATGATGCTGAAAGAGCTTTTGCATATATCAGAACACTCAGTCTTCACAATAATCTCAGGAAGTAGGTATAATCTTTATATTCCCATCTTACAAATAAGACAATTGGGGCACAAAGAAGGAAAGCAAGTTTATCAAGGTCAACAGCTTGTAAATGATGGAACCAGACTTCAACCAAGAGGCCTGACTCCAGAGTCTACATACCCAACAATATCCTCTATTTTTCTGTCTCTTTAATAAATCAATCGGACCCAGGGCCAATAGAAAGTGCTTAATAAATGTAAAATGAAATCAGCAAATGAATGAACCCTATTTCTTGGTTTCCCAGTGGTCCTGGGCTGCTGATGTGTAACATCTACTTCTCTGACATGGCCACAAGCATTCCAAGCCCTTGGACTAGAGGCAGAGAAGAGTGGCTAGTGGCTTCCAGGGTTGGTTCCGAGGAAAGTGGCCTTTCCTGGTGTGTGGGCAGATCCTAGTTTGGCGTGGATGCCCCTTGATCTTTAAAAGAATGTCTGCTTCCACTGAAACAGGTAAATTGCTTCAGGGAATGACAGGTTACTCCTCACTCTCAAGATAGAAACTGTTCTTCCCTCCCAGAATGAGTTAGTTGGAAAAAACTGATTTCACGCTTTGCTGAGTCTGATTGTCCTTGAACACAAGCGCATTATCTGCCTGCCTGCGCCGGCTAAGTGCACGGGCTGCTGGGCTGTGGTTCAGGGCGGCAGGGCCCTTCATAGGCAGAAATCTTGGATCTTGAGGCTGGACTGGTCCCCCAGGAGCTTAGGAAGACCAGAGCCATCCAGCAGGCGGTTTTTCTGGGGATAATAGTACTTTCTTGCCCTTGACTCTCCCGTGCCTTCCTTTTTTCCCCGTTTTTCTCCAAGGGCTGCAGACCTGTTTTCCTAGCTGCCTGCCTTAAGGCCTTTCACCCTTGGTTGCTCCGTTGGCCCATCAGCCTTAATATGCCTGCAAGGGCACTTTCCTCCCCAAATCTGCTTTGCTTGTGTTCCCATTAACGTCACCTTCAGGCAGCCAGTCCCTAAGCCATGAGTTGCCTAGATTCTATCCTCCATTGTATGGATTTCCTGTCCCCTGCCATGTCCCCTCGATGCAGACATTTTAACTTTAATGTGTGGCCCCAGGTTCCTTGTCTCCAGCCCCCAGGAACATGACGACATTTGTCCTTTGCTGAACAAACGGCCTTGTTGCCTGGAACCTTCCAAAGAAGTGTCTCCAACCCCCTCCAGAGAACAAGTGTGTGACAGAGCCCTGCTGGAGTGTGTTCCTGGCCTGGGCTGCAGTGTGTGTGATCAAGGACAGTCAGGCGAGACAGTGAAATCAAATCTAGGCAGCCTAATGGTCAGCCCAGGGATAAGTGGAGTCGAGGATCCAGCTCAGGTAGGGAGAGGGAAGGGAAGCAGATGGAGGAGGAAAAACAAACAGAAGTCGTCCAACCCACCCTGGGGAGTGAAGGGGGTGTGGGGGCGGGAGGAGTTCCTCTGACAAAGGAGAGAGCTCTTTCTAATGAATCTGGCATGTTAAAAGGAAAGCTTATTTCAGAGCTTCTTTGGATATCTTTGGATGAGGTTCATGAAAAGATGGCAAAATTCAGCAGAGCCCCTTAATGAATCTGGAATGTGCAAAGGGATGTACAGAGGGAGTCCAAGGTTTGTGGGTAGACAGTGAATAGCCTAAGTGTTCTCAGTGATAAATTAGTAGGAAATTTGTGGTTTGGGCAGGGACCTGGCAGTATGGGAGGGGAGGAGAAGGTTCTCAAGACTGAGAGCAAAGAAGATGAGAGCAAGACCTGGAAAGAAATTGGCCAGCAGGAGATTTCCCAAGACAGAGACCTGGGTGATCTAGATGCTGACAAGTAAGACATGATTGGAGGCTGTGATCTCTAATGTGGGGTGCTCAAATCTGCCTGGCACCCCCAAACCGTCCAGGAAAGCCTACCCTGTAAAAGGTCATGTGTTGATAGTAACCTGGAGAGAAATGGAGAAAATTGGGGTGACGCATGAAATGGAGAAAAGAGATGTCAGAGGACGTAAGCTACGGAGTAGAGATCAACAATCCCAAATAGGTAGGAACCTGGAGAGAGAAGCCGGATGCTGTGTTTCTCTTCATAAATGGGATGAGGCTGGGGTCATTTGCACCCATTAAAGGATGAAGATGGTTCAGCAGCTTAGAGGACTGGGGACACCCAGCTACTTAACATCTGCATTAAATTACTGGCCAGAAGAAGAAAAATTGAAGCCAAGAGCACTAGATTTAAGCCCGAAGGAGATTTTTAAAAATTAGGTGTCTGTGGCTACAGGAGTTATTGGCAGTGACCAACACAGGCCTCAGGCAAAATAGAGAAGAAAGCAGATTCCTAGCAACCCCTCCAGAGAACTGAGCAAGCCCTGTGATGCTCTGTGGCTGGATTAAGAAAGTGGGATAAATAGGGTCCAAAGAGGGATGAATGTGCTTGAGGTGACGGGTAGGAGGGTTGGAGAGGGATATAGTGAGAAAGTTCAACCAGCTTCTCTGCATCCGTTCTTGGGGTTGAGCAAACATGGATTTTACTTTGCCACCCTCCAGATGATGGAACCCCCAGTGAACTCTGCCTGTGTTCTGTATCCCTGGAACTCTCAGGCCCATTGACAAAGCCCAGTTCCTGGCAGAATGACTGCTAGTGGAAACCTAGGTATCCAAATGCCCCAGCCCCAGTCTGCCACTTCCACCTGCAAATCATACTTCCTAAACAGCTCATCTGCCTCCTCATTTTCCTCTGAACACTCCTTCCTACGCCTGCTCCTCCAGGACCTGTTGTCACGGGGCCTGATACACTGTCTTTACTCTGCTTAGGTCTCAGGCTTCCCTCCAAGAGTTGGGCACATGCCACTGGCACTCCATAAATGCTTATCAGGTCAGGAGCCAAGCTCTTGTACTCGATATCCCGCTACACACACACACACACACACACACACACACACACACACAGACATTTTCTAACTTCTAGGGTAGTTCCCTTTCCTTAAAAGAGCAAGTCTCTTACAGTTTCACACAAGTGTTAGTCGCTCAGTCGTGTCCAACTCTTTGCAACCCCATGGACTATAGCCCACCAGATTCCTCTGTTCATGGAATGCTCCAGGCAAGAATACTGGAGTGGGTTGCCATTTGCTTCTCCAGGGGATCTTCTGGATGCATTACAGGCAGATTCTTTATCAGCTGAGTCACCAGGGAAGCCCCATATTTAAATATACGAGTTAACATTCCAACATGGGAGAACCAGGGAGCTTTACTGTGTGTTGCTGAGACCTCACAGTGCTATTACCTGACCCTACAGCTATGCATGGATGGAAACCAGAGAGCCAGCCAGCTCCACCACAGTGGATGGCGTAGCTGTCTCTAAGGTGGAAGCTGTGCCTTCCAGGGGCTGCTGAGAAGCCGACCTTCTTTTTGCCTTCTTTTCTCCATCATCTTCCTCTCTTCCTGCCGCTCTTCTTCCCGCATCAGATCATTATTTATTCACATTTGCTACAACATCAGGCACTCAGGCACTGTATTAGGCTCTTATCTCAAATCCTCCTCATCCCCACCTTTATAGAAGTTAAGAAACTTGTTCAAGCCCAGAGCTAGAGAGCAGCCATTCTCTTTGCTTATATGCTTGTAATTTTTTTTTATGTGAACTATTTTTAAAGTCTTTATTGAATTTGTTACAATATTGCTTCTGCTTTATGTTTTGGCTTTTTGGCCAGGAGGCATGCAGAATCCTTAGTTCCCCAACCAAGGATCAAACCTGCACTCCCTGCATTAGAAGGCAAAGTCTCAACCATGGGACCACCAAGTAAGTTCCCCAGCCATTCTCTCTGTTTACAAAGCCCCTACTCTCCTGGGTTGCCTTTCATCTGGGCCAGGTGCGTCTGGCCAGTTGCTTATCTTTCTTCTCTCCAGTCTCTCTTACACAAAGCCTTGTTAGCCAGCTGCCTCTTTTGGTCCCCTCCTTTAATTCAGAATCTGTTAGATCAAGTTTCTTTCATATTTCTGGTGTCACTTATGGAAAACACTGATCACTTTCTACCAGAAAATGTATTATGATCCTTGACAAATTTGTTATTTAAATTTAAAATAACTGAAATGTATTTTGACCCTTAACAAATTGCTCTTCAATTTTATATCTGCCTCCACTGCTGCACTCATAGCTGGAAGAGCAGGGACCAAATCAAGTTCATCTGTGTCACTTTCAAAATGCCTTACCCAGAGATGGGCACAAAGGACATTCAGGTGATATTTCTGAGCAAAGGGCAACAGCAGAGTACAGAGTATGGGCTCTATAGACAAATAGTCCTGGGTCTGAGTCTACTGAACCACATCCAGCTCTGTGATCTTGAGCAAGAAGCTCACCTTTCTGAATCTCAGATTTCAAAATGAAGAGAATGAGAGTCCGCACTGAATGCTGTACAAGAAATGCACGTAAAGTGGTTACCACACTATCATCACAGTAAGTGCTAAATAGATGGTGGCTATTGGTAGTGATGGGGCTGGGGGTGGTGTGATTGATACAAGTCTCTACCTGTCCCTGACCTTTTCAGTTCAGTTCAGTTCAGTTCAGTCGCTCAGTCATGTCCAACTCTTTGCAACCCCATGAATTGCAGCATGCCAGGCCTCCCCGTTCATCACCAACTCCCGGAGTTCACTGAGACTCATGTCCATCGAGTCAGTGATGCCATCCAGCCATCTCATCCTCTGTCGTCCCCTTCTCCTCCTGCTCCCAATCCCTCCCAGCATCAGAGTCTTTTCCAATGACTCAACTCTTTGCACGAGGTGGCCAAAGTACTGGAGTTTCAGCTTTAGCAGCATTCCTTCCAAAGAAATCCCAGGACTGAGCTCCTTCAGAATGGACTGGTTGGATCTCCTTGCAGTCCAAGGGACTCGCAAGAGTCTTCTCCACCACCACAGTTCAAAAGCATCAATTCTTCGGTGCTCAGCCTTCTTCACAGTCCAACTCTCACATCCATACATGACCACAGGAAAACCATAGCCTTGACTAGACGAACCTTTGTTGGCAAAGTAATGTCTCTGCTTTTAAATATGCTGTCTAGGTTCGTCATAACTTTCCTTCCAAGGAGTAAGCGTCTTTTAATTTCATGGCTGCAGTCACCATCTGCAGTGATTTTGGAGCCCAAAAATATAAAGTCTGACACTACTTCCACTGCTTCCCCATCTATTTCCCATGAAGTGATGGGACCAGATGCCATGATCTTCGTTTTCTGAATGTTGAGCTTTAAGCCAACTTTTTCACTCTCCACTTTCACTTTCATCAAGAGGCTTTTTAGTTCCTCTTCCCTTTCTGCCATAAGGGTGGTGTCATCTGCATATCTGAGGTTATTGATATTTCTCCCAGCAATCTTGATTCCAGCATGTACTTCTTCCAGCCCAGCATTTCTCATGATGTACTCTACATATAAGTTAAATAAACAGGGTGACAATATACAGCCTTGACGTACTCCTTTTCCTATTTGGAACCAGTCTGTTGTTCCATGTCCAGTTCTAACTGTTGCCTCCTGACCTGCATATAGGTTTCTCAAGAGGCAGGTCAGGTGGTCTGGTATTTCCATCTCTTTCAGAATTTTCCACAGTTTCTTGTGATCCACACAGTCAAAGGCTTTGGCATAGTCAATAAAGCAGAAATAGATGTTTTTCTGGAAATCTCTTGCTTTTTCCATGATCCAGCAGATGTTGGCAATTTGATCTCTGGTTCCTCTGCCTTTTCTAAAACCAGCTTGAACATCTGGAAGTTCACGGTTCACATATTGCTGAAGCCTAGCTTGGAGAATTTTGAGCGTTAATTTACTAGCATGTGAGATGAGTGCAATTGTGTGGTAGTTTGAACATTCTTTGGCATTGCCTTGCTTTGGGGTTGAAATGAAAACTGGCCTTTTCCAATCCTGTGGCCACTGCTGAGTTTTCCAAATTTGCTGACATATTGAGTGCAGCACTTTCACAGCATCATCTTTCAGGATTTGAAATAGCTCAACTGGAATTCCATCACCTCCACTAGCTTTGTTCATAGTGATGCTTTCTAAGGCCCACTTGACTTCACATTTCAGGATATCTGGCTCTAGGTCAGTGATCACACCATCGTGGTTATCTGGGTCGTGAAGATCTTTTTTGTACAGTTCTTCTGTGTATTCTTGCCACCTCTTCTCAATACCTTCTGCTTCTGTTAGGTCCATACCATTTCTGTCCTTTATCGAGCCCATCTTTGCATGAAATGTTCCCTTGGTATCTCTAATTTTCTTGAAGAGATCTCTAGTCTTTCCCATTCTGTTGTTTTCCTCAATTTCTTTGCATTGATTGTTGAGGATGGCTTTCTTATCTCTTCTTGTTATTCTTTGGAACTCTGCATTCAGATGCATATATCTTTCCTTTTCTCCTTTGCTTTTTGCTTCTCTTCTTTTCACAGCTATTTGTAAGGCCTCCTCAGACAGCCATTTTGCTTTTTTGCATTTCGTTTCCATGGGGATGGTCTTGATCCCTGTCTCCTGTACAATGTCATGAACCTCAGTCCATAGTTCATCAGGCACTCTATCTATCAGATCTAGTCCCTTAAATCTATTTCTCACTTCCACTGTATAATCATAAGGGATTTGATTTAGGTCATACCTGAACTTCCTGATGTTCAAGCTGGTTTTAGAAAAGGCAGAGAAACCAGAGATCAATTTGCCAACATCCGCTGGATCATGGAAAAAGCAAGAGAGTTCCAGAAAAACATCTATTTCTGCTTTATTGACTATGTCAAAGCCTTTGACTGTGTGGATCACAAGAAACTGTGGAAAATTCTGAAAGAGATGGGAATACCAGACCACCTGATCTGCCTCTTGAGAAATTTGTATGCAGGTCAGGAAGCAACAGTTAGAACTGGACATGGAACGACAGACTGGTTCCAAATAGGAAAAGGAGTACGTCAAGGCTGTATATTGTCACCCTGTTTATTTAACTTATATGTAGAGTACATCATGAGAAATGCTGGGCTGGAAGAAGTACATGCTGGAATCAAGATTGCTGGGAGAAATATCAATAACCTCAGATATGCAGATGACACCACCCTTATGGCAGAAAGGGAAGAGGAACTAAAAAGCCTCTTGATGAAAGTGAAAGTGGAGAGTGAAAAAGTTGGCTTAAAGCTCAACATTCAGAAAACGAAGATCATGGCATCTGGTCCCATCACTTCATGGGAAATAGATGGGGAAGCAGTGGAAGTAGTGTCAGACTTTATATTTTTGGGCTCCAAAATCACTGCAGATGGTGACTGCAGCCATGAAATTAAAAGACGCTTACTCCTTGGAAGGAAAGTTATGACGAACCTAGACAGCATATTTAAAAGCAGAGACATTACTTTGCCAACAAAGGTTCGTCTAGTCAAGGCTATGGTTTTTCCTGTGGTCATGTATGGATGTGAGAGTTGGACTGTGAAGAAGGCTGAGCACCGAAGAATTGATGCTTTTGAACTGTGGTGGTGGAGAAGACTCTTGCGAGTCCCTTGGACTGCAAGGAGATCCAACCAGTCCATTCTGAAGGAGCTCAGTCCTGGGATTTCTTTGGAAGGAATGCTGCTAAAGCTGAAACTCCAGTACTTTGGCCACCTCGTGCAAAGAGTTGAGTCATTGGAAAAGACTCTGATGCTGGGAGGGATTGGGAGCAGGAGGAGAAGGGGACGACAGAGGATGAGATGGCTGGATGGCATCACTGACTCGATGGACGTGAGTCTCAGTGAACTCCGGGAGTTGGTGATGAACGGGGAGGCCTGGCATCCTGCGATTCATGGGGTCGCAAAGAGTCGGACATGACCGAGTGACTGATCTGATCTGATCTGATACCTGAATGGTCTGGTGGTTTTCCCTACTTTCTTCAATTTAAGTCTGAATTTGGCAATAAGGAGTTCATGATCTGAGCCACAGTCAGCTCCTGGTCTTGTTTTTGCTGACTGTATAGAGCTTCTCCATCTTGGCTTCAAGGAATATAATCAATCTGATTTCATTGTCAACTATCTGGTGATGTCCATGTGTAGAGTCTTCTCTTGTGTTGTTGGAAGAGGGTGTTTGCTATGACCAGTGCATTCTCTTGGCCAAACTCTATTAGCCTTTGCCCTGCTTCATTCCGTACTCCAAGGCCAAATTTGCCTGTTACTCCAGGTGTTTCTTGACTTCCTACTTTTGCATTCCAGTCCCCTACAATGAAAAGGACATCTTTTTGGGGTGTTAGTTCTAAAAGGTCTTGTAGGTCTTCATAGAACCATTCAACTTCAGCTTCTTCAGCATTACTGGTTGGGGCATAGACTTGGATTACTGTGATATTGAATGGTTTGCCTTTGAAACAAACAGAGATCATTCTGTTGTTTTTGAGATTGCATCCAAGTACTGCATTTTGGACTCTT
Organism: Bubalus bubalis; assembly: GCF_019923935.1. NCBI lineage: Eukaryota > Metazoa > Chordata > Mammalia > Artiodactyla > Bovidae > Bubalus > Bubalus bubalis. The sequence continues at coordinate 46,556,335 of NC_059172.1, read as the reverse complement.
TTGTTGACCATGATGGCTACTCCATTTCTTCTAAGGGATTCCTGCCCGCGGTAGTAGATATTATGGTCATCTGAGTTAAATTCACCCATTCCAGTCCATTGTAGTTCGCTGATTCCTAGAATGTCGACGTTTACTCTTGCCATCGCCTGTTTGACCGCTTCCAATTTGCCTTGATTCATTGACCTAACATTCCAGGTTCCTATGCAATTTTGCTCTTTACAGCATTGGACCTTGCTTCTATCACCAGTCACATCCATAACTGGGTATTGTTTTTGCTTTGGCTCCATCCCTTCATTCTTTCTGGAGTTATTTCTCCACTCATCTCCAGTAACATATTGGGGACCTACCGACCTGGGGAGTTCCTCTATCAGTATCCTATCATTTTGCCTTTTCATACTGTTCATGGGGTTCTCAAGGCAAGAATACTGAAGTGGCTTGCCATTCCCTTCTCCAGTGGACCACATTATGTCAGACCTCTCCACCATGCCTGCCCATCTTGGGTGGCCCCACAGGCATGGCTTGGTTTCATTTAGTTAGACAAGGCTGTGGTCCATATGATTAGATTGACTAGTTTTCTCTGATTATGGTTTCAGTGTGTCTGCCCTCTGATGCCCTCTCGCAACACCTACTGTCTTACTTGGGTTTCTTTTACCTTGGACATGGGGTATCTCTTCACAGCTGCTCCAGGAAAGCACAGCCGCTGCTCCTTACCTTGGACGAGGGGTATCTCCTCACTGCCTCCTCTCCTGACCTTGAACATGGAGTAGCCTTTTCCTCTGACCTTTTACAATCATCCAGTGTAGCCACCCAAACCTCCCAGGCCTATTAGTGGCAATTCCTTTTGACCTGAGTGTTCCCACCCTGCTGTAACCCTGACTCTATTCTCCAAATGTATTCACTAGTCTCTATATTCAGCCTTCTGATTCCAATCCTGCCTCACCCTTGCACATGGATTGTGTGTTTGGTTTCCAGTATTTGACTTGTGGACATTCCCTTATGGCTGTGGGCTTGGATGGGTCCTTTGTTTTTTCCCAAAGCTTTGGATCTCACCCTGCCCTAGGTCCAACCAAAGGCCACCTAACCTGCCATCACTCTTCCCATCTCCTGGTCACACTCATCCCATTAAAACAGAGAAAGAAGGAAGGAATAAGCGTGAGTAGGAGGGAGGGTGGGAGAAGGGAGAAAAGCATGAAAGAAGAAAAGGCTTTAGCTAGGCTCCCCTAACTCTTCTCTGGATTTTTTCATTAATGTCTAAACTAGTATTGCTGCTGCTGCTTCTAACCTTATTTTCATCCAATTCACCATCCAGGTAGTCACTGAAATAACAACAGCTAGCAGGTATTAATCATGTATTACATGCATGACAAGTTCAATTCAAAGCACTTTGTGAACGCTAATTCATTTGATGCTCGCTACCAGCAAGTAAACAGAAATGGTAAGTTCATTTTAATGATGAAGAAACTCGCATTCGCTTGCCCACTTACTTGAGCACCTTGACCAAATACAGCTAGTAAAGAGCCAAGATTCCCGACAGAATGATCATTCAAGACGAACCTGGCTGGTGTCTTTGCATAAGACTGTAAGCACATTGCGGAGCAGGCAATAGCACCCCACTCCAGTACTCTTGCCTGGAAAATCCCATGGATGGAGAAGTCTGGTGGGCTGCAGTCCATGGGGTCGCTAAGAGTCAGACACGACTGAGCGACTTCACTTTCACTTTTCACTTTCATGCACTGGAGAAGGAAATGGCAACCCACTCCAGTGTTCTTGCCAGGAGAATCCCAGGGACGGCAGAGCCTGGTGGGCTGCCGTCTCTGGGGTCGCACAGAGTTGGACACGACTGAAGCGACGCAGCAGCAGCAGCAGCAGCAGTAAGCACATCGAGATGTAGGTGGCCTTTGAGGCAGCCTATTCAGATCTGGCTACAACCTGGGACTGGTGGATTTGGGATAGGAACAATGTTTGTGTGAGGGTGTCCTCTACTCCCTTGCATAAATTTTTCCCCAAAGAGCAGCTAAAACCTGAGAGGCCCTTAAGTGAGGAAAAACTCAAAAGTCCCATCCCGATACACATTCCCAACAGTGGGTCCCCACAGGTCAAGACTCTCACTCACTTTCATGTCTCCCTTGCACTCTGACCCAGCACTGTGCCTGCCCCAAGGCATGCTATACACACGTGGTATTATTCAGCCTGATCTCTCCAGGTTGTACTGAGAATCTCATGAAATAATATTTAAGTGTCTCATAAAATGTTGAGTGTGTCTCAAATAAAATGCATTATCATTATCATTATTGCTTCTCAAAAAAATCTGATTATTTGAAAGGCTACTGAAGAATTTTCACACCATTGGCAAAGGCAAGGAGGCACACAGCCATGCAGAGTTTCTTTGGAAGGGGTCAAATTGTGGTTTGAAGGCCTTTTTATGGTCTAAATTCTGCTTTTCTTGCTCAGATTGCATGGCAAAAGTGCAGCCTGGGGGGTCCTGTTTGTGGCAGAGCCATTTGGAGCCTACCCTCTGGACCGGGTGCTCATTCCTTGACTTTGGTGGATAAACAAACCCGGGAGACTGAGTAGCCAGTATGGGTGTTTGTTTAGAGCAGTTGAGGAAACATTCCCAGCCCAGAAGACACAGCTGGGATGGCTGTCAGAACAACCCAGGCCTCTGGGAAAAGGCAAGGCTTAGCCCAGCAAACACAGCCTTGGCCTGGCTTGACCTCCAGATGCCACGTGTCACCTCTGGTGGGAAAATAAATAGTCCCCTTGTCTGGAATGTGTGCCCCTTCTCTTATGGAACATGGGAAACAGCCAGCAATTGTGGGAGGGGAAGCCTGTCTGCAAGCTGTCCTCGGAGCAGGAGGACAGGCTGCCTGCTGGCAGAACGGCTATTGTCTCCCCAGTGGGCACGCTTGTGCCTCAGCCCCCCAAGATTCGGGCTCTAGGCTTCCGGATGGGCCAGGGCTGCTGTCCATGCTGTTCTGTAAGGTGGGAGTTAAGGGGTAAAGGGACATAGTTTACTTTGGTTAGAAACAGCAGCATGACTTATATGAAGACTATGGACAGGAAAACACAAACATATGATATCACTTACTTATGGAATCTAAAAAAAAAAGGATATAAAGGAACTTATATACAAAACAGAAAAATAGACCCACAGGCGGAGAAAGCAAACTTTCTCAAAGGAGAAAGTGAGGAGGGACAAATTAGAAGGTTGGATTAACAGATACACACTACTGCATTTAAAATAGGTAAGCAATAAGGGCCTACTGTTTAGCACAGAGAACTATTGACATATTCGGTATATTGTAATAACTTATAATGGAAAAGAATCTGAAAAAGAATAAATGTGTATTTGTATAACCAAATCATTTCGCTGTACACCTGAAACACTATAAATCAACTGGAGAGAACCCAGGCCAGGGTGATGAAATGCTCACCTTTAGATCCTGCCTGCTGACACTTGTTGCCCGGAGCCCTCAGAGTTGTTGAGAAAAGGCAGAATCGGAGGCGGGAGTGAGAAAGCTGGCCTGGGTGGCAGTGAGTTTGCTAAATATGCAGTGAGCAGGGAGGTGCTGCTTTCTTACCCACAAGCTGGGCTCCTAAACCTCTGGGGATGTAGGAGGAAGCAAACAACTTTCATCTTCAGAACTAAGTTTAATTAACTAATAATGACTTCTAGGAGCCTTTATATTACAAATTGTTCTGATGCTGGCTGCAAGCTCTGTGGGAAAGAGTGGGACAACTGATGAGTAGTACCTGCCGCAAAGTTCAATTGTGAAGTGTTGTCAGAATGCCCACCCTTCTCTGCCATTCCTGCCCTAGCCCCCTTTCCACATGTATCTGGATGGCTGTCAGGGTCTCCCCCTTCCCTCCCCTCCCAACCCCTCCCAGGGCTGACAACTGTCCACCTTCATCCACCTCTTTTCCCACCAGTAAAAATGCACTCCATAGACCAAGCCAAAAAGCTAGATCTTGACATGAACTGCCCTTCTTTCATTTTCCTTCAGATATGGGTAATTTACAAATCCTTCCAGTTCTACTTTCTCAAGATATATTTAATCCCTCTTCCTCCCTTCTCAATCCACATAGCTTTTGTCTTAGCTCACCTCTCACCTTGATAAGTACAGGATCCTTCCAATAGATCTGTCTGACATGGACTTCTTCCCATTTGATTCATCACCCACAACCATCACAAGAGGGATGCTATGAAAGCTTATGTCAAAAATTAAAGGCTATAAGACTTGAAAAAAGAGAGGAAAGACTCTTTAAATGGTGAAAGAGCTATCTGAGATTGCTCCAGGCTCCTTGGACTCCCAGTGTCTAAAATTAATGGTAGTTCTCTGGGTTCCTCGCTCCCTGTACTGTTCACTGCTTGCTCTCTCTTTCTCTCTCTCATCTATCCCTTCCCACCCTTTCTCCATTTTCCTCCTTTTTGCCTCCTAAATGCCTTCCAAAGCACCTTGTTCAAGCATGTATAGTAACCTGTTCAAAAATCATTATTCTTCAAGCTCTGATGTCTATGAGAGCAAATACATTCCTCTTGCTCTTCCAGTAGCCTGACTATATCTTCTGGTCATTTGCTCCCGTCTCCAGAAGAGTCAGGTGCCCAGAGGAAGACAAGGCGAAATATGGAGGACACTGGCCAATGAGTGGGAAGCTTGTAAGGCTCAGGAGATTCTTTCCTTAGAGCCCTCAGTAGTAGAAACCACTTGTAGTTTGTTTCAACCAGCTACACAGGGACGATTTCTTCCCTGGAAAAGTATGATGGGCTTCATAGGCATGGAAGAGGAGCACAGCATTTTGTAATAAATGCAACAGATGGTCCTGCCCAGGAGAAAGGGCATTAACCTTGCCCAGTGACTGAGACTTTAAGCTGTCAGAGTATAGCTGGAAGGTCCAAATGAAGATAACCCTTGCAGAGGGCCATGTTCCCGGATTCTGGGGAAGACTTGCGCCACCTACTGGTGAAGGATAAATAGGACAGGTTCCAGAGAGCCTTGTTAGGAGAGCCAGGGAGCCAATATACCACTTAAAATTTCAACATCTAAAGTGTTGATTTTTAATTAGCAAACATGGGACGTTGTACCTGAGCACTGCACATGGCACTAAAGGTTACAGTCACTTCCAGGGTTTCCAGAGGACTTATGATCTGTTTTGATCATTTTTACTGACCTCTCCAGAAGCATTCTAAAGCAAGAGGAGAGAGAGAAAATGTGGACACCAAGGAGATGCCTCCTGCTGCTGCTGCTGCTGCTAAGTCGCTTCAGTCGTGTCCAACTCTGTGCGACCCCAGAGATGGCACCCCACCAGGCTCCCCCGTCCCTGGGATTCTCCAGGCAAGAACACTGGAGTGGGTTGCCATTTCCTTCTCCAATGCATGAAAGTGAAAAGTGAAAGTGAAGTCGCTCAGTTGTGTCCGACTCTTAGCGACCCCATGAACTGCAGCCTACCAGGCTCCTCCATCCATGGGATTTTCCAGACAACAGTGGGGTGGGGTGCCATTGCCTTCTCCAAGGAGATGCCTAGGAAGGGTGATATGCCCAGAAAGGTGTGGGGAAAGATTGGAAGTACTAGGATCCATTAAAAGGCAACTGTAGATGCTTTTTCTTGCTAAGAGTTGAGTGGATTTTTTATATAATTAAAAATTAACATTTAAAGTACAGAAATACTTTCCCCCTTTAAAAAAATTTCTTTTTAATATTCTTCAGGAAAGCCTTCCCTGTCTCCAGAGACTGGATTAGATGATCCTGGTATGCAAAGTCATCGCCCACTATACTTTCCTTTCCAAGCTCTTCTCAAACAGTTTAATCATGCATCTGTATGTTTCTTCATATATTTAATATCTATTTCCCCACTAGACTATAAATTCTGGGAGAGCAGAACCAAGTTGTCTTTTCTTCCCTGATTTATACCCAGCACTTAGCACTTGCCTGAAACATAATCTAAACTCAAAGGGGCCAATGATAATGATGGACTTTAAGGGGGATAGAGGGGAGATAAGACCTGAAAGCATACTTAAGAGTACAAAATGGTAGACTCTATAGACTGAAGGTCTAAATGAAGAAGAATTATTATAGTGTGTTCCAAGAAATTTGGCAGAAGGTCATGAGAGACATGGAATTGAGATTTTAAGAGGAGGTGTAGCTACTGGTGATGATAAGACCTAAATGAGGACTTCCTTTGTGGTTAAGATTCCACCTGCCAATGAAGGGGACATGAGTTTGATCCCTGATCAGGGAAAATTCCACATTCCGTGGAGCAACTAAGCCTTGTGGACCATCCCACACCACAATTACTAAAGTCCACCTGCCTGGAGTCTGTGCTCTGCAACAAGAGAAGCCACTGCAGTGAGAAGCCCATGCACCGCACCAGGAGAGTAGCCCTCACCCGCCACAACTAGAGAAAGCCCATTTGCAGCAACGAAGACCCAGTGCAGCCAATGATAAAAAAAAATAATAATAATGATAAAAATAAAAGAGCTCTTTCAGTTCTGGTACAGAGTCAGTTCAGTTCAGTCGCTCAGTCATGTCCGACTCTTTGTGACCCCATGGACTGCAGCATGCTGCATACTGGTGATGTATAATTTAGGTGATATCACTCCACTCAAATGATGCAGCCCTCTGATGGTTTCGCATTATCCCGACATACATGTAGTGCCTTGTCTTAGCCTTCAGGACCCTACCTGGTCTGGTCCCTCAGCACCCCTCTAAATGCACACCCAAGATCTCCCTCCCTTGTTACACATACAGGCACACAAACATTCTTTCTGTACCTGGAAAACCCAAGCTTGCTCCCACCTCAGGCCTTTTGCAATTGGTGCCCCTTCTGTGCAGTCGTCTTCCCTTACCACAGGCCTTCTCCATCAGCTCATTCTGATTTCAGTTTACTATCACCTCCTCAGAGAGACCTCTCTTCTCCTGTAACTGAAAGCCGTCTTCCCGTGACCCTGCTTTATTTCCTCCCGGAGTGTTCATTACTCTGAGATGCTTTCATTTACTTACTGCTCCTTTCTGCTGGAGCATAGGAGTCAAGCACTCATGGATCTTTTCTGTCTTTGTTCACCTGTTATTTCCAGCATTAGGAATGGAATCTGGCACAAAATAGGTGCTCCATAAATGTTTACCCACTAACTAACTGACTGAATAATGAAAATTTAAAATTTCACCTCTTCTACAGGCTCTGGATAGAGCTGTGCTCAGATTCCTTTGATAGGGTTAGACAGGATGACATATTTTGAAGGAAGAAGCCACTCAGGGTTCTTCAAATAAGACATTTCTCTCTGATGTAGATTATTCTGAATATCATATAACATCTCCAAAAGACCAGGGTTTGCTGATGAGGTAGCTTCTCAGACAACAACTATTTGAGTTCCATAAGGAACTGTCACACAAAACAAAAAGCCACCTACTCTTACCTAAACTAGTTTTGGCTTTAATTTTATATGAGAGTTTTAGAGTGCCACCGTCTGAGGCACTACTGAGGCCTAATGAGATAACTGCACTGGCAGGGACTGTTCGAGTTCCTGTCCTGTATTTTTATTGTCAAACTGTATTTCTTAAAATAGAACTCTTTAGGGGAGGAGACTGGGGTGAGATCTCCTGAGTAAGTCTTGCCAGAACAATTGGGAATGTGAGAAGGGCTGTAGCTATGAACCAGAAGGGGACATTAATGTTTCCTAAATTGTGTTCTAAAAAAGGCTAATTCTCTTTGCTAAAGCAAGAGCAACAAAAGCTGGTTGGCTGTGGTAGAGGGTGAGATCCTGTCAAAATAAATCTGGTCATGTAGGTATTAAGACTAATTTAAACAGGCTTATTTACTGCCGATCCATGCATTTGACGATGTTCCTAGGCTTTGAGGTGACCTACCGTATCCATTATTTTTGGCCTCAAAACTTCCCAAGAAACAGCTACAAACATGGGTCATGGTATCAGTGGTAATTGTATGATTCTTTGGTGATAAACTTGGCTTTGACATATTGGAGTGTCAGGACTGAGTAGTGGGTTGTAGAAGCGATAAGAGAGGGGTAAATATATATCAAAGAGGGAAGGTGAAAAGCAAAGACATAGCTTTGACATTTTACCTTGAAGGGCAGAGGCTGTAATACTTGAGAGGGAAATGTGGAAAATGTTGGGATTTTAAGCTGACTTCATGCTGGCTAAACCAACCTACCTCACAGAGGCTTTTAAGTCTTCCTCCACTCCCTTTAATTTGTTTGGCTGAAAGCCATTTCTGACAGAAGCATTTCCTTATCTAAGGAGTCATTTTTTGCATTCTATTTTGGTTTGAGGCATATTACTGCTTTCCTTTGATTAGCATAAGTTAGGGTAGAAAAGATCATTGCTCTTTCCCTTCAGGTAATTCTAGAACCAAGATGTTCAGGGAGGCAGGGTTGAGCACCAACTCAGTGTTACAAAATATAGTTACAACTATAAGTTACGTCTATAAACGCAGTGTATATGTAGAGTATATCTTCACTGTTTTCTGTTACACCAGAGGATTTCCTAAAAGTCCTCTTGCGTGGCCATGGTTCTTCTGAATAGTGGCTGCAGTGGTGGGGGGCAGCTCACTGCAGCTCGGGCAGGAGGTGTGGGTGGACCAGGCTGCCAGTTAGTTGCTCATGGGACTTGAATGTTGCTGTGTCTGGGAAGAAAGACTAAGTGTGCTGTGGGTACATCAGACAGACCCACTTTAACTGGTCTACAAAACCATGGGTACTGATCTCATAGAATGCTGGTCTCATGGTCTCCTAATAAACTCTGGGGAGAAAATAAGGTAATTATATAATGCAAGATAGAATATAAGTGCTGTAGAAAGGATTAAAAAAAATGTATGCAGTTATAAAAAAAAAAAAAAGAAATAGTAGGTGATTGGGGGAAGGGAGCAATGGATAAAGATCTCAAGGGCATTAATGTCTGGATATCCACCTCTAGGGTCAAAGAAAGATGTAGGAAAGAGGCATAGGGTCAGATGGTTCCAGTGTCAGGACAACAGATGCAGTGAACTGATCAAGACAGACTGGGTAGACTGGACAGCAGAGTACAGAAGGTTGTCAATGACACGGTTTTATGAGTTCCCAGGGCCCACTTTTCATTTGACTGCAGAGGAAGGCAAGCGTAATGGAAGACTTATTTGACTTCAGAGACTTGAAAACCAGTCATATCTATGTTTGAACTCTTACTGTCTATATAACTTCAGCCAAATTATAGAACTTCTCGACTTTCCATTTTTCCAATTACAGAAAGAGTATAATAACACCTTTCAGAGTCATTGTGAAAAATAAATGAAATTGGTGGTTAGAAGCTGCCAGCCCAATGCCTGGCACATCATAGCTATACAATAGTTCCCTTCTACTCTAGAAGAAAGAACACAGGGCCCATAGAAATTAAGTTTTAAGATCTTGCTACTGCTAAGTTGCTCCAGTCGTGTCTGACTCTGTGCGACCCCATAGACGGCAGTCCACCAGGCTCCCCCTTCCCTGGGATTCTCAAGGCAAGAACAATGGAGTGGGTTGCCATTTCCTTCTCCAATGCAGGAAAGTGAAAAGTGAAAGTGAAGTCGCTCAGTCGTGCCCGACTCTTAGAGACCCCATGGACTGCAGCCTACCAGGCTCCTCCATCCATGGGATTTTCCAGGCAAGAGTACTGGAGTGGGGTGCCACTGCCTTCTCCGTTTAAGATCTTACTTTATATTAAATAAAAAGAAATGCATATGTGAAATATTTCTTGGTGGCATATCACATACACACACAGAAAAGAGTTTTTCAGTTACTACCCGCCATGTGATAGCTCAGTTGGTAAAGAATCTGCCTGCAATGTGGGAGACCTGGGTTCGATCCCTGTGTTGGCAAGATCCCCTGGTGAAGGGAACAGCTACCCACTCCAGTATTCTGGCCTGGAGAATTCCATGGACTGCATAGTCCATGGGGTTGCAAAGAGTCAGACACAACTGAGTGACTTTCACACACACATACATACCCAACCATCAAGGTGTTGATTTATGCTATACATCTTGGGTACCAGGAAAAAAAAAACCTTTGGTGTACCTGGTTTAAGTCCCTCTACTTCCCTGGTGGCTCAGACGGTAAAAATGTGGGAGACCCGGGTTCAGGCCCTGGATTGGGAAGATTCCCTGAAGAAGGAAACACAACCCACTCCAGTATTCTTGCCTGGAGAATTCCCTGGACAGAAGAACCTGGCAGGCTACAGTCCACAGGATCACAAAGAATCAGACACCACTGAGGAACTAACACTTTCACTTTTACTCAACAATACCAGTTTAATATCTAATAATTCAGTGGTGAGGGTAGGGGTAGGCTATAGTAGCTAAACAAGAAATGCAGATGAGGTTTTCTTTTATATGACTCAAAATTATATTGCCAATCCTAAAGGTAATAGAGACACCAAAGAAGTCAAAAGTGTTATTTGTGAAAAATCAGCATACATGCAATGGTAAACATTGCTATTATTTCCCAAAAATAACTCAGAAAAAAACCTGAATTCATTGTTTGGGAAAATCTTAGACTTAAGATTTGATTATATTTCTTTAAAAAAGAAAGTACTGTATAATTATACAGATAAAGATGAGTAAATTGCATTCTGTAAAGTAATGTTTATTTTTCCTGAGCTATTTCTAAATTAATGGTAGGTTATAACTGAAGGTGTCTTAAAATCTAGGAAATCTGATATTATCTGATTTAGATCCGGATCCCCTTTGGCATTCCCACCTTCTGTTATATTCACTGACCCCACACTGACCACACCTATTCACATGACCCTACCACACTCTTGTATTAAAATCAGTCTACTTCTCCCTTTGTCTCTCTGCAGTTGCACACATTTCAGTCTTCAAAGAATAAAGTTGCCACCAACTACATTTTACTTCTAGCTTTTGAGGTATCTCTTGGCTATTTCCCTGGGTTGGGAAGATTCCTTGGAGAAGGGAATGGCTACCCACTTCAGTGTTCTAGCCTGGAGAATTCCATAGAGAGAGGAGCCTGGCGAGCTGCAGTTCTTAGGGTCGCAGAGTCAGACACGACTGAGCAACTAATACTTGGCTATTTAACTCATCTATGTTTACCATGTGAATACATAAAATGACCTACTATACATGTGATTTCCCCTTGTAGTAGCTATTGCCTTCAGTATTGGATTGAGGAGGGCAAATGACAATTTCTGTGTTAATTATAACTAGGCTGAGCTTCTCCACATTACTTATAAGCCCCATTTTTGTTTAAATTTACTTTCTATATCCTGCTTTCAAATGTCTCTCTGTAGAGTCTAGGGTTAAAAATTCTTCATATTTTCCCATAAAGAAGCAAAAATATGGTTTGCTTCAGATGTTTTTCTCAGAAGTTCTTTGTTTATATAAAATTTTGTTTTAATTGTTTTTAATTAGACTGTTCTTAAGACTTGTGCTTTCATCTAGATACACATGATTTTCTTTGTATTTATAATGCAACTGTTTATTTTATATATACAGTGTATACAGAAATGTGCATTGTATTTGAATCTGTGGTACCTGACTTATGAACTGAATGTGTGTTTTGAAAAGAGCTCTATCGTCTTCATTCTGCATCTTCAGCTCCTGATAGAATGTCTGTATAATGAGATACTCAGCAAATATTTGCCTATTGTGTCTGAAAAACAAAAACTAATTTATTTCCAAATATTTAAGTTTTTTGGTTAAAAGGCTATATACAACATGAGTCTGAATTTATAAAAAGAAACTTTTTTAAAGGTGCCAGTGAAGGAGCTCAAGTTGTTCCTGAGAAGTACTATTCTCACACTGGTTCAAGTCACATTTAGAACATTTAAAATATCTCTTGTGAGGGAACATGCTTCACTCTGCTTCAGAAGTCAAGGGAATAACCATTTCCTTTTATATGGGGAGTTGGAAAGATTAAAAAGTCAGAGGTTCTTTCTACTTCCAGAAGCATCCCAATTCGACACGAGAGCTTAATTTTTCATTCCCCTCATGTAGGAAAAACCACCTAGGAAACTACAGAAAGGCAAACTCACAACATTCCATTGAATAGGCCTGAGGGTGCTTGTTGAATAATCAAATCAGTTGTGGGGGGTAAAAAGACCTTTAGGGTTTTGAAGCAGATGTGAGAATGTCTGATAACTTTGGCAAAAGGAGGAGGTGCTGATAATTGCATATCTAAGAGTTTATTTCATTTTAGAAAAGCTAACATCATCCAGGTAACTTAGAAGTTGTGCTTTGTTCACATCACTTGCTTCCCTGTTTCCATAAAACTTCTAAGTGGGAAATTATGTTGACAATCAGAATATAAGATAAAGTACATGCCTTACAGTTCAAGTCCAAGAAACTATTACCAGCCTGGGGTCAGAGGTCTACATTGCTGGAAAAGTTCTCAAGTCAGAAGAAGGAGAGAAAGAGCAAAGAACGGTCTTTGAAATATTTAATTTGCATACTTTGATTACAAATTCATGGAAAGCATCAAAATATAAATGGGCATATTGTCATAAAGGCATAAGTCAGTGTCCTATAATACTAGTTTTTATACTATTCTCTAGTTTAAAATACTCCACAAAATTAAGTTCACAGCACTATTCCCGTTGATTTACTTCTACCCTCCCTATTGCTATTCCCTAAATATCCATGGCATCCTTTTCATTTCTTTTTTTGTTTTTTTTTTTCTTTTTTGGCTGTGCTGTGCAGCATGTGGGATCTTAAGCTTCCTGACCAGGGATCAAGCCCACATTCCCTGCATTGGAAATGTGTAGTTTTAACCACTGGACCACTAGGGAGGTCCCCACGGCATCCTTTGAAAGCTTCACATCTCAGTCTGAGACTTGGCAGAGCATGATGGCTCAATTAACATTTGCTGGCTGGGATTAAGTTCTGGGAAAGACTGAGGAGGGATGAAATATACAAGGGAGAAAGAAGCTCCTCGGAATCACAGCTATAGAGCCACAGGGCAGAAGGAAGATATGGGAATTCATACTTTCTTTCAGAAAGTGTTTTTTGAACACCCTCATGTGAAAACATTGTTCCAGCAATACATCACTGAACAAAACAAACGAGAATTTTCACCCTTGGAGGAGCTTTCCTTTTAGTTACATGAGACAGACAACAAATAATGAAATAAATTGCATAGTATTTTGAGGGCTTCCCTGGTGGCTCAGATGGTAAAGAATCTGCCTGCCATGTGGGAGACCCAGGTTTGAACCCTGGGTCAAGAAGATTCCCTGGAGAAGGGAATGTTGACCCACTCCAGTATTCTTGCCTGGAGAACTCCACGGACAGAGGAGCCTGGTGGGCTATAGTCCATGAAATTATAAAGAGTCGGACACGAATGAGCAACTAACACACGTATTTTGAAGGTGACAAGTGATTTGGAAAAAGAAAACAGGGACTGGGAAAGCCAGCCAGGTACAGTTGCAGGTTGAAATTTTAAACAGATCAAAAGATGTCATGGGGCAGAGACTTGAAGGAGCAGGGAGTTGGCTTTGTGGGTATCTGGGGGAAGAGTGTTCTAAGCAGAAGGAAGAGCCAGTGTGAGGCCTTACAGGAGTGTGCCTGGTACGTTCAAGGAACACAAAGGGGCCCGTGTGCCTGGAGCCAGGGAAAGAAGGGCAGGCACGAAGAAATATGAAGAGTCTAGGAGTGCAAATCCCATAGAGGTTCTTAGGTTGTTGTAACTACCTTGCCTTCATGCTGGTACCCAGGCTGCTTCTTTGTCCTTTAGAAGCAGAGAGGGGGCTAGCAGTGTAAAGCCCCCAGGACAGTACAGAAAGGTTGTGTTGAAAGAGGTGGTGGCCATGCTCTGACTGCCTCCCCTAAATCTGGCCCTTCCCCCCACAGCTTTACCTCTTCCTGGAGCCCTAACTTTTCCCCTCTGTGCTGTCTTCAGCTTTGTGCATGCTTCTCTCATTTTGCTTTGACATTTTTTTTTACAGGTCATAGAGTGCTGTCTTGTTACCCAAACCCACCTGTATTTTGTTGACTTGCCCAGGATTTTTAACCTGGGAATTTGAAATCAAGATTCCATGCTATTTTTAAAAAATGGGGAGATCTGGTGATACTGGGTTAATATTCCTTCACGGTCACAATCTACTGGACCTGAGGAGAGTTGAGGTCCTTCAGGCAGAGGCACTGAGCTTCCAGTTTGACACAGTCTTCGCCACTCCCTATAGTCTCACGCCCTTCCTCTGGCCTTACTTTGCTCCCCAGCTGGACCTTCATAGGCACTGTAAGAACTTGCCCTGCAGGCCTCCAGTGCCCACCACCATCCACTCCCTTTCCAACAGCTCCCTGACTTTCATTCTTTTGCTTGGAGAGTTTCCTTCTGACATTGGCCTGGCAAGCCTTGACCCTGCTTGCTTCAAGTGGGCAAGTTCTTGACTTCCAACCATCCAAGACTTTGCCTCAGACTGAGTCTTATTGTCTCAAGTTCTGTTGACTTGAATATAGAATACTTTGTATTCAAGGACCTGGGCTGGAAGGGCTCTGGGAAATCCGAGAGAACCCCAGATCTCCTGTTTGAGGATCACAAACAAAAGTAGAGAAGACGGGTGTTCAGCGTTCTTCTAAGAGATATACTTTTCATCCCCCTGTTCTTTACATCTGCATAAGGATGAAAGCCTGCTACACTCCGTTCTCATTTAACTCTCCCAGAGCTCCACATGGGGCCTTGTTGCTTCCAAAAGGAAACGTGGCAGAAAAGACAGCTTTTCTATTTCCTTTCTTCGTAATTAATGTGTCCTTTCGCCAATAGTAAATCTATGGAAACTGAGTGACTAATCAAAGCAAAGTTGGCTTCTGAAATGGGGTGGAAGCCTCAGCTCTTTCATTTATTTTCCTCTCACCTAATTAGACTTTTAAAAGTAAGCAGAAGGAAGTAAAGGGAAAAGGAAGAAAGGGAGGGAGGGAGAGAGCAGGTAGTCCATGCTTTTCTATCCTACACCCCCTCCAGCCCCTGTGCTCTTCCTCTGTGACCCCTGGAGCCTGTCCTAGACAAGCCTCAGGTTCAGAGTGAGGACGTGGGGATGCTATTTCCTTCCCTTTTGATTCTCCCTCCTTCTGCCCCTTTACAATGTACCGCAAATAGACAGACTTGAGTCTGAGGAAGCCTTGTGCATGGGAGGTCTCTCTGGTTCTGGAGGGCTGATGGAAGTCCAGCCAGGCCTGAGAAGGAGGGGCGGGAGCTGGCTGCTTGGTTTGGGGGTGCAAGGGGGCCTTGCAGGATAGCCCTGCTTACAGAGGTGGAAAAACAGGATGGTACTGGGAGTGCATTGGAGACTGACTCCACTGTCAGAAGTAAGGAGTGAGAATTTGGTTCAGTGCCCCTTACACTGCACTTCCTGAGTATGTAGGAGGGGAAAAGGTGACTGGAGGAGAGGACATCCTAACATTAGGATATTTAAATGATCCCCAGTTCCTGGCCAGGTGTTGAGTGAATAATGAACTAATCCTTAGGTGACCCATTTGGTAGCTCAAAGCCAACTCCGGAGGCTTTGTCTGTGATGCAACTTTTAAAATTGCTTTAATCACAAGCCATGATAAAGCCCATAATGCTCACTGGGTATACCTGACTGGAGAGAATTGGCCTTCACTAAAGAAGCCAAGACAATGAAAAAAGAATCTTTGCTCTTGATTTATGAGCCCCTGGGTTGCACGAGTGCTTCTCTTCAAAGGTTGTGTTTCCCATTTCATGCCCGTCATTTTATTTTTTGATATCTGCTTAGAAATAACCTTGTCTTTCAGGTACTTATTTATCCCACATAAACCCTGTGGCCATTTCTAAGAAACCACAGAACTCGGCTCTGACAGCCTTCCTCGAGAGCTGAGCCCTGCCAACACAGCCCGGCACTGCCACCTAGGTTGGCTTGGTATGAAAAGATTTAATGAGCTTTCTCCTGTGGAGGAGTCGGGTGGAATTTATAAAATGGGATTTAATTGGGGCTGAATAAACTCCACTTTACAATTCCTCACACATCAGCCCTCTGTTCATGGGTGACAACCGTCTGCATTTGCTCTGATTTTTAACAGAGCCTGCAGCCCAGGGCCTCAGAAAGAGGCAGCCATGGGTCCCCACGTCACCTTTTGGAGCTGTTAAAGCTCCAGCTGTTGGCCTCCAAGTCACCCTGGGAGAAGCTCCAAACCCTGAGCCCTCACTCCTGTCTCCTAATAAAGGAATCAGAACTACCAGGGCACACAGATGGAATTTCTGGGCAGAATCAGAAGCTCTCATTTAATGAAGCACTGTGTGTGCTGGTTAATGGCCACACTATGCCCACTGACTTCATGCTGCCTTATCCCTCTTTGGCAAATGGGCTCTACCATTTGATATTGATGGAAGGGACAAAATTAGACCCTTGATAAGTGAAAGTCTGAGACAGCTTAGCTGGAAAACCCAACTCAAGCCCAGGAGATTACCATGGCCCAGGAAAAGGGAATGACAACCCACTCCAGTATTCTTGCCTGGGAAATCCCATGGACAGGTGGGCCACAGTCCATGGGGTTGCAAAGAGTTGGACACGACTGAGCAAATAACAACAACAAGGACCTCTGAGAAAGCCACAGATGCTATTGTTCTTATGTGGGAGAGGGTTTGTTCTCTGGGGAAAGACTGGGAAATGGGAGAGGGTGAATGCATGATTAACCTTGGAAGATTATTTGTATAGAGATACCCAGAGCAAGGAAGGAGGGTCGGGGGAGTTGATTGGGGCTACCTGGGTGACAGGATCTTCCTCTCTCCACTTACAGAAATGGCAGACAAGCCTAGGGTCAGGATGGCAAATAGATTTTACCTCATGTGCCAAGCCAACAGATTGGTAGTGGCTGCCTGGAAGACTCTATAAAGAAGAATTTCACTCCTCTGTCTAGACTCTGGGAAGAAGTTCCTATGATTGATTAGTTGCCATAGAGACCAATTCTATTTGGAGAAGTTTTATCCCATCACATAGATTGTGAGTTAGGAGATTTTGGGGTGATACCCAATGAATTAGTTGCCTTCTGAGACAGTAGAATAACATTACACAGTACACAGAATTTTTCATGATATGGTCCTATAGGTTGTCCAGCATTGCTTTCCATGCTACTCCCACTTCTAGCTTTATATACCCATCGTGGGTCTCTAAACACAGTTTTGGGCAGACAGGAAATCCAAATTAGAGACCCTTGGAGATCTACTCCTTCAGAGACCAGGGCAGAAGCCCCCCTGGCACACTGCAGATGCTGGAAGCCCAGTGCCTGGAGCTCAGATCCTCTGGGGGAGCAGGTGCTGGGGTCAGGGGTGGGGTGCGAAGGGTGGCCCAAGGCAATAATACAAGGTGAGCCATGTTCAACCAGACCCAGCAAAGCCTTCAGACCAGAAAGGACATCAGAAGAGAAGAGTTAACTGGGCAATGAAAAGACTCGGTCCTGTCATTTGAGAAAAGCCATCAGTCAGGTATGGATGGGGCTAAGCTGAACTTTTGGGTGAAGGATAGAGGAAACTAGGTATTTCCCTGAGCAGTGCCCCCTGGAAGAGAGTAACAAGATCCATGTACATGTAATACAGAAGAGGACATGAAGTCTAGGTCCTCAACCCACCCGTCACAGTACTCAGCCAAAAGACAACACTGTGCTAGGCTCTGCAGTCCACACCTCAGCTGTGAGACCCACAGGCACATCATTTAAACCCTGAGTTTCAGTCCCTTCATCTATAAATGGGAACAAGAAGACCAACGCCACAGGGTTACTGCCCACTAATTTATCCATTCATTGCCAATTGATTATGCACCTGCCAAGTGTCAAGCTCTCAGAGCACGGCTGGATGAACAAGACACAGTCTCTGCCCTCTAGCTAGCAATTTGGGTACAAAGACTGAAAGTCGTAAAACAAAGACCATAAAGTGAATAATAATGACAGTAAAGAAGACTAACACTGAGCCTGGGATAGAGTAAGCACTGGAGAAATAGTAGATAAACATGAATCTGATGAGGGCAGCCTGAGGGTGGCATGGAAGTTAGCGGGGAGGGGGAGAAAAGGAGCAGAGACCAGCACATGTTGCTTTGGGGGGAAGGCTATGGATCCCTGTTCTTATCTAAGATGGAGCCACCCTGACGTCAGCTTGTGAGCAATCCCCATCATGCCTCATTCTCTCCCCAAGACCCCAGCAGTTCAGGTCTCTGGGGCCATCCCCCTGGTTCACCCACAAAAGGAGCAGGTCTTGCCTACAACCGCCCAACTATGCCAATCTGAATCCCTTTTGAGGGATCCCTTCCCTCTCCTTTGATAGTATTCTCCAGGTAGATTCCTGCTTGGTGTAGGCTCAGGTGTGGTGGTTTTGAGGCTGAGCTGAACCAACAAATATTATATAGATCCTCCTTCCAACAACTGCTCTGCTACAATCACAACTGATCCCAAAGGCAAAATAACCAAATGACATGGAAATAGCAGGCAAAGTGTTCAAATTAACTACCCAGACAAGACTGATAATTCATCTTTTTCACTGGCAGAAAGAACAATGCTTAGAGTTGCTAACACCTACTCAATGCATAAGAAACAAATTTGCCAATCGGTGGATAATCAAATTGTTCTGAATAATCCAATCTAGTGTTTTCCTGCTCCTTCTTCATGCTAATTTATTCTGACATGGCTTTCAATATGAAAATCTGTTCTTGCAGAATCCATTTCATCGAGATTTTCCATATTAAAATGGAGATGGAAGTGTCATGGAGAATTAGATTACTTGTCCTCATCCGGGTGCCCGGTGTTCCTTGGGAGGGGTATTTGTGTCACCATGGGTAACCAGATGGCATTAATTTGAGAGGTGCAAGTAAACCTTCCTTAGCACACCAGGTGATCATTTTTAAAATACTGTTTCCATCTAATCGAAGCCTCTTTCCTGCAAAAATTTAATTTGTTCCTTTCCTTGTGAAATTTGTTCATTTTCAAAGCTTTTTCAGCCCTAATCATCACCACCACAGTGAAAAACTAGTTTGAATAAAGGCCTCAGTGACTAGAACATGTGTTGGTGTCTCACCCTAGAGAAAGAACACTTTGCAGGCTAACACCAGAAACAAACAGATGGGGACTTCCCTGGTGGTCCAGTGGTTAAGACACTGCCTTCCAAGGCAGGGGGTGCAGGTTCGACCCCTGCTCTGGGAGCTAAGATCCCACTTGCCTTGAGGCCATGAAACCAAAACCGAATCAAACAAACAAAAAACAGAAGCAACATTGTAACAAATTCAATAAAAACTTTTAAAATGGCCCACATTTAAAAATCTTAAAAAAAAAAAAAAAGAAGGAACAAAACGATGATTTGAAAAAAGTACACTCTGGAAGCACCTGTTAGACATAGGTCTTTGTCTGGTGTGGAAAGAGGGGGCATGCCCATCCCCAGGAGTCAAGGTCTAGGGTGGGCTTCTCAAACTTCAGTGCATCTAAGAATCATCTGAGGAACATGTTAATGGAGTGGGTTTCTGGGATTCACCCTCAGAGATTCTACATCAGCTGGTGTTCAAGAGATGTTAGTTGCCAATGGCAAAACTTAAATAGTGCATTCTTCATGTCTTCAGGTGGTTTACTTCATGAAACAGTACTGGGTTGGCATCAGTCCCCTTTCTCTAGCACTCCTAAGGAAGATCTTAAATATGATATAGGTGCTCTTTCCAAAAGGTATGTTAACAATGTTTAATTCACAGCGAATAATCTATCTCAGTTTGGTTACTGCTATAGAAAGTGGGCATCACCAGAGCTTCCAAGTTCTGATTTTGTTCATTTTTTCTAGTGGAATGTTAGTTTTCATTGATTCTTCAGCACCATTTCCTAAACTCTCCTTCAGGTTTATACCAGTTTGCCTCTTCTAGGATGCATGTATGCTAAATCGCTTCAGTCGTGTCTGACTCTGTGCCACCCTATGGACTGTAGCCTGCCAGGCTCCTCTGTCCATGAGGATTCTCCAGGCAAGAATACTGGAGTGAGTTGCCATGCCCTCCTCCAGGGGATTTTCCCAACCCAGGGGTTGAACCTGCCTCTCTGATGTCTCCTGCACTGGCCAGCATGTTCTTTAGCACTAGGACCACCTGGGGAGTCCATTTCTAGGATGCATGTCTAAATATTAATAATAGTACTAAAGGAATAATGCCATGGTAAATATGTACTGACAACTTACTACATGGCAGGAAGTACATGGCGTGTTCTGTCTCACTGAAGTCTCAAAACCACCCCGTGACATAAGCTAGTGTTGCCTCTTGTCTTGGGGTGGGATGCCGCATCAGTGGATTATACAGATTTCCTCAGCTGCACGTGGGGGTTGGGGCATAGCCTGGCCATCTGGGTTTTCTGAGAATCTCCTAACTAGTGACTGACTACTTGGTTTGTCTAGGATTGAAGAGTTTTCTGGAAATCAAGAATTTCTATTTTAAAGCTGGGCTTACTAGGATGGTTTCCCTTTTCCTAGATGAGGCTTTAGTTGTTGTTGTTCAGTCACTCAGTTGTGTCTGATTCTTTGCAACTCCATGGACTGCAACACACCAGGCTTCCCTGTCCTTCACTACTTCCTGGAGCTTGCTCAAACTCATGTGCATTGAGTCAGTGATGGCATCCAACCATCTCATCCTCTGTCATGTCTTTCTCCTCCTGCCTCAATCTTTCCCAGCATCAGGGTCTTTTCCAATGAGTCAGCTCTTGGCATCATGTGGTCTAAATATTAGAGCTTCATCATCAGTCTTTCCAATGAATATTCAGGGTTGAATTTCTTTTAGGACTGACTGGTTCAATCTCCTTTTAGTCCAAGGAACTCTCAAGAGTCTTCTCCAGCACCAAAGTGGTTTTAGAGGAGACAGTATCAGTTCAGTCTCTCAGTCGTGTCCGACTCTATGCAACCCCATGAACCACAGCACACCAGGTCTCCATCCCTTCAGTCCTAGACATCACCAACTCCCGGAGTTTACCCAAACTCATGTCCATTGAGTCAGTGATGCCATCCAACCATCTCATCCTCTGTTGTCCCCTTGTCCTCCTGCCCTCAATCTTTCCCAGCATCAGGGTCTTTTCAAATGAGTCAGCTCTTCACATCAGGTGGCCAAATTATTGGAGTTTCAGCTTCAACATCAGTCCTTCCAATGAACACTCAGCACTAATCTCCTTTAGGATGGACTGGTTGGATCTCCTTGCTGTCCAAGAGACTCTCAAGAGTCTTCTCCAACACCACAGTAAAAAAGCATCAATTCTTCGGCGCTCACCTTTCTTTAGAGTCCAACTCTCATATCCATACATGACCACTGGAAAAACCATAGCCTTGAGTAGACAGACCTTTGTTGGCAAAGTAATGTCTCTGCTTTCTAATATGCTGTCTAGGTTGGTCATAACTTTCCTTCCAAGGAGTAAGCATCTTTTAATTTCATGGCTGCAATCACAATCTGCAGTGATTTTGGAGCCCAGAAAAATAAAGTCAGCCACTGTTTCCACTGTTTCCCCATCTATTTCCCATGAAGTGATGGGACCAGATGCCATGATCTTAGTTTTCTGAATGTTGAGCTTTAAGCCAATTTTTTTCACTCTCCTCTTTAACTTTCATCAAGAGGCTCTTTAGTTCTTCTTCACTTTCTGCCATAAGGGTGGTGTCATCTGCATATTGATATTGGTTATTGATATTTCTCCCGGCAATCTTGATTCCAGCTTGTGCTTCTTCCAGCCCAGCATTTCTCATGATGTACTCTGCATATAAATTAAATAAGCAGGGTGACAATATACAGCTTTGATGTACCCCTTTTCTTATTTGGAACTAGTCTGTTGTTCCATGTCCAGTTCTAACTGTTGCTTCCTGACCTGCATACACGTTTCTCAAGAGGCAGGTCAGGTGGTCTGGTATTTCCATCTCTTTCAGAATTTTCCACAGTTTATTGTGATCCACACAGTCAAAGGCTTTGGCATAGTCAATAAAGCAGAAGTAGATGTTTTTCTGGAACTCTCTTGCTTTTTCAGCAATCCAGTGGATTGTTGGCAATTTGATCTCTGGTTCCTCTGCCTTTTCTAAAACCAGCTTGAACATCTGGAAGTTCACGGTTCACGAATTGCTTGGAGAATTTTGAGCATTACTTTACTAGCGTGTGAGATGAGTGCAATTGTGTGGTAGTTTGAGCATTCTTTGGCATTGCCTTTCTTTGGGATTGTAATGAAAACTGACCTTTTCCAATCCTGTGGCCACTGCTGAGTTTTCCAAATTTGCTGGCATATTGAGTGCAGCACTTTCACAGCATCATCTTTTAGGATTTTCAATAGCTCAACTGGAATTCCATCACCTCCACTAGCTTTGTTTGTAGTGATGCTTCCTAAGGCCCACTTGATTTCACATTCTAGGATGTCTGGCTCTAGGAGAGTGATCACACCATCGTGAATAACTGGGTCATGAAGATCTTTTTTGTACAGTTCTTCTGTGTATTCTTGTCACCTCTTCTTAATATCTTCTGCTTCTATTAGGTCCATACCATTTCTGTCCTTTATTGAGCCCATCTGTGCAAGAAATGTTTCATTGATATCTCTAATTTTCTTGAAGAGATCTCTAGTCTTTCCCATTCTATTGTTTTCCTCTATTTCTTTGCATTGATCACTGAGGAAGGCTTTCTTATCTCTCGTTGGAGAAGACACCATAATCCAAAGAAAAAATGGGTCCAAGTTCTCACTGGGAAACCAAGTCCTCATGAGCCAAAGAGGAATCCAAACCATGTAAACTAAAGAAGCAAGAAGCCAAAAACTGTGGCCCTGAGGTCTGAAAACAAATGTGAGAATGCCAGGTTTGAGTATCTGGCTGTGGTTTAGGACAGTTGCTTAGAACAAGTGCATGTGACTTGCCAGCTAAAGTGTGGTAGACGGTGCGTCATCTGTATTTAAGCAGCCAGATGCAAGGCAGATATGTTTGATCTCCTGGCCTCCTTTCTCAAGATATGGTCCTCAAGCTTCTCCAGAAATGCCTGTGGTATCTTGTGTCCCACGGCATTCTGGTGCCATCCTTAGTCCCACCTCTTAATCTCACCTCTCTGAATCTCTTAGGAAAAGCAGTGGCAGTGGTGGCAGCTTAATTAATTCACATTGCCTGGGAACATATGGAAAACAGCTTCCTTCTCATCTTTCCAATGGAATGGAGAAAGTTGTCATAGATCCCCTTGGTTTGTACCAGCGCAATGCATCCTGGGTGGTGGTGGTGGGGGGGTGTCTCTCTGCAATATATGGTAACTGTACAGATATTCTGTCATAGTAACATAGTAACTACAGTTAGGATAAATGTAGGGAGAGGCAATATACACTGGGCTTTCTGTTTATTCTATGTTATAATATTACCCTTTTCTGGATTTTCTTATTCTAATTCTTTTTTGAAAAAAACACTTTCTTGACACATAATTCACATTCCATGCAATTCATCCATTTAAAGTACACAATTTACTGCTTTTTAGTACATTCAGAGTTGCACAGTCATCACCACAGTCTAACTTTAGAGCACTTTCTTCTCTGAATGAAGCACTGCATCCATTAGCAATCCCTGCCCATTTCCCCCTCCCCCACCCAACTCTTTTTTAAAATTTTTATTAGAGTATAGTTGACTTACAATATTGTGTTAGTTTCTGCCGTACACCAAAGTCAATCAGTTATACATATATACATATACACTCTTTTTTAGAGTCCTTTCCCATATAGGTCTCTAAAGAGTATGGAGTAGAGTTCTGTACCATACAGTAGGTCCTTATTAATTATCTAATATTACTCATTCATTAGAAAAAAGAACCAAAGAATGCTATTTGCAGCAACCTAGATGGACCTAGAGATTGTCCTACTGAGCGAAGTGAGTCAGACAGATAAAAACAAATATTGGACAATATCACTTATATATGGAATCCCCCAACTCTTGACTGGGAGTAAAGGAGAGAAAAGGTCTGTCAAAAATCACTAGAGAACAAAGGCAAGTAGTGCTAGAATCAAAACCAAAGCAGAAAGATACACAGAGAAACTTCATCCTAGGTCTGTACTGACCGTCTGCATTCCCCACTCCCCACACTCCCAGAAGTGAACTTGGCCAGTCTGGACTTGAAGAGGAACAGCAGGTTGTATTCCTTCACCTTTTCAGTGAGTTTTTCACTGGGCCAAGCCCTGCAAATGCAGCTGACTTTGCTCTCAAGGAGCTCAACAGATGGTGAAACCGAGCAGGACCCAATGGTCCTTGCCACCCACCTCCCACGCCCTCTGCCTGCCTTTTGCCTGTGGGAAACTTTAGTCAGAGAATAAGTTTAACCGGAGAAGTGAGAACATATAAAAACAAAGGAAAACAGTCAAAGGAGACCAAATAATAATAATGCAGCCATTCAGTGTATTCAAAGACCTTTAGTTCTTTCTCAAAGGTTATAGACAATATTCTGGGCTATATCCTGTGAGCTGTATTAATAGATACTGAAAGGCCCATGCAGCAGAGAAGTAAACTACATGATGACCAGACTGTAGCTGCCATGACATAAGTTCTGAGAACTGGCCTCAAAGAAATGGAAACAAAACAACCCTGGACTGAAGATTAATTATACCTAAAACAACCAAAATGACATTGGTCAGACCACCAGTGACCAATTTGAAGATGACTGTCAGAGAAGACTGTGCCATTTCTGCATGTAGCCCCCTCCTTCTGTCTATAAAAGTTCTTGCCCCACTGGTTGCCAGTGGGTCGGGAGTCAGCCTTTGGACAGATGTCTGCTCTCCTTGCCAGTTGCTGGCATCTGAAAGGAAACAAATTTTTCTTTCCACCATGCTGGCCTATTTATTAGCTTTGGGGCGGTAAACAGCCAGACTTTACACCTTTTGGTAACAATGGGAGTTTGGGGTTGGAATGAGGAGGATAAAGTGTTATCAGGAGGATAGGGTAGCCTAGAGATGGAATGAGGGGGACAAAGTGTTATCAGGAGGATAGGGTAGCCAAGAGATCACCTTGTGTTATGATCAGCTAACACTCAGGGTCACTAAACTTGGACAGAGCAAGGAGCTGATGACACTGTTTGAGCTTTGTATCTAAACAAGCCACTAATATGCTCAGATTTCCTAGGTATTTGACACAACAATTTTATTTTTATTTTTTTCATTATTTTAAGCTGGATGTCTACCACTTACAGTCAAAATCAAATGCATTCGAACTAATACACAGACCCAGGCCCTTCCTGCCTCCTTTTCTAAGTATCATCAGAGAGTTTCAAAGTTTGGGATACCTCCCCCCTTGCTATCTGCAGAGTTCAACCCAAATGCTGCCTTTTCCTAACACATTTCTGCCAGTACCAACTGTTCATAAACTCCTTTGGCTATTAGAGAATTTGAAGAGATAAAGATGGAAGGGCAGGTGGGAAGTTAGATAAAAGCATGGAAAATGCATGAGCTGTGGGATTAGATGCATATGGACCACTTGCTTTTCTATCCATGCAAAATGGAAATCGTGGTATCTACTTCACAGGCTTGGGCAAGAATTACATGAAATCATGTATGTGAAAGTGCTGACCATGGGGCTTAGAAAACGGTCCAGGGCTCAATTTAAATTAGTCTCCCTGTACCTCTGCCTTCTCCTTGATTAGGATTCATGTGAGAGAGGAATGAGTTTGTGGGATCCCAGGTTAAACAGTTTTAGTCTGTTTTCTCATTTCAGTTACTTATTCAATGTATTATTTCCACAAATGCAAATGAGATGTGATCCCTACCTTCAAGGAGCTCAGAATTATTCACTTAGAAGTGTGTTGCAAGACTTGGAGTGGGTGGGGGAGGGGTAGGAGTGATGGCTGATCCCAGGGACAGTGGAAGAATTTCAGGTCTGTCCCTGAGTGTGTGAACATGAAGGGGGATCACCCAGGTGATGGTTTATTGGTAAGCTATGTTGAATAGCTCTGCTAAAGCTTGAAATATGACTGAATTGTAGTACTATTTGGCCTAGTTGTGTGAATTTTCTCCATCAAGGTTTAGCTGCTGATGGGCGAGGCAGGGAAGCTGATTGGCAAGTTGGGTGCAACGGACACATAAGGGGCTGAGGACCTCGATGATGTAACCTATAGAATGAACAACAGGGGATGCTGGACTGGGGAGAGAGAGAAACGTGTTATTCACAATATTACACTTTGTCCAGAAGCTGTCACAGGGTATCACATGGTGGGGACCTGCTGGACTATGAAGGGAGTGGATAACTGGGCATGCTAGCCCCTCTGAAATGGGCCAGAAAAACAGTTGGTTGTTTACCAAGAGGGCATCTTGATTGTGGAAAAGGCTCAAGATTTTTCTCTGCCATGAAATATCCACTGGGGCAGCTGCTTAAATAGCCTTGAACTTGGGACAGCTTAGGGGAGGTACTCTCCCTGGTTTCTTCCCATAAGACTTAGCCAGTGCTCAGGGTTTAAGCAGAGAGCCAGGAAGAGCTGCAAGACCACAGTGCCCTGTGTTAGGTCGCCAACCAAGGAGATGACACCTTGGCTTTCTACAAAGGGAAGAGAGAATGGGTTTCTGCTTGAAAGACATTTATTCAGACTTTGATAACCCTTCAGAGGTGGCAGAGGGTGGATCAGGCAGTCACCTAGGGATCAATGATGCCATCCAGGCAGGAATGAGCTGCTTTAGAACTTGTGGAGGTGGAAGCTTCCCATACCTTCCTGGCGGCAGGGCGGGGAGGGGAGGGGCGGGGAGGGGGGCGCGGGGCTGTGTAGGGGGACAGGGCATGAGTCACTCATGACCTTCCCACTCAAAACTCAGACAATCACACAGAGAGTCAAGAACTCACTGCGATTTCTGGGCAAACTGTGGGCAGAGTGAAGGAGCTGACTTTAAACTAGTGACAGGCAGAATCCTCCATCCTCCGTTCTGTAGGTACTCGAAGGGCTCCAGTTGCTTGAGGCATCATTTTTTGACTTCCTTTGATGCCTCTCTTGAGCAGCATCATGAGGGAATTCCAAGAAATGCTCGGAGTTCCACTGAGGTGAGTTCAGACCTGGCTTACTTACCTCCTGGGTAAGTGGCTCAAGCTGGCCCAAGTTCCACAGGCTCACTGAGCTTTATTTTCTTCCCCTGGAAAGTGGGGATAACAAAATCATCTTGGAATTATTGGGAGGCTAGGGTAATTCCCATGGACAGAAGAGACTGGCAGGCTACAGTCCATGGGGTTGCAAAGAGTCAGGCATGACTGAGCGACTAAGCACAGCACAGCACATGGTGTCGCCTTAACAGGCTCATAATAAGTACTGATTCCCTTCCTCTTTGTGGGGGGTTTCCTGAGCACCTGCCCTTTAAGGGAGAAGCAGCAACACTTTCCATACCCCAGGCACAGACAAGAACATTGTTAATCAACAAGGTAAACAGAAGGAGGGGATTGATTTGTTCTCCTTCTCACACAAAGCTGAGCATGTGGCAGGTTATGGTTTTGAATATTAATACATCTGAAGTGAGAAGAACCACTTATAACAGAAACTGTCTTGCTTGCAAAGATTTATTCCCCATGTAGTTTTTCATGGCTCATAAAAGGTGATGGATGGACGTAATTTTTAGTTTAATTTCTTGCCGTGCAGTTCAGTAATTTTTGAGATAAACTCAAATTACTAAGGATCTGGAACTGTTCAAAGCAATGAGGAGCCATGCATATCTGGTTACACATAGGACACGGCACTCTTAATTTTTCAAGCCAGCCAAAGAAGGGGTGATTAGAAATCCCAGCACACGCGTAAACCATGTTATCTTTAAAGTTCACTTCTGCTGTTTCTCAACGCAAACCAAATTCCCTTTAAGAAAATTTTTGTTGGCTCTTTGCAGGGAGTAGGTAGGGACAAAAATAGATAAGGAGGAGCATTTGGGTCTTTTCCGTAGATGTTTTGTGTGTTTTTATAAAAATATATATTTGAATGGTTGTAAAAATGGAAAAGCAGTACTGAAGCTTGTGAAAAAAAATGTTTGGGTTTTTAAATTTATTTAGTTTTGATTTCTCCTATAGGTTTTAAATGTTCATAAGGCAATTGAGAGCCTGACTCCTTTAAGAAATTAGTTACTGAGTAGAGCAAGAAAAATTTGACTTTTAGAATTAATTAGAGCTAAGAACACACAAGGTCAAATGATCAGGATGCAGACCAGCTCCTGAAGTGATTGTTAGAGGCAGTAATGGGCCAAAGGGTAAGTCTTTACAGACCAATTTTCTCTGCAAGGTGTAAATAAACAAAAGTGAGAAAAATAGAAGCAAATGAGTAAGGTACTAGCCAAATGCAATTAGCATTGTGACAAAGGTTAATTTTTTTAGTAAAGATTTATATTCAATTTTTTAAAAAACAAATACTGCTGTAGATTGTATCTTGCCTTACATGTGTTCCCATTTATTAAACAGTGTTCAGTTAAATAAAATATGCTACTATCCTAAATGGAGGTTCTTTTTGTTTTTACAATCTTCCTAACAACAAAGAAAGATAAATATTCTAACAAGCACATATTGTACCCTCTATCGTGAACAATAACCTAAACAGAATTCTTTGATACCAATTTCCCTGTGGTGAC
Organism: Bubalus bubalis; assembly: GCF_019923935.1. Classification (NCBI taxonomy): domain Eukaryota; kingdom Metazoa; phylum Chordata; class Mammalia; order Artiodactyla; family Bovidae; genus Bubalus; species Bubalus bubalis. The sequence continues at coordinate 46,527,850 of NC_059172.1, read as the reverse complement.
ACTGTGCGTGGTCAGAATTACAGTTTTAGACTGGATGACTATAAGATCTTTGCAGCATGCCAGGCAAAGCCAGAGTGTTGAAAATAAAGGGGGTAAAAAAATCTCAATTCAGTGGTAAGTCTGGTTCCGTGGTTGGAACAGTCTTCAGAGGTTGGAAAATTATGCTGCAATAAAATTGAAAAGACAGAAGGTAATGTTTTAAGAGAAAACTTTGGTGGCAGCTTAAAGTGTCTGTGAGTCCCAAGAACAGGCATTACTTTGGGTATGTTGGCTGCTCTCTAAAACTTCATCGATAGGGAAAGAGCTACAGCCTATAAACTCTCAATAGGGTAGTAGAAACAAGAGGCTAAGACATAAAATAAGATGAGCTACAGTCTTACCAATCTCCATTTAGTTATTTATCATTCTCAGGCTGCTGGTTTAGCAAAAGAATTGAAATAACTTTTAATGAAAGATTCAAAGGCCTTAGCATCCTAAAATAAAATAACACCACCAAAAATAACCACGTAATTAAAGGAAGGATATTTGGTCCTTCGTGCAAACTCGAACCTCTCAGGTTTGCCCTCACACTGGGCAAGAGAACCACCTAAAATCAGATGTTCAATACCTCCAAGGTCTTTGCTCTGAAGCCCCAGCCCTGAACTGGTCCTGATGCTCTGGGCTTCAGACTTTCCCTCCCCTGCACCCCTGTACACATTGCTCTGGCCCCACCCCAGGGCCCTCTGCTCAGCACCACTCCTTTTCTTTGACCTTCAGTCTCTCTCTCAGGTTATCCCTCTGGCTTATTATGCAGGAGGAAATTGATCCAAGATCAAGGAGAGAGATTTAATACAAATCGCTACTGACATGGTATGCCAATTTAAACACTTATTGACTCTAACAAACTATGTTCAGCCAGGCCAAAGCTGCACACTCACTGAAAGCGCTCCTCTTCTTTGCACGCTTGGTAAGGCCCAGATCCCTCATTAGTCAGTGGTACTAACATGGGTGTCAGCTTCCTAATGTCCAGTCTTCACCTGTCTTTTGGTATCACTAAATTTTAGTCTCTTAGTGTTTCTGGCCTGCCCCTTTCCTCATGGAATAGATTTAGGTTCTGTATATCTCTAGACCAGTGGCTTTCAAATGGTTTTGACCAGAATCCCAGTAAGAAATGCATTCTTAATTACAACCCAGGATAAACACACACACACACATATACACTTCAACAGAAGTTTCATTTAGAAAGAAAAAAGAACCCTTAGCTTTACTGCATGGGATGCATGCTTAACATTTTCTATTCCATTTTATTTTTTAAAAACTTGAGATGCTCTAAATTAATTTCACAGGCCTCTAAGAGCATTTGATTTGCAGTTTCAAGAATTCTGATCTTGAAAACTAGACAGTCCTGGTTTTATCTGCTGGGAAGTAGGTCCTTATCAGCATTGTTTTCTTTCTTCAGACTGTCCCACTATAACTGAATGATTCTCAAGATGTTGCTGGACCTTACTAGTTATGTGACTACTGGTTTAAGGGGCATCTGCAGTAAAATGCAAACAATACACACATATACATGCACACCTTTCCTCCATTCTGTTGTTCCCATAGTGTGTCTGGTGGGTCTTTGCAAGTTATAGAATATTCCAAGTTGTCTTGGCCAACAATCAGGAGCAGAGCCTTTGCTGCTTTCAGCCACCCTGGGTGGTCTACATCCCCCAGATCTTCCCACATGACCCCATGCCTCATGCTCTACTCCACAAGCTAGGCCCTAATGGAAGTGAGTTGTACGAAGCCATCCAAGCAAAAGATAATCTTTTAACTCCCTGGCAACTTAAACAAGAAAAAAACAGGGCACATTGGTTTTGTAGAGTTGTTGACATAATTCTCATTAACCACTAAAAGAAAACATATTTCATCTGGAGAAATAAAATATTTCCTAGAACACAGAGGAATTGTGTGATATTCTTATATCTTCAGTACACGCCGAGATGCACAAAAAGCTGGTAGAATCTTATTCTATATATAAAGAGTTCTACAGTATATGCCTTGGTTTTGTCATTATTTATGCAGTTAATGTTTCTAAGTTTATTTTTAATGTGTTCTAGAATTATTCCTGGATTTCCCCAAAGAGCATTTTTTAACAAATTGGCAGAACCGGGTTCTGATAGCCCCTAAGCAACCTTGAAAGAAATTTAACACTTGCTACTTATACTTCCTCACTACACACCCTACTCTTTAACCTCCTGAGCTACAATCTAATTACTTTTTAACCACCTTGACATCAGAGTTCAGGATTTCTCAACTGAACCTCTTTTCTAGGTGATTGTATCAGTCAGGATGTGCTGAGTTATGCTAAAGAAACAAACAACCATGAAATATTAATGGCGTCTAATAATAAGGTTTATATCCCATTCATCCTACATGTGTATATCCCACAGTGGTTGGGAGGTAAGGGGGTGGGGCACTCTGCCATATGCCATCCTCACTCAGGGGCTCTGGTTTATGGAATCTCCACAGCTGGAAGGTCACCTGTCACTCTGATAGGGAGAAAGAGACATGGAAAACTGAACACCAGCTCTTAAAGTCTTCTCATAGCAACACATGTCACTTCTGCATTCATTTCACTCAAGAACAAGTCACAGGGACCTTCCTAACATCAAGGGAATGGAAGAAGTACCATCCCACCTTTTGCCCAGGAGAGATACATAAGACATTTCATGCACAGCCTCCCCGCCCCATCAATAGAAGAAACGCCTGTCCTCTGCCTGTCCCCAGCATCTAACTCTGTGGAGCAATTCTCTTCTTTAAATTCTCTTCTTCTTTGGCCCTAATCACCTCTTCTGTTACTCCTTCTATTACCCTTCTTTTCTCTCTCAAAATCTGTGTCCTCCATTATCTGACCTAAAATTTAATTCAGAACGGATCAAAAAAGAACCTAGAAAAATGATCCTACAAAAATGACCATCTCATAAGGACACTATCATGTATGAAATAGATAACTAGTGAGAACCTACTGTAAAGGACATGAAACTCTACTTAGTGCTCTGTGGGGACCTATTTAGGAAGGAAATCCAAAAAAAGGGGATACACGTATATGTATGGCTGATTCACTTTGCTGTTCAACAAAAACTGACACAGCACTGTAAAGCAGCCATACTTCAACAAAAAATTTATTAAGGGGTACGAGAGAGATATAGTAGCAACTGGAGGGAGGGAGGTAGGTCCAGATCCAATAGACCGGTGATGTGATCATTCTCCCACACTAGAGTAAGCCCAAGTGAGCAGACTTTTTGTAGGTTTTCTTCACTGCAGCGTTCCCAGTGCCTGGAATAGTCCCTAACACATTTAATAAAAGGCAAAGGTGACTCATACCAGCCACACAGTAAAGCAGCAGAAGTGAGGATTTGCACCCTGGTGTCTCTGACCCCTGATCCTAGAAGACCAACCTAGGAGAGTGAAAGGAGCGGGGCCTGCGAGGGGAGGGTCAGGATCTGGAAACCCCTACCCAGCACTGGCTTGCTTTTTCCTTCTTTAAATTAGTGGTTCCCTGGGAGATGGGAGGCAGATATGGATAACCAACAGGCATGCAGAAACTACTGGAGGCAATGAGTATGTTTTTTATCTTAATTAGGTTGATGCTTTTCTATGTATATACATATGTCAAAATTTACTGAACTGTATGTTCAGTAAATATGTGCAGCTTTTTATACCTCATGTGTACATGAGGCTGTGAATAAAGAAGCACAGAGTGAACGACTAAGGGAAAAAATGATCATCTCAAAGAGCTACGGCCAAAGTAAATATGCATGAATTTATAAAAAAAACTCCCTTTTTCCTCCAAGTTCTTTCTTTTTAAAGACATTATTGACCAAAGGATTTTTGCAGAAACTAATACCAGTAGCATTAATATGTCTTCAGTCAATAATGTCTTAATAGACAATACAACCAACTGTCCACAAATCTTACTTGGGAAAATTTATCTAACAGAATAAAAGCTCTAGTACATAAGAATACATGTACATGATATTTATCTTATCATGGCTTAGAGAAGCAAAAATCTGGGAAGAATTAGGTGAGGAATTAGGGATATTGCTACATACTAAAAACACTGTAAATCAACCACACTCCAAAAATAAAAAAATTGAAATAGAGCTATCCCTCACTTTCCATGATGTATTGTTAAATGAGAAACACAATTTGCAAATTGCAAACACCAGCACCAACCAAAAAGTTTTAACTATGTGTGTTTGTGTTAAGCATAAAAGAAATACAGAAAGATAATAAAACATGTTGTTAATGTTGATAATCTCTCAAGAGGATTAGAATGGTGGGCAGTGGGAAGAGATTTTTAACCTTCTAAAAATATAATTTAAGGTGGTTTCATAGATTATAATCATCGATACTGTCATTTTTAATTTAGTAAAGGAAAAGATACAGAACATAAGGAAATACGAATTAAGAGAAGCAAAAATAAATCCCGTAATTTCAACACTCTACCCTGCTACATGGCCTTCCACCTGTCCACATTTATTTCATAGCTGCAATCCCAAGGCACATATCAGCTTTTCACTTAACTTCATGTTTTAAATGCTTTTTCTGAGATCACCCTTCAGTACTTACAAAGATTATTTCCTTTATCTTCACCACCTTGCAAGGGCTAATAAACTACAATTTATCAAGCCACTATTTCAAAGTGTATAGCAGGATGATCGTTGCAATACTAGGTCTGTCATCCTAGTTTATGCTTTTAAACATTAATTTTCCTTGAGGGCTCTTTTCTATTATGAATTTTTGATGTAGGAGCAACATTAGTTTCTTTTTTTATTCTAGTATGATTTAGAAGGTAAATACTCTGTTTTAACATTACTCATCATTAACTTCAGACCTTCCACAAATATCCCATGTGCTATAACCATCAATTTTTATCTATCTATTCCAGCATAACTTCAGAATTTCTTTTTTGGTGAATAAGGAGCTCTATCCTTTGAGGATTTTCTTCCTTCATGCTTTTTCACTAGTTATCAGCTCAATCTGAGAGTTAATATACCTCTTTTCATGTCTTCTACTGCCTGCTTTCATTCCAACCAAAGTAAAATAAGTATTTCCTCTCCTTTTCTATTTTTTCTGTAAAGTGTGTGGGGAGGGATAAGAATATATATTTATGTTTTTTGTTTGTGCATAAGAAACCTCTTTCAGTGGTTCTATCTATTGACTAGATACAGAAATCATCTTACTTGTGGTGAGATGCGGGTGGGAACTAGGTGGATGGGAACAGGGTTGAGGGAATATAGATATTTTATCTACAATATCTATCTACCATCTCTCAGCTTTGCATTTATCTCTTCAAGATATACTACCTATAAAAATTTCCAGTGAACCCATATTAAGATACTTTCACATTCCTCTACCTCAACTTAAAATGTCTGAAGACAATGAATTGTTTTCAGAATTTTTAAAGAAAAAGATTGATATAAGATGGATATGTCCATTCAATTTACTATTTTTTCATGAAAGACATAGGACCTGAAAATTTTTCAGAAATTATACAACTCAAATAGTTATTCTGTTGAAATTATCAGAGAGTTAGATAAGACCCTCTAGAATAATGTGTTAAGTGGAGAAACGTTTGCTATAAAAATGCATAAATAATGAACAGTGAACCCAGTTATTCCATATAAAATATAACTACTATTTTGAACACCATTTGGAAAGTTAGGAAAAATAACCTAAGTGGGGAAAGGTGATTTCTAATACAACCAAGAGTAAATAATAAAGGAGTGACTTCACAGTAAACATCTGTTTCTTATTTACAGCATTCAGTGGTGAGAAACAGGAAACATCCTCACCATCTCTTTGTACACGCTGTTTTGGGGACTGTGTGTATTTGGATCATCTCTGCCTCGTGTTTTACCATTATCATCTCCTAGAGTCACCATTTTATCTTTTAACAGTTTTCCATGATTGTTACCATTGTAGAGCAGAATTCTAAGCTGCTCTGTTTCTTTTCACTACTGCCAATTCCTTGAGATTGACTTGAGGATTGTATTTTACTTTTTATGCAGGTCATAGAAAACAAAGAGAAACTGGAAAAAGTCATACAAATGACTACAGCAGTTAACAACAACAAAAAAAGGCAACACTAGAGAGATATGTATGGGAACAAAAAGAGGGAGAAAGAGGGAGCAATTCACTCTCCCTGGAGTTGAAAAGGATGGCATTTGATGCTAGCTGAAGATGACCTGGTCCCACATAAGGACACGGGTGGGGAGCATTCTAAGCAGAGGGAACAGCGTCTACAAAGATACCATGGCTTGGCTAGGGAGGGAATTGGCAAGAATAATATGCATGAAGAAAGAGACTGTGGATTTTTGTATAATTCAGCTCGAAATGATCTCTACTTGATTGTTCATTCCTTCCAGAAAGATGTCATTTTGTAAGTAAATCAATTCAAAATAAGTATGCTTTAAATTCTAAAAAGACAGCAAATCCTGAGTTCTCTAAGCATGGCTTCAGGATACTTCAAAAACACACCAACATAACATCAACATCTCAGTATGATAAGAGGCAGAAGATGGATTTTTAGCTGTCAGAACTGTGATGGAGCTGTCAGAGTATATGAAATCAGCCACATACATATCATAGGCTTATCCACTCTGGGACAGCATAAAACCTCAAACTTTTTAGCAAGTTAGGAAATGAAAAGAAAGGGAGATGCTGCATGCAGCTTCTCATGGAGGATCCAGCCACTTCCATGTCCAGATTTTCCGTACCTCCTCTCCCCAAATATTTTCTTCTAATGCCAAATGAAATTCTTTCACTAAACAATTTCTCTCCTCTGGGTCTGCACTTAGTACTTGAGTTTTGCTTTTTTTGAAATACTAAAAATCTGAAAAGAAAAAAATTAATAAATTTGAGCTGGACTTGCATGGAAAGCCCAGTATTCCTGCCAGAACTTCTGTGAGAGAGAACTACAAGAACTTTGGTTCGGTAATTGGCAATGCCATGTTAACCTCACTGTACGTGCTGATGGGGAGAGAGGTCAGATCTTCTGAAATGTAAATTTTCCCAGCCCACAGCACTGTCCTGCCTACTCTGATGGTGGACCAAGAAACCAGGGCACTGAGGGTAATTTTGCATGAATAATGCATGATGGCCTGGCATGACTGTGGCTCTTAAGACTGACATTTCTCAGAATAATAATGGGATTGGGTTGTTTCATGCATTTCAACTAAATTCAACAAATGTTTATTAAATACTTTGAGCACAGCTGCAAGTCACTGCTCCAGTTGCATGGCACTTTCTGCAGAGGCTAAGATAAAGACAACTCCAGGTTTGTCCTTAAGAGCTTAAAACCTAAAGAGGGAGATGGAGCAAGTGCATGGACATTCAATAAGATGCACACAAAAAAAAACACCATAGAGAGCTAAGTAAGATACCAGTAAGTATCTGTAGAGGTTGAGGATGCCTGAAGAAAATGTCAACTGAGATGGATTTGAAGAATGAGATAGCAACAGTTTTGATCATCAACTACATGCCAGACACTAGCATGCAACTTTATAGCTAATCCCCCCAACAGCCCTACCAAATAGATATTGCTATCCCCATTTAACTAATGGGTAAAGTGAGACTTCAATCCACAACTATTTGAGGATAGAACCAAAGCCAAATCCCAGAAATGTCTTTCCCTACTGCACCAAGCTGACTTTTCCAGGAGTGAAAATGGGAAAGGCCTTCAAGAATAAGGAAACAGCCAAATCAAAGACATGATGGCAGCAAAAGACAAAATAAGTGATGAAAACATGAGAAACTTGTTATCTAGTTAAACTTGTTGATCCAGATAAACTTGCAAGAAAGAGTAGAGGTTAGGCTTTGAATGCAGGGTGAGAAGTTTCTATTTGTGTTGGGAATAGGAGTCATGGAGAGTTTAGCCAAAATAACATGCTTGGATTAGTGCTATAGCAAGTGGACCTAGATAAATTGCTCAGGTGAGATGAGAGTGAGAAGAAATTAAAGTTTAAAAGTCCAGAGTTGAGAAGATATCAAACACGGGTGTAGGATGAATCTGCCTGGCTTCCACCTTCACATCACACACACTTATTCCAGTTGAAGCCACTTGGTGTCTCTCTACGAACTTAGAGACTCATCTTGTTCTTACAAGAGTCAGTGACCCAGGGGACTGCTTCTAGTACCAGGGCAGAGGGTGACCAGAGATCAGACAAAGGTTCTTGAGGAAATCTCAAAAATATTTCTTGAGAGAAACCTCATGAAAGGCCGTAATTCCTGAAATAACCAAGGAGAGAATCTTGAATCATTTTGGTTTAATATTTAAAGATAAGATGATTCTGTAGGATAGAGAACTTGAGGAAACCTGAAAAATTAAATATTTAACAAATATGAATATTTAAATTCAAATATATATATTTAAATATAGATAAGTGTGTATATATATATATAGTCTTGTTTTACATTTAGATAATTTTCATTTGGTTAACTATCTCAGTAGAATATATTAAGATAGTACTTAGGCCAGACATGCATTTATATATTCATTCATTCAGCACATTTACTTAATATTATAAAGAGAATGAAGACAGACATGATAGAAGCTCCTCAGCTCTCCTTGCCTTGACCCTTGTCATCTTTCCCTCTTTTTCCCTCTTTCCTCTGTATCCCTGCTACCTCCTCCTCCCCAGTCCTTGACTAATAGAAAAGCTGCAGTGTTTTTTTTTTTTTTTTTTTTTTTAAAAACGTTCTCGAAAGATCTGTTCCAGGGTGGCATCAGTGATCCTGAACAAGAGGCACAGTTCCAAGCACAAGTTTCACAGCCGTTAGTGATGAAAATGACTACGTGAGCCAAACCACAAGGGCACATACCACTCTTCTCTCCACCCCATAAAACTAACAATCCTTCTTCAACTCTGAGTCACCTGGTCTCAGGAGTTCACTGATGCATGTCAGCTGAGTAAAGCTTTCAGTCTGCTGAGTCACTTAAGCTATTTTCTTCCTTGACCGTCTCTTGTGTAAGTGAGGCGCTTCATTAGGGGCTTCATATATATTGACTCGTTTAACCTTCACATAACCCTAAAGTAGAAATAGTGTCACCAGTTTATAGATATCAATACCGAGGCTTGGGTAGGTTGGTTAATTCACCTAAAGTCAGTACACAGTACAGCCATGGTTTCAACCCTGACCTGCCAATGCCAATCACAGATGCAGACAGAAATATAGAAACCAGGAGATGGTGGACAGTGATGTCAGGAAGCTGAGGGAAAAGAAGAGAAGGAAGGAGGGACTACCTGCTGTGTGCCAGACCCTATGAACCTGCTTTCACACACTCTGTCTCCTTTAATCTTCACAAGCCAATAAGGCTTGTGATGTCCAGTTTATAAACAAAAGCACAGAGCTTCAAGAGGGCAAGTAACTCATCTGAATTCACACAACCAGGCAGTTAGTTCTCTTAGCTCCTTTCCCACCCATTCACCATGTGCCCCCAGTTGCCCTCCCTACACATACTTTCGGTGACCCCTTCCCAACTTGCTGGCAGCTTCCTCTCTGTTCTCAAGCTCATGAATTTTCAAAGGAAGTGCTCCCTAAATCTTGTACCTCCATCCCTACTCAAGTTACATCCTTACATTCATTATAGAAAAAATGTACTCATATTTACCACATTCACTTGCTCACCTCCCAGCAACTCATTTCAGCCTGGCTTCTGTCCCTACCACTCCTCTGATTAATCAACTTCTCCAAGGCAATAAAATCAACAGGCTATACATGGATAGAAAGAAATTTGTTATAAGGACTTGACTCACGACATGATTTTGGAGGCTGAGTTCCCATGATCTGCAAGTTGTGCTGTTCAATCACTCAGTTGTGTCCGACTCTTTGCGACCTCATGGACTGCACTACACCAGGCTTCCCTGTCCTTCACTATCTCCCAGAGTTTGCTCAAACTCATGTCCATTGAGTTGGTGATGCCATCCAACCATCTCATCCTCTGTCACCCCCTTCTCCTCCTGCCCTCAATCTTTCTCAGCATCAGGGTCTTTTCCAATGAGTTGGCTCTCCATATCAGGTGGCCAAAGTATTGGAGTTTCAGCTTCCGCATCAGTCCTTCCAATGAATATTCGAGGTTGATTTCCTTTAGGATTGACTGGTTTGATCCTCTTGCTGTCCAAGGGACTCTCAAAAGTGTTCTCCAGCACCACAGTTCGAAAGCATCAATTCTTCAAGTTGGAGACCTGGAAAGCCAGGTATGCAGCTCCAGTCTGAGGCCTGGGAACCAGGGGGGCGGGGGAGAAAGTCCCCATCCTGGGGCAGTAGAAGACTGACGATCCAGCTTAACACACAAGCAGACACTGAGCTCCTCCCTCCTCATCTTTTCTTCCTTCTATTCCGGCTTTCAACAGGCTGGGTGACGCCCACCCACATTGGGAGGGCAATTAGCTTTACTAGGTCTACCAATTCAGGAGCTAATTTCATCCAGAAACACCCTTACAGATACATCCAGAATAACATTTAACTGAATATCCAGGCACTTTGTAGCCCAGTCAAGTTGATCCATAAAATTAACGACACAAACCACTAAGGACTCCCTAATGGTCAAATCCAATAGTTGCCTCTCAGTCTCCATCCTTGATGAGGCTCATACGAATTTGATAGTGTTTATGTGGAGTTGAAACATAAAAGAGATGCAGGGAACTACCCTGATTGTAGCAGGGGAGAGGGCCTGAGCAAGCCTCTCTTCTTTCTCCTCCCTTTCTGCAGTACTCCCTGAAGCATCTCAGGGGAGTCCTGGAGTCCTAAGGGGCAGAGATTGATGTTATCCTTGAGGGAAAAGAGCTCAGGACTTGACCATTGGCTGACAGGGGTTGGATGCTTGATATCCTCAAATCCCCACCTCTCTAAACCTAAGCAGTAAAGGAAGCCACAGGGTGGATTAATCCTTAGTGGGGCTTTGGCCGGAAGGAAAGGTGAGTTGGCTCAGGGAGTTGACTCAAGTTCAAGGGAGTTGACTGGTGGATAAAATAGAGAGAGACTTGAGAAGCTGACTCCAAAACAAAGTTGAACCAAGAACATGGGTAAGGAAAAACTTGAGGATTTATTCTCAACTTCAAACTCTTAAGAGAAAGCCCACACAAAACAGAAATATAGTCACAGATGTAAAAAACCATAAGTTACCAGGGGATAAGGGGTGGGGAGGGATAAATTGAGAGATTGGGATTGACAAATACAAACTACTATATACAAAATAGATAACATAATAAGGACCCAGGACTTGCACAGGCAAGTCCACTCTACTCTGTAATGACCTAGGGAAAGAACCTAAAATAGAGTGGATATATGTATTAACTAATTCACTTCACTGTACACCTGAAACTAACACAACATTGTAAATCAACTATACTCCGATTTTAAAAAAAAGCCCACACATCAGAGTAACTTACATCCCCAATGGGCTGTGAGTCCTTTGAGGGCAGGGACCAGGGATTCTCAAGGGAAGTTTCATAAACACTTGACGGGTGGACATAAAATTGAAATCCACCCACACGTCACACTTATTTTTCTTTTTCAGTGAAATCACACGGAGCTCTGAGCACACAGCTCTCCACGGGTCTGGAGAGCAGCTAGTGCTGATTTTTCTATATTTATATTAGCCATTTCCAGCCAGTTGCCATGGATATCCAGAAGGTAAGCCAGGTACCCACACAGAGTGAAATTCAACTTTGAACAATCTTACACGCTTGTGGGAAAGTTTGCTTGTTTGTTGGATAGTTGTTAAAACGGTAAAGTTTTACACGGCAGATACTCCGTTTTGCTGTCAGAGGAATGAATACATGAACAGAATGTGTGCTTGGCCCAGGAATTCAGAAAAGACGGCTGTGTGCTTCTCCCTTGTTTCCTCTTACAAATCTCAGCACCTGTCAGCTGAACTCACACAAATTCAGAGTGAGGCACTTTCTCTCCATTTTCCAAACTTTATGACAATGCTATCTATTTCCTGTCAAATTAGCATGCTCCTTTTTACAAGCCTTTTGTTATGTAGATCTATAGATAATTTTAATTCTAGTGTCCTTGTCTTTATTAAACGGATACCCTCTGCTGGATTAAATTGGGTCATAAAAATTGTATCACATTATTTTATGTAGCATAAATATAATGTCGTGTGTTCAGTGTACTGTCAAATCTTTGGTGGTAACGAATAATCGACTTTCACTGCCCACTGAGAATGCCGACTGTCCCTCCCTCTCCACAGCTGCGGCTGATACTAGATTATTTTCAAGTTGCACCATCTCTGCTTTCCCCTAAGAATCACCTGGTGAGACAATCACCTATTCTATACCAACCTAATTGTATTATCTTTCAACTGAAAAAAGAAAAAGAACGAAAAAGGAACATAAATCTACAGTTGCCCCCCCTCTTTGTTCGTGGCTCAGATTCCCTTATGAGATTTTTCTTAGGCAATAAGAAATTGAATACTTTAAATTTGGAGAAAATGTGTGGTCTCTTGGTGAGTGATGGGCCCTAGTTCTTCAGTCTTCAGTGTCCTGAGTTGCTTCTGAGAACAGTGTCCTAATAATCAGGGGTAGCTCCCCATTCACTTAGCCAGGGTCTTCCTGCCCTCAAAGGATTAGAGCCAAGATATAATGCGACAGCGTCCCCAGGAGGACAAGTTGGAAATGTCAGAAGCCAGGAAATTGAGTGATTCACAGTTTAGAAGGCTCCAGAGAGGCAAATTGCCCAGGTGAGGCAAGAAATGTCCAATGCCCAGCCTGGCTGTAGTCTTTTAATTGGGTAGACATTTCCTAAAAGCAAGAAGCATCACATTCATCCTTAAACTGGGGGGACAGTAGAAAGAGAGGGATGTGAGGGAGCTCCACTTTCTGAAATAAAAATGGATGTTTAAAGGCCACCATTTGAGAAAACTCTGGGACTCAGTGAAGGACAGGAGAGCCTGGGGTGCTGCAGTCCATGGGGCTGCAAAGAGACGGGCATGACTTAGCAACTGAATGATAACAACAACAAAAACTCACCAAAGCTTTCCTTACCCATATCATGAGGGAGACAGGGACTCTGGACTAGAGACCAGGATGGCAAAAATGTTACAGATTTCTTATTTCTGCCACTCCCACTCTGCCTCCCTGTTGAACTTGCCTGAAATTACTTTGAACACAAAAGGTGCAAATGTTTGTCTTTAAGAGCAGGGAGGAAGCAGGGAACTGGATACACTGCAGCCCACTGTGCATCTGAGACTGGGAAGAGAAGACCAGGAGGAGGCAGTGATGGAAGCTCCTGAAGAGGGAAATGCGGCCAGGACTTTGAGGTTTGCTGTCAGAGAAAGAGGAGAAAGTGGGGAGCTGGACCAGGCCTGAGAAAGCATCCTGGCACAGAGCAGCAGAAAGTCCCGGCCTGAAGCTCCTGGTAGTTCATCTTTCCAATCAGGGAAGGGAGGCCGTCCATCACCAAAGAGCTTGGGATTCGAATCTCTGCCTCTGTTGGCTGTATCGACATGGACCAGTGTCTGCATCACCCAGTGCCTCTGTAAAATAGGCATGATGGTAATTTCAACCTCTTAAGATTTTGGTGATTCCTTTTTCCTCCCATTTTCCCCCTGGGATTGATATCAAAATTTCTCAGAAATGTTTAGTTTCCAAAACACGTCTGGGGAAAAAACAAACACAAAAATGAAAAACATTTGGGCTCCCTAGATATGGAGAGTCAGCTTGATCTTGTCTCATCTCTGAAAAACCTTTATTCCAAGAGCTATGTGATGTCCTGCCCTGAGCGGACCCCCTGACAGGGAGGGGTCCTGTGGGGCTCAGAGTTCATATTGTTCATTTCTAAGTTAACCTCTGTTTCATGAAAGGCAACAAACTCATCCCATTCATCTTTAGGACTAGATAGGCTGGCATTTGGATTCTGAAGTGGTAGCATGTTCCCAGACATGGCCTCATCTCACCTGAGTGACTGTTGTAGATGGTGATAATGAAAGAAGGCAGAGTTGTACTGTAAAAAAAAAAGCACAGAGATCCAACAGGATGGGAAACAAGCTGCTGTGCACACAAAGCAGAAACTGAGCTGCACTGGCTAGGTAGAAGTGTGTGTGTGTGTGTGTGTGTGTGTGTGTGTGTGTGTGATGGAGAGTAGGCATGAGCAGAGATGCCTGGCTACTTCTCCCACACACTAGCTTAATTCAGACCCTCCATCTCTACCTGGACTTTAGCAACAGTCTCTTACAAAGAAATAAAACACAGAACCTCGTATTTTGTGGGGAGGAGGAGGAGACTCTGGCAAGTAAAGGTAGTTGGCCAAAGAGCCCCCACCAAAGTCTCTGATCTCCCATTTGAAAGCACTCCCCTGGCTTTTCCTGCCACTGCCACCATATAGACTGTGAGAGTTGGGCAGAGGGGTGAAGTACCAGCTTTATGGTTCTGGCCCAACTATGGGCTTAAATTGGTATCCATAGCTTCATTTAGCACAGCTGAGAAAGATGGACATGCCAAGGAAAGGTCACTAAATTCAGAGAGAGAACAGTAAAGAACTCCCCAAATGCAAACTACCTAGAATAACATGATTTCCAGAATTTTTGAGGCTACAGAAATGAACTGCTAGTCCCATAGGAACAGACACAGCCAGGTTTCCAGAGTCCACATGTCAACAAAGGCAGCAGGGAATTCCTGGCCCCAGAGACCTGGCAGACCTCACCAGCCATGACCACATCACTTCCCGCCCAACTTGCAGCCTGGCTCCTTCAACAACACCATTTTTGTTGTCCCTCATATAAACTGGGTTCCTGTATATATGCCCTGTATTCTATCGTTTCCTCTTCAGGTGGGACCAAAAGAGGCCACGTTTTCATCATTCTCCCTGAGCCCACGGGAACACTTCTCTCACCATTATTTTCCTGTCAATGAAACATACCTCGTCTCTAGGCTATTGACAAGTCTGGTATTGACTGCTAAGTCACTTCAGTCATGTTCGACTCTGTGCGGCCCGACAGACGGCAGCCCACCAGGCTCCCCCCATCACTGGGATTCTCCAGGCAAGAACACTGGAGTGGGTTGCCATTTCCTACTCCAATGCATGAAAGTGAAAAGTGAAAGTGAAGTCACTCAGTTGTGTCCGACCCTCAGCGAACCCATGGACCGCAGCCTTCCAGGCTCCTCCATCCATGGGATTTTCCAGGCAAGAGTACTGGACTGGGGTGCCATTGCCTTCTCCACTGGTATTGACTAGGGTATATCAAAAGACATTTGCTCCTTGGAAGAAAAGCTATGACAAACCTAAAGTTGCTCAGTCGTGTCCGACTCTTTGCAACCCCATGGACTGTAGCCTACCAGGCATCTCCTCCATGGGATTTTTCAGGCAAGAGTTCTGGAGTGGGTTGCCATTACCTTCTCCAGAGGATCTTCCTGACCCAGGGATTGAACCCAGGTCTCCTGCATTGTA
Source organism: Bubalus bubalis (assembly GCF_019923935.1). Taxonomy (NCBI): domain Eukaryota; kingdom Metazoa; phylum Chordata; class Mammalia; order Artiodactyla; family Bovidae; genus Bubalus; species Bubalus bubalis. The sequence continues at coordinate 46,512,427 of NC_059172.1, read as the reverse complement.
GGCAGATGCTTTTATCCTCTGAGCCACCAGGGAAGTCCTAAGACAGTGTTTTAAAAAGCAGAGACATTACTTTGCTCACAAAGGTCCATATAGTCCAGGCTTTGTTTTTTCCAGTAGTCATGTATGGATGTGAGAGTTGGACCATAAAGAAGGCTGATTGCCAAAGAATCAATGCTTTTGAACTGTTGTGCTGGAAAAAACTCTTGAGAGTCCCTTAGACAGTAAGGAGATCAAACTAGTCAATCCTAAAGGAAGTCAACCCTGATATTCATTGGAAGGACTGATGTTGAAGGTGAAACTCCAATACTTTGGCCACCTGATGCAAAGAGATGACTCATTGGAAAAGACCCTGATGCTGGGAAAGACTGAAGGCAGGAGAAGGGAACAGAGGATGAGGTGGTTGGATGCTATCATTGACTCAATGGACATAAGTTTGAGCAAACTCCAAGAGAAAGTGAAGGACAGGGAAGCCTGGTGTGCTGAAGTCCATGGGGTCACAAAGAGTCAGACACAACTTAGCAACTGAACAACAACAACAACAGTATATCACAAGGGGGAAGAAAGAAATGCCAGGAACATGGGAGAGAAAAATTGTGGATCAAGCTAATCAAAAGAAGGGATGATAGACTCTTTATCACATTTCAAATGCTAATCTCCAGGGCTTATCTTTATATAGATGTGAGTCATGCTTGATTCTAGGGGCAGTGGGGTGGGGAGTGGTAGGAGTTGGTGGAGATAGGAAGTCCTAATTCATAGGAATCAAAAGAATAAGTGGGTTTACACTTAGACAATTTTTCCTTGGTCAATCCATTCACTTATTTACAATGCTTTCCTCCTTGGGAATCTCCAAAGATGGCTGCTGTAAATGTCTTCCCTCCATGTACATACACAAGGCACTTCACTCATTAAGAAATGAACTTTGTCTTCTCTCACTGAATGTGATCTGTACATATGGCCTGTTTTGATAATAGAATACAGTGAAAGTGACATTCTAGGGCTTTCAAACCCAGGTCTTATGAGAACTAGCAGCTTTCTTGTCCTCCCTCTTAGAAGTTATCTGCTAAAAAAAGGCTGACTACCCTGAGAGAGCCATGCTATGAGGAAGTCCAAACAAGCCAGATAGAGATGCGGTGTGGAGGGTGAGAGATATCTGACCAGCACTCAGTCAACCCAGATGAATAAGTAGACATGCTAATGAAGAAGCTATCATGGACTTTCTGCCCTAGCAGACAACACAAAAAGCAGGACAGTTTTCCAGGTAAGCCAAGCTTAGATTATAGAATCATGAGAAATCATATATTATTGTCTTAGGCCATTAAATTTTGGGGTGGCTTGTACTAATAGAACTGTGGAAAATTCTTAAAGAGATGGGAATACCAGACCACCTTACCTGCCTCCTGAGAAATCTGTAAGCAGGTCAAGAAGCAACAGTTGGAATCAGACATGGAACAACAGACTGGTTCCAAATTGGGAAAGGAGTGCGTCAAGGCTGTATATTGTCACCCTGCTTATTTACCTCATATGCAGAGTACATCATGCAAAATGCCAGACTGGGTGAAGCACAAGCTGGAATCAAGATTGCCGGGGGAAATATCAATAACTTCAGATACACAGACAACACCACCCTTATGGCAGAAAGCAAAGAAGAACTAAGGAGTCTCTTCATGAAAGTGAAAGAGGAGAGTGAAAAAGCTGGCTTAAAACTCAACATTCAAAAAACTAAGATCATGGCATCCAGTCCCATCTCTTTCATGACAAATAGATGGGAAAGCAATGGAAACAGTGACAGACTTCATTTTCTTGGGCTCCAAAAACATTGCAGATGGTGACTGCAGCCATGAAATGAAAAGACACTTACTCCTTGGAAGAAAAGCTGTGACAAACCTAGACAGCATATTAAAAAGCAGAGACATTACTTAACCGACAAAGGTCCTTCTAGCCAAAGCTATAGTTTTTCCAGTATTCATGTATGGATGTGAGAGTTGGACCATAAAGAAAGCTGAGTGCCGAAGAATTGATGCTTTTGAACTGCGGTATTGGAAAAGACCCTTGAGAGTTCCTTGGATTGCAAGGAGATCAAACTAGTCAATCCTAAAAGAAATCAGTCCTGAATAGTCATTGGAAGGACTGATGCTGAAGCTGAAACTCCAATACTCTGGCCACCTGATGCGAAGAACTAACTCATTGGAAAAGACCCTGATGCTGGGAAAGATTGAAGGCAAGAGGAGCAGGGGATGACAGAGGATGAGATAGTGGGATGGCATCACCAACTCAATGGACATGAGTTTGAGCAAGCTCTGGGTGTTGGTGATGGACAGGGAAGCCTGGTGTGCTACAGTCCATGGGGTCGCAAAGAATTGGACTCGAATGAGTGACTGAACTGAACTGAATTGTAGCAATAGAAAACTGAAACACTAGCCTGTACCACATCAAGTCATCATTACCTCTGTATCTAGGTATTTTTGTATGCACTTTTATAATTGTTGTTTTGCCAATGGTTAATCTTTTCAAGTTCTTAATGACAAGGTCAGTGTCTTAAGCATTTCTGATTTAGCAGATGCTCAATAATTCATTTTAGCCAATAAACTAACTAGATGGATGGGTGCAAGAGAGATGACAAATATAGGAGTCCCTTTTCTCAAGAAGCCAAAAGGAATGGTTTAGCTTAGGAGAAGAATACCTTCCTACAACACTTTCCTCTGACATTTCTAACAATATGAAAGAATTTAACACAGAGATACAGAGAATTTGGAATGTGAGTGTGAGTGAGGGAACTCTCGCATCTCAGTCAGCTTCCATTTCATCAGTGATGAAGAATGTACAATCATTTATTGAGGACAATGATGGGACAGATTGATGATAAGCCATCAGATAGAGAAAGGGCATGAGACAGACACTGTAAGGAAGACTGACTACCATCAGCCTTGCACACACAGGGTTAACTACAAAGGGGAAAATGTTTCTGGGAATATCTGTCTTGGGCAAAGCTTGTTGAAAGCAGCTTCTAAGAGGGAGAATCACCTTCCTATATAGGAAGAAATAAATAGATCCAAATAAACAAATGAAAGCCTTTCACCTACTAGACAGAGATGGTTAAGATTCAGATTTGAGGAAAATCAGTAGGTCGGCAGATCAGATCAGATCAGATCAGTCGCTCAGTCGTGTCCGACTCTTTGCAACCCCATGAATCGTAGCACGCCAGGCCTCCCTGTCCATCACCAACTCCCGGAGTTCACTCACACTCACGTCCATCGAGTCAGTGATGCCATCCAGCCATCTCATCCTCTGTCGTCCCCTTCTCCTCCTGCCCCCAATCCCTCCCAGCATCAGAGTCTTTTCCAATGAGTCAACTCTTTGCATGAGGTGGCCAAAGTACTGGAGTTTCAGCTTTAGCATCATTCCTTCCAAAGAAATCCCAGGGCTGATCTCCTTCAGAAAGGACTGGTTGGATCTCCTTGAAGTCCAAGGGACTCTCAAGAGTCTTCTCCAACACCACAGTTCAAAAGCATCAATTCTTTGGCGCTCAGCCTTCTTCACAGTCCAACTCTCACATCCATACATGACCACAGGAAAAACCATAGCCTTGACTAGACAAACCTTTGTTGGCAAAGTAATGTCTCTGCTTTTGAATATGCTATCTAGGTTGGTCATAACTTTCCTTCCAAGGAGTAAGCATGAAAAGGCAAAATGATAGGATACTGAAAGAGAAACTCCCCAGGTCAGTAGGTGCCCAATATGCTACTGGAGATCAGTGGAGAAATAACTCCAGAAAGAATGAAGGGATGGAGCCAAAGCAAAAACAATACCCAGCTGTGGATGTGACTGGTGATAGAAGCAAGGTCCGATACTGTAAAGAGCAATATTGTATAGGAACCTGGAATGTCAGGTCCATGAATCAAGGCAAATGGGAAGTGGTCAAACAAGAGATGGCAAGAGTGAATGTCGACATTCTAGGAATCCGCGAACTGAAATGGACTGGAATGGGTGAATTTAACTCAGATGACCATTATATCTACTACTGCGGGCAGGAATCCCTCAGAAGAAATGGAGTAGCCATCATGGTCAACAAAAGAGTCCGAAATGCAGTGCTTGGATGCAATCTCAAAAACGACAGAATGATCTCTGTTCATTTCCAAGGCAAACCATTCAATATCACAGTAATCCAAGTCTATGCCCCAACCAGTAACACTGAAGAAGCTGAAGTTGAACAGTTCTATAAAGATCTACAAGACCTTTTAGAACTAACACCCAAAAAAGATGTCCTTTTCATTATAGGGGACTGGAATGCAAAAGTAGGAAGTCAAGAAACACCTGGAGTAACAGGCAAATTTGGCCTTGGAATACGGAATGAAGCAGGGCAAAGACTAATAGAGTTTTGCCAAGAAAATGCACTGGTCATAACAAACACCCTCTTCCAACAACACAAGAGAAGACTCTATACATGGACATCACCAGATGGTCAACACTGAAATCAGATTGATTATATTCTTTGCAGCCAAAGATGGAGAAGCTCTATGCAGTCAGCAAAAACAAGACCGGGAGCTGACTGTGGCAAAGACCATGAACTCCTTATTGCCAAATTCAGACTTAAATTGAAGAAAGTAGGGAAAACTACTAGACCATTCAGGTATGACCTAAATCAAATCCCTTATGATTATACAGTGGAAATGAGAAATAGATTTAAGGGCCTAGATCTGATAGATAGAGTGCCTGATGAACTATGGAATGAGGTTGGCAGAAGGGTCAAATTAAAATGCCCAATGAAGTGAATTCATGATTACATTTACAAAAATAATTGCACAATATTTTTGAAATAATAAGACTCAAAATACTTGGCAAATTTTGTAGATGAGGTGCGGCATGCACCATCTGTGTAACATAAATTGTTACCAAATGCTTTCACACATCTCAGTGTTTAAATGTGTCATGAGGTCAACTGGGGGAGATGGTAGGGGCTGGAGATTTTTAAAAATAAATCTTTGCAAATTACTTTGAAAATTAAAACCAACAAATGAATAGTAATAACTGCTTATCAAGATTATCACATATTAAAAAAAAAAGATTATCACAGATTGTTCAAAAAACCCAACATTTATATATAGCAGACATGAATTTGTAATCAATGCACTCAGGTAAAGAAGCATCATGTTATCTTTTCTTAATATTTTCTTAAAATTATATTAAATCTGACTCCACCTCCACTAGCTAGTCTCTGTCCCCTACTTTCCCTTAGTGTCTTACATAGTCCAGAACACTGAAAAAAGGATGATTGGGTCACAGTTGATATACCCCTTGTCTGTATCCACATGGTCCCTTGAAGGTGGGAAGTTCCATGGATCATGCCCCTGGTTTAAAATGCAGTATTAACAGAAAAGTTGAGGTATAACAAGGTCAAAAGATCAGTTTCAATTGCCACTGAAAAAATACTCTGTCAGTTCCCAAGAGAAAGAGCATGCCATGCCACGCAGGGACCACACAGGGAAATACCCATTTTGGTCAGGAGACGGGGGGCAGGGGGAAGGGGAACTGTGTGCAAGAGCCTTTATTATGGTTTCCTCCAGAAGGCTACCTCTGCCTGAACAGCCTCATGCTGCACTCCCACATCCTTTAGCCCTGTTGCATTTTCATTTTTTCTGGCACTTATTATCTTCTATATAATTTATTAATTATGCTTATTGTTTGCCATCACCCCCTTATACCATGTACATTTCACAAAAGCAGGAATCTTTCTGTGTCTTCTTCACTGATGTATACCAAGAACCTAGAACAGTTCTGAGGGTTTGGAACCTCAGAGTAGATGCTCAGTAAATATTTGCTAAGTGAATGAATGGTTAGCTGATACTCACACCATGACATGAGTCCTCTTTTCATCCCCATTCATGTAGTACAGCAGGAACTTGCTGGATCACAGACAAGACAGTGAAGAATTGGGATTAAAGCCTAGTCCACATCCTTCCACATGGGAAATGCCTATGTTTAGTTACCTCATCTTCCTTCAGCCATAGAGAAATATCAATAACCTCAGTTATGCAGATGATATCACCCTTATGGCAGAAAGTGAAGAAGAACTAAAGGGCCTCTTAATGAAAGTAGAAGAGGACAGTGAAAAAGTTGGCTTAAAGCTACACATTCAGAAAATGAAGATCATGGCATCTGGTCCCATCACTTCATTGCAAGTAGATGGGGAAACAATGGAAACAGTGACAGACTGTTATTTTCTTGGGCTCCAAAATCACTGCAGATGGTGACTGTAGCCATGAAATTAAAAAACACTTGCTCCTTGGAAGAAAAGCTATGACCAACCTAGACAGAATATTAAAAAGCAGAGACATTACTTTGGCAACAAAGGTCCATCTAGTCAAAGCTATGGTTTTTCCAGTAGTCATGTACGGATGTGAGAGTTGACAAAAAAGAAAGCTGAGCACCAAAGAATTGATGCTTTTGAACTGTGGTGTTGGAGAAGACTCTTGAGAGTCCCTTGGACTGCAAGGAGATCAAACTAGTCAATCCTAAAAGAAATCAGTCCTGAATATTCACTGGAAGGACTGATGCTGAAGCTGAAACTCCAATACTTTGGTCACCTGATGATGCGAAGAACTGACTCATTGGAAAAGACCCTGATGCTGGGAAAGATTAAAGGCAGGAGGAGAATGGGACGGATGACAGAGGATGAGATGGTTGGATGGCAAAACCAACTCGATGGACATGAGTTTGAGCAAGCTCCGGGAGTTGGTGATAGACAGGGAAGCCTAGTGTGCTGCAATCCATGGGGTCATAAAGAGTCAGACACAACTGAGTGACTGAACTGAACTGAAGAGCATAATTACAGAGATCTTGTTTTTTTAATCAGGGCACATTTCATTAAATTAAAGAAAATGTAAAAATTATGAAAGTGGCCTGAGGCTAGAAATGAGTGAAATAAGTCTCTTATGTGGTTTGACATCTGGGAAATCTACTTAGTAATCACTTTTGTCTTAATATATCAGTGTCCTAAGAACACATCTTCTTCCTGATTGCTTCTATTTTCACCAAGGATTACTGGATCTGTGCACAAATACACACAAAAGAGGGAAACTGATTAATTCTTATGTATATTGTTTTGGAAATATTTGTGTTTAATGTTTCTGAATTTGCTCTTCCATCGAATAATCAATGATCAATAAGCATTGTTTCTGTTTTATCAGCAGAGGAACTTATGTCTGAGTTACTTCACTCTGAGAAGTAACTATTTCCCCCCTGGGAAAGACCAGTGAGTCTGAAATTTGACAGCCATAAAATGTACCCAAGGCCAAGGCTCACCTTCCTATCCCTCCACTCCCACCAGTCACTAATCCCCTCCATGACTGCTGAACACTGGGTTTGCCCTACCCATCTGTTCCACCTCTGGGGATGGTCTGTAAATGAATAACTAATAAAAACATGAAACCCACCCAAATTTATCAAAGGTCTGGCAGGTACCTAAAAAATAGAGTAACTTGATTTCTGGTATTATTATTCAAATGAGATAAGGTGGCCCATCTATAAACTATAATGAACTCTCATAACTCCCATAATGCAGTGCTTGACTTGCTTTGGAATTATAGGCTGTTTCCCTGGCTCTATATCCTTCTAGCCAATAAAGTCCTATAGAGTGGTACATTATCTGACTCCTTTTTATCAATGTAACTAAAACCCCTAAGCCCCACACATAGTAGGTATTCTAAAATTTTTATAATGCTTTATTGGATTGGATCTAAGAAAGAATGAATGAATAATGTAATAGAAGGACATTTATACATAATGCATATAGAAAAAAATTAATTAGTAAGACTGCACCAGGGTTAAATCAACTGTTTCCATGTGTGTGTATGTTAGCTGCTCAGTCGTGTCTGACTCTTTGCATTCCCATGGACTGTAGCCTGCCAGGCTCCTCATCCACGGAATTCTCCAGGCAAGAATACTGGAGTGTCTTGCCATTTCCTTCTCCAGGGGATCTTTCCAAGCCAGGGATTGAACCCGGGTCTCCTGCATTGCAGACAAATTTTTTTTACCACTGAGCCACCAGGAAAGCCACAACTGTTTCCATACGAAAGACAATACGACATAGGAGAGAGAATCGCATACAAGAGAATTCTGGTCACCAGAGAGACATCCCATGGCCCATAACTGGCAGCCACCGATCTTATTAAACTAATTACAATATCTTGGCAGAAATATTGCTAAAGAAGCTAAGGGGATTTCAGTTCAACGAGCCTGAACATTCTATTCATTGAAAAGGACCAAAATGGAATAGGGCGCCACTGGGGTGGTAAATGTCCTGTCACTTTAAGTATTAATAGAATGTCATTTTCTATAGGGCCTCTGCATCAGATAGGGAAATAGACTAAACATGCTGTAAGGTCCCTTCAATCTGTTACTTTAGGAATGAGGCCTTAAGGGGTCTGGGAAGCAGAATATGAATTCTTCTAGAAGCTGCTGCAGGGCTGTGTCCTGGAACAAGCTGGAACCAGAAACCATAGCCACTCAATGCCCCTCCCAGGGCAGTGACCACATCCCAGGGACTTGTTCCCAGCTGCCATTGCAAGGAGAGACCTGGGCAATGCTGGGTGACCTCATAAGGTGGCTAATTCAAAACCCATGAACATCAAAAAATCCAAAACATTATATAATGTTCGGATGAATTAGGTGCCTGACACATCTTTACATTGTAATACTTTATCCTACCATTCTAGGGTACATATTACTTGATCACCTCTTCATTTTCTACATGAAAAAGAAAAAGACAGTTGGGTCTTTCTTTCCACATGGTTGGTGAAAAACAGAGTTTTAATATTGATATTTTAGGAAAGTTTATTTCAGTTTCACATTTGTTAATGGTAATGTTGTATAAGTTCTTAGGTTTGTTTTAAAATTTGGGAAATCCTCTATAGGAGCTGTAAGATTTCAGTACATTTCAAGCTTTTCTTTTCATATTTGAACATAAATACTTTTGAATTGACAGCACTCTTTACTTAGTTTTGTTGATATCTTACTGTGTTGGTATGTTTTGAGTTTTATATTATCTTCATTAACATTGATGTTTTTGCCAAATTAACAGTGGATTTAGTTAATCATGTCTTTTCATTAAGTGGATTATCAAATTTACTGAATTAAATTTTTCTCTTTGTCTTAATGAATAACTACTTTTAGTATAATCTGGGAAATTTTGTCACAATTCATTTCTCAGTATTAAAATAATTTCTATTGATTACATTGTTAATCTTTATTTTTTTAGTCTCACATTCCATTGATTTTTATTTAAATCTTCTTTCTGTTCTTTACAAAATATACTCAAAGATGACAAATGACAGCCTTTAAAAATATTTCAAAGCAGCAGTCTATAATTTCTCATTCATTTCATTTAAACATTCTAAGATATCTTTCCAAATTGCAGTTACAGTAGCATATTCATAAATTACCAAATACATATTTTCATCAATAGAAGAAAATGTCTATGGTGTAATCATAGTCATATCTTCTCTATCATCAAACATTTTCCTGAAAGGATAAAACTACTATTTCGATTTGGCTTCTGTGAAAACTGAATGCTCTGTTTATGATTGTATATATCTGATGATTAGGATTTCCCATAGCCTAGCTCTGATTGCATCTGCTTCTGCTTTTGATTCTTATGTCTATTTTTAATAAAGCCATCAAAGTGATCCTATTAAAAATCAAGTCAGACAATGTCAATCCTTTGCTCAAAATCATCTAATAGAGTCATACCTCACTATTGGTAAAACAAAACAAAACAAAAGCCACTAGCTTATAAGACCTTACACAGTCTGGAGCAGTTACTTGTCTGACCTCACCTCTTGTTCTCCCCTTTTCACTTTGCTCCGGCTACAGTGGGCTCCTTTTCCTTGTATTCTCCCAGGATTCTCTGCATTAGGGCCATAGCACATCTTTGCCTAAAAGGCTAGTCAGACAGAGCCACGGCAAACTCCATCACCTCCTACCCTCCTCTCACTTCACCTCTCACTCCTTCACCTCCTGACTCAGTGATAAAGAATCCACCTGCCAATGCTGGAGGCACAGGAAAGATCCAGGAAACATGAGTTAGATCCCTGGGTTTGGAAGATCCCCTGGAGAAGGAAATGGCAACCCACTCCAGTATTCTTGCCTGGGAAATTCCATCAAGAGAGGATCCTGGTGGGCTACAGTCCATGTGGTTGCAAAGAGTCAGACATGACAGCAATTGAGCACTTCCTCCACTTTTTTTTGTTTTCCCCTAACTCTCATCATCAAAAGTTCTATATATCTCTAAGGTCTACATAGGTGTTGAATGAAAATTAGTAAATAGAGTGAATGAAAAACCAAAAGTCTAGGCATTTTGGTGCTGGTGGGGTAGTTAGATCCAACTTAAATGGAGCCATTCTGAAATATCCTTGCTCATTCTAGGGAAACAAGTTTTATCAAGAATTTGCTCATTCCTTTTCTCAGTCAGCAGATTGACAAGTAGTTAGTTTTTATTCCACATCTAACACTGTCTAGGTACTGAGTATATGATCTCCAACCTCTGAAGCTCATGGCCTCTCAAAAAAGAGAAAGGCTATGATGACAAGTTGATAGGCATCTTGGCACATCACTGCCTGAACATGGATTTACTTAAAACTGAGCAAGCCAGACTCCTGGAAATTTATATTTGGCATATACTATAGCTACATTAGTCCCAAATATACAATTAATAAGACAGCAACAGTATATGCAATGAATTGCCAGATAGGTGTGGAAGATAATAAAAGTTTAAGAAACAATAAATGTCCTAAGTTTCTTTTTAGTCTCAAGTGCTATGTTAATAGCTTTCATTATTGAGATTTGCTGACATCTACATTCCTAAAGCGGGGAGAGACCAGTTGGGCTGGCACTTGGGGTTTTTGGATAGCTTTCAAGCAATCAGATTTAGAATCTTCATCTAAACTGAAATATTCAGAGAACAAGCACATCAACTTTTCAACTCAGGCTGCCACAGAGTTTCAACAGCCTGATCTCACCCTGATCTCACTCAGCCTTTCTCACCCTGATCTCAGATGGTCATATTTTTTAATATGTACCTCTTTTAATGGGCATGAATTTGAGCAAACTTGAAAGATAGTGAAGGACAGAGGGGCCTAGCATACTGTGGTCCATGGGGTCACAAAGAGTTGGATATGACTTAGCAACTGGAGAACAACAACACATCTTTTAATATATATTTTGCAAGTTTTAATCATCCCAGCTACAGTGTGGGCAAAGATAGGGATGGTGTGAGGGAAAGATTCTCACTGTGCAGAAATTTGAAATTAGTGGCTATTCAAACCAAAATTGTCTGTATTTCCTCTGAACCTCATAAAAATACAATTCAGAGGAAAAGTATATCACAGTGTCCAGCACACTGTGGGTTCTCAAAAACAAATTATTGAATAAATAAACATTTTCAAAACTGTATTCAGGAGGTATTGCAGACAGGGCCACACCTGTCCAGGTTGGTAAGTAGAATTGAGAACAGTATGTTGTTTTGACTAAACTTAATTACACTTGCTTTGGTTTGGCTCATTCGATTGCATTGTAATGTAAACATAACCTCAAATCCACTAACCTTCTGGAGTCACTTTACTTTTCTTTTTCTTTAAAAAAAAATGTATGTATGTACACACGTATGAGAAGTAAAACAGGCATGAAAGTGAAGTCGCTCAGTCGTGTCCGACTCTTTGCGACCCCATGGACTGAAGCCTACCAGGCTCCTCAGGCTATGGAATTTTCCAGGCAGGAGTACTGGAGTGGGTTGCCATATCCTTCTCCAGGGGATCTTCCCAACCCAGGGATTGAACCTGGGTCTCCCACACTGCAGGCAGACGCTTTACCGTTTGAGCCACCAGGGAAGCCCCAAAACAGGCATACAGAAGAGTAAATTAAATATGGGTAGTGGTCCTCCCTTATCCTCAACTTTGCTTTCCATGATTTCAGTTACCTGCAGTCAGTCAACTGTGGTCTGACAACACTAAATGGAAAATTCCAGAAATAAATAATTCATAAGTTTTAAGTTGCAAAGCATTCTGAGATGTGTGATAACACGCCTCACTCTCCTACGGCACCCAGCCTGGGATTCCCAACCATCAGTGTCGTTTACTCTTTGGCTATGAACACAGATATCATCTTGGCTGGATGATCCAGGATCACCCAAAACAGGTGATCCTCGTTCTAATGTACCATCAGAAAGTCAGTGGTAACCTAACACTACGTCACAATCTCTATATCATTCTCCTTACTTCATCTCATCATGTGGACCTCAGCTCATGTCATCACTCATATACTCGTGAGTCCAGTACAATAAGATGTCTTGAGAAAGAGGAAGAGAGAGAGAAACCACATAACTTTTTTAAAAAAACTTTTTATTTTGCATTGGATTAACAAACAGTGTTGTGATAATTTCAGGTGAACAGCAAAGGAAGTTAGCCATACATATACATGTATCCATTATCGCCCAAACTCTCCTCCCATCCAGGCTGCCACATAACATTGAGAGAGTTCTACGTGCCATACAGCAGGTCCTTGTTGGTTATCCATTTTAAATATAGAAGTGTAGGGAGAATGGATACATGTATATATATGGCTGAGTCCTTTTGCTATTCACCTGAAACTACCACAACACTGTTAATTAGCTAGAACCCATACAAAATAAAAAGTTTAAAGTTTGGGGCTTTAAAAAAGAAAAAAATAAATATAACATTGTGTACATGTCTATCACAAACTCCCTATTTTAGTACATTGTTATAACTGTTTCATTTTATCATTAGTTATTGTTGTTAATCTCTTACTGTATCTAATTTATAAATTAGATGTTATCATACATGGCTAGAAAAAACAGTCTATATTGGGTTTGGTACTATCTGCAGTTTCAGGCATCATCCACTGGGGATACAATGACTGATAAAAATGGAGACAAACAATGTACTGATACACAAGTGTGATGAAATTATGTCCCCTGGAGATAGGAGGGACTATTGTATGATTAAATGATTTAACATAAAGTAAACAGGTTGTTACCAGCATCCAGGTTAAGAAAGAGAACACTGCCAAAACCCAGGAGCCCTCTCCATGCCCCTTCCCAATTGTAATCTCTTCCTTTCCTCCAAAGGTAACCAGTGTCCTGACGTTGGTAATAATTATTTTCTTGAATATCTTTTTGGTTTAACCATCTACATATGTATCCTCAAAGTTAACTATAGTTGTGCCTGTTGTTTTAAACTATTAGTGAATGAATTTACACTGTATATCTTCTTCTGTGTCTAGCTTTTCCAACTCTTTGTGTTTGTGAGATACATGCTGTTGTATACAGCTAAAATTTATTTATTTTAACTATTGTATATTATGTATTTTATTGTATGACTCTACCAGTATAATTTCTTGATAATACAAGAGATAATTCTGGCTTGGGAATATGACTAATACCGTTGTTGTGTATATTCTTATGCATGTGTCTAGGTACACATGTACACACATTTCTGTTGGCTATTGATTGCTGTGGGTTGAATATGATGCCCAAGAAAATATGTCAAAAGCTAACCCCTGGTACCTGTGAATGTGACCTTATTTGGATAAAAGATCTTTGCAGATACAGTTAGTTAAAAGGAGGCATAATGGTATTAGTGTGGGCTCTGGATCCAATATAATACAAGTGTTGTTATAAGAAGAGGGAAAGTTGAACACAGACACAGAGAGAGAGAGAGAAGATGGCCACATAAATGTGGAGACAGGAATGGAAGTCCTGCTGCTGAAAGTTCAGCAATGCCTGGGGCTACCAGACCCTGGAAAAAGCAAGGAAGGATCCTCCCCTAGAGGCTCCAGAGAAAGCATGACCCTGCCGAGACCTTCATTTCTGACATCCAGCCTCCAGAACTGTGAGAGAATACATTTCTGGTTTTAAGTTGCCTCGTTTTTGCAACTCTATCAATGGCAGAGCTAAGAAATGAATACAAGGGAAATTACTGGCCTATAAGGTGTGCATATCTTTGGATTTAATAGATAATGCCAAACAGCTTCTCTGAATGGCTTTATCAGTTTCTACTCCCACACACAGTTTATAAAAATTTTATTGTTCCACATCTTTGGCAAAACTTAATATTATCCATCTTTTAAATTTTAGCCATTATGGTGGATAGATTCAGTTCAGTTCAGTTGCTCAGTCATGTCCAACTCTCTGTGACCCCATAGACTGCAGCATGCCAGGCCTCCCTGTCCATCACCAACTCCCGGAATTTACTCAAATTCCTGTCCATCGAGTTGGTGATGCCATCCAGTCATCTCATCCTCTGTCGTCCCATTCTCCTCCTGCCTTCAATCTTTTCCAGCATCAGGGTCTTTTCAAATGAGTTCTTCGCATCAGGTGGCCAAAAGTATTGCCGTTTTAGCTTCAGCATAAGTCCTTCCAATGAATACTCAGGACTGATTTCTTTTAGGATTGACTGGTTGGATCTCCTTGTAGTCCAAGAGACTCTCAAGAGTCTTCTCCAACACCACAGTAAAAACGCATCAATTCTTTGGTGCTCAGCTTTCTTTGTAGTTCAACTCTCACATCCATACATGACTACTGGAAAAATCACAGCTTTGACTAGATGGACCTTTGTTGGCAAAGTAATGTCTCGGCTTTTTAATATGCTGTCTTGGTTGGTCATAACTTATCTTCCAAGGAGCAAGCATCTTTAATTTCATGGCTGCAGTCACCACCTGCAGTGATTTTGGAGCCCAGAAAAATAAAGTCAGCCACTGTTTCCAATGTTTCACCATCTATTTGCCATGAAGTGATGGGACCAGATGCCATGATCTTCGTTTTCTGAATGTTGAGTTTTAACCCAACTTGTTCACTCTCTTCTTTCACTTTCATCAAGAGGCTCTTTAGTTCTTCTTCACTTTCTGCCATAAGGGTGGTGTCATCTGCATATCTGAGGTTACTGATATTTCTCCCGGCAATCTTGATTCCAGCTTGTGCTTCCTCCAGCCCAGCATTTCTCATGATGTACTTTGCATAAAAGTTAAATAAGCAGGGTGACAATATACAGCTTTGATGTACTCCTTTCCTGATTTGGAACCAGAGTGCTGTTCCCAAACAACAGATAGATAGTGGATAGTGGCATCCAACTGTACCTCTATTTTGTATTTTCCTGATTACTACTGGGATTATATACTTTTTCTTTTCTTTTTTTTGGTCATTTGGGATAAGCTCTTGTGAGGTGCTTGTTAAACTCTCTCTCTACTGGGTTGTTTGTCTTTTTCTTATTGATGATGATGTGTGTGTGTGTGTGTGTGTGTTTGTACTCAGTCATGTCCCATTCTATTGCGACCCCATAGACTATAAACTGTCAGGCTTCCCTGTCCATGGGATTCTACTTTCTTCAATTTAAGTCTGAATTTGGCAATAAGGAGTTCATGATCTGAGCCACAGTCAGCTCCCAGTCTTGTTTCTGCTCACTATGTAGAGCTTCTCCATCTTTGGTGCAAAGAATATAATCAATCTAATTTCAGTGTTGACCATCTGGTGATGTTCATGTGTCCAGTCTTCTCTTGTATTGTTGGAAGAGGCTGTTTGCTATGACCAGTGCGTTCTCTTGGCAAAATTCTGTTAGCCTTGACCTGCTTAGATTTGTACTCCAAGGCCAAATTTGCTGTTACTCCAGGTAGCTCTTGACTTCCTTCTTTTGCATCCCAGTCCCCTATAATGAAAAGGACATCTTTTTTGGGTGTTAGTTCCAGAAGGTTTTGTAGGTCTTCTTAGAACCACTCAACTTCACCTTCTTCAGCATTACTGGTCAGGGCATAGACTTGGAATACTGTGATAGTGAATGCTTTTGATTGATATTGAAAGGTTCTGTTATTCAGCTTCAAATCCACCCTTGTGTACTCTGCTTTGTGATGTGAGGGCTAAAATTCTGCAAACCACATTGCAAATTGAATAAAACAGTTATTCTGTGATTTTTTTATCTTATCACTTATGCCTGTTAAACTCTGATATAATTGTTGTGCTAATAAGTAGCTGTGAGTGTATATATTTAATATCCATACTTGACAAAATAAAATCAGCAACCCTATATCTGTCCCTGTTGATTTTTAGTATTTTACTGGGCTATGAAACTAAAAGTCTTGGATTAAAAACATAGTAAACCTTGTGGGTCTGGATTTCTGTTGGGTATTTGGCAAGCTCTTCGTGTAGTGTTCATGGCCAAAATGGAGACAGGATTTGGATACATAGCCTGCAGAGGCAGGGCATCCTGATGGCCAAGTTTTCTAACATGTCACCCTGACAACCAAACCTCACACATTCTATTCTTCTTGTAATAACACTCCAAGTCCTTCTGCATGTGGTTCCCAATCTCTCTCCTTCACCTCATGTCCCATTCTCCTGATCCTTGGCTTCACTTCCTATTTATGTCCTACATCTGCTCTTTCGGTGGTATTCACATTTGAAAATTAGAACATAATGAGCTAAATATTCAAATTAAAAGATTAGAACAAAACAAAGTAAAAGAAATGTGATGGAACTAATAAAAGATAAAATGCTAAAAATACTGAATCACAAACAAAATGCCAGCAAAAATCTATAGCTAACCCCAAAACTCTATGAAGTTTGACTAAGAAAAAATGCAGGACAAATACAGATATCAGGAATGAGGAAAAAAAGATAAAAGCATAGTTGTGGAAAAGCAGTAAAAATAATTATAAAATATCTTATAAAATGTTGTCAATATATTGTCAACTCTAGATGAAATGATTTTCCAGCACAATATAAATTACCAAAATTAATTCAAGAAAAGGTAGACTATCTGAATACATTAACAACCACACAAAACACTAGGAAGATTTTTCATAGACCCACCACTTTAAAAAGTAAAAATAATAAAGAATATTAGACCCTGGTTGCTTTATAGACAAGATTTAACTTACCTAACCATCAAGGAATATATATTCTACATAAATTATTCAAATTGTTCCATAATATATAAGTGGAAAGTTTCCCAAATCATCTTATAAATCTAACATAAGCTTAATACCAAAGTCTAATTAAATAGCATCAAAAGAAAATAAACCAGTCATGCTTATGAATATATTTACTAAAATTCTAAAGAATTGGGCATGCCGAAGCCCAAAGTGTGACCAAGGGTGGCTCTTTGAAGAAAGTATAAGTGATGCTTGAATTCATGAGCTAGTGTGCTTATCAGTTAGGTGGAAAAAGAGGAGCAGGCCATGGGCCAAGGGCTAGCTTTTCCCATATCACCACTTCTGACACAGAACTCTGAGAGATACATATACATGTACCCATTCTCCCCAGATTCCCCTCCCATCCAGGCTACCACATAACATTGAGCAGGGTTCTATGTTCTATACAGTAGGTCCTTGTTGGTTATCCATTTTAAATATAGCAGTGTGTACATGTCCATCCCAAACTCCCTAGGTATTTCACCCCCCATCCTTCCCCTTGGCAACCATAAATTTGCTCTCTAAGTCTTTATATGCAGGTCTGAGTCCCTTCACTGTTCCTCTGAAACTATCACAACATTGTTTGTTAATTGGGTATGCTGTGTGCTTAGTCGCTCAGTTGTGTCTGACTCTCGTGACCCCATAGACTGTAACCTGCCAGGCTCCTCTGTCCATGGGATTCTCCAGGCAAGAACACTGAAGTGGGTTGCCATTTCATCCCCTGGAGACAAAAATCACTGCATCTCCAGTGGATCTTCCCAACCCAGGAATTGAACCCAGGTCTCCCGCATCACAGGTAGACTCTTTACTGACTGAGCTACAAGGGAAGCCCTTAATTGGGTATACCCCAATACAAAATAAAAAGTTTAAAAAAAAACCAAAATAATGAACCCACCAATGGTAAAGAAAAAAAGAATTCTGAGGGATACAAGTGTTCTAAATTTAAACCTGGCCTTCCAGGTTATCATGAAAATATAATTGTCAAAGTAGGAGGAGAGGACATATTTTGCTTAGCCATTTATTAGCTTGATTTGTTGCCTTTCAATACTTATTTATATAGTAAGTAAGGCTTCAATTTTCCTCTTTCCCTGGCCCCACAAAGTTAAGAGTGAACCAGTCCACCTCTTCTAGATTTGGCACAGGAGAAAAACAATAGCAGATGAATAAATGTAAGTGGATATATATATTTGGCACATATGTGCTTAGATATCTATATGTGTGTGTGTGTGTGTGTGTGTGTGTGTGTGTGTGTGTATATATATATATATATATACACGCACACATATATATTCCTGGAGAAGGAAATGGCAACCCCCTCCAGTATCCTTGTCTGGAGAAGCCCATGGACAGAGGAGCCTGGAGGACTACAGTCCATGGGTTCTCAGAGTCGGACATGACTGAAGTGACTTAGCACACACTAGCACATACATATATATGTATGTGTATTCATCTATTTTTTTTTTGAGACACACAGTGAGAATGTGTATGTATACTTGTCTAATAGACTCACAAACCTTTACACATTGCATTCACACAGACACACACACATCAACAGAGACATGGAGAAGTTGAAACTTCCAGGTTCAGACTAGATAGAACATTATAAAGTGCTGCTGTCTCCCTTCTTCCTCCCTACTAACCTGGAAATGCCAGGACAGATATAGGGGGAATAACCAAATGCAGAGGCAGGCCCAAAATTCTCACCCCCGGCAGATTGGAAGTTATCAAGTTTTACTACATGAAGGCAGTGACATCCTGAAGCTAATGGAGTCTAAATTTATGAATGAATGTTAGGGGCCAATATAAAGTGGCTACATGCACACT
The DNA here is from genome assembly GCF_019923935.1 of Bubalus bubalis. Taxonomy (NCBI): domain Eukaryota; kingdom Metazoa; phylum Chordata; class Mammalia; order Artiodactyla; family Bovidae; genus Bubalus; species Bubalus bubalis. Next base: position 46,493,635 of record NC_059172.1, on the reverse strand, counting down.
CTATTCAATACTGCCCTGGGTCATCCTTGCCACAAACTGAGACTGATCAGGTTCTGCCCCATGGTCCTGATTATTATGCCCCTCCCCCAACACATGTGTACTTTCTGTCCAGATGCGGTAGCCAGGAAGCCTGAGCTTTTTGCATAGGGATTGTGTCAGGACAACTCCAGGAGCACATTCATCAGGCTGACACCCTAATTGATGTCCACTGTCACTGTTCCAAGGGAAGAAAAGTAATGGAAGGATGAAGACAAAGGCCAGGTAGTGCTTCAACCTAAAAGAGTAGGAGTGCCTACTGAAATGGGTACAGATCAGCTGGCTATGCCTTAGGCATCTACTCAATCATGGAGAGTGGCTGTATCAGCTCTTGTACAACAAATCATTCAAAATTCTCAGTGGCTTAAAATCACTGCAGATGGTGATTGCAATCATGAAATTAAAAGACACTTACTCCTTGGAAGGAAAGTTATGACCAACCTAGATAGCATATTCAAAAACAGAGACATTACTTTGCCAACAAAGGTCCCTCTAGTCAAGGCTATAGTTTTTCCAGTGGTCATGTATGGATGTGAGAGTTGGATTGTGAAGAAAGCTGAGCACCGAAGAATTGATGCTTTTGAACTGTGGTGGTTGAGAAGACTCTTGAGAGTCCCTTGGACTGCAAGGAGATCCAACCAGTCCATTCTGAAGGAGATCAGCCCTGGGTGTTCTTTGGAAGGACTGATTCTAAAGCTAAACTCCAGTACTTTGGCCACCTCATGTGAAGAGTTGACTCATTGGAAAAGACTCTGATGCTGGGAGGGATTGGGAGAAGGAGGAGAAGCGGACGACAGAGGATGAGATGCCTGGATGGCATCACTGACTCGATGGACATGAGTTTGGGTAAACTCCGGGAGTTGGTGATGGACAGGGAGGCCTGGCATGCTGCAATTCATGGGGTCGCAAAGAGTCAGACACAACTGAGCAACTGAACTGAACTGATTCATTTTTGATCACAGATCTGGACATTGGCTAGACATTGGCTGATTAAGTGTAGGCTCTACTCCTTATGTTTCACACCATCCTCCTGAGCCAGCAAGGTAGCTCTGGCATGTTTTTATTGCAGGGTTGACAAAACCTCCAGAAAGCTATTGGAAATATGCACGGCCTCTAGGCATGCTAGGCTCGAAGTTAGCATGCTACCTCTTCCATCTCCTTCTACGGGCCAAGTCACATAAGAACTTGAAAGTCAAAAGTGGGAATATATATTCTACCTCTCTTGCAAAAGAAATGGCAAAGCCACATGGCAAGGCCAAAAATAAATTTCAAAAGATTAAAAGCTTACAGATATAGTCTCTAGCCACAACCGACAACAAAAACTGAATAGAAATCAGTAACAGTGAAATATCTAGAAAATTCCCCCAAATATTTTGAAATTAAATATCATACTTCTAAATAATCCATTGGTCACTGAAGAAACCACAAGAGAAACTAGGAAATGTTTTAAATGAAAGGTGATGAAAACACAACATATTAAAATACGTTGTGTCCAACATTGCTCAGTTGTGTCCAACTCTTTGCAACCCCATAGACTGCAGCACACCAGGACTCCTTGTCCATCACCAACTCCCGGAGTTTACTCAAACTCATGTCCATTGAGTCAGTGATGCCATCCAACTATCTCATCCTCTGTTGTCCCCTTCTCCTCCCTCCTTCAATCTTTCCCAGCATCAGGGTCTTTTCCAAAGAGTCAGTTCTTTACATTAGGTAACCAAAGTATTAGAGTTGTGGAATGCTACAAAAACAGTGCTTAGTGTGAAATTATAAATTTAAAAATTAAAGTAGAAAATGAAAAGAGGCTTCAAGTAAAAAAATCAGAATTTCACCTAAGAAGTTAAAGTAAAACCAAAGGAAGAGGAGGGAAATAAAAATAAAGATAGAAGTAGAAATAAATGAAATAGAAAACAGACAAACATTAGGAGAAATTAAAAGTCAAAGTCAATTCTTTGAAATATTATTAAAATTGATAAATCTCTGGTAGGAAAGAATGGAAAGAGAAAGAAAATTCAAATTGCCAATATTAAAAAAATGAAAGTCAGGAGATATTCTATAGACACTCAAAATTTAATAAGGAAATATGAACACATTTACAGCAATAAACTTGACAGCTTAGATGAAATGGACAAATTATTTGCAAACAACATGCTTAAACTGACTCAAGAAGAGATAAAAAATTTGAATAGCCATGTATCTATTAAGGAAATAGATTTTCCTTAAAAATCTTTTAACATAGACGATCCCAAGCCCAACATCTTAACCGGTGAAGCTTGCCAAACGTTTAAGGAAGATACAATAATCAATCTAACAAAAATTCTTCCAGAAAATAGAAGAGAACACTCCTCAACTCACTTTATGAGGATAGCATTGCTCTCCTAACACAATCAACAAAGATATTGTAAGAAAATAAAAGAACAATATAATTCATAAATATAGAAACAAAGTCCTCAACTAAATTTTAGCAAATTACACTGAGGAATACATAAAAAGGATAAAACATTATGACTAAGTAAAGTTTATCCCAAGAATTCAAGGTTGTAAAATAGCTAGCTAGTGGGAAGCTGCTATATAACACAGGGAGCCCAGCCTGGTGGTGACCTAGAAGGGTGGGATGGGGGTGGGAAGGCTCAAAAGTGAAGCTGATTCATGCTGTCCTATGGCAGAACCCAACACAACATTGTAAAGCAATTATCCTCCAACTAAAAATAAATTTAAAAAAAGAAAATCAATTAATATTACCCACAACAGTAATAGAATGTATGGGAGAAATTTCAAAAGATGCATTAAAAATATTGAAAAAAATCCAACATATGTTGGCAGTATGTATATTTGATATGACGTGATGAGAGTAGCATTTACCTCTCTTATTCCTCTCCAAAATCCATAACCCTAGCCTAATCATTAGAGAAACATCAAACACATTCCAACTGAGGTATTGGGTTGGGCAAAAGTTTTGTTCCCATTTTTCCATTAGATGCTATGAAAAACTCAAATGAATTTTTTACCCAACCCAGTACATTCCACAAAATATCCAACCAGCACTCCTCAAAACTGTCCAACTCATAAAAAAACAAGGCAACTCCAAGAAACTGTCACAGAGTATGGTATTCTGCTGGGATGCTGGCACAGTATAAGGACACTGGGCAAAAATGAAGGGAATCTGAATACAGAATGGGTTTTAGGTGACAGTGTGTCAATATTGGTTCATTAACTGTGACTAATGCATGACCCTAATATGAGAAACTGTTTGTGTGATATTTTAAAACTCTCTGTATTACCTGTGCAGTTTTTCTATATATCTGAAACTATTCTAAAATTTAAAAGTTTATTTAAAATAGAGAAATACATGAACATTGACATAGGCTTTATTCATAATAGCATAAACTGGAAGCAGCCCAAAGGTCCATCAACAAGTGAATGGATAAACAAATTATGACATATTCATTTGAGAGCATGTTATATAACAATGGGGCTTCCCAGGTGGCACTAGTGGTAAAGAACCCTCCTGCCAATGTAGGAGACGTGGGTTCGATCCCTCGATCAGGAAGATCCCCTGGAGGAGGAAATGACAAAGCACACCAGAATTCTTGCCTGGGAGATCCCATGGACAGAGGAGCCTGGTGGGCTATGGTCCATAGGGTCACAAAGAGTCGGACATATTTGAGCGACTTAGCATACACTATACAACAAAAATGACCAAACTACTCACACACAAAACACGGTGAGTAGAAAGTGATATCTGAAAAAACATATAAAGGGAGGAAGACACTAAATGGCTTCTCATAGGAGGGAAGACACTGAATGCCAAGCAGGACCATTATCTCAGTTTCTGTCATTTCCTTTCCAGTCCTAGGGAGTCAACCCATGGATTAGGGTGCAAAACAAGGGCCTTCTCTGACACCCCCACCAGCAATGAACTTTGCCTCCTTCCTGAATTGCTTCTGCAGTGCTGCCGCCTAGACACTTTTAGTTCCCCTGTGTGAAGGGGAAGCAAACTTACTCTAATAAGCATTTCCCCCCAAACTTATTGTTGAAGTCCAAACACAGCTCTAAAGCTCCTAAGCAAAAAAAAAGTAGTTTTATTTTGATTCTCTTTGCATTTCTGCTACAACAGTCAGATCTGGGACTGTGAGGTTTAGCTTGAGATAAGTTTGGAAATAAAAGGAGGTGGGACTGCAGTGGAAAAGACATGTCGGTTATTGTTTTAAAATATTAACCCACACTATACAGTTCTTGAAATAGAATGTTTCTTTTAACCAGAGTTTACAAAATAAATGTTCTATGTTAGAGAGGGAAAATTAATCTTCCTTAAGGCTTTCCATTCTATGGGCAGACAATATGAGTGGGAGATCCCTAGTTAGCACCCCCTGAGTCCCTTTATGAAGTTGTCAGCACTTTTCATAAGCTACATTTGCTTCTCTTTCTCCCAAGGAGGACTATGGCTCTGGAAACATTCTCAATGGGCACCTTTGTGTTAATAGAAAGAGACAACAAGGCTGTTGTTAATTGCTTCCTGTAAACATCCCACTGACCCCCAATATGTCAGACTTCTTCAGCATCCTGAGCTTTAAGCCCCTGATGGGGAATAAGGGTGATAATATTTCAAATATTCCTCATTAAAAAGATAGGAATGAATCTGAAACCAAAACAACCCAACACCTGAAACTAATTTTCTTGAAATCATCATGAGCTTTAATGACAGCTTCATTAATTGAATGAAGTCACATGGGGGCAAAATCATGTTTTCCTTAATGACCTGTCAGGTGATGGATTTGTTTGGTTACTTTATTATGAACATTTTCAGAGGGAGGAAAGAGAAAAAAGGATGAGCTCTGAGTGTCGTATCACAACACAGCTTGACCAAGAGTCCTCCTGGGGTCTCAGTGGTGAGCCGACTTAGAGATGGTAAGGTGGGTTTGGCAGGATAAGAATATCATCACAGGAGCCTTGCTACTCAAAGTGAGATTCAGGAGCCAGCATCACTGGGAAGCTTACTAGAAATACAGCATGTCAAGCCTCATCCCAGATCCACTGAATAGAAATCTGCTTTTAACAGATCACCAGGATCCCCAGGCGATTCTCAGGCACATTAGAGTTTATGAAGGACTGATTGGAAACACAAGATTTGGGAGTCCAATGAACTTAGGTGGGAATTCTAGTTCGACTTAACAGCTGGCCGTAAGTAGTGCATATTATTTACACTGTATTAGCCTCAGTTTTTCATCTACAAAATAGGCACACTAGTATCTACCTTATGAAATTATGAAGCTTAGACTAAGGAAGCAGTTAGCATTTTTCCAGGCATGCAATCTGTGTTGAATAAATGGTAGGTAATTGTACTATTGTGGCTTCTCCTGTGCATTCCAGTTTGGAGAGGAAGTATATTTAACTGAATTGAAATACAAGTTTTACAACTTAATAACCATGTGATCTTGGTTATGTTACCTAAACCCTTTCTGAGCCTCAAATTTTTCACCTGTAAAATGCATATAATTTAAATATCATCTATAGCCACCCAAGTCAAGACGAGACCAATTACACAGCCTAGACAGGTCATAAAACTTCCCAAGATTTCTGCCACCAAACAGTTGACCCTCTCTGACTCTTGGGCTACATTTCCAGATGCTGTTCTCATTCCTCTCCAAGTCTTTTCTGGTGTGAAGTTCAGACCTTTTAACAATTTCCACAATAAATCTGTTTATTCAAGGTGTTTCCTGAGTTGGATGTGTGTGTTCAGTCGCTCAGTTGTGTCCATCTCTTTGTGACCCCATGGGCTGTAGCCCGCCAGACTCCTCTGTCCCTGGGATTCTTCAGGCAAGAATACTGGAGTGGGTTGCCGTTTCCTACTCCAGGGTATCTTCCTGGCCCAGGGATCGAATCCACGTCTCCTGCATCTCCTGAACTTGCAGGTAGATTCTTTACACTGAGCCACCTGGGAAGCCTTCATGAGTTGGGTAGAATTTTCTGAAGATTTGGAGAGCAGGTCACAAGGAAGAATCATTATTACATATGGCAGAAACTTATGTCAACTCCCTCGCTCTTTCTTTTTTCTTACCTTCTCTCATGACAACGCCCCTCAGAAATAAGAAAATTCCTTCCCTTGTCATCCAGAAGGAAGCTTCATTTCACCAGATGCAGTGGAACATGAAGTGAGATGTGTGTTCTGATTCCAGTGCCACTAATATCATTTACGCTCTCTGGGTCTCCATTTCTCATCCACGAAACAATGCAAAAATTTCCCAATCACAGGGGTGCACAAGAACTAAAGATCTCATATTTCAAGGTACTTATCGAGTATATGGTAGGTTGCTGGTTATTAAGCCATGGTTTCTTGGGTCCAGTTCCCCCTTCTCCTCACTCTACTTTCTGATACTGGGGCTGAACCTCTGCAAATGACATTTCTCTTTTGTCAGCTGGCTCCTGGTTAGGCTCTGCCTATCAGGGATGTCACAGGGAACTTGAGGGTGGGAAGACAGAATGGAGACTTTCTCTTTTGTTTGCTTCCTGTTTGTACAGCGTTGCCCCAGCAACACTTTTCCCTTCCCAGCAGCCACTGGTCTCAGCAGCGCAGGTTGTTCTAGTTTGCTGCCCTTCTTCATTTGTTAGAACCAACCTCATTGCATCTGCTCGGAAAGACAGCACCAGCCACCGGTGCTCCTGCTCCGGAGTCAGAGTCCCAGCGCTGAGGAGCCTCTTCTCTGGGCTCCAAGTTCAGAGCCCCAGTTCCACTGGAGCATAACCATTCCCTGAAGACCTGAGTCCCAGATCTGCATGCCCCTTCTGCAAACTTCTAAGATTTAGTAATCCCCAACACCTTCCCTTTCTTCCCCCATCCTTAGGGGTGGCAGCTGCCTCCTGTGGCTGTGACCTTTATGATACCTCAGTTTCCCTTCTTGCCTGCTTAGTTGTCTTGCATCTGGGAAGCAGTTCTCTTCATATTAAATCCTCCCCACTGAAATGATGACATGGTTTCTGGCTTCTGACAGGGTCCTATCCGATATGAAAAATATGTAAATGATATTAGCTTCCTTCCAAAAAAACTAAAATGAAATCTATCCTCTAAATACCAGGTTTTACCACCAATAAAAAGATGCAAAAGGATATGCCTATGGCTTTTGAAAATATTTCCAAAGAAATTTTTCCAAGCTATTTTAGGCTCTGACAGCCCTCTTGGAATAATCCAGAGCATTTGGAACAAAGAGTCAAAACATGTCTCTAGGGAAAGAAATGTAGAGTTAGACATAGCTCCCATGGCAGAGCCGATGCACAATCTAGAGAGATGCCACCTGTGTAGACACCAGTGTAGACAAGGACAGGGAGGAGGTGGTGGAGACAGGGAAGAGTCCCGTGAACCAGGTGCAGGCTGTCACATGTCTAGTAGTGAAACGTCTTGAACCAAAGTTGAGATGAAAGGGATTCAAAACAACTTGGAAATGGCAGTTTAGATAATGGTACTTGAAAAAAGTCTGAGTTAAGTTAGAGATGCTGAAAAAGTCCGAGTTGACCATGCCTTAATAAGAAGTACTTTGAAGGTGCTGGCCATGACATACAGAACTTGGACTGAAACTTAAAATAGTATTTTGTGTCCACTTAATTAGTAAAGATAAATGGGAAGTCATAGCCCTCAGTGTGAGTGATCTTGTTGGTGCCATGCATGTAAGACCAGATAATAATAGCTAGAAAGAGTCATAGTGATATTCAACTCCTGTGACCCAGTTATCCATCACCAAAAATTAATCCTAAGGAGGCTAGTCAAGAGAATTTTAAAAAATCTGTTTTTGTGAAGATATTCATTTAAGTGTTATGTATGAGTAAAATTTAATATCATGTAATTAATAAATTAAAAAGGAATAATTTTAAATGTATTTATATTCACTTGAGGAAGTATTAAGTTTTAAAAGTTGTGAAGATACTGTTAAAAAAAGGGAGGGGGGAGATTTTCATGGTGTGACAGCAATTGAAATAAAATCAGGATATAAAACGTAGAGGTGATTATAGAAGAGAGTCCCAGAAAGAAGGTTCAGTTATGTTACTCTTTGTTACCACAGGAATGAGCATATGGAGCACTCTGGGAGTCTTGTACTCAGGCATAAGGATTATTTTGCGCTGAAGGCCATTGAAAATAAGCAGATACAAGAAAAGATCTGGGGCTTCCCTGATGGCTCAGTGGTAAAGAATCTGCCTGCCAATGCAGGAGACATGGGTTCAATCCCTGGTCCAGGAAGATCCCACATGCCTCGGAGCAACTAAGCAGGAGCACTACCACTAGTGAGCTTGTGCTCAGAGAGCCTGGGAATCGCAACTACCAAAGTACCCGCACCCTAGAGCTTATGCTCCACAACGAAAGAAGTCACCACAACAAGAAGCTGGTGCACTGCAACTAGAGAGTAGACCCCACTCACTGCAACTAGAGAAAGCCCTCATGCAGCAGTGAAGACCCAGCACAGTCAAGAATAAATAAATAAATAAATAAAATTATTTTTTAAAGGAATGAAAAGATCTATTTGTGTAAAATGCAGGTCAGGAAGCAACAGTTAGAACTGGACATGGAACAACAGACTGCTTCCAAATAGGAAAAGGAGTACGTCAAGGTTGTATATTGTCACCCTGCTTATTTAACTTATATGCAGAGCACATCATGAGAAACGCTGGGCTGGAAGAAGCACAAGCTGGAATCAAGATTGCCAGGAGAAATATCAATAACCTCAGGTATGCAGATGACACCACCTTTATGGCAGAAAGTGAAGAGGAACTCAAAAGCCTCTTGATGAAAGTGAAAGAGGAGAGTGAAAAAGTTGGGTTAAAACTCAACATTCAGAAAACTAAGATCATGGCATCTGGTCCCATCACTTCATGGGAAAACAGTGGAAACAGTGTCAGACTTTATTTTTTGGGGCTCCAAAATCACTGCAGATGGCAATTGCAGCTATGAAATTAAAAGATGCTTACTCCTTGGAAGGAAAGTTATGACCAACCTAGATAGCATATTCAAAAGCAGAGACATTACTTTGCCAACAAAGGTCCATCTAGTCAAGGCTATTGCTTTTCCAGTGGTCATGTATGGATGTGAGAGTTGGACTGTGAAGAAAGCTGAGCGCCGAAGAATTGATGCTTTTGAACTGTGGTGTTGGAGAAGACTCTTGAGAGTCCCTTGGACTGTAAGGAGACCCAACCAGTCCATCCTAAAAGAGATCAGTCCTGGGTGTTCATTGGAAGGACTGATGCTAAAGCTGAAACTCCAGTACTTTAGCCACCTCATGCGAAGAGTTGACTCATTGGAAAAGACCCTGGTGCTGGGAGGGATTGGAGGCAGGAGGAGAAGGGGATGATGGAGGATGAGATGGCTGGATGGCATCACTGTCATGACTCGATGGTCATGAGTTTGGGTAAACTCCAGGAGTTGGTGATGGACAGGGAGGCTTGGTGTGCTGTGATTCATGGGGTCGCAAAGAGTCGGACACGACTGAGTGACTGAACTGAACTGAGGATATAAAATTTCTCCATATTCTACCAGGAAGGACAAAGACAATTTTAACCCTTTATCAACCTGGAGACAACTTTAACCCCTTAAACAGAGGAATCTACAAACTTCACTAACTAGCCTTTATCTACAATTGTGTGCATGCCAAGTTGCTTCAGTCATGTCTGAGTCTTTGCAATGCTATGGACTGTAGCCTGCCAGGCTCCTCTGATGGGATTCTCCAGGCAAGAATACTGGAGTGGGTTGCCATTATCTCCTCTAGGGGATCTTCCCTACCCAGGATCAAACCCATGTCTCCTATGGCTCCTGAATTGCAGGCAGATTCTTCACCGCTGAGTCACCTGGGAAGCCACTGTTTTCCTATATATTTGCCTTCCCACAGTTTGTTGCTCCTAAAGACTCAAAGCTATTTTCCTTTGTCTTGTGATAGCTCTAAAAATGTATTGTTCCTTTGCTAAAATGCTGTTTAAGCCTAAATTCTAACCAATCCTTTGAGTTACTGATCTCTGAGTTCTCCCATATGTAAATGTGACACTCTAGTGAATAAATTTCTGCTTTTCTCTTGTTAATCTGTCTTTTGCCAGCCCAAGTCAATCAGTCCTCAGGCACAGAAGTTAAGAGGGTTGTTCAAAAGAGAATTATCTTTCCCCTTACCACGCATTCTCTGATATGTTGTTATGGCAGCCTGAGGTGACTAATACACATTTTTTGCAGCCAGGTCTCTTGAACAAATTGTTTAAGCTGACTGAGTCTCAGCTCCCTTATCTCTAAAATGAAAATGGTAAACTAATGGTTATTCTTACTTTACAGGACTCATGAGGGTGGAATGAGCTATACAATTAGCAAATGGAGTTTATTTGAAAGCTCTTTGTAACCTGTGCATTAAAATAAAATAATAAATATTCCTTCCATGAGTGCCCTGGATTAATAAAAGATCAAGATATTTTCAATCATTGCATCAATTTGATTATTGTATTAACCATAATATCTGTCTCTTGGATATATTTTAAATATGTATGTATAATTAACCAATAATCAAAAACTAATTGATCACAGATGTGTAAAGGCTTGCCTTTCAAATTCAAGGATGGTAACCAATGCCAATAAAACCATTTGGGGAATTTCTATGTTTTCATTAAAAAAAAAAAAAGCCCACAGAATTCCAAATGTATGAAGTACTCCAAATACAGCCTATATAAGAGATTTCTTTGAAATGTTTAACATCTTTAGACATATGCTGAAACAGGAGTCTTCAACATTCATTTTGTTTTTACTAGTATTTCTGTTGCATGGAAATCTTCTAATAATAAGCATGGACAAAAAGATAATCACATAGAAAATATATTTGTATTACAACTTATATAAATATTCCTTTTATCTTAGAATCTTAAGAGAGTTTCTCAACCATTTTTATTATTGCCCCTAAGGAGCCTGGTAGACATCTTTCTCCCTAATATCCCCAGTGAAATTTTAATGCCACCAATATACTGTGTGTATATATATACACACACACATACATACATAGAGTATATATACTGCTTAGATATATGTCTGTGCTTTATACACAAAGAATATAAACAAGAACTAATTTCCCTTAGGGTGATAATTGCCCCTGTCGAGAATGAATGACCTTAAGAAGATTCATACATTGAAGCATCTAATTGGTCTTCACAATAAATCTGATAGAAAATGCATTCAATGTGAGACGTGAACCTATTTGCAGAAGGCATACCTGGACATAAAAAGGCAAACATAGCCGAAGGCCTGGTTTGAGGCCAAGCTGTAGTTACCCCAGGAACTACACATGACTAGCCCTGGAGGGAACTGTCTACTGAGAACCCATCTGCATGAGGAGGCCGAGAGTCTTCTGGGAAGGAACACAAGTTTGGTTTAGAGACAGCGAGCCAGTGGGGGAGGTGAGCAGAGACCTGAGCCCAGTGTGGAGTCTGTCTATAGACTGCTCTTTAACCCAAGGACTTATGGGTTCCCTGGTGGCTCAGTCAGTAAAGAATCTGCCTGCAATGTGGGAGACCTGGGTTTGATCCCTGGGTTGGGAAGATCCCCTGGAGAAGGGAACGGCTAACTCCAGTATTCTTGCCTGGAGAATTCCATGGACAGAGGAGCTTGGCAGGCTACAATCCATAGGATCACAAACAGACACGGCTGAGCAACTTTCACTACTACTAGCAGACTCATGCTGAATCCTAAGGCAAAGGAGCTGTAATGTAAGAGAAATAAAAACTGCAATACCCTACATGCCCTCCCACGGCATACTGAGCAGCAAGGCACCTGCATCACCAGCACAGGGCTTGTGAGTGTACAAGTAGCGAGAGGGCTCTCGTGGCTACTGCAGGTGATTTGTGATTATTGTCCTTGTGCCAGTTTCAGCTCCCCTCCATAGTGGCCTGGGAGCCCTGGCTCACCCTCATATTGCAATGGATGTTGATATGCCCACAAATAGCATCTAAACATCTTAGCACATCATTCAAGGCGCTTCATGAAAGAGGCTAAGCCTTTCTTTTGGGCTCTGGTATTAAAGTCAGTGAGACCCAGGTTTAATTAAGCAACTTCCCAGAGATGAGTGGCAGAGCTGAATTCAAACCCACGACTTCTGACTCCTAGTTCTTGTTCTTCTATTACGGCATGTTTTCTGTCTCTGATACTGAAGCAGACTTGGGGGTTGAGGGATGGAACAGTCAACTTGTTTTAAGAAGACCTTTGAGGGGAGAATGGAGATGTTTTGTGCTCACAGAATTGGTATTGGGGAGTGAAGAGGTGGGGACAGGGACTATCCTTCTACACACCAAGAGGGACACCATCCTTCCCATGGGTGAAGGGCCTGAAGCCTCCTCTAACCTCTACTCACCTGTATTCTCATCCTTCCCCATCCCAGTTCTATAAACACACACACACGCAATTCAGGTAAAATCAAAGAAAGACTGAGCAAACATCAGTCACCAACTATAATAAAGCTGAATGCATTTCCCAGCACAAGTCTGAAGGGACCTGCTTCAGTGAAAAGATCAGGCTTGTGATGAACCCAATAAGCTCAGTTCCAAACAATAAACAGCCATCCTATTTTGCTCATTATGGTAATGATGGATAATAACTTTTGAACTTCCCAAAGAATAAGAAAAACTGAATTTAAAGTAATCTATGAAATTCCCTACATGATCCAGTAATTAGGACTCCTCACTCCTACTGCTAAGGGCCCAGGTTCAATAACCTGGTCAGAGAACTAAGATCCTGCATGCTGCCTGCCATGGTCAAAGAAAAAATAATCTCAATCAACTTTTTGGGTAAAATAACTAAGTTCACTTATATTTGTACTTGTGGTGATCCTTTAACTCATCTTAGATTTTCAAATGGTTTACTCTTTCCCATGGGTAGCATCCCCACGACTGGAATTTGCCTCCACTCAGGAACAGCAATTAATTAAAAACTGTCTTGAGCTCAGCAGCCAGTGAACTCAGCTTCAATCCCACCAAGACCAAAGAAAGAAACACTTAGGATAAGGCGCTTCTGACTGTGAAAAAGAAAGCACATTTCTTAACAAATGTCACAAAATAATGACCCAAGGGATAGAGCACTTGTGCAAAGCGTGTGCTTGGGGACTTCATAAGAAATGCTGACATTCTGTAATGCCAGTTTAGGAGTCAAAGCCCAGCAGTATTTCCTCCTGGAACAATTATCTACTTTCTTTGTATGTTTAGGAGACAATTAAGCAAGAACAGAGGAAGATGCTTTCCCCAGGACCCTCAAAGGGTGAGCTGTGTAAAAACAGATTTTAAGGTGGGAAAAATGCCCGGGGAATTTATGCCAAATGGGCCCCCACTCCTAGTGGGTCTGGGCTGGTTTAGACATTTCTCTTCAAGAGAGTAGAAGTTCCTGTTTTTCCCCTCTGGGCACCAGGACTGTGATTCTATGTAGAGACTGGGTTGCTCTCCTAAACGACTCTTTTTATCAGTTATTGACTCAACATGTACTTACTGGATGTCTACTCTCTGCCAAGTACTGAGACAAAAATGGCCTAGCTAACATGTTTATTAAGTGCAAGGCCCTGTAGCAACTGCCTTAAATGCATTACCCAGTTAATCCTCAGGATAATGCTGATCAGTTGCCATTTTCCCATTTTACAGTTGAAGTCCCTGAAGCCTGGTGAGTCTATGTCATTTGCTCAAGGTCATAGTGATAGTGGTAGAGAGAGGATTCGAATCCAGGCACCCAGCTGGAGAGTCCATGTGCTTAACCATTTTGCCAGAATGAGAACAACCACTTGGAACTATTAAGGATTCAAATGTACTAAAACATGATTGTTCCCCATTCTCCCTGCGCCCTGTCAAGGAGCTCAAAGTCCCGAAGAGTGAAAGCAATAATATTTCAATATTCTCTGGTAAGAGCTATTGTCATATGCTGTTCAAGATACGCAGGTGACACCAAATGCACAAGTAACAAAAGAAAAAAAGCAACCAACTGGACTTCATCAAAATTAAAACTTTTGTGCTTCAAAGGACACCATCAAGAAAGTTAAAAAACAATCCACAGAATGAGAAAATATTTTTGCAAATTATATATCTGTAACATATCTAGAATATATAGATGATTTTATAGAAAGAATTCAAATAAGTTAATGTTAAAAGTGATATATCAAAGGATAAAAAGACAAATAACCCAATCAAAAAGTGAGCAAAGGAACTTAATAGACATCTCACTAAAGGGAATGGCTGAATAAGTACATGAAATGATGCTCAGCATCACTACCCATCAAGAAAGTGTAAATCAAAACTGCAATGAAATACAACTTCATACCTACTAGGATGGCTACAATAACCTCACACTGGTCAGAAGGGCCATCATCAAAAAAATCTACAAACAATAAATGCTGGAGAGGCTGTGGAAAAAAGGGAACCCTCTTATTCATTGATGGAAATGTAAATTGATATAGCCACTATGGAGAAGACTATAGAAGTTCTTTAAAAAAAACCTAAAAATGGAATATCATATGACCCTGTGACCCCACTTCTGAGCATTTACACAGAGAAAATAATAATTTAAAAAGATACATGCACCCCAATGTTCACTGAATTATTTACAATAGCCAGGACATGGAAGCAACATAAATGTCCATCAACAGAGGAATGGATGAAGAAGTTGTGGTACATATATTCAATGGAATATTGCTCAGTTATAAAAAAGGAATGACACTGGGTCATTTGTAGAGAGGTAGATGGAGAAGGCAATGGCACCCCACTCCAGTACTCTTGCCTGGAGAATCCCATGGATGGAGGAGCCTGGTGGGCTGCAGTCCATGGGGTCTTGAAGAGTCGGACACAACTGAGCGACTTTACTTTCACTTTCATGCATTGGTGAAGGAAATGGCAACCCACTCCAGTGTTCTTGCCTGGAGAATCCCAGGGACGGGAGAGCCTGGTGAGCTGCCATCTATGGGGTCGCACAGAGTCGGACATGACTGAAGCGACTTGGCAGCAGCAGATGGACTTAGGGATTGTCATACAGAATGAAGTAAGTCAGGAAGAGAAAAACAAATATCATATATTAACACAAATATGTGGAATCTAGAAAAATGATACAGATGAACCCATATGCAAAGAGAAATAGACACAGATATAAAGAACAAACATATGAACACCAAGGGGGGAAAAAGGAGTGGGATAAATTGGGAGATTGGGATTGGCATATATATGGTACCATGTATAAAATAAATAACTAATGAGAACCTAAAAAATGACAGATAACAAGTGATGGTGAGGATGTGGAAAAAACAGAGCCCTTATACATTATTAGTTGAAAAATGGTGCAGCTGCTTTAGAAAAACAGTTTGACAATTTCTCAAAAGGTTAAACAGAGTTACCACCTGATCAAGTTTTTGGATACACAAAAACTTGTACGTGAATATTCATAGCATATAAACATTCCTATTCATATGCTAGTATTTATGTAGCCAAAAGGTGAAAACAGTGAAAATGTCCATCAAATATTGGATAAAATAGAATAGAATATTATTTGGCAATAAAAAGAAAGGAAGTACTGATATATGCTACAACAAGGATGAAATTTTATTACACGTATTGTATTATTCCATTTACATCCATATCTATAAGAGGCAAATCCATAAAGACAGAAAGGAGAATAGTGATTGCTAAAGTTAGAGACAGTTGGAGGAAATGGAGAGTGACTGAGAATTGTACAGTGTTTCCTCTGGGGGAGATAAAAATGTTCTCAAATTAATTGTAGTGATGATTGCATAGCTCTGTGGATATACTAAAAAACCACTGAATTACATATCTTAAATGGGTGAATCGTATGGTATGTGAATTATACTTCAATCAACATTAAAAAAAAAAAAAGACACTCTGGTTAACAAACAGAAGGAAGCAATCAGCTGGGAATGCCTGCATTGGGCAAGAAGTGCTAGGGTGCCAGTGCGGTGCTGGGTGATCGGTGATGCAGAGTGAATCGGGTGCAGCTTCTGCTCTCAGCTTGGCCACAGTCTTTCCAGATGCAAGGCGAGTTCAGACAGTTGTGAGAACATCAGCATTTGTGGGGCACAGGGTGCGTGAGGCCTAGGAGCTCCTGGGAGGGGCATACCTCCCCCAGAAAATAAAGAGCAAGGGGTGTGAGGTCACCCTCAGGGAATGAAACTGAAATAGAGGGTACCCAGTATGAGAGCAAAGAGATGCAGTCTTGAGGAACAGGGTGAGTCCCTGACCTCAAGGCTCACCTGGAACTCATTGCAGGGTATCGTCATACCTACAGCTGCTGCTGCTGCTAAGTCACTTCAGTCGTGTCCAACTCTGTGCGACCCCACAGATGGCAGCCCACCAGGCTCCCCCATCCCTGGGATTCTCCAGGCAAGAACACTGCAGTGCTCTAAGGCAGCAGTCCCCAACCACCCAGTCTGTGGACCAGTATAGTCTGCAGTCTGTTAGGAACCGGGCTGCACAGCAGGAAGTGAGTGGCGGGCAGCGAAACTTCACCTGCTGCTCCCCATCACTCCCCATAGCTGGCATTACCACCTGAGCCATTCCCTCCCATCCCCACCCCTACTCCTACCCCACTCCCTGTCTGTGGAAAAACTGTCTTTTAGGAAACTGGTCCCTGGTGCCAAAACAGTTGGGGATCACTGCTCTAAGGGAATGAATTTGTTCCCCAACATTTGGCAATTCCTGGAGACATTTTTTATTGTCACAACTCAGGGTGGGTAGAGTGCTATTAGCATGTAGTGACAAGGCTCAGGACGGCCACCCAGCAACAAAGAGTTATCTGGTCCAAAATGTCAATGGTGCCAATAACTTTGGAAATTCTGATCTAAAGCAAGTAAACATTGCTCACAGGGCAATGATCAGCTAGAGGTAAGCTTAGAACAGGGAGAACCACAGAAGCCAACTACAGCAGAAACTATAGGTTGAATAATGTTCCCCAATTAACAAAAAGATACATTGAAATCCTATCCCCAAGACCTCAGAAAACAATCTTGGAAATAGAGTCATTGTAGATGTAATTAGTTAAGATGAAATCATACTCACAGGGAGCACAAACCAGGGCTCTCTGACAACCTAGAGGGATAGGATGGGGTGGAAGGGAAGTTCAAAAGGGAGGGAACATATGTATACCAATGGCTGATTCATGTTGATGTATGGCAGAAACCAACACAACATTGTGAAGCAATTATCCTCCAGTTAAAAATAAATAATTTTTTAAAAAGATGAGGTCATACTGGGGTAGAGCAGATCCCTTGACCCAGCATTAGTGGCATCCTCATGAAAAGAGCCGGAGAAAGCAATGGCACCCCACTCCAGTACTCTTGCCTGGAAAATCCCATGGACGGAGGAGCCTGGTGGGCTGCAGTCCATGGGGTTGCTAAGAGTCGGACACGACTGAGCGACTTCACTTTCACTTTTCACTTTCATGCATTGGAGAAGGAAATGGCAACCCACTCCAGTGTTCTTGCTTGGAGAATCCCAGGGACGGGGGAGCCTGGTGGGCTACCGTCTATGGGGTCGCACAGAGTCGGACATGACTGAAGTGACTTAGCAGCAGCAGCATGAAAAGAGCACCATGTGAAGATGAAGACAGTTATTGGAGTGTTGCATCTACAAGCCAGGGAACGTTGAAGAAGAGGTCTAAAACAGGATTCTTTCTCACGCCCTCTGAAGGAATCAACCCTGTCAACACTGCCTTTTCAGACTTCTAGATTCCAGAACTGTGAAAGAATACATTTTTGTTGTCTAAGTCACCCAGGGTATGATACTTTGTCTAAGCCACCCAGGGTATGATACTTTGTCTAAGCCACCCAGGGTATGATACTTTGTTACAGCAGTTCCAGCAAACTGACACTTTATCCAGGCACAGTTTATGGGAGACAATGCCTTGGCCAGTAACATCCTGGACTGCCAGACACAAGCAGCATTAAGTCCCTATATGTCCCTTAGTTCTATTTTCAGGCTTACCAAGTTATAGATAATTATGATACTCACTGGCCTTCCCAGGTGGCACTAGTGGTAAAGAATCCGCCTGCCAATGCCGGAGACACAGTAGACACGGGTTTGACCCCTGGGTCAGGAAGATACCCTGGGGAAGGAAATGGTTACCCACTCTAGTATTCTTGCCTGGAGAATCCCATGGGCAGAGGAGCCTGCTAGACTATACAGTCCATGGTGTTGCCAAGAGTTGAACACGACTGAGTAACTATGCACACACACAACCTTGGAAAATCCAAGTTATTTTCTCAGTTTAAGAAAGAGTATTTGCAGCTGCTGAATTTGTTCTTGGAACGCCAACTGAGTGGTCCTCTGACAAATTACATTCAAGAGCGCCATCGCCTGGCCAAAGTTTAAAATAAAAAGAAAGTGAAAGAATAAGCAGGTGCCTAGATGGTCTTGTGCCTTTAATCAGCAGCTTAACTACTTAACCATGAAAATGAGCTTCCCCAGGCTAATGAGAAGTGCCCAATTTGCAGAAACCGGGCGTTTATTTTTGTAGCACAATTTTCCAGCTGCCTGAATCCGGAGTCTTTTACCGGGTGTAGCATCTGCTTAAGCTGCGTCGTTGGTGTACATAGTTTTGCTTAAAGGCCCCTCCTGGATGCTGAGAGGCAGAGCATGAGCTAGGTTTCCTAAGTTTGAATATTAGATTCAGGAAATTTTCTGGGTTCAGCCTATAAGGACCCAGGAATCAGATTCAATTCTCTTTATATTTCAATACTAGACTCAAAAAAAAAAAAAAAATGATAAGGAGACAGGTTGAAATTTGATGACACTGTGTAAAAGCAAGGAAAATCAATGAGAACAGAAGCAATGTGGTCCAGGGTCAGCACATCCACAGCTATCTATCATTTTGCTCTTTTAAAAAATACAAGTGTTTCTGCAATAATGAGATATATGTGTTCTTTGGAGAGAAGAGAAAAAAAAAAAAGACAGTTTCTGCAAAATTGCAAACTAAAAATAATAAGACTTATGGGGAAAAGAGGATTGAGGCAGACAGTTTAAAACTTACACAATTTTGCAACTAGAGCACTAACAAAAGCAGTAACAATCATTATTTTACAATATCAGCAGTTTCAAAAGAACGCTCAGTGCCTAATAAATAAAATATTTTGCAGGAAACAAAAGACTTTGCCTTAAAAAGAAAAAAAAAAAGAGAGAGAAAGCAATTTGATAGCAGGCTTTGATAGCAGGCAGTATGAGAGAAGCTGTGGTCTTCTGAGTCTTGGAAGTAAGGAAATGCAGGATGGGGGGTGGGGTGGGAGTGGCACTGAGCGGGAAGAATTCCTAGATGAGGATTTAGTGAAGGCGCCCAGGAGGCAGGGAAAACAATGCACCACACCCACCTCCCTTCTCAGTTTACTGCCACCAGCCATGGTCCTAAACTTTGCTATCATCTTCTGACAGGCTGCAAATATCACCTATGAACCAGCACAAATTTCCGCATTTCACTGCCATCATTCCATTTATCAACCATATTTGAACTAATTTCTGTTAAAATCACTCACAAACACACAAGTGTTACAACAAAACAGACTGAATGTGGGCTGCCTCCCTGGCACACATCTGACAATAACCCCTGCTGAAAGGATGGACCTGTCAGCCCCGCTTCCTCCTCTGGCTCTCTCCCTATAGACTCAATGTTGGATTCGCAGATGTCCTCACCTCCTGCTATGGGGGTGCCATCAAAGTTCTGGGCTCCGAGGCTTCAATTATGTCTGAGGTGCTAACAGGTAGTTAGCAATACAGTATATAGTCGACAATTTTACTTTGTTTACTAGTGAGGGAATCTAGACTCAAACTACCTGAAGAAAAGGATAACGCTTTGCTAACCTAACCCAAAATCCAGGTGTAGATATGGCCTCAGGCTCAGCTGGAGTCAGGTGCTCAAATCTGGTCCCTGTCTCTCTTTCTCACCTTCACTCTACCCATCTTCTACTTCCCTTGGTGATAGTGTTGTTCTTTTCTAGGCCCTCTTCCACTGATGGCACCTGGATTTTTCAGATCCATAATCCTCCTAGCTAACACCAACAGAGGAAAGAGAAATATCTTTCCTGATAATTTTTGCAAAACAGCAGCAGCAAACAAACAGAAAGGGTCTCACAGACGTGGCTTGACGCAGTGCTCCCCAGCCTTGCCCTAGTCCACCAGGGATGACCAGAGAATGAAGCCTCTGACTGGCCAGGTCAGATGAAGGGCTGACCCTTGGATGCAGGGGTTGAGTCAGCGCCAGCCAAACCACATGTACTTAGAGAGGGAGCAGTTCCCAAAGGAGGGACAAGTTCGGGGGCAGTTGGCGAGAGCTCTCTAGTCAGGAAGGCCTGGCTCAGGTGCTGTTTTTCTTGGCCGTCCTGTCCTCACAGTGTCCCAGACACAGCTGAACCTGAGTCAGTGGTCAGGCGCTCCAGTACCAGGACTGCTGTCTCAGCTGTGCCTATAAAGTGAACTAGCAGGCAACTGACTGAGGTATTTATTCTAGTTTACGCCCCACCCCACCAAGCTGAAGGCAAATGAAAAGGTAAATTTCCCTCCTATCTCTGGAAGCACAGACAAGCATTTGTGTCCTAAGTGATCTTCGCCTTGTGAGAGAAGTAACAGGGTATTATTTTCTAGGACCTAGCCACCTAGAACCTAGAGCTGGATTGTTCCAGAGAGGAAGTATCCCAAGGACTGAAGAGAGGGAAAACCCCCAAACCAAAAGAGAATTACATTCTCTGAGGCTCAGCCTAGAAGGGAGAACCTGGGTTCATAAATGACCATGACCTTCACCTCACTTAATATCCCTAGGAGGAGACAGACTCAGTAACTGCTAGGATTCTTTTTATTGCAAATGACAGAAGACACAGCCAAACACACCTAAAGAGGAGAAAAATGATGAGGTTGGGTAACTTGTTTATTACTAAAAAATGCATGGGTAACTAACTTCAGGTATGGGTTGATCCAGGGATCTAAAATATATCATGAGGACTGTTTCTGTTCATCTCTCAACATTGCATTTCCCTCTCTCCATTGACTTCATTGTCAGAATTCATGTAATGTTCCCCCAGCAGCTATCTCAAACAAACACAAACACTCACCCTGGCTTCTCAACATGTGTGTTTTGTATTAGTCGCCCAGTCGTGTCTGACTTTACGACCTTATGGACTAGAGTCCACCAGGCTCCTCTGTCCATGGAATTCTGCAGGCAAGAATACTGGAGTGGGTAACCATTTCCTTCCCCGGGTATCTTCCTGACCAGGGATCAAACCCAAGTCTCCTGCATTGCAGGCAGATTCTTTACCATCTGAACCACCAGGGAAGTCTAAATATATGTCAATTACTGAGCTAATCACTAAAACCATAGGACATAATACTCTAATTGGCCAGTCACATGCCTCTTCCCTGAAACTGTGAAAACTGGGTACTATAACTGGAAGAAGTCAGGTACAGATGCTGACCAACAAGAAACTACTAGAGGCTCTAAACACTGGGCAGAAGGAACCAAGGCTTAGGTAGGAATCTTGGCAAAGACCTCTGCGCCTGAGCTTGTTTTAATGTGCCCAGAATCCGCTGCTTCTGAATGGATCCAATAGAACATAAGCCAGGAGAACCAAGAGTGTACCCACCTGCAAAGAGCCTTCTTTGGGGGATACTTATACATAAACCCTCAGGGGTCTTGCATCACTGGGCAGGAAACATGTGCACCTAGGCATGCACATGTGTGCACACACATAGGCAATGACAGACTTCACTTTTCTCATTCATTCTGGCAGATAAAGGACTAAGCCAAAAGCTATTTGTTCTGGGCTGTGATGTTTCTAACACTTAAATAACTCCAGTGGATTCATTTTCACCATATAAACTTTGTCTCCAATCTACGGTCTCTTTCCTGTGGTCTCTGAGCAAGTACAACTGTATTCCACTCTACTCTCCTCTTACTTCTTTCATCATTTGTAAGTCAACTCTTTCCAGGACTCTTTCACCACCCGGTGCCATATTTCACTCTCACACTTGCCTTTGTTCTGTGTGCAGTCCTGGCTAATCTACAAACTAATCCTAAACTACACAGTCGAAGGAGACACTTATATCCCTTCAAAATGCTTCTTCATTTACATTAGAAAGACTTGGCCAGAGGAGACAGTTGACAGAACTATATATTAAATTATCAGCACCCCTAGCAGGGGCAGCACGGTTTGCAGGCATCAACTCACATCAAGGAGTAGAAAAACATGAATGGACTCAGCCCAAGCACAGGTATGCAGAAAAATGGAGGTTGCAGGGAGGGGTGGGTTGTAATTTGGGACTATGTGGAACTCCTTTGTGAGCAGATGGGACTCACAACAATCAAGATGTGAGATTCTACATTAATTCAGTGTATTTTACACTCTCAGGCAGGTAAGCCAGGGGGATTTAAGGTTACATGGGTAATGTTATCAGTGGCCAGCAAATACTAGGTATGGCCTCTGTGGTCCCCCATCCACCCCTTGACAATAAAAGCCCCTCTAGCCCAAATTCTGTTGTTTTTGTGTTTCGGTCAGAACCCTTATCATTTTACCATATTGTTATTGTAGTCCAGCTCTTCCATTCCATACTGTGTATAAAGTAAACATATGTTCTCCGTTGCCTGGCAACATGAGAAAAGGCTGATATATGAGGCTAAGTGAATAAGCAAAGATGATGATACTCATTCACTCATTCAACAAATATTTAGTCTAATATGTGCCAGGCACTGTATTGGTTCCAAACCAAATTGTATGTGTTGTATGTGTTAATCACTCAGTCATGTCCAACTCTTTGTGACCCCATGAACTATAGCCCACCAGTCTCCTCTGTCCATGGAATTCCAGGCAAGAATACTGGAGTAGGTAGCCATTCCTTTCCCCAGGGGATCTTCCCAACCCAAGGATCAAACCCAGGTCTCCTGCTTTGCAGGCAAATTTTTTTTACCATCTGAGCCAACAGGGAAAACCATTTATTTAAAAACAAACCTAATAGTAGAACTGATACATCCAGAAGATGCATTTTTCCTTCTGTGATTTTACTACTGGGAGAACTAGTACTTGTTACTGACATTAATACATGCACACACACACACACACACACACACACACACACACACACACACCACACACCAAAGCCTTAACAACGTCTGGCTAAACATCATAACACCCAGCACAATCTTCTGCTTTCAAATGTCATTCACTCTTAAAATCATGGTTGGACAAGCTGTCCCTCCAGTGAGTAATTACTGAAAATGACCTGGGTCCAGACATAAGCAGAAAAGAAGCATTGCAAAAATAATTCTGTCCCAAGAGAGCTTATACCCTAGTTGGAAAGATAAGAGATACACCTCAAGTAGCTGCTGCTGCTGCTAAGTTACTTCAGTCGTGTCCAACTCTGTGCGACCCCATAGATGGCAGCCCACCAGGCTCCCCCATCCCTGGGATTCTCCAGGCAAGAACACTGAAGTGGGTTGCCATTTCCTTCTCCAATGCATGAAAGTGAAAAGTGAAAGTGAAGTCACTCAGTCATGCCTGACCCTCAGCTACCCCATGGGCTGCAGCTTTCCAGGCTCCTCCGTCCATGGCATTTTCCAGGCAAGAGTACTGGAGTGAGGTGCCATTGCCTTCTCCACCTGAAGTAGCTACACGTCTTCAAAAGTGACAGACACTTTAGAGTTGGGACACTCAGTAGGATTATTTTGTGCAGGGATGGGATCTTGTGACAAGTTTAGTGTCACTTTTGAGCCAAACACTTAATTGTCCTTGTAAGACTTTCAGAATTCTCTTTTCCTCTGGTACAATAACCAGCCACCATTTGTGTTACAGCAACTCCATTACTGTGGGTTCCTGTCTGTCATGAACAGAACCCCCTGCCCACCTGTGATGAACATGTTGCAGGAATGAGAAATAAATCTGTTTTTGTTTGAAGTCATCAAATGTTGGAGGCTGTTTGTTACCACAGCATAATTTTGGTTATTCTGACTGAAACAGCAAAGAGACAAAATAGTCTAACTTCTAGAGCAGGGGTCCCCATCCTCTGGGATCTAATGACTCATGATCTCAGGTGGAGCTAATATAATAATAATAGAAGTGCAGAATAAGTGTAATGCATTTGAATCACCTCCAAAAACATCCCTTTCACCTGCCCCAGTCCGTGGAAAAATTGCCTTCCAAGAAACCAGTCTCTGGTGCCAAAAAGTTTGGGGACCACTGCACTTTATAGCATAGAGAAGAACATTAAAGAACTGAGACTTTCAAATGCAGTGGTTTTTTTTTTTTAAGAGTTCCCTTCCCAGGTGGCGCTAGTGGTAAAGAAGACTGTCCATGCAGGTAGACTTAGACAGGTTTGATCCCTGGGTTGGGAAAATCCCCTGGAGGAGGGCACGGCAATCCACTCCAGTGTTCTTGCCTGGAAAATCCCATGGACAGAGGAGCCTGGCAGGCTGCAGTCCATAGGGTCGCACAGAGTCAAACACTACTGAAGCGATTTAGCATGTATGCACGCCAAACTACAGGCTACAAAGCTTGATGTTAACTCTCTACAAGTCTGGAAGGATTAAGTAGTGTAAAGAGAAGGGTCTGTGGGGGGATTTCCCTGGTGGCCCAATGGCTAAGACTCCACACTCCCAAGACAAGGGGCCTGGATTCAATCCCTGGTTAGAGAACTAGATCCCACATGTTGCAACTAAGACCCAGCACAGTCAAATAAATAAATAAATATTTAAAGAGAGACAGAATGATCTGTGAGCACTTAGAAAAAAAAGCAGAGACCATAAAGAGTCAATGTGGTTTAAAGACAATCACAACCAACTAATTTTCATTTCCTTTGAAGACAGATTTTATGTCAGTCCAGGTTTTGGCAGGTAATTGTGTCCTCATATTACAATGGCTTTAAAAGAGAGTCTTATAAAGAGACTATACACAAAGATGAGCAGATATAGGAAGACCACAAGGAATAGCACAGTACCCTGGGCTAGGACAGTGGGGATGTAACCACCCGAGCCTGAAGGAGTGAGGGTGAGAGGGTAAGCCTGGAGCAGAGTGACTGTCTGCAAAGCCACATGACCTGGCCAGCTCAAGTAATCTTGAAATAAGGGACCTGAATAAATAACCCAACACCTCCTTCTCTTTTACTTCACATTCTTGTCTCCACTGGCCAACCCCAACTGGAAATCCAACCAGAGGACAGGGGGACCATTGATGTAGTCCAGAGAAGTCAGCCTCCTGGGCACAGAGCAGACCAGAGAAGGGTGGAGAGCAGATCTGGAGGGGCAAATAGAAGAAATCCAGCTGAGGGTTACAGGGAAAATTAAATATACATGACGTGTCTAGTCTTGAGTGAGGTACACAGCACACAGTTTATATTCATTGAATAGTGCTAATTTAAATGCATGGGGACTTCCCTGGCAGTCCAGTGATTAAGACTCCGTATTCCCAGTGTAGGGGGCACAGTTCAATCCCTGGTCAGGAACTAAGATCCCTCATGCCTCAGGGCACGGTCAAAAATTTTTTAATTAAAAATAAACGAATAAAAATGAAATGCACTGGACACACGCCTTTAGGGCCTAGCCCAAACGCCAAGACAGGAAAAGTCCCATTTAAGAGGCTGTTACATGTTTGCAAATCTCTTGGACAGTTGCCTGGCACATACTCAGTGTTCAGTTATTAGGGAAGGGAAGAGAATGGAGGTGGAAGAAATGTTATTTTAGTAGTTGTAGTTGATGTTATTAATATTTATCACCCTTTACTCATCTGTAAAATAATAATTTAAGCTCTGCCTACTTCACACGGTTACAATATGGTTTGCGTGAAATAGGTATGAAATAAAAGCTCTTCAGGCTGTAAACATCTGCATAAACAGTGGTTGCCACAGTGATAATAATCCTGATGGCTGCTGTAATATCCTGGCTTATGCCAGGAGCGCCTCGGTAACTAGGCCTCAGGAGCCCAGGCTGCTGCGGGCTGGCCGCGAGCCCAGCCGCTCTTTCCATTGCATCAAAGCGACCTCTGGGTCGCCGCCAGGTGGCAGTGGAAGCCCCGCTGCTGTCCCGCGGGGACCCGGGAGCAGCCCCGCCCTGCGGGGTAAGACGCTGCGCTTCTCCTCCGAGGCACCCAGCGTCAAGCACCTTTTGCATCTCGGGCTTGATGCTAGGCACTTTGATTTACCCAAAAAAAGCTTCTAAGATGTGGTCCAGCTTTTAGGAGCTGCTGGTTAACAAAAGAAATAAATCGATCCCTAAACGACCCGTCCAATAATGGAGGTCCCAGCAGGGTCAGAGAGGGAGGGGCTGACTGCAGTTGTGGCTTGACCTGCGTGGGAGGGGGCGGGGGGAGGAGCTTCAAGAGGTGTGACTTTTGAGCTGGGTTCTCACGAAGGGGGGCTTCTTTCGGTGGAGAAGTGGAGGGTTGAGAGGGACGTTCTAGGCAAAGGACTAAGCAAGTGCAAGAGAATCTGGTGTATTTGGAAAAGGGGGAGGGCATTTGGAAAGTATTGGTAAAGGGGTGGGTGCTATGGGCATTTCGGAGAAGGCAATGGCACCCCACTCCAGTACTCTTGCCTGGAAAATCCCATGGACGGAGGAGCCTGGAAGGCTGCAGTCCATGGGGTCGCTAGGAGGCAGACACGACTGAGCGACTTCACTTTCACTTTTCACTTTCCATGCATTGGAGAAGGAAATGGCAACCCACTTCAGTGTTCTTGCCTGGAGAATCCCAGGGATGGGGGAGCCTGGTGGGCTGCCATCTATGGGGTCGCACAGAGTCGGACATGACTGAAGCGAGTTAGCAGCAGCAGCAGCAGGAGGAGCTATGGGCATTTACTGAGCGGTGGCCAGTGAGGTTGAATGTCCCCAAAGGTGCAGGATAGTTCTGTATTATGAGGACACATCCTGCCTGAAATGGCAGCAGCAGCCCCATTGAGAAACTGAGAGTCTGGGTGGGGAAGGAAAACTTCAATGTTAGATATAAGCATGGAGAGAGAGATTAGGGCCAAATAGTAAAGGCTAGGTGCTGGGCTTTGGCCTTCTTGCAGGTTACACAGAGCCATTGAATTCCTTCTCGGCTACAGGGAATGGTTCCCACCATTTCTAAAAGCCAGTAGACATCCCCGCAGAGCTCTGTGGGGAGGTGATGTGGTCGATGTGCTCACATGGTGCTCAGGTGTGCTCCCCAGGCTCACCCTGTCCCCCATGGCTCTCGCTCATATTCCCAGTCATCCTGTTGCTGGCCCCAGAATGATGCCATTCTCCCTTTGAAACTCTGGACTAAGTGCGGATACAAATAGGCAATTAAAAAACACCTGCCAAATTGAATTCACTTCCAGATGGGGTACACCAACTTAGTGAAACTAAACCCTCATTCCATGTTGCTCATGTATTTCTCTTTCTCATTCGCTGTGACTTTCTCTTTGAAGATCCTGATGGGCGAGGCTCCAGTGAACCCCTTAAGCCAGGCTCCTCCTAAGTCAGCCCTGGGTCAGGGAGAAGGCAGCAGGAGCATAAAGGAGTAAGGAACTGCCAAGTAAGCCCATGTGAGAAACAGGACCCTCAACCCCAGGAGGTATTTGACCTTCTGTCTCCACTGTCTGACTCTGTGGCCCTCCCTCCTGTCACAGTCGCTGTTAGTGCCCTTCAGCTCACTTGCCGGGAGCCGGCGAGAGACATTCCACTCGTGACAAAGGTCATGAGGAAGGAGGCTCGGCATTCGCAAAGGCGGGCCTCGGGAGTGCCCCCAGATATTCTCGAGCATCTACTCCCAAAAAACCAGAGTCTGCCTACTTTATTGCCTTGTGCTCTCACCTCTGACTTTACTGGGGGCTGTCCCCCACCACCATCTCGCTCTCTCTGTCAAAGAGTTAACTTACAGCTTCAATTAATAAAGTTCCTGGGCAATTAGGAGTGTTTAAATCCAAACCCCTCAGATGGCTAATGCGCCTGACAAGTTTACCCGGACACCTACAGCTATGCATACGATTGTTTACAGTCTCCCAGCCTCAAGAGGCACAGGAAGCTTAAGATATTCAAATAGCTTAGAGCCTCTCAGAGAGTTAGAAACTGTCAGAATAAAACTAGTAAAAGATTTCATTGATGAGCCAATGTTTGTTGCCAAGTTTCCACATCCCCTGAATTGTGTCCTTGAATATGTATTAATTAATAGTTGGTATGTAGAAAAAATAAGTAGTGGCCTTGGTGTTAGTAACTTTAGACCCTTAAGGTAATAAATTCTTTCCTTTGTAAACCCATTACACATCCGCCCTATAGGAATGTAATTTTATCTTCGAAAGATGGCGCCAAACCTTAAAATAATTACTCTTAAAGAAAATAAGTCTTTGTTGGTAAGTCCTTGTCAAGAGTCATAAAATGTTAATAGGCTTTCTGGCCAGAAGATGATGTAAATCACCTAAACCATTTGTATA
The DNA here is from genome assembly GCF_019923935.1 of Bubalus bubalis. Taxonomy (NCBI): domain Eukaryota; kingdom Metazoa; phylum Chordata; class Mammalia; order Artiodactyla; family Bovidae; genus Bubalus; species Bubalus bubalis. The sequence goes on along the minus strand of NC_059172.1, from coordinate 46,465,219 downwards.
CGATAAATTTGCAGGAAAGAAACCCTGGTTTTTGATAAGCATCAAAGACTGCTGACTTTGCATCCCCTATTATCCTCTATGTGTAACTTAGGGTATAAAAGCCCCTGTTGAAAATAAAGCTACGGGCCTTGCTCACCAACGCTTGGTCTCCCCATGTCATTCTTCCCCTCAACCTCCAGCTGAGTATCCATCTGGAGCGTGGATATCCTCTGCGACCATTTATTTGCCTGGGCTTCTAAGACCCACTCGAGAAGGTGTCTAAGGTGGGGCACCTTCCGCTATTCGAGAGGGCGCCTGCGGCCTCTGTGGTCAGAGCTAACCTGGTGTCACGGGTTATATTGATTTTCCGCGTAAACCAAGCTACTCAGCTTCTTTTCTCCACTGAATTTTCCTACTGAGCTATCCTCATTCTATTATTCTTTATATCTCTGAATAAATAAATAAATAAATAAATAGGTCGCCTACTCCGTCTCCCCTTCGAATACCCTGGATCAGCCGGGGCTGGACCTCGGCACTCACTCCAATCTGTTTCCTCACCTCTCATTTCTGGATCCACTATACTTTCTTCAGTCACTCAAAGGTCAGATGTATTCTGTGCCCAGACACCTCAGGGCTCTGGCTCAAATGGACTCCTGCAGAGTCTAGGACCTAGCTCTCTCATGCTCCCCCAGGCACCACAGGCCCAGGCCTGACTTTTTTTGGCAGCTATTGCCAACCCAGTCCTGCCATGGCCTCATGGCTGGTACTTTCCCCCATGGGCTGACTTCTCAGTGCCTCCCACTTGCTTGACACTGGCTTCTGGGCCAAGAAGTAGGGGAAAGGCTGACTAGCTGAGGCCCTCCTGTTGTGGATCCAGTCATCCACCCGGGGTCACACTGAGGCCTTCCGTGCTCTGTGACATCACACTGACTCTAAGTTCCTTGAGGACAGACAAGGTGTCATAGCCACAATTACTGTAACTTCATCCCAGTGGGGCTCCATGGCAGTTCTGCTTCCTGGTATTTCAAATGATGAGTCCAGTTAGTTCCAGAATTTTCTATTTAGAAGGAGCTAAGGAGTAGCAATCAGGCTGGGAAGATTGACAAGGGGACTGGTCCTACAGTTGCATTTTCTTAGCAGGCACTTTTCTTGTGTGGTAGACAAGTTTACCACCGCATTCTCCTTAGAGGGCAGACTTACCACTCAGCTGCAGGGAGTGTGGTCAGCAGACAGCCTTTGGTGCCAGTTCCTGCAAGGGCTGCCTCAGCTGAAGAGCTGCATGTCCGAAATCATGCCCTCACCAGGGTGGGCCCTACCTGGTGATTGAGGGAGGTAGGGTATCTAGGCCCTGCCATTTTGGCTTGATAGGAGACATCTGACAGGCAATGCTGACTCCTGGGCTCCCTGCCCATGGGTTGAGGCTCTATGCCATGCTATGCTATGCTAAGTCACTTCAGTCATGTCCAACTCTGTGTGACCCCATAGCAGCCTCCAACACAGTTTGACTTCTACCTCTGCCAATCCTGCCTCCACTCCTTTACACAGGTATTCAGAGTTCAGTTGCTCAGTCATGTCTGACTCTTTGCGACTCCATGGAATGCAGCATGCCAGGCTTCCCTGTCCATCACAAACTCATGTTCATTGAGTCGGTGATGCCATCCAACCATCTCATCCTCTGTCATCCCCTTCTCCTTCTGCCTTCAATCTTTCCCAGCATCAGAGTCTTTTCTAATGAGTTAGTTCTTCGCATCAGGTAGCCAAAGTATTGTAGCTTGAGCTTCAGCATCAGTCCTTCCAATGAATGTTCAGGACTAATATCCTTTAGGATTGCCTGGTTTGATCTCCTTGCTGTCCAAAGGATTATCAAGAGCCTTCTCCAACACCACAGTTCAAAAGCATCAATTCTTTGGCACTCAGCTTTCTTTGAGGTCCAACTCTCACATTCATACACAACTACTGGAAAAACCATAACTCTGACTATACGGACCTGTGTCATAAAGTAATGTCTCTGTTTTTTAATACCCTGTCTAGGTTTGTCATAGCTTTTCTTCCATGGAGCAAGCGTCTTTTAATTTCGTAGCTGCAGTCACCATCTGCAGTTGATTTTGGAGCCCAAGAAAATAAAGTCTGTCACTGTTTCCATTGTTTCCCCATCTATCTGCCATGAAGTGATAGGACCAGATGCCATGATCATTCATTTAATTTTAGGCCAGCTTTTTCACTCTCCTCTTTCAGTTGCATAAAGAGGTTCTTTATTTCCTCTGCACTTTCTGGCCTAAGGGTGGTATCATCTGCATATCTGAGGTTACTGATATTTCTCCCTGCAACCTTGATTCCAGGATGTGCTTCATCCAGCCTGGCATTTTGCATGATGTACTCTGCAAATAAGTTAAATAAGCACGGTCACAATATACAGTCTTGACATATGCCTTTATCAATTTGGAACCAGACCATTGTTCCATGTCCAGTTCTAATTGTTGCTTCTTGACCTGCATTAAGATTTTTCAGGAGGCAGGTAAGGTGGTCTGGTATCCCATCTCTTTAAGAATTTCCACAACTTGTTGTGATCCACATCAAAGGCTTTAGCATAGTCAAGAAGTGGAATACGATGTTTTTCTGTAACTCTCTTGCTTTTTCTATGATCCAACAGATGTTGGCAATTTTAACTCTGGTTCCTCTGTCTTTTCTAAATTCAGACTGAACATCTGAAAGTTCTCAGTTCATGTACTGTTGAAGCCTTGCTTGGAGAATTTTGTTTGCTAGTGTGTGAGATGAGTGCAATTGTGCGGTAGTTTGAACATTCTTTGGCATTGCCTTCCTTTGGAACTGGAATGAAAACTGAATTTTTCCAGTTCTGTGGCCACTGCTGAGGTTTCCAAATTTCCTGGCATATGGAGTGCAGCACTTTCACAGCATCATCTTTTAGGATCTGAAAAAGCTCAGCTGGAATTCCATCACCTCAATTAGCTTTGTTCATAATGATACTTCCTAAGGCCCACTTGACTTCACACTCCAGGATGTCTGGCTCTAGGTGAGGGATCATACCATTGTGGTTATCTGGGTCATGAAGATTTTTTTTGTACAGTTCTTCTGTGTATTCTTGCCACCTCTTTTTAATATATTTTGCTTCTGTTCGTCCATACCATTTCTTTCCTTTATTGTGCCCATCTTTGCATATATGTTCCCTTGGTATCTCTGATTTTCTTAAAGAAATCTCTAGTCTTTCCCATTCTATTGTTTTCCTCTATTGCTTTGCATTGATCGCTGAGGAAGGCTTTCTTCTCTCTCCTTGCTATTCTTTGGAACTCTGCATTCAGATGGGTATATTTTTCCTTTTCTCCTTTGCCTTTTGCTTCTCTTCTTTTCTCAGCTCTTTGTAAGGTCTCCTCAGACAACCATTTTGCCTTCTTGCATTTCTTCTTCTTGGGGATGATTTTGATCACCACCTCCTATACAATGTCATGAACCTCCGTCCATAGTTCTTCAGGCACTCTATCAGATCTAATCCCTTGAATCTATTTGTCACTTCTACTGTATAATCGTTAAGGGATTTGATTTAGGTCATAATTTTCCATACTTTCTTCAATTTACGTCTGAATTTGGCAATAAGGAGTTCATGATCTGAACCACAGTCAGCTCCTGGTCTTGTTTTTGCTGACTGTATAGTGTTTCTCCATCTTTGGCTGCAAAGAACATCATCAGTCTGATTGATGATTTTGGTGATGTCCATGTGTAAAGTTGTCTTTTGTGTTGTTGAAAAAGGGTGTTTGCTATGACCAGTGTGCTCTCTTGACAAAACTTTGCCCTGCTTCATTATGTACTCCAAGGTCAAACTGGTCTGTCACGCCAGGTATCTCTTGACTTCCTACTTTTGCAATCCAGTCCCCTATGATAAAAAGGACATCTTTTTTGGGTGTTAGTTCTAGAAGGTCTTGTAGGTCTTCATAGAACCGTTCATCTTCTTCGGCCTTAGTGGCTGGGGCATAGGCTTGGATTACTGTGATACTGAATGGTTTACCTTGGAAACAAACAGGTATCATTTATTGTTTTTGAGATTGCACCCAAGGACTGCATTTCGGACTTTCCCATTGAATATGAGAGCTACTCCATTTGTTGTAAGGAACTCTTGCCCACAGTAGTAGATATAATGATCATCTGAATTAAATTCGCCCATTCCAGTCCATTTTAGTTCACTGATTCTTAAAGTGTGATGTTCATTCTTGCCAGCTCCTGTTTGACCACTTCCAATTTACCTTGATTCATGGATCTAACATTCCAGGTTCAAATGCAGTATTGTCCTCTACAGTTCTATTCAGACTTGACTGCCATCAACAATCACATCCACAACCGGGCCTTGTTTTCACTTTGGCTCAGCCTCTTCATTATTTCTGGAGCTATTTCTCCGCTCTTCTCCAGTAACATATTAGGCACCCATCAACCTGAGGAGTTCATCTTTCAGTGTCATATCTTTTTGCCTTTTCATACTGTTCATAGGGTTCTCAAGGCAAGAACACTGAAGTGGCTTGCCATTCCCTTCTGTCTTCTCCAGTGGACCACATTTTGTTAGAGCTCTCCACCATGACCCATCTGTCTTGGGTGGTCCTACACGGTATGGCTCATAGTTTCATTGAGTAAGGCAAGACTATTAATATCACAGATATTAATCCCTAACAAACAGCTTGACCCCAACAGCTTGATCCCAAAACCCCAACCTTCAGTCTGTTCTCCAAAACCCAAACTGCCACATTTAAAAAAAATTTAAAGATAAACACAAGTATCAGTATTTTCTAAAATTCTTGTAATTCAAGCTTTTCATACATTTGAGAACAGTCATCCCTACTGAGGAATACCAATAGGTGACTTGGGGGAGTTAGATGATGGCTAAAGCCTCTCCAGCCCTCCGTTTCCACCCCACTGATACCTGGTAGAGTTCTTGGATTTGGAAGCCTTGTGGTTACAGAGAAATTTAGCAAGGGGTACATCAGAGACAGGGAGTTGGGTGGCCCAAATGGATGTAGGGGGAGAAAGGGAGCTGCAGATTTCTCCCTGGATATCAGGCACCTCCCTAATCAGATGGCCAGAAACAGTGCCACCATCACCTCCTCCTCTCTTAGGAGGGACTATCAGAGCCTTGAGGAGCTCAGGATTGAGGGTGATCTTGCTAGGTGGAGGAAACAGAAAGCAGAGTCTGGAGCTGCTGAGGTGCCTGGAAATTTAAGATATCAGAGAGGAGGAAGCTGTGCAGAGAAGGAGCTCCTGAAACCTCTATGAGAACCCCCTTGGCTCTTTGGCCATGTACTCGTCTGTAGATACATAGAGCAAGATACCACAGATCTGTCAGAAAAGAATTACCCATGGGGTTTTGTGTAAGCTAAGTGAAGATTCTGAAGGTTGAACAGTTCTGGTGTTCTGACTAGCCAGAATAAAGTGACACCTCAGGCATTCGGTGGAGAGCTCAGAAGGGCCATCTTAGAAGTTTAAGTCTGCTCTAGCCTTAGAATAAGGGCTACTCTAGTCCCACCCTAATAAAACCTAAAAGTGAGTCCCAGTTGGATCACACCAATGAGTCAATACATTAAACTGCCTAAAAGAATAAAAACAACACTCTTTGAGGAAGAAAACAAAATCCAGACTCTCCAATAATGTAATATTCACCCACATGTTCCGCAAGCAATAACAATAACCAGACATGGAAAGGACCAGGGGAATATGACCCATAACCAGGAGTAGCAATAACAAAAACAAAACAGTCCAAAGAAACAGATTTTGAGAGGACACAGACACTGGCATTAATAGCCAAGGACTTTAAAACAGCTATTATAAATACATCCAAAAGGGACTTCCCTGGCGGTCCAGTGGTTAAGACTGTGCCTTCCAATGAAGGAGGTGTAGGTTTGGTCCCTGGTTGCAGAGATAAAATCCCACATGCTTCATGCCCCCAAAATAAAAAAATATAAACAGGAGAAATACTGTGACAAATTCAATAACTGCTTTTAAAAATGGTCCACATTAAGAAAAAAAAAAATCTTTAAAAAAATATATGCAAGATTTAAAGAAAAAGACAGATATAAGGAATCTCATCAAAGAAATGGAAACTATAATGAAAAAAGAGAACACAATGAAAATTCTAGAACTAAAAATTATAATATTTAAAATGAAATTTTACTGGATGGGCTTAACAGCAAATTGGACAATACCAAAAAAAAAAAAAAAAAATTCAGTATGTTTGAGAACAGGTCAATAGAAGCTATCCAAACTGAAAAACAGAAAGAAAAAGGACTGAAAATTTAAACATAGCCTTGGTGATTTATGAGATAATATTAAGCAGCTTAATATATTTATATTTGGGGTCTCAGAGGAAAAGAGAAAAACTGGCACAGAAATGATTCTGAATATGGCCAACATATTCTAAATTTGATAAAACCTATAAACCCACAGAACCCAGAAGAAGTTCAATAAAACACTAGCAATATAAACATGGGAAAAAAAACCCAACAATACCTAAACATCCATCATATCCAAACTGCTACAACAAAATAAGGCAGCCAGAGGAAAAAAGGCACATTACCTATAGGGACCAATGATAATAATCACTGACATCTCATGAGAAGCTAGAGATCAAAAGACCATAGAATGACGTATTAAAAATGTTAAAAAAAAAAAGTCAACCTAGAATTTTTTCCAGAGAAAATATCCTATAAAATGAAGATAAAATATAGACTTTCCAGATAAACAAAGTCTAAAGAATTTATTACCAGCAGACCTACACTACAAGATATGTTAATGCTTTCAATGTGTGTATTAATGTGTGCTCGGTTGTGTCTGATTCTTTGCAACCCGTGGACTGTAGCCCAGCAGGCTCCTCTGTCCATGGAATTCTCCAGGCAAGAATTCTGGAGTGAGTTGCCATTTCCTTCTCCAGGGGATCTTCCTGATCCAGGGATCAAACCCGAGTCTCCCACACTGCAGGCAGATTCTTTACTATCTGAGCTACTTCAAAGGGAAATGGCACCAGCTGGAAATACGAATCTACATGAAGAAATGAAGAACTCCAGAAATGTTAAATACTTATTCTTAAAAGTATTTTAAGACAATACAAAGTCTTGTTTTTATTAGAAGAAAAACAGGTGACTATTCAAAGCAAAGACATTAACAATTTATTACAGCTTATAACATTTAGAAAAGCAAAACAAGAAAAAAGCTTAACAACTTTATCATGAAGAATGGGAAGGGGTAAATGGAAATATTCTGTTGTTAGGTTCTTATGTGTTAAGTGGTATAACATGAATTCCAAGTAAACAGTGTTAAGCAGAAATAAATATGAGCAAGCTGAATTCTGTAATGTATACAAAAGACACTATACCAGAACTAAATTGGGTTTAATCCTAGAAAAGTGAGGTGGTTTTATCATTTAAAGTGGGGTAATACTCTGTTTGCAAATTAAAGGAGAAAAAAACAAATAATCTTATTGTTTTTCCTTTTCTATCCTGACAAGCTAACTACGAAACTTCTGTGAAACTTTTAACCAGGCCACTTAGAGATGCTTATGGTTGACAAAAGATGGCAGGTATCAATAAATGATCATGCCTCACATTCTCTTCTGCTAAGCCTCTCTTGGGTCTCAAACTTTTTCTCCAATACAGGTATCAGTTATTAAATGAATGGCAATAATACCTAGAGCCTGTTTATGATCCCTGGTTTGGATCAGAACGAGAATGTGGAATGGAATTTCATCAGAACTCTGAGACCACTTAGGAACAATAGGTTAGAAGACTAATACTATTATAATAACAGTAATGATTATGATGACAAGTAATGAATCAATGCTATCAACTGCCTACCTCCAGATATTTTGTATGAGAAAAATTCCTCATTGCTTAGTAGCAATCTATTTTTGGATATTTTTCATTGAAAGCACTCTTGATACAGAGTTGAAGCCTAAACTTAAATCTGAAAGATGGGTAAGAACAGACAAAATTTTGCAGAGAGGCACATCATGATCAAGACAAGACAGATGAGAACTTTGGTGACAAGCAAGTGGTTGGGGAAAGAGGAATAGGAAAAAATGTGATGAGAATGTCCAGAAAGGAGTTTTAGAAATTGTGTTATGTGAACTTGATCCTAGGGGCAGTGTATAAATGGGAAGTCACTTAGGGGTTTTAAGGGTCTGAAGTATGAAAACTAACGTATCAGAATTGTGATTTAGAAAGATCATTCAGTAGCTGAAGAGAGCATGCTTTGGAGAGGAACCAGACCAGAGGCATGGCAATCAGTTTAAAAAATGTCATCAGGATACAGGTAAGAAAAATGTGGTCTCAAGACCACACTGGTAGCAATGAAGATAGAAGGTAGTTAATATACCCCCAATGTTAAGGGAATAGAATGGCAAAGATCTGGTGATTGGTGTAAAAATTAGTCTAAAGAGAGGGAAGAGCCAAGAATGATTCCCATTTCTAGTTTACCTGGGTAGCTGATGGGGTCCATCAGATGGGACAGAGGAGGGAAATTTGGGGAACAGGGAGAAATTTCAGAGATCCTGAAATCTATTTTTGGACAGCCCTGAACAGTCTCTTCCAGAGTTGAATTCATCTTAAGGAATGGATGAAAGGCTCTGTATTGAAGTATTACAACTTTAACTCCATTGTCTGACATATAATAGAAGAGGGTGTGTGTGTGTATACATGTGTGTGTTGGAAATGGGATGTATATATAAGGGAAGACAAGACTAGGTTAAAAGGGTGAAACTATTTTTTTTTCCCCCTCAGGCAAAGAATTTACCTTCTGTATGTTGGTGGGCTGACCAAATCTGTGAATAAGCAACCAGTTCCATAGTGATTTATATGGATGAGCAAGGATGAGTTCCATGTGATGATGATGTGCCCATATCAGGTACTGACAAAGTGGTAGCCAACTTGAAAAATTGAGAAAGGTTGTAAACATTTTTTCAGGATCAATCAGTAGGTGTTATTCCACCACATTAGTGTTCTGAACTGTGTTAGCAGAAGGGATCAGCACTGCATAATGTAGATGACTGTGTTTCCAAGCCAGACAGGAGACGGCATACTAAGACAAGTTACAGAGGTCAAGGAGGGGCCTCCAAAAGTATGAGCAAGGTTAAAGCAACAATGAGTGACAGTGAAGTTGCAGCCAAGGGGAGGAGGTGGTGACTAGAATTCTGAGAAATGTGGAGCTGTAGGAGGGACCAAGCAGCATTTGGTAAAGAAGTGCAACAACTGCCAAACCACAGCCCAGAGGGAGTGGCTGAGGAACAAACTGCCCCATGCTTTCTCTCCTGTCATTTACTCTTGCTGGTGCCTCATGGGCTCAATCCAACTGGAAGCCAGAAGGCAAAGGAACCCAAATGTGTCATCCACAAAGGTCAGCTTGATGTGGCAAAGAACTGCATGGAGAATAGAGTGTGTCTACAGGGGCAAAGAACATTCCACATGAGAATTTTTTCTTGGGGAAAAACATTTTCCCCTTGCATTTATTATTTTTAAAAATTTTCTGTATTAAGATTACGCTAATACATGTGCCCAGTAATAAGGAGGATGTCCGGATACACCAGGACCTTAGTACTGACAATTCCTGAAGAATCTGTTCTTATGTTCTGTGATGACCTAGAATTTTATTGTCTGTTAAGCAGAGTATGGATATATACAATATGCTTGCAGGTAAGATGCACCCGACAATACGAGAGATAGGAGGGTGCTCCTAACATGGTGTAAGTTACAACAACACTGAAATTATACAATGAGGAAACTGAGGGCTGAAGTGAATGTCACAGCAGGGCAGGCATTCCATACAGTGTATTGACCGTTCGTTACCTCTTGTCAGAGGGGAAAAGTTCAAAACTTGGCCTAGGCCTACAAGATCATTCTGGTATACTGGGAAAGAAGGCAGATAGATGATATAGTCAGGTCAAAATGTGCATTAGGCCATTCTGCTGTGCTGCCAGATGTTACATGCACAGTCCACCTTCCCAGTGGTTTCAGCACCACTGAGCTGAGCAGATTCATAAAGCTTATCAGGAGTTTCTGTTATCTCAAGAACACACCACTTGAACCAGCACACACCAGGAGTCAAGTTGCCCTTCAATCTAGACAACTGTAATAGATTTCTTTGGATAAATGTCTTCATAAAGAAAAACTCTAGAAGTATTACAGGCATCAGAACTAGTACTTTAAGATCTACTAAGAATTCAGAAGATTGTATTTAGCATGACTTTACATCAGTGGATAACAAGCAGCCAATCAATGTTTATTGGGTAAAAGTAATATTTGTCATTTGTGAAGCTTCTAACTTGGGGCATTTGTATCATCTTCTGTAAGCATCTCTAGGTGAGGGGAGAAAAAAGAGGTTACTGGTGTCAGCTTTCATATTCTTTTTGGCAAGTTCTTCTTGATTACAAAATTTTGTATATTAAAAGGAAGCTTAACAATTCTGGGGCTGATAGAAGGAAAGACAAACTTCATGTTCTGAGTTAAGTTGAGACATTTATTGAGTAACTTCCATGTGCCAGGTTGCTTAAAAAACGGGCCATGCCCTACAGGAGAGCTCACAATCGTATGAAGGAAACACAGTAAACAGATATTTTCAATCTAATGGGGGTAGGTTCTGTTTTCATACACCTTAAGGCAAACTCCTGAATCATTTCAGATTTTCTCCAGTAAAACATTCTAAAATTAGCAATACTTTCAACTACCTGCATGCTATGGTAATTATGAGAGGTTCCCATGGCACAGGCTCTAGAACTCACCTTTAAGGACAGAGACACCTTCTCCATCTATCTAAGAGTTGAGAATTCTCTGTGGGAGTTGCCTCTCCATAAACTCACACTTCACTGATGTGTAATGTGAGCATTATAATGGGAATTACAACAGGGAATTAAGCTAGTTAGAGGACTGTGGTTACCTGGATGCACAGAAAGGACATACACTCATGGTTGGTACCACATAAAAACAAAGTAAGAAACTAGTACGCATAGAGATGAATATAATTACCAAGTTCATCAAAAACATAACAAAGACTTGGACAATTTCAAGGGCGATCACAACATAGTAAGTTGTTGCTCTCTAATCATGAGACAAAAACACCATCTCAAGATCTGGAGTTTCAAAACAGACCTTTTTTAGGTCCAGAATGAATGGACCTTTTTTTTTTTTTTTTAAAGCTTTTTTCCCCCTCAGCGTCCTTGCACCCTTATCTGTAAGATACTTTAAAATAAAACTTTTGCTTTTGTTTATAACAAACTTAGGCCCCTTGCAGAAAACGGGGGAAAAGTTAAAGAATAAGGGACAAAAAGCTAGATAACCCATAGTTATCACATAAAGCTAACTTCTTGAACATTGTGACTTTATTCCCAGGAGGTCAGATCTTTTCCTATGTATCACTACATGTTTTGTATCATGTTTTATGTGTTGATCTTTAGCTTTAAGACGTTCTCCCAGGTCCTTAGGACCTTGGTGGTATCTCACGATGACTAACTATCCACAACAGCAGTTCTCCTTAGTGTGCTTCACAATCACTTAGAGGGCGTGTCAGAAGAGGCTGCTGGCCCACCCCAGTTTCTGATTAAGTATGGGTGGGACCTGAGAGCCACATTTCTACTGAGTTCTCAGCTAATGCCAGATGCTCACTCACGCTGCTGGTTTAGGGTCACACTTCGAGAATCACAGAAAACTGAAAAACACAGAGACAAGTTGTTTCACCACTGGCACCATTAACACTTAGTGACACTATTTGAGTAGAATTTTTTTTTCTCTTAAATTGATTTCATTTAGAAAATGAGTGTAATAGGTCAGTTCATTGAAAGTCCAAAATGTATTCATATTTAATAGGAACTGGGTGTGCTTTGACTAGGAGAACCTTCTAAGTGGTTTTGACCATAGCCACTCCACATTCCATAGTGAATTCTGAGAACACAGAGGCCCTCATTGGCCCCCAAATGTCCCCCCAACCTCATCTTCCATTAGTCATCCTTGACTCTAGCACCAAAATATTTACTCATGGCTCCCCACACTTCCCTTTACAGATGCCCTTCTCTGTACCTGGAATGCTTCCCTTTCCCAGCATTCTTCCAGTCAGACTTAAAACCACAATTTGTATGGGCTCTTCCCTGAAAATACTAAGCAGTATATCACTCCTTTGTGCTTTTAGTATTTTGTTCTTTATATGTTAATTAAAACTATGTTTACCTACCTATGTTAATTAAGTCACATGATCCTACATGGTAGGTAGTGTGTCATATTCCAATTCAAACCACTGGCAAGTTTACAGTGTGCTTAGTGATACAGATAAACAGATAATTGCAACAGATAAAACATAGTGCCTAACACATGTACATGTTTTCCTATAATAAAAGACAGTATAGCATACTGGACATGTGTAGCAGGCTTTGATGCTAAACTACCTGAGTTCAAACCTTGGCTCTGCCACTAGCAGTGTAATGTGGATAAATTACTAACGTCACACACCTTAGTTATCACACCTATGAAAACATGGGTAAACAGAGGTGCCCTCCTCAAAGGGCTGCTAGGCAAAAATGGGTGCCTAGGGTTGTGCCTTGCACACTTGCTCAACAAGTGTTCACTAGTGTTATTTCTACACTGCAAAAGGTTCAAGCTGGTTTTCTTCTCAAGAAAAACCACCTAGTTGGGGAAAATGACAGAAAATTGTGAAAGATGTAACATAAAACAGAAAAGCAGGTATTAGATGTCAAAAAATTAAGGACTAATGAAATAAATACACATTCTCCTGGGATGACTATTTTAAATATAATTGCATTCATCTGTATGTTTACGTTCAGGTGTGTTTGTTAAAAAATAAAGAAAGCCACTCTAATACTAGGTTGAGTCATATGAGATTATCTTTGTAGTTCAAAGACCATCAAGTATTGGCATTAATAATTCGTGTTTCAGCTTAAACTTTCTAGTTATACTTTGCTCTCAAAAACTGAAGATAAGCTCTTCACAGATAAATGTGGAAAAAGTGAGAGAGAAACAAAGAAAGAGAAGAAAGAGAATTAGATATTCTGTATAACAGCAGAAAATAAAGGAATTCTGCTTCCAAAGCACCTCTGGAGGATCCCTAATTCAACCCCATAAAGCTGTAACATACAACTAAGTCAGATGTCTAGGAGAGAATCTTAAGGTAAATATTTTGAAGAGAATCTTAAGGTAAATATTTTGAAGAGAATATTAGGAATGCTTATTATTTTTTAATGAATTCAGAAAAATCTCCACTGTCTCTTCATCTTGTATAAAAATACAGGTATTCCTTCATCACAGATCATACATGTGATCTGTGATGAAGGAAGAAAGGGAAGGAAGGAGAGAGGGAGTGGGGAGGGAAGAAGGAAAAGGAAGGGAGAAAGAAAGAAAAAGACAATTATAGGCTTATTAGCCAACCATAAAGATACTAAACTCATGCTTATCACTTAACATTTATCTATATAAATATAGTTTATAGCCATCAACTTGTAAAAGAGCATGTCAAACTTAATGTTAATCAAATTTGTTTTAATAAAGAAAAATCAAAGGAATTATTTAACAAATATGCTCAAATGACAAAGATGATTTGTTTAGGAATCTTAATGATAAAGATGTATGCTAAGAGTATCACCATTAAAAAAAAAAAAAAAAAGATGTTCATTCTATGAGTAGAAAATACCTCAAGATAAAAATATTAATTCAATAAGAAAATATTTCATATTTCTTTATCACAGAGACTGTAGATTTAACTAACTCATTTCTAAAATTAAGTTATGCAGTATACATTCCTTTTTCTCTAGTTGCTCATGCAAAAGAATAGGGAGTTTTTCTCAAATAGAACAAGTCAGTGCCAACAGTTTCAAGTCATGACTTAGAGTCAAGCCTAGAAGAGCTTGACTCGGAAGGCCATTTATATTCACCTGTACCCTGGCCTGATATCAGCTCTCTCCTTTTTTATGGTTACACTCTATTACTAATGAATGGTTCTTTATACTTACTCAACAGACAAGTTACAACAAATATATTTATAAATTAGTATGATATCATTCAATGGGGAGGAGAGTACCTAGAACCTAAGTGACACCCTGGCACTGTTTTCAGAAAAACCACCTCATTCCAGCTAATAAATAAAAATAATATTTTAACAAAAAGTATTCATCCTGCCTATGTGCTTCCTCTAAAATGCTGTGTAAGAGACTTAGAATTCAATAAAATTAGGATACAAAAAAAATAACAAATACACCTTAAGAAAGGTAAAAAGTGAGAACTGTTTCCTATAATTCTAACCACATTACCTCATGAGTAACTTTCAGGACAATTATTGTAAAAAAACAATAAATACTATAATGGAAATATAGGGATTCATTTATTACTTTTTGGTTTACAAACAAAGGCACCCAATAATGCTTCTATTTCTTATAAAAGACTATCGATTTACATTTAAAACAAAAAAGCAAAAAACCCTGAACCAGTCCCTACAGACAAGCATAGAAAAGGAAGCGAAATAAGATTTTCCCTTCCTGCTTCCAAACTTTATTACACAGATTCAGAAAATGTTTATTTTATGCCATCCCCAAGTCAAAGAATGTACTGCCATGCTTCTCGGTAATGAGTTATTAAACATATTAATGTTGCCAAGTCAAGTTTACTTATAGTTACAATGACTTCACAAGTGACAAATGCATATGCCAGAATCATAAGAATCAAGAGTGAATGAGGGAAAAAAACAATGTTTAAAATATAGCTTTATCAAATGAGTTAAATGATTTATTAGATTTATTCAACTGGCTATCCTGTTAAAATTTGAGTCTGTGTGTAAAAATATAATCAGAAAGAACTAAAAAACCAGGTCTAGCAAATGACATCAATACAAAGGATTTCTAAAATCTTTATGTTTGCGTTAAGCTCAAAGTCAAGTTGGCGAGGATTAACAACCTATGTATGTTTTATACTAATTTTAAAACTTTTAAGTTCCAGAATGACATATTAATTTATTCATTAGCTTTCTTTTGACAAAAGGATTCTAAACACACAAAATTAATGCAGTGGCCTTAGCACCCTCCCAATTATCATTTCCTCGAGTTAGATTACAATAATAATGACAGGGTTCAAAGATACACACCTCCCATGTACTTCACATGCCTGCTACAGTTGTGCCTGACTCTTTTGCAAGATACAAAGATAAGTCATCTAAGTATATTCGGCAGATGTATAAAAATCATACAAATGTTAGCTTATTTTCAACACATTATAGAAATATATTGGAGAGATGGAGCATTCAAAAGGATAGAGCATCTACAGTTAATTATGTGGGCCACTTTAAATCAAAGGCATCATCATTTATTCCATTCTTAGACACTGCCATGGTCTCTCACACCTTATAAAAGGTATGGTCCTAGACCAGAGACTTCAGTATCACTGCAAAGAATATATATATATATATATATATATATATATATATAGATACATATTTCTTTTAAAATAACGTTTTAAAAGTTTTACTACAGAAAATCTGGCTTCAACATGGAAGCATTTTCCTTTTCAAGATTATACACCTGCATGGAAGAAGGTGATTTCCTTTACATTTAATTTTTTCACAATAATAAAATAAACTTCTTATACATTGCATCTGAATTGATGAAGAAAATTAAGATTAAAGTTCTATGTAACTTTTTGTATTGTAAACTGACTTCATTAAACATATTCAAGATACACTGTTAATGATTTAAATATAGTACAACTTGATCAGCTAAATTAGAACATGTTATGCTGATCTGTTAAACCAAATGTGTGTTACAACAGTAAGGAGAATTAACTACTATTAAGATTTAAAGGGAATTATAATGTATCATTAAAATATACATCAATTTTCTTGCTATTACTTATTTCTATAACTCATTTCTTTCTAAAAGCTAAAACCACATGCACAAAAAATAAAAGTTATCTTAAAACTCATTCAACAGTTTGGTACTTTATGTGGTATGTAAATAAAGTTCTTTATTTAATCTTATACACATTATTTTATGCATTATTTTTCTTGAAGGAATTCAGCTCTCAAGGTCAAAAGTTAGTATGTGTTTACACACATATGAAAACATTTTCTTAATGTTATGACTACCTGCAAATACATTCTTCCATAGTAATGTACTTTCAGTTTTAATTGGACAGTATAAGCCTTTTAAAGTCCTATTAATAAAATTTATTAAGGGAGGAGAGCACAAGTATGATGAATTCCTCCCTGTACCCACACCTGCTTGTCAAAGTCTTAAGTAATCATCCAGCTTCAAAACATGAACAAAATGTCACAGAATTGGTTTTTATTTGGTCATAATGTGGTCAAGAAAAATGTACTCCTATTCTTCTTAATACTAATAGGTTTAGTGAATTTTCATTTTCCTTCTAAAAACACATGGCATATGCTGATATGGATTCTCAAACTCATTTAGATCCAGTAGGGTCTCTATAATAATATATAGCCTTCTGATTATGAAAATAACTGATTGCTTATAGAAAATGATATGTATCAGACCTCAAATCAGAGAAAGAAGGAAAATGAAAATGTTTTTCACATTTGAGACCATTCAGTAACTTACAGGATGATGTGAAAATAGTTTGGCTGTAATTTTAACAAAACTAAAAATCACTTAAACTGATGATAAAAATCAAACACTGTAGAATCAAATATCTACCAACTTAGCTAGTATTCCCATTCAAATAAATGCTTTCCACTGCACTAAATATTATAATTAGAAAATCACTCTATGTTAAGGCATATTTTAATTAGTATGTTCCAGAATTGCACAGTTATACTGGTCAGTGTTCCTATCTCCCCCTCCTACCCTTACCCAACCATTTTCCCCCAGGGATCAAAATGTTAAGTCATGGTTTTGGTGGCTATTACAGATTTGAGTTGGCATACCACAGTGTATTCACTAGGCTTTTATGAGCATACATTAAAATGTTACATAAAATGTACCATAATTTACTCCACATTCTGAGCTAAGATGGTTTAATGTCTTGACAAAAGGTGAAATGACTTAAGTACATTTTACATTTTATGCATTTAGACCACCATATGCATAGATGTTCTAATGCTAAATTCTTGTCTTCAGTATCTCATAGTGCTGGATGCTCGGAAGTAAGACAGAAACTTGTAACATAGACTAACCACAAAGTACCAGATGTTTCTTGCCATTTGTGATCTTGCAATAAAAATGCGCCAAATCAGGATCACAAGGATAGTATTGAAACCGTAACGTATGTTTCTCAACCTGGAAAGCAGATCAAGAGATATATTGGATACTATCTTCTAGAAAAGAATATTGTTGGATAGCAGATAATTCATATTCAAATCTTAATCTAATCAAAGTTCAAATCCATATTAATTTGAAACTTACTTAAAAATTAACTAGAAATTAGAAAGTTAGCAAACATCAAAAACACCTGACTGTGCACATTCTGGACAGCAGTCCATCAAACAATGCATTATTTCTATTAACAATAACACAAAGTTTTTTGTAACATTTGGGATGTAAATTTACTTCTTAACAAGTACAATTAAGCAGCCTTCTGATGCCCTAAACTGTGCTAGGCAACAAGTATGTTAGGTAAAATAGAAATATCTCTTGTAATCCAGAGTTATCTCATCTAAAAAGGGAGATTCATTACATACATCATCCTACAGACAAAATAAATATTTTTGGACATCTTTAGCTGCTTACAAGTTGTCAGACAAAAGAACTTACTCTTTCAGTTATAGCTGTCCGTCAAGATCAAAAGTCAACTGGACAAGTCCTCATACCATGAATGAAACATGGTACTTGCTCTACCGAGGAAGACCCTCCCATTCTCAAAGAGCAAAATACGTATTATCTTGCTTATGTTTCAAAACATTTTTGATGTTTTTTTAATGGTGTTATAAAGGAATCTAAATTGGTTAGGTATGCCATAACATTACATAAATTCCACTAACTTAAACAGGCAGTGAAAGATATAGGACTACAGTTGATTCTTCAACAATGTAGGGGTTGGGGCATCAATCCTGCACACAACTGAAAATCTAAATATAACTTTAGAGTCAGCCCTTCTTCCCTGTATTTCTGCACCAGTGAATTCAACCAACTTCACATTGTGTGGTACTATAGTATATATTTATTGAAAAAACACCACATATAAATGGACCCATACAGTTCAAATCCATGTTATTCAATGCTTAACTGTACAATATCTGAACAATGGGTGTAGACAAAAGAACTTTGCTCTGCCACTCAATACAATGTGACCTTTCAAATAGGGACAACTTCCCTAAGTCTCTATTTCTTCATCTACACAACTATCTGCCCTATAAAGTCTCAAAGAGTTTAAAGAGCAAGAATAATGTGAAAGTTTTGAAAACTGTTATAAAGATTGTATTAAAAATTACTATGAATAAAAGAGATTACTATTAAAACTAATTGCATCTCTGAATAATGGACTAATAGTAATTTTTTCTCTTGTTTTCTAAGTGTTTTTTAACAATTAGTACATATTAGTTTTATAAGAGACTAAGGGAAAAAGAATAACTATTTTATAAACAAAGAAAAAGCTCTATACTGAATAATGTATTATTAGATCTCTTTTCCTCTTCTAAAGATGTATTTCAATAAGGTAGAAGAAACTTTACATTATCTCCAGTTTAAAATACATTTTTATTATCTCCTGATATCTTTACTTCTTCAGTAGCAATAAGGGAAGATGAAAGTGATATTTAAAACTAAATTCCACTTGCCTTTCTTACTAATGAATAGTATCAACTGATGAAAACAGTAAGCTTCAATAGTCATAGGTTAAATCAACACTACCAGAGTTACAGTCCAAAGGCAACCACTTTCCTAAATACAATATTATTAGCAATATCTCAAGTTAACAGCTTAGGAAAAAACTAGTATTTCATTAGGAAGACAAGATGAAATCAAACCCATATAAAACTTACTTGTTCAGATGTTTTCTAGCTGCAGGAAGACCAGACATTTCTTCATTCAGTACATATTTCTTAGTTCCCATACAGTAGTTCTCTATATATTCTGCCCAGTGTAACTGCCGTACATCAATATTGAAAGTCTACATAAACAAAAAAATTACTGGTTATTTTCTTGAATAATTTTTTCATAATTATTTCATATAAGTCAAAAATTCACTTTTTCCAAAGGCTAATTCCACAGGACATGCTTATAAAATGTTTACCATATTAATTTTTAAAATCTTACTGCTACTCACAAAAAAAGTTCTTACTCCTATTTCATTATCTTCCATTAAACACAGAAACAATACACTTATTTCCAGTTTCCTTCTATCTACAGTATCTCTTCTTTTTGAACATCTTGCATACTATACAGATTAATTTTCCTAGAGAATAGTATTGACATTAAGAGAAAGAATGTGGCTTTCTTTTTTTAAGAAGAATGAAAGCCGGCTTAGGAGTTTACGTAACAGTAAGTGGGCCATTTGGTGAAAATAGTAGATAAATACAGAAAAGAAAGCCTTACAAAAATGCTACTTCATGACAAAATAAGAGGGATATAATCTGCTCAGAGCTCTTCCACACACAATCAGGTAATTTTTTTGGTGTGATAAACAGATTATTCACAATTTAATTTACCATCACACTTCTCTGAAAATAGCAAGCTCTAGACTAAAAATAAAAAAGCTACCATAAATAAATCATTAAAGTACCACAGCACTGAAATAGAGACTTAAGATATGAGATAATATGAGAAGGTCATACATTTGTGTAATTGGATTCCCATAGGAAAAATGAAAAATAATAGAAAAAAAGCAGTATCTGGAAAGACAATGGCTGGAAATTTTCCCAAAATTGTGAGACATCAAGCCACAGATTTAAAACACACACATACTATATATGCACACTTGTATCTATACATATTAGAGTAAAACTGCTGAAAGTCAAAGAAAGAAAATTTTTTTAAACCAGAAAAGGCATTGTAGATTACCTCCAAAGAAACAACCATTAGTCTGACCACTGACATCTCAAAGGAAGCAATGGAAGCTGTAAGATTATGAGACAATGTCTTCCAAGTGCTCAAAGAAAGCTTACTAACAGAATTCTATAGCAGTATGAATATCATTGAAGAATAAAAATATTCCAAGAATAAAAACTGAGATAATCTAACATCAACAGAAGACAAACACTAGAGAAAGTACACTAATGGGTACTCTTTAGGCAGAATGAAAATGATTCCAGACTGAATTCTGAAATCATTAGAGGAGGATGAAGGAAGAAATCAGAGCAGTAAAAAGACAACTATACTGGGAAATCTATATGAATACTGATTGACTAGAGTACACGTTTTAGCCTTTGCATTATCCAAGAAAAGGTGGAAGTATCAATATTTTATTAGGCCTTGCTAAATTAAGAAATGATACTGTAAAGCAGGAGCAAATTAGCCCCCAGGCTTCCCTGATGGCTCAGTGGTAAAGAATCCACCTGCCAATGCAGGAGATGCAGGTTCAGTCCCTGGGTCAGGAAGATCCCCTGGAGAAGGAAATGGCAACCACTCCAATATTTTGCCTGGGAAATCCCATGGACAGAGGAGCCTGGTGAGCTACAGTCCGTGCAGTAGAAAAGAGTTAGGCACTACTTAGCAACAACAACAACAAAGCTGAACAAAATAATCATTTCTAATTATGAGATTTAAGTAGAACACTAAAGTAACATACAACCACATAAGTTAGTGGGGGTAGTAATCAGAGCTAAAACATTTTATGGTCCTAAGTATCATTAAGGAAGAGGTTATCTATACAAATCACTCAATTTTTTGTTAAGTATTCATGTTCAAATATCTAAGGTAACCTTAAAAAGAAAATTCATAAGAGTTTAAGTTTCAAACTAACAGAAAGCAAAATGTAGAATGGCAAAAAGTAGAAGAGACTATTTGAAAAACAATTTCTGAGATGTTTTCCTTAAAACTTAAAACAGTATTTGGGGGGGAAATGCATAAAAATTCTCTTTGAACCTGACATTAAAAGAGGAAAAGAGAATCAACATTTCAATCATGCTTTGAAAATATTTCTGCTACTCTCATACTTAATTATAAAATTCTAAAATAAAGCAACTTTATTTTATTACCAATTATGATTGAAAATGGGACACTATAAATAGATCAACTTTCTTATTGCATAATGGTTGTAGAAAATATCCAATTATTTCTCAGGTTGCCCTTATTTTCTAATATAAAAAAATACTTGCCTTTTTATCTTCAGGGTTTAGTTGATTCATTAACATATTAACATTGTCGGTACTCCAAACCCAAGAATTACTTGTGAAATATTCAAGAAACACCATAGCTTTGTGAAGACGAGTTATTGTTTTCATCATCCTGTATTTTAAGAAAAACTGAGATTCATAATTTGCATAGATAAGGAAAAATCTCACCACCACCCAGGGAACCAGTTTCTATTTTGAGACATTGACAGTAAAATTGTAACACGTAGTTCAATAAGTGTACCAAATCACCAGGAAATAAGAATATTTCTGCATCTTGGAACATTATATAAATGCAAAACAAAGAAAAAAAAATTAAGCAGCAGTAAATGAATTTAATATTGCCTAAGCAGAGTTCTGCTGATACATGAAATGGAATATTTCAAAGCCAAATTTTCTACATATAATACTAAGCAAATAAATGAATTCAATTAGCATTCTTTTCCTTTTTTGTTCCTTAAATCACATTTTAGTTCAGCTTCATTTTAGTAAGATTTTCTGTGAATTCATAACATACTGTTACATTTTAATCTCAACTCTTCAGCATCATGGAAGCAAAGTATACAGAAATATTCATTTGCCATTTAGTTAACTCTCTCTATATATTTTAAACAACTTGCTCTTGAACACCAACAGGCGCCTGGATGTGCCATGAAATCAATGACTCATGTTGACAACTTTCTCAAATAGATATTCAATATATTCCCTAAACTTCCCAAATCCCCAATATCCATCTTTATAAAAATAAGAAAATTTGATACTTTGTTTCTTTTTAAAAGGGTGAGGGGCTTTAATCTTTAAATTTGGCATTTTATATATCATGGTTCACTGTAAGTCATTAATATCATAACACTAACCAGAACAGTAACATCTACACAATAATAATTATCAGTGATAGGGAGAGAAATAGAAGGCAGAACTTTTCAAAACACACACACCAAAAATTCCTAATCTCTGATAAAAAGAAAAATTATATGTGAAGAAATACTTTAAAAGAATTCTATTATAGTCCCACAATTAGGATTAGCATTATGCAGTTTAGAGATCTCCAAATCAGGGCTTAAGAAATGCGAGAAACAGAAGAAAATGAGAACATTAGAAATGAGGAGGAAACCAAAACAGTAACATTAGCTAAGCAATTCTGACACATTCAACACATTTAGAAAGAAATCCTGAATACAGAATACTGAAACAAAATGAGACAACATGGACTATGTATGTAAAGAAGAACTGTACTTCATTAAAGAAAGTAATTACAAAATAAAACCTCCATTAAACACAGAAAGAATTAGTGAGCATCAAAGGCTAAATCTAGACAGGAATAGTTCAAACAGAAAGAATTTGAAGGGAGGAGAAGATTTACAAGATTGGTAATTAATACCCACTATCACAGCCAGTATAGTATACATGAATCACACATATACACATATTTGGTTAATGTGGCTTTCTGACATACACCTTATTTAAAAAGTTTTTCTTCCTAACTCCATTTTCACTGACAATCCTCACTTAGTCTTATTTTCAGATTCATTCAAGTGACAGAATTACCCTAAGAGTCAATCAGTGATTCCGCCATAATTACAATAAAAAACTGGAGAGGGAGAAGGAAATTCAAAAGGTCATATATATATATGTTAAGTTCACAGAACACTTATCAAGTAATAAAAGTCTGGACTGAATACTATGGGAAATATAAATAGAAACTTAAAACTCTGCCCCACTAGTCTTTGGTTAAACATGCTGTAAGAGCAGATGCCTGGGACCACATTGCCATATATGTTCTGAATATTCATTCTTTATTACAGCAACCTGAAAAAAATTCTTAAAAACTTTAGAGGAGGGCAAGATCCTAACAATCATCTAGTCCAGGGTTTCTCAATCTCAGCATTATAGACATTTTAGGCCAGATAATTCTTTGTGGGAGGGGGCTGCCGTGTGCACTGTAAGACACTTGGCAGTATCTCTGGTCTCTACCCACTAGATGCCAGTAGCATCTACCCAGTTGCGATAACTAAAAACATCTCCGAAAACTGTCCAATGTCCCTTGAGGGAGGCAAAACTGCCCTCCACGGAGAATCACAAAAATAAAAAATTTAAGATTCAGAGAAGTTAAACTAGAGAAAGTGAAGCTAAATAATAAAACAATAACAACAAAAAGGAAGCCACAGAACCATTTTTCTAAAATACCATTTTTAAGAGAAAATAACTACTACATTTCAGGAGCTAAAGCAGATAACTCATACTACTTCTATATGTGATAATATCATGCATTCTAGTCCCAAGAGCCTAGTCACCAGAATCCATATGATGCATATCTGAGTTGTACTTTTTAAATGATACCCAGATATACAGTAAGTCATATTTTTATCAAGCCGAATGACACTCGGAACAATGCAAATGAGTAAAATGGACACCATGAATGACATGACTGACATTAGTTTAATGCAGAAGCGGGCATTATATTAAGGTCCTAATGTAAGGTGTTGGAGAAGGCAATGGCACCCCACTCCAGTACTCTTGCCTGGAAAATCCCATGGATGGAGGAGCCTGGAAGGCTGCAGTCCATGGGGTTGCTAAGAGTCAGGCACGACAGAGCAACTTCACTTTCACTTTTCACTTTCATGCATTGGAGAAAGAAATGGCAACCCACTCCAGTGTTCTTGCCTGGAGAATCCCAGGGACAGGGGAGCCTGGTGAGCTGCCGTCTTTGGGGTCGCACAGAGTCGGACGCGACTGAAGCGACTTAGCAGCAGCAATGTAAGGTGTAGAGGCCATTACTTTGCTCAGCAAATAATCTGAACAAATTTAATAATATAAATTGTAAGACTTTATATTTAACACTTGAGGCTTCCCTGGTGGCTCAAATGGTAAAGAAGCTGCCCTCAATGCGAGACACCTGGGTGGGGAAGATCCCCTGGCAAAGGGAATGGCAACCCACTCCAGTTTTCTCTGCCTGGAAAATTCCATGGACAGAGAAGTTTGGGAGGCTACAGTCCATGGGGTCTCAAAGAGTCAGACATGACTGAGCGACTACCACCATGTATTTAACATTTATAAAATTGCCTAAATAAAAAACCTTTATGTCTCTTGTTGCTTTTAGAGTGAAGGCTCCCAAAGCATTCCTGGTTTGATATTTAGAAAGCCTTGTACAGGACAAACCTCAGTTAAGAAGACTCTTTATTTGATGCTTCCTATTTGTAGCAAATTTTAATTCCCAAAGGTGGCTGCAAATATTATCTCCCATCTTATATGTTCACCTACAGTATCACCTTAACTATTAAGAGGTTCCATTAAGAGGTGAAGGTAACTTATACCAACAGAATGAGGTGGAAGTGATACTGTGACTTCTGTGGGGAGTTAAGAAAAAGTAAGGTAGCTTTCTGCCTTGCTCAGTGGAATACTCACCCTTGAAGCCTTCAGAGGTCATGTATGCTGTTCAAGTCCCCCTGAGGCTGCCACACTGTGAGGAAGCCCAAATTAGGCCATGTGCAGAGACCACACTGAAAGGTTCTGAGACTATATGAACAGAGATAGATGTCTGGCCACCCAGCTGCTTGGCACCCTTCCTCTCCTTTACCATTCCCTACAGTGTACCTAGCTCTAGTCCCTATGACTGCAATCACTTCTAAGAGAGAACCATCCCATCAAAGCCTTCTAGAACTTCTGAACCACAGAATGAAATGATTACTGTTTTAAGATACTAAGTCTGATATCAATTTTATCTAAATTAAAAAAAAAAAGATTCTAAAATTTGAAAGATTTGTCATGCAGCACAAATAATGGGAACAAATATATCAGTACTGGGAGGAGGGACTGCTGTAATAAAAATCTAAAACATGCAGTACTGGCTTTAGGATTAGGTGGTAGACAGAAACTGTGAGGCCCTTGAGACCACTGATAAAACATGGAAGGACCAAGGATGTTAGTGGAAAAAATAAAAGGGCTATGCGGAAGCTGTTGGTCAGACTTTCAAGGTAAGTGAGGAAAATAATGTTGGAAGTTAGAAGAACAAAACTATTGCCTATGGTCACATGGAAAATAGAAAATGTATCAAATAAACTTGATGATCTAAGCCAAGATTTCCTCAAAGAGGACAAAGATGATCTTAAAAAATGAACTATCTGGTTTTAGTAGAATTTGGAAAGAATGTAAAATTCTAGCCAGGAATTCATTTAGAAACAACTTCTGATCAAAGATCAAATCGAGAATGCAGATGCAAGATTCTGTTAGGACCTCAAAAAGATTAAAGTAGTACACTTCATAGAAACTTTCAGACAAAAGTTTCATTCTAGATGTTAAAGATATGTCTTACAGAGGCTCTAAGAGGCAGGATTTAAGAGTCTAAGGATATAAGAGGCAAAGATTTAAGACTCAAGGGTGCTATTCCACAGCAACTTCATAAGGAACCCAAGACAGAGAAAGGTATGTCTCAAAAAGATCTGTGGGTATGACTTTGGTCTAATGGACTGGATTATTTTAAAACAAATACATGGGAAACACACAAAATTTTAAAGGAATTATGAGTTTATACTTAAAAGGACAGAGACAGTACCAAATGCAAAGAGGCCTCTGCATTAAGGTCCAGCAAACCAGAGCTTAGGGCCAAATACATCTATTTTTAAAATAATGTCTGATTGGAACACAGTCATGCTTGTTCATTTACATATTGTCTGAGGCTGCAGAATTGAGTAGTTATAAGGTGGAAGCTACATTTAACAGCAGAGGTAAAAAGCTGCAACAGAATCCATATGGCTCACAAAGACTGAAATATTTACTATATGGTGCTTTACAGAAAGCTTTTGGATCTCTGCTCTAAAGACTCCCAACTTTTTGTGGGCAGGAAGTAGAATAAGAAGGCAAACAGAGGCCTTTTTTTTTTTTTTTAAACGGGAAAAGAAGGATGACTCAGGAGAGAACCAAAACCTCAAAGAACAACCAGAGAGGGGGAATGAAACCCTAACTAAGAAACCATCAAACATACCCTGCTGGAATGCAGAATTATTATGGACCAGTGATTGCTGTGTGCCTCTTATTTTTTCTCTTTTGAACAAGACTGTCTAAATTATTTCCTATGCTCGTCTCACTATTATATGTCGGACGGGCAGGAGGTAACCTGATACTTTAGTTCACAGGTTTTCAGATCAATATTTGAGGAACTGTATCTGAAAAAGCTTCATCCACAATTATAACAGATTTCACTAACCACACTGGCTTCAAGCTTTTGTCAGAGAGGTTTTGTGGGGGGAAAAGCAAGAGTGTTTTCCATGTAGGAGGAATATAAACTGTTGGGACTAGAAGATTGACTATAGCAAACTGCACTTTCCAAAAACAGTTGCGACAATACCTTTCATCTCACCAGCTCATTTACAAGATGATCTTGACTATTCTCTATATCCCTTCTCCTGGAATCTTGGAGCAAAAAAAAAGATCTGTGACTCGCCTGGGACTAAATGAATAAGGTGGAAGTAGTGCTGCATGATTTTCT
This sequence comes from Bubalus bubalis, assembly GCF_019923935.1. Lineage (NCBI taxonomy): Eukaryota > Metazoa > Chordata > Mammalia > Artiodactyla > Bovidae > Bubalus > Bubalus bubalis. The sequence goes on along the minus strand of NC_059172.1, from coordinate 46,438,503 downwards.
AAGGTAGGTCAGAAAATGCACATTGCTTCCACCTTGCCTGCTGAAGCACTTTTCCTTGAAGCCTCCAGTTGTCATGTAAGCAGTCCAACTCCCCTAAGGCGACCACTGATCCTTGCAAAGACACTCTATGAAAAGATCCAGATACCACATGAAGAGACAATGATACCAGCTGTTCCACTAAATGTCCCCCTTTCAGTTCCATCTGACCTCAGTCACAAGAAAGACCTCTAAACCAAAGCTGCCCAGTGGATTCCTTCCTAAATTCCAGATGTTGAGAGAAGCAATAAACCAAAAGAAATAATAAAATGACCGCTGCTGTTTTAAGCCACTAAGTTTGAGATAATTTGTTATGCATCAATATCTATTATAAATTATTTAATCAACTCTGGTCTTCATTTAAGTTTACTAAGCCCCCTTTTCTGTGTAAAGCATTGTGATATATTTAACTTATTTTACTTTTTGAACCTAGTTTTGACTTTTCTGTCCTAATCTACATAAAATCTATTAATATCAAGATAGCATGCACTGTTGTTCAACACCACTCATATATTTCAGTATTTAACATACACAATGCGAAACATAATGGACAACTGAATTCACAGAAAATTCCCTACATGTAACTCAAATCCTGATACACTATAACTAGCAGATACCTCGCTTTTATTTTTTGAGCAGCTGACGAAAGTTCTGGAATCAACATCTTCTTTACACTTAAATACTCAAATCCTGAACTCTCCAATCAAAGGCTCCACTACAAATGCCAATGTAGTTAAAAAAATAAATATTTTTATAGTTTATTTCACTATAATTGTGGTAAAGACAGTAGGATTACTTAAGTCTGTGAGCTTTCAATAAAAAAAGGCCTTGTTATAACAACTATAAGAAATGAAGTTTTCAATTTGTTAACTTTTGTTTTAAACTATGATATTATCAACCTGAAAAATTAGTCAAAAACTGTAATTACAATATTATAAGCTGAATGGGAAGCTGAGACAGCTCAAGCAATTAATTTCCTAGAAGCATCCTAGGTTTTTTTCATATAAAACTGTACAATCCACTTAAAACAAAACATTTAACCCTTAATCCCCTATAAAACTCACCTCCAAGTTATTAATGGGGAGAGAAGGGCTCAATTTCAGCTTATAATAACAATGACAACCTTGATGCTGGACATTTGCTGTAGTATGGGATTTTGGAGGATCAATGGCCCAATAAGATGAGATCCACAGTCTCCCCAAATATCCTCAATTTCTAAGAAATGTTCTAGCATCCGGATTGTGATTGTGATTAATTAGGTTAGTAACTAAAGGTAAAGCTCATGCTAGCGACTTTTTGTCTCTCCAGCAAGCCTCCACCACCTTACCAATACAGTGTATTTACTGCTATTCTTCTTACCACGGTTTCTGACCTGTCAACCTGAGTGCAAGATCAAGCAATAATGCAGGTACTGTATGTCTGACACCCTTCCAATAATGAAGCAATAAGTTGTTGGAACAAAACTTAATACTGGGGCGCCTGAATACTTGGTTTAAAGGATTCATCTTGAAGAAATGATTTAGATAATATCCTGTAGGAAAAAGAAGCATCAAAGCATTTTGAATGTTATTTTGTTATTCAGGAAAAAATACCTAAAGTTAGACCTAGAATTCAGCATACGACAATAATTTATCATCCAAAATTTAGAACAGAATGAATTATAACAATACCTTTGCTTTTCTGACAAATTCTTAAATTCAAGAGTCTTCTCAGTCACAAAAGGCCATTAAGCCTTATCATAAGCATAAACAAATACAGAGTTAATACGCAGTTTAGTGTAAGCATGGGTTGTTTAACAGTCAGAGGAACAGATAAGACAGAGCTAGTCACCATTACCTTGGGCTTCTTCCAGTCATCCTGAGGTAGATATCATACAGGAATGCTGGGGCCTTATGGCTTACAGCAATCCAGTAATAATATAAAAGGTGATTGGAGGTTAGATTTACATTGGGCCGTCTGAAGGCCTGTTCGAGAGGATTCCTCTTGAAAGTGGAAATTACATGGTATTCTGAGGAAGAAAAGTTGTGTAACAGCTTTGATAATAACCATGTAGTGAAGTTTTGCAAAAAAAATCATGTTTTTACAAAGCAAAATATTTTACCAAAGATGTCAGAGTTTGCTCATTTAAAAAACAAACATTTCTACTTTCTATAGTAACTAAGGGAATATGGGTATTAAACTGCTGAACTCAAGTGGTTTTAGAACTCCCACTATTTATGAATTTTAATTAGATGAATGAATTTTTGCTAAAATTCACTCTTAAAAATCTTTTTAATGTTTTACCTATATCAGTTTACAATGTCACTTTCTATATTTCACCTCTCACGATAGCTTCTTTCTTTCTGTTCCTCTTTCCAGATTATTACTGTACTTACTTAAAAAAGAAAAGGGAAATCATCATCCTTTGCTTATGAATAATTAAGTTGCTCAAATTAACATATTATCAACAAGCTTAAAACAACCCCAAATTAACTTCTGCTGTAATTTATCTAGGTTATACAATATCAAAACAATCAACTCTATTATCATCTACATTAATACTTCAATGGAAATGTTTACTGAGATATTCACTAGAAAATAAAGCTCAATTTGATTTTTGCTAAACTTTGTAACACAATGAAAGACTACAAAAAACCTAACTCATTTGAAGTGTTTTAAAATTCTTAAAAGAACACCACTTATTATCATAAAATTAAAAGCACCCTAGATTTTTTTCCCTTATATTCTCTAACAGTCAATCATTAAATAGAAATAAAAATGTCATAGAATAACCTCTAGGATAAAAGACAAAGATTTACTTTAAAATCAAAATTATTCCACAAGGGTAACAAAAACTGTTTAATTAGAGATAAAATAAGACCTAGTACACTAAATCAACACTGTAAATGTATTTTATTTTATATTTGACTTAAAAATGATTAAGTTTCAGTACATTCTAAGTTATACTATTCCTGTTTTGAAACAAGTAACAGCATACACACTATTGCTGTGAATTTGTGAATTTAACAGATTAATAAACCCAACAGAAAATATTCTGGCAAAATGTATCCTACTTGCTTACTCCTTCCTCTTAGGACAACTAGCTATTTCCTATGATATATCAACTCTTGTAGCTATGAGTGATACTGCCTGTGAATAAGGAACATCAGGATTAAGAATGCCCATGAGGGAGGAAAAAAGGTTTATTTCCATACCACGGGTATCTATGGGCATCGCTGCAGATGGCAGCAGAGAAACAATAAGGGTCAGGCAAGGGTGGGATGAGGAGGGAATACACAGCTGGGTATTTTTAAATTTATGAAACATTATTAAGGACCAAAAGGCAGTATTAGTCGATGTTCTAACATGGCAACTAAAATAAGAATAAACTTGTAACTGGGTGGCTTTAATGCCTCATGGATTATTCTAATGTAATTGGTGAACATTTTAAGTTTATAAAAATTTATTCTAACATTCAAAACTACAGGTAAAATCATACCAACTTCACCCCAGTGGAAGGGATTAGTGCTTCCTGTTGTACAGTTATACACCATGATGTTTCTTGGTCTGCAAAGACAAAGATCAAAGCAATGAAAAATTTTAAAAAGCTAAACTTAACCAATCTAAATCTTATATGATACTTAAGTAGGAAGAAATGAGGACTTTTCTACCATAAATATTTAAAATACTATCTTTAAAGGATCAATTTTTATGTCTGAACAACTATTTACACTACCCTTTTTTCCAATCCTACCCAAAAAATATTTATAAAAAAATAACACAGACTTCATATTTTTCTTCTTGTATTAGCACAACTGTCTTTTTTTCATACAGGAAAAAGAACCACCTCGGCTCTTCCTATCTCCTTCCCATTTTCAGAGGCTCTAGTTAAAAAGAAATTGTGAACAGAATTCGCTTTTACCAGAAACAATATATTCATATAATCATATCCCTCCTTTTTGTAAAATATAAAACAGTGACTTCAAAAATAAGGGAAGATTATTATTTAGAAAAATGTCACTGGGTAGGTGTTTAGGTTTAAGCGTTAGACCTATAAATATTATATAGTATAGTGAAGTCGCTCAGTTGTGTCCAACTCTTTGCGACCCCATGGACTATAGCCTACCAGGCTCCTCCCTCCATGAGATTCTCCAGGCAAGAGTACTGGAGTGGGTTGCCATTTCCTTCTCCAGGGGATATTCCCAACCCAGGGATCGAACCCAGGTCTCCCACATTGCGGGCAGACGCTTTAACCTCTGAGCCACCAGGGAAGCCCCATGAGTTGATTAAAGTGTACTAGTGTGCGTGTTTGATACATGTAAGTTGTTCTCTGTGAATTTCACCTCTTATATATAACAAGTTTATACCAAGTTTTAGTCTGTATTAAAAAAAATACATTAAAAAAATTTTTCTAATGACCTTGTCTATCCTGTGCCAGTACACAAGAATTTATGTTAATTTTATTACTGCTGATGGAACCCCTTCATTGGCTGTGGTAAGTCAACTCTTGCAGTTGAAAGTAATAATATCTATATAATATTGGTATGGGTTAATAAACTGATAAATATCCATTATAGAGGATATTTTAACATTAGTTCTCTTCTCAGTTACTATACATCTAATAAACGACATTGCCATCTCATATACCTATTTACTCCGGAATACCAGGCTGCCGCAAGACTCATGTTGACAACTACATCTACAGGAACAAGATCTGCAAGGGCATTGTTGGAGGCACGCATTGTTCGAAGAATTCCTTTCCCTGCCTTTGTTGAAATTAAAAACAAAACCTTAAGATACGGAACCCATAGTGCATATACACAATACAAAGATACACAGGAAAAAAAACAACAGAATATTCAATACAATAAAAGGCTTATTACTTACCGCAATAAAAAGACCACTTGGTCCATTAAAGTTATCAATCCATCCCTAATACCAAAAATTAAAAAAAAGGAAGGGAGCTTAGAAATACTGTAAAATTAGAGATTTACAATTTGAACTCTATAACTCCACAAACATACTTGGTAGTCTTCTTCTAAGAACTAAAAATCTGACTATATTCAGGAAAGAATATTTCTCCCCATCTTAAATAGTCTTTTCTGAGATTGCAAATGACTAAGTAAAATAATTTTCAAAGGGTTACCTACTCTTTCATTAACTCTCTGCAAAGAGAATTTTGCAAAAAGGAGTTTATATCTGTCAAATATTTAAGCTAAATTAAGATTGCTCAAGTTTGATTTTGTGCTAGTTACTAAGGCAGTATCCTTAGGTTGAAGGAAATGGTAAATTCTCAAGATTACTGAATAAAACAGAATAATGTCAAAGTATCAAACAAGATAGTATCATTTACTACTACTACAGAGACTTAAGTCTTTCCTAAATCAATTTATCTCATTTTATATCTGTTTTCTCTTATTTCAGCGATTCACAAATATTGTAATGCCTTGCTTTTCTACAGTAAATCACAGAAATTTTTTATCTTCTTTTTCTACAGCAAATCACAGAAAATTTTTATCTTCCTTAGCATGTGAACTATACTGTACAACAACTGATGGCCTTGTATAGTTAATGTTAAGAAAACTAATGAACTTCTTAGAAGACCTGCCTCTTTTAGGTACTAAAAAGCAAATGAAATAAAATAAGATCCTGAATATTCTCACCTCTATTCCCTTCACCTCCACAAGGGAAACTAATCCACAAATAATTTTAAAAGCCAACAAATGGTGATGTGTCAGTGTCCAATCTCTTATCAATGACAAAGAAACTTGAAAGGCACGGTCTCCTCTGACTCCAGACAATACCATAACCTTTAATTTTCAGTTAACATTTTAAAAGTTTATCTGCATTTCTATACATGCAACATTATAATACATGCACCTTACAGAAAAGTACCAATTAGAGTGTCTCTCTCTACAAATGGAAACAACTTTGCCACAGTAAGCCATGTTCAGTAAACAAAACCTGCTCTTAAAAAATTGCCAACTCTTTTTGTAGAAAATTATGACTTAAAATTCCCAATTCCAATTATTTACAAAGATCTCTAGCAACTTACTGGAAAAGGTTCTTTCCAACTGGCACCAACAATTGATGGCCTTACAATCACCACATTTAGCTTTGCTCCTTCTTGCTGTACAACATTTTCTGCCAATGCTTTTGTGTATATGTATGTATTAGGTCTGTCTCCTATCAATTTGGGTGTGATATCATTTACTAAGCCATCATCCATCCACCTGGTAAACAAAGAAATTACATGCAAAAATATTTTCAGATATTTTTTCACTTCAAAAAAATATTTTCAGATATATTTTCATTTAAAAAATGAAAAACCACTTTGCATATTTCAAATATATCTGTGGCTCCAACTCAAGTGTTTGACAACTTCTACTAAAAAAAAAAAAAAAATGGAAATCAGCTTTACTTTCATTAAACATCAACCACAAATCCAGATGTATATCCAGTTTCTATAGCTAAAAACCAAGAGTTTTTTCATATACCATATGGTAGGTAGCAAAAGTGAATTAGAACTGATTTATGGTCTTTTTTTTAAAAAACATCTTCTAGTTGTTAAGTATTCATATACTTCCTATGTGTCTGACAAGGAGCACTACCCCAAATTTAAATAGCTGAAGTTGTTTCATATTACACAATAGATTATATTTTTTTCTAAAGTCTAAATAAATTCCAAAATACATCTGGCCCCAAGGAATTAAAGATTTGTATATAATCACCGTAACAGCATAACATGTTAATTATATACATTTTAAATGAACATACATTTACAATATAAAAGGTCTAGTAATCTACTGTCAAGTCATAAAATTCCTTCAGTTCTCTCAGTATCTTTGAAGAAAATGTCTACTATAATAACCTATAAGAGGAGGGTGATATACTAGGTGATCTCTATAGTCTTTTTCAGTCTAAATTTCTAATTTCAATGTTATGTACTTGTTTTCAATTAGTTTTCCTTTTTGTCTATAACACTATGCATATTTGTTACTGTTGTATACAGTGATACCCATACTAACTGATGAGGATGTATAAAATGGGACTATCAACATAAACTTTCTTCTGTATGTTAAAGTACTTTTTTGTGTGGAAGGAAAGGAATATTTATAAAATTGAAGGTAGGTTACTATTCAACATAGGAAAAATTCCATAATGGAGATGAACTTCAAAAAATGGATAAAAGAGTCATTACATTAAAAAATAAAATAAAAAAGGCTTAACTAGGAGAGACTGTAGAGCCAGTAAGACTTATCACTGGAGGGAGACTACATAGTCAATCTATGAGTTATTCTAAAATTATCTGCTGGCCAGATTTCTTTGTAAACAAAGAAAGGAAATAATAGAATAGGTTTATAGGCTCTTTCTCAGCAACTCAGATGTTTGGATAGAGAAAAAATAAACAGATAAATTAACTTACACGTTCAACTTTTCCCAGAGATATTAAACACTTCTGCCTAATGATCTGATGAAAATGAGGTAGATATTTGGAACCATCGGAGAAGGCAATGGCAACCCACTCCAGTACTCTTGCCTGGAAAATCCCATGGATGGAGGAGCCTGGTAGGCTGCAGTCCATGGAGTCGCTAGTCAGACACGACTGAGCAACTTAACTTTCACTTTTCACTTTCATGCATTGGAGAAGGAAATGGCAACCCACTCCAGTGTTCTTGCTTGGAGAATCCCAGGGACGGGGGAGCCTGTTGGGCTGCCGTCTCTGGGGTCGCACAGAGTAGGACATGACTGAAGCGACTCAGCAGCAGCAGCAGCAGCAAGAAATGCAGTTAGAAAACAGAAACCAGGGAATTACCATAAGAATGTCCCCAAAGCTCCCACTACTAACTTTCTTACAAATCTATTTTCTCATATTTCCAGGAAAACCTTAAAAAAATGGACTTCTATGCTTATTTTAGAAGAAAACTTGGAGAAGGAGCTATGAACATTCTGTAGCACCCCTGGGAAGTAAAGAATTCAACTGAGAAACAGGGGGTGGTAACTAAGGAGCTGAACGTGAAAAGGATCTCTTGGAAGAAGAGAGACCTAAGGGCAAATAGAGAATAAAGGAAGAAAAAGCTTGCAGGAATATTATATGAGAATAAAAAAACACGTGAAGATATAATGGATACTGGAATTTTCTATAATTATAGTCTATAAAAGAAGAAAAGACCCTGCTATTTATTCTTGCTTTGATCCTGTTTGTTTCACTCAATGAGAATGTACAGGCTAAAGCAAATGAAATCTTGGCCATGCCTAGTTGTATCCACCAAATCACAAACACTTCTCAAGCAATAATTGATAGTAGGATTCTAGTCCTTCAGTTCAGTTCAGTTCAGTTGCTCAGTCGTGTCCGACTCTTCGCAACCCCATGAATCGCAGCACGCCAGGCCTCCCTGTCCATCACCAACTCCTGGAGTTCACCCAGTTTCACGTCCATCGAGTCAGTGATGCCATCCAGCCTAGTCCTTAGAAAGATAATAAACAATAACACTAGGAATATCAATTAAAGGATCATGACTCTTCTGATTTCCTAAAAATTCAAGGCTCCTCTGAGGATATACAGTTGACACTTGGAAAAACACAGGGCTGGGGCACTGACTCTATGTGCAGTAAAAAATCCCCATGTAACTTTACAGTCAGCGCTCTGTACCATGGTTGTGTATCAACACATTCAATCAACTACAGACTGTGTAGTACTAGAGTACTTATTTACTGAAAAAATCTGCATATAAGTAGACTCACATAGTTCAAACCCATGTTATTCAAGAGTCAACCGTACTCCACTGGGCAAAATAAAAGCACAATCTTTTAATAAATTAGACCTTGCTATTGAATAGGCAGTCATTTCTCTCCATGGATATCAAGAACTTCTTGGTGGCTAAGATTGATTCCTTGAAAAAACTGAGACTCTGATACCATGAATAAGCTGTTTAAAGGCTTTCCTCCAACCATCACACCTGTTCAAAAATGAAAGCTTCACAATGACTTCACCTAGAGTCATTAGGTACAAATCAATACAATAAACAGAACACAATAGATATATTATAATTTGCTGAGTAAGGAAGAGAGCAATGCATACATATGTGTGGATGGAGAGAGAGAGAAACTAAACAGACAAAGAGATACATGTAAATAGATAAATCTGGATCCAAAGTTTGGGGTCAAAGCAAATTTAAATAAATTTCAAACAAACATACTCTAAAGAATCAATCAGCTTCTTGGGATCCACAGGGGGTGGATAGACTACTTCATCAATATGCTTTCGATTGCAGTAGGCATATGCTGTTGATACATGCATGAACACTTCCAGATTCTTCATCTGTTGTGCAAGCAGAATAAGCTGTCGTGTAGCAATCACATTTAACTGAACAGCATCTCTGTAAAACAAAAAGTCACAATAAAAAATTGGGAAGCTATGTCTTTCTTTCACCCACTAAAAAAAAACTTCTTTCCATTTTAGAGTATCAAAGACAGAAAGGGACAAAGAGGTATTTGTTTCTTTACAACTAATCCCTTAGCTCAGATTTTGTTTGTTATTTTAACATGAAGTACAGACATTCTATCAGTTGTGTTTAAAATTTTTCTGATTATTTTAAATTTCCAAGAAATAGACACAGGTAATTTCAGTCTTTGGCTTTTATGCATACATTTGGAAGTCATTTTACACTTTTTTTGCATCTTGATTTTTGAAAGCACACTGTTTTATGAAATGACTATACCACATACAAAGAAAAGAATAAGTAATTTTAAAATGCTATGGTACAGTAATCAATCAGGACAAAACAGTCAAAGAAAACTCAAAAACCTTAAATTTTATTAACATAAAATCAAATAAAAATGTTTATCTCTCTTTTAGTAGCAATTAACCTAACCACCTTTTTAAGGCTACACAATGCAAAGCGGTGTTAAGAACAAAACTGGTACATTTGTTATAAGAGTGACATGCAAGATCACAAGGTCTATATATTCCCTTCTTGAAATTTATTTGAGGCAAAAATTTCACAAATGCAAAAGTATATACGCAGAATAATAACTGATAAGGCACTACCTAGAAATAGCAAAAGGCTAGAGCTCAAATATTCACTGACATGATTTAATAAAGTAGGTATTTTTAACACAATGAAAGAATACAGCCATTAAAAAAATTATGACAACTATAAAAGCATGGAAAAATATGTGTGAATAATATTTTTTAAATTTATACATCCTGAAGCGAAGTGGGATTAAAAACAGACTCTGGAATAAGACCTGGGTTCAAATCTGGCTTAGCATACCTATCAGCATCATGAGATGGTCAACACCAAAATCTGATTGATTATATTCTTTGCAGCCAAAGATGGAGAAGCTCTATACAGTCAGCAAAAACAAGACCGGGAGCTGACTGTGGCTCATATCATGAACTCCCTATTGCTAAATTCAGACTTAAATTGAAGAAAGTGGGGAAAACCACTAGAACATTCAGGTATGACCTAAATCAAATCCCTTACGATTATACAGTAGAAGTGAGAAATAGATTTAAGGGACTACATCTGATAGATAGAGTGCCTGATGAACTATGGACGGAGGTTCGTGACACTGTACAGGAGACAGGGATCAAGACCATCCCCATGGAAAAGAAATGCAAAAGAGCAAAATGGCTGTCTGGGGAGGCCTTACAAATAGCTGTGAAAAGAAGAGACGCCAAAAGCAAAGGAGAAAAGGAAAGATATAAGCATCTGAATGCAGAGTTCCAAAGACTAGCAAGGAGAGATAAGAAAGCCTTCCTCAGTGATCAATACAAAGAAATAGAGGAAAAAAGAGAATGGGAAACACCAGAGATCTCTTCAAGAAAATTAGAGATACCAAGGGAACATTTCATGCAAAGATGGGCTCAATAAAGGACAGAAATGGTATGGACCTAACAGAAGCAGAAGATATTAAGAAAAGGTGGCAAGAATACACATAAGAACTGTACAAAAAAGATCTTCACGACCCAGATAATCACGATGGTGTGATCACTCACCTACAGCCAGACATCCTGGAATGTGAAGTCAAGTGGGCCTTAGAAAGCATCACTACAAACAAAGCTACTGGAGGTGATGGAATTCCAGTTGAGCTATTTCAAATCCTGAAAGATGATGCTGTGAAAGTGCTGCACTCAATATGCCAGGAAATTCGTGGCCACAGGACTGGAAAAGGTCAGTTTTCATTCCAATCCCAAAGAAAGGCAAAGCCAAAGAATGCTCAAACTACCGCACAATTGCACTCATCTCACACGCTAGTAAAGTAATGCTCAAAATTCTGCAAGCCAGGCTTCAGCAGCACATGAACCATGAACTTCCAGATGTTCAACCTGGTTTTAGAAAAGGCAGAGGAACCAGAGATCAAATTGCCAACATCTGTTTGATCATCGAAAAAGCAAGAGAGTTCCAGAAAAACATCTATTTGTGCTTTACTGACTATGCCTAAGCCTCTGACTATGTGGATCACAAGAAACTGTGGAAAATTCTGAAAGAGATGGGAATACCAGACCACCTAACCTGCCTCTTGAGAAACCTATATGCAGGTCTGGAAGCAACAGTTAGAACTGGACATGGAACAACAGATTGGTTCCAAATAGGAAAAGGAGTACGTCAAAGTTGTATATTGTTACCCTGCTTATTTAACTTATATGCAGAGTGCATCATGAGAAACACTGGGCTGAAAGAAGCACAAGCTGGAATCAAGATTGCCAGGAGAAATATGAATAACCTCAGATATGCAGATGACACCACCCTTATGGCAGAAAGTGAAGAGGAACTAAAAAGGCTCTTGATGAAAGTGAAAGAGGAGAGTGAAAAAGTTGGCTTAAAGCTCAACATTCAGAAAACGAAGATCATGGCATCTGGTCCCATCACTTCATGGCAAATAGATGGGGAAACAGTGGCAGACTTTATTTTTGGGGCCTCCAAAATCACTGCAGATGGTGATTGCAGCCATGAAATTAAAAGACACTTACTCCTTGGAAGGAAAGTTATGACCAATCTAGATAGCATATTGAAAAACAGAGACATTACTTTGCCAACAAAGGTCCATCTAGTCAAGGCTATGGTTTTTCCAGTGGTCATGTATGGATGTGAGAGTTGGACTGTCAAAAAGCTGAGCATCAAAGAATTGACGCTTTTGAACTGTGGTATTGGAGAAGACTCTTGAGAGTCCCTTGGACTTCAAAGAGATACAACCAGTCCATTCTAAAGGAGATGAGTCCTGGGTGTACATTGGAGGGACTGGTGCTAAAGCTGAAACTCCAGTACTTTGGCCACCTCATGCGAAGAGTTGACTCATTGGAAAAGACCCTGATGCTGGGAGGGATTGGGGGCAGGAGGAGAAGGGGGCGACAGAGGATGAGATGGCTGCATGGCATCACTGACTAGATGGACATGAGTTTGAGTGAACTCCGGGAGTTGGTGAGGGACAGGGAGGCCTGGCGTGCTGTGATTCATGGGGTTGCAAAGAGTTGGACACAACTGAGCGACTAAACTGAACTGAAAGTCACTCAGGCACTCCGGCCTGTGTCCTCATCAGTGAAGGAGAACAGGTAAGAGATTACCTACTAAGATTTTATCTAAAATTAAATGAAAAAAAAAAAAAAAAAGCTTGCAAGTACTTAGCATTATTCCTAACATAGTTCCAAAATAGGCATTTAAAAAATATTACTTAAAGGGTGAGTAGTTTTCGCAATCTATTATTTGCATGCTAAGTCACTTCAGTTGTGTCTCTTTGCAACCCTATGGACTGTAACCTGACAAGGTCTTCTGTCCATCAGATTCTCCAGGCAAGAATACTGGAGTGGGTTGCCATTTCCTCCTTCAGGGGGGTCTTCCAGACCCAGGGATCGAACCCATGTCTTTTTGTGTCCTGCACTGGCTAGTGGGTTCTTTACCACTAGCATCACCTGGGAAGCCCACTTTATATTATACTTTCGTTTATAACTTATTTGAGGGGGAGAAATGTTGAAATACTCAAAACCAGTATACTGTGAAAAAAACTGGCAAAGTTAATACAGTGTTGGTGACACTATAAGCTGATACAACTGATCTGAAAGAGATTATGATAAAGCACCAGGAATTACAGAAATAACAGTTACTAATATAGTTAACTACTGAAATTTTAACTAAGAGGAAAAACTTACTCTAACCCTAATTTTTCAAAAAGAAATTAAAATTTCCTAAATTTGTTGTTTCAGGGGATTGTTGGTTGCATTTTTGCTTTTGTTTTTTAATTCAAGTATACTTGATTTACAATGTTGTGTTAGTTTCTGGTGTACAGCTAAGTGATTCAGTTATATACATATTAATATAAATATACTTCATATTCTTTTCCATTACAGTTTATTACAGGATATTGAATACAGCTGCCTGTGCTATATATTAGGCTGTTGTTGTTTATCCATTCTGCATATGAGAGTTTGCATCTGCTAGTCCTAAACTTTCATTCCAACCCTCCCCGACACTTTGGCAAGCACTAGTCTGTTCTCTATGTCTGTGAGTTTGTTTCACAGGTAAGTTCATTTCTGTCATACTTTATATTCCACATATAAGTGATATCATATGGTATTCGTCTTTCTCTTTCTGACTTACTTCACTTAATATGATAATCTCTAGGTCCATCCATGTAGCTGCAAAAGGCATTATTTCATTATTTTTTTATGGTTGAATAACATTCCATTGTATGTATATATACCCACCTTCTTTATTCATCTGTCAATGAACATTTAGGTTGTTTCCATGTCTTGGCTATTATAAATAGTGCTGCTATGGACACAGGGTTGCATATATCTTTTTGGATTATAGTTTTGTGTAGATATATGCACCCAGGAGTGGAACTGCTATACCATATGGCAAATCTATTTTTAGTTTTTTGAGGAACCTGCATACTGTTCTCCAAAGAAATTGGCTGCACCAATTTACATTCCCACCAACAGAGTAGAAGGGTTCCCTTTATTCCCACACCCTCAGAAAAATTCCGTAAATTTGCTATACTAAGTAATAACATGAAATATCACATCATGAAAATTATATATGAAAAAGTCAGAAATATAGAAATTGCTTCAATAGGAAAATTATAATTTTATGCTTACATTTCATGGAACACTATATTTTCAAAGAGAAACCACAAGAAAATTTTTTTAAAAAATAAAAATAGTTTTGAGTTACATTTTCAATATTTAAGAAGAAAAAAAAATCAACCATTCTTTTAAAAGGCCAGAATATGTCACAGATAGAATCTGGTCCACTTAACTGTAAAGTAGTGCTTTGATGCATATCACATTTGCAAAACAGTCGGAATGGGGAGGGTGCTGTTTTGGAAAAGGTATACAGAGAATATCCTATTACAGGTTTCTGAGGACAGGACAACAAGTTCTGGGTCACTAGGAACAAGAAATAATTCATGAGAAAAAACTCTTGGGTCTTATTTTTTCTCTTAATTTAATAGTATCTGAGAACCTATGGAAACAGAAGAAAAAAATGTTTTCAATGAAATAATCAGGTTGGGGTCTTACAATCATGAGTTTATCTTTTTCTTTCCTTATCTCAACTGAAGGAGGAAAATCTGTTTGAACAGATATCCAACAAAAAAGACATTTCACAGAGAGGATACTGTCCACTAGACTGTAAGGCAATGTGCTATCTACTTTCCCATTTGCAAAACAATCGTGGTAGGGAGAGTAATGTTTTGGAAGCAAGACACAAAGGATATTTTGTTACAGGCTCCTGAGGATGGTGACAGAATTTCTGGGTCACTGAAAGTAAGGAATAACTTTACAAAGGAAGCACACCTGTGCTGTCTGCTCACCTCTTACCATTCATCTGCAACTGAGAGCCCAAACCTGAAGGCATTTTTGTGCCCACATAAATAACTCTTAATATCCCTGCCAGGCTAGTATCCTCACTCTTGTTTTACCACCATCCAATTTCTACACCTTGAACTTTAGGCTGAGATCCTGACGTGTTAGATCTGAAAGCATTCAGTAGTGCTAAACAAAAATAAAAGTTCTCACTATGTTTTGGTTATATGAATTCTTAAATGCATTTTATGTAACACTGGCTTTTGGTGGGGAGAGCAAAATGAACAAATCTTTGTAATAATGGTCCATCATAAATGCAGACACAGAAATCACTTCAAGAAAGGAGAAACCTCAACTTGAACAGCTAATAAATTTTCTTATTCACCTGTCTTCTATATTGGGTTGTTCAAAATCTGTGTTGATAACACCTCTAAGACATAGACCAGGAACTCATCCTTGGAATGACTGACACTGGTTGAGTTATTAAAAATGCAGACTGTTCAACCTCATCCTTAGACACTCTCCAATGTCTAAACTGAGTCCTGGGAAACTACATTTTCAATAAATTACCCAGGCCATTGTGATCTCTCCCTCACCACTCTCCTATCTCTGATAATACTACCTACATCACTGATTACAAAAATACTACCTACATTACTAATTTCATCACTAATGCTGCTGATTTTTCTTTTTAACTTAATGAAGATATAGAAACAGATGTCTAGGGGCCAATTAATCGACCAAGGCAGGGGACCCAGACATCTGTCATTTAAATCACATCCTGCTGCTGCTAAGTTGCTTCAGTCGTGTCCGACTCTGTGCAACCCCAAAGACGGCAGCCCACCAGGCTCCTCCGTCCCCGGGATTCTCCAGGCAAGAACACTGGAGTGGGTTGCCATTTCCTTCTCCAATGCATTAAAGTGAAAAGTGAAAGTGAAGTCGCTCAGTTCTGTCCGACTCTGAGCGAACCCATGGACTGCAGCCTACCAGGCTCCTCTGTCCATGGGGTTTTCAAGGCAGAAGTACTGGAGTGGGGTGCCATTGCCTTCTCCAAATCACATCCTATTTTCTGCCCTAATTTCAAAGACTTCTTTCCTTCTACTAACCCTGGGGTTTTTCATTTCTTCCTTTTCTAGTTGCTTTAGGTGTAGAGTTAGTTTATTTATTTGACTTTTTTCTTATTTCTTGAGGTATGCCTGTATTGCTATGAACCTTCCCCTTAGCACTGCTTTTACAGTTCTCCACAGGTTTTGGGTTGTTCTGTTTTCATTTTCATTTGTTTCTATGCATATTTTGATTTCTTTTTTGATTTCTTTTGTGATTTGTTGGTAACAAAAGAGACCATAGCAAAAATTAACAAAGCCAAAAGCTGGTTCTTTGAGAAGATAAATAAAATTGACAAACCATTAACCAGATTCATCAAGAAACAAAGGGAGAAAAATCAAATCAATAAAATTAGAAATGAAAATGGAGATAACAACAGACAACATAGAAATACAAAGGATCATAAGAGACTACTATCAGCAAGTATACGCCAATAAAGTGGACAAGTTGGAAGAAATGGACAAATTCTTAGAAAGGTACAACTTTCCAAAACTGAACCAGGAAGAAATAGAAAATCTTAACAGAACCATCATAAGCACGGAAATTGAAACTGTAATCAGAAATCTTCCAACAAACAAAAGCCCAGGACCAGACGGCTTCACAGCTGAATTCTACCAAAAATTTAGAGAAGAGCTAACACCTATCCTACTCAAACTCTTCCAGAAAATTGCAGAGGAAAGTAAACTTCCAAACTCATTCTATGAGGCCACCATCACCCTAATACCAAAACCTGACAAAGATGACACAAAAAAGAAAACTACAGGCCAATATCACTGATGAACATAGATGCAAAAATCGTTAACAAAATTCTAGCAAACAATATCCAACAACATATTAAAAAGATCATGCATCATGACCAAGTGGGCTTTATCCCAGGGATGCAAGGATTCTTCAATATCTGCAAATCAATCAATGTAATACACCACATTAACAAATTGAAAAATAAAAACCATATGATTATTTCAATAGATGCAGAGAAAGCCTTTGACAAAATTCAACATCCATTTATGATAAACATAATAAACCTCAACATAATAAAAGCCATACATGATAAACCCACAGCAAACATTATCCTCAATGGTGAAAAACTGAAAGCATTTCCCCTAAAGTTAGGAACAAGACAAGGGTGCCCATGCTCACCACTGTTTTCAACATAGTTTTGGAAGTTTTGGCCACAGCAATCAGAGCATAAAAAGAAATAAAAGGAACCCAAATTGGAAAAGAAGAAGTAAAACTCTCACTGTTTGCAGATGACATGATTCTCTACCCAGAAAACCCTAAAGACTCCACCAGAAAAGTACTAGAGCTAATTAATGAATATAGTAAAGTTGCTGGATATAAAATCAACACACAAAAATCCCTTGCATTCCTATACACTAATAATGAGAAAATAGAAAAAGAAATTAAGGAAACAATTCCACTCACCATTGGAACAAAAAAAATAAAATACTTAGGAATATATCTACCTAAAGAAACAAAAGACCTACATACAGAAAACTATAAAACACTCGTGAAAGAAATCAAAGAGGACACAAATAGATGGAGAAATATATACCAGGTTCATGGATCAGAAGAATCAATATAGTGAAAATGAGTATACTACCCAAAGCAATCTATAGATTCAATGCAGTCCCTATCAAGCTACCAACAGTATTTTTCACAGAGCTAGAACAAATAATTTCACAATTTGTATGGAAAGACAAAAAACCTTGATAGCCAAAGCTATCTTGACAAAGAAGAATGAAACTGGAGGAATCAACCTGCCTGACTTCAGGCTCTACTACAAAGCCACAGTCATCAAGACAGTATGGTACTGGCACAAAGACAGAAATATAGATCAATGGAACAAAATAGAAAGCCCAGAGATAAATCCACGCACCTATGGACACCTTATCTTTGACAAAGGAGGCAAGAATATACAATGGAGAAAAGACAATCTCTTTAACAAGTGGTGCTGGAAAAACTGGTCAACCACTTGTAAAAGAATGAAACTAGAACACTTTCTAACACCATACACAAAAATAAACTCAAATGGATTAAAGATCTAAACGTAAGACCAGAAACTATAAAACTCCTAGAGGAGAACATAGGCAAAACACTCTCTGACATAAATCACAGCAGGATCCTCTATGACCCACCATCAAGAATATTGGAAATAAAAGCAAAAATAAACAAATGGGACCTAATTAAAATTAAAAGCTTCTGCACAACAAAGGTGGAGAAGGCGATGGCACCCCACTCCGGTACTCTTGCCTGGAAAATCCCATGGATGGAGGAGCCTGGTGGGCTGCAGTCCATGGGGTCACAAAGAGTCGGACATGACTGAGCAACTTCACTTTCACTTTTCACTTTCATGCATTGGAGAAGGAAATGGCAACCCACTCCAGTGTTCTTGCCTGGAGAATCCCAGGGACGGGAGAGCCTGGTGGGCCGCCATCTATGGGGTCGCACAGAGTCAGACCCGACTGAAGTGACTTAGCAGTAGAAGCAGCAGCACAACAAAGGAAACTATGAGCAAGGTGAAAAGACAGCCTTCAGAATGGGAGAAAATAATAGCAAATGAAGCAACTGACAAAGAATTAATCTCAAAAATATACAGGCAGCTCCTGCAGCTCAATTCCAGAAAAATAAATGACCCAATCAAAAAATGGGCCAAAGAACTAAACAGACATTTCTCCAAAGAAGACATACAAATGGCTAACAAACACATGAAAAGATGCTCAACATCACTCATTATCAGAGAAATGCAAATCAAAACCACTATAAGGTACCATTTCATGCCAGTCAGAATGGCTGCTATCCAAAAGTTTACAAGCAATAAATGCTGGAGAGGGTGTGGAGGAAAGGGAACCCTCTTGCACTGTTGGTGGGAATGCAAACTAGTACAGCCACTATGGAGAACAGTGTGGAGGTTCCTTAAAAAACTGGAAACAGAACTGCCATAGGACCTAGCAACCCCACTGCTGTGCATACACACCGAGGAAACCAAAATTGAAAGAGACAGATGTACCCCAATGTTCAACGCAGCACTGTTTATAATAGCCAGGACATGGAAGCAACCTAGATGTCCATCAGCAGATGAATGGATAAGAAAGCTGTGGTACATACACACAATGGAGTATTACTCAGCCATTAAAAAGAGTACATATGAATCAGTTCTAATGAGGTGGATGAAACTGGAGCCTATTATACAGAGTGAAGTAAGCCAGAAAGAAAAACACCAATACAGTATAATAACGCATATATATGGAATTTAGAAAGATGGTAATGATAACCCTGAATGCGAGACAGCAAAAGAGACATATGTATAGAACAGTCATTTGGACTCTGTGGGAGAGGGCGAGGGTGGGATGATTTGGGAGAATGGCATTGAAACATAATATTATCATATGTGAAACGAATCACCAGTCCAGGTTTGATATATGAGACAGGATACTCGGGGCTAGTGCACTGGGATGAATGACCCAGAGGGATGGGATGGGGAGGGAAGTGGGACGGAGGTTCAGGATGGGGAACACATGTACACCTGTGGCATATTCAAGTCAATGTATGGCAAAACCAATTCAATACTGTAAAGTAATTAGCCTCCAATTAAAGTAAATAAATTTATATTAAAAAAATAAAATAAGTCATATCCTAGGTTCTTCCTAAAAATGAGGATTCCCGGTTATTATCTCAAAACTACAGGATTTGAATTTGGCAAACACAGTCCAAGATTCTGCATTTTTAACACATTCTCCAGTAATTCTTAAGCTGCATAATACACTCTAAAGTTTGAGTATCAATGCCCTTAAACTCAACAGTTTCTTAATCTTTTCTAATTATGGATCTTTACTTCCACTCCTTTCGGAACACCTACTCTCATATTCCTACCCTGGGCCTTCTTACCCCAACTGTTCCATCTCTAAAACCTCATACTATGAATTTTCCCCACACCACATTATCTGTCCTTCCATTTCTGCACTTAATCCTGTTTTACATTCTCATCATGGTCTCTAGTCTCTTGATACTTCTTTACTCCCAACTCCATTGGCCCTGCCTACCCTCACTTTCCTTAATACTTAAGGGATACCAGACTATGATCAACTATTTAAGTAACTCCCTTTTTTATCCTCAATATCACTCTCTCCTTTTGTCAGTATTTCTTTATAATTCCTAATCTTGATATCCATTTCTCCCCACTTCAAGATTTATAGACCACCATATGTGAAAAATAAATGAGCTCTGCTACCTCTCAATTAGCATAGCACTTTAACATATGCTCTTCAGTAACTCCACATTTTCTATTTTATGCTTATTTAAGCATATTCTATTAGCCTATATGGACTTTGCAAATAGGATTTGTGTGCAATTTATTCTGATTTATCCAAAAATATAGTTTGGGGAGTAAAATCTAGACTTTTTTGCCCTGGAAGTAAAGGCTTTGAATCATTTTTTATTTGTGAGCTAACATAAAAAGTGGCTATAAAGAATAGTTGCTCTGAAGCAACAAAGGTTTACTGTATAGCACAGGGAACCACATACAGTCAATATCTTGTAACAACCTATAATGGAAAACAATCTTAAAAATAATATATGTGTATATGAATAACTGAATCACCTTGCTGTGCACTTGAAACATGGTACAGCAACTAGATTTCAATAAAATATATATTAAGAAAAAAAGACATAAAAATTCTAACCATTAAAAAAAAAAATAACTGCTCTGTAAAAAGTAGTTATGTCAACCTACACTATTTTAGAATGTTGTAATATCACCACTTAGACATCAATATCCATTAAAACTGCTTCATAGAAAACAGTAATTTCAATATAACAACTGCGATTAGGTGAATAAACATACATGCCTTGGCAAGGAAGAGAAGAACAATAAATGTTCATCAATCTCTAGTGAAAGAACAAATAATAATAATAATAATAAATTTTCCCTTTTGTTAATGGTAATGTTGCTTATCCTAAGGGGAAGACAAAGAGGAAAGAAAATGTTTGCCCCAAAAGTATTACACTTGGGTCCTTTTCATAAGGCTATTTAGATGAGTTTCACCTGAATGAATTTTGCCTGTTTGCAAAACAATATCCCTTTTGAAAACATCTAGTTTTCCCTTTGAGGATTATACCACAATTATCAAGTATGAATATACCTTTTTCCTCAAAACACTTTCATAATGTTATGTGAACTCTTTTTTGGTTATGAAAAACATGAAAGCTAGAATAAGGTAAAATACCCAATAGATTGACTATTTCATAATAAAAACCCACCTATAATCACACTATCCAAATATAATACCTGGCCAATATTAAAAGATATGTATGTAAAATATGTATGTATACACACATATTTTATGAAAATGAGATTATACTAAGTTCTAATAAGATTCTTTTGTCACTTCTGAATCTTGAACACATAACTGCTGCATAAAAAGAACTAAAAAGTAAATAAATAATTATCACCAGATCATAAAGGATAAAGCCAAGATTAGAACCAAGGTATGTAATTCCAAAGCTCATGCCTTTTCCACTACATAGTGCTGTCTCAGCTTCCTCAAGTATAAAATGGATTTGCCCATTATATAAAAGTGGGTAATGTAAGCACGGAATGAAATAATGAGTGAGAAAACACCTTGAAACTATAAAACATTGTTAAAGAAACATAAGGGACTATTAATCATTTCCCTCACCTGAAATACAAGCAGAACTCTCTGTAATGTTTTGGTGCTGAACTGTCATGTCACACAGTGTCAATTAAGATTTGCACTTCTACAGACAATATGGGGGATAATCTCAAAGTCCTTTATAATCAGAACTGAACTTAAAAACATTTTAAGAAGCCCTTCAAGAAATCATGAAACCTAAAAAATATACACCATTCTAACCGATCTAAGACCATATAATTAGATTTATATTATAAAACTGTGTATAACATCAAAAGTGCCCTGAATTAAGCATCATTATTTGAATTGCATATACGTGAGACTTTTTAAAACATAGTGACCATTTGGAAAGCTATGTTTTTTCTTGAAATAGGTATCTTGAAGGAAGTCCAAACTGTTTTTAAAGTAAACCTATATCTAGTGTACCCTATTTACAGTGATACCAAAATTTTAAAACAAAAACAAGGTATGACTTCAATGTATAAGCCATTTTTTCTTTCTCTGCAAAACCTGAGCCCAACTATTTAATATTTAATATCAGATCAATATATGTGAAGTAGAAAAATAAGGCTGCTGGAGAATACACTTCTGAAAGAATGGAGGGAAAAGGAAATAAACACTATTAGTTGTTAAGACTAATACTCCTACCCAAGGTAAAGTTCTTTCTTCTAATCCACACTTCCCATTTGCTTTCTCCCTGCCCCATATTTAAATTCACAGCAACTACTTCTAAGAAACATACACTAGCAATCCCATGTTTTTAACTGTTAAGAGAAGGAAAATTCTTTTAACATGCTGTAGGATACTGAAAGCTACAATAGAGAGCAAACATTTTCAAAACATTTTCAAAATGACTTGACTAACAAATAGAATTCAAATTAGATCTTTTAACTATGCTGCAGTTCAAATATCATACAAATACCTTTACTTACCTCAAATTTTCATTAAATCTTACTGTAGCTGCACAGTGGAATATAATATTAGTAGAATCTATGATGATCTCTTTATCTTCTTCACTAAGAGCCAGTTTAGGTTGGGTGAGTTCACTGTTGATTGCTATAATTTTCTCCCTAAAATCTGGATTTTCATCTCTCAATCTGTCAAAAAGCTATCAAAGGAGAAAAACATTTTAGGGCAGTATTTTTCAACTTTCTAAAATCCATCATCACCATCTTCTCCCCCAAGGATCAGTATATTTTAGATTTCAACTATGCAAATCCTAAGGTTGCTTAAATTGCTATCATTCTGTATGGAAAATACTATCCCCATTTTACAGATGAGGAATCTGAGAAACAGAGAGGTTAAGTAACTCACCAAGGACACAGAGGTAGCAGTTTGCAAAGTTAAATTTTAACTGTTTATGCCTTTTTTCATCAGGCTGTATGATCCCTCAGCACAGACATAAGCAGTATATTTATCAGATCAATGTTTAAAAAGATCAGATTTCTAAAATCCAAACCTTATCACTTTTTTTTTGGCTGTAGTCCTCTTTAGCAGATTAGAGTAAAATGCCATTAACTACACTCTACCTCAAATCTTAGAAAAATTTTAAAGTGGAAAAAAAAGGTAAGTGTATTAAAGGAAAAAAAGTTTTTAAGGAAATATTAAGATCAGAAGCTGGAAAAACCTGTGAAGTATCATATATATAGGATTTTAATTTGAAAATAGAAAATTCAATATTCCTAAGATATATTCAAAGGAATAAATTTAACTAGAGAATCAGTCAGATCCCAAGATGGTTACAGTACGAACATACATTCAACTGTGAGTCAAATTTAATTTTTTACCCTAGATTTTATAGATGGGACCTCCAGATCATTGTTCTATTACACCCTGACTCTCCAATCCATTTAAAATCCATACTTGTAGTTTAAGCAGAGAGTCTTAAATCTGGGGCAAAAAAAAAGTCTATAAAACACACCTGGCACTCACTTTTACCTTCCTATATGATTTTTAGTAAGTAATAGTCTTCTCCACCTTTAGCTAATGACTTCAATATTACTGTTTTTATAGTAATTAATAAAATACTTACTAAGCGTTTCAGATAAAATGAGTATTTTCCATACACTGAGAAAACAAGAAAATGACCTTTGCCTCAAGTTATTTAGAATCTTATAGGAAAAATTAAACAAGGAAACAGTTAAAATATAGTGTTATAAGTAATAAAACAGGGCTAACACAACAGTGTTATGAGTCTGTACGGGAGCAACAACTTGCCCTGATGGGGAAGGACTTGAGATTATAAAGTAGAAGAACAGTGTTTCAGGCAGAGAAAGTGTCACATACAACCACATAAGAGTAATAGAGCGTTTATGTTTGGGAAATTAAAAATAACTCAGTAAGACTTGGCCAATGACAGGAGAAGGAATAAAGAATACAAACTCCATGTGGACAGGGACCACATCTATTGTGCTTAGCACACAGGCCCCAGATAACAGAGTGCTGACAAACATTTGTTATGTGAATAAACTCATTAGGTGGAAAACACTGGAAGAATACCTATGGAGAGGAGTTCAGTTTTGTTCATGTTGACTGTAAAGTGTCAATGAGACTCCACAGAAGATCAATGCCATAGAGGTAACTGGTTCTGTGGGTCCTGAGTTCAGGGAAGAGAGAATCAGATTACTGATTCTATAAACCACACATGTAGCCCTAGGAGAATATCCCTCAGTAGCAACAGTGATGAGCACCCAAGGTCCAGACTACATGAAGCTTTTTCCAAATCTATTTTAAAATACAATCGTTCGTCTCACATACAACAGAAGGTGCTGAGTAATCACCTAACTGGACCTAGTAAGAAGAGATCTAGGCCTGGGACAAATTCTGAAGAATATGTAAGGGGCTAGCAGAGAAAAAGGAGCCTGAGATATAACCAGAAAAGTACTTTTAACACATTGAATTCATTTTTTCATTCTCCCAGACTGCCAATGACCTTTAATCCCTCTTCATATTAGATATCTCCACCACTACCACCAAGAATTGATCATGCTGCTTCACAAGTTACATCTCAAACTTGATGCTCCTCCCTTCTCTAGCCACCATGTTGTTATTCAAAGCCATTTTTTCCAATGCCTTTAACCCACTGGTACCCCAATTAGTTCCTACTTTACTAAGTCCACTAATGCTCTCTTTAATGTACTTTCTTCTCTTTCCAGAATTTATTTCATGGTCAGCTATTTTAATTCAATCCTTGCCAGCAATGAGGTTTATTTTCCCCAGGACATTGCTGCATATCACTTCTCAAGCTGGGGCAATTTTAGCCCCCGGGGAACATTTGGTGATGTCTAAAAGATAATTTTGCCTTGTCACAACTGGGATGGTGAGGAAAGGGAGCTGCTGGCATTTAGTGGGCACAGGCCAAGAAAGCTGACCACCCTAAAATGCATAGGACAGCTCCCCACAATAAAGAATTAACTCTCCTAAAATGTGAAGAGTGCTGAAGTTGAGAAATTCTGCTAGAAGACAATGTCATACTACAGTATATGCCCTACACTTATGCTCTTTTATTCCTGTTTCAAAATCATAGTAGACTCTATTTAAATGTTTAACAACTTTAAGTGTACATATTAATTGCTGCTTGATATAAAAAGAACTCATTTTATTGATTTAGCAGCTATGCTATATATACGTGAGAATGAATGACCCTAGGAATAATCAGTAGGATGTGCCAAGGGGAATTAAAAAACATGATATAATATTTTAAAGCATAAAATAAAATGACATAATTTTATACAGTATTGTAGTCAAATATTTAGACAAATACTTGGGGACTGTATGATCCCTCAGCACAGACATAAGCAGTATATATATGTTTAAAATGATCAGATTTCTAAAATCCAAACCTCATCACTTTTTTTTTTTTTTTTTGGTTGTAGTCCTCTTTATCAGATTAGAGTAATATAATGGCCATATGTTTAAACTAAAAAAGTTATATGAAATTTCAGGCTTTGAGTAGAAAATAATCATTTCCTTTACAAATAAGGCTTACTGATGAGGAAAAATTTTAGAAGCATTACCCTGGAGACTCCAGAGAAGATGCCCAACTCTTTCACATTTTACTTAGGCCCTCAATTCCAACTAAGACATCAGCTTCAATAACTGCTCCTATCCAATCTCTCCTAACACCTCTACACTCTCTCTTCCTCAACCCACTTCTTAAAAACACTGTAGACTGTAGGTTCCATTAAAGGAACAACTCTTATTCCTGAATTCAACCCTTTATATCAAGTCAAATGCCCAGCACTGAGCAGGCACAAAAAATGTTTTATGAAAAATGAAAAATGAGTAAGAACAAATAACCTCTCAATAGAGGAAAAAAGTGTGTTGGGAAACAATTATTAGTGGTTATACCAATTATAGGGGTTCCCTGGTGGCTCAATCAGTAAAGAGTCTACCTGCAGCACAGGAGACCTGGGTTCAATCCCCGGGTTGGGAGGATCCCCTGGAGACGGAAACAGCAACCCACTCCAGTATTCCTGCCTGGAGAATCCCATGGACAGAGGAGCCTGGCAGGCTACATACCATGGGGTCGCAAGAGTCAGACATGACTTAGTGACTAAACCATCATATCAATTATAATTATTACCAATTATAAGTGGTTCATAATAAAACATGAGTAAACAAATGGCAGAGACGGCAACAAAACACACAAGAAGGCATTATTACATAAAATAGGCCTTGTGGTTTTAAAGCCCCCTTGATGCCTCCCTGTTCGAAAGTTTTAAGGGAATTTTTACTGCCAATCTTGGGTTCAAATTAATTTTGGATATCTGCAAAAGTCAGCTCTCTCCTTAAAGCATAAAGATTTTTGCCCCTATTGGTATATCCCTAAGAATGTGCCAGAAGGCTGTCCCTAAATGGTCTAAGCAACACTGCACCCTCTTAATCTGCAGCAGTTCTCAAAGCGTGGTAAGTTTCTAGGCGTCTCTCAGGCTATTTTAGGTATTTCACAAAGTCAAAACTATTTTCATAACAAAACTAAAACATTATTTATTTTTCACTTTCATTCTCTCACAAGTATAGAGAAGAATTTTCCAAAGCTACATTTGTGATGATATCATCACTCTTGATGGCTAATGGAATGTGTGCTTGTACATATATTCTCTTCCTTTAAAAATGTCTCTGGTTTAGAATCTACTATGATAAATGTCAATAAGATATTTGAAATAAAACCTCACAAGAACAAAACCTTTTTGAAGTTCTCAATAATTTTTAAGAGTATAAAGGGGTATAGAGACCAAAAGTTTGAGAATCATTGCTTTAAATGATTGAAGAATCTTTCAACCTATTTGGAGGATATGAAAAAATACAGTGATGAGGTAATAATACTATCTGCTACACACTGCAGTCAATGTACATTATCAAATAATTTGCTCAAGAGTTACAATTAAAAGTCACTTGAAAAAAAGCTATAAATTATATCATGTTTTTTAAAAACATCCTTATACTAGGCTACCAAATAGTTTTAATTTTAAAATGACATTGAAAATGGCTGAGTCAATCTCAGCTCTCACAAAAAAACTGAAAATGAACTTTGCACCTACCACGCTTTAAGAAGGCAGATTCTTCAATCATAGTTATTATATAGCTAGGTTTTATGGTGGTAAATACTGAAGTATTAACTCACATCTTTTTTATTGTCTATACAGAATCTAGCCATGAAATTAAGACGCTTGTTCCCTGGAAGAAAAGCTATGACAAACCTAGACAGTGTATTAAAAAATAGAGACATCACTTAGCCTAAAAAAGGTCCATATGGTCAAAGCTATGGTTTTTTCAATAGTTATATATGGATGTGAAAGTTGGACCATAAAGAAGGCTGAGTGCCAAAGAACCAATGCTTTCAAATTGTGGTAATGGAGAAGACTCTTGAGAGTCCCTTGGACTGTAAGGAGATCAAACCAGTCAATCCTAAAGGAAATCAATCCTGAATATTCATTGGAAAGACTGATGCTGAAGCTGAAGCTCCAATATCTGTCCGCTTGATGTGAAAAGCCGACCTTTGGAAAACACTATGCTGAGAAAGACTAAAGGCAAAAGGGGAAGGGGGCAGCAAAGAATGAGATGGTTAGATATCATCACCAACTCTATGGACATGGATTTGAGCAAACTCCAAGAGATAGTGGAGAACAGAGCAGCCTGGTGTGCTACAGTCCATGGGGTCACAAAGAGTTGGACACAACTCAGAGACTGAACAACACCTCTAATATAGAGTAGGACTCATATATCTTAATGGAAGGAAGGGCAAAGGGGAAGAACACAAGTGCCTGGGAGTCTGTGGCAACGGGGAGAATATTAGTCGAGTATAACTACCCCTGTGAGCTATATAGTCACTGAGTAGCCCTCAAAGAGCTAGATTTGTTTTTTAAAACTAATTCAGGGAAAAGAAGTTTTTCTAGTTGAAGTAAGGACTATTTAAAGTTTTCATGTGGAGACAAACTTAATAAACACTGGGATAAAAGTAAGTATTATTTTTATTCTTTAATGTCTTACTAATAGTTTCAAATAATTTATTTTTAAAAGGAAAAACTAGTATTAATTTACATCTCACTATTAAAACCCTGTGGGTCTAGAATTATCTCTTAATGAATAAGAGGAAAATACAAACAAGAAAAACATGAATGCTTCACAAAAGAAAGAAGTTTATCCTTCTGAATCAAAATTATATTTGAATGGAAATCATTTCCAAACAATATAACACCTTGGTAAAGAAAAAATTCTAAATATATCAATAATTTAACCTTTTCTTAATTCATCCTAAATCACTGTAGTGAACATTGGTGATTGTATTTTATTATAATGCTATAATTTTAAGAAAATTAAAAGTTGTATTTAAACACTCCCACACTTCTGTACAGGTCTTACTCTGTATGGTGTTATCTTTTCTTTTAATTGATCGTCTGTTATCATACTTTGGGCTTCCCTGATAGCTCAATTGGTAAAGAATCCGCATGCAATGCAACGACCCCACTTCAATTCCTGGATCAGGAAGATCCCCTGGAGAAGGGCTAGGCTACCCACTCTAGTATTCTTGGACTTCCTTGAGGCTCAGCTGGTAAAGAATCTGCTTGCAATGTGGGAAACCTGGGTTCGATCCCTGGGTTGGAAAGATCCCCTGAAGAAGGAAAAGGCCACTCACTCCAGTATTCTGGCCTGGAGAATTCCATGGGCTGTATAGTTCATGGGATTGCCAAGAGTCGGACATGACTGAGCTGACATGACTGAGAGACTTTCACTTTATCATACTTTATCTCTCCTAGGAGATAAGCTTCCCATTACCGCCCTAATCCATAAACTGACTCATTCCTGCTGTTGTTAACTCTGTTTTTCTCTGGTCTTCACAGACTTCTTTCTTGCTTTTGCCATCTTCTCTTTTAATTTTTGTGAAAAAGGTACCAAGCTTTTTGCCATCGCCTTTGGGAAATTAAGCTATTTTCACTCAGCGTGTACCAGCTACATTTACCAATAAACTATCCAACTCTCAAGATTACTTTTCCCACTGAATCACAAAGCCTTCCATCATCTTTGCCTTACTTTCTTATCTACTGAGGAAATAATGCTATAAAGTAGAAAGGAATTTGTTATCAAGTCATCTATGTTATATCCAGCATCTATTAGCTACACAACTTCTGAGACTCACTGTCCATATCTGCAAAATGGGATTTATCAACATTTGTCCCTACCAGAGCATGAGCTCTAAGGTCCAATCATTAAAAGTTCACAAACACTGGCTCTAACACTAACTGTATGACCTTGTAGAATGGGAGTAACACCAACACTTACCTTGAAGAGTTGCTGTAATAATTAAATACATATACAAAGTGTTTTGCACATAGTGCCTGGCACAAGGTAAGCATTCAATAAAGGTCAGCCACTATTTATTAACTATGGATTTCTACTGAAAGATCAAACCAGAACGGAATATAAATTATTTCTAATAAATTATTTATGTATTAACTCTAAGAGAGCTGTTAATCTAGAATTAATCATCATATCTTTTGATACTTCTTAGAAAATCTGCTTCAGAGTAACTCAGATGTTTCTGGTTTTGGTCTTTTTTTTTTTTAATATAAGTCACAGCTGCCCTAGAAGGTTAAAAGGTACCAAATACCTACCTACTAACTAAAAAATTACATAGCTACTATACCAAAGTTATTAACAACAAATGTCAGATAAATCCATTCATTTTGAGAAAATTCAAAAGGTTATGACCATGAAATAATTTTACTCCAGCTCATCTTCATTTTTTCCTCAGCAATGTTTTTCTAAAGGTTTAAATGTATGACATAGTCTGTATTCTATATGACCCTTCTGTCATGTTATTAGTCAAATAGGAGTATGTGATTTTGCCACTTCCTAATGCTTTCGTGGGGAGCAATTAGTGCTTACAAAATTTTAACTGTTGTCAAAGTATTGTGTCTCACAGCACAGTAAGAATTAGAAAGTAACTTTTAAGTATTATTATTCTGAAAACTATTTAAAGCATCTAGTAATTACAGATAACTTGCCTCAAATATTCTAAAAACACATTAAACATATAACGTAAAGGTACTTTAGAAGGCACTTGTTATACAACTTTATCATGGAGGAAAGCTTTTATCTCCCTCCTACTGATCAGGACTCATATTCAGTTTACTGCCATTCTTACAGGACTTTCTGCTAATTTTTTTCAGGATTCTAGGCTGTTGATGATTACAATAATATACACACAAACACACTCCTTTCTCTCTTCTTAGTGATTATTTTCCATACTTACCTTGCCACTAATGACTTCTTCTACTCGCTCCTGGGGTGTCTGTCCAGCTTTCTGCCTCACCAAAACATACACTGAATTCACCTTAGGACAAGACCTCAGCAACTTTTCCAGAAGTACCTTCCCTAGGAAACCAGTAGCTCCAGTGAGGAGGACATTCTTGCCTTCATAGTATTCTGGGATGGAAACCATTCTGATCCTAAAAAAAACATGACAAATAAGTATCAGTTCAAAGATTTATGCTAATTGTTATCTACTAAAAATCTCTTGGTATTCAAGTATTTTAAAGGACAGGCAAAAATCCAAGATGAATGTTAACAAAACAGAACATTATTAACTTTTGGTTCATTGTAGTAAGGTAGAAAGTACAACAAACTGCAACACTAGCTTTTAAACCTTCTTCCCCTGGATCACCTCAGTCAAGTCACTCACCTTCTCTGGGCCTGGGTTTCTTTAACACAGCTTGAACCAAGTGACCTATAAAAACTCCCTCAGCAATAGGAACCAAAATCTTCACTTAAACCTCAGTTAAACTCCAAACACAAATGAATGGTATTTCTCTGTCTCCAAAAGTATTTATAACACCAAATAGAGGTCAGCAGCAAGACTCAATTCCTTAGCTTGTATAACATGGTGAGGTGTCATATTCACCTATCATCACCAGTTGAAACAAGAGGTAACACCAAGTCCTTTCTTTTATATGTCTGTAGTGATAACATATCCAAAAGGCACTTAAGTCTCCTTTTTAAAAAAGTCCTAGTAAGAAATATATAGGCTGAGTTATCTTCCTTACCCAAATCCCACTGAAACAGGAGAAAACAGAATGAGTATGCTAAGAGAATAAACAAATAAAAGAACCAGGGTTAAGTGGAAAAACCAAGATGCAGAAAGATTCATGCAGTATGTCACTATTTAAGATTCAAACATATTCAAAAGAATGCCATTTATTGTTTAGAAATGCACACACATGATAATCTTTATGGGTGCATTAGAGAGATTGTAACACAATCAGACAAGAGATGAGGAGCTTCAACTGTATTTGTGTTTTATTTAAGCTAAGGAATAGATACATGTATTTTACCCCTAAATTTCTCACAATTATAAAAAAATTCATTACATTCTGAAACCCGATTAACAAGCAGTAAGAAAAGAAGGAAGATAGGAAAAAATAAATAAATGAGACTAAAATGATAGAAAAGTCACAGCAGAAGAAATAAAACCTAAGCAAAACAAACATAGGAAAGGACCAAAATGAGGTAAGAACTATCTTAATCCTCTAAAGAGAAAACCCCAAGTTCAGGATCAAGAAGCTAAATTAAAGCATAGAGTAATCAAGGTAACTAAAGGTTGATCAGAGAAAAGCAGAGCCACTCCCGACAGTCTTACTTCCACTATAAACTTTGGCTCCTGACTTAGTACCCAGAACTGCTGAGAACACACAGCACGGGCACCAGGGATGAAAGAGAAGGAGAGCTGAGCTTGAAGCCGCTCTAAACATCCACAAATGCAGGCAGGGAAGCCGGGGCATTGAGAGAAACAGAAACACCCAAAACAAAAGAAGTCTTCAGAGCACTGGATCCCCAGAAATAAATTTTAGGTCCCCAGGCTATCTGAATGCTGCTGGCCCTTAAAACAAATTCATACAGAGCTCTCAGTAATTCCACTTGGACAGAAAGCTCTCTTGGAAAAACAGACTTCAGAAAACTGAGAGGAAGCCAGTATTAGCTACCAAAATCAACCATTCTAGTCCTTCATGAATATGGATAACTAAGGATCATCAAATATTTAAGAAAATTAAGAAGGACCAACATGAAAAGCAACAGAATCAATCACAAAGAACACTAAAGAAGTAAAAAATTAAAAGAAAATTTAAATTCTAATAAATACCCTCTAAGTCATTCAACAAGAATACTGCCCATCCATCAAATAATAAACTACTATGAAAAAGGAATAGAGAATAAGAAAGCACTGGAAATCATAAATGCAAATGTGTGTAGAAAATTCAATCAATACATAAGTAACTATCAGAATTACCAAGTGAATTTAAGGTCACCAGTTATATATATTATATATATATTATATATATTAATATATAATATATATATATAAATAATGTATCTCTATACACAACCAAAACACAGGAAACAAAGTTAAAAAAAAAACTATACCACTTATAATACCATACAAAAGCCCTGAAAATTATGGACAATAACTAGCAATTGATAAGGATATAGAGAAACGAAAACTACTGTACACTGCTGAAGAGAATGAAAAATGATTCAGCTGATGATAGGAAAGTTTGGCAGTTTCTCAAAAAGTTAAACACATACTTATCATGACTCTGCAATTCCACTCCTAGGTGGTGGTTCTCTAGTCCCTCAGTCATGTTCAACTCTTTTGACCTAATGGACTGCAGCACACCAGGCATCCCTGTCCATCACCAACTCCTGGAGCCTACTCAAACTCATGTCCATCGCATCGGTGATGCCACCCAACCATCTCATCCTCCGTCGTCCCGTTCTCCTGCCTTCAATCTTTCCCAGCATCAGGGTCTTTTCCAATGAAATGTTCTTCACATCAGGTGGCCAAAGTATTGGAGTTTCAGCTTCAACATCAGTCCTTCCAATGAATATTTGGGACTGATTTCCTTTAGGATTGACAGGTTAGATCTCCTCGCTGTCCAAGGGACTCTCAAGAGTCTTCTCCAGCACCACAGTTTGAAGGCATCAATTCTGCTCTCAGCCATTTTTACTGTCCAGCTCTCACATCTGTACATGACTAGTGGAAAAACCAGAGCTTTCACTACATGGACCGTTGTAGGCAAAATAATATCTCTGCTTTTTAATATGCTGTCTAGGTTTGTTGTTGTTTCTCTTCCAAGGAGCAAGTGTCTTTTAATTTCATAGCTGCAGTCACTGTTCAGTGGTTTTGGAGCCCAAGAAAATAGTCTGTCACTGTTTCCATTGTTCCTATCTATTTACCATGAAGTGATGGCACTCTACATATATACCCCAAAAGAACGGCAAATAGGTACTCAAAAAAGTACATGTATACATCTGTTTACAGTAGCAGTGTTCACAACAGCCCAAAAATATAAACAGCCCAAAAATCAACAAATGAATGGATCAACAAATCATGGCATATACACAGAGTCTACTCATTCATAAAAAGGAATGAAGTATACTGACATGTACTACACAATGAGGATGAATCTCAAAAACATGCTAACTTTAAAAGGCCAGATATAGAAGATCACACACTACAGGATTTCATTTACATGAAATAACCAGAATAGATAATCCACAGAGACAGAATGCACACTAGCAGTTGGCAGGGGCTGAAGGCTGAGAAACCTATATGCAAGTCAGGAAGCAACAGTTAGAACTGGACATGGAACAACAGACGGGTTCCAAATAGGAAAAGGAGTACGTCAAGGCTGTATATTGTCACCCTGCTTATTTAACTTATATGCAGAGTACATCATGAGAAACACTGGGCTGGAAGAAGCACAAGCTGGAATCAAGATTGCCGGGAGAAATATCAATAACCTCAGATATACAGATGACACCAGCCTTATGGCAGAAAGTGAAGAGGAACTAAAAAGGCTCTTGATGAAAGTGAAAGAGGAGAGTGAAAAAGTTGGCTTAAAGCTCAACACTCAGAAAACTTAAGATCATAGCATCTGGTCCCATCACTTTATGGCAGATAGATGGGGAAATACTGCAAACAGTGGCAGGCTTTATTTTGGGGGGCTCCAAAATCACTGCAGATGGTGACTGCAGCCATGAAATGAAAGATGCTTACTCCTTGGAAAGAAAGTTATGATCAACCTAGATAGCATATTGAAAAGCAGAGAGATTACTTTGCCAACAAAGGTCCGTCTAGTCAAGTTTTTCCAGTGGTCATGTATGGATGTGAGAGTTGGACTATGAAGAAAGCTGAGCACCGAAAAATTGATGCTTTTGAACCGTGGTGTTGGAGAAGACTCTTGAGAGTCCCTTGGACTACAAGGAGATCCAACCAGTCCATCCTAGAGGAGATCAGTCCTGGGTGTTCATTGGAAGGACTGATGCTGAAGCTGAAACTCCAATACTTTGGCCACCTCACGCGAAGAGTTGACTCACTGGAAAAGACCCTGATGCTGGGAGGGATTGGGGTCAGGAGGAGAAGGGGGCGACAGAGGATGAGATGGCTGGATGGCATCACCAACTCGATGGACATGGGTTTGGGTAAACTCCAGGAGTTGGTGATGGACAGGGAGGCCTGACGTGCTGCGATTCATTGGGTTGCAAAGAGTTGGACACGACTAAGCGACTGAACTGAACTGAACTGAAGGGTGAAGAGAGTGGGCAATGGAGGAAAACTACTTAAGGAGCTTTACTCTGGAGAAACAGAAATGTTTAGGAACTAGACAAAGCCAGTAGCTGCACAACATTGAATGGAATAAATGTTAGTGAATTTTTCATTTTAAAATGATCAATTTTATATTATTTGAATTTTACTTTAATGAATTATTTTTGAAAATACCAAAAATTTGAAGTAAATGTAGAAGATACTAACTGAAAACTAAAAAATATTGAGAGAAGTTAAACAATACTTAATAACTAGAAAGATGTGTATACTATATTCCTCAGATTCAACACATTAACCAAAGTTTAAGCTGTTTTTGTTTAGGTATAGAAACTAAGCCTCTAAAATGATACAGAAATGCAAAGGGCCAAGAGTAGCCAAGACAAGCAATGAGAACAACAAAGCTGGAGAACTTACATTATCATGTATTAAGATGTATTATTAAGCTACAGAAACATGGTATTGCGACAAGAAGAAAAGACTACAATATATCATCAGATCATATCAGATCAGTCACTCAGTCGTGTCCAACTCTTTGTGACCCCATGAATCGCAGCACGCCAGGCCTCCCTGTCCCTCACCAACTCCTGGAGTTCACTGACACTCACGTCCATCGAGTCAGTGATGCCATCCAGCCATCTCATCCTCTGTCGTCCCCTTCTCCTCTTGCCCCCAATCCCTCCCAGCATCAGAGTCTTTTCCAATGAGTCAAATCTTTGCATGAGGTGGCCAAAGTACTGGAGTTTCAGCTTTAGCATCATTCCTTCCAAAGAAATCCCAGGGCTGATCTCCTTCAGAATGGACTGGTTGGATCTCCTTGCAATCCAAGGGACTCTCAAGAGTCTTCTCCAACACCACAGTTCAAAAGCATCAATTCTTCGGTGCTCAGCCTTCTTCACAGTCCAACTCTCACATCCATACATGACCACAGGAAAAACCATAGCCTTGACTAGACGAACCTTTGTTGGCAAAGTTAATGTCTCTGCTTTTGAATATGCTATCTAGGTTGGTGGACACAAGCAGTACTAATCAAAAAGGGAAAATGTTGACAAACTGGAAACCACTAAAACTGAGTTCATCTCACACCACTATTAATAGAGAGAAAAGGCAAACCAGGTAAAAGATATTTGTAGTAGCATGCATAATGCAATTACTACCCAGAGTATATGAAGAACTACAAATTCAGTAAAAAGAAAAGAAAAATGGGAAAGGCCTGAAGAGATAATGAAGCATAAAGGAGATCTTCACTTGCTTCAGATATTAGTCAACCAAGTCCAGGAAGCACAGAGAGCCCCAGGCAGGATAAACCCAAGGAGGAACACACTGAGACACACAGTAACAAAACTGACAAACATTAAAGACAAAAATAAACTATTAAAATCAACAAAAGAAAACAACAAATAACATACAAGGAAAGGCCTACAAGGTTATCAGCTGATTTCTCAATAGAAACTCTACAAGCCAGAAGGGAATGAATGGCACAATGTATTTTAAGTGATGAAAGGGAAGAACCTACAAACAAGAACACTCACAACAAATAACATACAAGGACATGCCTACAAGGTTATCGGCTGATTTCTCAATAGAAACTCTACAAGCCAGAAGGGGATGGCACAATATATTTTAAGTGTTGAAAGGGAAGAACCTACAAATAAGAACACTCAGCCAGACTCTAGTTCAGATTTGGTGGAGTAATCAAAGGCTTTACAGACAAGCCAAAGTACCACCAAACCACCTATAAAACAAACACTAAAGGAACTTCTTAAGGCAGGAAACACAAGAGAAGGAAAAGATCTACAAAAAATAACCCCCAAACAAATGAAAATGGTAACAGGATCATAAACAGCGATAATTACCTTAAATGTAAATGGATTAAATGCATCAACCAAAAGACACAGACTGACTGGGTGGATGAAAAACTTGCATGCATTCACTTCGACTTACCACATCACTCTATTTAACTCCCCAAACTGTATGTAATTATTTTACATTGTTAGGTTAATCACGTTTCCATTATGGCTTGCAATTGTAATGATCTTTTATTTTTTGTCTGGTTATTGATTGTGAAAACTGATAAACATCTTTTACTTCTGAGATTATGTTACTATTATTCATTTTACTAACACTGTATCCTGACTGGTCAACAGAAAATAATAGAATTCTATATCACTAAAACTACCACTTAATAGAAAAACCTGTAATTACTTTTTAAAACCCAGATGCACATTAGAATCACCTTGGAATTTTTTTTTTTTAATACAAATGCCACAGGTATTTTTTTTCTCCAAAGCTCCAGATGTGATTCTAATGAGCTGCCATGTTTAAAAACAACTGGACTATATGATGATCTTTTACTTTTATCTAGTTTGTTTCACTTTTCCTATTTCATATTAAGTACTCCCATTTCATTTAGTTTATGTTTTCCAATTTCCCTATCTCTTTTTTGTTGCTCTTTCTCAAGTTTTTGTCAAGTGTAGAAAAGCTTTTGATACATATAAAAAGAGAGTGTATGTATAAATGTACATATTATAGAAAACTTTAAACTTTTGCTTACCTAAAAAATTAATGACATTTTGGTTCCACCTGTCTAAGTAGGAATAGAATGCCAGATTTCTAATTTATATTCACTCAAAACTTTTGATATGGTGGATTCATTCTGGCATCCAGCATTACTGCTAGAAGTCTCTAGTCCAGTTATTATTTTAGAGATTTTTTTTTTTTAATTTGAATGAGGCTTGAAATCTCTAATCCAATTCTGAAAACATAAAGAAAAATTGTGTTGTAAAAAAACAAAACAAAACAGGAAACATGATACAGTATTAACTAAGGTACAGATTTTGTTCAAATTTCATAAAATTTTATGCTAGTGTCCACTATTTGTCTTCATACTTTCAAGATTCTACATTGTATTTAGTTGCAACGAACAGCTTCAGCTGCATGCAACAAATACTGATAAATTCTCTTTTCATTTTTACTCTATTACAAATATTTTCTACTTTTCCTTGTAATGGTTTCTTAGATACATCCATCATTTAAAAGAAGACATTAAATTTCCAAATACAATGGGGTTTTTTAATGTCCTTGTTATTAATTTCTCATTTAAATGCTTTCTTCTTCTCTGCAATCATCCTCTGTTTTTTCCAGTCTTTTAATTTTATCAAAGTTTTCAATGGTTAAATCAAAGATTCCTCTGGGTAAATGTCAAACTGTACTTGAAAACATGTAGGTTATTTCCAACTATCTTTTGATATTGATTTCTAACATAATTCCAGTGATAAGAGAAAAAACTCTGTATGATTTCAGTACCTGTAGACCGTGAAATTTTTGCACCTTGTTTTAGATCCCTTGTTTTAGTTTCAGTGTTTCCTGGTTTATAGTCTATGGGAACTTGAACAGAATTTGTATCCTGTTGTGTGAAAATTGTATAAATCTTAATCATGTTGAATTAGTTCACAGTGCTTTTGAAGTCTACTATATCCTTCTACTTTCCTGTCTATTTGTTCTATTAATTTTTGAGTCTGATATTGAAACTCCAACTAAAACCCTTAATATCTACTTAAAAAAATAACTGTAATATATAGTGAAGCTATATGTAACTGTTTTCTGTATTTTCCAAGTCTCCTGCAAATGTGTTATCACACTTTCAAAGATCAAAAATAAATAAATAAAAAGACTATTTCAAGACTTTGCCAACCCCAAATCTAATTAAAACTATAGAGCATTAAAGTTGTCATAGGGGAGAAATGAAGAATAATTCTGCATCAATACACCTAACAAATCTGGTAAATACTAATAACAACTACATACTAAATATATGTTAAACACAGTGTCCTGAGCACATGACCTAGAGCAAGTTATCTAATCCTCTGAGCTTCATTTCCTTCCTATGTAAAAATCTGTTCAACAAATATTTATTAAGCACCTACCAGATACCAGGCATCAGAAAGTTTTATAGAGGTGTACACTTGCATTTAAGACAGAAAAAGATACTAAGCAAATTTTCCCTTTAATCACTGAGGACTTATAGCCTGAATACATGTTTGGCTCAACCCTAAAAAAATCACATCTAAGTACTTTCTTCCTTATCTATCAGGGAGAACACCCTCCCTATAAAGCCTAAACAGCCAGTTTGTTAACATCAAATAACAAAAATTTTTACCAAACTTAATACTCTCTCCTTAAGAGTATAAAGACTAAAAGAGCTATAAAATGAAACTGCTTATTAATTTCAGGTATTTAGCTTAAAACTATCTGCACATGATTTTATCTTTAGGGTTTTCTTCATGGAAGAACGAACAGACTTCCACAATTCCCCAGCTTTATCACAATGCAACCACAAACTTTACAAGCACCAAGTATTTTTACACTCTGTTTCCAGGTATTCTTGATCCTCCACCCACCAATACACTTAACCCTATTAACTTACTGGCAAAGCCAGTACAAATGAGAATTTTTTTAAGCAAAGTCTAGACTGATCACATTTTCCACAGAGTCCTGTCAGTATGGCCAAAAACTACCGGAAAAACAAAAGCCAGGAGAGAAATGCTGCCAATCCTTCCAGAACATGCAGCTTAGATTCTTACTATGTGATTTTACTGAAATGAAAAGATATCTAATGCTCCTATGATCCGTTGAAAAGCATCTGAAGCACTGCAAGAATGAGAAAAGCAGCAGTATTATTTCCATGTGCCAGGGCAGAGAAGCAGTGAAACATGACTCATACTTATTTTCACTGTTCTTGAACTGTCTTAGGAAAACCACCGAGCAGTGGCAGCTGGGTATCTTCTTCAAAAAGTACCTTATCCTATGGTTCAAAAGTTAGAGAGGCAGAAATCTTTCGGAAGACCAGCAAAATGATGGGTACCAAATATCACAATTACTTTCAAGGCTTTCTTGCTAAAGTGGGTTTCGCTAGTGGGTTTTATATTGTGCATGTAAACTTACATTAAGAGAACATATAACAAAGCTACTGAAACTAAGATACATTCACTTGCTAGAAGCTCAAGTCCAGGCTCTGCCACTTTGAAGCCATGAGATCCTAAGATAAAACTACTACTCCGAACCTATTCCCTTATTCATAAAAGGAGAACATGTAGGTCTCATGGGCAAAAAGAGACTGAAAGGGAAACAAATAGAAAAACCACAGATAATTCTAAGACAGCACCCACCAATCAACATAAACTGCGCCTTTGAAAAATAACTATTCTCTTAATAAAAGTCCCAATATTAACGAAAAGCCAATCATGTTGTCTCATTACTTTTAGAAACCTAGTTAAGATAAAATAATTAGATAAGTTTCTCTCATTTTCAACTTGTAAAAAAAGAGTTATTTAAATAAACAAAGCAATCAAAGTGACAGATTGAGGTATTACAAAACCAAGAAAACCGTAAAATCTGCCCCCAAAAAGTAGCTCTTTAGTGCCAAGAAATGGGAGTTCCTTTGCCTATATTGGGCTTCCCTGGTGGCTTAGAGGGTAAAGCGTCCGCCTGCAATATGGGAGACCGGGGTTCAATCCCTGAGTCGGGAAGATCCCCTGGAGAAGAAAATGGCAACCCACTCCAGTACTCTTGCCTGGAAAATCCCATGGACGGAGGAGCCTGGGAGGCTGCAGTCCATGGGGTTGCGAAGAGTTGGACACGACTGAGCGACTTCATTTTCTTGCCTATATTAAAGCTAAGAACTCAAATTAAAATTTTAACACATTTCAAGTAGCTATTTCAGACACTTCCTAAGCAGAAAGACAAATGTGAACAGTACTTGGAGATTAGGATATGGTGGGAGGAAGGAACAAGGCGGATCCATGGGCTTGAAGTAAAGTTTTATAGAAGACTCACCAGAGATAAGAAAAATAAATAATAAAGGCAAGCAGGAAAAGAAGTTTAAGCACAAAAAACTGTATCTCTCATGCTTTCAGATACAATTTCCTACAAGTCTTCTTAATAATTTTTCTTCCTTAATGCAGGTAGACTCTTTAACAGTTAAAACTCAAAAGCTGTAGACTTTACCAGTATTTCCCTGAAGGCCATTTCCAGAGGCACCCAACAAAGAGAATGAGAAAGGAAAAGGTCTACTGTCAAACTCAGAATTTGACTCACAAGGCCACCAAGATGGACTTAATTATTACCATTATCAGTTTAAATAAAAAGACAACATTCTTGGGTTAAGAAGTAAACACTTACCAAAGGTTAGTGGATTTATTTCCAAGTCTACTCTACCCGATCCACTGAAAGACTTTTCCTAAATATAATTATTTATTGGAATAAATTAAAAAAAAAAACCTCAGGGTAGTAGAGGTAATAAGATAAGGCAGACAAGAAGCTCTGAGAGCATAAGGTCTTGCTTAAGATTGATAACAAAATTCAAACATGTTTCTACAAACACCTGTAACAATACATACAAATATCTATACCTATATATAAATATATATAAATACTACATACTACACTTAACTACCTTTGAAAAACAGTGAGTTTTGTGTAATGGGGCATGGGCTCAGAAATTTGTACTCCCAAATTGTCACTAATGGCACATGGATTACTTTGAGCTGAAGGAAGTGAGATCTAACATATGCAGAAAGAATTCTTCTCAGACCTTCCCTCATTTGATTAAAAGCAGAAACTTCCAAGAAATGAGGGCTGCCATAATGAGGACTCTCTGGGTGAGTTCTATGGTGATAAATAAGATGGAAAGTTGGCACCAAGATGCAAAAACTTTACTAAAATAACCTATATCTTCTATTGATTTTCCCACATATTTACCTTCCCACGATATATTGCCCCTAAAGTCCAAACTCTTTTGTGTCTAGTCACGTCTCCATAATTTATAACCCTTTTTAATATGGTATATAAGCTCCCAAGTCTCAAAGTGAAAACTACCTCTTTTTGGGTCTTCACTTTTCTGTGATGCCCTTGCTGCTAAGTTGCTTCAGTCGTGTCCGACTCTGTGCAACCCCATAGACAGCAGCCCACCAGGCTCCCCCGTCCCTGGGATTCTCCAGGCAAGAACACTGGAGTGGGTTGCCATTTCCTTCTCCAATGCATGAAAGTGAAAAGTGCAAGTGAAGTTGCTCAGTCGTGCCCGACTCTTAGCGACCCCATGGACTGCAGCCTACCAGGCTCCTCCGTCCATGGGATTTTCCAGGCAAGAGTACTGGAGTGGGATGCCATAGCCTTCCTTATGCAAATTTAAAAAACATATGTATGCCTTTTTTATTAATCTGTCTTTTGTCATTTTGATTTGCAAGCCTCAGTCATAGAGCATAAAGGGATAGAAGAAAAGTTTTTCCTCCCCTACATAAGCTATTAAAAAACCAAGTCTCTAGTGAGGCCATTTTCGGTATTCTATTGAATCTGGTCCTGTTATAAACTGTTTCCTGATAAGTAAATTAGGCTCACTTTGTGGAACAATCCTTTCAGACAACCCAATGCCATAATGCAGCAGGGACCTGAGTCTGGCAGGGTTGGGCTAGAATCCAGGTGCACTCATTTATCTTGGGGGTGAGCTTACTTATCTGTTTGTTTCTGCAGTTTCCTCATCTCTAAAAACATATAGACAGCATATATACCCCCCACCCTTCACTTCATAGCATTTGTGTAAGATTAAGGCTGGGCACATAATTACATTTCTGTATTCATCTTTCCTCTACTTCTTTGTCAATGATTTCTCAGTATAGTCCCTCAACAATCAGTCTGATCTATAATATTTCAGTCTAAAAATCATTAATTTATCTTTTTTTTCCTGCAAATAATCATTTCCTTATGGGCATAACTTTTAGACTAGGAAAAAAATTGTATTACCAAAGTAAAAGTGCAAGTGAAGTTGCTCAGTCATGTCCGACTCTCTGCGACCTGGTGGACTGTAGCCTACCAGGCTCCTCCATCCAAGGAATTCTCCAAGCAAGAATACTGGAGTGGGTTGCCATTTCCTTCTCCAGGGGATCGTCCCAGCCCAGGGATCAAACCCAGGTCTCCTGCATTGCAGGCAGACGCTTTACCCTCTGAGCCATCAGGGCAGCCCAATTCATAGCTAATTTATCTCTGGATTATATACTATTACAGTCACATGCATTTAAACTCATTTTGTAATTCTGAGAAGGAAATTAATGATTTTAGAAGGTTTAAACTAAACCTCTGAGGACTAAAAGAGGGAAGAGGTGGTTCAGCTTATATTGACATGAAACACAGATTCATGACTAAGTTTAAAGGCCAAGATGTAATATACTGTATGATATACCACCTTTTATGGGAAAAGAATGAAAAACTGAATGCATATGCTTACAAATAAATAAGATTTTTCTAGCAAAAAAAGCCAAAAACTTGGTAATAAAGGTTGCCTCTGGGAGGGAGAACTGGATAACTCAAGAAGAGAAATTATGGACATTTGTTTTTCATTATATATCCAGTGCATGTGTTATATATTTTTAAAAACCACTATTTCTGTAAAATAGAAAAATCAGAAGGTACCAAAAAAATTTGAAAGAGTGTATTTTCCCATCAATTAGCCAGTCTCCATTACCTTTTGTCCTCTAACAATTTACAAACT
Organism: Bubalus bubalis; assembly: GCF_019923935.1. Taxonomy (NCBI): domain Eukaryota; kingdom Metazoa; phylum Chordata; class Mammalia; order Artiodactyla; family Bovidae; genus Bubalus; species Bubalus bubalis. The sequence goes on along the minus strand of NC_059172.1, from coordinate 46,395,280 downwards.
CCCTTTCATCTAAGAAGAAAAAAAGTTTGAAAAATCTTTTTAAAGTGAAAATAGAAGAGTATCATTGTGTAAAGATACACAGTATCTACCTTTCTTCTGGTAATCTTTTTTACCTGAGCTTTTCCTTTTTTTTTTTCATTTATTTTTGGCTATGCACATTTTCATTTATTTTGGTCTTTGCTGCTATGTGAGTCTTTCTCTAGTTGCAGCAAGCAGGGGCTACTCTTTAGTTGTGGTGTGTGGGCTTCTCACTGCAGTGGCTTCTCTTGTTGCAGAGCATACGCTCTAGGGCTCCTGGACTATTCAGCACAGGCTCAACAGTTGTGGCGCACAGGGCTTAGCTGCCCCGCATGTGGGATCTTCCCAGACCAGGGATCGAACCTATGTCTCCTGCATTGGTGGGCAGACTCTTTACCACTGAACTAACAGGGAAGCCCTCCATTTCTTTATTAGATGGGAAACCTACTAGATTAAAAACAAGAAGGTGCTTTAACTGCGAAACTGCTGTTTAACAAGATTTTAACAGGCTGGATATCCTAAATGGAATGGGAGAAATTCTTCCCCCATCAGGATAACGTTGACCTTTGGATCAGATACCCCTCTCTCCCATCTCTTGAGAGGACCTCTACATTCATCATGCTCACCAAGGAATCAAGTACACAAAAGTACCAAATACTGCAGTGAAGGTCTGCAGTGAGATTGGCTCTACCTGTATGTTTTTTTTCTGTACCAGTATTTACTGAACACAAACAGTAAAAGCTGACAAAAGATAGTTGTAGTTCTAAGTTTTAGCTGCTACAAATTTGTTTAGAAAAACTAAGCACTGAATATGAAAGTCTCTAGACAATGTCCAAACATTCATTCCAGCTTCCTACAAATTTCCACCTACAGTTAAAGTAGGATCTGTTTAGCTGTCTTCCTCTTAAAAACTGACTCCTTTGTGCCTCTAACATGTAACTAACCCAAAGTAAATAACCTACCAATGGAGACAGTGGGGAAAACATTAATCTACCAATGGAGACAGTGGGGAAAACAAAAGAATAATCTACTTCATCTATCTTTCCACGGGGAGTCACTGATTGACTCCCAGTTAGGGACAATTCTGTGCTTAACACAGTCACATCCAATGCTGTTTTGTCACATCATCCTACACCTCCAAGCTGGAGGACAACTTGGCAGGAGTACTCAAGGAAACTCAAGCAGCAGTAGATAGAATGCTGAGCTAAATGGCCTTATAATATCCCTTAGATTCTATGACTGAAAAACAAAACCACAACAAAAAAAACTTCAAATATTCTTAAAAGGGAGGAATGAATTCCAAAATATTTTGAACCAAGAGTCAGCAAAGGTTTTCAGTAAAGGGTCAAGTAATAAATATTTTCGGCGTGTGGGCCATACAATCTTAGCAGCAACTACTCAATTCTGCCATTTGAGGCACAAAATCAGCCATGACCAGTAAGCAAATAGACATGGTTGTGTTCCAGTAAAACTTTATTCACAAAAACAGGAAGACAGTTCGTAGGTTATAGTCTGCCCACCCCTGTTATTTCTAAATAAAGATTCTGAATATTTCACATTCAGAAAAATGAACTAAGAAAGGTTATCAATGGGAAACCAGCACAGTCTAAATATTCATTGCCTATGATTCCACTATTACTAGAGTCAATGTACATATCACTAAAATGGACAGTAAATACGCAACTGTTACATCTTTTAAAAAAATCAATAAATGAATGCCAGGCTTCATTTATACAGATATGCCACAAACTAAATGCAAAACAAAGACATGACCGATAGCCTTTTTTAAGATAGACTAAAAATATATTTATTTTTTAAAGGGAAGTCCATTAAGTTGTTCAGGGCTGAAGCCTGGGCAAGACTGTTTTGGAGAAAAGGCTACAAATGAAGAAGAGCACCCAGTCATAGACTCAGAAACCCTAGACCACTACCATGTTGATACAAAAATCAAAATCTTGATACAGTAATCAAAAAATAACACAGAAGGTAAAGAGGTCAAGAGCTAACCCCAACACTGTGGAAGATACAAAGTCTGTTTATATTCTGTGTAGAGCACAGGCTCAACAGTTGTGGCACACGGGCTTTAAGTAATAGGTCTAAAAGTACCTACTCTTTTCTACATAAAAGTATTACATGGCTAAAGGAATGGGATTGGAAGCAGAAAAGAGACTAAGCACAAAGTAAATAGTACCTAAGTATGAAAATTCCCCCAAAAGCTACACTGAGTTACAATGATGACCATGAGGATATCCCATATACATAACTTCTGCTTCTTCCTTATTGTTTTTCCATTTCATTTGCTTTTCCACTAAAAGGGAAATTGAGATTAGGTATCTGTAACTGCTAGGAATAAATATCTTTCTAATCCAGAAGTTCATGAACAGGATTGCGTGGAGGTGGGTATCCAAGAAAACTTAGTTTCATGAAAAATACTTTTCTGAGTTTGTTTATATGTGTGTGTGTTAAAGTGTGCAATCCTATGCTTATATCTCTACATTATTCTAGAGGAAAAAATCCACTGCTTTTATCAGATTCTCAAAAGGGTCAATAAGTCTAACAGTAAAAAAATACTATCAAATTTTAGGTATACTATGTGTGTATGCCAGAGGGAGGAGGACCTAAAACGCAGAGAACAGAGCTTCCTCAAGGTCACTGATTAAAAACCCCATTCACATATAATCTGCAGTGAAAAGTGAAAGTGTTAGTCACTCAGTCATGGCCAACTCTTTGTGACTCCATGGTCTGTCCATGGAATTCTCCAGGCAAGGATACTGGAGTGGGTTGCCATTCCCTTCGCCAGGGATCTTCCTGACCCAGGGATCAAACCTGGGTCTCCTGTATTGCAGGCAGATTCTTTATCATCTGAGCTACCAGGGAGGCTGGAGTAAAAATGTGTAAACGGTTTAAAACATAATTATACCAATCTCTCTCGAAGCCTGTTATGGAGTGAATTGTGTTCCTCCTAAAAAGACATGTTGAAATCCTAATCCCTAGGATTTCGGAATGTGACTTATTTGGAAACAGGGTCGTTGAAGTATAATTAGTTAAGGTAAATGATACAACACTGGAGCAAAATGGGTCTCTAATTCAACATCACTGGTGTCCTTATAAGAGGAGAGGCATTTGAAGACAGAGATACACAGGGAGAACTCCACCTGATAACAAAAGCAAAATTGGAGTTACACATTAGAGCTACAAGCAAAGGAATACCAAAACTGCTGAGAAAAAATTAGTAAGAGGCCAGGAAGGACTCCCTTACAGGTTTCAGACAGACCATGGATTTTGGACTTCTAACCTCCAGAGCTGTTAGACAATAAGTTTCTGTCATTTTAAGCCACCCAATTTGTAGTCCTTTGTTACAGCAACCCTGGGAAACTAACAGAAGGTCAAATATCATAGTAACTAAAATTAAAGTACAGAACAAAAGGCTTTCTAAAGATGATCATGTGTCCTTATGACCTAATAAACACATCACGGGCACTTTCCAATAAACATGACAGTGTCAATTACCAAAATACACTCTATTAAATAGTTAATTAAGAGATGAAATGGTTTTTCTAAATGGGTACAGGCAAGAACAGAAGAAAAAAGTTTTATGTATCAGAGGTAAAAGACCAAAATAAAGTTCAAGATCAGATCCCAGAACAAATCAATGGGATATATCACTGACTGTTCATCTAAATACTGTATACAGATAAATAGTGTATACTGATAAATTTCAGTATACAGTAGCAGATTCAGGGAAAGCAGTGTTCTGATTATCTACTGCTATGTAACAAAATCACACTAAAACTTAATGTCTTAAAACAACAATAATCATTTTTATTTTCTCTCACTGTATCTCAAAGTTAGGAATTTGGGAAGAGCTCTAATAAGCAGTTTTAGCTGAACAGTTCCAGCTCCTGCTGTTAGAGTCATGTAGTCTGTCCACATGAGGCAGTCTGGGATAGCAGGGCAATCCCAGGCTATACAGCTTAAAGACTGCTGAAGACTTCAAAACCAGTATTTTGTTGAGTTGGATAGGGAGCTCACCTTTTCTGACCACACCTTATTGCTCACAAGTGAATCACATGATCACCCAAATTCAAGGGAAGGGGGCATAAAATGCCACCTTAGGATGAAAGAATAATCAAGGGCACACTAAAAGAACATATGAGAAGGAAGACATTGTTACAACTACCTTCAGAAAATACAATCTGCCACAGAAAATATGGTAAAGTGACTCTTGAAATGGTCAAACATTTGAAACTGTCCCACAGGTTAACAAACTGATGACTAAAAGAAATTCTTGAGCTTGTCTTACAGAACAGCAACTAAGGGAACACCTTATTAAAAACCCTTCTGCTTGCAATCTGCTTCCATCAATCAAACTCATCTTAATTATTTCTTCTGACTCTTTAAACACCCCCTACAGATATACCTCTGTTGAATGGGTCCCTACTATATCAGGGGCTTATGCTGCTTTTCAGAAACTTGGAGTCAGCTCTTATCCAGTTTAAGCAGGCTAAGATTTTTGGTTGGAACCACTGACACTAAAACTGGGCCTATGCAAGTGTCCAACAAATGATGTCAGAGGGCTCAAAAATCCACCCTTAGATCATGCTAAGTGCCCCCAGTTTTGAACATGCACCTCAAGAAGCAGCATGTAACTTAGATACACCTGCAAAGAATACTGATTACCTCAGCTTTTCCCTACCAGCATTCACCTTTCCCCATGCCTAATACCACCCTGCTTCCTTATTCCATAAAGACTGCAAACCCCATGCCTTCAGGGAAGCGAATCTGAGACCTGTTCTCCTACCTCCTCACTTGGCTGCTTCCTGAATAAACTCCTTCTCTACTGCAAACCTTTGGGTCTGTTGCAAGCATTTTGGCCTACTGCACACAGGGCAAATGAACCTGGTTTAACAATACATTTAATCCATGTCTGACCTATTTCATAGGAAATACTTAAGCCACCTAAAATGCCTTTAAAAAACATGGCCCATGGATCTCATATTTTAAAGTAGAAATGATTCTTGAACAACACAGGTAAAACTATATGGGTGCAATTATGCACAGATTTTTTTCAATAAATGCATACTACAGTACTGTGTAACACAGTCAGTTGAACCCGAGGATGCAGAACCATAGAGTGCTGTTTCTTAGTCGCTCAATCGTGTCCGACTCTTGGCAACCCCACAAAGACTATAGCCCACCAGGCTCCTCTGTCCATAGGGATTCTCCAGGCAAGAATACTGGAGTGGATTGCCATGACCTCCTCCAGGCAATCTTTCCAACCCAGGGATCAAACGCAAGTCTCCCACACTGCAGGCAGATTCTTTACCATCTGAGCCACCAGGAAAGCAAGCCCATAGATACAGAGGGCCAACTGTAAAATTACACATAGATTTTTTTTTTACATCCATGAGGACTGGCACCCCCGCTGTTGCTCCAGGGTCAACTGATTTTGCCTAACAAATAATCTCATTCACTTAATAAAATTTTCATTTTCCCATATTCACTTAACTGCGAATTTCTAACCAGTAGATTTCTACTTGGAGTTGACATACTTGTAGCCAAAAACAACCCAATTCATTCTAGCTAGACTATTAAGAGGCCTCATATTATAAGTGGGCATATATTTTCTTTTAAAATTTTTGATAGACTCTCATCTAGAGGCAGCGGCAACCCACTCAAGTACTCTTGCCTGGAAAATCCCATGGACGGAGGAGCCTGGTAGGCTGCAATCCATGGGGTCTCGAAGAGTCGGACACGACTGAGCGACTTCACTTTCACTTTTCACTTTCATGCATTGGAGAAGGAAATGGCAACCCACTCCAGTGTTCTTGCCTGGAGAATCCCAGGGACGGGGGAGCCTGGTGGGCTGCCGTCTATGGGGTCGCACAGAGTCGGACACAACTGAAGCGACTTAGCAGCAGCAGCAACATCTTTTTACTATATTTTAATAACTCTAGAATCTTTATTTATATAAAGATTAACTCAAAAAACTTTAAAAAAGTAACCTGAGAGTCTTAAGTCTTTTGCTTAAGACTCAACATAAATGAAAACCTCCTCTGCAAGTGAGCTGTAAACAACAAAAAAAGGGATAAAATCCAAACTCAAAATGTACAAGTTGATAAGAATAGTGGGTTCCTTTTTCCTTTCAAAAATTAAGGCTTACAAAGCATTTTTCCAACAAACAAAAGAACAGCTCTAGCATCTTGGTTTTCAATAAAAGATGCTAGTGTCTAACCCTGTTGTAAGCACCATTGAAGCAAATATAATGGCCACTCTGTTTGCCTACACAGATACTGATGCCAATATTTAACTCTCTATATCCAATTTTCCCCAATGTCTAGGATACTTCTCAGTAAGGAATCTCAGTAGGTTCATCAGTCCTTAGGGCACTACACAACTATTTTGAATACTGACATTGCTGTGTAAGCAGGGCACTTTAGCAAGTTAAAATGGCTCATTATCCTGGAAAATTACACATTAAGAAAAATCAGACTCATAATTCCTTTAAGGGACATAAAAATCAAACACAAAAACATCTTTAAATATCAAGTTTTACTTCATCAGAGAGGAAATGTTAATTCTACAGCATTAAAATTACCAGCTGACAAGAAAACTTAAATTTTTCAGCAACGCCCATTTTCCTTTCTGTCCTTTCTGTCCCATCCTTTCTGTACCCAGTAGGGTAACGTCTCTACCATAAAGCCTATAGAAGAAGGACTGTGCTCTTGTTAACACGTTTGGTCAAAAGCAATTCCACTGCTTGCAAAAACATGCATTCAATTCCATTCTGGGAGAAAACAATTCTTAAAAAATAATCTCCAAAGTCACACATGATTTTTCTTTAGATAAATAATTGTGCTACAGGCTCTCCTTACCTTAATAAAAATATTTTCATATAAAGACATGTAATTTCTATCCTAATACTTTCAAACTCAGAAAAGTGAAATACCGTATACAAAGGTATCCTAATATTTCAAGTGTATTACCAAAGATAAGATTTCTTAAACATCTCTACAAAACAACAGAGAAATCAAAATATCCTATTTTGCTTAAAAATTCATGAAAGTTTCCATCTGATTTCACAATATATCTAAAATTAATATAAAAATATTTCACTCTTTTCCTCTCTGGCTGCTTTAAGATCAGCAACCATCATGAATAAAAACAGTAATTCTCCAGACCAGGAAGTTCATGACCAACCAAAAACAAACTGTCATCAATATCCTTCACCCTGGGAAGGCAAAAGTAGCTAAGATAGAAATTTAGGTAAAACTAGCCAAAATGTTACAAGACCACACCAGATGTCATCTTAGAATCTGGATTCAGAATCCATTTTGGTAGTGGCAAGACAAACGGCTTTGGCAGGTTTTACTATTCCTTAGATTACAGAAAGAAAAATGAACCCAAACACTGACATGCAAGATATGGCCTGTATAAGAAAAAACCTCAAGAAAACAGCAAAAGGAATGAAGAACAGAATGAAGGAAGTCAGGAGGACTGCAAAGGCCAACCTTGGTGCTGGCAAAAAGTGAGCTGGAGACCGGACAACAGAAGGAGTAAAGATTCTGCAGTGACTATGCAAATTTTTCATAAGATGATTAATAAACTAAGAACATTTATGTGAAATAAAAATATATATATACTTCAAATTATTCAGTAAAATTAACTTTAACAGGAAAATGTTCCAGGTATACCCTGATCATTACATGTAGACTACACACAAGTTTATCCAAAGAACTGACTCAGGCAGATTACTAATCATGTGCCCTATGTGGTCTAATTTAAAGCTATCGAAGCCTATTCATGAAGATTAGTAATTTTAAGAACAAGTTGACAGAATCAGATATTTCACTGTTTATAGAAGTAGTCAGATTTTGTTTAAAAGTTTTATTTAGTCTGATTACAATAGCAAACGTCTTTAACGATATAAAAGTGCTTTGAAGCTCCTGCTATATGCTGTATTTCCTGTTTCTCTTTTGTCACTTTCTTATGAATCCTTCTCAATCTGTTCCCAAGACTGAACTTAAAAACAGGCTCTACCCAGCCAAGGCAGCATTTTCCAAATCGTGGCAAATGGGACTGGCAAACTGTACACTTTAGCTCTAACCAGGAGAGTTACAAAATACATTAGCACATCAAAGACCTACAAAATGTCCTGAGATAAAAAAACTCAGTAGACCTCTTTGAAAGCCTACTGCTAAGTCGTTTCAGTCGTGTCCGACTCTGTGCGACCCCATAGACGGCAGCCCACCAGGCTCCCCTGTCCCTGGGATTCTCCCGGCAAGAACACTGGAGTGGGTTGCCATTTCCTTCTCCCTTAAGTACAAGAATACAGTCTCTCAGAAAACCTCCTATAGAGACACAGAACTTCAGATCCAAGGAAAGGAAAATATCTCAGGTCTTCAAAGATTTTCAAAGGGAGGAAAGGAAGCCAGGTTGAAAGAAGAAGGGGGAGGAGGTGGGAGAGGGGGGCAAAAGTGTGGCTTTACAGATGTCTCCTGCCACCTGAAGATACCCAGGCGTTATGGGACTTTACCCTGGGCTCCAGAGAAGGGAGGACTGGAACTCAGCCCTACCAGAAATCAGAACCAGAATTCGAGTTCTCTGCCAAGAAGAGGTGATCAGTCTCCAATCCTCAGCTCAGGCTGAGGCCCTTCGACCAGATTCCTGCATCCAGGACCGGGGGACTAGAAAAATGGGGAAGGATAGGAAGGATGAAGGAGAGGAAAGAGAGAGGGAAGGGGAGAGAGGTCAATAAAGTCTTTTGTTCCTTACCAGTCGGGGCACTCTGGCCAGTTGTCCATGTCAGGAGGAGACCAGGGACAAAAGGGTCCCAGTTGCGGCCACTGGGTCTGGTCCATTGGCAGGCAAGCTGGCCCCCGAGTACCTTGAGTGGTCAGGATGTCAGTCTCAGTGAAGAAGAGTCTCCACCAGGGTCGCCATTTGTTGCAGGGAAGGGAACCCCTTCCAGGGCCCCAAACTGGGCTCTTGTCTAACACTCGGAAATGAATTGTCCGAGGAGACATGTGCTGACAAAGCAAGAGATTTTATTGGGAAAGGCCACCCGGGTGGAGAGCAGTAGGGTAAGAGAAAGCCTGGCCTTTCACAAATTTCCAAACACGGCTAAGTAAGCAAAGTACCTGAGAAGCTCATTGATTACCACATCAGCCTTCTGAGGTAATGACTATACAAACATGAGCCAAACCTCCCACGAACTACAAGTGATTTAAAAAGCATGACCTTCCATTGATCCTCAAGACTACTTCTGAATAAACTATAAAGCCAGTTATTAAGAGTTGCAAAAATAAGTATGTATTAGAATGTACCAAAGACTTCAGTTTGTACACAATTACTAACTCTGGATGCTGCAACTCAAGATGCAGCAAAACTTCTACCAAATACGCACACTCAAAACATGGAATTCTGTAATTTTCAAGAGGAACAATCAATCATCATTAGTGAAACTGTGTTGTCTTTAGCTGGTTATGGTTTTTAATTATAATTATTCTTATTCCTAATTAAAAATTACCATTATTGAACTTCATGCTTCCCTGGTGGCTCAGAGGATAAAGCATCTGCCTGCAATGCAGGAGACTCAGGTTAGATCCCTGGCTTGGGTAGGTCCCCTGGAGAAGGAAATGGCAACCCACTCTAGTATTCTTGCCTGGAGAATCCCATGGACAGAGGAGCCTGGCAGGCTACAGTCCACGGGATCGCAAAGAGTCAGACACGACTGAGTGACTTCACTCACTCAATAAACCTGTGGAATGTGTTACACAATTCCATCATCAGTATTTGAGACCTACCATTTTCTAACTAGTCTAAACTTTTAGATAAGTATTTTTTTTTTTTGTCATTCAATTAGGAACCATCCATATTCCTAACTGCTGAACAAAGTTCCACTCCCCCAAAATGCTTATACCTTGACAATTTAGTTGCTATTACTCCACTAAAAAGAAGGAATTACTGAGCTACAGAATGACCCAGCTAAAGGGCTTGGATTAAAAGAGCTGGACGGTCACTGTTCTAAAAGTCCTCACCTTAGCTATGGGGCCACTAATGTACGGGCAGGTCTTCTCCCTGGTCACCATGTCCACACCAACCAAATACGGCACAAGGACTTGGAATTAGGGCCCTTCGTGGAAGTAATAATAACTTCTCTCATCTTGAATGTCAATGATCCCTCCAGTCTCAAGTTTTGGGTAGAAAGCTTCCAGGAAGGTCTTAAAACAACTTAATCCCATAACGAAGTCTCTTCTCAAAAATATTTCCTGGTCTGGTCTATCTTTAAAACTTTCCAGGTTCTGCTCTCTGATGACTGGGGGGGGGGGTGGGGTGTGGAAAGATGGGGGCGGGGGAGGGGTTGGGGTTCAAGAGGGAGGGGATATGTGTATCATTATGGCTGATTAATGTTGCTGTATGGCAGAAACCAAAACAACATTGGAAAGCAACTATCCTCCAATTTTGGGGGAAAAAAAAAACTTTGCCAGGTTCATATGTACAGCTTGCAACAAAACACTGTCAAGCACAGAAAGATACAGAAAAAAGGAGGGAAGTATTTGATGATTTGGGGGATTCTTATCTTTTTCTAGCTCTGAAAGTGACTTAATGCTTCTAAGAAGCCTACCCTATTAAGCCTTGTAACCACAGATTATTGTGCTAAAGATGGGATTAGAACACATACAACAAAGTAAAAATATCAGAGTTTAACAATTCAGAGAATTCTTGGTCAATTTATCAATTGAGAATCAAAGTCACAATGCTAAAAACTCTAGTGTTAAGATATTTCCTTCTCTAGAAACTGAGATCCAGAATGAAGAGAGTCAAGATAATAAGAGCAACACTGCACCTGACCTTGGCAAGTCAATTAACTGCTCTGATAATCCACAGAATTTACTGAAGAGGAGGCTAAACCACTGACGGATAAATCCTCCTCTTGTTCTCAAAGTCTAGATATTACCATGTATTGGAAGATGCTATTTCCCCGTAATACATTAGATACTCAGAAAATTATTAACTCAAATGGGTCACAAGGGTTATCACTTTAAAGCCATACACCCAATATTTATTGATCTTCAAACAATCTATGCTCTGCTCTGCAGAGTCAAATGTCCCATTTAGCAGCTAACTGATCTGTTCCTATCTCCTAAGGATTCTGCTCATGCTAATACCCATAATTATGATTATATTTGGAGAAGGCAATGGCACCCCACTCCAGTACTCTTGCCTGGAAAGTCCCATGGTCAGAAGAGCCTGGTAGGCTGCAGTCCATGAGGTTGCTAAGAGTCAGACACGACTGAGTGACTTCACTTTCACTTTTCACTTTCATGCATTGGACAAGAAAATGGCAACCCAATGCAGTATTCTTGCCTGGAGAATCCCAGGGACAGGGGAGCCTGGTGGGCTGCTGTCTACAGGGTTGCACAGAGTCGGACACGACTGAAGCGACTTAGCAGCATGATTATATTGGGTTAGCCAAAAAGTTCACTCAGATTTTCCCATAAGGTAGTACAGAAAAACTGGAATGAACTTTTTGGCCAACCCAATATTGTGAGCTACAATTCACAAGTTTTTAAAACCCTATACTTCTCAGAAATGTATTTAGGACCATCCTTCAAACTAGATGCATGATAAACACTTATGATCTCAGGGCTCTACTGAAAATTAATCCTTTGTCAGATCAATACATCTTTCTTTCTTTTTTTTTTTTAATGAAAGGAATTATTATCTTATTTCTTTAATTTTATTTTATTTTTAAACTTTACATAATTGTATTAGTTTTGCCAAACATCAAAATGAATCCACCACAGGTATACATGTGTTCCCCATCCTGAACCCTCCTCCCTCCTCCCTCCCCATACCATCCCTCTGGGTCGTCCCAGTGCACCAGCCCCAAGCATCCAGTATCGTGCATTGAACCTGGACTGGCAACTCGTTTCATACATGATATTTTACATGTTTCAATGCCATTCTCCCAAATCTTCCCACCCTCTCCCTCTCCCACAGAGTCCATAAGACTGTTCTATACATCAGTGTCTCTTTTGCTGTCTCGAACACAGGGTTATTGTTACCATCTTTCTAAATTCCATATATATGTGTTAGTATACTGTATTGGTGTTTTTCTTTCTGGCTTACTTCACTCTGTATAATAGGCTCCAGTTTCATCCACCTCATTAGAACTGATTCAAATGTATTCTTTTTAATGGCTGAGTAATACTCCATTATGTATATGTACCACAGCTTTCTTATCCATTCATCTGCTGATGGACATCTAGGTTGCTTCCATGTCCTGGCTATTATAAACAGTGCTGCGATGAACATTGGGGTACACGTGTCTCTTTCCCTTCTGGTTTCCTCAGTGTGTATGCCCAGCAGTGGGATTGCTGGATCATAAGGCAGGTCTATTTCCAGTTTTTTAAGGAATCTCCACACTGTTCTCCATAGTGGCTGTACTAGTTTGCATTCCCACCAACAGTGTAAGAGGGTTCCCTTTTCTCCACACCCTCTCCAGCATTTATTACTTGTAGACTTTTGGATCGCAGCCATTCTGACTGGTGTGAAATGGTACCTCATAGTGGTTTTGATTTGCATTTCTCTGATAATGAGTGATGTTGAGCATCTTTTCATGTGTTTGTTAGCCATCTGTATGTCTTCTTTGGAGAAATGTCTATTTAGTTCTTTGGCCCATTTTTTGATTGGGTCATTTATTTTTCTGGAGTTGAGCTGTAGGAGTTGCTTATATATTCTCGAGATTAGTTGTTTGTCAGTTGCTTCATTTGCTATTATCTTCTCCCATTCTGAAGGCTGTCTTTTCACCTTGCTAATAGTTTCCTTTGACGTGCAGAAGCTTTTAAGGTTAACTAGGTCCCTTTTGTTTATTTTTGCTTTTATTTCCAATATTCTGGGAGGTGGGTCATAGAGGATCCTGCTGTGATGTATGTCAGAGAGTGTTTTGCCTATGTTCTCCTCTAGGAGTTTTATAGTTTCTGGTCTTACGTTTAGATATTTAATCTAAACGTAATCTCAGCAATGTATTTAGGACCATCCTTCAAACTAGATGCATGATAAACACTTATGATCTCAGGGCTCTACTGAAAATTAATCCTTTGTCAGATCAATACATCTTTCTAAGCCCCTGTGTATCATATCTAGGAGTTTTTTTTAACACCAATGTGAACCTCAAAATACTTTAACAGATCATTTCCTCCACAGACCTGAACTATTTAAGAGCAATAAAAGTCAAAGAAGTTTTTTCCTTTACCTCTGAAAAAGCAGTCTTTATGTATTTATTCATTCTTAAGTCATATTCTACCTCATGTTAATTCAGGATGGACAGCAGCCATTATATAAAGTTCCATATACTTATTCCAAAATCTTTGGTAAAATCATTTCTACATACTCATTAAATTGGCTACAGGTTGTTCTTCCCCAAGAATCCAATTAAGAACGGGTCTTTTAAAAAATCAGGCATTTGCATAATGAAATTTATAATTTCACTCAATAATGAAAAACACTTGTTTGTAAGAGGTCAGGAGCACATAGAAATAAATTTAAGTTGAATTTTACCAGTATGCTTTCTGCCTAAACATTAAAGAATGAATTATTAAACCAGAATCTCTATTATACAGACACTCAAAGATATCTGAATGTGTTTTAAAAGGCTTATCAGCCCCTTGAAATTATATGAAAAACTGTGCATATGTGTATTTTTTCTGAGGAAAAGAGATCACACAAAGCTATGAGGAGATGCTCAAAGGGGTTTATGACCTTTGACTAAAACTCTACATTATGGGAGATATTTTAAAATGTTAATTCTCAGTTAATAGTTCAAAGTTTTTAAGTCAATACTCCAAAATAATAAGATACAGTGGTATGAATTCCTTACATTCAAGAAGGAGTTTTCAAGTGACTGCCATGCCAACATTTTTTGGCAAAAATTCCGTAACAACAAGAATGACCTAGAGGAGATATTTCAAAGTAATCTTAAAACTGTCAAATGGTTAAAATTTACACACAAACATATCACACACCTCACCAATGTCATTTCCATTTAGAATCTCTAATCCAGGCACATGACCTGATGTTACTATATTCTGTTTTATATACGAATAGTCAAGTCTCTCCAACTACTTATCCCTGTCATATAGTAAATTATATCTAATTTCTCTTGCTCAAAACACTGTAACATACAAGTCTCAAATATATTTACATGAAAAATTTTCCACTTCAGTTAGATTAGCATGTCCACTGTTACACTTATCAAGCTGTATGGTAACAACTGGTAAAAAACGATAACAACTGGTAAAAATGTCTAGGACTTGCTTCAAAATTTAAAAGGCAGGGGGGTCGGGGGGAATGAGTGAGGATACAGATAAAAAAGATTGTCCACAAGCTGAAAATTGTTAAAGCTGGTGTTATGTATGTATAAAAATATATACAAAGAAGAAAGCTCTTGAATCTGTCTTTAAGAAGCTCTCTGTTCTACTAGAACAAATAATTTCACAATTTGTATGGAAACACAAAAAACCTTGAATAGCCAAAGCAATCTTGAGAAAGAAGAATGGAACTGGAAGAATCAACCTGCTTGACTTCAGACTATACTACAAAGCTACAGTCATCAAGACAGTATGATACTGGCACAGAGACAGAAGTACAGAACAATGGAAAAAAGCAGAAGGCCCAGAGATAAATCCACGTACCTATGGACACCTTATCTTTGACAAAGGAGGCAACAAAATACAATGGAGAATAGAAAATCTCTTCAACAAGTGGTGCTGGGAAAACTGGTCAACCACCTGTAAAAGAAGAAAACTAGAACACTTTCTAACACCATGGTGGTAGTGGTGGTTTAGTCACTAAGTCTTGTCCAACTCTTGCAATCCCACGGACTGTGCCTGCCAGGCTCCTCTGTCCATGGGATTCTCCAGACAAGAATACTGGAGTAGGTTGCCATTTCCTTCTCCAGGGGATCTTCCTGACACAGGAATAGAACCCAGGTCTCCTGCATTGCAGGCATATGATTTGCCAACTCAAACTGGATTGAAGATCTAAATGTAAGACCAGAAACTATAAAACTCTTAGAGGAAAACATGGGCAGAACACTCTCTGACACAAATCACAGCAAGATCCTCTATGACCCACCTCCCAGAGTAATGGAAATAAAAACAAAAATAAACAAATAGGACCTAAATAAACTTCAAAGCTTTTGCACAAGGAAGGAAACTATAAGCAAGGTGAAAAGGCAGCCTTCAGAATGGGAAAAAATAATAGCAAACAAAACAACTGACAAAGAATTAATCTCAAAAACATACAAGCAACTCTTGCAGCTCAATTCCAGAAAAATAAACAACCCAATCAAAACATGGGCCAAGGAAATAAACAGACATTTCTCCAAAGAAGACATACAAATGGCTAACAAACACATGAAAAGATGCTCAATATCACTCATTATCAGAGAAATGCAAATCAAAACTGCAGTAAGGTACCATCTCACGCTGGTCAGAATGGCTGCCATCAAAAAGTCTACAAACAATAAATGCTGGAGAGGGTATGGAGAAAAGAGAACCCTCTTACACTGTTAGTGGGAACGCAAACTAGTATAGCCACTATGGAGAACAGTGTGGAGATTCCTTAAGAAATTGGAAACAGAACTGCCATGTGACTCAGCAATCCCACTGCGGGGCATACACATGGAAGAAACCAGAATTGAAAAAGACACATGTACCCCAATGTTCACTGCAGCACTGATTACAATAGCTAGGACATGGAAGCAACCTAGGTGTCCATCAGCAGACCAATGAATAAGGAAGCTGTGGTATGTATATACAATGGAATATCCCTCAGCTATTAAAAAAAAAAAAAAGAAAGCGTTTGAGTCAGTTGTAATGAAACTGGAGCCTATTACACAAGTGAAGTAAGTCAGAAAGAAAAACACCAATGCAGTGTATTAACACACATATATGGAATTTAGAAAGACAGTAATGATGACATTATATGCAAGACAGCAAATGAGACACAGATGTAAAGAACAGACTTTGGGACTATGTGGGAGAAGGCAAGGATGGGATGATATGAGAGAACAGCACTAAAACATGTATATTATCATATGTAAAAGAGATGACCAGTGCAAGTTTGATGCATGAAACAGGGCACTCAAAGCTGGTGCTCTGGGATAACCCAGAGGGATTGGGTGGGGAGAGGTAGGAGGAGGTTCAGGATGGGGGGAAACCTGTACACCTGTGGCTGATTCATGTCAATGCATGGCAAAAACCACCACAATAATGTAAAGTAATTAGCCTCCAATTAAATAATTTAAAAAAAAAGAAGCTCTCTGTTCTATCACACAAAGCAGACTTCTTTAAACTTTGTATTTTTATGTTTGCAATTTTCCATAATATAAAGTTTAAAGAAGTCTGCCTTGCCTATTAGAACAGAGAGCTTTTTAAAAACAGATTCAGGAACTTTCTTCTTTGTACATCTGCCCAGTAAAGAGCAAATACTTTTATACACATATTTCATTCTTTATGTGAAAGAGAGCAGTATTACTTCTCAATGAAACCTCAACAACTTGTTGATGATATTTTATTTAAACGATTCTTTTATTAACCCAGATAAAATATATTCTTTCATTCATTAACTACTTACTGTTTACCTACTTTCTCAGATAGTCTGTCTTGAAGAAGATATAAAAAGTAATTCATATTCTCTAATGAACCAAGAATCTGAAAATACCCTCAAGGATCCAGGGGAAAATGGGCAGGGAAGGAATACAATGGATGAAGAGAAAAGTAAAAAGCAACAAATACAGTTGTTTAAGAAAGGGCTTTAAGGCTTTCATATTTTTTAATAAGAAAAAAGGCATACAGTTTCTTCAAGCTAGACAGGTCTTTTAAGTTCCCCTCCTCATTCTGTTCTACAGATGAGGAAGCTAAAGCTCAGAGAGAGGAAGTGTCTTGCCTCAAGTTACACATCAAGTTGCTAACAAAACCAACATTAAAATTCAGATCTGCTGATTCACAGCGCAATGTAAATTTTCTGTATCAAAATTTTTTCTTCTACACTATAATATTCACTACCTGAAGAGAATGACTATTTTATTATTAATATACACTTCAATTCTGTATTATACCATACTAAAAAAAAGGCAATAGACTAAGTAAAGGTGGAAGACTGGGAAGAAAATGCAAAGAAACTGCTAAAACAGTTATACACAAAGACTACATGCACATACCACACTTCCTTAATTCTGAGACATATTTGGCTTTAAGACATAGTATCCATTTCATAAACATTTTTAAAGAAATATAGACACTGTAAAATCTTCATGTCAAAAAATACTAAAATGTGAAACCATATACCTCTAAAGCAATAAAATATAATGTACCCTCTAAGACACAAAAATCACTGTTATTTAAAACCCTGTGTCACAAGACACAAACACACAGAGCAAGAGTCCCATCTTCAAAGGTAAGGAAAAGTTACTCAATACCTAAAGCTATGTGGCATTCTTTTCGGTCGTATGTACTAATAAAGAAGTCCTTCTAGCCATACATCTCATATGCATGAGCTATGGGACCAGGAAAAGCAAAATTTGAATCTCAGCCCTGCTACTTAGCTCTCTGGAATTTGGAAAGTTACCAAATTCTCCGAATCTCATTCTCTTCATAAAATGAGATATCCACCTTAGAGAACTGCACAAGAATTAAATGTGATATTAATAATTTATTTAAGGAGCATAGTACAGTGGCTAGGTGAAATAGTTTCCTCCTACAATTCCTATGCGCCAAATGAAACTGAACTAAAAAGTACATCCCATTCTTGACTTACAAGGTTGGACTAAATCTATACTAGGACAAACATTTCTAATTTGCTTTGGAATGATTATTTGATAAGCAAAGATAATATTGAAATGTATCTCATTTCTTCTTCAAATTGGGAACAGAAAACATGACAAATTCTAAGTGTTTAGGTTAAATTTGTAAAATATGTAAACTCAGCACCTTCATGTAGCTATACTGAACTGACCCATTACAAACCCACTGAAGAGAGGAACTATAAATCCACAAGTGGGAGCAAGGAAGGGCTACATGTAGGTTTAGGGAAGGCCAAAAAGATAGATAAAATGACTCAGTGAGTGATCTGAAAGGTCTGGTTTTTTTAACTTTAAGTTCATTCATTAGACAATGTTCAGAAAAGCCAAGATCATATATCTATGATTCAGAGTGCTTTAGTAACCAGATCCTTCAGATTAGGCAAATGTACAGTTTCAGGTTGTTTCCAATAATAATTCATTTTCAAGATGGAACTGTGCCCACCAAAGTGGCTCATATGCAGTAGACACTGAGACAAGACTATCTTCCTTCCTATCCCAAACATAGATTGCTAAGTCGCTTCAGTCGTGTCCAACTCTTGTGCGACCCCATAGACGGCAGCCCACCAGGCTCCCCCATCCCTGGGATTCTCCAGGCAAGAATACTGGAGTGGGTTGCCATTTCCTTCTCCAATGCATGAAAGAGAAAAGTGAAAGTGAAGTCGCTCAGTGGTGTCCGACTCTTAGCGACCCCATGGACTGCAGCCTACCAGGCTCCTCCGTCCATGGATTTTCCAGGCAAGAGTACCGGAGTGGGGTGTCATTGCCTTCTCCAAACATAGACTAGGCCACCCACATATTCCCTCACTATTAGTTCATTTTAGTTGAACAGTTCCCCCCACTAATTATAAAAATAACAATGCTTGTTTTTATAAACTTGGAAAAATACAAAGAGCACCAGCATTTTTAAATTATCCATCACCTTACCAGCCAATAATTAAATTATTACAAAGGGACATATCAACATCTTTCCTATGAATTTGACCATAATTGTGATCATACCAAACTTTAAATTTGTATAGAGCACTTGCCACTAAACACAATTAACTACCAGCCTGTATCTAAATGTCTTTATTTTGGCTTTCTTGAGATTAAATTCACACTAGTTTTTTCCTTACTCAACTCAATGGTTTCTTCTCAATCTTTGTTCTTCTGAGTCTCTCAGCTACATATTTTGCTACTGATAACTTCCTCTTTAGCATAACTCTATCTTAAGTTTCCCTAAACAGTATATTCCTCAGTGTCTACAAAAGTCTCTCCAACTAATCTTTTTCTATTTCTTCACTGGCTGTCTTCTGTTAACTCCTGACAATCTCTAAAAATGGTCCAGGCCTGACCTTGAATTTGCTCGCCAACTTTGAATCTCCAGCACTTAACACAACGCCCAGCACAAAGTAGGTGTTCAATTCACATTCACTTATTGCCTTTGCCAACCCTGACCTGCCACTTACTAGCTGTATGACTCTGGTTAAATTAAATCTCTCTGAACCTCAGTTATCTCATCTATAAAGTAGGGATAATCAAAGGAAGATAAGGCTTGGAAAATTCAAAATAGCTTCTGGCACATAGTAGTACCCAATAAATTTTGCTATTAATATCAACATAATCTAGCACAGGAATCAAAAATATTTATTATTATATAAGCTTGAACACTAAATCTGTGATCAATCCAACTTAACTTTCACTATAGTCTTCTTACCATAACTATCAAAAAATATTCTTGTACTCATTTCTTTATTACCATCTCCAAGCCATCATTAAGTATTCTAAGTTCTCTCTCTGTAGCCACCATACAAAACCATCATTTATCAATTAGGCTATAACAAGACTTAGTTGATTTCCACACCCTTAAATCTTCAATCAAATCTAATTCCTTAAAACAATTTTTAATTTGTCACTCTTGCCCACAGGTGCTTGTAACATGTCCATACTACTGGCATATCATCCTGTCTTGCAATAACCCACACCCCAACTCCTAGTTCAAAAGATGGCTCAACACTCACCTCTTTCAGGAAACTTTCCCTGATTAATTCCACACCACTCAGATTACTCCTCTGCTCCCAGTCGCCTCAGCACCTCAGCACTTAGGTATTCTGTTATACTAAGAGTAAAATGTTATCACTAAATAGCATTACCAAGAAAGTACTTCCACAAAAGTATTTCTACATCCTAAAGAATGGTCCATTACCTACAATGCTTTGTTGATGTGGTTAATAAAGAAACATACAACAAATGCCCTCTTTGGTTTTCGTCCTTAACACTGTATTATTTTATGTGGGTAAGTGAGTGAGGGAAAGTTGCTGAGTTGTGTCTGACTCTTTGCAACCCCATGAATTATACATACACAGTCCATGGAATTCTCCAGGCCAGAATACTGGAGTGGGTAGCCTTTCCCTTCTCCAGGGGATCTTCCCAACCCAGGGATCAAACCCAGGTCTCCCACATTGCAGGCGGATTCTTTACCAGCTGAGGACAAGGGAAACCGTACGTTGGTAAAGAAGTACTTAATTCTTCATAATCCTTTTGCCCTACGCTCAAGCAGAAATTATACCTTAGTGGTAATCACCTTCTCCTGCTTAAATCCAATAGAAATGCATTAATGGACCATTTCATTTTCTACTACCTTTTCTCTTCTCACACCCCCAAATAAAAATTCGAAAGCTTTAAACAGTAAGGCAGTATCAATGACACCAAGTTAATCTTCCCTCTAAGTGAAAAGAACTTTGAACCTATCTAACCACAAAACTCTTCCCAAGGCTAAACAATTTCCCAACAAGCATGATACACAATCAAATTCTACATCAAAATGCTTGACTCTTATACAGCAACAGGACTACCTGTGTTCATTCTTATTGGGTTACTGTAAGAGATCTTATATTACTTTTATATTACACAGACAGTTGAGATACTCCCTTACATGGCAGAATTTCTTAAGTATCCTCTCATGTTCTCTTTAAACCAACACATTGGATTAAAAGAGTCCTCACTGTCATCCAATCAAAAGCAACCAATAATTGTGCCATTGCTTCCGGGAGGATGAGTTCCTGCTAAGGCAAAACAATGAGAGTTCATCAACAACAATTAGTGTTACAGGGATTGGAGGAGGGTTGGGGAGGAGGACAACCACCCTCAGAGGTGAGAGTTAACAAGACTGAGCGTTTGGCCATTGATGGCAAATAGATGGGGAAACAATGGAAAGAGTGAGAGACTTTATTTTCTCGGGCTCCAAAATCACTGCAGATGGTGACTGCAGCCATGAAATTAAAAGACACTTGCTCCTTGGAAGAAAAGCTATGACCAACCTAGACAGCATATTCAAAAGCAGAGACATTACTTTGCCAACAAAGGTCCCTCTAGTCAAAACTATGGTTTTTCCAGTAGTCATGTATGGATGTGAGAGTTGGACTATAAAGAAGGCTGAGTGCCAAAGAATTGATGCTTTTGAACTGCGGTGTTGGAGAAGACTCTTGAGAGTCCCTTGGACTGTAAGGAGATCCAACCAGTCCATTCTAAAGGACTGGGTGTTCATTGGAAGGACTGATGCTAAAGCTGAAACTCCAATACTCTGGCCACCTCATGTGAAGAGTTGACTCACTGGAAAAGACTCTGATGCTGGGAAGGATTGGGGGCAGGAGGAGAAGGGGACGACAGAGGATGAGATGGCTGGATTGCATCACCGACTCGATGGCCATGAGTTTGAATAAGCTCAGGGAGTTGGTGATGGACAGGAAAGCCTGGCATGCTGCAGTCCATGGGGTCGCAAAGAACGGACACGTCAATAACTGAATGACGAAAAGACTGAACTGAACTGAAGTGAGTAGTGAATGAACCTATTGCCCTGGCTTTTTAACTCCTACCTGACGAAATGGACAGTTATTCTTGCTGACTTACTCATAAAAGATCCACACCCTTCAGCTACCACAGATAAACCTATCTCCTTTGCTGCGTGTATAATTTCTCCTAACTGGCCTCCTGACGCCTTCTAGTCAAACAGCGTGCCCCCACACCTCACCTAAAACCTTCGTCTCTCAGTTTAGTCATCTTCCGGCTTTAGGAAGTGCCTCGTACTCCAGACCCACGTGTCCCAAGCCTCTCCTCCCTTCACTCCCAGTTGATTTCCTCCCAGTTTTTGTCAATGCCGACTTCCGAGAGACCAAACACGCGCCCTGGCTCCGCACCTTCTCCGAGGACTCCTTTTTCTGAGCATCACCCTATTCCCATTACTTTCTTCGTCCCCAGATCCAGAATCCTTCCATCACAGGCCTCCTTTCACTGCCACACTCGAGCACACAAACCTGCTCCTCTGTTAACTATTTTGCCTCACCTTCGCCACCTCTACGCAGCTTCCCCGCCCCAGGCGGCGCCCACAGGCTCCGCGTCTGCAAACCAGGCCCCTCCCTACGGCTCCGCTCTGGGTCCTGGCCCTCCAGAGGGCGGTGGCCCCGCCAAGCCGCGCGGAGACCATCCGGCAGAAGCTTGCACCCCCGGCTCGAAGCAGCAGGGGGTGGGGGTTTGGGTTTGGGGTGGGGGTGGGGGTTGGGGCGGGGGCTGGGCGGGGGCTGGGCGGCGGGTACTGCCCCCGCCTCAACCGGGCCTGCCTCCACAGCTCCCAGAGCCGCGGCCCGGGCCAGGCGAGGAGGGGCCCGCCGCCAGCTTCTCCAGCCTGGGGTTCCCGCCTCTCACCTAGTCGCAGAGGCTCTGGCCTCGCTTTCCTCCCGGCCGTCCAGCGAGGGCTCAGCCGCCGTCGCCGTCGCGCTCTCCTCACTCGCTCTTTCACCGCCCCAGACCGGTGCTGAAGAGCGGACGGGTAGTGGCAAGCCCATTGGCTGTGGCCCGTACTCGCGTCAGCCGGCCCCGACCCGGACCTCGGAATGTGACTGGCTGGCGCGGCGCCTTTTCTCCAAGTCTTGTCCTGATTGGCTCTCCCGCGCCCCTTACCAGAGGACCGCTCACCCTCCTCCGGGGTCTGGCCTCCCACCCCCTCAACCCCGTTTCCATCCGGGCGGGAGGGGGACGCGAAGGGCCAATGGGAGGGCGGAGAGAGGCTCGGGAGGTGGGCTCTGCAGCCGACCAGCCCGCGGGGCAAGTTCAGCCAATGGGCGCACCCCCCACATCCCGGGCTCAGGAGCGCCCCCGCTGGCAGCTAGTGTTCCGGCGGGTCTCGCCCACGGCCACGCCCGGGCTGCCCGTCGCCTGGAAGCGGCACCGGGTGGAAAGGCTGGGAAGATGCGGCGAAGCGGGTCCGAGCGACCGCGGGTAGCCATTGTGGCGTGCTCCAGCACTGTCTACGTGAGGCCCAGCGCTCGCCTTGGCGAGGCTGGTTCGGGTCGGTGAGAGCCGAGCTGCGGATCTGTGGTCCCCTGGAGCCTCCGCGACGTGCTCTAGAGAGAGCGGGAGCCGAGCATACGTCTCGTCCAGCCCCGCGGGACTGTGGGCCAAATATTTCCACTTAGCACTTCTTCCAGAATAATTTCATATAAAACTTATCCATGGTGAGAAAAATTAGAGTAAAGTTTACCTCACCGAGGGAAGAGGGGGAAATGGAAGGGGCCCAGGGCACCTTCAGGGTAACTAGGACCGTTTGCCTCTTGATCCGGGTGGTAGTTACTGAGGTGGTGTATGCCTCGGTAAAAATTCTCCGAGTCGTACAATTAAGATGTTGGGCACCCAACGCACTTTATGTATAAATATCTCAATTTTTTAATGATAAAAGAATTGTGAGAAAGAACTCTTGTCATAATATTATTATAACCTTGGGCTCCATGGGACACCCACGGTATAAACAATCCACTGGGATTTAACTATAATTCAAAAAGTAGAAACTATAGGAAGGAAAAAAAAAAGGACTGAGAATTTAAAACGAGTGAAGTTCCTGGCACGCTGAATAAAACTCACAGATTGGTGCTTTCAGTTCAGCTCAGTCGCTCAGTCGTATCCGACGCTCTGCGACCACATGAATCGCAGCACGCCAGGCCTCCCTGTCCATCACCAACTCCCGGAGTTCACATAAACTCATGTACATCGAGTCGATGATGCCATCCAGCCATCTCATCCTCTGTCGTCCCCTTCTCCTGCCCCCAATCCCTCAGGGACTTTTCCAGTGAGTCAACTCGTCGCATGAGATGGCCATGGGCTAAGATGGTTCAGAAGATTTACAGCCTGTTTCAGTGCCTGACACTCAGAACAAAAGCACCCAGGGTGCTGCACCTAATTTAAAACTACATAAGTTTACTGAGCTGCCTACTTTGTGGCCTCCCTAAGTTATAAACCCAGGAAACGTTATAGTTCTGTAAATAAAAGTAAATTGCACCAAGTCAAAAATTTATTATCGTAGTTTACAGCCTAAAGTTATTATATATTGCTGAGAATATACATAGGAATAGACACCAAAAACATATGCTACTGATGAAGTTGTTATAGCTGTTTATAAATTCCCTCAGACTTTCATAACTTCTTTAAAAACAGAAGACAAGATCAAGCTTTAATTTTTTTATTCAAATAGTACCTCTTCCTGCTGTGAGGAAATACTTTTCTTATGGTATGTATTAATAACATTTTCTAACTCATATATTGTTCTGTCAGGGTTTCATTAAACAGTTCTTTTGAGGTTCTTCACTCCATCTTTACAACAACTCTATGCAACTATTCATTTATTCATCTGAATTTTGTAGAAGAGAAAATTGGGGCTCAATGAGACAAGTAATTTGCCCCAAATCATATATCTGTTAGGTGGTAGAAGTGGGGTTGAAATCTAGGTCTATTTGATGCAAAATTCCATAATCTTTCTACAGTGCCACATTTGCCTCCTCCAAAACAAAATCAGGTCATTTTGCTTTGTCCTTATTCATCTTTGTACTCCCCACAATGAGTAGCACAGAATCTTGCCTATGTCTCTGATGGAACTCATGGGGTTAATAAGTGATTATCACCATGCTTTATTTTTATAGATTTCATAACAAAGTGTGAACTACTTAAAAGTAACTTTTTTTGATCAAACGAAAGGGAACACAATTTTGTAGCTGCAGTAAACAACCCATTACAACTATCTAGAATGCACCATAAATGCACTTTCATAGTATAGACTGAGCACAGCATAGAAAGAGTTTTAGGTAGCTTTTGTGAAGAGAGTCAAATTTCTAGTGAGCACAGTTATTCTCTGCAATTCTTTTGTGTTCTCTACCTTGGCTGCAAAGAAAGGCAAAGCCAAAGAATGCTCAAACTACCACACAATTGTACTCATCTCACACGCTAGTAAAGTAATGCTCAAAATTCTCCAAGGCAGGCTTCAGCAATATATGAACCGTGAACTTCCAGATGTTCAAGCTGGTTTTAGAAAAGGCAGAGAAACCAGAGATCAAATTGCCAACATCCGCTGGATCATCGAAAAGGCAAGAGAGTTCCAGAAAAACATCTATTTCTGCTTTATTGACTATGCCAAAGCCTTTGACAGTGTGGATCACAATAAACTGTGGAAAATTCTGAAAGAGATGGGAATACCAGACCACTTGACCTGCCTCTTGAGAAACCTATATGCAGGTCAGGAAGCAACAGTTAGAACTGGACATGGAACAACAGACTGCTTCCAAATAGGAAAAGGAGTATGTCAAGGCTGTATATTGTCACCCTGCTTATTTAACTTATATGCAAAGTACATCATGAGAAATGCTGGGCTGGAAGAAGCACAAGCTGGAATCAAGATTGCCAGGAGAAATATCAACCTCAGATATGCAGATGACACCACCCTTATGGCAGAAAGTGAAGAAGAACTAAAGGGCATCTTGATGAAAGTGAAAGAGGAGGGTGAAAAAGTTGGCCTAAAGCTCAACATTCAGAAAACGAAGATCATGGCATCTGGTCCCATCACTTCATGGGAAATAGATGCAGAAACAGGGGAAATAGATGGGGAAACAGTGGAAACAGTGTCAGACTTTATTTTCTTGGGCTCCAAAATCACTGCAGGTGGTGACTGCAGCCATGAAATTAAAAGACACTTACTCCTTGGAAGGAAAGTTATGACCAACCTAGACAGCATATTCAAAAGCAGAGACATTACTTTGCCAACAAAGGTCCGTCTAGTCAAGGCTATAGTTTTTCCAGTGGTCGTGTATGGATGTGAGAGTTGGACTGTGAAGAAAGCTGAGTGTCGAAGAATTGATGCTTTTGAACTGTGGTGTTGGAGAAGACTCTTGAGAGTCCCTTGGACTGCAAGGAGATCCAACCAGTCCATTCTAAAGGAGATCAATGCTGGGTGTTCATTGGAGGGACTGATGCTAAAGCTGAAACTCCAATATTTTGGCCACCTCATGCAAAGAGTTGACTCATTGGAAAAGACTCTGATGCTGGGAGGAATTGGGGGCAGGAGGAGAAGGGGACGACAGAGGATGAGATGGCTGGATGGCATCACTGACTCAATGGATGTGAGTTTGAATGAACTCCAGGAGATGGTGATGGACAGGGAGGCCTGGCGTGCTGCGATTCATGGGGTCACAAAGAGTTGGACACGACTGAGCGACTGAACTGAACCTTGGCTGCATACAATTATGACATTCAGAATTGTTCCGCTTTAAACATAAAGTCTGTTATTAAAAAAACAGACAAATCATGTGATGGCAGCATTTAGAGGAACCTATTCCAGAAGCTATCCTGAAGAGACAGCTCCGAGAACCAGGCAGCCCAGAAACCCAGGCATGGAGATTAATCCTGCTGGAGAAAGGGGTTCATTATGGTGGATGAACTGAAACACTTCCTGTATAATTACTAAGTGTTGAAAGGCTCCATGCTACTGTTGTGTCAGAGATGGAGAGCTTATCATTAAAGTGACCAGTGATAACACTCCAAAGCATGCTTTGAGACCTGGTTTCTTGTCTACTTTTGCCCTTACAGGGGCTTCCCTAGTGTCTCAGACGGTAAAGCGTCTGCCTGCAATGCGGGAGACCCAGGTTTGATCCCTGGGTCGGGAAGATCCCTTGGAGAAGGAAACGGCAATCCACTCCAGTATCCTTGCCTGGAGAATCTCATGGACAGAGGAGCCTGGTAGGCTACAGTCCACAGGTTGCAAAGAGTTGGACACGACTGAGCTACTTCACTTTTCACTTTCTTTGCCCTTAAAAAGACCAAGGGGGATAACTCAGACCTTCAAAAAAGAAAGGTGTATCATCTGTTACTATAATACATACCAGGTGGTTGAATTCAATCCTTTACCTTAGATGGTGAGTTTCATAGCCAGCAGCAATGCTAATACAGTACTAATTGTCAGCTTAGAAAAGGAAATTGCTCCATTATTTGAAGAATTGAGACAAATTGTGGATTTCTTAATCTGGCAGTTTCTTACCTTCATCGTATCAAACACACTACCAATCCGTCAGTCTTTAGGCCACAAGGAAGGGCCCCTTTTCCACCTTACACTGGTGAAAGAGCCTATAGATAGAATTTATGAACAGATTGATTGTTATCTTTTCTTGTGTAGGGCTTTTTCTTATTTAGTGAGAAGGTTCAATCTATCACAGCTCCTATGCAGTTAGTCCAGTCACCAAATATGTATGAGATCCTATTTAGTGGCTCAGAATCAAAATGATACTTTGATCCCCTTGAGCAATGAACTGTTCAGTATGTACAATATTGTACATGCCTGCAGAATGAAGCAGACTCTTTATTGTGAATAATGAGGGCATATTTTTCTTCATATTACTTTCTTTGCATTGAGTATTAGGAAGAAAAAAATGGCTTGTTGTCATTTTTCAGTCGCTAAGTTGTGTCCAACTCTTTCTGACCCAATGGACTGTAGCATGCCAGGCTTTCCTTTAACCCTCTATTTCCCAGGGTTTGCTCAAGTTCATGAGTATTGAGTCAGTGATGCTGCCTAACCATCTCATCCTCTGTCATCCCCTTCTCCTCCTGCCTTCAATCTTTCCCAGCATTAAGGTCTTTTCCAGTGTGTTGGCTTTTCGTATCAGGTGGCCAAAGTACTGGAGCTTCAGCTTTAGCATCAGTCCTTCCAATGAATATTCAGGGTTGATTTCCTTTAGGATTTATTAGTTTTATCTCCTTGCAGTCCAAAGGACTCTCAAGAGTCTTCTCCAGCACCACAATTTGAAAGAATCAATTCTTTGGTGCTCAACCTATTTTTGTGGTCTTTTTTTAATGGCTTAACAAAAGTAAAAAACCAATGTATCACTGGCTTTCCTTTGTACATACTTTTTTGGGGGTGTAAGGAGTCTTACTAACTGATTTGATTCTTCCCAGAGAGTGCTGCTCTTTAATGGAAATGAAAATGATACCGAATGTTTTTTTATTCCACTCTGCTTTCTATAACCAATCAGTATTTTTTAATGTTTGTGTGTTTTTTATAACATTTAGATGTGATTCATTATTGAATTCTGTTTCCACTGTTAGTATGTATGTAAACATAGTAGTATAGCCCTTTTTTTTGTATATGAGTATAAATGAAATAGTATTTTTTAAAAGTACAGTTTGAGCACTGCGTAAGTTTTCTCTCCCCATACTGTTTTCAAACACTTAAAAATTATAATTCATTTAATTCACTCTTTCAACCACATGAATAAATGATTGTTTTTTATCTGGTCTGGAGACAACTTTACCTAACATCAGTCAGTCATTCAGTTCAGTTATTCAGTCATGTCCAACTCTTTGCAGCCCCATGGACTGCAGCACGCCAGGCTCCCCTGTCCATCACCAACTCCCGGAGCCTGCTCAAACTCATGTCCATTGAGTCGGTGATGCCATCTGAACATCTCATCCTCTGTCGTCCCCTTCTCCTCCCTTCAATCTTTCCCAGCATCAGAGTCTTTTCCAGTGAGTCAGTTCTTCGAGTCAGGTGGACAAAGTATTGGAGCTTCAACTTCAGCATCAGTCCTTCCAATGAATATTCAGGACTGATTTCCTTTAGGATTGACTGGTTGGATCTCCTTGTTGTCCAAGGGACTCTCAAGAGTCTTCTCCAACACCACAGTTCAAAAGCATCAATTCTTTGGTGCTCAGCTTTCTTTATAGTCCAACTCTCACATCCATACATGACTACTGGAAAAAACCATAGCTTTGACTAGACGGACCTTGTCGGCAAAGTAATGTCTCTGCTTTTTAATGTGCTGTCTAGGCTGGTCATAGCTTTTTTTCCAAGGAGCAATCATCTTTTAATTTCATGGCTGCAGTCACCATCTGCAGTAATTTTGGAGCCCCCCAAAATAAAGTCTGTCACTGTTTCCATTGTTTCCCTATCTATTTGCCATGAAGTGATGGGACCAGATGCCATGATCTTAGTTTTTTGAATGTTGAGTTGTTTTTTTTTTTTCAATTTGTTTCAATTGTTTATTAACCAGATTACAATAATAATCCTGGTAAATACCTTAGTTCATCCTTCTAATAAGCCTGTTGATCTGGTCTTCCCTGTTGCCAGCATCTCCACCTTCTACAAAATGGGTGGTCTTTTTCTTCATTCCACCTCGTGGAGAAGACAATTTAAAGGGCCACAGGAAGTTGTTTGCTTCTTTGAAACGTTTTCCAACGGTATAGATCTCATGAATCAGATCCTCCATGCAGATGATTCCATATTTCCCAAGAGATCGAGCAATCAATGCGTTGTCTGTCAGGGCAATTCGCTTTTTGTTATTTTGCCATAACCACGCTTGTAAATCAATTCATTTACAGACTTCAGATTTGGGTACCCCCATGCAATGTATGGCTCCACAATTCTCAGCATGTTAATTGATGCCTTGTTGAGCTTCACAAAGGTGCCGTTGAATATCTGCCGGAGGCGAAGGAGCTTCAGCACCTTTCGAACCTTTGGGCTCACACTGTTGATACCTCTGATCCTGATGACAAACGCCAGTTTGGGTTCTGCAGGTACATAGAAGTTACCAGCTTTTCGTGCCATCCTAGCCATTCAAATTTCAGTTCTGTACATCTGCCTGTATTCCTTGTGGTAATGCTTAGCTTTTTCATAAATAAGCTTCCTCCTTGCCTTTCGAAGCATCTTTTGGGCAAACTTCTTTCTCAGTCGCTTGATCTTAAGCTCTGCGAAATTCTTCCGCTTTTTCTTAAGGGTTTCTGGCACAGCAGGAACCTTCTTTTTCTTCTCTTCTGCACCCTCCATGGTTCCAGCCGGGAAAGAGTGAATGTTGAGTTTTAAGCCAGCTACTTCACTCTCATTTTTCACTTTCATCAAGAGGCTCTTGAGTTCCTGTTTGCTTTCTGCCAGAAGGGTGGTGTCATCTGCATACCTAGGTTATTGATATTTCTCCTGGCAATCTTAATTCCAGCTTGTGTTTCATCCAGCTTGGCATCTCACATGATGTACTCTGCGTATAAGTTAAATAAGCAGGGTAACAATATACAGCCAAGAAACAAGATGACAGAGTAGAAGGATGTGTACTCATCTTCTCCTGTGAGAACTCCAAAAGTGCAACTCGCTGCTGAACAACCATTGACAGCAGAATGTTGGATCCAATCAAAAAAAGATACCCCACGTCCAGGGGCAAAGGAGAAGCCCCAACAAGATGGTAGGAGGGGTGAAATCACATTTAGAATCAAACATCATACCCACTAGTGATGCTCAGATGGCTCAAGCAAAACCTTGTATGCACCAGGACCTAGAGGCCCCACAGAGACTGAGCCAGACTTGCCTTTGAGTGTTGTCTCCTGTGGAGGCACGGGTCAGCAGTGACCTGCCTCTGGGACAGAGGTTCTGGCTGCAGCAGACCTGGGACACCCAGAGTGTGGCATAAGCTCTCTTGGAGGAGGTCACCCTTGCCCTCACCATGCAGCTGCCAAGCAGATGACCCACAAACTGCAGAAAAATTATACCAAAGAAATTCTCACACTGTTAAGGACGTTCTAGGACTCACAACTGATTTCCCAACCTAGGGATCTGGCAAAGGGACTGAGAACCCCCAGGGAGTTTGACTTTGGAGGCCAGTGAGAGACTTGAGTCAGACTTGCCTGTGAGATCAGAAGTGGGTCAACAGTGTGGCCTCAGGCCAAACAACAGGGAGGGAACACAGCCCTGCCCTTCCAACAGTTGAATTCTCAGGCCTAGCCAAAAAGACTTAGGAGGCAAAATTTTGTCTCCCCTACAATTTCTTGGTGATAAGGTTGGGAGTTTAACAGTTGGGACACTCAGATATCCTAGGACCTCTGACAAAAAACTGGCAGAAGGTAACAATTCTTACATAGTGGTCCTTTAAATCTCTGCCTGCATGCCCCAACCAAAACAAGAAAAATGAAAGTCTCTCCTTATCTTTTCCCTTTCTAAATGTAGATTGTCAGGAGGAAAATACATGTGAAAATTAGTTCTTTGAATTGTGACACTTGTAAATTTGGTTCCCAGTACCTATTGGCAATAATCCACAGGCTCCTTGTCTTTGTTTTTTTTTTTTTTTTTTTTTCTGTTTCTTTAGTAGTATTTGTCATAAGGAGAAAAATCATAAAATGAGATGCCCCATTCATCTTGTTTCTTGTCATCAGAGCTTGGCTTTGTGACCAGTGAAAATATTTTATCTGGTCTCCACCAGCTGGACTGGACGGTACAAGTGTTGGGTTGAGTCAGGTAACCAGCCAAACATGCTAGAAATCAAGACACAAAATGACAAGCAGCATTCTCATTGTCCAACCTTGCCAGCTTTGTCTTAATTAGAGATTCCAACTCCTAGGGAGCCTTTGTTTTACCTTCATTGTCTTCCTAGAGCTGCTGCTGCTAAGTTGCTTCAGTCGTGTCCGACTCTGTGCGACCCCATAGATGGCGGCCCATCAAGCTCCCCCGTCCCTGGGATTCTCCAGGCAAGAACACTGGAGTGGGTTGCCATTTCCTTCTCCAATGCATGAAAGTGAAAAGTGAAAGTGAAGTCGTTCAGTCGTGTCTGACTCTTAGCGACCCCATGAACTGCAGCCCACAAGGCTCCTCCGTCCATGGGATTTGCCAGGCAAGAGTACTGGAGTGGAGTGCCATTTGCTACCTATGAAAGTGAAAGTGAAGTCGCTCAGTCGTGTCCCGCTCTTTGCGAACCCATGGACTGTAGCCTACCAGGCTCCTCTGTCCATGGGATTTTCCAGGCAATAGTACTGGAGTGGATTGCCATTTCCTTCTCCAGGGGATCTTCCCAACCCAGGGATTGAACCCGGGTCTCACGCATTGTAGACAGACACTTTACCATCTGAACCACCAGGGAAGTCCCTTGGTACCTATGGGAAGGTCAAATTGAAAGGAAAAAATAAGACAAAGGTAACTCTTCTTTAAGTTTGTAAATTTTGCTTTTCTGTATTTATACCTAACACATGGCTAAGATTTAAAATGAAAACTGTAACATCTCTTTTCATATCTGTCTCTATATGTCTATGTGTATATGTAATATTTTTCTATCTCTGTATGATATTGCCAAAATTACTTTGTAAAAGAGTTCTATTTAATTGGCTTAAAACATAAATGCTTACACAAATTAGGTATTCATAAAACTCTCAGAAATATAGAAACTAACCCAAATGTTCCTCAGGTACACAGCATCTGGGATGAAAGCTAGCGTAAGTTTGTTGGTTTTAGTAAAAGCAGTTATGTCTCCAGAATTGTCAGCATTAAATGTAATGACACACAGAATGTATTCTATTAATATTTGGGTTTACTAGTCAAAAGAATTTGTTATCTCAACTAGATGTTTGAGATTGTAAAATTTTAAAATCAGAAGGTATAATGAAAATAAATTGCTTGATGCACGTCAAACACAACAATATGTTTAAAAAGTTGGAAAAAGTCATGTTTTAACTTTTAGGTTCTTTGCTTCTATGGTTTTTAAAACATATTTGCCTGATTTATCTACAGGAAAAATAATTTATACTTGTTTTTTTATTAACAAACAGTAACATAATGAAGTATTATATCTACTTAAAAATAGTTTCCAAAATCTGTTCTGAAGCTCGAGGCCATAAAGTTATATTAAGTTAATTTATGGATATTCAAATCTGTATGCTTGTCCAGAAGCAACAGTTACAACTAGACATGGAACAATGGACTGGTTCCAAGTTTGGAAAGGAGTACGTCAAGGCTGTGTATTGTCTGTCACCCTGTTTATTTAACTTATATGCAGAGTACCTCATGCAAAATGCCAGGCTGGATGAAGCACAAGCTGGAATCAAAATTGCCATATCAATAACCTCAGATATGCAGATGACACCACCGTTATGGCAGAAAGCGAAGAGGAACTGAAGAGCCTCTTGATGAAAGTGAAAGAGGAGAGTGAAGAAGCTGGCTTAAAACTCAACATTCATAAAACTAAGATCATGGCATCCAGTCCCATCACCACATGGCAAATAGATGGGGAAGCAATGGGACATGACTGAGAGACTGAACTGAACTGAACTGATGGATATTCATTGAATATCTAGATCATTTCTAAATAAGATAATACACTAAAACTTTAATTGCTAAACCTAAGTTTATTTACTTTTGGCTTCTTAATTTTTAGGTAAAGGATTTGAAGGTAAAGAATCTGCCTACAATGCAGGAAACCTGGGTTTGATTCCTGAGTCAGGAATATCTCCAGGAGAAGAGAATGGCAACCCACTTCAGTATTCTTGCCTGGAGAATCACATGGACAGAGGAGCCTGGCAGCCTATAGTCCATGGGGTCGCAAAGAGTTGGACATGACTGAGCAACTAACACTTCTTAATTTTTGCAAAGAGAAAAAAGATATTTGAAGGTCTGTTACTATACATATTTTTTGCCACATTAAAAAAAATGTGTATATGAAAAAGCATATATCTCTAAAACTTACAAATTTTTGTAATTATGTGCCAGGTATACCTCATTTTATTACACTTCACAGTATTGTGCAGGAGACTGCCTGCGATGCAGGAGACCTGAGCTCAATCCCTGGGTCAGGAAGATACCCTGGAGTATGAAGTGGCAACCCACTCCAGTATCCTTGCTTGGAAAATTCCATGGACAGGGGAGCCTGGTAGGCTCTAGTCCATGGGGTCACAAGGGGTCGGACACAACTGAGTACATACACACCCATAAGATGTTTTTTAAATGATTGAAATAATATGTGGATAGAAATGAGTAAAATTTTTTCTCTGTTAACATGACAAAGTTTATTAGATTATTGGTCTGCTTTTGTAAAATTAAAAATTTTTTTAATACAGTTTTTAAAGGCTATGCTACATTTGGTCTGCTTTTAATACAAGATCATAAAAGGATGTTTTCTTTATTTTTGTTTAATCTGTCAAGGAAATAAATATTTTGTGTTTGATCAAAATAATTTCCTATTTTTCACACTGTATTTATTAAGTCTTTGCTTACTTACAAAAACTGAGTCTTCAATATTAAAATAGCTGATGGGTTTTTTTTTTTTTAAACACCTATGTAATTTTGTGCATTTCCCTTTAAAATCTTTCAGTAGTCACCTTAATTAGATATCTGTTTTTCAGTTACCTGTGATACTACTTAAGTGTTTTAAACCTTTTGACAATTTTGATAAATTTCCCCCAATCAAATTCAGATGAAGACTTTTTGACCTTGAACTAACTTGGATTTTCCGTATGGCCTCCAGAAGATCTCAAAAGACTTGTTCCCTCTCCTTAAAAAGAGAGAGAGAGATTAATTAGCTTATTTAAAGTGTTAAATTACATAGAAAGCATTGTTTAAAATGCTAAACAACTTTGATTTGTTTATATTTGTACTCCTTTCCGTATTTGGAACCAGTATGTTGTTCCATGTCCATGTTGCTTCCTGACCTGCATACAGAGTTCTCAAGAGGCAGGTCAAGTGGTCTGGTATTCCCATCTCTTTAAGAATTTTTCACAGTTTGTGGTGATCCACATAGTCAAAGGCTTTGGCATAGTCAATAAAGCAGAAATAAATGTTTTTCTGGAATTCTCTTGCTTTTTCGATGATCCAACAGATGTTGACAATTTGATCTCTGGTTCCTCTGCCTTTTCTAAATCCAACTTGAAA
Source organism: Bubalus bubalis (assembly GCF_019923935.1). Classification (NCBI taxonomy): domain Eukaryota; kingdom Metazoa; phylum Chordata; class Mammalia; order Artiodactyla; family Bovidae; genus Bubalus; species Bubalus bubalis. The sequence continues at coordinate 46,360,436 of NC_059172.1, read as the reverse complement.
GTATATTGGGTACCTCAAGAAGAGCAGAATTCACCTAAATCCATGGGTACTATGGCACATGGGTACATAGGCAAAGTCTGATGGTGAATTCTTGATTGGCTTCTTATCCTTGAAAGACTTTTAAAGTTTCAGCCTAAGATTCCTTAATAAAAGTTCTATCAAAGCAGACTTTAAAAAAACCTATATGATAAGTCATTCTTGCTGCACTTATGTAAATAATCAGGCTAAGTTTAACAAAAGTAAACTTATTTTACAAAAAGAAAATAGTCTTACTGTAATTATGTTTAATAAAAATGGGGTTGACTCTGGAGAGAAAACATATTTCAGTGAAAAACTATAACACATTCTTATAACTATTAGATTCTAATTGTGTTCACTGTCTTTGAGGTTTTGTTACCTACTCACAAACTGCTCTGGATTTTGAATTCTAGTTTCCTCTAGTATATGGCTACCACTCTCCAAATGATCACTTCTAATTTTTCTCCCACTTTTCTGACTTGAAATCACTAAGAACTAAAAATGCCCTTTTCCCCAAGTCCTAAAATCTAAAACTAGATGACAATATAAACTTCAGAAAAATCACCACAACAAATCATACATTAAAAGAAAACCTTCATGCCTGCTGTCTTGTGTGGGCCACTCAGAAAATTCACCAGAACACCCAGCACCATAACCAGAGACTTTTAAACTTCAAACCAGGACATTCATCAAAGTACAAAACACTGCCCTCCTCGTTTTACCATCTAAAGATGCTTCGAAGCTTAAATCTAGAAATCTTCTCACCTGGCTGTCCTCTGTACTCAGAAACTAGGTTTCCAACTGTTAATATTTATTTTTCTTTTGTTTCCATTAAAATATACTCGTTGAATGCCTGATTGTTCACATCAAATAGAGATCTAATTTAGGTGAATTACTACTCTCACCTGTACCACTGCCTCCTGAACTGAGACACTATTGTTCAAATGAACTGACCTATTCTCAAGACTAAGAGACTTATTCAATGAGAAACAGAATAATCTGCCAACTCAGATTCTGGATTATGAATCTTTAGGGGGAAGTTTCAAAGTAGAGGAATAAAAAGTGGCAGACTCTGCCACTTCAAAATATGCTACTTTGACATAAGGATTATTTTGAACTAAAGGCACTTGAATGAATGCTGCTACTGTTACTGGGTCACTTCAGTCATGTCTGACTTTTTGCTACCCCATGGACTGTAACCTGCCAGGTTCCTCTGGCCATGGGATTCTGCAGGCAAGAATACTGGAGTGGGTTGCCAAGCTCTCCTCCAGAGGATCTTCACAACCCAGGGATCAAATCCACATCTCTTATGTCTCCAGCATTGGCAGGCAGGTTCTTTACTACTAGTGCACCTGCTATTTGAAACAATAACAGATGCCAAAAAGGCTTCTAATCTCCCCATTTCTTCCTAAAAACAGGAGGTGAAATCTGTGTGAAGGATACCCTCCCTATGCCAGGAGAAAGAAACATTCTTCAATAGGGAATTAAAGCTGAGAGAATCCTGTATAAGCAGACCTGTTAAAATAATTCTTGTCTTTCTTTAATCTTCCCACGTAATTTAGTTACTTTCCCACAGTTTCTTCTTTGTTTCACATAATGTAAAAGCCTGTAGGTTTTGCCATTTTTTTGTGTGTGGTGCAGGGGGGAGGTCTTCGTTTTCTTATCAAGCTCCTGTGTCATGTAAAACATATAAGTGTGTATATATTTGTCTTATGTCAGTTTAATTCTCAGACCCTGTTGAAAGCCTCTAAGAAGATAGAGGTAAATGTTGCCTACGTTTTTGAGCATCTCCTCTAGACCCTGTTTATTGATAACAGTGTTCTGTTGTTAGTTGGCTCACAGGTATTGGACAAAGAACAGTAAATGTAATATTTCTTTAAATACCACCTGTTGTCTTTTTTACAAGTGTCACTGTGAACAGAAGTAACTGTCTTGATGGCCAGTTTTTTCCCACAACTAATTTGGTAGTCATTTGCCCATCTTTTGTGTATAGCATTGGCATTTATTTGGAACTTACTTTGGGGGTGGTAGTAAATCAATAGAACCCTGAGACCTGGAAGTTATTTTCTTTTTCCTGCCTTTTTTTCTTTTTCTTTTTTAGTGATTTACTCCCTTTGTGCACCAGTCAGAAAAGAGCTGCTGCCAATGCCCAGAAGTGAGAATCACTAGTTCATTATCTGTATTCTAGCACCACAACATGTCCAAGGTGTAAGTCACAAACTCTGACTCCCCTCTGTCCTGCTCTTTGGGTGGTTCTTTTAGAGAACTGTGCCTAAAAAGTCTCTGAAATCAGTATCAGCTCACCCTTGAGCTTCTAGGGAGAGGCCTCTTACAGAAACAGTTGAAACAAAGGACCTGAACGGGGAGAGCCTTAGGCGGCAAACCACACCTATGTGTAAAAAAATTGCCAGTGATTACAAATATTTGACTCTTAAGGAAATAAAATTTACATTTGACTCAGTCCCCAATCATTTATTTTCTAGAGCGGAGAACAGTGCACAGATTAGTTTCTCCATGAAAAAAAGCCATTTTACCACTCTGTTATGATATTTATTAGTGCAGCCAATTGTATGGTTTTTTCCAATGAATTAATCAGTGGTTAGCTTGAGAAGAATAGAACAGTGATGAAGAGTCCTGACTCTAGGGACTTCCCTGGTGGTCCAATGGTTAAGAATCCATCTTCCACAGCAAGGGACACAGATTTGATCCCTGATCTGGGAACTATGAGGGCTTCCTGGTAGCTTAGCTGGTAAAGAATCTGCCTGCAATGCAGGAGACTCGGGTTCAATTCTTGGAAAGATCCCCAGAAGAAGGAAATGGTAACCCACTCCAGTATTCTTGCCTGGAGAATCCCATGGACAGAGGAACCTGGCAGGCTATAGTCCATGGGATCACAAGAGTCGGCCATGACTTAGTGAGCAAATCACCCCTGGGAACTAAGATCCCACACGCCTTGAAGCAGATAAGGCCTCAAGCTGCAACTCCTGAGCCTATGTGCCACAACTAGAGAGAAGCCTGGTGTACTGCAACAAAAGATTCTGCATGCTCCAACAAAGACCCGATGCAGCCATAAATAAATTAATAAAATTAGTTTTTTTAAAAAAAAGACTTCCCTGTTGATCCAGTGGTTAAGAATCTTCTTGCCAATGCAGAGGACACAGGTTCCATTCCTAGTCCAGAAAGGTTCCACATGCCACAGGACAACTAAGCTCATGCACTACAAGTACTGAGTCTGTGTGCACAGCTACTGTACCCTGCGCACCTGAGAGTCTGTGCTCCGCAACAAGAGAAGCCGCCACAATGAGAAGCCCAAGCACCACAGCTAGAGAGTAGCTTCTGCTCACTGCAACTAGAGAAAACCCACAAATGCTGCAACAAAATAAAGAGAGGAGAGACATATGTCCTGACTCTGGCACTGAACACCTGGCATTACACCACCTAGTAAGTGGTACAATCCAAGCACTACCACTTACTATCTGTGTGACCGTGGGCAAGTTATTTACCCTCTTTGTCTCAGTTTCCTGGGGGTAAAATGGAAATAGCAGTAACAGCATTTACATCATAGAAATGCTATCAAGCTGAATGAGTTAATATTATATTTTAAAGCATTTTAGTATATAATAGGCCCTATGTAAAGGCTTATTTTTATGATTGTTATATCCTAAGAGGGCAAGTAGAGTGAAAGATTTCTCATAACCAATAATGTCTCTGTCTTTTGAAGATATACAAACATGCCGAACATTTTAGAAATACTATTTCCAAACTCCACAGCAAGATAGGTATTATTGTCTCCATTTTACAAAGAAGTGGAAGGTTAGTAAATTTAATTTCATTGCCTAAGCGCACATAACTATCTGAATAATGAGGTTGGGGAATTCTAACAAGGTGTGCCTAATTCCAAAACATGTGCCCTTCCACTGCACAATAGTCTTCTAAAAGTTACCTGACCATTGATTATTTTCATGACTCAACTCAAAATATGCTGCATTTATTTATATCCACACTATTTTAGGACTGGTCTAAGAGTCATTTTGCCCATCTCCTTTCACAAGTGGGAAAATTGTGTTCTTAAGAAAGTAAGTGGCTTTCCCAACACTAATTATTACTTAATCACTGTTAAGTAGCCATTGAATATCAACTGAACATTGCTGGTAGGGAAAGAAATGAATTCATGTGTATCGCTTATCACATTGCCTTTTACTTAGTAAGCAATCAACACCAGCTATTTTTGTCATTGTTCATTTATTCATTTAATAAACATTTGTTAGGTATTTCTGACAAACATCTGGGAGTACAAAAATTAATAGGATATGATTCCTTTTGAATGTCCACTAGTTGTTCAGTATGGGAGCCATTAACCACATATAGCTATTGAGCACTTGAAATGTGGCCAGTCTAGATTGGAATATGCTATAAGTATAAAAAAGGCAAAATTTTGAAGACTTAGTACCAAGAAATAAGATAAAATACCTCATTGATAAATATGTTGCATATTGAAATGATAATATTGTGATGTATTAGTCTAGATTAAAATATTTAAATTCTTTTAATCTATTTCTCTTTACATTTTTAATATGACTACTAAAAAAATTACATGTGGCTAGTATTATATTTCTATTGGACAACATTGATCAAGATGGCAAAAAAATAATGACAATTAAAGGTAGTCTAACAAGAAGTCACTCAGTAATGTCCAACTCTTTGCAACCTTGTGGACTGTAGCCCACCAGGCTTCTCTGTCCCTGGAATTCTCTAGGCAAGAATTACTAGAGTGGGTAGCTATTCCCTTCTCCAAGGGATCTTCCCGACCTAGGAATCGAACTCAAAGCTACCATACAACTGCACACGCTAGCAAAATAATTCTCAAAATCCTTCAAGCTAGGCTTCAGTGGCACATGAACTGGGAACTTCCAGATGTATAAGCTGGATTTAGAAAAGGCAGAGGAACCAGAGATCAAATTGCCAACATCCATTGGATCATAGAGAAAGCAAGGGAATTCCAGAAAAACATCTACTTTTACTTCATCGACTATGCTAAAGCCTTTGACTGTGTGGATCGTAACAAACTGTGGAAAATTCTTAATGAGATGGGAATACCAGACCACTTTACCTACCTCCTGAGAAATCCATATGCAGGTCAAGAAGCAATGGTTAGAACCAGATATGGAAAACAGACTGGTTCAAAATTGGGAAAGGAGTACAACAAGGCCGTATATTTTCATCCTGCGTATTTAACTTATATGCAGAGTACATCATGGTGGGCTGGATGAATCATAAGGTGGAATAAGATTGCTGAGAGAAATATCAATAACCTCAAATATGCAGATATTAACGCCCTAATGGCAGAAAGTGAAGAGGAACTAAAGAGCATCTTGATGAAGGTGAAAGAAGAGAGTGAAAAAGCTGGCTTGAAACTCAACCTTCAAAAAAACTAAGATCATAGCATCTGGTCCCATCATGTCATGGCAAACGGTTGGGGGAAAAGTGGAAACAGTAGCACATTTTATTTTCTTGGGCTCCAAAATCACTGCAGATGGTGATTGCAGCCATGAAATTAAAAGACACTTGCTCCTTGGAAGAAAAGCTATGACCAACCTAGACAGCACATTGAAAAGCAGAGACATCACTTTGCAGACAAAGATCCGTATAGTTAAAGCTATGATCTTTCAAGTAGTCACGTACCGGTGTGAGAGTTGGACCATAAAGAAGGCTGCATGCCAAAGAATTGATGCTTTTGAACTATGGTACTGGAGAAGATTCTTGAGAGTCCCTCCGACAGCAAGGAGAGCTTTACCAATCAATCCCTAAGGAACTCAACCCTGAATACTCATTGGAAGGACTGATGCTGAAGCTGAAGCTCCAATACTTTGGCCACATAATACAAAAAGCCAACTCACTGGAAAAGACTCCGACACTGGGAAAGATTGAGGCTTCCCTTGAGGAGAAGGGGGCGACAGAGGATGAGATGGTTGGATGGCATCGCCAACTCAATGGGACATGATTTTGAGCAAACTCTGGGAGATAGTGAAGGACAGGGATGCCTGGTATGCTGCAGTGCTTGGAGTTGCAAAGATCGGACACAACTTAGCGAATGAACAAGCAGAATAAACCGATTAGCAGAGTCATTAAAACATTGGTGGGAGCACAGAGGACAAACTGCCCAGAAGTCAAGAAAATCTTCACAGAGGAGGTAAAATTTGACTTGAATCCTAAAGGATAAGTAAGAATATCGTCAGATGAATATTTTCCAGGCAGAAGATAAACATGTATAATGTCATATAAACATGAAAGAATAACTGACACATTTTTAGTTTGGGGATGAGAAAATGGGAAAGGAGGAGAGATTCAGATGGCTATAACTTGGGCCACGTTAGTGGGAATCCGTAAGAAGAAAGGGCCACAAAAGATATCTCAGAAGTAGAACTAATGGGACTTGGTAACTCTTGTCAGGGAAGCAACAAAAAAAGAGGGATGAAGAGAGATACCTAGTTGTTTTTGCACATGGCTATGTATTGACTTTTCCTTCTGTTCATTCACCAAATAATTTATGAAGACTTATTTAGGTGCCAGGTAGTAGGCAGTAGTGCATAATGGGCTCCTGGTGACAATGTCTTAACATTATGTGATTATGTTTTAAAGATTCATGAAGGATCAGAAAAGAATATATTATTAAATTCACATTTAATTACTGTCCTGGGCTTCCCTGGTGGCTCAGTGGTAAAGAATGCTCCTGTCAATACAGGAGACATGGGTTTGATCCCTGGTCTGTGAAGATCCCCTGCAGAAGGAAATGGCAACCCACTCCAGTATTCTTGCCTGGAAAGCCCCAAGGACTGAGGAGCCTGGCAGACTACAGCCCATGGATTGCGAAGAGTTGGACACAACCTAGCGACTCAACAACAACAACAACTGGCCCACTATTGAAACTTTTATTTTACTTCTGTGGAATAATCTTATTTTCAGGGACATTAAAGGATCAAAGATCTTGTGTTAAGGTGAGAGTAGGGGGTTCCTTATCTAATGAGACAGTCAGAGGAGGAATCTGATTCCTGAGGGGAGAGATCAATCCACAGACTGGCAGGTGTAAAGTCTGACCATATGAAGTTTAGAAAGAATGTGAAGAAATAAGAGCTCCTTCATAAACTGCTTGCAGATTAGCACATTGCATTTTGAAAAGCAATTTCAAGGTTTGCACTAAAATTGAAAATGTACATTTCATAGAAGTCAGCCATTGGATTTATGTATCCCTGAGCACTGTTATGGAAAGCAAGGCTCTAGCAACCCAGGCATGTGTGGGAAGAAAATGTGAGAGCTTCTATAGATGTGTTTTTAAAATATGTATATATTCGGAAAGTGTGGAACTGTTAGTCACTCAGTCATGTCCAACTCTGTGATCCATGGACTGTATGTAGCCTGCCATTTCTTGAAATTGTCCATTTCTTGATGTTAAGTTTATTTACGGTAGTAATCACACACACAAAAGTATATGTAAGAAAGTTTGAATAATGAAGAAGAAACAAATGTTTAGCAACTTTATTTTTCATTTTAGCTTACATAAGAAGATGTTCTCCTTACCTCTGCCTGACTCAATAACATATTTCCATTTTTAATATAGAGTTTGGTGAACTTTGAGTGGTAAACAAAAGTTCTTGGTTACAATAGTTACTAAAAATTTACAACCAGGTTAGAGTCATGTTGGCCAGAACTTGAGGTACATGGCAAAGGTTTAGGATGGGTAAAAAATTGAGAAGGGGAAAGGACCTCGTACTTGAAATACAAATGACATGTGTACTTCTCTCTTCATCTCTGAGAAGTGGCAAGTCATGTTACACAGACCTTCAAACATAGAATGATAAGGAAAAGCACAGGTAATGTATACAGCGATGAAAGAAAAATTATGCAGGAGAGAGAAAATCAAGTTCTTTTCTTTCAACACAGTAAGAACCTGATAGAGGCTGGAATCTAGAGTCATTGTTTATTGGTGTTATACCCTAACTTTTCCAGTATATAGCCACAACATTTACTTAATAAAAACATCAAGGGGGCTGAGGGAATCTCACTTTTTAAAGTGGTATTCACCTTATTCAAGAAAGCAAAAGGGATGCCAAGATATCAGGAATATCTTGTATGTAGCAAGTATGGTTGTTACTGGATTTATTGCTGGGAGAGCTGGCTATTGGGAAGCCTAATGGGCTGGACTGTGCTTTTGAACTGTGGTGTTGGAGAAGACTCTTGAGAGTCCCTTGGACTGCAAGGAGATCCAACCAGTCTATTCTGAAGGGGATCAGCCCTGGGATTTCTTTGGAAGGAATGATGCTAAAGCTGAAACTCCAGTACTTTGGCCACCTCATGCGAAGAGTTGACTCATTGGAAAAGACTCTGATGCTGGGAGGGATTGAGGGCAGGAGGAAAAGGGGACGACAGAGGATGAGATGGCTGGATGGCATCACTGACTCGCTGGACGTGAGTCTGAGTGAACTCTGGGAGTTGGTAATGGACAGGGAGGCCTGGCGTGCTGCTATTCATGGGGTCGCAAAGAGTCAGACACGACTGAGCAACTGAACTGAACTGAACTGAATGGGCTGGAACAACAATGTGGATAAAGGGGTGCTGGGAGGTGGGGGAGGACTTGGGGAGGGAACCCATCAGATTGTAAGGTCTGAATGTGAGGCTTACTAGTCCAGAAAGTAGACTTTGAACCCTAGAATGAACATATTCTCAGTGAGAGATTCATACAGAATTTTCTGCGTTGGTGCAAATAGCTTGAAAGCTGGATGATTGGTTTATACAGGGGATGTATTTTTCTAGTGACAGTATGTTCATGTGCCCTGCCACTGCACTGCATTCCTTTCCCAGAACCACAGTTCCTGTAGGCTGAATAAACAATCTTAACATTTTTGGATAGAAGATCTTTCTGCAATGAGAAGTGCTGTGACAGAAATTCAAATAAGAATGCTTCCAAGGACAGAGAGGTTGTGCAACTTTTCCAAAGTCACACAAGATCACTGAGCTGCGGGGATATAAATTACCTCCCTGTGGTCACAAAGCCAGCAAATGACAATGTGTGTGTGTTCAGTTGCCAAGTTGTGTCTGACTCTTTGCGACCCCATGGATTGTGGCATGCCAGGCCTCCCTGTCCCTCACCATCCCCTGGAGTTTGCCCAAGTTCATGTCCATTGAATGGGTAATACCATCCAACTATCTCATCTTCTATCCCCCTCTTCTCCTTCTGCCTTCAAGCTTCCTGATCCAGGGATCAAACCTACGTTTCCCACACTGCAGGTGGACTCTTTACTGTCTGAGCCACCATGAAAGTCCTGACTCACTGGAAAAAAACCCTGATATTGGGGAAATGACAGACACAGGATTAAGAAAAGTCTGTATGAGATAATTGGATTAAAGTTTTACTGAGCAAGGCCCTGCCCACCAGAGCAAGACCCAGTTTTCCCCACCACCAGTCCCTCACATCAGGAAGCTTACACAAGCCTCCTAACCTCCTCCATCAGATAACAGAAGAAGCAAGAAGAACCACAATCCCATATCAGTTAGAACAAAAAGCACATTCAGTTCAGTTCAGTTCATTCACTCAGTCATGTCTGACTCTTTGTGACCCCACGGACTGCAGCACGCCAGGCCTCCCTGTCCATTACAGAAAGTAAATCAGGATGAAAAAGCAGAAAGTTGTGTCCCAGATGAAGGGACAAGATAAAACCCCAGAAAAACAACTAAATGAAGTGGAGATAGGCAACCTTCCAGAAAAATAATTCAGAATAATGATAGTGAAGATGATCCAGGGTCTTGAGAAAACAATGGAGAAGATGCAAGAAATGTTTACCAAAGACCTAGAAGGACTAAAAAACAAACAAACAGATGAATAATACACCAGAAGGAATCAGTAATAAATAACTGAGACAGAACAGATAAATGACCTGCAGGACAGAATGGTGGAAACCACTGCCACAGAACGAAATATAGAAAAAAGAATGAAAAGAAAGAAAAAAAAATAAAGACAACATAAGAGACTTCTGGGACAACAGTAAATGCACAAACACTCACATCATATATGCTTCACCCAGTTTCCCCTACTGTGTGTTATATCTTTTACACAAACAGTACAATTATCAAAGCTTTCTACTGATGTCCTTTTTCTATTCCTAATCCAACCTGGTATCCCATATTGCATTTAGTCATCACATTTCCTTTACATTTCCATTACCATTTCCCTTCCAATCTTTGACAGTTTCTAAGTCTTTGAGTTCGGGTAAACTCTGGGAGCTGGTGATGGACAGGGAGGCCTGGTGTGCTGCGGTCTACCGTGGGGTTGCAAAGAGTTGGACATGACTGAGTGAACTGAACTGAACTGAACTGAAGTCTCTTTGTTCTTTACGACTTTGAGAGTTTTGAAGAGTACTGGTCAGATACTTTGTCAAATATCCTTTAGTTTGGGTTTTTCTCACGATTATACAAGAGTTATGAATTCAGGGGGAAATTACCACAGAAGTAAGGTGACTTTTCCTCATATCATTTAGCAGGGGATATATGGTATCGGAGAAGGCAATGGCACCCCACTCCAGTACTCTTGCCTGGAAAATCCCATGGATGGATGAGCCTGGTAGGCTGCAGTCCATGGGGTCGCAAAGAGTTGGACACGACTGAGCGACTTGACTTTCACTTTTCACTTTCATGCATTGGAGAAGGAAATGGCAACCCACTCCAGTGTTCTTGCCTGGAGAATCCCAGGGATGGGGGAGCCTGGTGGGCTGCCGTCTATGGGGTCGCACAGAGTCGGACACAACTGAAGCGACTTAGCAGCAGCAGCAGCAGCATATCATATCAAAATGATTTGTCACTGATGATGTTAACCTTATCCACTTGGTCAAGGTAGTACCTGCCAGCTTTCTCCACTGGAAAGTTACCATTTTTCTTTCCCATACTCTGTTCATTGGAAGCAAGCCACTAAATCCAGCCCACACTCAAGGAGAGGGGAATTCTCTCTCTCTCTTAGAGGAAGAAATATCTAGAAATATAGTTTTGAATTCTTTTATAAATTAATTAATTTATTTTAATTGTAGTCTAATTCTTTACAATATTGTGGTGGGTTTTGCCAAACATTGACATGAATCAGCCATGGGTGTACATGTGTCCCCCATCCTGATTCCCTCATCTCACATCCCTCCCATCCCATCCCTCTTGGTTGTCCCAGTGCACTGGCTTTGAGTGCCCTGCTTCATGCATCGAACTTGGACTGGTCATCTATTTCATATATGGTAATATAAATGTTTCAATGCTATTCTCTCAAATCATCCCACCCTTGCCTTCTCCCACAGAGTCCAAAAGTCTGTTCTTTACATCGGTGTCTCTTTTGCTCTCTTGCATATAAGGTCATCATTACCATCTTTCTAAATTCCATATACATGCATTAATATACTGCATTAGTGTTTTTCTTTCTGACTTACTTCACTCTGTATAATAGGCTCCAGTTTCATCCACCTCATTAGAACTGACTCAAATGCGCTCTTTTTTATAGCTGAGTAACATTCCATTGTGTATATATACCACTGAGTAACATTCCATTGTGTAGATGTACCACAACTTCCTTATCTATTCGTCTGCCGATGGACTTCTAGGTTGCTTCCATGTCCTAGTTGTTGTAAACAGTGCTGCAATGAACATTGGGGTACACATGTCTCTTTCAATTCTGGTTTCCTCAGTGTGTATGCCCCGCAGTGGGATTGCTGAGTCACATGGCAGTTCTATTTCCAGTTTCTTAAGGAATCTCCACACTGTTCTCCATAGTGGCTGTACTAGTTTGCATTCCCACCAACAGTGTAAGAGGGTTCCCTTTTCTCCATACCCTCTCCAGCATTTATTGTTTGTAGACTTTTTGATGGCAGCCATTCTGACCAGCGTGAGATGGTACCTCATTAAGGTCTTGATTTGCATTTCTCTAATAATGAGTGAAGTTGAGCATCTTTTCATATGTTTGTTAGCCATCTGTATGTCTTCTTTGGAGAAATGTCTGTTTATTTCTTTGGCCCATGTTTTGATTGGGTCATTTATTTTTCTGGTATTGAGCTGCAGGAGTTGCTTGTATATTTTGGAGATTAATTCTTTATCAGCTGTTTTGTTTGCTATTATTTTCTCCAGTTCTGAAAGCTGTCTTTTCACCTTGTTTATAGTTTCCTTCATTGTGCAAAAGCTTTGAAGTTTAATTAGGTCCCATTTGTTTATTTTTTGTTTTGTTTTTATTTCCATTACTCTGGGAGGTGGGTCATAGAGGATCTTGCTGTGATTTATGTCAGAGAGTGTTTTGTCTATGTTTTCCTCAAAGAATTTTATAGTTTCTGGTCTTACGTTTAGATCTTTAATCCATTTTTAGTTTATTTTTGTGTATGGTGTTAGAAAGTGTTCTAGTTTCATTCTTTTACAAGTGGTTGACCAGTTTTCCCAGTACCACTTGTTAAAGAGATTTTCTTTTCTCCATTGTATATTTTTACCTCCTTTTTCAAAGATAAGGTGTCCATAGGTGCATGGATTTATCTCTGGGCTTTCTGTTTTGTTCCACTGATCCATATTTCTGTCTTTGTGCCAGTACCATACTGTCTTGATGACTGGTAGCTTTGTGGTATAGTCCGAAGTCAGGCAGGTTGATTTCTCCAGTTCCATTCTTCTTTCTCAAGATTGCTTTGACCATTCGAGGTTTTTTGTATTTCCATACAAATTGTGAAATTATTTGTTCTAGTTTTGTGAAAAATACCGTTGGTAGCTTGATGGGAATTGCATTGAGTCTATAGATTGCTTTGGGTGGTATATTCATTTTCACTATATTGATTCTTCTGATCCATGAACATGGTATATTTCTCCATCTATTTGTGTCATCTTTGATTTCTTTCATCAGTGTTTTATAGTTTTCTATATATGGGTCTTTTGTTTCTTTAGGTAAATTTATTCCTATGTATTTTATTCTTATTGTTGCAATGGTTAATGGGATTGTTTCCTTGATTTCTCTTTCTGTTTTCTCATTGTTAGTGTATAGGAATGCAAGGGATTTCTGTATATTAATTTTATATCCTGCAACTTTACTAGGTTCACTGATTATCTCTAGTAAATTTCTTGTTGTGTGTTTAGGGTTTTCTATATAGAGAATCATGTCATCTGCAAACAGTGAGAGTTTTACTTCTTCTTTTCCAATTTGGGTTCCTTTTATTTCTTTTTCTTCTTTGATTGTGGTGGCTAGGACTTCCAAAACTATGTTGAATAGTAGTGGTGAGAGTGGGCACCCTTTTCTTGTTCCTGATTTTAAGGGAAATGCTTTCAATTTTTTGCCATTGAGGATAATGTTTCCTGTGGGTTTATCATAGATGGTTTTTATTATGTTGAGGTACGTTCCTTCCATGTCCACTTTCTGGAGAATTTTTATCATACATGGGTGCTGAATTTTGTCAGAGGCTTTTTCTGCATCTATGGAGATAATCATATGGCTTTTATCTTTCAATTTGTTACTATGGTGTATCACATTGATTGATTTGCAAATATTGAAGAATCCTTGCATACCTGGAATAAAGCCCACTTGGTCATGATGTATAATCTTTTCTTTTGTAAGAAAAATTTTTTCTTTCTTTCACATTTACATATCTACTTATTTATTCAGTGGTTTGTTTATATCAGTATAAGTTCATGGATATTTATTTTATTCTATGTATTATAAGAGAATACTGTCATTATTTTGTTGCTGAAATAGTTGCAGCTTTGGTCAGATTTTTCTAGTTCTGAAAGTTATTTCAAGTTATTTCAGGTTGCCTCAGAGTTATTTCAGGTTATCTCTTGAGTCCTTTTATTGGAGAATTATATTTAGGAACCAAGATCTGAGTCCTGAGTGTGCTTATTGCTGCTGAGTTGCCACTATTTCTCAGCCCACTCAGTGAACAGAACTAGCAAATGTGTGTGTGTGTGTGTCTGTGTGGGTATGTACATATAGACATTAATCCATGTAAACACACACATGCATGTTTCTGTATCTGTGTGTGTATATCTTACAATAAACATGAGTTCATACATCCCTAACTCTAATACAACACTACAGGATTAATTCTAGCCTTTTCTCCTTAATTAATTTTTATTTTTTTCTTAATTAATTTTTAACTTTATTTTCTGAGAGTTAGAAATATGGCTCCTATTATCTATACCATTCAATTATTCTATCCTGTGTATGTGATAGTCACTCAGTGGTTTCCATCTGTTTGTGACTCCATGGACTGTAGCCCACCAGGCTTCTCTGTCCGTGGAATTCTCCAGACAAGAATAGTGAAGTAGGTAGCCATTCCCTTTTCCAGGGTCTGACCCAGGGATCGAACCCAGGTCTCCTTCATTGCAGGCGGATTTTTTACTGTGTGATCCACCAAAGAAGACCTTATTCTACCCGTGTATGTATATAAAGTAATTTCAGAAATGTTAACTCAGACTAACTAGTTCTTTCTGTCTTTAGCCTTGAAGTATCCTGTCAAAATATGTTTTTCCAAAGTCACTTAAGTCAGCTCCTGTTTTTTCCACTTCCTTCTGTCAAGTTATAGTGTACATTTGTAATATTAGGTTCATTCATCATTGTCTGCATTCCATCCTGAGATTTCTGCACATCCTGGTTGATATTTTTTAATTTGCATGCAGAAATCCACTACTTGTGATGCTAATTCTATGGGTTGTGACAAAGGCATAAGTCATCTGTCTATAACTACAGTATCATACAGAATATTCCCATTACCCTATAAATTCCCCTGTGCAGCTGACTTGTAGTCTGAATTGTTTTAAAATACTAGTTTCCCCTATTAATTGATTTATTCACTTTATCTACATAGTTGTTTGTAGGGCCTAAGAGACATTTTGCTGGCTTCTTACATATGCTGAGTTGATAAGTTTAGTATTCAAAGAGCAATATGCCTTTTCATTTCTAAAACTGTGGAAGGCTCCTCATTGCTTCTTACTCCACTGCCATGTGTTGATATTAACTCATTTATAGCTCATCTATAAAATTATGACTCCAGAATTGCTTCTAAAAGACTCATTTTGGGCTGAACTATAAGACTGTTCCATTTCCTTCTCTATGTAATATCATATCGGAGTAAGATATGGAAAACTTTATTGGAAAGCAAAGATTTATATTTAATCTGTTATTTGCAATTGATGAGGACTTCGTATAATAAGTAACTGCCAGGGCAATTGGTAAGGATGCTGCTTGTTCAAACATTAGAACCTAGTCTTCAAATGTCAAAAGTGGTCCACTCAGCTTAGATGTCTGTTTATGATAACTCCTTGACCTTTCTTGGCCATGTCATACTCTTTCAGTCTTCTGAGAATGTGGTGAAAATTGTAGACCCATTACCCAGAAAGATGCAAAAACATATATCAACTCAAATGCTGTATATAATTAGAATGTTTCATGAACCTCCTCCCCACACCTGAAGATGGGAGATCCTCTAGAGATGCATGGATTCCAGATTAAGAATCTTTAGGTCCATGGATTTCAGATTAAAAATCTTTAACTAGGTCTTCCCTGGTGGTCTAGTGGTTAGGAATTCCTCTGCCAATGCAGGGCACACCTGTTTGATCTGTAGTCCAGGAAGGTTCCACATGCTGAAGGACAACTAAGCCCATACACACAATGACTAAGCCCAGGGACCACAGCTGCTGAATCTCACATGCTCTAGGGCCTGTGCTCTGAAACAAGAGAAGTCACCACAGTAAGAAGGCCACAAGGCCACACACTGCAATGAAGAGAAGCCCTTGATCACCACAACTAGAGAAAGCCTGTGTGTAGCAACAAAGACCCTGTGCAGCCATAAATAAATAAATAATCTTTATCTAAACACTAGTATGTCAAGTTGATGAACACAACAAAGGAACTGTTGTTAGTTAATCAGTGTATCCTACTATAGAGTTAAATGTACATGTGTACATTGTGATGGTTACTTTTTGTGTCCACTTGGTTAGAATATGTGCCCAGTTGCTTGGTCAAAGAACAGACTAAGTGTTCTGTAAGGGCTTTGTTTTGTTTTTTAACATGTGATTAACATTTAATTCAGTACAGTTTGAATAAAGCAGAGTACCTGGATAATGTGACTGGGCCTCATTCAATCAGTTCAAGGCCTTCAGAGCAACAACTGAGGTTTCTGAAGAGGAAATTCTCACAACTGTAACACTGAAGCCTGAGTTTGTAGCCTGCTGACGTACAGAATTCTCACTCCTGCAACATAATCCTGAATTCCCAGACTGCCAGGTAGCCCTACAGATTTTATACTTGCCGAACCTCCCAATTGTGTGGGATGATTTCTCAAAACACACATAGAGAGACATCTCACATATATAAAATCTCTAACTGGTTCTGTTTCTCTAAAGAATCTTGACTAGTGCATATATCAAACTGTAACAAATACACAGTGAATTCCCACAGAAATGTTCAATTTCCTTCTTACTATGAAAAATGATGAAACCAATTAGTGTTTAGCTAGGTTTGCCTCTGTTTTGATCCAATTTTGAGTTCTCTTGTCTTTGCATTGTCCAAGTCCTGTGAGGATGATTTTTGTTTTGTCTTGGGAGGTTCTTTTTCGATGTAAGCCTGTACTTGGATACTTTAATGCTGCTGTAGCAAATTATTCAAAACTTGTTGTGGCTGTGCATGCTGGCTCAGTCATGTCCAACTCTTTGCAACCCTATAGACAATAGCCACCAGGTTCCTCTCTCCATGAAATTTACCAAGCAAGAATAATGGAATGGATTGCCATTTCCTACTCAGGGGATCTTCTGGGCCCAGGGTCAAACCTGTGTCTCTTGTGTCTCCTGCATTGGCGGGCAGATTCTTTACCATTGCACCACCTGGGAAGCCCAAATTTAGTAGTTTAAAAACCTTAAATTTATTATCTTACAGTTCTGGAAATCAAGTCTAAAATGCCTGTCAGCAGGGCTATTTTCTTCTGGAGGTTCCAGAGGAGAATCTATTTTCTTGCCTTTTCTAGTTTGGGGAGGCCATCTGCATTCCTTGGTGATGGCATCACTTCAACTCTGCTTCCATTGTCATATTTCTTATTCTGACCCTAACTCTCCTGCCTTCCTTTTGTAAGAACTTTTGTGATTACATTGGGTCTAACAAGGCAATGGCACCCCACTCCAGTACTCTTGTGGAAAATCCCATGGACGGGGGATCCTGGTAGGCTGCAGTCCATGGGGTCGCTGAGGGTCGGACATGACTGAGCAACTTCACTTTCACTTTTCACTTTCATGCATTGGAGAAGGAAATGGCAACCCACTCCAGTGTTCTTGCCTAGAGAATCCCAGGGATGGGGGAGCTTGGTGGGCTGCCATCTATGGGGTCGCACAGAGTCGGACATGACTGAAGTGACCTAGCAGCAACAGGATAATCAAAAAATAATTTCCTTATTTCATGAGAATTTATTCATATTTTAAAAACAAATTTTGCATGTATGATAACATTTACAGATTCCAGGAATCAAGACATGAATATCTTTGAGGATTTATTATTTGGTCTACTACAAAAGTCCTTTTTTTCTAATTTATTCTCAGTCTACTACAGATGTCCTTTTTTCTATTCTCTATTTTACTTTTACTTTTATTCATAAAATAATTTACAAAATTCACATTAAGGACTGTTTTGATTAGTTTAATTTTCATATGTGTATTCTCATACTCTGCAGAAGTATTTTTTTCACAGCTGGAATCAAGATTGCCGGGAGAAACATCAATAACCTCAGATATGCAGATGACACCACCCTTATGGCAGAAAGTGTTGAGGAATTAAAAGGCCTCTTGATGAAAGCGAAAGTGGAGAGTGAAAAAGTTGGCTTAAAGCTCAACATTCAGAAAACGAAGATCATGGCATTTGGTCCCATCACTTCATGGGAAATAGATGGGGAAACAGTGGAAGCAGTGTCAGACTTTATTTTTTGGGCTCCAAAATCACTGCAGATGGTGACTGCAGCCATGAAATGAAAAGACCCTTACTCCTTGGAAGGAAAGTTATGACCAACCTAGATAGCATATTGAAAAGCAGAGACATTACTTTGCCAACAAAGGTCCATCTAGTCAAGGCTATGGTTTTTCCAGTGGTCATGTATGGATGTGAGAGTTGGACTGTGAAGAAGGCTGAGAGCCGAAGAATTGATGCTTTTGAACTGTGGTGTTGGAGAAGACTCTTGAGAGTCCCTTGGACTTCAAAGAGATCCAACCAGTCCATTCTAAAGAAGATCAGCCCTGGGATTTCTTTGGAAGGAGTGATGCTAAAGCTGAAACTCCAGTACTTTGGCCACCTCATGTGAAGAGTTGACTCATTGGAAAAGACTCTGATGCTGGGAGGGATTGTGGGCAGGAGGAGAAGGAGACGACAGAGGATGAGATGGCTGGATGGCATCACTGACTCGATGGGCGTGAGTCTGAGTGAACTCCAGGAGTTGGTGATGGACAGGGAGGCCTGGTGTGCTGCGATTCATGGGGTCGCAAAGAGTCGGACACGACTGAGTGACTGAACTGACCGAAACCCCAATTGCTTTTTTCTTTTTCTGACTTTGATGTTGAAGCATTTCTCTCTGTATATCTAGGACCTCTACATTCTCTTGGAGTTCTGTTTTGTCCTTTGTATGGCAATGGAAGGATAATTTAACAATCCTCTTTTTGAGAAAAATAAATTATTCTTTAGTGTTCTAGCTGAAAATGGGTTTCCTCCCACTAGTCAGTGGTGTATAGGTTGGTAGTGTATATGCTCAACTGCTGTTCTTCCCTTTATTCTTGCCAATATTGGTTTAGGTTTGATTTTGATTTGAAGTTGTATCAACCAAAAATGTTCACAAATATTGTCAAATGTCCCCTGAAGGGCAAAATCAGCCTCAGTTGAGAAAATCATTGTCTTAGACGAGTCATGACAATCCAGTTCTCCTTTTTCAGTGACTTATTTAGAGAAGAGCATATGTTCTGGCAATATGAAAGGAGAAGTCTATTTAGGGTTTGGGGTGGAAGGAAGAGAGGTTCTGAGGAAAACTTTCCTTTCTGAAAAAAAAAAAAAGAGCAATAAAAAATAGCTCCCTCTTAGTTCCTTCCCTATCCTTGCTTGCTGAGATGCTGGTGTGTATAAACTTGAATCTTGGAGCTGTGGCAACCATCTTGTGATTTTGAGGTATGGCAGAACAGAAAGATGGGAATAGCTTAGGTCCTCAATGACATAGTTAAGCTGCAGAAATAGCCTTGAAAGATCTAGATACTAGTAACATAATAGATGTGTGTTCAGTTCAGTCGCTCAGGCGTGTCTGACTCTGCAACCCCATGGACTGCAGCATGCCAGGCTCCCCTGTCAATCACCAACTCCCGACGTCTACTCAAACTCATGTGCATTGAGTTGGTGATGCCATTCAACCATCTCATCTTCTGTTGTCCCTTTCTCCTCCTACCTTCAATCTTTCCTAGCATCAGAGTCTTTTCCAGTGAATCAGTTCTTAGCATCAGGTGGCCAAAATATTGGAATTTCAGCTTCAGCGTCAGTCCTTCCAATGAATATTCAAGTAGACATGTGTGGGAGGTGTTAAAAAAGAAACATCTGTAATTGTTTCAATACTTTGCAGAATAAACATGTTCATAAGTATACCTAAGGAACTTTTAATAATCTCAATTCAACAAAGCAAGAATTCAAAAATCAGATAAGATGCAACAAGAGATGGAAAGGGAAATTGCAGAATTATGAAGACAATTCAAGGGTCAAAATAACAGTCTCCAATAAATTAACATAAAATAGGAAGAAATAAAATGCACACAACTGAAAAAATATTTCTAACACAAAAAAGCCTAATTAATCACTTATAAGAGGAAAAACAAATATGAAAACAATTAGAATTTAGTCATTGCAGAAAACAAACTTTAGCCAACATAAGACTCATTATTATCTCCATAAGAGTGAGCTTAAAAAAATTGCAGCAAAGGGAATTTCCCTGGTCATTCAGTGGTTAAGACTGCTCTTCCAATGGAAGGGGCACAGGTTCAATCCCTGGTTGGGGAACTAAGATCCCATATGACGTTCAGTGAGACTAAAAGGAAAAAAAGCAGATAACGAATATATGTATAACTGATTCACTTTGTTGCACAGCAGAGAGTAACACAACATTGTAAATCAACTATACTTCAACAAAAATTTAAAAAATGAAAAGACCTAAATAGAGGTAACAAAAAATGCAGCAGAAAAAAAAAATTAAACTGAATCTGTAAAATAAAGAGCTGATTTGGATCATTCCAGAATGATTTACTTGAGATGAAACATATCAAATTAAATTTAATTTCAAGATTAAAGAATGTTCTTCAAGCATCCACACAGGAAAAATGGGGGCAGAGAATTTGGATTATCTTTTGACTCTTCCACAGCAACATTCATGCCTGAAATATAATAAAATGATCTCTAGAAAATTAAAATGTGAGACAAGAGTACAACACATATAAGGAAGCATATTAACATCCTTGAGCAGAAGGAAACTCAGGAATCACATTACCCAGGAGTACTAACACAAAACTACTTTAAGAAATCCATATATCCATGATATTTAAGTATAGAGAAGATAAAATAAGAGGAGTGGTGATAAACAATGAATACATTTAAATATTTAAATATGGAATTAAATAACTGTGATATAAAGCATGATCTGAAATAGTGTTCACTAAATATATCTGATGATTATTTCTGGATGATACTATTTTTATATTTTTTTGCTTTCATATTCATATGTTGCTGTGCTTCTTGAATGTTTTTCAAGGAGTGTGATATATTTGCATTTTCACAAACAAAATAATCCTTGGTTTAAAAATAGGTTTGTGATATAGCTTAAGTAAATTATCTTTAGGAATTTTAAGAGGGAGTAAACTTAATCTGGGACAAAACTTGTTGGCTTGATTTTTGTCTTTTAAATATTTAGTACCTTGTTCATAATAGTCTTTGTATATCATATTTCATATTCTTATAAACTAGAAGCATAGAATTATTCAGCAGGAAACAGTCTTTAATTTTCTTGGTCTTAAGTTGCATTACTAGTATGGTCTTACCAAACTTCAAAAAAAATAGAAGAGGAGGGAAAACTTACTGCCTAATTCTGTGAGGCCACTGTTATCCCAATACCAAAAGCAGTTAAATGAGGATTTCCTGGTGGTCCACTGTTTAACACCTTGCACTCTCACTGCTGAGGCAGTAGGTTAAATTCCTGGTCAGGGACCTAAGCTCCTGCAAGCCACATAGCTCAGCCAAAACAAAGCCAGACAAAGGCATCACAAGGAAAAAGACAGAACAAAACTACAGACCAACATCCTTTGTGAAAAAAATCCTCACAAAATAATAGCTGTGTATTTGTGCATTTATAAGCCATATCTAGCAACATATAATGGAGAAGGCGATGGCACCCCACTCCAGTACTCTTGTGGAAAATCCCATGGACGGAGGAACCTGGTAGGCTGCAGTCCATGGGGTCGATAAGGGTCAGACACGACTGAGCGACTTCACTTTCACTTTTCACTTTCATGCATTGGAGAAGAAAATGGCAACCCACTCCAGTGTTCTTGCCTGGAGAATCCCAGGGCGGTGGAGCCTGGTGGGCTGCCATCTATGGGGTCACACAGAGTCGGACACGACTGAAGTGACTTAGCAGCAGCAGCAGCAACATATAAAAAAGGATATACACCATGGCCAAATGGTACTTATCTCAAGAATGAAAGGTTGGTTTACATACAAAAATCAAGCAAATAATATACCACATTAATAAAGTTTAAAAAAAATCACATGATCATCTCAATATTGCTGATAAAAACATTTAACAAACTAAGAATAGAAGGCAACTTCCTCAATCTGATAAAGGGCATGTGTGAAAACACTACCGCTAGTATCGTACTTAATGGCAAAAGTTTCAGAGCTTTCCCCTAAGATCAGGAACAAGACAAGGTTGTTTGCTCTTGCCATTCTATTCAACATTGTGCTGGAGAGTCTACTCAGTGCAATTAGAAAAAAAGAAAAGTCATCCAGATCAGAAAGGAAGAAGTAAAACTACTTCTATTTGTAGATGACATAATCTTGTACATAGGAAATCCCAAGACTCCATTAAAACCATTATAAAACTAATAAATAAATTTAGTCACTGAAGTTACAAAATAGCAGATCAATACACAAATATCAGTTTTATCTAGGTACACCAGCAAATAACCATCAGCAAATAAGATTGAGAAAGCAATACCATTTTAATAGCATCAAACAAATAAAATATTAAGAAATAATTTTTTAATTATTAAAATTTTGGAAAAAATTAAATAAGACCTAAATAAATGTAAAGACATGGTCACAGATTAGAAAACTTCACATTGTTAAGATGGCAGTATACCCCAAACACGGAGAAGGCAATGGCACCCCACTCCAGTACTCTTGACTGGAAAATCCCATGGATGGAGGAGCCTGGTGGGCTGGAGTCCATGGGGTCGCTAAGAGTCGGGCATGACTGAGCGACTTCACTTTCACTTTTCACTTTCATGCATTGGAGAAGGAAATGGCAACCCACTCCAGTGTTCTTGCCTGGAGAATCCCAGGGACAGGGGAGCCTGGTGGGCTGCCGTCCATGGGGTTGCACAGAGTTGGACACGACTGAAGCGACTTAGCAATAGCAGTAGCAGCATACCCCAAACTGATCTGCAGATCCAGTGCCATCCCTTTCAAAATATTAGCAGCTTTTCTTTTGATCCTAAAATTCATATGGAATACCAAGGGATTCAGAGTAGCAAAAACAATCTTGAAAAATATCAAAGTTGGAGGACACACAATTCTTGATTTCAAAAATTACTACAAAGCTACAGTAATCAAGACAGTGTGGTAATGGCATGAAGATGACAATATAAATTAATAGAATCAAGTTGACAGTACAGAAATAAACCTTTATATTAATAGTCTTTTGATTTCAAAAAGAATACTGAAGCAACTCAATAGGGAAAATAATAATCTTTTCAACAAATGTCACTGGGAGAACAAGATATCTGTATGCAAAAGAGTGAATTTGTTCCCCTCACTTCACACCATGTACAAAAATTAACTGAAAATGAATCAAAAAACTAAATGTAAAAGCTTAAACTATAGAACTCCTAGAAGAAAACATGAGTATAAGGTTTTGTTACCTTGCATTAGCAAATGATTTCTTAGATATGCACCAGATAAAAGATAGATCAGATTTCATCAAAATTAAAAAAACCTTTGTTCTTCAATGTCAAGAAAGTGAAATAATTAACCACAGAATGGGAGAAGATATTTGCAAATTATGTATCAGATAGGGCTTCCCTGGTGGCTCAGCTGGTAAAGCATGTGCCTGCAATGCAGGAGACCTGGGTTCGATCCCTGGCTTGGAAAGATTCCCTGAAGAAGGGAATGGCAAGTCACTCCAGTGTTCTTGCCTGGAGAATTCCATGGACAGAGGAGCCTGGCAGGCTTCAGTGCATAGGGTCGCAAAGAGTCAGACATGACTGAGTGACTAACACACACACATATATCAGATAAGAGACTAATATCCAGGATACATAAAGGAAAGTCTCTTTCAACTAAACAGTAAAAAGACAATCCAGTTACATGTGGGAAAAGGATTTGAATAGACATTTCTCCAGAGAAATTATAGAAATAGCCAATAAGCCCTTGGAAAGATGTTCAACATCATCAACCATTAGGGAAATGGAAACGGAAACCACAATGAGATATCATTTCAAACCCACTAAAACAGTTAAAATAAAAATGAGGAACTGGGACTTCTCTGGCAGTCCAGAGGTTAAGACTCCATGCCTCCACTGCAGGAGGCACAAGTTTGATCTCTAGTTGGGAAACTAAGATCCTCATATGCCGAGTGATGTGGCCAAAAGAAAAAAAATGAGGGACAAGTGTTGTTGAGGATCTGGAATCAAATCTTATACTTTGCAAATGGTGTTTGTCAGCTTCTCAAAAGGTAATACACAGAATTACCACATGCATGACCCAGTAACTACAGTCCTAGGTATATACTCAATAGAATTGAAAACACATGTGGACACAAAAAATTGTACATAATGTTCATAACTGCTTTATTTACAATAGTTGTTAAGTGGAAACAACCCAAATATCTATCAATTGTGAATAGATAAATAAATTGTGATGTATCCATACAATGGAATATTGTTTAGCCATAGAAAGAAATAAAGTACTAATTCATGTTGCAACATGGATGAGTCTTGAGACCTTATGCTAAATGAAAGAAGCCAGACATACAATGTCACATATTACATTATCTTGTTTATATGAAATGTCTAGAATAGGCAAATTCATAGAGACAGAAAATAGACTAGTAGTTGTTAGGGGTTGAGGGGAAGGAAAAACATGGAGTAACTGATGAAAATATTCTGGTATGTTATAGTAGTGATAGTTGCAGAAGTTTGTGAATATACAGCAACCACTGAGTTTCATTCCTGAAAAGGGTGAATTTTATGGCATGTGAATTATATAGCTCATTTTAAAAAAGAAAAGAATGAGGGAGTGTAAGGGCCCATGTATTGCCGCTCTTTGGGCTGATCTCTGAGCCAAACCATGTGAACATTAACTGAGAAAGGAAATACTGTAATATTATAACCCCTTCCCACATGAAACATGTCCAAAGAGAAAACTGACAAAGTCAAGAGACTCCAGCAGAGCCAAACACTCTCTGAAGAAGCAAGTTGAGATCTTTTTCTTTATTTTTTGAGAGTTTTCAATAATTTCTATAGGAGATAGACCAAAAACAAAACCAGCAGTACAGCCAAAACAGCACACTTTTCTTTGCAATCTGCCTCAACTTTTTCTGTTGTCAAGTACTGAGAATCATTCAAGTGACAGTTATGGGACAGCCGATGGTAATGGTATTTACAGGAATCAAAAGATGGGAATCCAGTCATGTGGGAAAGCCTCTGACAACTCAAGAAAGGACAGGAAGCCATGTGGTTGGACAGTGGACAGTTCTTGGTTTGGTTCCCAATATTCACCTTTTCCCCTTTAGCACCCCAATTTCCTTTTCCCCTATTATCTCTTCCACTTCGATTAAAAATTTGGAGCTATTGTTTGAGACTTGGCTTCTAACTCAAGCTAGGAAGGCCCCTGACCCAAGCTAGGGCATTGTATATTCCCTCCCTGGAATTTCAATCGCTAGCACAGGGACAAAGAGACCAAAACTATCAACGATCATATTTCCCTTCTGTCTGTACAGCAACATCTTGACCAGACCATTCCTGCCACCAAGATAGCTACTGTCTCTAGGGCTCTCTTGCTTCCTACCAGTTCTCAAGCCTGACTCTCCTACCTCCAGTCAATTTGAATTATATCCCTAATGCCTTCTGAATAAATTCCCTTCTGCTTAAGTTAGAGCTGTTTTCTGTAGCTTGCCACAGAAAAACTCACTTATGAATAACTGGAACCATGATAGGGCTAGGTCTCATGGGACTGGGTGGTCGTACATAATCCAAACTGGTTCCTGGGAAACTTCCCTGGTGGCACAGTGGATAAGAATCTGCCTGTCAAGACAGGGGACACAGGTTCAATCCCTGGTCCAAGAAGATTCCACATACCAAGGAGCAGATAACCCCGTGTACCACAACTACTGAGCCCAAGCTCTAGAGCCCTCGAGACACAACTACTGAGCCCACGTGCTACAACTACTGAAGCCCAAGCACCTAGAGCCTGTGCTCTGCCAACAAGAGAAGCTACCACAATGAAAAACCTGCACATTCCAACGAAGAGTAGCCCCCACTTGCCACAACTAGAAAAAGCCCGCACAAAGCAACAAAGACAACACAGCCATAAATAAATAAGTAACAACAATTAAAAAAAAACAAACAGCTCTTAGGTCCTCAGCAGTAGAAAGTCAAATACTATCTAGTGCAACAGGATCAACTACTGTTTGTCTGCTTCTATCTACATCTTTTTCTCTATTTCACCTTTTATCTTTTCTCCAGCTCATAGTTCATGTACATTCAAGCTTTCAGTTATTCTCTTCAACACACTCATGATTCTTGCAAGGGAAGAACCTTTCCTCTACTCTTTTAGGTTCTGTGGCCAAGCCTGAGCATTAAACAGACATAGATTAACAGGAAAAATGTATACAGATTTTGTTTAATATTGTTATGTGCACTTGGAACTTTTAAATGAGAACTGAAGACCCGAAGGAGTAGTTAGGACCAAGAGTCTATATATCTTTAAAAAAAAAAAATTGTGGAGAAATGACAAGACAGAGGAAAAGAGTTTAATCTTGTAGGAGTGGTAAATTGTGGAAGTGACTAGGAAATATCAGGGGAAAGTAATGGAAGATAAGGGCTTCCCTGGAAACTCAGTGGTAAAGAATCCGCCTGCAATGTAGGAGACTGGAGTTCAATCCCTGTGTCAGGAAGATCCCCTGAAGAAGGGAATGGCAAACCACTCCAGTATTCCTGCCAGGAGAATCCCATGCACAGAGGAGACTGAAGGGCTACAGTTCATGGGTTTGCAAAGAGTCGGACATGACTGAGCAATTAACGCTTTCACTTTAAGGGTGATTGAAGGGGGAAGCACACATTCTCTTCACCCCTCATCCTTGGGGATAAATCCTCCCTTACCTTAAACTCTCACCATAAAGGTCCTCTGAAAATAATGAGCAGTCCATTTTCCAACGTATGAGCAGCTCAGTCTTTTATATTATCACACGTAGGCTTACAACCAGTCAAGCTTATTTTAGATAATTGTGACTTATTTTCAACTCTGATTTCCTACTTTTACTTACTTGGACAAAGTCACATATCTTCAGTGATTTTTAGGTGTAGGCTCTTCTATTTCCAGACTAAAGAAAAATGTTTTTAAGATCATTTTCAGGAGGTAGTTCTGCTTTAAAAAAATACCAATTTACCTTTCTAAATAGGACACTCAGGTTTTCAACATAAGCCCTCTATATTTGTGTATTTTTATTGAATTCCCCAAGGAAAGTTTATAGATATTTGACTCATATTCTTTCGTGCATGCTAAGTCGCTTCAGTCATGTCTGACTCTTTGCGACCCTATGGACTCTAGCCCACCAGGCTCCTCTGTCTTTGGGGATTCTCCAGGCAAGAATACTGGAATGGGTTGCTATGCCCTTCTCTAGGGGATCTTCCCAACCCTGGGATCAAACTCACATCTCTTAGGTCTCCTGCATTGGCAGGTGTGTTCTTAGCCACTAGTGCCATCTGGGAAGCCCCTGACTCATATTAATATGGCTAAAAAGTCATTAAAAAATAATACTTTCCAGAGTATGGAGAGGGTCTCTTCTTAAAAGCAGTCTGTTTTTCCAGATTACTATGTGGCAGGAGGTGCTTGTAGCGTATAAAATGAAAATGTTATTGCATATACATTTTTTGCAGTCTTTAGTAATCAAAGGTTTAGTCTTTAGTAAGCAAACTCTTTCCTCAGTTAAGGCAAAGCATTTCATGTCATTCCACTGTATAGAACGTAAACCAGCCTATGTATAGGTGGTCCTTCTGTCAGGTACTTGAGTTCAGTTCAGTTCAGTCGCTCAGTCGTGTCCGACTCTGCGACCCCATGAATCACAGCACACCAGGCCTCCCTGTCCATCACCAACTCCCGGGGTTATGAGAAATCTGTATGCAGATCAGGAAGCAACAGTTAGAACTGGACATGGAACAACAGACTGGTTCTAAATAGGAAGAGGAGTACATCAAGGCTGTATGACTTATGTCCATCGAGTCGGTGATGCCATCCAGCCATCTCATCCTCTGTTGTTCCCTTCTCCTCCTGTCCCCAATCCCTCCCAGCATCAGGGTCTTTTCCAATGAGTCAACTCTTCGCATGAGGTGGCCAAAGTACTGGAGTTTCAGCTTTAGCATCATTCCTTCCAATGAACACCCAGGACTAATCTCCTTTAGGATGGACTGGTTGGACCTCCTTGCAGTCCAAGAGACTCTCAAGAGTCTTCTCCAACACCACAGTTCAAAAGAATCAATTCTTCAGTGCTCAGCTTTCTTCACAGTCCAACTCTCACATCCATACATGAACACTGGAAAAACCATAGCCTTGACTAGACAGACCTTTGTTGGCAAACTAATGTCTCTGCTTTTGAATATGCTGTCTAGGTTGGTCATAACTTTCCTTCCAAGAAGTAAGCGTCTTTTAATTTCGTGGCTGCAGTCACCATCTGCAGTGAGTTTGGAGCCCAGAAAAATAAAGTCAGCCACTGTTTCCACAGTTTCCCATCTATTTGCCATGATGTGATGGGACCAGATGCCATGATCTTCGTTTTCTGAATGTTGAACTTTAAGCCAACTTTTTCACTTTCCTCTTTCACTTTCATCAAGAGGCTCTTTAGTTCCTCTTCACTTTCTGCCATAAGGGTGGTATCGTCTGTATATCTGAGGTTATTGATATTTCTCCCAGAAATCTTGATTCCAGCTTGTGCTTCATCCAGTCTGGCATTTTGCATGATGTACTCTGCATATAAGTTAAATAAACAGGGTGACAATATACAGCCTTGACGTACTCCTTTCCCTAATTGGAACCAGTCTGTTTTTCCATGTCCAGTTCTAACTGTTGCTTCCTGATCTGCATACAGATTTCTCAAGAGGCAGGTCAGGTGGTCTGGTAGTTACCTGTTCTCAATCAGCTGTGGCCATGTGGTATGGGGTGAGGTGTGCACATAATATACAACAGTTACTTGGTCAACATGGGCTGTAAATGGGACTGAGAACACAGCAAATATCTTGATGGCTCTCTCAGGTATTCAGTATAATTCCAAGTAAGTCACAACCACAATGAGCTTGGTGCAGACACAGAGAACAACACAGTGTTCTAAGAGTTGTCATGCAGCCTTTCCCTGTCCTCTGTAAACAATGGTGAAGGAAATAACCCAAGTTCCTTGTTGAAGTTTCTGCTTCTGCACAATGGGTAGCATTGTGCATTTATCACAGGAAGAGAAGGTGTCCAAAGTCCAGTTCACTTCAGTTCAGTCGCTCAGTTGTGTCCGACTCTTTGAGACTCCATGAACCACAGCACGCCAGGCCTCCCTGTCCATCACCAACTCCTGGAGTTTACCCAAACTCATGTCCATTGAGTCAGTGATACCATCTAACCATCTCATCCTCTGTTGTGCCCTCTCCTCTTGCTTTCAATCTTTCCCAACATCAGGGTCTTTTCAAATGAGTCAGCTCTTAACATCAGGTGGCCAAAATTTCAGAGTTTTAGCTTTAACATCAGTCCTTCCAATGAACACCCAGGACTGATTTCCTTTAAGATGGACTGGTTGGATCTCCTTGCAGTCCAAGGGACTCTCAAGAGTCTTCTCTAAAACCACAGTTCAAAAGCATCAATCCTTCTGTGCTCAACTTTCTTTATAGTCCAACTTTCACATCCATACATGACCACTGGAAAAACCATAGCCTTGACTAGACAGACCTTTGTTGGCAAACTAATGTCTCTGTCTAGGTTGGTCATAACTTTCCTTCCGAGGAGTAAGCGTCTTTTACTTTCATGGCTGCAATCACCATCTTCAGTGATTTTGGAGTCCCCCAAAATAAAGTCAGCCACTGTTTCCACTGTTTCCTCATCTATTTGCCATGAAGTGATGGGACCTGATGCCATGACCTTAGTTTTCTGAATATTGAGCTTTAAGTCAACTTTTTCACTCTCCTCTTTCACTTTCATCAAGAGGCTCTTTAGTTCTTCTTCACTTTCTGCCATAAGGGTGGTATCATCTGCATATCTGAGGTTATTGATATTTCTCTTGGCAATCTTGATTCCAGCTTGTGCTTCCTCCAGCCCAGCATTTCTCATGATGTACTCTGCATATAAGTTAAATAAACAGAGTGACAATATACAGCCTTGATGTACTCCTTTTCCTATTTGGAACCAGTCTGTTGTTCCATGTCTAGTTCTAACTGTTGCTTCCTGACCTGCATACAGATTTCTCAAGAGGCAGGTCAGGTGGTCTGGTATTCCAATCTCTTTCAGAATTTTCCACCATTTATTGTGATCCACACAATCAAAGCCTTTGGCATAGTCAATAAAGCAGAAATATATGTTTTTCTGGAACTCTCTTGCTTTTTCAATGATCCAGTGAATGTGGGCAATTTGATCTCTGCTTCCTCTCCCTTTTCATGAACTCCTTATTGCCAAATTCAGACTTCAACTGAAGAAAGTGGGGAAAACCACTAGACCATTCAGGTATCACCTAAATCAAATCCCTTATGATTATACAGTGGAAGTGAGAAATAGATTTAAGGGACTAGATCTGATAGACAGAGTGCCTGATGAATTATGGAATGAGGTTCGTGACATTGTACAGGAGACAGGGATCAAGACCATCCCCATGGAAAAGAAATGCAAAAGAGCAAAATGGCTGTCTGAGGAGGCTTTACAAATAGCTGTGAAAAGAAGAGAAGCAAAAAGCAAAGGAAAAAAGGAAAGATATACCCATTTGAATGCAGAGTTCCAAAGAATAGCAAGGAGAGATAAGAAAACCTTCCTCAGCAATCAATGCAAAGAAATAGAGGGAAACAACAGAATGGGAAAGACTAGGGATCTCTTCAAGAAAATTAGAGATACCAAGGGAACATTTCATGCAAAGATGGGCTCAATAAAGGACAGAAATGGTATGGACCTAACAAAAGCAGAAGATATTAAGAAGAGATGGCAGGAATACACAGAAGAACTGTACAAAAAAATCTTCACGACCCAGATAATAATGATGGTGTGATCACTCACCTAGAGCCAGCCATCCTGGAATGTGAAGTCAAGTGGGCCTTAGAAAGCATCACTACGAACAAAGCTAGTGGAGGTGATGGAATTCCAGTTGAGCTATTTCAAATCCTGAAAGATGAAGCTGTGAAAATGCTGCATTCAATATGTCAGCAAATTTGGAAAACTCAGCAGTGGCCACAGGACTGGAAAAGGTCAGTTTTCATTCCAATGCCAAAGAAAGGCAATGCCAAAGAATGCTCGAACTACCGCACAATTGCACTCCTCTTACATGGTAGTAAAGTAATGCTCAAAATTCTCCAAGCCAGGCTTCAGTAATTTGTGAACTGTGAACTTTCAGATGTTCAAGCTGGTTTTAGAAAAGTGTCCAAAGACTGGAACAGAGAAAAGGTCACCAGAGTGAAGGAGCTTTAGAGGTGTTTAATCATTTGTAGAGGTCATGTGACTAGTTTTTGAGCACTAAAATACATCCCTTTATTTGGTCTTTGGGTTTCCTTTGTGCAGTCCAAGAAGAAACAAGCAAGTGGGAGAAATTGTTAGGAAGACAACCCCTGGTTTATAACCAATTTCAACAGGACATTATTTCACATATTATTTTATTTTGTTATATTTTGTTTTTAAGCTTAAACAGAGGACAGATAAATAGACAAGAGTCAGGGATTGGAAAACATTTTTTAGTTCCTTTTCTATTATTTCCATCTTGAGGAAGATTTTTGGTTTTGTAAGGTTTTTGTTTATTTTGTGTTTTTAAAAAAATCTTTGTCTAATTATTACATGTCTGAAGTACCATTCTTTGAAATAGCACCTTCCTTGTCTAACTCCAGCTGAACTTTTGAAAAAAAATTCTCACTTTTTAAAAGAGTTTAGAAACTTGCCAATTTTACCTTGGGGGCAGGGAGGTAGGGGGCTTATACCTTATATTGCTATAGATGAGATTTTTTAAAAACTATTGTTTTACTAAATCTTGGGTTCTCCTCTCTGAGTCACTAAATTGCTTTACTTCTTAGTTTAGAACCTGCTAAGCTTGATTTGTTATTGTTGTTCAGTTGCCAAGTCATGTCCAGTTCTTTGCGACCCCATGGACTGCAGCAGCCCGGGCCTCCCTGACCCTCACCGTCTCCTGGAGTTTGCCCAAGTTCATGCCCATTGAATCAGTGATGCCACCCTACCATCCTGTCCTCTGTTGCCCTCTTCTCATTCTGCCCTCAATCTTTTCCAGCATCAGGGTCTTTTGCAAAGAGTTGCCTCTTCACATCAGGTGGCCAAAGTATTGGAGCTTCAACTTCAGCTTCAGTCCTTCCACTGAACATTCAGGGTTGATGTCCTTTAAGATTGACTGGTTTGATCTCCTTGTTGTATAAGGGACTCTCAAGAGGTTTCTGCAAGACCACAGTTTAAAAGCATCAATTCTTCAGTGCTCTACTTCTGCTCAAAACATAAATTTAAAACAAAGTTCCTCGAGTCAAATTTTATCAAGTTGCCCATATTTAATTAAGCTTTGGATTCCCATGGGAGCGTGGAGTGGGAGAGAGGGAAAATACCATTTATTAAACATACAATGTGTTCTATGCACTGTACATCATATTTTTTATTCAGTCCACAAACTGCCCATTGTATTAAGTGCCATTGTCTCTACTTTACAGATGAGGGATAAAAATGAAATTCAGAGAAACTGAATAAGCCTAAGATTACTCAATGGATATGCAGCAGAAATAAAATTCAAATTCTGAACTGTTAGGTTCTTAACATTATTTTTCTCTTGCATCTCTTCAGTTGATGACTAGGTAACAAATAAACATTGCTTACGAAAATTTCTTTGCTGTTATGGTCATACTATTGTTAAATGCTTAATTCCAGTTCTATCTTAAAATGTCTTTGTAATTCTGCCATTTCACAAATAATCTTTCTTTCCTTCAGAAGTGACTCTTTCTTGGATGACTCCATTATGCCACTTCATATTCAAAGTGTAAGGGGAATATTTCATTCAGTTTCTCTAACACTATCACATCTTTGGCTAACCATCCAGCCATAAAGCTTTCTATCTGGCTGCCTCCCAAGTTTACTCAAATAGGTTTAAGGCTGCTGTCTGATTCCTTGAACTGTAAGGCCATGAGGCTAAGGATGGAATATCTCTTAAATGCTATCAAAGACCCTAAGAACAGATGATGAATGATAGAGTCACATCTGAGGTCAGGATAGAGTAGCATGTATCAAAGGGTCTTAGACAGAAATGCCAGAGGTAGGTATCAAGAGCCTAGGTGCAGAGCTAAACAGATGAAGGAGACACTAAGAAGTATTAATAGCAGTAGTTCCCAAATTTGTATGTCCTTAAGGAGATTCTGATCTGTAGGTCTGGGGTAGAAACAAGGTATCTACATCATTAACACAGGCTAGAAGTGATCCTAATTTGAGAATCCCTATGAAACCCATCTCTGAAAACAGACGGTATCTATTGATGAGTTCACCATAAAAGAGAAGGAGCGGGTAATATCTATGATTTGGATATGATCTCCTCCACTCCCAGCCCAACTTGGTGTACAAGGGGCTGATCCATATAAATAGGCAAAGCTTCAGAGAACAGGTTTAGGGAATGGAAAGTTTTGTTTATGACTAAGTTTTGTTTATGACAAAGGGCAGAATAGATTGGACAGGTTGCAGAGAAATGATACTGCATAAAATCAGTAGCTAGAGGATGCTTAGAACCATATAATTTAGAACATTTCATCTTTCACAAAATGTTTCTTGACCACACTTCCCCTTACAAAAGCTGCTTTACTTCTCAATTTCACTTTACTGCAAAACCCTTCAAAGAGTTGTCAATTATCTCTCTCTTATTTCCTAACCTCATATTCCCTCTTAAACTCACTCCAGTCTGGCATTATCTCTGTAACTTCAGCAAAGTTATCAATCTTCTTGTTTCCAGTTATTATTTTTCAGTTTCATTTACCACTCCAATTTCTTACCTGGAGAATTCCATGGACAGAGGAGCCCGGCAGGCTACGGTTCATGGGGTTGCAAAGAGTTGGACACAACTGAAGGAACTGAGTGCGCATGCATGCGTGATCTTACTGTGTTTCTATCTCCACCTTCCCACATAGTCTATTGTTAAAATAGCAGCCATAATTATCTTTCTAAGAGATAATGCAGATCATGTTACTCTTGCACAACCCCTCTCAAGTGTACTCTTGCACACTCCACCCCAACCCTTGAATTTCCGTGAGAAGATACATTTTGAGTACTTGGCATGGGGTATAATTGGATAATCCTTTGGCTAAATTTTTTAATTGAAGCATAATTATTTAAAATAATATATTAGCTTCAGGTGTAACACATAGTGATTCAATATTTTTATAGATTAAATAGATTTTATAAATTTAAAGTTATAAGATATTGCCTATATTCTTGTGCTGTACAATATATCTTTGCAGAATACTTCTTTATACATAGTAGTTTATACCTCATAATCCTCTACTCCTAACTTGCCCTTCCCCACTTCCCTCTCCCCACTGGTAAGCATAGTTTGTTTACTGTATCTGTGAGTCTGTTTCTATTTTTTTATGTTCATTTGTTCCTTTTATTTTTTTTAGATTCTACATATGTGATAATATACAGTATTTGTCTTTCTCCATCTGACTTATTTCACTAAACATAATACCCTCCAGGTCCATTCACATTGTTGCAAATGGCAAAATTTCATTCTTTGTATGGCTAATTAATATTGTATTGCACATATACCACATCTTCTTTATCCATTCATCTGTTTATGGACACTCAGATTGCTTCTATATCTTGGCTATTATAAATAATGCTGCTATGAACATCAGGGTGAATTTGTGTGTATTAGTCACTCAGTTGTGTCCAACTCTTTGTGATCCCATGGACTGAAGCCCACCAGGCTTCTCTGCCCATGGAATTCTCCAGAAAAGAAGACCACAGTGGATAGCCATTCCACAGGAATACTGGAGTGAAAGGATCCCCTTCTCCAGGATCTGTTCTAGACACAGGGATCAAACCCAGGTCTCCAGCATTGTAGGCAGATTCTTTACCATCTGAGACACCAGGGAAGCACTGGTGCATAGATTTTTTCAAGTTAGTGTTTTCATTTTTTTCTGGATACATACCCAGGAGTGGAATTGCTGAATCTTATGGTAACTCTATTTTTAGTGTTTTGAGGAACTTCCATAATTTTTCCATAGTGGCTGCACCAATTTACATTCCTACCAACAGTGTACTGGGTTGGGAATGTAAATTTTTCCCCATATTTGTTATTTGTAAACTTTTTGATGGTAGCCATTCTGACAGGTTTTAGGTCATATCTCATTCCTTTAGCTCTAATTTAAAGTAAGAAATCTGTATTAGTTCCCTGTTTCTGCTTTCAAAACTGCCACAAATGTAGTGGCTGAAAGCAACCCAAATTTATTCTGTTATAGTTCTGGAGGTCAGAAGACTAAAATAAAGACATCAGCAGGGCTATATTCCTTCTGGAGGCTTCAGGAAAGAATATCTCTTTGCCTTTTTAGCCTCTAGAGGCTGCCTGCATTCCTTTTCTCATGGCCCATTCCTTGCCTCATGAGTCATTCCTTGTAGCACTCCAACCTCTTATTTTCACTGTCAGATATACTAGTACTACTTACTCTGATTGCCAGCCTCCTTCTTATAAGGACCCTTGTGATTACTTCAGACCCACTCGATTATACAGAATAATTTCTGCATTTCAAAACCCTTAATTATATCTTCAAAGTTCTTCTTGCCATATATGATAACATTCAGTGGTTCTTGGGGGACCACTGTTCAACCTTCCACAATCTCTTTCCCACTTTGTTCACGAAAATAAATTTTGATGAATTTCAGATGCATGTCATGTGTTTTATTAAAAATATGAATCTTTCAAAGAGTAAAAGAAAATTTAAAGGAATATATTTATAATCTTAGATGTAGAATATCCTTAAATGAGTTTCAGAAGTCTAAATCAGAGTGACATCAATGAAAATTTTATTATTTTTAACTTTGTGAAATTTTGGCCATGCTGTGAAGCATGAATATTATTCAGTCTAAAAAAAGAAGGAAATCCAGTCTTATACTACTGCAAGGATGAACCTTGAAGACTGTATGCTAAGTAAAATAATCCAATCACAAAAAGACAAATACTCATGATTCCATTTATATGAGATATTTACAGTAATCAAACTCATAGAAATGAAAGAGTGGTTTCCAGGGGCTGAAGTGAGGAGGAAGTGAGAGCTGTTGTTCCACAAATAGAGAGTTTCATTATGCAAGATGAAAAAATTATAGAGAACTGTTGTACAACTATATGCACATACTTATTAATAACAATACTGTGACATAAACCTAAAAGTTGTTAAGATAGTAAATTTATGTCATGTGGGGTTTTACACACACACATACACATAGATAAAACTAACAAAAAAGGAAGAAACCAAGACTTCCCCAGATGAATAAAAACTGAGAAATTGTTTCTAGTATACCTTCCCCACAAGAAATGATAAAAGGAGCCCTTTAACCATAAATAAAAGGACACAAGACAGTAAATTCAAATCCAAATGAAGAAATATCCACTAATAAAGGTAACCATATAGCTAAATATGAAAGTTAGTCAATGTATTTTTGGTTATAAATTCTCTTTTTAGTCTATTTGGTTTAAAATATATATACATAAAACAATAATTATAAATCTATGTTGGATATACAGAGTGTAAAAATGTAATTTGAGACAATAACAGCCTAAAGGAGCGGAGGAGCTATACAGGAACAATGTTTTTATATATATTATTGAAACTAAGTTGGTGTTAACTTGAACTATCTTGTTGTAAATTAAGATGTTATTTGTAATCTCATCAAATCAGATCAGATCAGAACAGTCGCTCAGTCGTGTTCGACTCTTTGTGACCCCATGAATCGCAGCACACCAGGCCTCCCTGTCCATCACCAACTCCCGGAGTTCACTCAAACTCACGTCCATCGAGTCAGTGATGCCATCCAGCCATCTCATCCTCTGTCGTCTCCTTCTCCTCCTGCTCCCAATCCCTCCCAGCATCAGGGTCTTTTCCAATGAGTCAACTCTTCGCATGAGGTGGCCAAAGTACTGGAGTTTCAGCTTTAGCATCATTCCTTCCAAAGAAATCCCAGGGCTGATCTCCTTCAGAATGGACTGGTTGGATCTCCTTGCAGTCCAAGGGACTCTCAAGAGTCTTCTCCAACACCACAGCTCAAAAGCATCAATTCTTCAGTGCTCAACTTTCTTCACAGTCCAACTCTCACATCCATACATGACCACAGGAAAAACCATAGCCTTGACTAGACAGACCTTTGTTGGCAAAGTAATGTCTCTGCTTTTCAGTATGCTATCTAGGTTGGTCATAACTTTCCTTCCAAGGAGTAAGGGTCTTTTAATTTCATGTCTGCAGTCACCATCTGCAGTGATTTTGGAGCCCAAAAAATAAAGTCTGACACTGTTTCCACTGTTCCCCCATCTATTTCCCATGAAGTGATGGGACCGGATGCCATGATCTTCGTTTTCTGAATGTTGAGCTTTAAGCCAACTTTTTCACTCTCCACTTTCACTTTCATCAAGAGGCTTTTGAGTTCCTCTTCACTTTCTGCCATAAGGGTGGTATCATCTGCATATCTGAGGTTATTGATATTTCTCCCCGGCAATCTGGATTCCAGCTTGTGTTTCTTCCAGTCCAGCGTTTCTCATGATGAACTCTGCATATAAGTTAAATAAGCAAGGTGACAACATACAGCCTTGACGTACTCCTTTTCCTAATTGGGACCAGTCTGTTGTTCCATGTCCAGTTCTAACTGTTGCTTCCTGACCTGTGCCGGGAGCCGGCAAGAGACATTCCACTCGTGACAAAGGAAGGAGGCTCGGCATACGCAAAGGCGGGATCGAGCCTCGGGAGTGCCCCCGGATATTCTCGAGCATCTACCCCCAAAAAACCAGAGTCTGCCTACTTTATTGCTTTGTGCTCTCACCTCTGACTTTACTGGGGGCTGTCCCCCACCACCATCTCACTCTCTCTGTCAAAGAGTTAACTTACAGCTCCAATTAATAAAGTTCCTGGGCAATTAGGAGTGTTTAAATCCAAACCCCTCAGATGGCTCTCTAACGCACCTGACAAGTTTACCCGGACACCTACAGCTATGCATACGATTGTTTACAGTCTCCCAGCCTCGAGAGGCACGGGAAGCCTAAGATATTCAAATAGCTTAGAGCCTCTCAGAGAGTTAGAAACTGTCAGAATAAAACTAGTAAAAGATTTCATTGATGAGCCAATGTTTGTTGCCAAGTTTCCACATCCCCTGTATTGTATCCTTGAATGTGTATTAATTAATATAGTTAGTATGTAGAAAAAATAAGTAGTGGCCTTGGTGTTAGTAACTTTAGACCCTTAAGGTAATAAATTCTTTCCTTTGTAAACCCATTACACATCTGCCCTATAGGAATGTAATTTTATCTTCGAAAGATGGCTCCAAACCTTAAAATAATTACTCTTAGAGAAAATAAGTCTTTGTTGATAAGTCCTTGTCAAGAGTCATAAAATGTTAATAGGCCTCTGGCCAGAAGATGATGTAAATCACCTAAACCATTTGTATACCATAAATTTGCAGGAAAGAAACCCTGGTTTTTGATAAGCATCAAAGACTGCTGACTTTGCATCCCCTATTATCCTCTATGTGTAACTTAGGGTATAAAAGCCCCTTTTGAAAATAAAGCTACGGGCCTTGCTCACCAACGCTTGGTCTCCCCATGTCATTCTTCCCTTTAACTTCCAGCTGAGTGTCCATCTGGAGCGCGGATATCCTCTGCGACCATTTATTTGCCTGGGCTTCTAAGATCCACTCGAGAAGGTGTCTAAGGTGGGGCACCTTCCGCTATTCGAGAGGGCGCCTGCGGCCTCCGTGGTCAGAGCTAACCTGGTGTCACGGGTTATATTGATTTTCTGCGTAAACCAAGCCACTCAGCTTCTTTTCTCCACTGAATTTTCCTACTGAGCTATCCTCTTTTTATTACTCTTTATATCTCTAATTAACATCTGAATAGGTCGCCTAGCCATCTGTCCTTCGAATACCCTGGATCAGCCGGGGCTGGACCTCGGCAGACCTGCATACAAATGGGAAACCATTTATAACTAGAAAGTATATAGTAAGAGAATTAAAAAGGAAAAAAATGGTATCAGATCAGATCAGTTGCTCAGTCGTGTCCGACTCTTTGTGACCCCATGAATCGCAGCACACCAGGCCTCCCTGTCCATCAGCAACTCCCAGAGTTCACTAATCACTATCCACTTAACACAAAAGAAGGCTATAATAGGATAACTAAGGGACAAAAAAGATATGAGACATATGTAAAACAAATAGATAAATCACAAATGTAAATCCTTTTCTATCAGTAAATATAAATGAATTAAACTCTCAAATTTAAAGCAGAGATTGACAGAATGGATTAAAAACTTGATCAAACTACATGCTGTCTACTAGAGACTCACATTAGAGCCAGGTCACAAAAAGACTGAGAATAAAGGAATGGAAAAGATATTTCACTAACCAAAAGAGAGCAAACAGTAAGCAAAAGAGAACTGGAGTGGCTATTCTAATATAAGACAAAATAGGCTTTAAGACAAAAATTGTTTTGCAAGATAAAGGGACATTACATAATGATAAAAGAGTCAATTCATCAGGAAGATATAACCATTGCAAACCTATATGCAGATATCAACAGAGACTTGAAATATGCTAAGCAAAAACTGACAGAGTTGAAGGGAGAAATTTCAACAACAATAATTGGAGACTTCAACACCTTACTTTCAATAATGAATAAGACAAGTGCTGCTGCTGCTGCTAAGTCGCTTCAGTCGTGTCCGACTCTGTGCGACCCCATAGATGGCAGCCCACCAGTCTCCTCCGTCC
This sequence comes from Bubalus bubalis, assembly GCF_019923935.1. Lineage (NCBI taxonomy): Eukaryota > Metazoa > Chordata > Mammalia > Artiodactyla > Bovidae > Bubalus > Bubalus bubalis. The sequence continues at coordinate 46,320,727 of NC_059172.1, read as the reverse complement.
CTGGGATTCTCAAGGCAAGAACACTGGAGTGGGTTACCATTTCCTTCTCCAATGCATGAAAGTGAAGAGTGAAAGTGAAGTCATTCAGTCATGTCTGACTCTTAGCGACCCCATGGACTGCAGCCTACCAGGCTCGTGCATCCATGGGATTTTCCAGGCAAGAGTACTGGAGTGGGGTGCCATTGCCTTCTCCAGAATAAGACAACTAGACAAAAGATAAACAAGGAAATATAAGACTTGAATGACATTATAAATCAGCTAAACCAAAGACACACATATAGAACACTTCAGCTACAAACAGCAGGACTCACATTGTTCCCAAATGGATATAGAACATTCTTCAGCATAGAATGTGTTGGGCCATAAAACAAATTTCAATAAGGTTTAAAATATTGAAATGATATAAAGTATCTCCTCTGACAACAATAGAATGAAATTACAAATGAATAAGAGAGGAAATCAATAAAAGAAGAAAATCTAGAGATTCACAAATATGTGGAAATTAAACCACACAGTCTTAAACAACCAATGGGTCAAAGAGGAAATCAAAAGGAGAGGTCAAAGAGGAAATCAAAAGAAAATAATTTGAGATGAATGAAAACAAATCACAATATACCAAAACTTTGAGATTCAGCAAAAGCAGTCCTCAGGGGTAAATTTATAGATGTGAACATCTATAAAAAGATGTTTAAAAAATAGTTTAAACTTTAAAAAGTTTAAAAGTTTAAAAAAAGAAGGTTTGGAATCCACAACCTAACACTCCACCATAGGGATCTAGAGGAAAAAAAGAGCAAACTAACCCAAAGCAACTAGAAGAGAAGAAACATTAAAAATTGGAGCAGAGCTAAGCAAAATAGTGTGTAGATACACAACAGAAAGAACCAGTGAAACAAAAAGTTGGTCCTTTGAAGAGGGCAGCAAACTGGCAAACTTTTATCTAGATTGACCAAGCGAAAAAGAGAGAAGACTCAAATTAATAAAATCAAGAATGAAAATGGACATTACTTTAAATATTACATAAATAGAAGATTTATAAAAGAATGTTATGAAAAATATATACTAACAAATTGGATAACCTGGATAAAATAGACATATTCCTAGAAACACACAGAAAACTAAACTGACTAAGAATAAATAGAAAATTTGAATAAACCTGTAACAAGTAAAAAGATTGATTCATTTACCTAAAACCTTGCAACTAATAAGATCCCAGAACCAGATAGCTTCACTAGAAAATTTTATTTATCAAACAGTAAAGAAAAAATAACACTAGTCCTTAACTCAACATGATCAAGTAGGATTTATTTCAGGAACATAAGGGTGGGTCAACATGAAAATCAATGTTATATACCACTTTATGAAAATGAAGAGGGGAAAGTCAGACAATCACCTCAATAGATACAGAAAAAACATCTGACAAATTCCAGCACCCTTCCATGAAAAGAAAAAAAAAGGTCTTCAAGCCAGGAGGAGACAGACTCTTCCCCAACCTACTAAAGGGCATCAGTGGAAAAACTCACAGCTAACATCATACTTGAAACTTTCTCCCTAAAATCAGGACCAAGACAAGGATATCTACTTTACACTTCTATTTACTATCTAGTACTGGAAGTTCTAGTAAAGGCAATTAGGCAAGAAAAAGAATAAAAGTCATCCAAATTGAAAAGGAAAAGTAAAGCTATTTCTAGTCACTGATCACATAATTTCAAATACCAAAAACTGTAAAGAATCTATTAAAAAACTGTTAGAGCTAACAAATGAATTCAGCAAAGTTGCAAGATACAAGATCACTTATAAAAATCAATTATATTTCTATACTCTATCAATGAACAATAGACCCTGTTGGTCCATTGGCTAAGACTCCATGTTCCCATGCAGGGGCCCTGTTTTTTCTCCCTGGTTAGGAAACTAGATCCCACATACCACAACTGAGAGTTCACACACCACAGTCAGAGATCCCAGGTGCTGCAACTAAGACCCAGTGCAGCAAAATAAATAAATAAAAATAAATATTAAAAAAAGAACAACCTGAAATGAATTTAGAAAACAACTCCATTTTCAATATCCTCAGAAATAATAAAATACTTAAGAATAAATTTAACTGAAGAGGTGCAAGATTCACATACTAGAAACTATAAAACACTGCCGAAAAAAATTAAAGAAGGATCCTCCCTGGCAGTAGAGTGGTTAAGACTCCACGCTCCCAACACAAGGGTCATGAGTTCAGTCCCTGGTTGGGAAACTAAGATCCCACATGCTGCATCAAAAACAAACAAACAAACAAATAAAGAAAAAAAGAAATTAAAGAAAACCTGAATAAATAAAAAGACATCATGTGTTCACTGACTGGAAGACAAAATTGTTAAGATGGCAATATTCCCTACATTTACAGATTAGTTGCAATCCCTATCAAATTACAATTGCCTGATTTCCAGAAACGGACAAGTCAATCCTAAAATCCAGATAGAATAGCAAGGAACCTGTAGTAGCCAAAACAATCTTGAAAAAGAATAAAGTTAGAGGACTCAGAATTCTAAATTTCAGAACTTAACTACAAAGCCACAGTAATGAAAACTGTGTGGTATTGGTATCTGTGTAGACATATAGATCAATTAAACAGAATTTTGAGTCCAGAAAGAAATCCTCACATTTATGGTCAACTGATTTTCAAAAGGGTGCCAACTCTATTCAGTGGGACAAAAATAGTCTTTTCAACAAATGGTGCTGGGACAACTGGATATGTGTAAGAATGAAGCTGGACCCTTATCTCACACCATACACAAAAATTAACTCAAAATGGACCAAGATTTAATGTAAGAGATAATATAAAATTCTTAGAGGAAAACATAGGAGCATATTTCAATTTCTTGCATTTGGCAGTGAACTCTTAGGATATTGAAAATGCAAAAATATATATAAAGATATAGAAAAGAAAAAATAGATGTTAGACTTCATTAAAATAAAAAAACTGTGCATTGAAGGACACTATAAAGAAAGTTAAAAGACAACTCAGAATGGGAGAGAATATTTGCAACTCAAACACCTGATAAGGATCCAGTGTTCATAATGGATTCATTTTTTTAAAAACCTGATACAACTCATCATCAAAAAGGCAAACAACCCAATTCAAAAATGGGCAGAGGTTTTAAATGGATATTTCGCCAAAGAAGGTATGCTGCTGCTGCGGCGGCGGCGCTTCAGTCGTGTCCGACTCTGTGCGAGCCCATAGACGGCAGCCCACCAGGCTCCCCCGTCCCTGGGATTCTCCAGGCAAGAACACTGGAGTGGGTTGCCATTTCCTTCTCCAATGCATGAAAGTGAAAATGAAAGTGAAGTCGCTCAGTCGTGTCCGACTCTTAGCAACTCCATGGACTGCAGCCCACCAGGCTCCTCTATACAAATGGCCAGTAAACATATGAAAATATGTTCAATAACGTTAATCATTAGAAAACTGCAGTTTGAAACGGTAATGAGATCCCACTACACATCCACTAGAGTGGGTATAATTTAAAAACAGGCAGAACGTTCCTGGCAGTCCAGTGGTTAAGAGTCTGTGCTTCAAATGCAGTGAGCATGGGTTCATTCCTCGGTTGGAGGACTAGGATCCCACATGTTGAGTGACAAAAAAAAAAAAAAAAAAAACTAAATAGGAAAATAACATTATTGGCAGAAGCTTGTAACCTGTTCTTCAGACTACAAAATGGTGCATCTATTTTGGGAAAGAATTTAGTATTTCCTTAAAATGTTAAACATAGGGTTATCATAAGACTCAGAAATCCTATAATACTTTTAGGTATATTTACAAGAGAGTTGAAAACAGTTAGAAACTTGTACAAGAATATTCATAGCAGCATTATTCATAATAGCCAAGGAATGAAAAAAATCCCAAATTTCCATGATTGATGAATGAATAAGTAAAATGTGGTATATCCATATAATGGAATATTGTTTTCCAATAAAAAGGAATGAACTATGATACATACTACAACATGTGGTGGTGGTGGTTTAGTACTAAGTTGTGTCTGACTCTTGTGACCCCATGGACTGTAGCCCACCAGGCTCCTCTGCCCATGGGATTTTCCAGGCAAGAATACTGGAGTGGATTGCCATTTCCTTCTCCAAGGGATCTTCTTGACCCAGGAATTGAACCTGGGTCTCCTGCATTGCAGGCAGATTCTTTACTGACTGAGCTATGAGTGACCCTTGAAAATTTCTAAGTGAAAGAAACCAGACACAAAAGCCATATATTACATGATTCCATTTGTGTGAAATATCAAAGATAGGCAAATCCATAGAGACATAAAGCTGATTAGTGATTGCCACGGTCTGGTCGTGAGAGGAGAATGTGAAGCAAATGCCTAATGTTACAGGGTTTCTTTTCCAGATAATGATATTCTGAAATTAAATGATATTATGGTTGCCGAGAGGTGCTACTCTACATTCAAGGTCAGGAGGTGTGATCTCATCCAAGATAAGGACCAGAGGCTACGCTTTGCTGGAGCAGCTGTGAAGAGATACTCCACGTCCAAGGTAAGAGAAACCCAAGTAAGATGGTATGTGTGTGAGAGGGCATCAGAGGGCAGACACACTGAAACCATAATCACAGAAAACTAGCCAATCTGATCACACGGACCACAGCCTTGTCTAACTCAGTGAAACTAAGCCATGCCATGTGGGGCCACCCAAGACAGACAGGTCATGGTGGAGAAGTCTGACAGAATGTGGTCTGCTGGAGAAGGGAATGGCAAACCACTTCAGTATTCTTGCCTTGAGAACCCCATGAACAGTATGAAAAGGCAAAATGATAGAATACTGAAAGGGGAACTCCCCAGGTCGGTAAGTGCCCAATATGCTACTGGAGATCAGTGAAGAAATAACTCCAGAAAGAATGAAGGGATGGAGCCAAAGCAAAAACAATACCCAGCTGTGGATGTGACTGGTGATAGAAGCAAGGTCCGATGCTGTAAGGAGCAATATTGCATAGGAACCTGGAATGTCAGGTCCATGAATCAAGGCAAATGGGAAGTGGTCAAACAGGAGATGGCAAGAGTGAATGTCGACATTCTAGGAATCAGCGAACTGAAATGGACTGGAATGGGTGAATTTAACTCAGATGACCATTATATCTACTACTGCGGGCAGGAATCCCTCAGAAGAAATGGAGTGGCCATCATGGTCAACAAAAGAGTCCGAAATGCAGTGCTTGGATGCAATCTCAAAAATGACAGAATGATCTCTGTTTGTTTCCAAGGCAAATCATTCAATATCATGGTAATCCGGGCCTATGCCCCAACCAGTAATGCTGAAGAAGCTGAAGTTGAATGGTTCTATGAAGACCTACAAGACCTTTTAGAACTAACACCCAAAAAAGATGTCCTTTTCATTATTATAGGGGACTGGAATGCAAAAGTAGGAAGTCAAGAAACACCTGGAGTAACAGGCAAATTTGGCCTTGGAGTAAGGAAAGAAACAGGGCAAAGGCTAATAAAGTTTTGCCAAGAGAACACACTGGTCGTAGCAAACACCCTCTTCCAACAACACAAGAGAAGACTCTATACATGGACATCACCAGATGGTCAACACTGAAATCAGATTGATTATATTCTTTGAAGTCAAAGATGAAGAAGCTCTATATGGTCAGCAAAAACAAGACTGGGAGCTGACTGTGGCTCAGATCATGAACTCCTTATTGCCAAACTGAGACTAAAATTGAAGAAAGTGGGGAAAACCACTAGACCATTCAGGTATGACCTAAATCAAATGTCTTATGATTATACAGAGGAAGTGAGAAATAGATTTAAGGGACTAGATCTGATAGATAGAGTGGTTGATGAACTATGGATGGAGGTTCGTAACATTGTACAGGAGACAGGGATCAAGACCATCCCCATGGAAAAGAAATGCAAAAAAGCAAAATGGCTGTCTGGGGAGGCCTTACAAATAGCTGTGAAAAGACGAGAAGTGAAAAGCAAAGGAGAAAAGGAAAGATATAAGCATCTGAATGCAGAGTTACAAAGAATAGCAAGGAGAGATAAGAAAGCCTTCCTCAGCGATCAGTGCAAAGAAATAGAGGAAAACAACAGAGTGGGAAAGACTAGAGATCTCTTCAAGAAACTTAGGGATACTAAGGGAACATTTCATGCAAAGATGGGCTCGATAAAGGACAGAAATGGTATGGACCTAACAGAAGCAGAAGATATTAAGAAGAGGTGGCAAGAATACACAGAAGAACTATACAAAAAAGATCTTGATGACTCAGATAATCACGATGGTGTGATCACTCACCTAGAGCCAGACATCCTGGACTGTGAAGTCAAGTGGGCCTTAGGAAGCCTCACTACGAACAAAGCTAGTGGAGGTGATGGAATTCCAGTTGAGCTATTTCAAATCCTGAAAGATGATGCTGTGGAAGTGCTGCACTCAATATGCCAGCAAATTTGGAAAACTCAGCAGTGGCCACAGGAGTGGAAAAGGTCGGTTTTCATTCCAATCCCAAAGAAAGGCAATGCCAAAGAATGCTCGAACTACCGCACAATTGCACTCCTCTTACATGGTAGTAAAGTAATGCTCAAAATTCTCAAAGCCAGGCTTCAGCAATACATGAACCGTGAACTTCCAGATGTTCAAGCTGGATTTAGAAAAGCCAGAGGAACCAGAGACCAAATTGCCAACATCCACTGGGTCATTGAAACAGCAAGAGAGTTCCAGAAAAAACATCTATTTCTGCTTTATTGACTATGCCAAAGCCTTTGACAGTGTGGATCACAATAAACTGTGGAAAATTCTGAAAGAGATTGGAATACCAGACCACCTGACCTGCCTCTTGAGAAATCTGTATGCTGTTCAGGAAGCAACAGACTGGTTCCAAATAGGAAAAGGAGTACATTAAGGCTGTATGTTGCCACCCTGCTTATTTAACTTATATGCAGAGTACATCATGAGAAACGCTGGGCTGGAAGAAGCACAAGCTGGAATCACGATTGCCGGAGAAATATCAATAACCTCAGGTATGCAGATGACACCACCCTTATGGCAGAAAGTGAAGAGGAACTCAAAAGCCTCTTGATGAAAGTGAAAGAGGAGAGTGAAAAAGTTGGCTAAAGCTCAACATTCAGAAAACGAAGATCATGGCATCTGGTCCCATCACTTCATGGGAAATAGATGGGGAAACAGTAGAAACAGTGGCTGACTTTATTTTTCTGGGCTCCAAAATCACTGCAGATGGTGACTGCAGCCATGAAATTAAAAGACCCTTACTCCTTGGAAGGAAAGTTATGACCAACCTAGATAGCATATTCAAAAGCAGAGACATTAGTTTGCCAACAAAGGTCCATCTAGTCAAGGCTATGGTTTTTCCTGTGGTCATGTATGGATGTGAGAGTTGGACTGTGAAGAAAGCTGAGCACCCTAAAGAATTGATGCTTTTGAACTGTGGTGTTGGAGAAGACTCTTGAGAATCCCTTGGACTGCAAGGAGATCCAATCAGTCCATCATAAAGGAGATCAGTCCTGGGTGTTCATTAGAAGGACTGATGCTAAAGCTGAAACTCCAGTACTTTGGCCACCTCATGCGAAGAGTTGACTCATTGGAAAAGACCCTGACGCTGGGAGGGATTGGGGGCAGGAGGAGAAGGGGACGACAGAGGATGAGATGTATGGATGGCATCACCGACTCGATGGATGTGAGTCTGAGTGAACTCTGGGAGTTGGTGATGGACAGGGAGGCCTGGTGTGCTGCGATTCATGGGGTTGCAAAGAGTCAGACATGACTGAGTGACTGAACTGAACTGAACTGAATTGATGGTTGTAAAACTTTGTGACTGTACTAAAATTATCGAATTGCTTTTTACTTTAAAATGGTAAATTTTCTGTTATGTGACTTTTTTTAAACCTCATTTTAAAAAATCAGAAGTCATAAATTGACTTCATCAACATGTAAAATTTATATTTATCAAAAAGACATTAGTGGTGAGAAGACCACCTATATAGAAAAAGCATAAGTGATATAAGTAGACAACTCACAATGGGAATATAGATAGCCTTAAGAGAGGAGAAGATACTGAACTTTACTAGAAAACAGAAAAATGAAAATGATATGATGAGTTTGCATTTTCACTCAGTAGATTTGCAAAACTGAAAGAGGTTGAAAATATCAAGGGTGACTATGCACTAGAAGAAGAGATCATCTCATATGTTGCTAATAGTAGCTTAGATTGCAATCATTTTGGATGGCAATTTGGCAATAAAGTATTAAAATACTGCTGCTGCTGCTGCTGCTGCTAAGTCGCTTCAGTCGTGTCCAACTCTGTGCGACCCCAGAGACGGCAGCCTACCAGGCTCCCCTGTCCCTGGGATTCTCAAGGCAAGAACACTGGAGTGGGTTGCCATTTCCTTCTTCAACGCATGAAAGTGAAAAGTTAAAGTGAAGTCGCTCAGTCGTGTCCAGGCAAGAGTACTGGAGTGGGATGCCATTGCCTTCTACTAAACATACACGTATTGTATCTCGGCAATTCTTCATGTCTCTCAAGACTTCTCCTTGTCTTCCCCAAAGACATACTAATAGTAGTATAGGTACACAAGAAAGTGTGTACAGGGATATTCATTGCAGTATTGTTTGTAAACCCCAAAATAAGAAACAAGCCAAGGGTAGAGTAATAAATTGTTGTAAAGTCAGACCACAAAATACTATATGAAAAAATGTTAATATGGAAAGACCTAAGATACAGTGTTGAATGGGGAAAAGAAAGTTTCAGAACAGTCTTCCTTTATGTAAAACCTAAACCAAACCACAAAATATAACTTTGTTTCCTCTGGGAATGTGTGTATATATGAATATAGGCGCAAGGCAGAAAGTTTAGAAGTCAAAATTAAAGTGGTATCAGTGATTCCCTATAATGAAAAGGAATGGACCAGATTGTTGAAGGCATTTAGAGAATGTGCAAGCATGTTCCAGAAAAAATTCTGTTTCTGCTTCATTGACTACGCTAAAGCCTTTGACTGTGTTGTTGTTTTTCAGTAGCTCAGTCATGTCCAACTCTTTGTTACCCCATGGACTGCAGCACGCCAACCTTTCTTGTCCTTCACCATCTCCTGGAGCTTGCTCAAACTCATGTTCATTGAGTTGGTAATGCTATCCAGTCATCTTGTCCTCTGTCATCCCCTTTTCCTCCTGCCTTCAATCTTTCCAAGCAACAGGATCTTTTCTAATGAGTTGGCTCTTCACGTCTAGGTGGCCAAAAGTATTGGAGCTTCAGCTTCAGCATCAGTCCTTTCAATGAATGTTCAGGATTGATTTCCTTTAGGATTAACTGGTTTGATCTCCTTGCAGTCCAAGGGACTCTCAACACCACAGTCCAAAAGCTTCAAATCTTTGTGGCTCAGATTTCTTTATGGTCCAACTCTCACACCCATACATGACTATTGGAAAAACCATATCTTTGATTATATGGACCTTTGTCAGCAAGATAATGTCTCTGCTTTTTAAACCGCTATCTAGGTTGGTCATAGCTTTTCTTCCAAGGAGCAAGCATCTTTTAATTTCATGGATGCAGTCTCCATCTGCATGATTTTGGATCCCAAGAAAATAAAGTCTCTCACTGTTTCCATTGTTTCACCATTATTTGCCATGAAGTAATGGGACAGGTTGCCGTGATCTTAGTTTTTCGAATGTTGAGTTTTAAGCCAGCTTCTTCACTCTCTTCTTTCACCTTTATCAAGAGGCTTTTTAGTTCCTCTTTGTTTTCTGCCATAAGGGTGGTGTCACCTGCATATCTGAGGTTACTGATATTTCTGCAGCAATCTTGATTCCAGCTTGTGCTTCATCCAGTCTGGCATTTTGCATGATGTACTCTGCATATAAGTTAAATAAACAGGGTGATAATATACAGCTTTGATGTACTCCTTTCCCAATTTGGAACCAGTCCGTTGTTCTGTGTCTGGTTCTAACTGTTGCTTCTTGACCTGCATACAGGTTTCTCAGGAGACTTGTGAGGTGGTCTGGTATTCCTATATTTTCAAGAATTTTCCGCAGCTTTTTGTGATCCACACCGTCAAAGTCTTTGGCGTAGTCAATGAAACAGCAGTAGATGTTTTTCTGGAATTCTCTTACTTTTTCTATGATCCAACTGTTGTTGGCAATTTGCTGTCTGGTTCCTCTGCCTTTTCTAAATCCGGCTTGAACATTTGGAGGTTCTCGGTTTACATACTGTTGAAGCCTTGCTTGGAAAATTTGGGCATTTCTTTGCTAGCATGTGAAATAAGTGTAATGTGAGGTAGTTTGAACATTCTTTGGCATTGCCTGTCTTTGGGATTGGAATGAAAACTGACCTTTACCAGTCCTGTGGCCACTGCTGTTTTCCAGATTTGCTGGCATGTTGAGTGCAGCACTTTAAAAACATCATCTTTTAAGATTTGAAAAAGCTCAGCTGGAATTCCATCACCTCCACTAGGTTTGTTTATAGTGATGCTTCCTTGACTTTGCACTCCAGGATGTCTGGCTCTAGGTGAGTGATTACACCATCGTGGTTATCTGGGTCATTAAGATGCGTTTTTGTATAGTTCTTCTGTGTATTCTTGCCACCTCTTCTTAATATCTTCTGCTTCTCTTAGGTCCATACTGTTTCTGTCCTTTATTGTGCCCATCTTTGCATGAAATGTTCCCTTGGTATCTCTAATTTTCTTGAAGAGACCATTTGTCTTTACCATTCTACAGTTTTTCTGTATTTCTTTGCATTGATCACTTAGGAAGGCTTTCTTATCTCTCCTTGATATTCTTTGGAACTCTGCATTCAAATGGGTATATCTTTCCTTTTCTGCTTTGCCTTTAGCTTCTCTTCTTTTCTCAGCTATTTGTAAGGCTGCTTCAGACAACCATTTTGCCTTTTGGCATTTTTTTCTGGGGGATTGTTTTGATCACTGCCTCCTGCACAATAATATGAACCTCCATCAGTAATTCTTCAGGCACTCTGTCTATTAGATCTAATCCCTTGAATCTATTTGTCACATCCACTGTATAATCGTAAGGAACTTGATTTAGGTCATACCTGAATGGTCTAGTGGTTTTCCCTACTTTCTTCAATTTAAGTCTGAATTTATCAATAAGAAGTTCATGATCTGAGCTACAGTCAGCTCACAGTCTTGTTTTTGCTGACTGTATAGAGTTTCTCCATCTTCGCCTGCAAAGAATATAATCAATCTGATTTCTGCATTGACCATCTGGTAATGCCCGTATGTAGAGTCATCTCTTGTGTTGTTGGAAGAGGGTGTTTGCTATGACCATGAATTCTCTTGGCAAAACTCTGTTAGCCTTTGCCTTACTTCATTTTGTACTCCAAGGCCAAACTTGCCTGTTTACTGTGTGGATCATGACAAACTGGAAAATTCTTAGAGATGAGAATGCCAAACCACCTCAGGTGCTTCTTGAGAAACCTGTATGCAGGTCAAGAAGCAACAGTTAGAACAAGACATGGAACAACTGGTTCCAAATTGGGAAAGGATTACAACAGGGCGGTATATTGTCACCCTGTTTATTTAACTTGTATGCAGAGTTCATTATGTGAAGTGCCTGGCTGGATGAAGAAGCACAAACTGGAATCAAAATTTATGAGAGAAATATTAACAACCTCAGATATGCAGATGACACCACCCTTATGGCAGAAAACAAAATGGAACTAAAGAACCTCTTGATGAAAGTGAAAGAGGAGAGTGAAAAAGCTGGCTTAAAACTTGACATTCAAAAAACTAAGATCATGGCAACCCGTCCCATCACTGCATGGCAAATAGATGGGGAAACAATAGAAATAGTGAGAGACTTTATTTTCTTGAGCTCCAGAATCACTACAGATGGTGACTGCAGCCATGAAATAAAAAGATGTTTCTTAGAAGAAAAACTGATGCAAACCTAGACAGTGTATTAAAAAGCAGACATTATTTTGCCAAAAAAGGTCCGTCTAGTCAAAGCTATGGTTTTTCCAGTAGTTGTGGAGGGATGTGAGAGTTGGACCATAATGAAGCCTGAGATCCAAAAAATTGATCCTTTCATACTGTGGTGTTGGAGAAGACTCGAGAGTCCCTTGGACAACAAGATCAAACCAGTCAATTCTAAAGGAAATCAATACTGAATGTTCATTGGAAGGACTGGTGCTGAAGCTGAAACTCCAATACTTTGGCCACCACATGTGAAGACTCGACTCATTGAAAAAGACGCTACTTCTGGGAAAGACTGAAGGCAGGAGGAAAAGGGCGCAACAGAGTATGAGATGGTTGGATGGCATCACTTAATGGACATGAGTTTGAGCAAACTCTGGGAGATAGTGAAGGACAGGGGAGGCTGGTGTTCTGTTAGTCCATGGGGTCAAAAAGAGTCAAACACGACTTACTGACTGAACAACAACAACAGCAAATGTCTGTTCCACATTCTGATAAATAATTTAAGATAGGTTTTCAAACAAGAAGGGTAGGCATTTCAAGAGGCCTACGTGGTAAGGAAAATGCCACTGATTTGTATCTTGAACATGTAGAACACTCCCAACTTCCTCAGAAGACAATATAGTGTAGTTGTGAAGCCACAGACTGACACTGGGCTTCCTGGGTTTGCATTCCAACTCTGCCACTGATTCCTAGAACTTCGAGCAAATTGATTACCCTCCCTGTACATCAGTATTCTCTTTCTTAGAATGGAGATAATTGTATATACCTCATAGAGTGGTGAAGATTAAATGAGCTCATCTACACAATGTGTTTAGAATGACTCTAGTTATTTCAGTTGTACTCATGGGATTTTGGGCTTCCCTAATAGCTCAGTTGGTAAAGAATCTACCTGCAATGCAAGAGACCCCAGTTTGATTCCTGGGTCAGGAATATCCACTGGAGAAGGGATAGGCTACCCACTCCAGTATTCTTCGGCTTCCCTTGTGGCTCAGCTGGTAAAGAATCTGCCTGCAATGTGGGAGACCTGGGTTCGATCCCTGGGTTGGGAAGATCCCCTGGAGAAGGGAAAGGCTACCCACTCCAGTATTCTGGTCTGGAGAATTCCATGGACTATATATGTATAGTGCATGGGGTCGCAAAGAGTCAGACATGACTGAGTGATTTTCACTTTCACTTTCATGGGATTTTAATTTATGGAGGTGATTGAGTGATGTCACAGAGAAGCTAATGCCATTGGAAAAGATTTTAATTAGTTATGTTTCCAAGAATAGGGGGCATCTCACATGATGCAGACCACATGGAGAAGCACTAGTGTTGATCAGGAAGCAAAAAATAGTGAAAGAGAAAGCCTGACCAAAGACTTTATAGTTTTCTGTAAGAAAGGCAAGACAACACAGGGAAACTGCTTCCAAATGATTAGCTTGAATGATTCTAGTTGTCTCTGGGCTATAGGGATAGTCTCTAGTTGTCTGGTAACTGGACCTGAGTGATTTAGAACAGGGAAATATTCACTTGGTGTAGAAGAATTAGATAAAAACAGTGGTTGGGACGATATACTTGGAATTGGTTGATTTGTGTATGAAAAATATGTCTTCAGGAAAATTGTTTATTTTCTCTGGGAATTAGCGAGGCTTGGGAGGAGCAGTCTCTTCTCAGCCAGCTAGAGCCTCCAAGATATGAAAACATCATAAAATATTTAAAAACATGATTAATACACTAGCTGCCAATAGAAAGTGCTATATGAGTGTTTGCTACTCTTCTACAGGAAATACTAAAACTTGTTCGATGTCAAAGACAGGCGAGTTCAGATAGGATTCATTGTGAAGGTTTGAGTTGATTTGCTTTATAAGTGGCAGAGAACTTAAGGAAACTTAGAAAAACTCCTGCCCATAATTTTCTTTTGTGTGTGTGTGTTTTCCTGTATTTACAATCTAATTCATACACCAATCCAGTTCTGTACATTTAAGCAAGAGAACATATATTTATAATTCCATGACATTTATAATCTATATAAAAGGAGAAGACAGTTTCCCTGTTTACCTAACCTCTATGCCATATCCTGTGATACCATCTGTCTAACCTATATGCCATATCCATCATAGTTTGGATGGGGTGGCATATCTGGGAACATGCGATTTTATACAAGTATAATCTAAATTAAGTCTTGCCTTAAAAGCTTGAAATAGCTGACTTTGGAGATACTCAAATTAAAATTTTGGCTACTTCAAGTCATCTGATTATATTACTCTATACAAATGAGATTAAGAAGGTGATGCATTAAAATGTCACAGTGTAAATTACAGAATAGATTATGAATGACATTTAGAGAATAAACATTCTTGACTCCTATTTATCTTTAATTCCCATATTTAAGTGACAGTAACTGAGAGTCAACAATATAAAAATAAACTATAATTGTGCACACAAAGAAATCTATGAAATCCTTTCTAAAATATCTAGTGATATAGGATAAAATTGCCTATTTCTCTTTGGTTCCTTTTCAAAAGCATAATTACCTTTTCCAATTGTAATTTTTTTACTTGAATTTTCTTTTTTTTTAAATCTTATTTATTTGATTGATTGATTGATTTTTTGGAGGCTAGTTACTTTAAAATATTGTATTGGTTTTGCCATACATTGACATGAATCTACCATGGGTGTACATGTGTTCCCCATCCTGAACACCCCTCCCACCTCCCTCCCCATCCCATCCTTCTGGGTCATCCCAGTGCACTAGCCCCGAGCACCCTGTATCATGCATCGAACCTGGACTGGCAATTCATTTCACATATGACAATATACATGTTTCAATGCCATTTTCCCAAACCATCCCACCCTCACCCTCTCCCACTTAGAAAACTTAGAAAAACTGCCCAGAATTTTCTTTGGTTGGAAAGCTCTACTTCAGTTCTAGTTCCTGACACTATCCTATTGACTTAGAGAACAATGTCTTGAGTTTAAGGTTATACCTCTCTGTGTTTTCTCTACCTTTTGGTTTTCATCGAAACCAACCTAGGGATGTGCTTGACCATATTATTGCATAGTACAAAGCTTTTATGACATAAGTCACTAAACTTTAAATGGGACAATACTAAGCTAGTACCACCAGCAGACTAACCAAACAAACAAAAGTATAGACGTGGTGTAAACAAAATATGTTAGTAGAATAGACTGTTCGGAAAACATGGTGGGACTTGTAGATATACAAGCCTGAAATAAAGGTCGTATCAGTCCTTCTTTTAAAAAATTTTTTTGATTTATTTATTTTTTAACTGAATGATAATTGCTTTACAGAATTTTGTTGTTTTCTGTCAAATCTCAACACTAATCAGCCATATTTATCTTTCTCTTTCATATCAGTTCTTCTTGATACCATCTGAAAATGGCCTTCAACTTTGTTGTTGTTCATTGTTCAGTTGCTCAGTCATGTCTGACTCTTTGCTACACCATGGACTGTAGCACCCCAGGCCTCCTTGTCCCGCACCATTTCCCAAAGTTTGCCCAAGTTCATGTCCATTGCATCAGTGATGCCATCCAGCTATCTCATTCACTGATGCCCTCTTCTCCTTCTGCCCTCAATCTTTCCCAGCATCCAATGAGTCAGTTGTTTGCATCAGGTTACCAAAATACTGGAGCTTTGACTTCAGCATCAGTCCTTCCAATGAGTATTCAGGGTTGTTTTCCTTTAAGATTGACTGGTTTGATCTCCCTGGTGTCTCAGGACTCTCAGGAGTCTTCTCCTCCAGCACCACAGTTTGAAGGCCTCAATTCTTTGTTGCTCTGCCTACTTTATGGTCCAGCTCTCACAATCGTACATGACCACCATGATAGCCTTGACTATACAGACCTTTGTTGGCAGAGTGATGTCTCTGCTTTTCAACACACTGTCTACGTTTGTCACAACTCTTCTGACAAGAAGCAATTGTCTTCTGATTTCATGGCTGCAATCACCATCTGCAGTGATTTTTAGAACCCAAGAAGAAGAAACCTGTTACTGCTTCCACCTTTTCCTCTTCTATATGCCATGAAGCAATGGGGCCAGATGCCATAGTCTTAGTTTTTTAAATATTTAGTTTTAAGCAGGCTTTTTCACTCTCCTCTTTCACCCTCATTAAGAGGTTCTTTAGTTCCTCTTCACTTTCTGCCATTAGAGTGGTATCATTCACATATCTGAGTTTGTTGATGTTTCTTCTGATTATCTTGATTCCAGCTTTTGATTCTTCCAGCACAGCATTTCTCATCATGTGCTCAGTGTATAGGTTAAATAAACAGGGTGACAGCAGACAGCCCTATCATACTCCTTTCTTAATTCTGAACCAATCAGTTGTTCCATACAGGGTTCCAACAGCTGCTGCTTGACCACATACAGGTTTCTCAGGAAACAGGTAAGATGGTCTGGTATTCTCATCTCTTTAAGAGCTTTCCACCATTTGTTATGATCCACAGTCAAAGGCTTTAGTGTAGCCAATGAAACAGGGGTAGATGTTTTACTGGAATTCCCTTGCTTTCTCTATGATCCAGTGAATGTTGACAATTTGATCTCTAGTTCCTCTGCCTTTTCTAAACCTAGCTTGGATGTTGGGAAGTTCTTGGTTCACATAATGCTAAAGCCTAGCATGCAAGATTTTAAGCATGACCTTACTAGCATGGGAGATGAGTGCAATTGTCTGATGGTTTGAACATTCTTTAGTACTGCCCTTCTTGGGATTGGAATAGGATTGACCTTTTCCAGTCCTGTGGCCATTGCTGGGTCTTCTAGATTTGCTGACATATTGAGTGCAACACGTTGATAGCACCGTCTTTTGGGGTTTTGAATAAGAAAGCTGAGCGCTGAAGAATTGATGTTTTGAACTGTGGTGTTGGAGAAGACTCTTGAGAGTCCCTTGGACTCAAGGAGATCCAACCAGTCCATTCTAAAGGAGATCAGTCCTGGGTGTTCTTTGGAAGGAATGATGCTAAAGCTGAAACTCCAGTACTTTGGCCACCTCATGCAAAGAGTTGAGTCATTGGAAAAGACTCTAATGCTGGGAGGGATTGGGGGCAGGAGGAGAAGGGGACGACAGAGGATGAGATGTATGGATGGCATCACCGACTCGATGGATGTGAGTCTGAGTGAACTCTGGGAGTTGGTGATGGACAGGGAGGCCTGGTGTGCTGCGATTCATGGGGTCGCAAAGAGTTAGACACGACTGAGCAACTGAACCAAACTGAACTGAACTGGAATTCCATCACATATACCAACTTTACTGAGCAGTGCTTCCTAAGGCCCACTTAACTTCACACTCCAGAATGTCTGGCTCTGGGTGACTGACCACACCATTGTGGTTATCCAGTTCATTAAGATCTTTTTTGTACAGGTCTTCCATGTGTTCTTTCCATTTCTTCTCAATCTCTTCTGCTTCTACTAGGTCTCTACCTTTTCTGTCCTTTATTATGCACATCTTTGGGCAAAACATTCCCTTGATATTTCCAATTTTCCTGAAGATATCTCTAGTCTTTCCCATTCAACTCTGATCAACAAATTATTTTATCTGGCCCAGCTCTTAGTGCCTGTTTTGCCTTCTAGTCTGGTGCATGTCTTATAGATCAAAGCTCTTGCAGTTTAAAGCTCTTAACTAGGTTGCCCTTGACTACAGGAACAAAAAAGTTTCATAAGTAATTGTACAAGTGCTGGAAGTGGAATGGAGACTAAATAGACCAGTTTGAGAATTTTTTCCAGATATACCTGCAGGACTTTATGGTAACTGATTATATATAGGGAATGAAGGCCTGGGGACTGAAATCTAGTGACCCAAGGAAATGATTGTTACCATTATGAAATGAAGTTGAAAGCAAGTTGATTGAAAAGAATAAAGGGAGTCCATATCCAGATATACCGTATTTGAGGTGATCTGATGTTCAAGTAGCTCTGCCCTCTAGACAAGACGGGGCATGAGCCTCAGTGAGAAAACATCAGGATAAGAATTGTTTTGAATTTATTAAGCAAGGACTAGGGTAGCCACGGGCATGTTCCTTGGGTGTAGTAAGAAGAGTAGGAAGTACTAGGGGAAATGGAGACCAGGTGTTCAGAAGGAGATCCAGAATAGTATAACACCTGGATAGAGTTCAAAGGACATAGTTCACAAAGTATAGAGCAAGCCATGATGTCTAATGAGGTATGCATGTGGGTGTGCTAGGTTGCTTCAGTCACGTTCGACTCTTTGCAACCCTATGAACCGTAGCCTCCAGGCCCCTCTGTTCTTGGGATCCTCCAGGTAAGAATACTGGAATGGGTTGCTGTGCCCTCCTCCAGGGGATCTTCCTGACCCAGGGATTGAACCCATGTCTATTATGTCTCCTGCATTGGCAGGTGGATTCTTTACCACTAGAGCCACCTGGGAAGTCCCTAATGAAGCATAGACATTACATGAAACAAAAGAAAACTGATCCCTGGATGTGGCAACACTGGAGGAAGGGCGTAAATGGTGTGGTAAAGAAGCCACATTTCAACTGTTAAAGAAACACTTTATCTGGGTCAGACGGAAGTGACCAGTATAAATTCAAGTTTCACAATGAAGAGATGGGCTTGACCTATGTGAGGTACTCAGTATATTTCTTTATGCTGTAGAAGTGTTATATTTGGTTTGATCTGATTCACAGATACTATCTTTTGGAAAAGTAATTACACTAAATTGAGAGTTCAGTTGAACTTCCAGATTAATGCCAAAATAGTTCAGAAATATAATGAGGTTATTTTAGAGAATACTTTTATTGAACAATATTATTCAGCACTCTATAATTAACTAAAAAATAAAAAACAAGAAGAATCTGTCTACCGTCTTGTTAACATTTATCCTCTACAACAAAAATATCACATGGTACATTTGAAAAGGACAAAAACATTCATGTTGTGTCACTCTTGTGTGTATATTATTATGCTTCATGAAAATAAAAAAATATATTTTCACAAAGTTAGAAATATTTGCTGTGACTTTCAACTGCCACTCTCTGAATAGCACCTTCATAGAATTTCATAATGCACATGCACAAAAATAATAAATATGTGTATGATTCTCAGTGTTCATGTTGAAAAATGTTATAATCAGCATGAGGTATGTTACAAGTAATTTATTATTAAGAAAAGTTAAATAACAATTTACAATCACAGCTGACTTCTTTGCAGAAATTGACAAGCTTTTCTTAAAATTTATATGGAAATTCAAGGGACTAAGAATAGCCAAACAATCCAAAACAGTATTGAAGAAGAACAAATTAAAAGGACTCAAGCTTCCCAATTTCAAGACAGTGCTACACTAATCCAGAGAATGCAATGGCAACCCACCCCTGTGTTCTTGCCCAGAGAATCCCAGGGACAGGGGAGCCTGGTGGGCTGCCATCTCTGGGGTTGCACAGAGTCGGACACGACTGAAGCGACTTAGCAGCAGCAGCAGCAGCTACACTAATCAAGACAGTGTGGTACTGGCATAAGAATAGAAAGACAGATCAATGGAATAAAACGGGGATCCATAAATAAACCCTTACATTTTATGAATAGCGGATTTTTAACAAAGGTGCCAAGACAGTCAATTGGAAAAGAATAATTTTTCAACAGATAGTGTGGGGACAGCAGGATATCCACATACTAAAGAGTGAATTTGGACTTATACCTCACATCATATACAAAAATTAACTTAAAATGAATAAAAACTTAAATCCAAACAGTAAAAGTATAAAACTCTTAGAAGAAAACATAGGGGTAAATTATGATATTTGATTAGGCAATTGTTTCTTAAATATGAAACCAAAAGCAGAAGCAGCTGAAGGAAATATAGATTAATTACATTTCATCTAAATTAAAAATTTTTGTGTTTCAAAGTACACTGCTGAAAAAGTGAAAGACAATATACATAATGGGAGAAGATTTTTGCAAATCTTATCTCTTGGATAAGAGACTAAAATCCAAGGACTTCCCTGGTGGTCTAGTTGTTAAGACTCCTCGTTCTCAATGTAGAAGACCTGGATTCAATCCTTGGTCAGGGAACTAAGATCCCACATTCTACTTAGGGTAGTCCCTCCACAGGGTAGTCCAGAAACACCCTGGGGAGCAAGCCTCAATGCAGAATGAGAGTCAGTAAAAACAAAACAAACAAACCATAGCCTTCCATCCTTAAAAAGGACAATCCTGAGGCCTATTTTGTGTAGCTCTTTAGAGGGTTCAGAAAGGGATTGAATTCTAATTGCCTATGCAATAACTGACTTAATAACACATCTTTTATCAGGAGTTTGTCTCTCTCTCTTTTTTTTTTAAGTACACTTGATCTTAGCCAAAAGGCCGAGAAGCAAAAAAAAAAAAAAAAAAAAAGTATTTATTTTTAATTGAAGGATAATTGCTTTACGGTACTGCATTGGTTTCTACCAAACATCAACATAAATCAGCCATAATTTACCCATGTCCCCTTCTACTTGAACATCCCTACCACATCCTTCCCCATCCCACCCCTCTAGGCTATTACCGAACCCCAGTTTGAGTTCCCTGAGTCATACAGCAAATTCCCATTGGCTATCTATTTTACATTTGGCAATGTATATTTCCATGTTACTCTCTTCATACCTCCCACTATCAGCAGTTTTTCTTTGTCTCGTTCACTTTATTCTTTCCCTCCTGCTTACCTCCTAAACTTCAGTCCTTGTTTCAAACTTTCCTTTGTGAGAAATTTAAATGAATAATCATTTAAAAGTATATATATAAGATTATATACTGTATTTAATTTTATTTTGCATACATAAATATACATACATATTCCTGCTAAGAAAGAACAGACGATAACTTCAGGTGCCCAGCTAACTAAATTAACTTTCATACATGTTATGTGTGATAGAATGTAAAAATCTCTGGGAACCCTGGTACTAAGACTTGAGTTAGAAGTTTGACTGTAACTTGAAACACTAATATGAGGATCATCCAGATTGCTTCACGGAAACAGATTCCTCCAGTCTTTCCCATTGTCATGGCAGGTACCAACAGTGTGACATTTTTTGTTTTTCTCTGTCAAATAAAATCTTATCCCAAGAAGAGGGATAAGTTCAATGTCAATCATTCTTCATGGTTCTTCTTGCCTGTCTTTGGATTTTATCCAAATTCCAGAGATTACTGAGTTGCAAGGTAAATAAGACAGAGACCTCTAGCCTTCAGTCTAGTGTGATCACTACCAGAGACAGCCTCATGGCCTAGTCTCGTTTAGTCCGTGAGTTCTGCCACGAGATCATGTTTCATTAGATATCACATTAGGCAGAAGTAGACGGTTTAGTTGTGAACACTCAGCCACCGGGAACTTTGCCACAGATCACCAACCCACCAAGTATGGAGGGTTCTGCTGTGGCTTAGTGCAGCTACCTGTATTTTTCCAATACACTACATTTGGGTTGTTCTGATTTCTCTAAGGAAGCTATTATTTCCGTACTTCTACTGGCCTTTTCCCACTTTTTGTTAATCCACCTCTCCAGGGACACATGCTTTTAATTCCTCCAATACTTGAAAAACACTCAGGCTTTCTTTTCCCACTACTTTCTTTACTGGACTTAACCATTCATTAAGAAGCTCTAGACATATTTTTAAAAATATTTATTTATTTGGCTGTGCTGGGTCTTAGTTGCGGCATGTGAACTCCTAATCGTGGCACATAGGAACTAGTTCCCTGACCAGGGATCAAACCTGGGCCCCCTGCACTAGGATCATGGAGTCTTAGCCACTGGACCACCACAGAAGTCCCAAAGCTCTAGATGAGAATAAAACCTCAACATCTTCAAAAAGTATTTTCTGGGGATATGACACTCCCAGTTTTTAGAAAAGTGATAGTGTCTCAGGGATAGGCAGCATGCTGCTTCTAAGCAACAGAAGATATATAATACTATTGAGTGTTTATATCCAACCTCGTTCCTTTTAATTCTTAGTAACTCAGCTGATTGGACACTTGTCTTGGTTAAGGGGCATTGGTGGTGTTTCCTGGTTAATCCAGAGATTAACCGGTCTTTCTTAGTAGGAGAAAAATGTCATGAAGAGTAATAACCAAATGACATGAGCATATATGCATATTACCAAACTCTGAGAAGCTTGGTGAAATAACTGAGAACCCTGGTGAGACAATCTAAGAAATTCTCATGACATATTTGATGTTAGTGTTTTGGTGGGATAAAATGTTTCCTATTTTGTATAATGCCTAAGGAAAGATATCATGAGTCTGGGCCATACCCTCAGCTCATATAGTAAGTCAAGGACAAGCAAAAGTTGAGAACATACAGCATATAGATGATGCTAGGGGAGGTATTCTAGTCAAGCCCCAGCAGAAAAGGTTAAGGTAAAACTACAGCTCATCACAGGATCATACGTCATTAGACACAGAGATATCTCTGTCTCAATAGAGAGACAACTAGGATGTTGCTGAACCCTTTTGGAGTAAGCTTCAGGAGCATCACTTTTTTGATGTTATTTATTTTTTGCCACCCTCCAGTCCTACCAGGTAGAAGAGACAGGATTAAACCTGTCATTGGGATTTATTAATTTTGTTCAGCAGAGGAGCCAGGGATGATTGGGAAAAGGCAGAGGATAAATGACAGAACTGCCGTATCAGGAAGTGGCAAGGTTGGTGCTAGTGGTTCTAAGTGTGAGTGAGTCCAAGAAGGTGCACAACTGTGTCCCTCTGCCAGCAGAGCACTGGTGTGGGCGCAAGTACACTCGGAAAACTGTACCCACATCTCCTGACCCGACAGTGAAGATGCATCTTCCAAGAGAGGAATGAATAGAAAAAAATCAGAAAAAGTCAAGCTGACGGTGCTGACAATTGATGTGATCCTGCAGGGATTGGTTGTCATGGGGAAAGCAGACACGTAGTGTGGAGCCGCATTCTTCTACCTTTATCCTCTGAGACACACACAGCTTTCAGGAAAACCCCTTTCATTTTCTTGACCTTATCTTGCTAAATGGTTTCATGACCCACTATTTATGTTGCAATTAAATACTTTTTTTAATTTTAAAAATTTTATAGGCTATGTTTATTGTCAAAAAAGAATAAAATTATAGATGGAAAAACAAATTTATAAATACTTATAATAGCTCCTCAGATTTAACCACCATTGGTTATATATGACATCTAAAGTTTTTTGTATACAGATACAGACATCTTTGTTGAGGTAATTAAAAAAAAAAAATATGGGCTCAAACAGCATGTCCTATTTTGTGACTTGCTATCCTGAACAGCTCAGTAAAAAATAAATAATGTTTTACTGTGGTTATAGCAAAGGCTCCACGGCTGTTTGAAATACATCAGAGACTTCCTTGTTCTGCGTTCTTCAAAAGATCCCAAAGACTTGGGTGGATCTGAAGTTTTTTGAGGTCAGTTCTGAGACAGAGACAGCAGGAAGAGAGGCATCTCCTATCCCTTCCCCACAATCTCCCCCACCTCTTAGACTTTAAGAACTGAGACATGAAGCTAAGCTCATGGCACTATTCCAGAATGACTATGCCTCCCTCAAGGTCCCAGACCATGAGCTTAAGAGAACGACTAAAGACAGAGGAGCCATCACAAAGGCCAATTGTACTCTGGTTTTGCTTCTCAAAATCTTCCTATTCGAATACTGCTTCCATTAACCTATTTTGTTTTTTATAATGTACAGCCCGATTCTCTTGTCTCTGTCTTCCCCCATCCCCCGCAGTTTAATTCTTTGCACAATCCAGGATTAATCAATCTCTTTGAGATTTTCTTTTCTTTTTTAATATTTAATAAATAAATGTTTTTATTTATTTATTTGGCTGTGCTGGTCTTAGCTGTGGCACATGGGGTCTTTAATAGCAGCATGTGGGATCTAATTCCTTGACCAGGGATTTAACCTGGGCCTCGTGCATTGGGTGCCCAGAGTCTTAACCACTGGACCACTAGGGAAGTCCCTTAGAGATTTTCTTTGCGGGATGATGAGAAGGCTCCAGAACAGCTGCCAAGTAAAACCCATAACATGTTTAGGGATTTCCAAGGTAGTCTGGGAGAAGGCAATGGCACCCCACTCCAGTACTCTTGCCTGGAAAATCCCATGGACGGAGGAGCCTGGTAGGCTACAGTCCATGGGGTCGCTAAGAGTCAGGTAGTGACTTCACTTTCACTTTTCACTTTCATTCATTGGAGAAGGAAATGGCAACCCACTCCAGTGTTCTTGCCTGGAGAATCCCAGGGACGGTGGAGCCTGGTGGGCTGCCGTCTATGGGGTCGCACAGAGTCGGACACGACTGAAGCGACTTAGCAGTAGCAGCAAGGTAGTATCTGGATGTAGTTTTTCTGGAAAGGGCATGGTAGGGTGGTCAAGAGCATGGCTTCTGGAGCCAGGACTGGCTGAGCCTCCATTCTGTCACAAATTGTGTGACACACCAGGGCAAGTTATCTAATATCTTTTTTCCTCAGTTTTCCTCATCTGAAAAATAAGAGTGAGTTTATTACAACTTACCTCACTAGGTTGTGAGATTTAAATGATTTTTTACACATAAAGTGCTTAGGACAGGGTCTGACCCATGGTGGACTATTAGTAATTTTTTCTCACTCAGTGAGGGTTCCTCCTTCAAACATCCAATCTCCTTATCCCCTTTGCCTTTCAAACTCCTTCTTAGAAGCTCCAGAGTAAAAGCTGAGAGGCATTTGCAATATCACAAACCTTACCCTGAAATGATGAAACTATAGCTGCAGATGGTGCTAACATTGGCAACATGTCTCCTACAAGATGACTCTCAAAGGTGGCTGCCCCAGGTCAGCAAGTAGAAGAGTGTTCATGTTCATAAATAGTAACTCAAACTTCTATATTATTAAAATATTAAAATCCATAAAAAATATTCCTGAGGGTCAGTTTCTGTTTCTTTGCAACCCCATGAACTGTAGCCTGCCAGACTCCTCTGTCCATGGAATTTTCCAAGCAAGATTACTGGAGTGGGTTGCCATTTCCTATCCAGGGAATCTTCCCAACCCAAGGATGGAACCCACATGTCTTGTGTCTCTGCAATGACAGGCAGATTCTTTACCACTGCGCCATCTGGGAGAAGTGTTAGTCTAAGTTGTGTTCGACTCTTTGCAACTCCATAGACTATAGCTTGCCAGTCTCTTCTGTCTGGAATTCTCCAGGAAGAATAGTGAAGTGGGTAGCCATTCCCTTCTCCAGGGGATCTTCCCAATCCAGAGATTGAACCCAGGTCTCCTGCACTGCAGGCAGATTCTTTACCATTCTTTCACAACCCTGTGTAGTTCTGTATATTAGGTGAGGTCAGAAGCCTCTTTTCTCTTTCTTAGTGTTGCTTTTTCACACTTACTCTTCTATCCAATGGAGAAGGCAATGCCACCCCACTCTGGTACTCTTGCCTGGAAAATCCCATGGATGGAGGAGCCTGGTGGGCTGCAGTCCATGGGGTCGCTGGGAGTCAGACACGACTGAGAGACTTCACTTTCACTTTTCACTTTCATGTATTGGAGAAGGACATGGCAACCCACTCCAGTGTTCTTGCCTGGAGAATCCCAGGGACGGGGGAGCCTAGTGGGCTGCCGTCTATGGGGTCACACAGAGTCAGACACGACTGAAGCAACTTAGCAGCAGCAGCAGCTTCTATCCAATTGTAAAAATCTCTGCTTTTTCATAGTTCTTGCCACTCGGCTTTATCACCTTCTAGTCTTCCTTGTGCCTGTCATCTTTTGACATCCTAGATTCTACCTCTCAGTCATTGTAGACTCAGGTAGTCAGCTCATAAACCTTCCTCTCCACTCTTACACCTGACATCACCATAGGTGACTTCCATGTCTGGAGAGTACTAATGATCTAACATCTTGATTTTGATCTCCTGAACATTTTATTTTCAGTAACCTCCACCCCTGTCACTTCAGTCACACAATCCCAATAGTACATCCTGGTCCTTATTTTCACCTAAAACTATTTTGCCTGTAAAATCACTAAATTAGACATTCCATTCTCAGCCTTCTAAACATCTCTCTTCCCATCTTTAGCCCCTTATCAAGTCTCTGCAGATGAACTAACCTGCTATTTAATTGTGAAAGTAGAGCTGATAATCTGGTACTCTCAAAGCTCTACCACAAAATCCTCATATCCACCTGTACATGGACCCAATTCCCTCTGTCAATTTTGTTATAATGTAACAAAAGAGCCTCTTGATGAGGGTGAAAGAGGAGTGAAAAAACTGGCTTAAAACTCAACATTCAAAAAACTAAGATCATGACATCTGATCCCATCACTTCATGGCAAATAGATGGGTGAAAAGTAGAAACAGTGAAAGATTTTCTTTTCTTGGGCTCCAAAATCACTGAGGATGGGGACTGCAGCCATGAAATTAAAAGACACTTGCTCCTTGGAGGAAAAGCTATGACAAATCTAGATAGCATATTAAAAGCAGAGACATCACTTTGTCAACAAAGGTCCATATAGTCAAAGCTATGGTTTTTCCAGAAGTTGTAGGGGGGTGTGAGAGTTGGACCATAAAGGAGGCTGGAGCACCGAAGAATTGATGCTTTTGAACTGTGGTGCTGGAGAAGACTCTAGAGAGTCCCTAGGACTGCAAGGAAATCAAACCACTCAATCCTAAAGGAAATCAACACTGAATATGCATTGGAAGACTGATTGTTGAAGCTGAAGCTCCAATACTTTGGCCACCTGATGTGAAGAGCTGACTCACTGGAAAAGACCCTGATTCTGGGAAAGACTGAGGGCAACATCATGGGGCAACAAAGGATAAGGTGGTTGGATGGCATCACTAACTCAATGGACACGGGTTGAGCAAACTCCGGGAGACAGTGAATAACAGAGAAGCCTGGCATGCTGCAATTCATGGGATCATGAAGAGTCAGACTCAACTTATTGGCTGAACAACAACAAAATATATCCTATCTCTTACTTAAGGCTAATATTTGCATTTTTGCCTTTGATATTATTCCCCAACTCTTCTTACTAAACTTGCTTTATTATTCTCTTCCCACTTGTGTCATTAAAAGCTCCCTCTCCCCTAATATATCAAGAGCTCTGAGAAATTGAGAAGAAAAAGGCCAATAATCCAAAGGAAAAATAGTTAAAGATATAAGCAATAAGACTCTTTGAGAGACAAAGTTCATTATAAAAAATGCAAATTGCTTTTAAACATACAGAAACATGTTCAACTGCTTTCATAATAAGATAAATGCAAAATAAAAGTATATTAGAATAACAGTGACCACTCATGAGATTATAAAAAACTCAAAGGTGGGATAGATTTTCTGTGACTGGAGCTAGGGGAAACAGGCATTTTCACATAATGCCTGAGAGAACAAAATGATAGAAACCCCATGGAAGGCAATTTGATGTTATCCATCAAAATTAAAAATGCTCCAATCTTTAATACAGAAATCCCACTTCTGAAATATTAACCTAAAAACATACCAATACATATAAACTTTCAACTGTATGAGATTAGCCAATGTAGCATCATTTACAGTAGCAAATGGTTGGAAACAACCTGTGTCCCTGTATAGGTACTAATCTGAAAAGATACACAGGATCTATTGTTAAGTGAAAAAAATCTAAGCTATGCTGCTTTGGTGTAAGAAAGAGGGGAGGATTATTCATTTACATTACATTCACATTCACTACATTAGTATGTGTTTATATCTGCCTAAAGAAATAATGGAAAGATCCAAAAAAAACTAATAGATAGTGGTTACATATAAAGATCAGAGTAGAGGAAGAGGATTGTGGGGAACTAGAGTAAGACTGTAAGACTACTCAATGTATAATTAAAAAAATTTAAACCAAGTGCCATTGTACATACATATTTAGTAATTCTCTTACATAATCACTCAGGAGCAATTGGCAATTGAGTTGGCCAAAAAGTTCATTCAGATTTTCCCAAAAGATCTTATAGCATCTTATGGAGAAATCCAAGCAAACTTTTTTGCCAACCCAATATTATTATTCTTATTCAAAAATAATTAAATTGAATTTTTAAACATTTTGCCATCCAGCCCATATAGCTGCTCCAGGTGCTAACCTAATTCACTCTTCCCCTTTGCACTCAAATGTTTTTCAGAGCTGTTTCTCTTACTGGGCCTATTTGCTTACCTCCTCCTTGTGAACACAACACAGTCTGGCTTCTGTCCCCATTACATAACTAAATTGCTCTTCCCTCTTATCTCCAATGACCTCCATAATGCTATCAGGTATGCCATTATACATACATATTTAATCATTCTCTTACATAATCACTCAGAAGCAATTGACAAACTACCTCTTTTGTGATGCATGTTCTTCCCGTGATTTCCATGTTTCCACGAAACCCTAGTTTTCCTCCCCTCTCTCTGGATGCCCTTATCTTTCCTCTTCTCTTCCGTCTTAACATTTTTTTTCTTTTTTGGTCAAGGGCAATGTCTAGAGGCAGAGCTAACTGTCAAGCTTTTAGCAGCCCAAGTACCTGGCAGTTGTAGAAGGGAAATTTGGAGGGAGTATCACTGCCTCCACTGCAGATACACATATTTAATAGTTTCTCCTTGAAATATGTATAATATCATAAACGAAACTAGTCACTAGTGCAGGTTTGATGCACGATACTAGATGCATAGGGCTGGTGCACTGGGACGACCCAGAGGGATGGTATGGGGAGGGAGGAGGGAGGAGGGTTCAGGATGCGGAACACACGTATACCTGTGGCAGATTCATTTTGATATATGGCAAAACCAATACAATATTGTAAAGTTAAATAAAATAAAATAAAAAAAATTGTTTCTCCTGGTATGTGATTTGCCTTTTCATTTTCTTTTCAGTGTTTCAATGAATGACTAGTTTCAGTTCATTGAAATGAATCTTTTTTTTTTTTTCTAAATTTTAACTGTTTTTTCTGTGATGATTTAAAAAAATTATTGTGGTAAAACACGTTACATAAATAGTGCTAAGTAATTCACATTGTCATCAAACAGATGTCCAGAGATTTTTCACTGTATAAATCTAAAACCCTAACCCATTAAACAACAACCCCCTCTTCTCCCTTCCTCCGGACCCTGGTAATAATCTGCAGACTGAAAACACTGCACAACCTAAAAGTTGAGAATTATGTTTCATTTGGTGACAAAACTGAGGACTTAAGACCAGGATGCAGCATCTCAGCACAGAGAGTCTGCTCCAAAGACATAAGAGGGGGACCAAGATGTATAAGAATTTTCGAAACAAAGACCAGGTAGTCGAAACTTCAAAAAATTACTGTTGATTAAGAAAACCAGACACCTCGAGTTAATGAATTGTGTGCTTTTCTAAGTTTGGGAAAATGCATAGCTCTGGGCTCATTGAAATCATTCGGACCTCAGTTCAGTTCAATCGCTCAGTCGTGTCTGACTCTGAGACCCTATGGACTGCAGCATGCCAGGCCCTCCCTGTCCATCACCAACTCCTGGAGCTTACTCAAACTCATGTCTATCAAGTTGGCGATGCCATCCAACCATCTCATCCTCTGTCGTCCCCTTCTCCTCCTGCCTTCAATCTTTCCCAGCATCAGAGTCTTTTCCAATGAGTCAACTCTTCACATGAGGTGGCCAAAGTATTGGAGTTTCAGCTTCAGCATCAGTCCTTCCAGTGAATATTCAGGACTGCTTTCCTTTAGGATTGACTGGCTTGATTGTCTTGTGTCCGAGGGATTCTCAAGAGTTTTCTCCAACACCACAGTGCAAAAGCATCAATTCTTCAGCACTCAACTTTCTTTATGGTCCAACTCTCACATCCATACATGACTACCTGAAAAACCATAGCTTTGACTATACAGACCTTTGTCAGCAATGTCTCTGCTTTTTAATATACTGTCTAGGTTTGTCATAGCTTTTCTCCCAAGGAGCAGGCGTCTTTTAATTTCATGGCAGTAGTCACCATCTGCAGTGATTTTGGAGCCCAAGATAATAAAGAAAATAAAGTCTGTCACTATTTCCATCATTTCCTCATCTATTTGCCATGAAGTGATAGGACCAGATACCATGATCATTTTCTGAATGTTGAGTTTTAAGCCAGCTTCTTCACTCTCCTCTTTCACCTTCATCAACAGGTTCTTTAGTTCCTCTTTACTTTCTGCCATTAGGGTGGTGTCATCTGCATATCTGAGGTTATTGATATGTCTCCCAGCAATCTTGATTCCAGCTTGTGCTTCATCCAGCCTGGCATTTTCATGATGTACTCTGTATATAAGTCAAATAAGCAAGGTGACAATATACAGCCTCGACACATTCCTTCCCCAATTTGGAACCAGTCCGTTTTTCCATGTGCCATTCTAACTGTTACTTCTTGACCTGTATACAGGTTTCTCAGGAGGCAGGTAAGGTGTCCTGGTATACCCATCTCTTTAAGAATTTTCCAGTTTGTTGTGATCCACACATAGTCTTTAGCATAGTCAGTGAAGTAGAAGTAGATGTTTTATTGGAATTCTCTTGCTTTTTCTATCTTACAACCAACAGTAAGGTTCTTGAACTTATTTCCCTTGTATTCCTGAAACCTGGCCAAGGGTGTATTACATAATACAAAGTGTTCAATTTTAAAGTACTCAACATTCAGAAAACGAAGATCATGGCATCCAGTCCCATCACTTCATGGGAAATAGATGGGGAAACAGTGTCAGACTTTATTTTTCTGGGCTCCATAATCACTACAGATGGTGACTGCAGCCATGAAATTAGAAGACACTTACTCCTTGGAAGGAAAGTTATGACCAACCTAGATAGCATATTCAAAAGCAGAGGCATTACTTTGCCAACAAAGATTCATCTAGTCAAGGCTATGGTTTTTCCTGTGGTCATGTATGGATGTGAGAGTTGGACTGTGAAGAAGGCTGAGTGCCGAAGAATTGATGCTTTTGAACTGTGGTGTTGGAGAAGACTCTTGAGAGTCCCTTGGACTGCAAGGAGATCCAAGCAGTCCATTCTGAAGGAGATCAGCTCTGGGATTTCTTTGGAAGGAATGATGCTAAAGCTGAAACTCCAGTACTTTGGCCACCTCATGCGAAGAGTTGACTCATTGGAAAAGACTCTGATGCTGGGAGGGATTGGGGGCAGGAGGAGAAGGGGATGACAGAGGATGAGATGGCTGGATGGCATCACTGACTCGATGGACATGAGTCTGAGTGAACTCCGGGAGTTGGTAATGAACAGGGAGGCCTGGCGTGCTGCGATTCATGGGGTCGCAAAGAGTTGGACATGAATGAGCGACTGATCTGATGAAAAAGTATTCCTGGGGACTTCCCTGGTGGTTAAGAATCCACTTTCCAATGCAGGGAACAAGGATTTGAGCCCTGGAACTAAGATCCCACATGCTGTGAGCAATTAAACCAATGAGCTGCTACTACTGAGCCCACACACCACGACTTGAGAGAAGCCGGTATGCCACAATGAAGAGCCTGCATGCTGCAACTAAGACCTGATACCACCAAAAATAAATAAATAAAGTACCACTGGAAAAATCTCTGCTTTTCTGAGCCTCAGTTTCCTTATATGTAGTAAGTTAGAATAATAGTACCTATGATATATCAAACCCAATAATTTGCATAAGAGCACTTTATAAGCCATACATTTCTGTAACATTTGACATTTGATGTCTCCAAGTGACAATTCTCTATGCATCAATCTAACACCTAGAAAATAATAGACTCTTCATAATCTGTGTTGAATTACATTCAAGTCACAGGCATTCTGCATTAGCTAGTCTAGTCACCATGACAACAAAAAGGCGCTGGAACATCTGAATGAACAAGACGTGAGACTAGCAGGTGTTTCTTCTCTCTCCACTTGATGGCGGCGTCACCCAAGTGCAGTATCAAGAAGCTACACCAGGGGGCTCCCCTGCATTTTCCCAAAGAAGTCTGTAAAAACATCCTTCACCACCCTGAGTTGTTCTGAGTTCTCCAAGTCTTGTTTGCTTTCTTTTGAAACAGGACCATAGAGAAACACGAAACAAGCCAGAAGCCTGGAAACAACACCTTTTATTTATATCAAACCACTGTCTGAGATTTCCTGTTTTTCTTAGTCCTTCAAAGAGCTGACAGGGAAAATTATTAGTCCTCTTTCTGAAAGGATTTAGAAACTGTAGGACAGTCTGTCATTCAATTGAGGACTACAGTGAATTATTTATTATCAATTATTATTGATCCCAGGTTGAGCTAAAGAGAAAACAAACCTACTAATGAAAACATTTAACTACCGTGTTCCAAGGAAGATCCAGAGAACAGTAGAGGTGGGAAACCAAATAAGTAAAAGTACATTTGTTGCTTTTCTTCTTAAAAAAAAAAGCTACAAGTTGTAATACAAATAGACCTAGATAAAGAATCAAGAACTGGTTTTAATGCTAGATGTACTTCCAACTTTGGCTACTTGTATCATCTTTAAATTTCAATGTTTTCATCCTTAAAGGAGGTTTTAGGGTGATGCTCTTTTTAAAAATCAATTTTGATAATACATTACTTGCATATGCAAGGTACCATTTTAGGTATAATTTGATGAGTTCTGAAAACATGCATAGTCCTGTAACCACCATCATCATCACGATGTAGAATATTTCATTTTCATCACCACAAAATCCTACCTAGATAGCATATTACAAAGCAGAGACATTGCTTTGCCAACAAAGGTCCAACTAGTCAAAGCTATGGTTTTTCCAGTGGTTATGTATGGATGTGAGAGTTGGACTAGAAAGAAAGCTGAGCACCAAAGAATTGATGCTTTAGAACTGCGTTGTTGAAGAAGACTCTTGAGAATCCCTTGGACTGCAAGGAGATCCAGCCAGTCAATCCTAAAGGAAATCAGTCCTGAATATTCATTAGAAGGACTGATGCTGAAGCTGAAACTCCAATACTCTGACTACCTGATGCGAAAAACTGACTCATTGGAAAAGACTCTGATGCTGGGAAAGATTGAAGGCAGGAGGAGAAGGGGACGACAGAGGATGAGATGGTTGGATGGCATCACCAACTCGATGGACATGAGTTTGAGTAAGCTCTGGGAGTTGATGATGGACAGGGAAGTCTGATGTGCTTCAGTCCATGGGGTCACAAAGAGTTGGTCAAGACCAAATGACTGAACTGAACTGAACTTGACAGACAATCTCCTTCCCTTCTGCCAGGACCGTGGAAAACATATATCTGATTTTTATCACTACAGCTTTGCCTTTTCAAAAATTTCATGTCTGGCTTCTTCTATTTAGCATAATGTTTTTGAAATTCATCAGTGTTGTACATATCAGTAATTTGCTTATTTATGGCTGAATTGCATGCCCTTTTATGAATATATCACAGTTTTTATCTGTTTGTCAATTGAATATTTTGGGTTGTTCTCAGGTGTTTTTTTTTAACTTTTATTAATAAGTCTACTGTGAACACTCATATACAACAAGTCTTTAAGTGAACATATGTTTTCATTTCTTTTGGGTGTACACGCAGTAAGTGGGATTTCTGAGTTAGATAGTAGGTGCACATTTAAGTTTATAAGGAATTGCAAACTGTTTTCTAAAGTGACTATACCATTTCTTGTTCCCACTGGCAATTGTAAACAATCTAGTTGTTCCACATACTTTTTAACAGTTTGTATTGTCAGTCCTTTCATTTTGGCCATTCTGTTGCCCTTTCAGGGCTTGGAAGTGGGCTCTTGTCTAGCACTCAGAAATGAGTTGTCCAAGGAGACACATAAGCTGAGAAAGCAAAAGACTTTATTGGGAGAGGTCACCTGGTTGGAGAGCAGCAGGGTAAGAGAACCCAGGAGAATGCTTTGCTATGTGGATCTCAGTGTCAGGTTTTACTGTAATGGAGTTAGCTTCTAGGCAGTCTCTGGCCAACATCTCACTTGGCCCATATATGGTGACTCAAGGTCCTTCCTGGTGGCACGTGCATCTCTCAGTCAAGATGGATTCCATCATGAGGGCTTCATGAAGGTTGGCAGGACATTTTGTCTCCTACCTCCTCAGCTGGGCCCCTCCTAAACTCTCCTGATCACCAGTCACTGTGTTCTCTATCAGGACCTCCTGTCGTGAGACAACTCAGGCAAGCAGTCATCATTGTGCCTGGCCAAGGCAGGCAGTTTCAGTCAATGGTTCCCTAACAATTCTAGTGGGTGTGTAGATGTCTCTAATAGTTACTTTAATTGGCATTTCTCTAATCAGTAATGATATTAAGCATTTTTTTTATTTGCCCTTCATATATCCTTTTCGGTTAAAGAAAAGATCTTTAAATCTTTTGTCCAAAAATTGAGTTGTCTTTTTATTATGGAATGCCTTGCATATCCTGGATAAATGTCATTATGAGACAGATTTTTTTCCAATATTTTAACCCAGCTTGTGGCTTGTTTTTATAGCTTCGTTTGAAGAGAAGCCACCGGTATGTGTGTCAACAGTCAAATTCTTTGGATCTAAATTTCATCACACTTGAAATGAGGTCTTTGGGTAAGTGTTCTTTTTTTTATAATGATTTGATTGAGGTATATTCCGCAGACCATAAAATTTACCCTTTTACAGTGTGCAACTCAGTGGTTCTTAGTATATTTACAGAGTTGTGCAATTATTGAAACTGAATGGGATCCTGTGGAGCCCTCCTGGGCATAAAAGTCTTTTCCATCTCAGTTTCTTGTTTACAGGATAAAGGCTTCAGCCTCCTCAGTTCAGTTCAGCTCATTCACTCAGTGTGTCTGACTCTTTGAGACCCCATGGACTGCAGCACAGTCAAGTCAGCCTCCTAGACCTCCTTGAACTTCAAAGAGCTGATTCAAACTTTGTTAATCAGGGAAGTAAAGGAATGCAGAAACAAAGGAGGAACAATCAAGAAACTATACTGTAGCGATTAAAGCAGGATCCTGGTTCCTATTAAAGGAATATACAATGTCTTTGAGCCAAGAACTAAGGCTCTCATCTTAGGTGGAAGATGGTAACTTTGGGCTGAGTAGAAGATTCCTAAAACACTGCTCTGTCACCTCACCATCAATCAATCAGAAGACAGTCACATATGGGACTTTCCTGGTGGCCCAGGGACTAAAACTCCATGCTCCCAATGCAGGGGGCCCAAGTTCAATCCCTGGTCAGGGATCTAGATCCCACATGCTGCAGCTGAATATCTTGAATGCTGCATCAAAGATGCCACTTGTCACAATTAAGATCTGGCACACCCAAATAAGTAAAATAAAAAATATTTTTTAAAAAAGACAGTTACATACCCTATAGCCCTCACCCCAAATTTTGCCTATAAAATGTTTTCCCAGAACAGACCCATTACAAGCACAGAAATTGAAACTGTAATCAGAAATCTTCCAGCAAACAAAAGCCCAGGACCAGACGGCTTCACAGCTGAATTCTACCAAAAATTTAGAGAAGAGCTAACACCTATCCTACTCAAACTCTTCCAGAAAATTGCAGAGGAAGGTAAACTTCCAAACTCATTCTATGAGGCCACCATCACCCTAATACCAAAACCTGACAAAGATGCCACAAACAAAGAAAACTACAGGCCAATATCACTGATGAACATAGATGCAAAAATCCTTAACAAAATTCTAGCAAACAGAATCCAACAACATATTAAAAAGATCATACATCATGACCAAGTGGGCTTTATCCCAGGGATGCAAGAATTCTTCAATATCTGCAAATCAATCAATGTAATACACCACATTAACAAATTGAAAAATAAAAACCATATGATTATTTCAATAGATGCAGAGAAAGCCTTTGACAAAATTCAGCATCCATTTATGAAAAAACCCTCCAGAAAGCAGGAATAGAAGGAACATATCTCAACATAATAAAAGCTATATATGACAAACCCACAGCAAACATTATCCTCAATGGTGAAAAATTGAAAGCATTTCCCCTAAAGTCAGGAACAAGACAAGGGTGCCCACTCTCGCCACTACTATTCAACATAGTTTTGGAAGTTTTGGCCCGAGCAATCAGAGCTGTTGCTGCTGCTAAGTCGCTTCAGTTGTGTCCGACTCTGTGCGACCCCAGAGACGGCAGCCAACCAGGCTCCCCCGTCCCTGGGATTCTCCAGGCAAGAACACTGGAGTGGGTTGCCATTTCCTTCTCCAATGCATGAAAGTGAAAAGTGAAAGTGAAGTCACTCAGTCATACCCGACTCTTAGCGACCCCATGGACTGTAGCCCACCAGGCTCCTCCATCCATGGGATTTTCCAGGCAAGAGTACTGGAGTGGGGTGCCATTGCCTTCTCCAGCAATCAGAGCAGAAAAAGAAATAAAAGGAATCCAAATTGGAAAGGAAGAAGTAAAACTTTCACTGTTTGGAGATGACATGATCCTCTACATAGAAAACCCTAAAGACTCCACCAGAAAAGTACTAGGGCTAATCAATAAATATATTAAAGTTGCAGGATATAAAATCAACACACAGAAATCCCTTGCATTCCTATACACTAACAATGAGAAAACAGAAAGAGAAATTAAGGAAACAATTCCATTCACCATTGCAACGAAAAGAATAAAATACTTAGGAATATATCTACCTAAAGAAACTAAAGACCTATATATAGAAAACTATAAAACACTGGTGAAAGAAATCAAAGAGGACACAAATAGATGGAGAAATATACCATGTTCATGGATCAGAAGAATCAATATAGTGAAAATGAGTACACTACCCAAAGCAATCTATAGATTCAATGCAATCCCTATCAAGCTACCAACGGTATTTTTCAGAGAACTAGAACAAATAATTTCACAATTTGTATGGAAATACAAAAAAACCTCCAATAGCCAAAGCAATCTTGAGAAGAATAATGGAACTGGAGGAATAAACCTGCCTGACTTCAGGCTCTACTACAAAGCCACAGTCATCAAGACAGTATGGTACTGGCACAAAGACAGAAATACAGATCAATGGAACAAAATAGAAAGCCCAGAGATAAACCCATGCACCTATGGACACCTTATTTTTGACAAAGGAGGCAAGAATATACAATGGAGAAAAGACATTCTCTTTAACAAGTGGTGCTGGGAAAACAGGTCAACCACTTGTAAAAGAATGAAACTAGATCACTTTCTAACACCATACACAAAAATCAACTCAAAATGGATTAAAGACCTAAATGTAAGACCAGAAACTATAAAACTCCTAGAGGAAAACATAGGCAAAACACTCTCCAACATAAACCACAGCAGGATTCTCTATGACCCACCTCCCAGAATATTGGAAATAAAGGCAAAAATAAACAAATGGGACCTAATTAAAATTAAAAGCTTCTGCACAACAAAGGAAACTATAAGCAAGGTGAAAAGACAGCCTTCAGAATGGGAGAAAATAATAGCAAACGAAGCAACAGACAAAGAATTAATCTCAAAAATTTACAAGCAACTCCTACAGCTCAATTCCAGAAAAATAAACGAGCCAATCAAAATGTGGGCCAAAGAAATAAACAGACATTTCTCCAAAGAAGACATACAGGTGGCTAACAAACATATGAAAAGATGCTCAACATCACTCATTATCAGTGAAATGCAAATCAAAACCACAATGAGGTATCATTTCAGCCCAGTCAGAATGGCTGCTATCCAAAAGTCTATAAGCAATAAATGCTGGAGAGGGTGTGGAGAAAAGGGAACCCTCTTACACTGTTGGTGGGAATGCAAACCAGTACAGCCACTATGGAGAACACTGTGGAGACTCCTTAAAAAACTGGAAATAGAACTGCCATATGACCCAGCATTCCCACTGCTGGGCATACACACCGAGGAAACCAGAATTGAAAGTGACACGTGTACCAGTGTTCATCGCAGCACTGTTTATAATAGCCAGGACATGGAAGCAACCTAGATGTCCATCAGCAGATGAATGGATAAGAAAGTTGTGGTACATATACACAATGGAGTATTACCCAGACATTAAAAAGAATACATTTGAATTAGTTCTAATGAGGTGGATGAAACTGGAGCCTATTATACAGAGTGAAGTAAGCCAGAAAAAAAAAAACACCAATACAGTATACTAACACATATATATGAAATTTAGAAAGATGGTAACAATAACCCTGTATGTGAGACAGCAAAAGAGACACAGATGTATAGAACAGTCTTTTGGACTCTGTGGGAGAGGGCAAGGGCAGGATGATATGGGAGAATGGCATTGAAACATGTAAATTATCATATGTGAAACGAATCGCCAGTCCAGGTTCAATGCATGATACAGGGTGCTCGGGGCTGGTGCACTGGGATAACCCAGAGGGATGGGATGGGGAGAGAGGTGGGAGGGGGTTCAGGGTGGGGAACACATCTACACCCATGGAAGATTCATGTCAATGTATGGCAAAACAAATACAATATTATAAAGTAAAAAATAAATAAATAAAACTGAAAAGAAAAAAAAATGTTCTCCCAGAAAACCACCAGGGAGTTCAGGTTATTGAGCATGAGCTACCTGTTCTTGCTTGGCCCTGTGATAAACTTTTCTCTGCTTTGGACTCCAAACTTTTGGTTTACCTGCCTTGCTGTGAGTTGGGAACAAGAACTTGCATTCGGTAACACTATGAGTTCAGGTCAGTTGCTCAGTCGTGTCCAATTCTTTGCGACTCCATGGACTGCAGCACACCAGGCCTCTCTGTCCATCACCAACTTCTGGAGTTTATCCAAACTCATGTCCATTGAGTCAGTGATGTC
This sequence comes from Bubalus bubalis, assembly GCF_019923935.1. Taxonomy (NCBI): domain Eukaryota; kingdom Metazoa; phylum Chordata; class Mammalia; order Artiodactyla; family Bovidae; genus Bubalus; species Bubalus bubalis. Next base: position 46,282,157 of record NC_059172.1, on the reverse strand, counting down.
ATCCAACCATCTCAGCCTCTGTTGTCCCCTCTCCTCCCGCCTTCAATCTTTCCCAACATCAGGGTCTTTTCAAATGAGTCAGCTCTTGGCCTCAGGTGGCCGAAGTATTGGAGTCTCAGCTTCAACATCAGTCCTTCCAATGAACACCCAGGACTGATCTTCTTTAGGATCAGTCCTGAAGTGGTGAAAGTCCTAAAGTCCTAAAGTGGTAACACTATCACCACTTTGTAATTTCATAACCCTCTAAAGAAACTCTCTCCTTATTAGCAGTCATCCTCCCTTTCCCAGCACCTGATAACAATTAATCTACGTTCTTTCTCAATGAATTAACTAATTCTGGGCATTTCATATAAAAGGAGTTATATGATACTTGGTATGCTGTGTCTAGCTTGTTTCATTAGCATAATGTTTTCAAGGTTCATCTATGTTGTAGCATATACTAGTGCTTAATTTATTTTTATTGTTAATGTATAAATATACTACAGTTGATGGATATTTAGATCATTTTGACTTTTACTTTTTATGAATGACACATTTTATGAACATTTGTGTACAAGTTTTTGAGTGCACATGTTTTCAGTCCTCTTAGGTATATACCTAGGAGGAGGATTTCTGGGTCATTCAACTGTATATTTAATATTTTAAGGTTATACAATATTGTGTTCCAAAGTGCACCTTACATTTCCATCAGCAAGGTATAAGAATCCAATTTCTCCATGTTTTCACTCTTTTTTCCCCTACCAATATTTCTTTATTTAAATAACTTTCTGCATTATTTATTGAAGTCTTTTTTTTTCTTTGCTAATTCTTAGTGATCATTTTTTTTTTTAATATCCATTCTATGGTATACAGTGGTATCTCAATTGTGGTTTTGATTTGCATTTCCCTAATGATTTTGATTTGCATTTCATCTAGTCAAGCCTATGGTTTTTCCAGTGGTCATGTATGGATGTGAGAGTTGGACTATAAAGAAAGCTGAGCACGGAAGAATTGATGCTTTTAAACTGTGGTGTTGGAGAAGTTGAGAGTCCCTTGGACTGCAAGGAGATCCAATCAGTCCATCCTAAAGGAGATCAGTCCTGGGTGTTCATTGGAAGGACTGATGCTGAAGCTGAAACTCTAATACTTTGGCCACCTCATGTGAAGAGTTGACTCATTGGAAAAGACCCTGATGCTGGGAGGAATTGGGGGCAGGAGGAAAAGGGTACAACAGAGGATGAGATGGCTGGATGGCATCACCAACTCAATGGACATGAGTTTGGGTAAACTCCGGGAGTTGGTGATGGACAGGGAGGCCTGGCATGCTGCAATTCATGGGGTCACAAAGAGTCAGACACAACTGAGCGACTGAACTGGACTGAATGGAGAAGACTCTTGAGAGTCCCTTGGACTGCAAGGAGATCTAACCAGTCAATCCTAAAGGAAATCAGTCCGGATACTGAGCTGAAACTCCGATACTTTGGCCACCTGATGCAAAAAAACTGACTCATCGGAAAAGACCCTGATCCTCGAAAAGATTGAAGGTGGGAGAAGGGGACGACAGAGGATGAGATAGTTGGATGGCATCACCGATGCAATGGACATGAGTTTGAGTAAACTCTTGGAGTTGGTGATGGACAGGCAAGCCTGGCATGCTGAAGTCCATGGGGTCGCAAAGAATCAGACATGACTGAGTGAGTGAACTAAACTGAATGACTAACGATGTTGAGCATATATTCATGTGCTTATTGGTCATTTGCGTATCTTCCTTGAAGAAGTGTCTATTAAATCCTTCAATTTAAAGGATTTTAGCCCACTTAAAAATTGGGTTGTCTTTCTGTTGTTGAGTTGTAAGAATTCTTTATATACTTTGAATATAACTCCGTTATTTAATATTTAATTTCTAAATATTTTCCCCTATCCTGTAGGTTTTCTTTTCACTTTCTTGAGGGTATCCTTTGGCACAACAGTTTTACTTTTGATGAAGTTCAAATTATCTTTTTTCCTTTGGTTGCTTGTGCTTTGGGTGTCATAGTTAAGAAACTATTGCCTAATTAGAAGTCACAAAGATTTATTTCTGTTTTCTTCTAAGAGCTTTGTGATTTTAGTTGTTAAATTTAGGTCTTTGGTCTGTTTGAGTTGAATATTGTATGTGATATGAGTAGGAATCCAACCTCATTCTTTTGTACGTGGATACTCAATTGTCCCAGTATCATTTATTAAAAGTACTATTATTTCTCCATTGAACTGTCTTGGCATCCTTGTTAAAGAGCAATTGACCATACAAAGTGTGGTACTTGCATAAAAACAAACACACACACACACACACACACATATATACATACACAAATGGAATAAAATAAAAAGTCAAGAAATAAACTATTTGCATATGTGGTCGAATGATTTTTGACAAGGGTGCCAAGACAGTTCAGTGGGAAAAGGACAGCTTTTTTGCAAATGATACTGGAAAACCTGGATGCTTGCATGTTATGTCACTTTAGTCATGTCTGACTCTCTGGGACCCTATAGATTGTAGCCCACCATGCTTCTCTGTCCATAGGATTCTCCAGGCAAGAATACTGGAGTGGGTTGCCATGCCCTCCTCCAGGGGATCTTCCCAATCCAGGGATTGAACCCATGTCTCTTATTTCTGAATTGGCAAGGGGTTCTTTATTACTAGTGCCACCTGGGAAGCCCAGGAAAACTGGGTATTCACATGCAAAAGAAATGGACTTTAACATGACATACCAAAATTACCTCAAAATGGATCAAAAACTCAAATGTAAGACCTAAAAATATAGAACTCTTAGGAGGAAAAATAGGACAAAAGCTATACAATATTGGATTTAGCAATGATTTCCAAGATGCGCCACCAAAGGCACAGGTGACAAAATTAAAAATGGACATTTATGCTTTATGAAAATTTAAAAATTTAGTACATCAAAAAACACTGTCATGTTTCCCTGGTAGCTAGCTGGTAAAGAATCCACCTGCCAATGTTGGAGTCACAGATTCCATTTCTGATCCAGGAAGATCTCACGTGCCAAGAAGCAACTAAGCCTGTGAGCCATAAGTTTTGAGCCTATACTCTAGAGCCTGGAAGCAGCAACTAATAAGCCTGTGCACCAATATTACTAAAGCCTGTGTGCCCTAGAGCCTGTGCTCCACCACAAGAGAAGCCACCGCAATGAGAAGCCCAAGCACCGCAACTGGAGAGGAGCCCCCATTCACCACAACTAGAGAAAAGCCTGTGAAGCAATGAAGATTTGCACAGCCAAAATAATAATAATAAATAGAATATTTTTTAGAAGAAATTGTCAATAAAATAAAAGGGCAACTCACAGGATAAAAGAAAATATTTATAAAGCATATATATGATAAGGAATTAATTTTCAGAGTATACAGAGGACTCTTAAAACTTAATAACAACAAAACCAAACTGACTAAAAATTTGGCAAAGGACTGAAACAGACATTTCTCCAAAGAAAATATATAAATGGCCAACAAGAGGGAATTCCCTGGTGGTCCAGTGGTTAGAACTCCATGCTTTCACTGCAGGAGCAACTAAGTTGCTCTGATGGGGAACTAAGATCCTCCATAGCTGTGCAGCACAGTCAGAAAAGAAAAAAATTAGGTTGTCTATAAATGGTCAATAAGCAAATGAAGCATGCTCAACATCACTAACCATTAGGAAAATGCAAATCAAAACTATAATGACATACATCCATTAAAATGGGTCCTACCAAAAAAGAAAAAAGAAAGACCAAAAATAATATGTTAATGGGGGTGTGGAGAAACTAGAATCCTTGTATGTTGTTGGTGGGAAAGTAAAATGGTACAGCTACTATGGAAAAGAGTATGGCAGCTCCTTAAAAATACAGTTACCATATGATCTAGCATTCCACTTCTGGGTATATGCCCAAAAGAATTGGAAGCAAGGGCTCAAATAGACCTTTGTACACCCATGTTCATAGCAGTTTTATTCACAATAGCTCAAACATGGAAACAATCTATTTGTTCATCATTGATGATTGAATGGTAAAATGTAGTATAAACATATAATAGCATACTATTCAGCCTTTAAAAGGAAGGAAACTCTGACATAGCTACAACATGGATAAACCTTGAGGATATTATGGTGATTGAAATGAACCAGTCACAAAAAGACAAATACTGCATGTTTTCTATTTATATGAAGTAGTTATTTAGAGTAGTAAAAAACTAGACAGAGAAAGTAGAATTGTGGTTGTCAGGGATTGGGGGGAGAGGTTATTGTTCAATGGGTATAGGGTTTTAGCTTTATGAGATTAAAAGTTATGAAGATGAATGATGGTGATGGTTGTACCACATCATGAGTATATTTAATACTGCAGAAGTGAAGTTGTTCAGTCGTGTTCGACTCTTTGTGACCCCATGGACTGTAGCCTACCAGGGTCCTCTGTCCATGGGATTTTCCAGGCAATAGTCCTGGAGTGGATTGCTATTTCCTTCTCCAGGGGATCTTCCCAACCCAGGGATCGAACCCGGGTCTACCGCATTGTAGGCAGACACTTTACCATCTGAGCCACCAGGGAAGGTACACTTAAAAATGATTAAGATGGAAAATTGTCAGTCATGACACTTATCTCAACAAAACTTAAAAAAAAAAATCAACTGAATCTTAGACAAGTTCAATCCCTGGTCTGAGAGCATTCTGCATGCCATAGAGCAAGTAAGCCCATGTGCCACAAATATTGAGCCTGGGCTCTAGAGCCAGAGAGCTGCAACTCCTGAAGCGGGTGCCTAGAGCCTCTGCTCTGCAACAAGAGAAACCATGGCAATGAGAAGACCGAGCACTGCAATGAAGAGTAGCTCCCACTAGCCATGATTAGAGAAAGCCTGTGGGCAGCAAAGAAGACCCAGCACAACCAATAACAATAGATAGTTGATTTATTATGAATAATAAATTAATAATTAATTAATTTAAAGTCAACTGATAATAAAGTTTATTTTGGGACTCTCAGTTCTATCCCATTGATCTTCATGTCTTATGCTGCTACTGCACTGCCTTGATTAGCTTTTTAGTACTTTTCGAATCATGAAGTATAAGTCCTCCAACTTTGTTCTTCAGAGTTGCTCTGACTAAGAAAGCAGCTGTGTTTCTTTCAACTATGTGTTTTATGAGAGAAACATTTAAAGAACATTTATAATATATGAAAAACACACAAACACATCTAATGCAATCCTTGTAAAAATCATATAAGGTAATATTATGACTTTATTAATTAAGTGATCATATTTTTATCATCTGTTCTGTATCAGACATGATAGGCAACATGATCCCTGTTCAGGTTTAGGTCACTCTCTCAAATTGAAATGCAGTTCTCTTGACTCCAAGTCCCTAAATAGTTTCACTGCAAAAAGATTAATTCCTTCTATAGTTCTCAAACATCTTCTATAGTTTCTCTCTGGCCTGAGCTGGATAAGTGGCCACCTGAATGGCATGAGAACCAAGGTAAATCCTGGATCTTATAGCCTTCTCATTTAAGTGGGAGATCATTCAACCATTTGTTCATTTAAAGAATATTTATTCAGGGCCTACTGTATGCCAAGGATTAGTGATATAATCAAGAAGAGACAATGTCACCACCTTCATGAAGCTTACTTTTCTGCACAAGAGACATGTAACAAGAAATTTCACAAATAACAAGATAATTACAGCAAATAATTGCAGGCTTCTGTCAAGAAAGTCTGCCAAAATTAAGAATATCAGAGATAACTACCATTGATGGGGGGTTTACAGAAAACCTCACTTTAAAGACTTAAAATTTTGTCAAGGGACGAAGAATAAGAGAGAAATGGCCCTATCAAAAGCATTTCAAGCAAAGAAAGTACAACAGCAGAGTCCCTGAGGCAGGAAAAGAGCTAGGTGTAACCTGGGAACTGACAGAAAGCCAATGAGATTAGAGTATACTAAGCAAAAAACACGGTGATACTGGAGAGGTAAGCAGGCAGTGCTTACAGGGCATTGGAGGGCACCCAAGAACCGAGTTATCCAACTCGAGACTAGAGTTACATCCTGACAGCTCTTGTCCTGGTGTGCTAGAGTCCTTGGAGAAAATCTGCTGCTCTTGGTTCACTGGTGGGGGCAATGCAGGAGTGCCCAGATCAGATACATGCCCTCACTGGCTCCAAGATGGAGTGGATTGGCCAGCATATTTTTTCATATTCTTGGCCATGGTGCGTTATAAACCCTTTTCTCTGTTCTTCTAGGGTTACTACAAAGTTTCGGGGAAGGGAAAGCTCCCAAAGCAGCCTGTCATTGTGAAGGCCAAATTCTTCAGCAGAAGAGCTGAGGAGAAGATTGAGGGTGTAGGTGGTGCTTATGGCCTGGTGGCTTGAAGCCACATGCTGGGAAATTCATTAAATGTTAACAAGTGCTTTCTTAAAAAACAAACAAACAAACAAAAACTGTTAGCCAAAGTAAATTAGAAGCCATTGAAGGATTTTAAACCAAAGGATGTTGTGATCTGTTTTATATTTTTAAAAGCTTACTCCTACTATGTGTATAGAATGGATTGGGTATATAAGTAAACAAGGTTAAAATCTTGAAGTTCATGAAGTTCAGCTAGAAGGCTATTGCAGCTGTCAAAATGAAAGAAAGCTTTCTTAGACTAGGATGATACTGGTGGAGATACATGGAGAGAAGTGAAAATATTCTAGATGTGTTTTGGAAATGAAAATAACAGGTTGATGCTCAAGTTTTTGGCTTTTATAACTGTATGGTGGCATCATATGCTAAAATGGGGGAAGACTACAAGTAGAGAATATATAGGTTTTAAAAAATCATCCATAATTGCATCTTAGACATGTTGAGTTTGAAACAACTATGAGACATTCAAAAAGCTTGTAGGATAAGGATCAGGCCCTTCCTGCAAGGAAAGCAGCTGAGGAAGAAAGCTTACTGTCAAAGGAAGTCTGACTTCCAGGGGTCCTGGAGCAGGTGTCAGATGAAGGAAACCATTATCCTAAGACCAACGAGATAGAACCAAGAACTAATAGCACTATTGTAGCTCATCTTAGAAAATATTCATTGAATATTCATAGGAATCACCATGAGGTTGGTTGTTGTTGCTAAGTCATGTCCGATTCTTTGCGACTCCAGGGACTGCAGCACACCAGGCTTCTCTGTCCTCCAATATCTCCCAGAGTTTGCTTGGATTTATGCCCATTGAGTCGGTAATGCTATCCAACCATTTCATCCTCTGCTACCCCTTTCTCCTTTTGCCTTCAGTCTTTCCCAGCATCAGAGTCCAGTGAGTTGGCTCTTCACATCATATGGACAAAGTTTTGGAGCTTCAGCTTCAGCTTCAGCCCTTCCAGTGAATATTCAGGGCTGATTTCCTTTGGGATTGACTGATTTGATCTCTTTGCAGTCTGAGAGACCCTCAAGAGTTTTCCTCAGAACCACAATTCAAGAGCATCAATTTTTTGGTGCTCAACCTTTTTTATGGTCCTACTCTCAATCCATACATGACTACTGGAAAAACTGTTGCTTTGACTATAGAGACCTTTGTTGGCAAAGTGATGTCTCTGCTTTTTTAATATGCTGTCTTGGTTGGTCATAGCTTTCCTTCCAAAGAGCAAATGTTTTTTAATTTCACGACTGCAGTCACTGTCTGCAGTGCTTTTGGAGCCCCCCAAAATAAAACCTGCCACCGCTTTCACTTTTCCCCCTTCTATTTTCCATAAAGTGATGGGACCAGATACCATGACCTTAGTTTTTTGACTGTTGAGTTTTAAGCCAGCTTTTTCATTCTCCTCTTTCACTCTCATCAAGAGTCTCTTTAGTGCTTCTTCACTTTTTGCCACTAGAATGGTATCATCTGCATATCTGAGGTTGTTGATATTTTTCCTGGCGACCTTGATTCCAGCTTGTGATACATCCAGCCCAGCACTTCGCATGATGGTCTCTGCATATAAGTTAAATAAGTGCGGTGACAATATACAGCCGCTGTCATACTGCTTTCCCAATTTTGAACCAGTCAGTTGTTCCATGTCTGGTTCTAACTGTTGCTTCCTTACTCACATATGGGTTTCTCAGGAGACAGATAAGGTGGTCTGGTACTGTCTTTAAGAGATGGGAGTACTTGAATACCTTACCTGTCTCAGGTAATAGAAAGAGGCATAAACTTGAAAAGAGAAGACATAGTTTAAGGTCTAGTGACTTTGGCAAAGTTCAAACTTCTTTGGTCCTTGTTGAATAATTATGAAAATTAAGAGGAAAATTTCATGTGAAAGCATCTGGCTGTATAATTGGAGGTTTATACTGTACATTGTGAGAGCAGGTATTATTATGAGCAATCAATATGAGCTCTGTGCCTATAACATTGCTTTCTGGAAAAAACCAATAATTTTGAGATGGTTTAACAGGATCAAAATAAATGTACTTTACCCTGGTACAGGCCAGCTCTAGCATCACCCAAGTGAAACAGATCAGGACAAAATGACACCAAGGAGACTGATGTGTATGCTGAGTTCCCATGTGGGTAAAGAACTCATCTCAGAATCAGTGGGTCTCAGCAGATCTTGACCTTGATTGCAATGTGACCATGACTAATAGCAACAGCTTGGTTATATTGGCTGCAATCTCTTTACCATTGCATTCCAAACTTATCAGAGTGTTGTCTGTATATCTTGTACCATCTTTTAGAGCCTACCTGTCAACATTAACCCACAGTCTTGGCAAACATGCCAGTGATCGTCTGCCTTTCTTCCCATACAATCTCTAGACTTGCTGTTTCAACAAAATAAGCGTTTTTTTCACTCTTTTGCTCTACCCTTGCAGAACAACTCATTTTTCTCAAATACCATGTACTTTCACATTTCCAAACTTTTGTCCGTATAAAGGTTCCTTAGGCCTAGAATGTCCTCACTCCTCACCTTCCTACTGATTAACTATTTATGCTGAAGGTCAGATAAATGTAAATTGCCATCTCTCGTCAAAATACTCAGTGGAATTCATTGCATCGTTATCTATAGTTCCATTTTATGCTATTTATAGTTCAATATATTTATTCAGCAAACATTTACAGAATGTCTGCTGCATATCAGGACCTTTTAAGATGCAAATGACAGAAACCTACTCCAAGTAGCTTAAACAAGCTAGCTCACCACATTTCCATCCTCACCTATATTTCCATTTTACTCCATTTATAATTCAATATACTTAGTCAACAAACATTTACAGAATGCCCGCTAAAGGTCAGGACTCTTTTAGATGCAAATGATACAAACTCAAATCTAAATAGCTTAAACAAGCCAGCTCACCTAATGGAAAAGAACAATGAAAAACATGGTGCGATCCAGGCATTCAAACGATGTGATTTTTATTCATCTTTCTTCTGTACAAGTTGATTAGGTTGGGCCCCCTAGAAATAGAGCCTGAGATAGGATTCTTATGAAAGTGATTTATTGAGGGGATGCCTTTAGGAAAAGATGTGGAAGGGAAACAGGGGAAGAAAGTCAAGTAAGAACGCAGCCTCCATTGGAAACTAGTTTCAGCTTTTCCACATGTGGAGATTTAAAGCATAAATCACACCACACAGTTTGTCCTATCTGGAGTCAAGAGTGTTTTGCTTTAAAAAAAAAAATTATTTCTTATTTTTTTAATTGCAACATGCCACATGTGGAATCTTAGCTCCCCGACCAGGGATCGAACTCATACCTCCTGCATTGGAAGCACAGAATCTTAAACACTGTACCACCAGGGAAATCTTGAGAGTGTTTTGCTTTTTGTATTCCCTTGACGATGAGCCAAGAGCTGTTAGACGGGAAGGTCTGTGTTAATCTTCCCTGTGAAAGGGACATGGGTGAAGCAGCAACAGCAACTATGTGGCAGGCATGATGACTGTCAAGATTCATCTGCAGCTTGGTCAACCTCAGAGGAAAGATCTTCTTAAATCTCTGAAAAGTTCAGGGTGAACTCTGATGTGTGCAATTCTTTTGCAATACAGGTGGAATCAGAATCAAGTAAACCACAAGCTGTAGATGCTTCTCAGGAAAGGGGGGTTTTTAATTAAAGGAAGAAGGCTGGTAGGCAATGTCAAGAATTCATTCTACCAGGTTCCAGGCACTGGTAGGGGCAAAGAATACAATGGTGAGCAAAAAATACACACATCTCTGTTGTCACAGAGCATATCAGCTTTGTTTAGTGCAGAGACACACAAAAAAAGCTGCAATAATGTAAAATATACGCTGTGGTAGGGGAAGGATTGATGGCTATGAATGCATTGTTAGTTTATCCAACTTTATATATCCAGTGCCCAGATGGTACCCTAAGTATTGTAAGTGGTCAGTGAAGGAGCATATGCAGCTAGTTGTGTGAACTCAGGGTTTTGGGCAGGAAGGAAGTAGATCCTCTCTGGGAGTTGTCCTTTTAGTTAGTTTATGGGCCACACAAAACACTCACTCACTACTTATTGGCCATATAGTGCCTTTAAGTGGAGTGATTCTTACATCTGACTCCTGATGACTTTTGCCTATTCCCAAATTCTGCAACTGTTTTCAAATGGTAGGTCTCCCACCTTTGAGGATATTTAATTTCTCTCAGTTTAGTTCAACATATAACTCATTGACCATGAACTTTGTGTTAATAGAGTGCTAAGTGTTGCAAAAAATAAAAAGATGAATAAACCATAGTCCCAGCAAGCTAATAATTTAGGACAGCTGCCTAGCAGGATCAATATAATGACTTGTAATGACAAGGAATGTAAATTTCACTTTGTACATTCTCTGGGTAGCTGCTAGGGGGATTGCAGTTTTTAAAATTTGCTTTTCATCATGTGCAGTGTCACTGAATCTAAGGCCAAAAGGACATAAATGCAGAAAGAGAAACCCTTACATAAGTGCCCTCAAGACAGGAGCAGCCATTTTGATATTAATTCCTCATTTAAATGCTTTCTTCTCTGCAATCACCCTGTTTTTTCCAGTCTCACTTTATTGAGGCTATCAGTGGCTAAGTTGAAGATCTGTCTTGGTAAATGTCACATTGCACTTGAAAATATGTGGGTTAGTTTCAAACATCTTTTGATACTGATTTCTAATGTAATTCCACAGTAATAGGAGAACAGTCTGTATGATTTCAATATCTTTAGGCCATGAAGTTTTTGCACCTTGTTTTATGTCCCTGGATATGTTCCAGTGTCCCCTAGATTACAGTCTATGGGAACTTGAATAGAATTTGTGTCCTATTGTTGAGTGAAAATTGTATAAACCTTAATTATGTTGAATTGGTTCACAGTGCTTTTCAGGTCTACTATATCCTTCTACTTCTCTGTATATTCATTGAAACTCCAACTAAAAATCTTAATTTATCTACTTAAAAAATAATTGTAATATAGTGTAACTATATGTAACCTTGTTCTGTATTTTCTAAATCTCCTGTAAATGTGTTATTATACTTTCATAATTAAAAAAAAAAAAAGACAGAAGCAGCAAATAGTTAGTCATCCTTGACTTTTACCTCTTTTTTACCCTCCACCTCCAGTCACACCTACAGATCAAATCTCCACGCCACCATCTTAGTCCAAGTTGCTCTCATCTGTCACCTGGACTTGCTCTCATCTCTCTCCTGCAAGAGCTTCCTAACTAGTCTCTCAGATCCTATCTATTGCATCCTTCACATCCATTTACCAACACAATTAGCAGAGTAATCTTTTGAAATTGTAAATTTAATTATATCTTCTGCTTAATCCTCATATCAGCCCTATTTAAATTCCTCTTTGGCTTTCCCATTGCACTCAGAATAAAATCCAGACCCTTTAAACAGCATCCTATTAGGCCCTACATGAACTAACATAGCTTTCTCTCTCTCCTCCCTATGATTAAACTCCACCATCACTGCCCTGTCTTCAGTTCTGCAGACTGTACAAGGGGAGAGCCTTTAGCCACATGGTCCCCAATCTGACTCCAACTCAGTTTTCAATCTTGGCTTAAATGGATTGGCTTTAAAGAGGACCTTCTTCACATCTTATTTAAAGAGAGTATCCTAGGACTTCTCTGGTGGTCCTGTGGCTAAGACTCTGCCCACCCAATGCAGGCGGCCCAAGTTCAATCCTTGGTCAGGGAACCAGATGGCATATACTTTAACAAAGATCAAAGATGCCACATGCTATAACTAAGATCCAGTGCAGCAAAATAAATAAATACATATTTTTTTAAATAAATAAAAATTTTAAAAAGAGGGTATCCCCTCCCCATAATGGTCTTTATTGTCTATCATAAAACTTAGTCTTGTTCATTCATGGTGCTTATCACAATTTGCAGTTCAGTATTCATTTTATTGCCTGTGTTTTCCACTAGTCTGAAATTGCAGAAGGGCAAGGGTCATTGTTTTATTTTATAGCAGTGTACTCATTACATGGCTCAATGCTTGCATATAATAGGTGCTCAGTAAACATTTAAGTTCATTCAATTCATCCATTCATTCATTTATTAAAAAATATTTTAAGCCTTAACATTTTTAAAAAGCTTTGAAGTGAACTTTTCTGGTGGTCCAGTGGTTAAGACTCTGCACTTTCACTGCAGGGGGCATGGGTTTGACCCCAGGAAGTTCCACATGCAGCAAGTGTGACCAAAAAAAAAACAACAAAAAACTTGATGGATGGACATCAGATACGTATAATTTTCAAACTTCAAGCTTTGCTTTTTTTTTCTTTCAGTAAAAGGAGAAGGCATGTTTTATCTTGTTTGTCTTTAAGGAAGACCTTACTTGATTTGGGGGAAACGACCTGAAAATTTCTGTTTATATGAAATAGAACATATATATGCATATGGGAAACTGAAAGTTGCTTGGTCATGTCCGACTCTTTGCAACCCCAGAGACTATACAGTCCATAGAATTCTCCAGGCCAGAAGATTGGAGTGGGTAACCTTTCCCTTCTCCAGGGCATCTTCCCAACCCAGGGATTGAACCCAGGTCTCCCACATTGCAGGTGGATTCATTACCAGCTGAGTCACAAGGGAAGCCCAAGAATACTGGAATGGGTAGCCTATCCCTTCTCCAGTGGATCTTCCTGACCCAGGAATTGAACTGGGGTCTCCTGCATTGCAGGTGGATTCTTTACCAACTGAGTTATCAGGGAAGCCCATATATGCATACATATACTGTATATATATATGTATTTGGTATGTATATTGGGTATTCGGGATACATATATACACACCCATCCATTGGTTTTCAGGAAAATGAAAACAACACAAAAGCAGATGTCTTGGATGAAGCAGCTCAGTTTTCTGTTTGATTACATAAATTTGATGTGTTTTATCAGTACTACTCTTTAGAATTTGTGCTTTTCACTTTCATGCATTGGAGAAGGAAATGGCAACCCACTCCAGTGTTCTTGCCTGGAGAATCCCAGGGACGGGGGAGCCTGGTGGGCTGCTGTCTATGGGGTCACACAGAGTCAGACACAACTGAAGTGATGCAGCAGCAGCAGCAGCAGCAGAAGAAAAATTATTCTTTTCTTTGAATGAATTTAAATAGATTTATGGTTTATTCTATGAAAATATGAGAGTGTATTTCTACTCTAAGAGATCTGGAAATCTGAAAAATCTCCCAAAATATGAGATTGCAAACTTTATCTGGAGCTGGAGAAAAGAATAGGATGAAAGGATCTAGACTGAGCTAGACAGCATTATTGATTATTATCTATAGATCATTTGAAGGAATAACCCAGTGGTGCTGATGTTGAAATATTTTGATCTGAGATTGCATTTTTGAGAGCCATTCTACACTGCAACCCTCTTATGGATAGTAGAAGGAGGTTCTTATGGATGAGGTTGATATTTCCACTCCCACTCATCCTGTCAACTTAGAGAGACATTGATTCTGGAACAGAAAAGGAGGACTAGAGTGATAGACCTGAATATCTGTGATAATTCCACATCATACATGGAACTTCAACGTGTCAGGCAAAATGTTCAAGGGATTGTCTTTTTGGAGAAAGAAGATGGTGCCAACCAGAAGATGGTGGACCAGTGGCCAGACATCCTTCCATCATGCTGACAGGATGGGTCTGAAGACTCACAGCAACCACTTTCAGCAACAGGTGTACATTATTTTCTCTGTTCTACTTTCTGTCCATTATCAACTAAAGGAAGGTTCTATATCCTTCTCTCACTGCCCATGCCAGAAGGGTAGTGAGAGCGTATGTTTGACAATGGATGATAATCCCCAAATTGCAGCATGTGATTGGCAAGAAATGAGTGGCCATGCTTATGGACAGAAAACCAACATTCTGAGGTCAGCAGCTTAATTAGGTGGCCTACCCCACCAGGTTGGATTTGTGGACCATGTAAGCCTCTCTGATTTTAAAAACACTTGGGGAAGAGAGCCCAGGGAATGACTAAACTTTCTTCAGTCAAAAGGGATGGAGGCACAAAGCCCTCATAATTTGAATATTAAAGGAATCACTTCACAGTCTTAGTTTGGGGAGGTTTAGAACCATTAAGGCTGTGACAGGTACTACAAGGAAAATGAAAATAAATTTGCAGCAAGTTATTTTCCATCTAGAAGACACAGACTCTTTGTTAGCATCTCAGTCTGTTCAGATTGCTATAACAAACGGCTGTAGACTGGATGGCTTTATAACAAAAAGTTATTTATGTTTCAGAAGCTGGGAAGCCCAAGATCAAGGTGCCTGCAGACTCGATGCCCAGTGAACCAGCCTTCTGGACTCACAGACAGCTGTCTTCTCTCTGCCTCCTAACATGTAGAAAAAGGGTCAGGGAGCTCTCTGGGGTCTCTTTTATGAGGGCAATAATCCCACTCCTGAGGACTCCACCCTCCTGACCTCAGTTCAGTTCAGTTCAGCTGCTCAGTTGTGTCTGACTCTTTACGACCTCAAGAACCGCAGCATGCCAGGCCTCCCTGTCCATCACCAACTCCCAGAGTCCACTCAAACCCATGTCCAATGAGTCGATGATGCCATCCAACCATCTCATCCTCTGTTGTCCCCTTCTCCTCCTGCCCTCAATCTTTCCCAGCATCAGGGTCTTTTCCAATGAGTCAACTCTTCGCATGAGGTGGCCAAAGGATTGGAGTTTCAGCTTTAGCATCAGTCCTTCCAAAGAACACCCAGGACTGATCTCCTTTAGAAGGGACTTGTTGAATCTCCTTGCAGTCCAAGGGACACTCAAGAGTCTTCTCCAACACCACGGTTCAAAAACATCAGTTCTTCAGTGCTCAGCTTTCTTCACAGTCCAACTCTCACATCCATACATGACCACTGGAAAAACCATAGCCTTGACTAGACGGACCTTTGTTGGCAAAGTAATGTCTCTGTTTTTCAATATGCTATCTAGATTGGTCATAACTTTCCTTCCAAGGAGTAAGTGTCTTTTAATTTCATGGCTGCAATCACCATCTGCAGTGATTTTGGAGCCCCCCAAAATAAAGTCTGACATTGTTTCTACTGTTTCCCCATCTATTTGCCATGAAGTGATGGGACCAGATGCCATGATCTTAGTTTTCTGGTTGTTGAGCTTTAAGCCAACTTTTTCACTTTCCTCTTTCACTTTCATCAAGAGGCTTTTTAGTTCCTCTTCACTTTCTGCCATAAGGGTGGTGTCATCTGCATATCTGAGGTTATTCATATTTCTCCTGGCAATCTTGATTCCAGCTTGTGCTTCTTCCAGCCCAGCGTTTCTCATGATATACTACTCTGCATTTAAGTTAAATAAGTAGGGTGACAATATACAGCCTTGATGTACTTGTTTTCCTATTTGAATGGACTGTATATGTATGTGTAAAACAGGAGGTTAAAGTGGAAGAGATTTAGAAAGCTTTGCATTGGTCCTAAAAATTAATGGTTTGGAGATTAATGGGAACTGGGGGCAACTGGAAGATGAATGGAATTTGCCATGGAGGGGCCAAGAGAAATTTGCATAGATTTCTGACTCAGAGACACATATAATTGCTTACTGTTGTGCTCCGTAGCTACTAAACACATGTACACTTGATCTCTCTTTAATTTCAGATGATTTAAAAACTGATTGAGGGGGTTTGTGGCAAAAAAAAAAAAAAAAAAGTTCAAGTATGAAAAGAAATGACCACAGTACTCAAATCACTGTCACACAACTGTTGTTTTCCTGAAAAGACAAACTCCAAATTTTCACTAGTCTTCTGTTTTGAGATTCATTGGTCAGTCTGCAAATGTCACAGCTTAGAAGTTAATGTCAGAGGTGGTGGGGGTAATCAAAATAGCTTGACTTGGGTTCCAGCCCTGGCTGCCATTTTCAGTGCTTTGATAGAGATGATTACAAAGTGCCTTGGCATTATCTCGGTGGTCAGTGTTCATGCAGGCATCACAGATGAGGTTATAACTGCTCTGGATCTTAGGGATGGGCAGGTATTTGTCAAGTGGCCAAGGGAAAAACCAGAGCCTCAGAACACAGATTTGGTTCATGTAAAATTGCATAAGGGTAGAAGCAGACTTTGAATAGGTGATTTGAAATTGTTCACATTGTCTGTTGAGTAGAGGGATTCTGAGGATATTCTGCTGTAGGCTTTTTTTTTTTTTAATAGAAAAGGACATGGGGAGAGTGAAAACAGGTGAGGTAGAGAGAGGTCACGTCATGTCAAGCCTGACCATGGTTATGAGTTTGGATTTTATTCTAAAATAGGAAAACACTGGAAGTTTGTAGGTTGAGTGTATGATGTGATCTGTTTCTGTTTTGAGGTGACAATTCTCGCAACTGTGTGGAGAACGGATTTTCTGGACATTAGTGCCATTATCCAGATGCAGGGTGTTTACAATGAGCTGGGCGGTAGAGTTGCCATAGACACTTTGAAGCAATGACACAAATGTAAGAGAGATAATATTTTTTGAAAACATATTTATATATCTCTTTTTTTTGTATTTTTGAAACTATGATTCTTTGTCTAGTAGAACATAAGCATCATCTCCTTGAGAGAGGTTGGAATTTGTTGCAGAAGGACTACAAAAGTAAAAGCAGTAAGTAATACCCAGAAACGTTAATGTTTAAAATAGGATATTACAGCAAGAAAATGGGCTTTGTGAAGGAATTTTCTAAATTCCTTAGCTTGTATTTGAAGTATCAGAAGTTAGATCTGAATCAGCACAGTGTTCCTTCCATAAAGTAGTCAAGATAATCCCTCCATTTACTATGACTAACAGGAAACATGCTGCTTGGTAGCAGGAGGGTATGACACAGGGAAATTAAAATAAAATCTCACCACTTGTCAAAAGGGGTGGAAGGGAGACTGGTTGGAAGAGGAGGAAGACTAAGAAGAGGAGAGGAGAGGTAAGAAGTTATACTTACGAACTCATGGATTCTCTTCACCTCTTCAGGATTTACTCTAAGATGGAGAGGCACTGGATAATTTAAAATAAACTCCAAGAACAGCTTCCCAGGTGGTGCCAGTGGTAAAGAACCCACCTGCCAACACAGGAGACTTAAGAGATGCAGGTTTGATTCCTGGGTGGAGAAGATCCCCTGGAGGAGGGAATGGCAACCCACTCCAGTATTCTTGCCTGGAGATCTCATAGACAGAGGAGCCTGTTGGGCTACATTCCACAGGGGTGGCAAAGAGTTGAACACAACTGAAGCGACTTAGTACACACCCACTCTCCAAGAACAGAAGAGTTCTTGCACTGATCCCCATTTGAGACTTTGGAAGGAAATCACTATCCTGCATGGTTCCATAAAAGAAGGAAAGGTGCAGCATAGCTAAATAAGTTGAGTGGCCTTGTCAGTAAAGAGAGCTTTCAACTTGCTCCCTCATGTTCCCTTGGTTCCCTTGTGGTGGGTACTCTGAGTTAAGGGCCAGTGTCTGGCACTGTCTCACAGCTCCCAAGTAAGATGTTGTTCTTATTGTTTAGTTGCTAAGTCGTGTCTGTATCTTTTGTGACCCCATGGACTGTAGCCCAGGAGACTCCTCTGTCCATGGGATTTACCTGGCAAGAATACTGGAGTGGGTTGCCATTTCCTCCTCCAGGGGATCTTCCCAACCCAGGGATCAAACCCAGGTCTCCTGCATTGGCAGGCAGATTCTTTATTGCTGAGCCACCAGGGAAGCCCAAGGTAAGATGATATAGTAGCAAAGGCATTATCAGGGGGCAGCCCAGGCCAAGGCCTGGTTGGAGAATACAACAGAGTCTGGGAGTGGAAACTGTTAATACCTAGAGACAAGAAAAATTAAATCAGCAAGGAAATGCCACTGGAAATGAAGTGAGAAAGAAATAGACTATAATTTCATGCCAAAGGTCAGGAATGAACCAACTGTATCTGAATCGATGGCCAACTGTGCACATGCATGGACCAACTTAGGGGTAGAGTCTTTTACTCACCAATGTCACAAGATCATGTAGGCCAGACCCTTCCAACTATGCCCCTGGATACCATCTTGGAGGGAAAAAAGAGGAAAGGCTAATTTAGAAAGGCTAAATTAAATTTAGAAACCCCTTTAAATGAGTGACTTGACCTAATTTTTTTATTTTATTTTTTATTGTGGAAAAATATACATAAAACTTACCACAATAATTTTTATGTTCTCAGTTCAGTGGTATTAAGTATATTCACATAGTTTTACAGCATTATCATAACCCATCTCCAGAAATTCATCCTCCCAGACTAAAACTCTGCATCTATTAAATAACTCCTCACCCACCCCACCCTCCCAACCTCTGGCAACCATTATTCTACTTTCCATTTCTATTGTTTTTGACTATTCTGCCTGCTAAGTCACTTAAGTCGTGTCCAACTCTGTGATACTATAGACTTGTAGCTCACCAGGTTCCTCTATCCATGGGATTCTCCAGGCAAGAATACTGGAGTGGATTGCTGTGCTCTCCTCCAGGGGATCTTCCAAACCTGCACATCTTACATCTCCTGCATTGGCAGGTGGGTTCTTTATCACTAGCACCCCCTGGGAAGCCCAGGAACCATACAATATTTGTCCTTTTGTGTCTGGTTTATTTCACATAGAATAAAGTCTTCAAGGTTCATCCATGTTGTATCGTGTGTCAGAATTTCATTCTTTTTTAAGGTTGGATACTTTTCCATATTATGTATTTATATGCCTCATTTTGCTTATCCATTTATCTGTTGACGGACATTTGGGCTGTTTCCATCTTTTGGATAGTGTGAATAATACTGTCAAGAATCTGAGTACACACTTATCTGTTCTAGTCTCTGCTTTCAATGCTTTTGGGGGTACACCTAGAAGCAGAATTTCAGAATTGTATAGTAAGTCTGTGCTTAGTATTTTGAGGAAGCACCGTGCTGTTTTCCTCAGCAGCTGCACCATTCTATATTTCTCTAATAGTACCCAAGGGTTCCAATTTCTCCACATCCTCACCAACACTTAGTATTTTCTGTTTTTCATTTGGTTTTAAATAGCTATCATGATTGGTATGAAGTAGTATGTCATTATGGTTTTAATTTGGATCTACCTAATGACTATCAATTTAGATCATCTCATGTGCTTATTGATCAATTGTGTATCTTCTTTGGAACATTTATTCAAGTCCTTTGTCCATTTTAAAATCAGGTTGTTTTGTTGTTTTTGAGCTGTTGGAGTTCTTTATCTAATCTAGATATTAATCCCTTATCAAATATAGTATTCATAAATACTTCCTCCCATTCACAGAGTACCTTTTCATTCTGTTGTCTTTTGATGTACAAAATTTTAAAATTTTTGTGAAGTCCAATTTGTCTAATTTTAATTTTGTCACCTGGGCCTGGGGTGTCATATCCAGGAAGTCACTGCCAAATTCGATGTTGTGCAGCTTTTGGCCTGTATTTCCTTCTAGGAGTTTTATACTTTTAGGTCTTACTTATAAGTCTTCAATCCATTTTGAGGGTGTTTTTTTTTTTTTTTTTTTTTGCCACTCTGTGCAGAGATCTTAGTTCCCTGACCAGGGATTGAACCCAGACCCTCTGTATTAGAAGCACAGTTTTCTTGAGATTCTATATGAATCTTAGGTAATTTTTCTATTTCTGCAAAAACACCACTTGAGATTCTTTTTGGAGATTGCACTGAATCTGTAGATTCCTTTGAGTAATATTGACACTTTAGGAATATTAAGTTTTCTTGGGAATTCCCTGGTGGTCCAGTGGTTAGTCCCTCAGACTACAAGGAGACCAAATCAATCAATCCTAGAGGAAATCAACCCTGAATATTCATTGGAAGGACTGATGCTGAAGCTGAAGCTCCAATACTTTGGCCACCTGATGAGAAGAGGCAACTCATTGGAAAAGACCCTGATGCTGGGAAAGATTGAAGGCAAAAGGAGAAAGAGAAAGTGGAGGATAAGATGGTTAGATAGCATGAACGACTCAATGAACATGAATTTGAGCAAACTCCAGGAGATAGTGAAGGACAGGGAAGCCTGGCGTGCTGAAGTCCATGGGTTGCAAAGAGTCAAACATAACTTAGCGACTCAACACACACACCAGTGGTTAGGACAATGTGCTTCTGCTGCTGAGGGCTTGGGTTTGATTTCTGATCCAGGAAGCAATATCCTGCAAGCTGAGCACTATGGCCAAAAAACAATTGTCTCCCCAACCATGAAATTGTGTTGTCTTTTTTTTTTTAATTAATTAATTAATTTGGCTGCAGTAGATCTTGACTGAGACACATGGGATCTTCATTGTGTCATGTGGCACACAGACTCTAGTTGTGACTCATGGGCTCTGGCTTGCATAGGCTCAGTAGTTGCACATGGGCTTAGTTGCTCCATGGCATGTGAGATCTTAGTTCCCTGATTAGGGATAGAACCCACCTCCTCTGCATTGCAAGTTGGATTCTTAACCACTAGGTCACCAGGAAACTCCCTGGGTTGCCTTTCTGTTCATTGCTGTCTTTAATTTCTTTCAACAGTGTTTTGTAGTTTTTACAAGTATACAAGTCTCTCACCTCCATGGTTATGTTTATTCTTAAGTATTTTATTCTTTTTATGCTATGATAAATAGAATTGTCTTCTTAATTAGGGGGGTGTTATTAGTATAAATTAATGCAACTGATGTTGTTGATTTTGTATCCTACAACATTCCTGAGTTTATTTATTAGCTCTTCACAGGTTATATGTGCATGTGTATGTTTGTGTTAAAAATTTTAAGAGTTTCTATGTACATGTTATCCTTGAACAGAGATAATTTTACTTCCTTTTCAATTTGGATGCCTTTTATCTCCTTTTCTTGCCTAATTGCTCTGGCTAGGAGTTCCAGTACTATGTTGAATAAAAGTGTCAAAAGCCAGCTTTTTTTTCCTATTCTTAGAAAAAATGCTTTCTGTCTTTCATCTTTGAGTATGATGTAAGTTGTGGATTTTTAATATGTAATGTTCATTATGTTGAGGTAATTTCCTTCTCTGCCTAGTCTGTTGAATGCTTTTTATCATGGAAGGGTGTCGAATTTTGTTAAATGCTTTTTCTGTATCAATTGAGATGATCATGTGATATTTCCCCCCTTCATTCTGTTAATGTGATATAGTACATTAATTGATTTTTGCATGTCAAACCATCTTTGCATTACCAAAATAAATCCCACTTAATAATGATGTGTAATTGCACTTTTATTTTTGGCTCTACTGGGTCTTCATTGTGGCATAAGGGTTTTCTCTATTTGTAGCTTAGTTGCCCCCAGGCGTGTGGGATCTTAGTTCCCTGACCAGGGATAGAACCTGTGTTCCCTACACTGCAAGGCATATTCTTAACCACTGGACCACCAAGGAAGTCCTTGAACTCATTTTTAAACTAAATCAAATTAAGAATTTTTATGCCCCTGCTAACTATCTCTTGAGGAGCTCAAGAAGATCACAATAATTTTAGAGATTAGAGAAACTGATTTATAAGTAAACACGCTTTAATATACTATTCATTGTGTGTGTCTCTGTGTATTAGCGAGGGTAAGTGGACAGTATGTTACAGAACTCAGGTTCAGCTGCTGGCCACTTGGAAGGTGTTGTTTAGAAAGGAAAGTTCACTTTATTTAGGTGGCTGGCAACCTGGGGAGAAGGAGGACTCATGCTCAAGAACCAACTCCAAAGATTCTGCTTGACCAAGAAAAATTTTAAAGGGAGAAAGGGGAAGTTAATCGCAGGGGAGGAGATCAGAGTCTTTCACTTCCACTGTAGGCAGACTTTCTTCTGATAGGTTGGTGGGGAGGTAATGGAACAGTGTTGAGCCTGCAGTTACTGTCCTCCACTGGGGTGGGGCCCTTAGTTCCTACAGAAGGAGTCAAAGATATTGTTATGTATTTCCCTTGAGGAGGAACTAGAACCCTGCTTTATCACTGCACTATTATTTCTTGCAAAGAAATAGAGGAAAACAATAGAATGGGAAAGACTAGAGATCTCTTCAAGAAAATTAGAGATACCAAGGGAACATTTCATAGATGGGCTCAATAAGGACAGAAACAGTATGTACCTAACAGAAGCAGAAGATACTAAGAAGAGGTGGCAAGAATACACAGAAGAACTATACACAAGAGATCTTAATGACTCAGATAACCATGATGGTGTGATCCCTCATCTTGAACCAGACATCCTGGAGTGCGAAGTCAAGTAAGCCTTAGGACGCATCACTATAAGCAAACCTGGTGGAAGTGATGGAATTACAGTTGAGCTTTTTCAAATCCTAAAAGATGATGCTGTGAAAGTGCTGCACTCAATATGCCAGCAAATTTGGAAAACTCAGCAGTGGCCACAGGACTGGAAAAGGTCTGTTTTCATTCCAATCCCAAAGAGAAGTAGTGCCAAAGAATGTTCAAACCACTGCACAATTGCACTTATTTCACATGCTAAAATGCTCAAAATTCTCCAAGAGAGGCTGCAACAGTATGTAAACCAAAAAATTCCAAATGCTCAAGCTAGATTTAGGAAAGGCAAAGGAACCAGTGATCAAATTGCCAACATCTGTTGGATCATAGAAAAAGCAAGAGAATTCCAGAAAAACATCTACTTCTGGCTCACTGACTACACTAAAATCTTTGACTATGTGGATCACAAGAAACTGTGGGAAATTCTTAAAGAGATGGGAAAACCAGACCACCTTACATGCCTCCTGAGAAACCTGTATGCTGATCAAGAATCAACAGTTAGAGCCTGACATGGAACAACAGGACTTGCTCCAAATTGGGAAAGGAGTACATCAAGGCTGTATATTGTTACCCTGTTTATTTAACTTATATGCAGAATACATCATGAAAAATGCCAGCCTGGATGAAGCACAAGCTGGAATCAAGATTTCCAGGAGAAATATCAATAACTTCAGATATGTAGATGACACCACCCTTATGGTAGAAAGTGAAGAGGAACTAAAGAGCTTCTTGATGAAGGTGAAAGAAGAGAGTGAACAAGCTGGCTTAAAACTTCAACATTCAAAAAACTAAGATCATGGCATCCAGTCCCATCACTTGATGGCAAATAGATGGGGAAACAATGGAAACAGTGAGAGACTTTATTTCTTGGGCTCCAAAATCACTGCAGATGGTGACCTCAGCCATGAAATTAAAAGATGCTTGCTCCTTGGAAGAAAAGCTATGACCAACCTAGACAGCATATTAAAAAGCAGAGATATTACTTTGCAGACAAAGGTCTGTCTAGTCAAAGCTATGGTTTTTCCAGCTGTCATGTACGGATGTGAGAATTGGACCATAAAGAAGGCTGAGCCCCAAAGAATTGATCCTTTTGACCTGTGGCATTGGAGAAGATTCTTGAGAATCCCTTGGACAGCAAGGCAATTAAACCAGTCAATCCTAAAGGAAATCAATCCTGAATATTCATTGAATGCTGAATCTCCAATACTTTGGCCACCTTATGGCAGAATGTAAAAAGATGTGAAGAGCCAACTCATTAGAAAAGATCCTGATTCTGGGAAAGATTGAAGGCAGGAAGGGAAGGGAATGATAGAGGATGAGATTGTTGGATGGTACTCAACTATCAGTGGACATGAGTTTGAGCAAGCTCTGGGAGATGGTGATGGAAGGGAAGTGCTGCTGTCCATGGGGTTGCAAGGTCAGACCAAGACTCAGCAACTGAACAGCAGCAATATTATTACTTGACTGCTCCTCCTTTGTTTCTACATTTCCTCCCTTCCTTGATTTATTGTTCAGTTGCTCAGTCTTGTCTTACACTTTGAGACCCCATGGACTGCAACATGCCAGGCTTCCCTGTCCTTCACCATCTCCCACAGTTTGCTAATAATCTTCCTTGATTGGCAACTGTTTAAATCTTCCCTTTGGAACTCAGAGAAGGTCAAGGAGGCTAAATAGAAGCCTGTTTTCTACAAACAAGAAATAGAAGCCACAGAAAGGATTTGTACTGGAAAGGGCCCCACAGATTCTCAGATATAATCAGTCCTCAGTTCAAATCCTGTCCACTATAGTTTGGTGACCCCAGACAAGTTTTAAACTTATTTATGTTTCAGATTTCCTCAGTTGTAAAATGGGTTAAAATAGTCCTATTTTAGGACTGTTGTAAAGACTAAAGATACAATGTTTATAAAGCACTTAGAATAGTTCCTGGAGTGCTAGTAACTGCTCTATGAACACTGAGTGAAAGTTGCTCAGTTATGTTTGATTTTTTGGGACCCCATAGACTATGTCGTCCATGGAATTCTCCAGGCCAGAATACTGGAGTGGGTAGCCTTTCCCTTCTCCAGGGGAAATTTCCAACCTAGGCATCAAGCCTAGGTCTCCTGCATTGCCCGCGGATTCTTTACCAGCTAAGCCACGAGGGTAGCCCAAGAATACTGGAGTGGGTGGCCTATCCCTTCTCCTAGTGCAGTGTAACTATTATTATATTGTTGCATTCTGACTAATGAGACATGGGAGTATTTTGCTGAATTCAAATTTAAAGTCAAATTGCCAGCTAAACAATTTGGTAGAAAGGAAAGCACTTACAGCCAAAAAAACTATAGGCAGCAATCTTTACACTAGATAAAAGCTTTATCATTTGTGTGTGTCATCTTATTTATATCTGAAAAGAAACCAAGATGCCTATCCTTCAGTGTTCCTTCAGGTGAAAAAAAATAATCTTCCAATCTGCAGAGATTGCATATAAGTGGAGGAGTCTGACCTTGAAATTTTTTACCACCAGAAGGAATGAGATTGTGGGCACATTCAAGAGCTACCTCTGCCTCCCCTTCCCATTCCAAATGGACCTGCTATTATTGTAAATTATAGTTGTCCGTCAGCCACCAACCCCCCTAACCCTGCCCCCCGCCAGCACATACATAAGGTCAAGGTTCATGCCTGGCCTTCTCTATAACACCATCCCTTCCAACATCTTAGCAGGTATGTTCTGGATTTAACTCCCTTCTTCCATTCTATTCACCTTTTATTCTCTGTAATCTGACAATGAGGAAAAAGCCATGGATATAAGAGATGTAGATTTAAATTCAAGGCCTTGTTCCTTCACTAGCTGAGTAAACTTGAACCAGTAATAAGTTCAAGCTTCAACTTCTCACATAAAAGCTAGAAGTAATATTTACCTCAAAGATAATGTGAGAACCAAATAAGACAATGCATAATATAAAGTGCTATGAAAAGTGATAATGGATGAAAAAAATAATCTTATTTGGCTGAATTTTGTGGTATCAAGTCACCTATCTAGTTCTCAATTTACTCTCTAAACTTTTTTTGCTTAAATTACCACTCATTTATTTATCTTGGCCTGCCATATCTCCATGAGCTTTTTAAAAATTAATAGACGTTGAGAACTTCCTTGGTGGTCCAGTGGCTAAGATTCTACCCTCCCAATGCAGGGGGCTGGAATTCGATTCTGAGTCAGGGAACTAGGTCCCACATGCCACAACTGAGAGTTAACTATAAGAGTTCGCCTGCCACAACCACAACAAAAGATTGATCCTGCATGCCACAGTGAAGATCTCTCATGCTGCAAATAAGAGCCAACACAGCCAAACAAATAAATAAAAGAATTTAGGACTTTCTTGGTGGTCCAGTGATTAAGAATCTGCCTGCCAATGCAGGGGACATGGTATCAGTCACTGATCCTGGAAGATAACACATGCCGCGGGCAGCTAAGCCACTGCACCACAACTACTAAAGCCCAAGTGCTGCAACTACTGAAGACTGAGTGCCCTAGAGCACGTGCTCCACGACAAGAGAATAGCCCCTGCCCTCCGCAACTAGAGAAAGCTTGCACACGTTAACAAAGGCCCAGTGCAGCCATAAATAAATAAATAGAATTTAAAGAGATTGTATTAAAAATTAGTGGACTTCACTTTTTTAGAAGAGTTCTAGATTTACAGAAAATTTAACCAAGTAGCAAAGGAGCATTCCCATAAATCCACCTCCATGCACAGCTTCCTCTATCATTAGAATATTATATTAATATAGTACATTTGTAATAATCATGAGCCAGTATTTATGTTTTTATTAATTAAAAGACATAGTTCAAAATTTATCTTGTTCAAACTGAATGATTAAATGATTTTTGTAATTTTGTTGGCATTTAGTAGTAGTATCCAATTCTCTCACATTAAAAAACCCATTGATTTCTCTTTAATAAATACAGTTAAAGAATCCTCAGTTTACTTGATGCATTAAAATACTTTCAAAGAAAATGTTCCCAAAATTCTTATTGACTTTTTAAATATTCCATTGAATGAGGCTTATTTATTTTTATACAGGTTTTCAATATTTCTTTAGCAGTCAGATTATGCAAATTAAAAGAAGAGCAGCAGTGTTATTAAAGTGCTCCATTGCTTATAGGAACTTGTTAAATATGTTCAATAAGAATTGATTAAAAAAATGTTTCCCTTTAAGAGCTTGTTCTTAAAAGGGATAACATTACTTATGAATAGGAAAAATAATTTTGACTTGAAGTGGACAATAATTATGGTACTTGCCATAGCTATCTTTTCCAGTGGATTTCATCCCTTAAGGAATTTTATTGTTTAAATGAGTAGTCTAAATACTTATCCAGTATGGGAACAAGTGAAATCATCATGTGTAGTGTTGAAGAAGAGGGGAATCAACACTGATGACAATATTCTTTTTTGTCAGTGGATAAAAATTTAAAAAGTCATTGATCAAGAGATGAAATATAATTCTGAAGAAAGGGAAAAGTAGTTCATGCGATGAAAGATGATACCAAGAAAAGTAGTTCACACCATGAGCAAATCAAATTGGAAGAGAAGTTCTTGGAGGTGGTTTTATTCCTGTACAGATTCAGGATCCCCCCTTATATGATAATCTTGAGCATTTTTTCTCATTAATATGTGTTCAATCCAGAAAAGAATAAAATAATTTGGATGTAGTCACTATAGAAGCTATGTAACAATGTAACTGGAACATAGACTGGAACTGCAAGAAATCGTACAAGCAAATTCTACAAAATAGGAACTATTAAGAAAAGCCAAATCATAAGGGAAATATAATTAAAGAAGGAAGTGTGGAACTCGGATATTTATTTCAGATAAACGGAAATAATTTTTACTACACACATGCCCCATGCAATATCTTTTTAAATTTCAGCACGTATTTGCATAGGTACTTAGAAGTAATTCAAATTTAATTGGTTGTCCTGTGGATTTTTAAATTCCTGTGTTTTTTTTTGTTGTTGTTGTTGTTGTTGTTAATTTTTTGGCCATGCTACGCAGCTTGTGGGATCTTAGCTCCCCAACCAAGGACTGAACCTGGGCCCTTGGCAATGAAAGTTCGGACTCCTAACCACTGAACTGCCAGGGAATTCCCTAATTTTTTTTTTTAATTGTGGAAAAACCATTTAACAGGAGATTTAGCCTCTTAATAAAACTTTAAGTATAGCATACATTATTGTTGAGTGGTGTTCTGTGTTTTTATTTTTGAATCTAGTGATCCCACTGATGTCAGGATCTGAATTCAAGTCTTCTGGCTCCAAATTTAGTGCTTTTTCCACTATGACCTTCCTTATAATTGATTACATAAAATAACCAGCCACATGAGTATATTTGGAATTGTTTCACAGTGACTTTTTCATACTTTACTGGTGCCCTGGACATCTGAAGAATGTCCCTGGTAGGGAAATATAGAATCTCATTTTCATGCCTCTCTTTGTACCCATTAGATTATTCTTCTGGACAGTTTG
Source organism: Bubalus bubalis (assembly GCF_019923935.1). Taxonomy (NCBI): domain Eukaryota; kingdom Metazoa; phylum Chordata; class Mammalia; order Artiodactyla; family Bovidae; genus Bubalus; species Bubalus bubalis. The sequence goes on along the minus strand of NC_059172.1, from coordinate 46,254,079 downwards.
TTGAGTTAAGCCATGCTGAAGATTCTCTTCATTGTTGAAAGATGAAATCAATAGCATTCTACGTTAAGCCTTTAGATCAGCTCTGCGATGTTTGAAACGTCAGGCAATCAGCTTGAAAGGGGGACACCAAAGCTGAAAACTGGAATTATACGACCTTAACAGGATTTATAAAAACAATATTGTTATTTATAGTTGTGATTTTAATCAATACCAGGTATGCAGTTGACAAAATGCATTCATATATATTATTCTATGTTATCCTCACAATAACATGACTTATCCTGGGTTGTACAACTAATAAGTGCCAAACCCTTGCCCTCATCTTCCATCTTCAAGTCCTGAGTGTTTTCACTGCATAGTGCTGCTAGATGGATGGATATGAGAAGGTCATAGTTTCTAGGGCTGCCTGTCAGTTTAACTTGTGTTGGAATCCACTCTTCAACATTTTGTTGTACATTTTGTTACCAACAGCATGAAGATATGCTTAGTTTTTAGTTTAAATTTTACAATTCCTTGTGCAATTAGCAAATTCAAAATGGAATTTATGAACACCACAACTATCTACTGCCTCAGAATTCTCTGTGCTTCAGGGGGCTGGGCTAGTGGATCTTGGTGGAGGAGAGCAGATTGACTTCAGGAACTCAACACTCTCCACGTTTACTACTGGGGACTCCTGAAATGAGGCTGGATCTATGTGAGAGAATGGGGAAGGGACACTTTCCTTTCAGATTCAGATTCACTATGCATTTTTTTGAATGCCAGTTACATGCAAAATCCTTTCACATAAGATAGCTCATCTCTGAAAGAGAAGGCAGTATTCTACTTTAAGATGTTGAATTTGAGATCTGAGAAAGTTAAGATGCTCCAACTTTAAAAAATCATGAGAAGACAAAGTTCAGGGAAAAGATTGTGAGCAGGGAAATTGCTACTGTTGCTTAACTAGTTGATTTTAGGTGCTCAACAAATCTTTATTATGTTGGATTGAAATGGTAATTTAGATTGACATGTTGGCATTCCTAACTCAGACTCTGAGCACCCAGATCCTTCGACTTAAAGATTCGCTAATGGGAAATCAATACCCACTATCCTGCTGTATTTCCCCCACACTATCGTAAAACATAAAGAAGGAATCAAGATAGACAGCCTATTGGCTCCAGTTGACTATCGGGAAGGGATGTGAAAGACACTGTATTTTTTTTTCCCTGATATCGTAAATTGTGTACGATATTTTACCAAGGATAAAGGGAAAGTGGAGTGAAACTAAGAATCTATTTCAAGGGAAAATTCACATTTACTGAGGAAAACATATTGTCTATACTCCAAATAAGAACCCTTGATCTGAAAAGTGTGAGTAAATTTATGAGATAATACAAAAAGAATAGTTAGAATTAACAGTGACATCAGTGGTCTTGTCAGCTCACTGAAGAGAGTCATTAAAAATGTGACACTTTACTTCTCCATTAAATTGTTATGGTTATCCAACTTCCTTATGGTTCCTAAATAAAAGCTCTCAATTGAGCCTACATTCCCTCTACCTCCATTTCTTTAAGAAACAGAGATTAGAAATAAATTAAATCTCAGGGGGCTTTTGAATGAGGAACACTCAAGGACTTGTTCTAATCTTTTACAAAAACATTACAGAGGTATCTGCACAACTAGAAATCTTTTCAATCAATAAAGATTCAAAGACTTCCTCAAGTGACACCCTGGTTTACACTGTGACAAGACAGAGACATTCCTCGTTGTATTTAGAAAGGCTGTCTTATCCCTGGCATCCAGAATCTTAGTATTTATGTACCCTCAACCCCCACCTGTAGAGATGCCTCTTTCTGACTATGAAAACAGTGCATACCATCTTAACACTCCTGCATTGCACACAAACATGGCAAAGGCTGTAAACACATGCAGGGATGCACACTCAGTAATAGAATGAACAAAAAGCAACAGCAGTATTTTATAACATTTGTGAAGGTAGCTATACATTTCATCTTTGAATGGCTACTCAGGTATAATGGATCCCAGGGTTTATAACAGCTCATACATATAAAGGGATCAATGGCTTATTAAGTGCTACCTATCAAAGAACCACACTCACAATATCCATCAATACAAGGTTATGGAAAAAGAAAAATGAAAAACTATTACCAAAAAACACATGGAAAATTCAACAGCTGCTATATGCTGTCATTTAAAACATTTTTACTCATCTCTAACAGCAGAAAGTCTGGGGGTTGGTGAGTAGGAGGGAAGAAAGTTGTTTCTGAAAGATCAAGAGCTCAGTAGCTCAATATCCCACAGGAAAGCTTGAAGCAAAAGAGTAGGTCAACTGTTAAGATAGTCATCATCTGATCTGTCAAAAACACAGAATTAGGAGAACTATAACTGTATTTTCTAGCCCTGGAAATTTCTTCCTGATGTTAAGTCCCCCCATAGTAATTCCTACTGAACAAACAGAAGGAAAAAGTATCAGTCTCAGATTAAACCTCTAACAATGCAAGAGGAAATAACACATGGCCCTTTGTCCTTCCCAAATATGAGGAATACAGTAGGTTGTCTGACCCAGGCTTCAGAGAATTTGAGAGCATTAAGAAAGGCTGAGCTTTTCAAAAGAAAAAGCTGTGCTCAGCTTTTCCCTGTCACTGTGACATCAGCTTCTTGTGCCCACATAGCCCTTAGCCCTCTTATTTCTAAATGGTTTCCTTCTATCTAATGTCTGCAGTCCCAAAGGTTGATGGTTCAGATAAACTATGAACCAAATCGTGGCAGCTATATCTCTTCTTTGTGGGAAGGTCAAAGTTGTACTTTACATGCAGTAATTGTATGCCAGACCCACTCCAGTATTCTTGCTTGGGAAATCCCATGGACAGAGGAGCCTGGCGGGCTACAGTCCTTGGGTGGCGAACAGCTGGACACATGAGTTTAGAAAGGACTACAAAATAAACCCCCTAGGCACATCACACAGAAGCCTTCCACAATTGGCACCACACTTACTATTTTAGGGTCATTACCGTGTCCTCTCTCCTGCCATTAGAACATATTCAGTCCTCATGGCCTCCATGCCTTTGCACATGCTATTCCTTTTTCCTTTTCTAACCTTCTGTGATGGAAAACTCATATTCCTCCTTGAAAATGCTTTAGCTTTTCAGTCAAACAGTTTCCAACAGCACCAGGAAATTAGTCACTTCTTCCTCTGTGCTTTTTATAAGCCTCTGTTAATATGACTACTATAACGCCTATTATATTATATTCTAATTTATGTGTCAAATTTCAGGGCAGGGATCGTGTCTCAATCATGTAATGACTAACACAGTCTGTGGCAGATATCTAGCAGATACTCAATGCATTTTTTAAATGAGTAAACCTTGTTTGTTTTATTTTTCTGTAAAACTAGTTTAATAATGTGATTGTCTTCAATATAGCAATTTATCCTTAAACAATTGTAATAAGAGGAAGACAGTGAAAACACTGTTTTCAATATTCCTGAAAGGTTGTCAATTATATCAAACTCACCCAAAGCAGCAGAAAAAAATCTCCAAATTACAATGTTAAACATGGCTTTATAATAATAATGAAAAAAATGTGCTTATGAAATCATTTGTTTTCCCAATTCTTCTTCTCAACAGAGTATAAAAAATGATACACAAACATCAGGTTTAGACTTTACATCAGAAGACTTTTAAAGGATCAAAACAATAGTTTTTTTTTTTTGTCAGTCAAAAAGGACCTCTTGGTTATCTAGTTCAACTTTCTGCTCTGTATGAATCTCTATGGTATCTCTGATAAATGCTTACTGAGCTTCTATTTGAATACTTTCAGTGATTGGGAACTCACCATTAGGAAGGTATTGATTCTTTATTTTAACAATCGTAATAGCCACATTGAGCCCAAATTTGCCTTCCTGTAGTCTTTAGCCGTTGGACTCAATCCTTCCTTCTTAAACCACAGAAAATATTCCTTCTTCCTTATGGAAACTGTATAAAGAACTAAAAACAGCTATATCATCATTCCAAGTCTTTCCCAGTTTTATTCAATTCCTTCTGAGATGTCACGTTTATCAACATTTTCACCAACCTGGTTCATATTCTGCAGACATGTCACAGTAAGTCTCTAAAACTTCTGAAATGAAGCCTGGAGCAACTTCAAGTGATATTTGCCCAGTGTAGAGGATTTCTCAGAGCAGCACTAACATGTACCTTTCACTGTAGACTTTGTACAGGTATTTTAAATTTGGATTGGCTCTTACTTGATGTAGAGTCAAACCTTGGCAAGAGTCAGCAGGCAAGAGGATAAACGAAGTAGGCTCAGAGCTAAGAGAACTGATCCAATTCTGAGCCTTTTGTTGGGAGGCAAGCTGCCTAAATGAACCTTAGACATACCAAGGGGATTCAAGGGGTTTTGGTCAATAGATGGGGACCAGGCTGTAGCAGTATTTGAAATTAGATAGGTGGCAGCATCTTGCCTCCATAGGTCCTCCATCACCAGGTGGGGAACATGAGAAACAAGACCCAATTCCTGTGCAAAGAGGCTGCAAAGGGTTGGGCAAATCAGAGTGACGAGGACTGGGGTTCAAAGAAGGGCTATATACTTTTTTTATGTTTTATTTTTAATTGGAAGGTAATTACTTTACAATGTTGTGTTAGTTTCTGCTGTACAACAATGTGAATCAGCTATAAGTATATGTATATCTCCTCCCTCCTGAGCCACCTGCTCCATCCCACCCCTCTAGATTATCCCAGAGCTTAGCTGAACTCCCTGTGCCACATAGCAGCTTCCCCCTAGCTAGCTGTTCTACACACGGCAGTATATATACGTCAGTGCTACTCTCTCAGTTTGGGCTACATTTCTAAGGGGAAACTGAGGTAGTAAGAATCAAAATAGCTCTGGAGTCATAAAGACTTTGTTGAATTCCATCTTCTCCACTCTCCAACCCCAGTAGTTTCCTCAAGTGAAAATGGTGCTAATAATAGTATTTACTTTAAAGGACTGGTATAAAGACTTAGTTGGATAATATATGGAAGGTCTTGCATATGGTTATTGTTGCTTATTTCACAGTCATGTCCAATTGTTTGCCACTCCATGGACTGTATCCTGCCAGCCTCCTCTGTCCATTGGATTTCCCAAGCAAGAATACTGCAGTGGGTCTGGGATACAGTTACTGCTTTTCAAGTGTTTTTATTGAAAACTAAAATTAAAAAGGATAAAAATATAAGGTAAATGAATTTTAAAATAGTTTTACTTTTGAAGCCTTTAAAATTATGTACTGAGAGCATATTCTCAAAATATTTTTAACACTTCCTTTAAGAAAAGCACTATATATATATTTTTGAAACAAGATCAGGAATGATACAGACTGGTCCAATATGGCTTGTAAAGTAAGCATAATGTAATATGATTCATTATAATCCTCATAATAATTGTGCCAATGTTATGGCTGTAAGAAATAAACTTATTTTCAATTTCATTTTCAAATACAATAAGATGATGTGGTGGTGGTTTAGTTGCTAAGTCATGTCCAACTCTTGTGACCCATTGGACTGTAGCTTGCCAGGCTCCTCTGTTCATGGGATTCTTCAGGCAAGAATACTGGAGTGGGTTGCCATTTCCTTCTCTGGGGATCTTCCCGATCCAGGAATCAAACCCAGGTCTCCTGCATTGCAGGCAGATTCTTTACCAACTGAGTTACGAGAGAAGCCTGCGATAAGATGATGACTTAGCCATAAATTTTTGAAATCTGACTTTTTAAAAAAATTTTGTTGCTGTTGCTTAGTTGCTAATTCATGTCCAACTCTTTACAACCCCATGGACTGCAGCACACTAGGCTCCCCCGTCTTTCACTGTCTCCCAGAGTTTCCTCAGATTCATGTCCATTGAGTCTGTGATGCTATCTAACCATCTTATTCTCTGCCACTTCCTTCTCCTTTTGCTATCTTTCCCAGCATCAGGGTCCTTTCCAATGAGTCGGCTTTTCGAATCAGGCAGCAAAAGTATTGGAGATTCAGCATCAGCATCAGTCCTTCCAATGAATATTCAAGGTTGATTTCTTTTAGAATTACTAAAGGAATATATTATATATATTATATATTTATAAATATATAATACATATATATTTAATATATATAAAATAAATATATAATATATATTTTATAAATATTTTATATAAAATATAAATTTCATAAATATATTATATATTTATAAATATATAATTATAAACATATAATATATATAATATATCCCTTTTTGGAATATAGAGTCATTAATCCAGTCAGAATTACAATTCACTATTTGTTAGAAATCTTTGCATAAACACTTTTCCCAGCCCACGCTGTTTTGCTTTTAATATCCAATTATCTAAAATTTAAGAAGAATGAGCACCGCCCCATGGGAGTGTGTGTGCTGCTCTATGATCCTATGGTTAAAATTCAGAGAATTAGGAGTGACGTCATCTGTAACAATAAAAAAGCTTCTCAGTGTGTGGAAGACTTATATATATAAAAGTCACATTGAAGGGTCTACAGCTCAATTTATCAGCCTTCTCAGGTTTACTCAACTTTGAGAAAGCATCAGCTGCTAATACGTTTGAAAGAAGATCGTATCCTAAGACGTGTGGTGAGTAATCTTTATTTTCTCTTTTAAGTTTCCATGAGTTCTTTTCTTACAATCAAGTAGTCATTTAATGTGTACCATTTCCTACTAATATCATGCTGTTTGTTAAAAGTAAAATGTTAAGGGAGGGTTTGGATTATATTTAATATTAAAATGCCACAATAAAAAATAAATTTATGCTACTAAAATATTGTTGAAACACTTATTTTTGTGATTAAAGTATTTTGAGAGACCTTGCTTTTTTTTTTTTAACTCATCTGCAATTACATGGAAATAATTAAAATTTGGCATGATGTGCTTTAATGATATCTTGTTAAAATTTTGAAATAAAGCAGCCTAGTGAGAAATGAATAATTCTGATTTAAATAATCAATGTAAATTTATGTCTCTGAGTTAAAATTCCATTTTCCCCACATAATATCCTCACAGAGAGCTCAATCTGTGTACTATAGTTGGAGAAACTGTTTTACTGCTGAATATTTGGTCCCTTTACATAAAACCTTTTCTAGTTTTTTATCTGAAAACTATACATGAATTTTAAGGATGTTTTACACGTTTCTAATGACCTTCTTGTAAGAAGCTCACCTCTCAGTTAAGAATAGGAAAGAAAGGCAGAGGCACTAGGTGAGTGTGGCAGAGCTGGGACAAACTCCTGTCCTCTGGCTACAGTGATTTTTTCTCATATAAACCCAAAATGAAGAATATCCATTTGGTGCTCCTTCGATAGCTTATATTGCACAGTGAAAATAAATATAGTAGGTTATAATGGCCCTTATGCTACTTCTAAATGATGCAGTTTGCCACAGCCACCCTATGTGTATGTTAAACGGAGAACATTAAGTATTAAGAAAAGGCACTTCTATCATGAAAGCTTTTGCAGTTATTGAAATGCAGACTAAGGTAAGACTTTTCTATTTTGAGATAAAAAGCTTAAAAGCAAAAGAGCAAAATTCTAAACATTATACTCAAACAAAATTGTTAATAAAATGAGCTGAAAAGATAAGATACAGACAAGCATTTTATATGGAATCAAAGCTCTAAATTTGTATAACAAGTAATTAATTAGATGATGCTTAAATGCTTTGACACATTCTTTTTAATGCTAGGAGAACTCTGTGTTAAGTTAGTAAAAATCTCTAAATCAGAACCTATTAATTTGGCATTTATAGTTATCATGACATTGAAAGGAAGTCTACTTATGAAAAACAAATTTGCTAAGTAAACAGACGCTGTTGACAATTTACCTAATTAAGAGAAGTAGCTATTTTCAAGCAAATTAGAAGCATTTAGTCATAATTAACACAAAATGTGGGAGGAAATTCTAAACAGTGAACTTTTTGATTCTTCACATAGCTTAAAATTCATATAACTTGCACAAGAACTCTCAAAAAGATACCTAAGAAAGTAAAACTCATCTGTCTCATTTCTAAGCCAATTGGGTTATACTTACTATATACTAATTATGTGTATATATATAATATACAGTAATTATGTGTGTGTATATATATATATATATATAAACTGTAAAATAAAGAGACTGATTCCAAAAGTCTCTCACAAAAAACATCCAATTAGTCACTGTCACACTCTGTGCAAACTTGTATGGTTATAAATATAAACTACTATAAATTTAATTGTACAGTTTGGAATATTAAAAGTATTTTTAAATACCTCCATTTTTCTTTTTCTTTTTTAGTTAATATGATGTCTGCAAAAGACATGGTTAAGGTAATGATTGTCATGTTTGCCATCTGTTTTCTTGCAAGATCAGATGGGAAGTCTGTTAAGTAAGTACCATAGCCTATTCTGCATGGTGAGGTCAGGGGAATTGGATTTTTAAGGTTGGCTTTATGATTTGGAAGAGGAGAACTAATGGAGTGATCCTCTCTGATTCTGTTCCCTCCAGGAAGAGAGCTGTGAGTGAAATACAGTTTATGCATAACCTGGGCAAACACCTGAGCTCCATGGAAAGAGTGGAATGGCTGCGGAAAAAGCTACAGGATGTGCACAACTTTGTTGCCCTTGGAGCTTCTATAGCTTACAGAGATGGTAGTTCCCAGAGACCTCGAAAAAAGGAAGACAATGTCCTGGTTGAGAGCCATCAAAAAAGTCTTGGAGAAGCAGACAAAGCTGATGTGGATGTATTAATTAAAGCTAAACCCCAGTGAAAACAGATATGATCAGATCACTGTTCTAGACAGCATAGGGCAACAATATTACATGCTGCTAATGTGTTCACCTTCTATTAAGTGCCAATATTTCTATGACCAACCTTTATTGCTAGCTATGATGCCTACAATTTTAATTGAGTATTTTGATTCTACTTTATTCATCTAAGAGCTCTTTTAATCATTCTATTTCTATTGATTCCAAATAAATGAAGTTAAGTATTTCTCACTTGTTATAAAAATATCTTTTGGTTATGAGTAACACCAATATGTTAAAATTGATCATGACTAAGAACAACAACACAAAATGTTTTTTTAACCATAGGTTTCATGTTCTGATATTTTGAAATTATCCTTTTAATCTTATCAAAGTACCAGCTCCCTGAATCATTACTAGCTTGATACTATTATCCTATTCACTTCAGGAAAGAAATTGAAATGCTTGGCAAGGAGAGGCAGAAAGTGGTCAGAAACATGGCAAAAGCATTTGCCTATACACAAAGCCACAGAGCATATCCCTAGACTGGAGGTCAAATTGCAATAGTGTAGAATTTTTGTATTTAAAAGAATATAGCTGTTCATTTGTCCTTCCTCACATGCATTTTTAATAAAGTGAACTGACTTAACCAAAGACAATTTAGAATATCAATGGTCGTTATGGGGAACTTTTGAAATCCCCAAACTCAATCTTCTTGAAACCAATTTGGATTACCATAGCTCTAAGATTTCCAAAACTGAATGAAATGTCTATTTTGATTGGTATTTTGAGGCCTGTAAATATCACCAGCACCCTAAAATTGCCTCTTTACAAAGTAGGATTTTAAGATTAACTGAAGCAAACAAGTAACTAAGGAAAGATAAGGTGACTTCAGAAGCCTCATGCTCCTCCTTTTGGCTCCTTAGGATCAGGCTTCACCTTCCCTTCTGTACTACCCACTCCTTCTCTACACCCTCAGCTCCCCCATATTAATTCTCTCACTGAACAGTCTTATTTCTTTAAAACACTCCCCACTCCCTTTTCCTCTGAACTTATCAGAACCTGTCCCCTTAAAATTAAGCCTTCTGAGGACCCAAAGGCTAAACCCTGAATTTCTTATATTCCCTGGACTAAAGGTGAATTGCAAGCCATAGTCAAAGATTTTCCCAAAGTAACTGAAGATCTTCACAGATTTGCTGAGGAATTTAATATAGTTTTTCAAACTTGTCAATCATGTTTCTCTGACTTAGCTCATATGCTTGCTGGTAAAAGCCAGGCCCACCCAGCACTGCATGAAAATTGCTAATTGGAAAAGGAGAAGGAAGAGGAGGAGGAGCGGATGAGAAAGAGGAATAAGAATCCAGATTAGCAACCTTGGGAAGTCAAGGCTGTGGTGGGTAGAAGAGTACATGTAAGGCTATTTCGGGTTGTCTGCCCTTGGAATTGAGCCCCAAGAAACAGGGCATGTAAAGCAGAAGGCTACTCAGATTCCTGAAGAAGAAAGGTTTTTGTTTAAAAAAAAGAAAGAAAGAAAGAAAATTCCTAATTGGAAATATCCTGAAAGGTCTCGAGAATTGCAACTGGAAGACCAGCTGCTAATTTATTATAAGATCAGGCTTGGACAGTTGCTGAGTAACTTCATGGAGCAATTCCTAGGGCTTTTCCAAATCCTGTTGATTGCAGCAAACTTTAGGTTTGCACAAAATATCTGATGAATCTGTTCATGACTGTTACAATTGACTTCAGATTACTTAAAAAAAATTCTGGTCTTCCTTCAGATGTTTATTCCATATTCCACCTGGGTAGCCTTAACTTTATGTTTATTAAGGAGTTGAACTAGAATCTTTCCTATCTAGCAAAAAAGATCAGGATGGAATGGGACACTATGTCCACTCCAGACTTACTTAATCTGATAAACTTGCTCTCTTGCCCTCTAGATGATTCACCTAAAAGAAATACCACTAGGGAGGGAATTCCCTGATAGTCCAGTGTTTAAGACTCGGTGCTTTCAGTGCTATGGCCTGGGTTAGATCCCTAGCGAGGGAACTAAAATACTACAAGCCATGTGGAATGACCAAAAAAACCCAAAACAAACAAAGCAAAATTAAGATTAATTTTTAATCTTCAAATCCAGCAAACAAAGACCCTGTAAACAAAACCCTTCTAGTTTCTATTATTGCAAAGAACTAGGACACTGGGAAAAGGCTTTCCAGGTGGTTCAGTGATAAAGAATCTACCTGCAATGCAGGAGATACAGGAGATGTGGTTTTGATCCCAGATTAGGGAAGATTCCTTGGAGAAGGAAAAGGTAGCCTGCTCCAGTATTCTTGCCTGGAAAATCCCACTGACAGAGGAGCCTGATGGGCTAACACAGCAACTAAAAGACAGCACCATACATTCAAGTGTTTTAGGCACCTTCGGCCTTCTGACAAGTCTTTCCAACATCCTCCCAATCCTTGATGGTGGGGCTCTGAGAAACTACAGGAGCTTTTCCCAGATATCCATCTTAATCTGCTTGGAGAAATGTTTCTCCAGATTGGGTATAAATTTCTTACACTCTCTGCTGCTCAACTTCACTAGTATAAAACAGCACCTGCCTCAAAGTACTAAATCAGTTCAAATAGGGGGGATCACTATTCAGCCTCAAGAGATGCCTGTCTCCGAAACTGTTTCCTTTTGTTTGGCCCTTTGGGAGGTATACTCCCTTTTCTTCTTATTACCTCAACCCCATTTACATATCAGGCTTAGATTTCTTAGAAAAGTATCATGCTGGAATTTCTTTTTTCCAGAAGGATAAAGGATAAATAATTCTAGAACTTGACAGTTGTCATTAAAGTAACCAACCAGGTGAATTAAATAACCCCTTGATAGCACAGTTGGTATAGAATCGCCTTCAATGCAGGAGACCCTGGTTCAATTCCTGGGTTGGGATGATCCACTGGATAAGGGATAGGCTACCCACTCCAGTATTCTTGGACTTTCCTTGTGTCTCAGCTGGTAAAAAATCCACCTGCAATGCAGGAGACCTGGGTTCGATCTCTGGGTTGGGAAGATACCCTAGAGAAGGGAAAGGCTACCCACTCCAAGTATTCTGGCCTGGAGAATTCCATGGACTATATAGTCCATGGGGTAGCAAAGAGTTGGACACGACTGAGTGACTTTCACTTCATTTTGATGTCTTTTACAGGATGGGTGCTTATCCAGGACCTTTGACTAATAAAAAATTTTGTTGTCCCAACACCCTTCTGTTCCTAAACCTCATACACTACTAATATCCATTCCCAATGGAAGTGGTTTCTTTACTGTAATTGATTTCTTCAGTGCATTCTTTAGTAGTTCAGCCAATAAAACTAGTCAATACCTTCTTTACTTCACTTGAAAAGAAAAACAATTCACGTGGACAATAATGCCTTAGGACTTACTTATTGCTCTCAAGTCTTGAAGACTTATCCAGGTGATAAAAAGTTCCCTAGAAGTTCTATTTTGTTGTAACATATGAATGAAATCTCTTTGCTCTCCTTCTCAAGCCTCTTCACAGGAAGAGGCTAAAGCTTTTAGCTTTAAAGGGACATACAGTTGCCAAGGAAAGAATGCAGTTTGTCCAAACCCAGGTTTGATATTTAGTTGGGCTTCCCAGGTGGTGTAGTGGTAAAGAATTCACCTGCCAGAAGACCTGAACAGACATTTCTCCAAAGGAGACATACAGATGGTAATAAACACATGAAAAGATGCTCAACATCGCTCATTATTAGAGAAATGCAAATCAAAACTACAATGAGACATCACCTCACACTGGTCAGAATGGTCATCATCAAAAAATCTCTCCATTCATCCTACCCTCTCCTTCCCCTTTGTGTCCACAAGTCTGTTTTCTATGTCTGCATTTCCATTGTTGCCCTGAAAAAAGGTTCATCAGTACCATCTTTCTAGATTCCATATATATGCATTAATATACAATATTTGTTTTTCTCTTTCTGACTTACTTTACTCTGTATAATGGGCTCTAGTTTCATCTACCTCATCAGAATTGACTAAAATGTGTTCCTTTTTATGGTTGAGTAATATTCCATTATATATGGAATATGTATATCTTTATCTACAACTTCTTTATCCATTCATCTGTTGATGGACATCTAGGTTGCTTACATGTCCTAGTTCCTTTTTTTCCACACTATCTCCAGCATTTATTGTTTATAGAATCCGCCTGCCAATGCAGGAGAAACAAGAGACGCAAGTTTGATGCCTGAGTCAGGAAGATTCCCTTGAGTAGGAAATGGCAACCCACTCCAGTATTCTTGCCTGGAAAATTCCATGGATAGAGAAGTCTGGCAGGCTACAGTCAATGGGGTCACAAAGAGTGGAACATGACTTAGCAACTGAACAACAACCACCTTTGATCCTGGTACTCTTCTCTCCACCACCAATGACATCCCTCATGACTGCTTAACACTGATGGGGCACCTCCTGACTCCTGATGACAATCTATAGGCAATTCCTCTATGTAACACTGGTTTCTCATGGTTCACTGATGGTTCTCATTCAAAAGATGACAGTGGCAAATATTGTGCTGCGTAGTCTATTGCAACTCTTTTTGATACTGATGAGGCAACATCTAGATCTATGACTACTTTGGCCCAACAGCCTGAATTGTACACTGTTACACAGGCTTGTGCTTTAGTCAAGGGCAAAACTTCTAATATTTATACTGTTAACAGATATACCCTCAGAATAGCTCATAGCTTTGGAATGTTTTGGAAGCAACATGGCTTCCGTACTTCTGCTACTGCTACTGCTAAGTCGTTTCAGTTGTGTCCGACTCTGTGCAACCTCATAGACAGCAGCCCCTCAGGCTCCCCCGTCCCTGGGATTCTCCAGGCAAGAACACCGGAGTGGGTTGCCATTTCCTTCTCCAATGCATGAAAGTGAAAAGTGAAAGTGAAGTCGCTCAGTTGTGTCCGACTCTTAGCGACCCCATGGACTGCAGCCCACCAGGCTCCTCCGTCCATGGGATTTTCCAGGCAAGAGTACTGGAGTGGGGTGCCATCACCTTCTCCATTCCGTACTTCTAGTAGATATCAAATGTTAAATGGTCCTTTTGTTCAGGAATCGTTGGATGTAATACTTTTACCTGCCACCTTAGCTACTATTAAGGTTCCAGGGCATTCTAAACTTGACTCTCTGGAAGCTAAGGAAAATCACTTTGCTGACATTTCCATAAGAAATGCTGCCCTTAAAGGAACCAAGAGCAATCAAATCTCTGTCATGATCCAGAGGGATATTTCCCCAAATATTGTCAGATTAGGCAACTGACTAGAGAAGCCCAATAGTTGGCCTCAGAAAAGAAAAAACAAGATTGAAAATACACAGCTTTTAGTTTGAAAAAAAGAGAAATCTCTGATTCAAACCAAATAACATCCTAGTCCTGCCAGACACTCTAAAATTCCCACTGCTAACCACTATACATGCATTAAACGATTGGTCTATTCACAGCATGATAGCATTCATGAATCAGTGTTGGTGAAGAAACATTAACAAAGCTACGAAAAAGTCCCTACCCTACTTGTCCCACTTGCTCTAAATACAACCCAGGAAAGTCTGTTTGTAGCTCCTAGACATTTTAAACTGCCTAATGGACCATTTGAGTTCTGGCCAATAGATTTAATACACCTTCCTCCATCTCATGGATATACATGTCTTAGTAATGGTCTACATGTTTTTCACACTGGACTGATGGACTACTGCCTGTTCTGTGGCTAAAGTCCTTTTGGATAGGATTATCCCTACCTAGGGAACTGCTCTTGAACTTCATAGTAATCAAGGAACCCATTTTATTGGTCAGGTACTTCTTCCAGTCTGCTCTGTTTGGCTGGTTTTGTAACAGTTTCATTGTGCTCAATCCTCTCATTTGGTTTAATGTACACAGTGTTATTAAGATTCAATTGACAGGGACTTCTCTGGTAGTCCAGTGGTTAAGACTCCAGGCTTCCACCGCAGTGGGGGATGAGTTTAATCCCTGGTTGGGGAACTAAGATTCCACATGCCACCCTCACTCCCAATTCAACTGACAAAATTTGTAGGGGTCCTCCAAATACCTTGGCCAAAAGCATTGCTGGTGGTCCTTCTAAATCTCAGATCCACCCTTTTTGGAACACATCAAATCTCACCCTTTGGGACAGTCACAGGATGCCCAATGCATTTGGCTCCTGCCTCTTTTGACCCACCACTGTTGAAAGGAAAGATACTCCAATATTGCAAAGATCTAGTTGCTTCTATTACAAATCATAGAGCATTCTTTTCACCACGCATTCCTGGAAAAGGAAGAAAGACCTTAAGCATCATACTTTGCCACCTGGAGATTTTGTCTATTGGAAAAGGCCCCTCCAGGAAGACTCTCTTTAACCTTGCTGGAAAGGCCCCTATCAGATACTGCAAAACCAATCTTTGTGCTACCAAACTCCAGGGAAAAGACTTGGAGATTCATGTGACACATCTAAAGAAAGCACTGACTGGACCTGCACATTATCTAGTGATCTGAAAGTAAGATTCCTGGAACTGAAGCAGACAACTTTTGATGAGATAGTTTTCCAAAGCTATCTGGACCATGCCTGTTGGAAGTCTGTCTGCCAAACTTGATGATGACATAATGCTTCAGGTGATCTCCAACGCCTAATATCTTGATAATATATAAACTTCAGAGAAAAAGTGCCTGCAAGTTCTCTCACTTACATTCCTTATTACTCAAATGTGACTTCAATAGGTTTCCAATTTGTGTACTTTTTCTGAGGTGAGACACTACGCTCAGGAAAAGTCTTTCCTGACATTGAGGGATAGGGAGCTGATAAAATCAGAAAACCTGACCCTTGATCAGTGATTCTTTCAAAGAGAGATCAAGATTAAAAGAGGAAAATGTAAAAAAAATTACTAAACAGAAACGTCAAATCATCAGGAGACCAGAAGGGGGAGCTCTAATGCCCTTCTTCCAAAGCAGGGCCCAACTGGCAGACCTTTTCTCTCCTGCCAACAACTTGGCCAGTGAAAAGTCCTGGACTGTTTATTATAGCTCTCCCAACTTCCGTTTCCCTTCTGTGAAAGGGTTCTCCTTCCCTGGCTGTGTGAAGACTTACATGTTGCTCACCATGGTTGCAGATCCTGAACTGTAATTCTTTTTTTTTTTTTTGCTGGAGAAATGACTAACATTTATTTTAGGTCAACACCTTAAACTATGAGCCTCTTGGGTTTAGTTCAACTTCATCCCAGACAAAGCCCAGTATTTAGAATTAAGTTAGGTTTTAAAATCAATTATTTTGTTTTAGCAATTCTTATCCTAAGGCTTCATTTTCTGTTTAAAAAAAAAAGATAATTTTCTCAATCATGTAAACTCACAGTAATATCAAAAGAGCTTGGGGGCATATGATCCATTAGTTTCACGCTATACACTTTTCTTTTGGGATAAGAGATCACATATCTCTTTGAAAGGACTATGGCCAAATTTTAACATTTGTAGCTTTCTTGGCACAAATCTTCACAGGTTACATATTTTCTCCCTCTCTTGGGATCCCAGGGGAAAAGGGTGGGCACAGGAGGCTCCAAGATAAGACATATTTGTGAAGATGTATAAATGAGAACCATCAGAAGCATTTAAGAATAAAATGGCTTTCAGGTTCCAGTCCAGAAAAATCCTCATCTTTAAGTTTGAGCTCACATGGAGAATAGTCCTGGTTTCTGTACTGGCAGTGACTTAATGTCTCTGCCTGAGGCTCACAACTCAGAATCCCATACCTGATAAGGTCATTCATGATATGCAGATTCCCTGCAAACAACCACAGCCAATTTCAGCATTTATTCAACTTTCACCTTCTAATAATGACAGCCGGAAGTGAAGCAGAACAACCCAGGACACAAGCAGCAGAGATATATGTTTTGGCATCCGCTGGTGGTCTTGTCTGAAACTACCTCTTTCAATGCTCTGCAAGTCATTAAGAGAATAAGAGGAAGTTACTGTTTATAGCCAGATTTAGTCATTTTCACATAGAATCTCAGCACAGGCATCACCGCTTTGATCTCAGTCATCAGTTTCCTCAAGGCCATATTGGTCTGGATTCTCTGGATCCTGGAGATGTCCAGACACTGGAGTCAAGAGAACAGGCTGTCCTGATTCCCCCTCTCCAAGTGCCTAAGGCAGGTGAGGCGTAAGTTCTGTTTGCGGAATGTCAAACAGGGATCTTGTCTTTTTCAAGTTTTTTTCTGCCATGGCCACATTTCAATACAGCTGTTATTGATTTTGTGCTTCTCTTGGGTACTGAGGGATTCCTTGGTGGCTCAACTGGAAAAGAATCTGCCTGCAATGCGGGAGACCTGGGTTTGATCCCTGAGTTGGGAAGATACCCTGGAGGAAGGTATGGCAACCCACACCAGTATTCTTGTCTGGAGAATCCCTTTGGACAGAGAAGCCTGGCAGGCTGCAGTCCATAGGGTAGTAAAGAGTTGGACACAACTGAGCAACTAAGCCAGGGTACTGCAACTTCTTAACTGGATCCTAGACTTCTCATAAAGATACTGTGCTCCATATACTACTGCTAAATCTGTGTTTCTGTGAGGAACCAAGGGCTAGGACTTTCTATTCCACCGCATTGTTGACTTTGCTAACAGAGGTTTATTTACTTATTTATTAAAGATATGTGTATTTATTTATTTATAGCTGCACTGGGTCTTTGTTGCTGCACGTGGGCTTTCTTTAGTTGCATGGGCTTCTTGTGTTGTGGCTTCTCTTGTTGTGGAACATGAGCTCTAGGACATGCGGGCTCAGTAGTTATGGCGCACAGGCTCAGCTGCCCAGTGGCATGTGGAATCTTCCTGGACCAGTGTTCGAGTCCATGTTCCCTGCATTGGCAGGTGCATTCTTAACAAATGGACCACCAGGAAAGTCCAACATAGGTTTGCTTTTGAATTCTATGTATTTATTGTTATATTGATGTATTTGCCTGTTCCTGCATACTTTATGTACACACACACACATATCCTTCTTTATAAACCTCTATTTTACTATTCAATATTTACACTGAGTTTGAGTTCTTTTCTAAAAAATCCAGCTGCAGTTTTATCTGGATTGTATTAAAATTAAATGTTAAGAACTGTCACTTATTATATTGTCCTATTCATCAACATAGTAAACCTTTTCACTCATTCTAATCTACTTTGGTGGTGGTGGTGGTTTAGTTGCTAAGTCGTGTCCAACTCTTGTAACTCCATGGACTGTAGCCCCCCCAGGCTCCTCTGTCCATGGGATTTCCCAGGCAAGAATTTCAGTTCAGTTCAGTTCAGTTCAGTCGCTCAGTCGTGTCCTCCTCTTTGCGACCCCATGAATCTCAGCATGCCAGGCCTCCCTGTCCATTACCAGCTCCTGGAGTTCACTCAGACTCACGTCCATCAGTGATGCCATCCAGCCATCTCATCCTCTGTCGTCGCCTTTTCCTCCTGCCCCCAATCCCTCCCAGCATCAGAGTCTTTTCCAATAAGTCAACTCTTCACATGAGGTGGCCAAAGTACTGGAGTTTCAGCTTTAGCATCATTCCTTCCAAAGAACACCCAGGGCTGATCTCCTTTAGAATGGACTGGTTGGATCTCCTTGCAGTCCAAGGGACTCTCAGGAAGAGTCTTCTCCAACACCACAGTTCAAAAGCATCAATTCTTCGGCACTCAGCTTTCTTCACAGTCCAACTCTCACATCCATACGTGACCACTGGAAAAACCATAGCTTTGACTAGACAGACCTTTGTTGACAAAGTAATGTCTTTGCTTTTGAATATGCTATCTAGGTTGGTCATAACTTTCCTTCCAAGGAGTAAGCGTCTACACCACAGTTCAAAAGCATCAGTTCTTCGGTGCTCAGCTTTCTTCACAGTCCAACTCTCACATCAATACATGACCACTGGAAAAACCATAGCCTTGACTAGATGGACCTTTGTTGGCAAAGTAATGTCTCTGCTTTTGAATATGCTATCTAGGTTGGTCATAACTTTCCTTCCAAGGAGTAAGCATCTTAATTTCATGGCTGCAATCACCATCTGCAGTGATTTTGGAGCCCCCCAAAATAAAGTCTGACACTGTTTCCACTGTTTCCCTATCTATTTGCCATGAAGTGATGGGACCAGATGCCATGATCTTCGTTTTCTGAATGTTGAGCTTTAAGCCAACTTTTTCACTCTCCTCTTTCACTTTCATCAAGAGGCTTTTTAGTTCCTCTTCACTTTCTGCCATAAGGATTTAATGCCTAACCCCATGGACGGAGAAGCCTGGTAGGCTGCAGTCCATGGGGTCGCACAGAGTCGGACACGACTGAAGCGACTTAGCAGCAGCAGCAAATAGAGTTTAAACACTTTTTGTAGAAAAATTTTATGAATCCTTTGTTAATTGCTAAATTCTAAATGGTTAATGTGAAAGGTATCTAAATGTTTATTATATTTTCTAACTGGTTAATTTTGGTATAGAGAAGCATTGTTCATTTTTTAAATTTTATTACCAAGAAACTTGCTGAACTGTCTTATTAATTCTAATATCTTATTTACATTTGCTATTCTATGTAGATGATCACATAATCTGAAAAAATGACATTTTCTCTCTTTTCTCCCTGTGATTACACCTCTTTTTCTTTTTTTAATAGTATTATCTAGTACTTCAATACCATGTTAATGAATGAATGTGCTTCCTTATCATATTCTGGACCTTAATAGGAGTATACATATAATTTCTCAACAAGACGATGGCCTTTAAATATTGATGACATTCCCTTATGTAACTAGTTTTCTAAAGGTTCTTTTGAAATTATAAAAGAACCTTATAAAATGCTGTTTCTCAAAAAATATGTAACTTTTCACCTTTAGTTCATTAATGTAATAAATTAAATATTTTTGCATGACTGGAATAAAATCTACTTTATATTGATGTGTTTTTACTTTTTAAAATAGTAAAGTTTATTGTACATACAAAATTTATTGTACATATATATATAGATTTTTAAGGAAAAAAACATTTACTCACTATTTAGATCGTGAAAGAGAATATTGTTACTACCTCAGAAATTCCTTGTAAGCCTTTCCTTGATCACATTCCCTTCATCCTCACTTTATCATTATTCCTTTGCTCTTCTTTATAGAAAATCAATATCCTTTGATTAGATTGGATGGTTTAATAAATATTTTTCATATTTATGCTCTGCATAGCAAAGGTTCTATTTTTCTAGTCTGTAGTGTCTATTTTCTCACTATCCATTATGGCTAAGCCCTTGCTCCATATTGTTAGGTTTTTACCAGTCACCTTTTTATCCATTTAAAGGTACTCATCTCTGAATTGGTTAGAGTGAGCAAATTGCTCTAATAGATCCCAAATATACACCCACCTAAATTAAATAGAATTTTATTTCTTATTCACATATTATTACTGGAATATTATACTACTAGGCAGGTGAACAATTCAATAGGATAGCCAGGAACTCAACTTCTACCATGGTAGCCCTAACGGTCACCTATCCAGATAAGTAGAAGTGAAAAAGGAATGCCACGTGGGAAGTTTTTACTGGTCAAGCCTGGGAAGGTGACATCATCTCTTCATATTTCACTGATTATAATATAGTCATGGAACCATACCTAATATGGTAAAGAAGGGTGGGACAGCTGAAAAATTAAGTCTCTGACTGGGTAGATGCTTCCCAGTAACAACTCTTTTGGAGAAGGCAATGGCACCCCACTCCAGTACTCTTGCCTGGAAAGTCCCATGGATAGAGGAGCCTGGTAGGCTGCAGTCCATGGGGTCGCTAGGACTCGGGCATGACTGAGCAACTTCAGTTTCACTTTTCACTTTCATGCATTGGAGAAAGAAATGGCAACCCACTCCAGTGTTCTTGCCTGGAGAATCCCAGGGACAGGAGAGCCTGGTAGGCTGTCATCTATAGGGTCGCACAGAGTCAGACACGACTGAAGTGACTTAGCAGCAGCAGCAACAACTCTTTATTTTCTGTATAGTATGGTAAGTCTGTATTTAACTTAAAAATCTACCGAAATTTTTGCAAAGTGGCTGTAATATAATTATGTTCATGCTAGCACTGTATAAGGACTCTTCTCCCTATTTTCATCTATGCTTGTATCTGATGTTATTATATGCATTTCAGTGTGGATGTAGTATATTTCATTGTGGTTTTAACTTACATTTACTTAATGACTAATGACATTTAGCACCCTTTCCTGTGCTAATTAGCTATTTGTATGTCTGCATATAAATGTCTTTGCAAGTCTTTGCCATTTTTAAATTGGGTTGTCTTATTTATTAGTGAGTTGTAAGAGTTCTTTATGTATTATGAGTGCACATCCTTTGTATGATTTGCAAACATTTTCTCTCAGTCTATGGTTTGTCTTTTCATCCTCTTAATACTATCTTTTGAAGCATAAACTAAAACAAATTCTATTTTAATGAAGCCCAATTTCAATTTTTTCTTTTATGCTTTGTGATTTTGGTATCATATCTAGGAATTCTTTGCCTAAACCCAAATTGATCAAGATTTTCCCTCTAATTTCTTTTAACAAATTTATAGTTTTAGTTTTTATATTTAGGTCTGTGTTCCATTTAAAGTTAATTTCTTTTTGAAATAAGGATTTAAGTTTTCGTTTGTTTTAGCTTTTTTAAATACAGATATCTAACTGTCCTGGTATCAAACACCATGATTTTAAAAAGGCTATCTTTTCCTCATTGAAGTGAATGGTCTTGGTGCATTTGCTGAAAATCAATCAACCATAAATGTAAGGGTTCATTTCTGGACTCTCAGTTCTATTCCACTGATGTATTTGGTTAGCTCATTGCCAATACCACATCTTAAAAAAAATTTTTTTTTAATTGTAGTACAGTTGATTTACAATGTTGAATATCACGCTGTCTTGATTCCTATAGTATTGTAGTAAGTTTTGAAATCTTGAAGTGTTAAGTTCTTCAGCTTTGTACTTTTTCATAATTCTTTTGGCTATTCTAGAACTTTTACATTTAAACATATATTTTTGGATCAGCTTGTCAATTTCCACAAAGAAAGCCTGAAAGCATTTGTCAAAAACTGTGAAAGATCTGAGATTTCACTCTATCACCAGCTAATAAGTTACAGAAAAAGTTAACAAACTCTTTTAATCTAACATTCCAAGGTCTTTTTGTCCCAATTTCAATCTTCTTATTCCTTTTAATTGCTACTGTTCTCCCTACATAAGGGCTTCCCCGATGGCTCGATTGCTTGGCAGTAAAGAATCTGCCTGCAATGCAGGAGATGAGGGTTCGATCCCCGAGTGGGGAAGATCCCCTGGAGGAGGGCGTGGCAATCCACTTCAGTATTCTTGCCTGGGAAATCCCATGGACATAAGAGCCTGGTGGGCTGTGATCCATGGATCACAAAGAGTCAGACATGGCTAAAGCATGCATGAGACTGAGCACCCTACAAAATATTGAGTTTAGCTATTTATATGCCTTTGTTGATCTTTCCATAGGAATACCCTTTCCTACCATAGCTTCAAGCCAGACTCCTATCTATTCTTTACAACCTCTAAGAGAAACATTCTTCTTTTCCTCCCCTTTTCTGCACCTTCTTCATATTTTCAGTTGGAAGTCATCTTTCCTATTTCTGACCTCCCATAGTGCAATTTCTCTATCTCTGTATGACCCAAGTTGTTTTCCTTTTGTTATATAATTACACATCTTTTTTTTTTTTTCAGTAGAACCTGTATATTGATAATGTCTGTTATCTCCCCTTAAGTTCTTATACATGGTCTTGATCAATAAATATATTTGCTGAATAGAGATACAGATTTTTTGTGTGTATGATTTTCTTGTTCCTGATGTTAGGTGACAGTGCTTAAATAGTACAAAGAAATCTGAGGCTTTAAAGTTAAATAGGATTCTAGGTATGTGGCTTATCATTCGTTCTCTGAACAAATATTCAACCAGAGGTCTACCTTATCTGCCTTGGAAACAACCTTGTGTTAGTGTGCTATGAGGTACGATAATATAGACAACTGAAAAAACTTGTCTGTTCATTGTTTGTCCATGAAACTTCTCTATTTCTGTTTTGACCTCTTTGATATATAGATTGATATTGAGGAAAGAAGACTTGTATTAAGGGTCTGAACCTTAGCTCATTCAGTCAGCTAGCATTTATAAATTATTGTACAAAAGTTTTTGATCAATAGCATTATCTACTAGGTGTAAAGCTGCTACTATGCGCCCAAATTAATATATGAAAAGTTGCTTTTTAAAAAAAAAATGACAATGATAGCTTTATTAGATTTTATTTTCTTTAAAAAAAATAACAGAATAAAATGAACTGTAGGTCCTTCAAAGCAAGGTAAAATGACTTGACCTGATTCTAAAATGGAATAAAAGTTCCATGCTGCTGCTGCTGCTAAGTCACCTCAGTCGTGTCTGACTCTGTGCGACCCCATAGACGGCAGCCCACTAGGCTCCCCTGTCCCTGGGATTCTCTAGGCAAGAACACTGGAGTGGGTTGCCATTTCCTTCTCCAATGCATGAAAGTGAAAAGTCAAAGTGAAGTTGCTCAGTCGTGTCCGACTCTTAGCGACCCCATGGACTGAAGCCCACCAGGCTCCTCCGTCCATGGGATTTTCCAGGCAAGAGTACTGGAGTGGGGTGCCACTGCCTTCTCCAAAAGTTCCATACTTCATCTGAAATCTTTCACTAATTCTTCCAATGTTCCCTGGAAAATTCCTAGAACTTGGAATTGTTACTGTTTCAGTCATCAAGTTGTGTCTGACTCTGTGACCCCATGGAAGCCAGGCCTCCCAGTCCCTCATCATCTCCCGGAGTTTGCCCAAGTTCATGTTCACAGAAGTGGTGATGCCATCCAACCGTCTCATCCTCTGTCACCCTCTTTTCCTTCTGCTTTCAGTCTTTCCTAGCATTAGGGTCTTTTCCAATGAGTTGGCTCTTTGCATCAGGTGGCCAAAGTACTGGAGCTTCAGCTTCAGCATCAGTCCTTCCCACAAGTATTCAGAGTTGATATCCTTTAGGATTGACTGGTTTGATCTCCTTGCTATCAAAGGGACTCTCAACAACTGTGTGAATTATGCTAAGCAGAGCACCTGACTGGCACACAAAAGAGTTTGAAGGACTTTTTCTAAAATTTTTAATTAAAAAAAAATGAGGTATAATTTATATTATTTTCAGGTGTATAACAATAATTCAGCATTTGTTTATGAGTTTTTATTTTCCTATTGTTAGGCTTATTTGTACGGAGCGTAGGGTGAGCCAAATGTATGTATAGTATACATATACGTGTGTGTGCTCAGTCGCTCAGTTGTGTCTGACTCTTTGTGACTCCATGGACTATAGCCCACCAGGCCCTCTGTCCATAGAATTTTCCAGGCAAGAATACTGGAGTGGGTTGCCATTTCCTTCTCCAGGGTATCTTCCCCACCCAAGGATCCAACTCGTGTCTCCTGCATTGCAGGCAAATTCTTTAACCTGCTGCGCCACCTGGGAAGGTTGGATAGTATGAAAATCATATCTAAAGGGAGATTGGCAGAAATACTACAGTAGAATATCAGGGTCTCTCTTTAGGAAATAAAAAGTGAAAACTGTTCAGTCATGTCTGACTCTTTGTGACCCCATAAACTGTAAGCCTGTCGGGCTCCTCTGTCCATGAAATTCTCCAGGTAAGAATACTGGAGTGGGCAGCCATTTTGTTCTTCAGGGTATCTTCCTGACCCAGGGATCAGACCCAAAGATCTAACCCAGGTCTCCTGCACTGCAGGCAGATTGATTACCATCTGAGCCACCAAAGAAGCCCCTCTTTAGGCAATGATAGCTTTTATTTTGATACAGGGAAATAATTCCTGTTTGACAGATCTCACGAACCTTAACTTGGACTTAGAATTTCTTCTCTTGATCTTGTCTTTCAAAAGAAAGCCATGGTAATAGATAAAGGTCAATGGGGTGTTTGTTGTTGTTTTGTTGCCTGAGGGTTTCTCCATGAGATATACCTGTATTACAAAACTATCAGATTTTCTTTCTTAGAAATCTTTGAAGATTTCCACATTAGCAGAATGTGGCAATGATAATTTGGTGTACTATGACAATAACCTGTTTCCCTGGTGGCTCAGATGGTAAAGAATCTGCCTGCAATGCAGGAGACCAGGGTTCCATCCCTGGGTTGGGAAGATCCCCTTGAGTAGGGAATGGCTACCCACTCCAGTATTCTTTCCTGGACAATTCCATGGACAGAGGAGCCTGGAGGGCTATACAGTTCATGGGGTCCAAAGAGTGGGACACGACTGGGAGAGTAACACAACTATGACAATAACCTGTTTCCCTTAGGTCTCTCATATGTAGGTGGCCAGAGATGTGGACAAGGATGTGCACTATCCTCTACTGTACAGGTCAACTGCTCATCTCCATGAACACTCGTTTGAAAAAACATTTTTGTTATTACATGTAGGAGTCACGGAGTTTTCTCTTCCCAACTAAACAGTGATTAACAGGTTTTCAACGAAGTTCTTTCCGCAAAATCTGTTTTCATAGCAAATTACTCAAACCCGGTCCTCTCCCTCTTCGCTTCCTCTGGGGAACGAATGCTCCTCCCACTCTTCTCAGAACTGGGGAACTCTTACCCATCCTTCAAGATTCCGCTCAAATGTCATTCCCTGGTGGAGATTTCCTCAACATGGCAGGCCAAGTCGGTTCCTTCCTCTCACAACTTATAACTTGGCCTTTACCACAGTTTAACAGGATTATCTGTTTCAGGGTGGGTCTCGCTCCCAGGGCGTGAGCTTTGAGATCGGAGACCTTCTTTCATTTTTTCCATTTGTGTAGTCCAGCATGTGACAGACAGTAAAGATGAGTGACAGAAACCCTATGACTGGCAACCTTCTGCCGCAAGGAGCAATATCCCATCCACGTTGCTATCGATGTTCCACAGAGGCCCAGCTGCACAAGTTCCAACTGGTACACGGATTCCCGCTTACCCAGTGTTAAAAAACAAACAGCTGCGGACGGTAAGAAATAGAGAATGGCTCTGACGAAAACCGCTTTTCCTGAACTCAGACCGGTTAATAACCGCCAGCTGAGCCGGCAAAGGCGTTCGGAGTTCACCCAGCTGAGGAAAACGCTTTCCTTGAGTAAACTCAGAGTCCTTAGGTATTTCTCCAACTCTGGGATGTCCGCTTTTTTCTAACGGTAACAAGAAATCAAGGGAAAATGTGGTATTCAAAGATTTGGAGGTGACAGCTCGCAGCCACTCAGGCTCGAGGATCGCAGTAGATTACGAGCTGACGTCTGTGGACACAAGCGCTTCCCATTTTGTGGCACCAGCCCCCAGGCTGAGCGCCCACCCACCCTAGGCTGCCACTCCCTCAACCGCGGGCACCCTCTGCGCCCCGCCCAACTACTGGGCGGTGAGGCTCCATTCTCGCGACGACTCAGCTAATCTCGCCTATTCGATCTGAGGGATCTCGCGAGAAGCAGCCTGGAGCCGGCCTGTAACCTGCTGGGGCGGCTTTAGTAGCCGCAGCCGCTCGAGCGGCCGCAGCCACAGACACCTCTCTGGAGGGATCTGGTTGGGGAGGAAGCGGAGGTGTCGCTGGCCCTGGCCTGTGCCTGGACACTCAAAGGGGACTACAGGTTCGAGGGTGACTGGACTCAGTTGGGGAACTCAGTAGGGGCGGCGCCGGAGCCTGGGCTTGGTGGGAGCGAAGGAGGAAGGGGGCGGAGGACGAATCTGGGCTTGAGAGCTCAACTGCTGTGGCGGTGGTCTGGGCGTCCCAGATCCTGCTGGGGGACCGTGGGTGGGGTTCTGGGCTCCGGCCGCTGGCTCCCAGTTCGGAGAGGCAGCGAAGGGACTTGGGTTTCGGGGGTGCTGTTTTTGGGTTGGAAGTTCTGAGGCCTTTCCCCAGAGATGAAGGCGATACCCTCAACCCTCTTTCCCGGGGCAGGGGAACCCTGTGCCCCGCCCCTTTTCTGTCATTCTGGGTTAACGCCGCGACATCCTGAGGAGGGCGCATCACAATAGGGGCTAAGTTGGCCCCGGTCTCGCTTTGGGTGAAGAGGAATGAGACCCCAATAAGGTGTTGCGTGGTTTTATGCTGTAACGATATGACGTGCGGTAAAGCTTTGTTTTCCCAAAATTCGCACAGAAAAGCTGCTTATTTTTTTCTTCTTCAGATACAAATCCTTTATCCTCTTGAAGGTGTGCAGGAAGGTTAGACATCACGTAGTAACTTGTTAGTATGGGGACAGTGTGACCATTATTGGGCCGCACAGATTTCCTGCTAATTTTTCTCTTTACTACTTTGAGCCCGTGATGAGAAGTCACTAGTCCAGACATGCTAGAACATCAGTCTCTTGTCACATTATGCATTTAACATATACAGTTTATTTAAACTTTTTTTTACTCTTTAAGAATCTTCATGCTTTTTATTTAAATTAATATCAGAGAAAACTAACAGTATATTGATTTTCTTTGTACAACTGGTATCCCCATCCCCCTTACACAAATTTGATCAAGACTTTTTAGAGAGGGAGTTATAGATAAATTTTAAATGAAATAGACTGTAGAAATTAGAATAAGAGATGTAATAAGGAGTGCAACTGTAAGGGCCAAAAAAGTTTCTATACTGGAGAACCCATCTAGGACTGAAGCCCAGGCTTTGAAAGTGAGGACTATAGTCATTAGAATACAAAGCAGAAAGCCGTAGAAATAACTCGGGAGAGGATTTGATGGTGGATAAAGACTATTAAAAAAGTGTGTGAGGAGAATTGTTTTTGAAGATGTATATGTGTTTTCATAAATTTCTCTGACATTTCTCAGAGTTTATGGGCTAACTGCTATTGTTATACATAAAGACAAAGTGGGAAGGGAGGTTCTGAAGCTTGGAGTGTGACAAGGAACTGGAGTAACATAGGTTCAATTAGGAAAGCTTTCAGTGTCAACAAATGTTTTTGAATTTTTACCTTTTTTTTTTCTCCTAGAAAAACTTTCAGGTGGGCTTTTTACATTCTGTATGTTACCATTCCACCAGTCTGAATTTTTTTCTTTCTCAACCTTTCTTCTAAGTCTTGTAAAAAGTTTTTTTATTATTAACTATGAAGTTGCAAACCAATATGTCCTGCTTTGTGGCTTTATACATTAGGTGACTTGTTGAAGTGATCTGGAAAAGATGCACCTTTCAGCAAACTTACATGCTTCAGATACTAGAAAATAAAAATGAGTGAAATACACTAGAGAGTTTATGCCTCATGTAGAGGAATATCCAGTTCTCAGGTTCACTTAATTAGTGCAGTAATTTGGCCCCAGTCTTCAACCTTCTCAAGAGAACACAGGAAATCTAGACTTTTGCTTGCCATTCTCCTGACTTTTAAAAATATTGACAACTATTTGAAACAGTTAAAAATAACTTCATGTGGCTCAACCAGGCCAAACCTGTCAGTTATTTTATCTTCCTCTCTAGGTTTGGAGCTCTGTTATAAGTAAAAATTAATAATTGTATAACTAAAAAAGATTTTAAAGCAAGGATGCCAATTAGTTTGCAGCTTCAAAACTAGGAGTACTTGGGAAAATACCAGTTCTAACTGAAAGCAGTTAAGTTTAATAGCCTTTAAATGTGGTTGGGTAAATTGAACTGATGCTTAGTAATATTTTAAATAATTTAAATTTTTAAATATTTAAAAAGATATTTCCTTGTATGAAATAAGAGAAGGGAAAAACTCTCAGTATATATGGTTTAATAACTCAGAGTTCTGAGCAAAGCTGATTTGTAGGTTTCTTGAATTGATACATTGAGAAGCTTTTTATTGTACTTGTGATTAATACATAAAATCTAGGAGACCCTCTACTCATCTGTGGTTTTGAATGTTTTTTGTTTCTACCATCACTTGTTGTCTTCCCAGTCACTGACTTTTATTGGAAGCAATATTGATTCCTGGAGGATGGGGTAGGGAGAAGGGGCATTAAGATGTGAAGAAATGGGAAGAGAAGAGTGTGAGGTGAAGCAGGCACTCACATGCTTCTCTTTTACACTGTCCATTACAAGATTGATTTAACTAGTTTTCTTGTCAGAAGAATAGGTACTTTGATTAAACACGTGGTGCCTTGTATGTAGTAGAGCTTAATGATATTTGTGGAATTGAACCCTGTGGATTAAACCACATTTACCCATTAGAGGGAAATACTTTAATCACATAATCTGATTCATACTTAGTTGGACTGGGGGGAATGGGAGTTTAGAGGTCAGTTCTAAGAAAGAAGTGAGCCTTAGAAATATAGAGGGCAAGGTGAAGGTCTTCTGAGGGAGTAAGGTTGAGAAAGGCTAGGTGAGGGAAAGTTTTTAAAAGGAAGATAAAATGGTTAAGTACTACTTTATCTTCTGTGCAGCTTTACAAAGAGCTCTGCCTTTTACAAGACAGAGTTATTTATCATAACTTATGCAAAGACTGCATAGAATATTGGTTTTCAATCAGGTCTACTTTGGGAATTGGCAGACTTAGTTTTCTTTCTTTAGCCCAGTCTTTTTAGGTCAAGTTAGTTTAATACCTCTTTACCCAATCCCTGCCTCTCTGGTGTGGGAAGTGAAACAGGAGAAGATGGTATGTTTTCTATGAGGTCTTCCTCTTTGAGAGTTTAAAAAACATCCTGAAGAACCTGTTAGGTATTTTTGGAGATTATGTTTGTTAAAAGAGGAACCATCATTTTCCTCTCCCCATGTATCTACATGACTTGTAAAGTAAGGAAGTTCTCTCTTGGAAGTATTTTTCTCCTGTCTTTCAATTCCTTGAGTGAGATGCCTTCCCAAGGGAAGATTAGATGAGGCCTGTGAAGCAACTGAATATGCTTTTGCTCAGTGCCTTCTGGTTCTATTTTTAGAGCCTTCAATTCTTAGGACATAACATTCTCTACTCTTCTGTATGGTAGATGCATCTGAGCAGGCTGGACCCTATGAGGGAGAAGGAAACGAAATATCTACAGTTCTGAGTTTAATTTACAATGAAGTAATAGGAAGCTTTTTTAGCCACTCATTTCAGCTGTATTTTTGACTCTCTTTTTTGTTTGTTTTTTGTTGGTTATGAACCTACAATAAGGGAGAAAGATGCTCATTAATGGAGGAAGAACTACTTTGAAATGTTTTCTCCTCTTGGATAGAATGTTTATTAGGGCTTAAGCTAATGTTGTGTTTCCCTACTATGGCTTGCTCTTTTTACTTTGTCATAAACTGAGTCTTGGCTTGTTAAGGAAGCAGAAATCTAGAGCTCAGCTATGGAAGGTAAGCAATCAGAATTCAAAGAGATGCTCTTTGGGAGAGGATTAAGAAGTTAGTAAATGTTCCATGTAGAAATAATAGAAACTTGACATTAAAGGGGAAAGATTTTATGTGGAATATGTGACCTTATGTCACAGATTTTTGAAGATTTGTAAAATACTAAAAGTATGCCAATAAAAGCATCTTTATTTATCCTAATAGTTTAATTATATATTTCTGTTTAAAAAATGTAAGATATCTGATTACATGGTACTTGTTTTTATTTTTTTGTAGTTAAAATGAATGACCTATTAGTACTTTTGATCATGAACTGAAATTAACATTTTTGATACTTGGTTGAGGTTGATAGTCTGTCATAGTGAAATCACTAACTGAAATACTTGATTAGAAACTATTAATAACACTTTTCTAAGCTCATTTAACATTGTAATCATACTTTTCTACTTGGAATACCTTATTTGGGATCATTTAGATCTGTGTTTAAAGCTAACTGTTAGGTCTATGACATAAAAGTTACTTAACTACTCTGAGACTTTGTTAGCTCACATGAAAAATGGAGGTTGAACATAATTGTCAGGAGTTTAATAATGAAATAAATTATGTAAAAGTGCTATGTTAATAGTAAAGGGAATATAACTTGTTAACACTTTATACTGTGTTTATGCTCAGAAAATAACATACCTTCTGGTAATCTTAAGACACATCAGGGAAATTTACATTTACCTCTAGCTGTCTCATTTGTAGGGATAATATGGCAGTTCTGTTTTTAAATTTTTGAGAAGCTTCTATACTGTTGTCCATAGTGGTTGCACCAGTTTACATTCCTACCAACAATGTAACTTTACTGAAATTATTTGTTTAGTGGGTTTTAGTAGTGTATTTAGGATTTTCTGTACTTAGTATCATATCATCTGTAAACTGGCACAGTTTTACTTCTTCGTTTCTAATTTGGATTTCTTTTTTTTCTTTTTTTGTCTGGTTACTAGGGCTAGGACTGCCCAACACTATGTTGAATAAAAGTGCAAGAGTGGGCATCCTTGTCTTCTGATTTTAGAGGAAATGCTTTCAGATTTTCACTGTTGAGTATGGTGTTGGTTGTGGTTTTATAATATGTGGCCTTATTTATTCTTCAGCTTGCCAATGTGGTATATCACTTTGATTTGCAGATTCTAAAAAATCCTTGCATACCTGGGATAAATCCCTCTTGATAACAGTGTGTGATCCTTTTTATGTATTGTTGAATTTGGTTTGCTCATGTTTTGTTGAAGATTTTGAATCTCTGTTCATCAGTGATATTGGCCTGTAATTTTCTCTTTTTGTGGTATCTGTCTGGTTTTGGTATCAAGGTGATGCAGGCCTTGTAGAATGAGTTGAGGCATGCCTGTCTCTTCAGTATTTTGTAATAGTTTAAGAAGGATGAGTGTTAGCTCTTCTTTAAATGTTTTGAAGAATCTACCTGTAAATTCTGTAAAGTCTAAAATCTTCCTGTAAAATCTGGTCCTGGACTTTAGTTTGTTGGTAATTCTTTTTTTAGTTGATTCAATTTCAATATTGGTAATTGGTCTACTCAGATTTTTTTACTTCTTCCTGATTCAGTTTTTGAAGATTGCATGTTTCTAGGAATTTATCCATTTCTTCTAGGTGTCCATTTTATTGGAATATATTTGTTCTTAGTAATAGGATCCTTTGTGTTTCTGTGGTGTCGTTTCTATTTTATTTCCTTTCATTTCTGATTTTATTTATTTGGGCTCTCTTTTTTTCTTGATGAGTCTGATTAAAGGTTTATTAATTTTGTTTATCTTTTCAAAGAATTACTAATTTTATTGGTCTTCATTATTTTTTTAAGTCTCTTTCATTTACTTCTGCTCTAATCTTTACTATTTCTTTCCTTCTACTAATTTTGGGTTTGTTTTTTCTTTTTCTAGTTCCTTTCGGTATAAGGTTAGGTTGTTTGAGATTTTCCTTGTTTCCTGAGGTAGGCCTGTATCACTGTAAACTTCCCTCATAGGGAGAGAACTGCTTTTGATGTGCCCCATTAGATTTGGATTGTTGTATTTCCATTTTCATTTGTTTTCAGGTATTTTCTGATTTCCTCTCTGATTTCTCCAATAAACCATTGATTGTTTAGTAGCATTTTTTTAATCCTTCACATTTTTGTCTTTTATAGCTTTTTTCCTTGTAGTTCATTTCTAGTCTCATGCTGTTTTCAGAAAAGATATGTATATACTTTTACTAAGAAAAGATACTTATAATTTCAGTATTCTTAAATTTATTGAGAATTGTTCTGTGCCTGAGGGGCTTCGCTGGTAGCTCAGATGGCAAAGCGTCTGCCTGCAATGCAGTAGACCTGGGTTCGATCCCTGGGTCAGGAAGATCCCCTGGAGAAGGAAATGGCAACCCACTCCAGTATTCTTGCCTGGAGAATTCCATGGACAGAGGAGCCTGGTAGGCTACAGTCCATGGGATCGCAAAGAGTTGGACATGACTGAGTCACTTCACTTCACTTCACTTCACTTCTGTGGCTGAACTTTTGATCTACCGATTTGCACTAAAAAGGATGTGTATATTCTGCTGGTTTTGGGTGAAGTGTTCTGTATATATCTATTAAATCATCTGCTCTAATGTATTATATAAGGCCAGTGTTTCATTATTGATTTTCCATCTGGATGATCTGTCCATTGACATAAGTTAGGTTTTAAAGTTTGCTGCAGTTACTGTATTACTATCAGTTTCTCCCTTTATGTTTGTTAATATGTCTTATATATTTAGGTGCTCCTACATTGAGTGCATGTATATTTATAATTGTTTATATCTTCTTATTGGATTGATTCCTTTATCATTATGTAATGGCCTTCTTTTGTTACAGTCTTTGTTCTAAAGTCTGTTTTGTCTGATATAAGTATTGGTATACCAGCTTTCTTTTCATTTCCACTTACATGGAATACCTTTTTCTACCCCCTCATTTCATTTTGTGTATATCTTTAAATCTGAAGTGACTTTCTTATGTGAGCTTATAAAGTGAAAGTGTTAGTCTCTCAGTTGTGTCCTAATCTTTGCAACCCCATGGACTGTAGCCTGCCAGGCTCCTCTATCCATGGGGATTCTCCAGGTAAGAGTACTCGAATGGGTTGCTATTTCCTTCTTCATGGGATCTTTCTGATTCAGGGATCTAACCCAGGTCTCCTGCATTGCAGGCAGACTCTTTACAGTCTGAGCCACCAGGAAAGAGCATAGGAGCATATATATGGGTCTTTTTTTTTTTTTAATCTATTCAGCCACTCTCTTTACATTGGAGCATTTAGTCCATTTACATTAATTATTGATAGGTTTATACTTTGCCATTTAAATTATTTGCTGATTGCTTTTGTAGTTATTTGTAGTTCTTTTGTTATCTTCCCTTGTGATATGATGACTGTCTTTAGTGTTATACTTGAATTTCTTTCTTTTTTTGTGTGTATGTATCTATTACAGAGTTTTGATTTGTGGTTACGATGAGGTTAAAATATATGTATACACACATATATGGTTGTTTTAAATTGATAGATCTCTTAATTTTGAACAAATTCTAGCCACCCTGCATTTTTATCCCATACATATTTATTATTTTTGACATCATATTTAAAATCTCTTTGTATTTATTATGGCCATACATTATTTTATTGCCTTTGTCTTTAGCCTTCCTGCTACTTTATAATGGTTGCTGCTGCTGCTGCTAAGTCACTTCAGTTGTGTCTGACTCTGTGCGACCCCAGAGACGGCAGCCTACCAGGCTCCTCTGTCCCTGGGATTCTCCAGGCAAGAACAGTAGAGTGGGTTGCCATTTCCTTCTCCAGTGCATGAAAGTGAAAAGTGAAAGTGAAGTCACTCAGTCATGTCTGACTCTTAGTGACTCCATGGACTGCAGCCTACCAGGCTCCTCCGTCCATGGGATTTTCCAGGCAAGAGTACTGGAGTGGGTTATAATGGTTGATCTATTACCTTTACTGTATGTTTACCTTTACAAGTTGTTTTTTTCTTTCATAATTTTCATATTTCTAGCAGTGGACCTTTCTTTTAATCTATTCAGCCACTCTCTTCACATTGGAGCATTTAGTCCATTTACAAGTCTTTCAACATTCTTGTAAAGCTGATTTAGTGAGTGATGCTGACCTCTTTTAAGTTTTGCTGAAAGTCTGTTTCCCCTTCAAATCTGAACAATAACCTTGTTGGGTAGAGTATTCTTGGTTGTAGGTTTTTTTCTTTCTTCACGTTGAATATGTCATGCCACTCCCTTCTGGTCTGCAGCTTCTTCAGAAAAGTCAGCTGGTGGTCTTTCGGGAGTTCCTTGTGTGTGACTAGTTAGCTTTTCTTTCACTGCTTTTAAGATTCTCTTATCTTTAACTTTTGCCATTTTAATTATAATTTGTTTTGGTGTGATTAAAAAAAAAAAAGACCCATATATATGCTCCTGTGCTCTTCCTGGTGGCTCAGACCATAAAGACTCTGCCTGCAATGTGGGAGACCTGGGTTTGATCTTTGGGTCAGGAAGATCCCATGGAGAAGGAAATGGCAACCCACTCCAGTGTTCTTACCTGGAGTGGACGTTCCATGCTTCTTGAACCTGAATGTTTTTTGTTTTCCTGGGTTAGGGAAGTTTTCAGCTATGATGTCTTCAAGTAAGTCCTCTGCCCCCTTTCTCACTCTGTCTTCTCCTTCTGGGACCCCTATAATGTTAGTATGCTTGATGTTGTCCCAGAGGTTTCTTAAACTATATCCTCATTTGAAAAATTTCCATTCTTTTTTTCTGTTCAGCTCAGGTGATTTACAGTACTCTGTCTTCCAGATTGCTGATTGGTTTCACTGTATTTTTTATTTCACTTATTCCATATCCTTTGTTGTTCTTTGTATTTCTAGCTGTTAAACTTTTCACCATGTTTATTCATTCTTCTGAGTTTGTTGAGTATCTTTATCATCACTACCTCGAACTTTTTTTGCAGGTAGATTACATTTCTTCATTTAGTTATTTTTCTCAGATTATGTCTCATTCATTCATTTGGAATATAGTCCTCTATCGCCTTATTTGGCCAAATCTTTGTATTTCTTTCAATATCTTAGGTGGGTTATTTATGTTTCCTTATCTTGAAGTGGCCTCATGTAGGAGATGTCCTTTGGGGTCCAGCAGCACACTCCACTCTGGTTACCAGAGCTGAGTGCTCTAAAGGTGCCTTTTATGTGAGTTGTGTGAACCGTTATATTGTTCTGGGGCTGAGTACCGTGAGTGTGCTCCTAGGCAGTACTGTCCTATGTCCAGTTAGCTGTGCCTTATGTGGTGACTGCAAGCTTCCTGGAGGGCAGGATAGGCTTCTTGTATGGCTCTTTGCAGGGCCTGGTGGGCACAGGGCTGCTGCTGGCTCATTGGAGGGTTGTATTGGGTCCCTGGCACTAATAGACTAGAGGGAACATTCCAGAATGTAGATTGCCCATACTAGCATTAGCATAATAGGACAAGCTCCCCCAAATGGCTATTGCCATCATTTTCTCCCCCACGGAGTGTCCCATTTCCTTCCTGTCTCTCTGGGAGGCTCTCTAAGATCAGCAAATGGGTCTTGCCCAGGCTCCTTTAAAACTGTTGCCTCTGCTTGGGACTAGGAGCATGTTGAGATTTTGTGTGCTCCCTTGAAGAGCAGAATCTCAGTTTCCTAACGCCCCCTCCCCGCCTCTCAGGCTCCCAAACATAAGCTTTCCTGTTTTCAAAG
Source organism: Bubalus bubalis (assembly GCF_019923935.1). Taxonomy (NCBI): domain Eukaryota; kingdom Metazoa; phylum Chordata; class Mammalia; order Artiodactyla; family Bovidae; genus Bubalus; species Bubalus bubalis. The sequence continues at coordinate 46,218,306 of NC_059172.1, read as the reverse complement.
CTAGACATTCTGGGGACTTGTTTCCTGGTGCACGACCCCATGGACTGGGAAACCTGATGTGGGGCTTAAACCCTTTTCCTTGGGGATGACCAGTTGTGACATTTTTCCTATTTGTGGGTTGCTAAGCAAGTAATGAGGGTCCTGACAATACGGTGTCTCCACCCTTCCTACCTTTCTCATGTGGTTCCTTTATGTCTTTAGCTGAGGAAAATCTTTTCTGCAGCAAGTATCCTGCAGCAATCTAATCTTCAAGTTGTTCCTTTAGATAGTTGCTCTGTAAATAGTAATTTTGATGTGTCTGTGGATGGAGATGAGTTCAAGGTCTTCTTACTCCATCATCTTGGCCATCTCCTCTATTTTCTGTAATGTGAATGCCAGGTGGAAGAGTAGAGAAAAGGGAAAAGAGAATATTCTATAGAGAAAAACGGCATGACATTTTAAAAATCATCTCTTTGTTGACTACATTAAAAGTAAATTTTAAAGCTCAGATACCTAAGGAAGTATTTCAGGTGCATAACTGTGATCATATTATTCAGTAACCCATTCTGGTACTTACTGGTCATTGCTTATTATTCTAGCATAGATGGTAGTTACAGCCACATTAGTTTAGTTCAGTTGCTCAGTCATGTCCAACTGTTTGTGACCCCATGGACTGCAGCATGCCAGGCTTCCCTGTCCATCACCAACTCCTGGAGCTTATTCAAACTCATGTCCATTGAGTCGGTGATGCCATCCAACCATCTCATCCTCTGTCTTCCCCTTTTCCTCTTGCCTTCAGTCTTTCCCAGCATCAGTCTTCCAGTGAGTCAGTTCTTTGCACCAAGTGGCCAAAGTATTGGAGTTGCAGCTTCAGCATCAGTCCTTCCAATGAATATTCAGGACTGATTCCTTTAGGATTGACTGGTTGGATCTCCTTGCAGTCCAAGAGACTCTCAAGAGTCTTCTCCAACACCACAGTTCAAAAGCATTAATTCTTCGGTTCTCAGCTCAGCCACATATTGCTATTCAAATTTAAATGAATTAAAATGGAAAATTAAAAGTTCATTTCATTGGTTGTACATTTCAAGTGTTTTATAGCCACATGTGGCTAGTGGCTACTTTTTGGACAGTGCAGACAGAACATTTTCATTATCACACAAAGTTCTGTTGGGCAACACTGCAGTCGAGAGCTTGAATCATGCTTAAGGCCTTTTCTGTCTTATTCAATTGAGGGCAGTTAAATAAGCAAACATCTGAAAGGAATGGAAGGTAATGGGATAATGAATGGGTCAAAATGCAACAGCATAGTAAAAGTTATATGAAAAATATCATGTAACTTATTTTTAAAACCTCTCAGAGGGGAAAAAGAAGACATTGTTTAAAAGTTTGACTTTGTTTAAAGGATCATGGAGGAAAAAATAGAACATTGCTGGAGTCTGCCTTTGTTTAAAGGATTCTTAAGGAGTTGAATATAATCTCCTTTGATTTAGGCACTTCATCAGCTTATTGGAGATTTGCCTATATTAAATTTTATGTCAAGGTGATTTGCTTCAACTGAGATGTTTCTGGTTTTGAAGGCAATGCTATTTAGTCATAGAAGAAAAGGAAAATTAGGGACATACACATAGAAAATAAAACATTGATACTTTTTTTAGAAAATTTAAAAAAATCATATATGCCTTTCAGTGAGTTTTAAGAATTTAGCACTGTAAACAGCATCTAGTTCATTATAATGTTAATTATGTAACGTAGGCATTTAGAAAATGCCTAAGAGAAGGATTTTTCAAACATCGATTGTGCTGTTAAAGATGGGAAAATAAATGATTCTTGAAGTGTTAATGTCTTAAACAAGAAGTTAGCAAAATTTCAATAGAAATTCTATAAAAGTGATAAAATCAATTAACTCAGATTTTATCTGCAGGTCACCTCTGGAAATTCAAGGAGTGAATATGAGCTGACTTTGAAAGTCTTACATTTTGGTGGATTTGATAAAGAAGTCTTTCAAATAGACAAAGTACCTTACTTTTAATGGAAAATTCATGCAATTTTATTAAATCTGTTTGTTAGGATATCCCTAGCAGTTAGCAAATGCCAGGAAAGATACTGAGTACTCAATGAATAGATTTTGAATGAAAACATAAGTCAATTGAATTTGATGTCCTGAAACTATTTACATAAAATTTAGTCAGATATAATCTAGTATAAAAGTACCCGAATAAAATTCCCAGTTTTATTTACTTGCTTTATTTTAATTGTATCAAATTAAAAAAGAATGCAAGTCTTGACAATTGAAAGTGCTTCTGTGAGATTTAGACGGCAGCTTTGAGGAATCATTTGGGGAATATTAGGGGTCATTTGATAATATCTTTAAAAATGTTTACAGGAATGTTTGTTATGTTCTGTCCTCTAACACCACTTTCTTAGTGTATAGTTCCTAAAAGTGAGTATTGGCATCAGGTAGTTTTTGCTCATTTGAGGGTAAAATTGGCAAGAGTGGTGGGTATGATTCGCATGATTGGTGGGTATGATTGTACAATACAGTTCTTTTCAAAGATAAGCAACTAAGTTAAACTAAGTTAAAGTGAAAGTTACTCAGTCATGTCTGACTCTTTGCGACCCCATGGACTATACAGTCCATGGAATTCTCCAGGCCAGAATACTGGAGTGGGTAGCCTTCCCCTTCTCCAGGGGATCTTCCCAACCCAGGGATTGAACCCAGGTCTCCCACATTGCAGGCGGATTCTTTACCAGCTGAGCCACAAGGGAAGCCCAAGAATAAGTAAGTAAGTGTTAGTCACTCAGTTGTGCCCGACTCTTTGTGTCCCAGTGGACTGCAGCCCACCAGGCTCCTCTGTCCTCAGTCCATGAGATTTTCCAGGCAAGGATACTGGAGTGGGTTGCCATTTCCTTCTCCAGAGCCCAAGAATACTGTAGCCTATTCCTTCCCCAGCAGATCTTCCCGACCCAGGAATCAGACCGGGGTCTCCTGCATTGCAGGCAGATTCTTTACCAACTGAGCTCTCAGGGAAGCACAAACTAAGTTAAAGACTCCCTGTAAATCTTCATAGTAGTGGATTGTGTTAAATGAAAAGCCCTTTAGCTTCCTTTTATCTCAATTTTATTCATTAAAATATTTTGTAAAAGCTTACATACAACATGTATTAAGCTGTGGGAACACAAATATGAGTCATACTTTGTTCTTGCCTTCAAGGAGTCTTACAGTTTAAGGGAAGACGTGGCGGAAATATATTCTACCAATGCATAATGATGGGGTTTAGAACATGCTACCCCAAAGTATGGAACCTTCATATATGGAATATTTTAAGCAGAAGGAATTACAGCAACAGCATATGCTGGAGGAGCTTTCCGACCTGTCTCTAAAGCAGGTTATAAAGTCCTTACGAGAAGTTTCTTTCCTATACCCAGAGGAAAGGAGCATCTTTAGCTCTACAGGTGAAGGAGCATAGAAATCTGAACAACAGCTAATACTAGTAAGTTCACTGTACCCAGCTCATCCTCTTTGTCCTGTTGTATCTTTCCACGATTTTCTGCTTTTCATCAAACTTCGCATGAGAACACTCAGGTTTAATTGTTTCTCCAGGTGTTCATTTCCTTACGAAGGCTCCAGTGTCAAGTATTGGGTTAGCCAAAAAGTTTGTTAGGGTTTTTTGTAAGATCTTACAGAAAAAAAACAGATGAACCTTCTGGCCAACCCAGTAAAACTTATATTAAATAAATTTGTATGCTTTTCTCTTGTTAATTTGTCTTGTTACAGGGCTCCCAGTTGAAAACTTAGGAAGGGTAGGGGAAAAAGATTTTTCCTCCCCTGCAATATGTATTGACCATATTTAAGCAGTCAGAAACAAAAACAGAATAATAGGTAAACAGTAAAATTAAACAAGAAAATTTCTGTAACAAAGCCATCTCCAAATACTTAATCCCCCCTTCCCCAGTTTTGAAAACAATGTGTGATATTGTCAAATAGTGTTAAGAAGTACAATGAAAAGCAAAGTGTTAGTTGCTCAGTTGTGTCTGACTCTGTGACCCCATGAAGCGTAGCCTGTCAGGCCCCTCTGTCCATGGAATTCTCCAGGAATACTGGAATGGGTAGCCATTTCCTTTTCCAGGGAACATCCCGACCCAGGGATTAAACCTGGGTCTCCTGCATTGCAGACAGATCTGTACCATGCGAGTCACTAAGTCTCACTTCAGCCCTTCCTCAGAGGCAACTGATCATAAGTTTTATGTGATACTGCTAGACATTTTAAAAATATAAAAACATGAGTGAGTGTTTGTATACATATTTTAAGGCTATATTGGAGTACACAATATGTAGCTGTACCATGCTTTTTATTTTATTTATTTTTAAAAGGACTTTTTTTAAGATTTATTTTATTTATGGCTACGTTGGGTCTTCATTGTTGCACATGGGCTTTCTCTAGTTGTGCTGCATGGACTTCTTATTCCAGTGGTTTCTCTTGTTGCAGAACATGGGCTCTAGGATGCTTGAGCTCAGTAATTATGACTCATGGACTCTATAGAGTACAGGCTCAATAGTTGTGGCACACTGGCTTAGTTGTCCCGTGGCATGTGGAATCTTCCTGGACCACGGGGTCCACGGATTGAACCTGTGTCCTTTATAATTGCAGATGGATTCTTTACCACTGAGCCACCAGGGAAGCACTGTTCTGTGCCTTTTAGTATACCATTATATCTTGGAGTATTTTTCTTATCAGAACCTATCTCATTTTTACTGGCTTCATGATATTGTGCAGATTTTTAACTAGTTCATTTCTGACGGACATTTAGATCAATTCTAGGTTTTTGTTATGATAAATAATGCTGTGAAGTCAAGGAGATAAAAAAATGTGTTTTGTGTTAGTATAGTGATATTATAGTTCAGTCAGTTCAGTTGCTCAGTTGTGTCCAACTCTTTGTGACCCCATGGACTGCAGCACGCCAGGCCTCCCTGTCCATCACCCACTCCTGGAGCTTGCTCAAACTCATGTCCATCAAGTTGGTGATGCCATCCAACCATCTCATCCTCTGTTGTCACCTTCTCCTCCTGCCTTCAATCAGTCCCAGCATCATGGTCTTTTCCAGTGAGTCAGTTCTTTGCATCAGGTGGCCAGAGTATTGGAGCTTCAGCTTCAGCATTAGTTCTTCCAATGAATATTCAGGACTGAAAAGTATTATAGTTAGAATTATACTAACACACGTACACACAAAGCACATACATTTCTTTTATCTCCTTGACTTCACAGCACTATTTGTCACAGCCAAAAGTGGTAGGTATGTATAATTAGAGGGCTTCCCAGGTGGCTCAGTGGTAAAGAATCTGCTTGCCAATGCAGGAGGCTCCAGAGACATGGGTTCAATCCCTGGGTTTGGAAGATCCCTTGGCATGGGCATTGGCAAGCCACTCCAGTATTCTTGCCTGGAAAATTCCCTGGAGGTCACAAAGAGTTGGACACAACTTTGCACACACACATGTGTTAGAACAAGGGCTGAGCACACTTTTAGTGTTATACTAAGGTAGAATGTGTTGGACAATATGGTGACAGACCCTAAGGTAGTTCCATGAGCCCTGTCTCCTGGTGTTTGTGCCTTTGTATAATCCCCTTCCCTAAAGAGAGAGCAGAATAGATGGGGAAACAGTGGAAACAGTGTCAGACTTTATTTTTTGGGGCTCCAAAATCACTGCAGATGGTGACTGCAGCCATGAAATTAAAAGATGCTTACTACTTGAAAGGAAAGTTATGACCAACCTAGATAGCATATTAAAAAGCAGATACATTACTTTGCCAACAAAGGTCCGTCTAGTCAAGGCTATGGTTTTTCCAGTGGTCATGTATGGATGTGAGAGTTGGACTGTGAAGAAAGCTGAGCGCCGAAGAATTGATGCATTTGAACTGTGCTGTTGGAGAAGACTCTTCAGAGTCCCTTGGACTGCAAGGAGACCCAACCAGTCCATTCATTCTAAAGGAGATCAGTCCTGGGTGTTCTCTGGAAGGAATGATGCTAAAGCTGAAACTCCAGTACTTTGGCCACCTCATGCGAAGAGTTTGACTCATTAGAAAAGACTCTGATGCTGGGAGGGACTGGGGGCAGGAGGAGAAGGGGATGACAGAGGATGAGATGGCTGGATGGCATCACCGACTCAATGGACATGAGTTTGGGTGAACTCCGGGAGTTGGTCATGGACAGGGAGGCCTGGCGTGCTGCAGCTCATGGGGTCGCAGAGAGTCGTGCACGACTGAGCAACTGAACTGAACTGAACTGAACCAAAAGAATATGCTAAAGGTAATGTAATCACTGACTCAATGGACATGAGTTTGAGTAAGCTCTGGGAGTTGGTGATGGACAGGGAAGCCTGGTGTGCTGCAGTCTCTGGGTTTGCAAAGAGTTGGACATGACTGAGAGACTGAACTGAATGTAAAGTTACTTCCCTACATAAGACTCCATTTTACTAGCAGATTTCCTATCTCTATATCACTGGCTTTGAATCCTCATGCCATAAGGAAATCAGTTTGTTACAATCTCAGTAACCTTGGAAGTGGATCATTCCCCAGTTGAAGCTCCTAATGAAAATTTAGTTATAGTTGGCACCTTGGGTTGTAGCCTTGTAGGAGACCCCGCTAAACTATACTGGATTCCTAATCCACAGAAGCTAAAATGGTGTAAGCCACTGGATTTGTGATAATTTGTTATGTAGCAAGGAGGCTGTTACATCCCATTGAGAGAAAAAATTTAAAATTTTAAGCTTCTTGGATACAGCAAGAATATTCTGATTAAAAATAACTGAAGGAGTTTTCACAGAGGTTAGAAACTAGGATAATTGGTCTATTCTTCCAGAGATTGCAATGTGCTTTTTTAAGCTAAGAGTGATATTTGTTTTACATCATAGTTACTATAGGAACAATGTAAGGTTTTGATTTAGCTCCTAAACTGTTACCAACTATGATATCATATTCCTCTTTTTATTCCAACCATCTAGCACATTACAGATGCTCAATAAATGCTTAGCAGCTGTCTGGGAATTCTCGTTTCCAGTGATCTCAAAAGGCAAATAGAAAGTCATGAATGAGCTAATGAAATATTATGCAAAATTTGTAATAGGTAGTCTACAAGAGAAATTCAGCAAGGTACCCAGCACTGTGTTACTATATAAGGTGTCCTGTCTCATTTATTCTTTATAATAATTTGATTGGCAGTTATGTTAATAATAGATAAAATGATGGTAATGAGAATTGTATTTTCATCATTTCACATTTAAAGAAGTTGAGGTCTTAGAGGTTAATAAGCTTGTACCAAGTCATATAACTTAGTTTTATCTGATTCTAAAACCTTTTCTGTAAGTCATTTATTATTGTGGCAGAAGTAGAAAAATTCTCACCAGTGTTTATGATTGAAAATTTGTATGTGTCTTCTGTGGCAGTGGTAGGATGGTAAGAGAGGCAGTATGATGTGGGGGTTTTGATCAAAAAGCAGCTTAATTATGTGATGCTAATATATTTGATACTTGCATTAGTTAAACGTCTCTGCTGCTGTTTTTTTCTTTTTAAATTTACATACAATAAAATTCTGGTGTGCAGTTCTTAGGAGTTCTGACAAAGGCATACAGTTGTGTAAGTGCCACCACCACAACTCAGATACAGAATAGCTCCATCACCCCAGAATTACTTTGTGCTATCCCTGTGTAGTTCCCTCAGCTCTAACCTCTGGCTGTTTTATCTGTAATCCCTACAGTTTTGTCTTTCTGTGTTATATAAATGAAATCATATGGTATAGAAGCTTTAAGTCTTGCTTTTTTCACTTACCATAGTGCTTTTGAGATTCCATTTTGTTGAGTATCTTAGTAGAGACTCCAGTTACTTCTATGCTGTATCATTAGATGCTGTCTCATCTGTGTTTGCAGAGCTGTTTTTCTTTAATCTTTCTATTCTGTGGGTGGAGTGACTTCTGATGCTCTGTTTTCAGGTTACCTGAATTTTTTGTAGTTCCATCTGCTGTTGTGCCCATCTATTAGATTTTTTCATTTTAGTTCTTTTCAGCTAGAGCTGAATTTTTTTTTTTTCTTTTTTGTTTTCACTTTTCTATTAAGCTTACCTTTCTGCCACTCAAGGCCATTTTCTTATTCTGTACTTTGAATATACTTTCCTTAAATTGTTTAAACTTATTTATAATATATGCTTTGAAAACTCTTTATTTGCTAAATCCTACATCTAGACCTGATCTTGGAGAGGCAGCAGTGAGCAGTGGCATGAAGTAAGATCTTAATTTCCTGGCCAGAAATTGAACCTGGGTAGCCTGGATGAAAACCAGGAGTCCTAGCCACCACACCCGCAAGGGCTAGAGGCTAGAAACTATTTTTCCCTGGCTCTTGCTCCCAGTGAAAAATACATTTCTCACAGAGGCCAAAACCATGATTGCAGGTACAAAGTGTATTATTAGAAACACAGCATAACAACAAATGGCAGAGCACACAGAAACTGTTAAGATAGAAACAAGGCAGAGAGGCACATCCGGAAAGAAAAAGTGTGCATGGCTTTCCTAATGAGTGCAGTACAGAGGAGGTTACATTATTTATATAGGGCAATTCTTCTGGGTCTTTGCTTTTGGCCAATTATCTGGTTTCTTTTTTCACACCTGCCTTTGCCCTAGGACCCTCCCCAATGCACGCGTGCAACTTTTTTCCAAATGAATTCTAGCCCAGAGGCCTATGGGACAGTCTTAGCATCACATATTACGGATTTTATGGGGTGGTGCCCCCTCCCCGCTTTATGACCCCCAAGGAGCCTTTCTGCATGTGCAGTGTCTCCCTTACCCAAGAGTGTTCCAGAAGTATATGGCATCTTGATCCTTTACTCAAACAAGGTTTAGGCCCTCTGTATTCCCGCCATGACTGTTATCTTACGTTATCCACAGGAGACAAAGCCTGGCTATTTACCCTGTTTCTGTTGTTGCTTTCATTTCGGAGGGCAAACAGCAGGCTGATTATAAATGCCTAACTTGGAGCCCACCTGTCTCCTGTCTCAGAAAATGTAAACAGGAGGCTAGTTGTATGTGTCCAGCCTGAAGCCCTTCTTTCTCTTGCCCTTAGAAATGTAAACAAGAGGTCAGTTGTAAATGCCTAGTCTGGGGCCCAACTATCTCCTGCCTCAGACACACTTGGAGTCAGTTTCTATTGACTGCCTTTTTACTGTCTTGTTTCTTTGAATCTCATAATTTTGGGTTGAAATTTTTGGTGTTTTGTGAAGATTGTTGGGTTTTTTGGTTCTAGCGGACCATTAACTTGCCTGGACTCAATCTGCAAACTTTGTTTCCTACGCAGTGTGAAAAGGAAAGTGTTAGTGGCTCAGTCGTGTCCGGACTGTTTGTGACCCCATGGACTGTAGCCCACCAGGCTCCTCTGTCCATTGGATTCTCCAGGCAAGAATACTGGAGTGTGGGTTTCCCTTTCCTTTTCCAGGGGATCTTCCTAACCCAGGGACTGAACCCATGTCTCCTGCGCTGCAGGCAGACTCTTTACGGATGAACCATCGGGGAAGCTCACATTGTGTGAGGCAGCTGATACCTGTGCTCAGTTCTTTTCTTTCAACTACTTGTTTTTTCAGTTTGGTCTCCTGGGGAGTAGGGTGAGGTAGGGTTCTCTGTATCTGTGTAATTTGGTGGTCAGCCAAAAATTTGGGCAGAGTTTATAGTCAAATTTTGGAGCTCACCTGCCCTGTGGTTCCCTACTTCTGGGGAATTCCTCCTAATACCTATTTTGTCTGCCAGTAGTAATCTCTGTCCTCTGACACCTCCAAGCCAGTAAGGGCTTCAGCTTTCTGCTGCTTGGGCTGTGTATGGTTGGGGAATGCATTTGGTTAAAAAGCATCAAACTTATATAGATCTTAAGCCATGCAGCTTTCAATTCTTCTATGGTCTACCGTAGAGACTACCTGGGGTCTCCTCCCCACCCTCCCATTCATGTGTAATTTAACTGAGCAGAGTTTATGCTCAGATTTTTATGCTCTTGTGGTTCTTCCATTCCTGGTAAGTCTACCTTAAATTTCTAGCTGCACTTCGAGCCCTGAACTATTTTGTTTACCACTTTGAGCTTTGTGACTGCCTTCACCTTATCGGAGAAGGCGATGGCACCCCACTCCAGTACTCTTGCCTGGAAAATCTCATGGACGGAGGAGCCTGGTAGGCTGCAGTCCATGGGGTCACGAAGAGTTGGACATGACTGAGCGACTTCCCTTTCCCTTTCACCTTATCTGTCGGCGAATAGAAAGGGCCCTCAATAGAAAAACTAAAAGTTGATCTCATGATTCTGTTCCCTTCCAGTTGGAGTTTTTCAAGAGTAAACTCTTCTTTTTCTACTGTGTATTTTGGGACACTTTCCAAAAAATGCTTTAAAACAATTAAAAAAATTTTTATCCAGGTTTAAATAATTATTTGCAGGAGACTTACATGATCATTTCTCTCAACTGTGTTTGCAGGAAGTTCCTTTTCATCCCTCTGTTTCCTTTTCTTTTAAAAGTTTTTCCACCTGTTCTTTTTCTTTCACAGTTACATCTATATTATGTATGTATTTTGTGCCTTTAAGATGGTACAGTCTCTCTTTTATGCCTATAAGAGGGAATCTCATCAAATGATCCCTCAGGTTTCTGGCCCTTCAGAAATTGTTCCTACTTCTAGACCCCTCTGAATATGTCAGTGTTTAGGAGTTTGCTCTTTCAGTCTGCCAATCTCAAATGACTCATTTGCCCTGTGGGCTATCACTCCTTTTGATCTTTTCCACCAAAGGAAAGGTTACCTTAGGACATTTTACTAGCTCAGGTGCCTTCTTGACTGCCTTTTGGTCAGTCTTTCCCACCATACCTCTGGATATTTGGCTTTCTGTGCAGCTGAGGACAGTCCTTGGTGACTGCTCCTGGTATCACTGTGTGATTCTGTTCTCTTCACTCGTTTCTTTCTCTTTAAGGTCTTCCTCTCTAATAAACACCTCACTTGAATTACTTTGTTTGCAAAATTTGAGAGATAAAAACAATTTCACTTAACAAAAAAAGCTCTTGCGTAGTGACCCTATTTAGAGTGAGATCTCAGTAGTTTGGGAAAAGCCACAAGATGGCTGCCGTTAAAAAGCTACATCTGTTAGCAATAAGGAGCAAATACATGAACTTCTGTGTACTTCGCTTATTAGGTTGGAAAGAACATGGGCTTTCAGTTAGGCTGGGATTCACATCTTAGCCCTAACGTTTCCTCACCTATGAAACAGGGTAGTAATATTGGGTTGTTTTGAGCTTTAAATAGGAGAAAGTATATAAACTTCCTAGCACATTGGTAATAGTAAGGACAGAATAAATTGTATCCATATACTGTCATGATTTTTTTTTTTTTAAACTCTTCTCTGGGTCATTGCCGTCAAGTAATGCCTGGAAGTGGTGTCCTAGGGAGTACTTATGATACTGTAGTTGTCAAGATTCTGGTTCCCTGCACAACCTTTTTTTTTTAAAGACAGTAATATCCAAGAGGAGAAGCAATTGAATCACTTTTTTCCACAATTGACTTTTGGCAGTGTCCTGAATGCATGTCTTTAGCCAATAGGCCCAGTTGATCCATCCTCTTTACAGTTTATTTCTAGATTATTTAGAGTTTACATTATTTCTGTCATACCTAAACATAGTAACGAATTGTTACATTTTGTCTATTTGTTTTGTCTATTTGTTTCCAATAACCTAGTAATTATTTTTTGATGATTACAAGATCCCACCAAGATCTTTATTTTGCCTAATATGAAGTAGACATTGGGGATGCAAATGTCAGATTTTAAAGAACTTTTTATGGTAAAGAATTTAGATCAGGAAATAAAGAGCCATTTAAAGTTTTTAGAAAGATAATTGTGATTACAGCAGAGCAAATGTGGAATTGAATGAGATAAAGAAGTCAACTGAGAGGTTTATTGATAGATGTTAAAGATTTAAATGAAGGCAACAGCCTTATGATTCATAAGAGAAAGAAGGAGTCAAAAGAAGAATTTAAAGTTAGATTTGATGGTAGGAAAGGAGAGGTCAAGGATGACTTCCGGATTTTTGATTCAGTATATGTTGTGTGTAAAACATGGTGTTTTCAAGGGTTTGATTCTTATTTCTTTGTCTGCTGTCTTCCTGGACCTAGCAGATGAAGATGGAATCCCAAAGAACATCCAAGATTTAATGAGGTTGAAGAATTGGGGTGATGGCACAAGACTACTCAGGTAGGAGAGATACAGGAGTAAGTGGTATAGAGCTGTTAGTGGAGTCTTTTTTTCCCATACTACAGTGAACTTTTTGAGCACAAGAACAACGTCCAAGGGACTTCCCTGGTGGTCCAGTGGTTGGGAGTGTTCCTGCCAATGCAGGGACCTTGGGTTCAATCCCTGGTCTGGGAAGATCCCATATGTGGTGAAGCAGATGGGCCTGTGCGCCACAACTACTGAGCCAAAAGTAAATAAAATTTAAAAAAGAAAACAACAACAACAATATCCAACTTTCTTTAGCATCTGTAAATTTCTTAGCATATTATATTAGGTGTTCAGTAAGTGCATGAATGAATAAATGAAATAAGATAAATATAAATTCACTGAGTATGGCACAGAGATTGGTTAAAATATAAAAGATTAGCATTTGAAAATATTAATGTGTCATTTGCTTTTTTATCTATTTCTAGTTAAATCTGTAGTATTTAAAAATATGCTAACATGTGTAGGCAAACACAGGTATATTTTTTTCCAACTTCATTTATATGCTTGTACCCTTACTATTGGGAATGAGAAGTGGGGGTGAAATCCTTCACCATGGTGTGATACTCAAGTTTTATTAACAAATGAAATGTAAATATGATTTTTCAATTGACTTTTTCAGTAGTCTTCATCTGAACATTCTTTACTTTCTTGTGGCTGGCTGCAATATACATGTTGTTAATTTCAGTAGGCTTGATTAGGAATACATACTGATATTTTCTTGCTACTAGATATGTGCTAACCACTATAAAATAGTGGAAAATATGAGTCAAAATTTACCTTATTCATTCCTTGGGGTTGTATTTTTTAATCAGTGTCTCCCATGGCTTCAGTTCAGTTCAGTCGCTCAGTCGTGTCCGTCTCTTTGCGACCCAATGAATTGCAGCATGCCAGGCCTCCCTGTCCATCACCAACTCCCGGAGTTCACTCAGACTCACGTCCATCGAGTAAGTGATGCCATCCAGCCATCTCATCTGTCATCCCCTTCTCCTCCTGCCCCCAGTCCCTCCCAGCATCAGAGTCTTTTCCAGTCAATCAACTCTTCGCATGCAGTGGCCAAAGTACTGGAGTTTCAGCTTTAGCATCATTCCTTCCAAAGAAATCCCAGGGCTGGTCTCCTTCAGAATGGACTGGTTGGATCTCCTTGCAGTGCAAGGGACTCTCAAGGGTCTTCTCCAACACCACAGTTCAAAAGCATCAATTCTTCAGCGCTCAGCCTTCTTCACAGTCCAACTCTCACATCCATACATGACCACAGGAAAAACCATAGCCTCGACTAGCTGCTTAGGATTGTTCTTTTTGTTTGTTTGTTTGCTCTGCCATGTGGGATGTAGTCTCTTAGTTTCCCCCTGCACTGGGAGCATGCAGTCTTAACCACTGGCCCCCCAGAGACATCCAGGCTTATTATTACTTTACTCAGTGGCCTTCTATGGGTTTCCAGAAGGGTGTGTCTTAGATAGTTAAGGGTTAGAAGCTAATGTGCCCCTTGAAGGAAATGCTAATAGCTGAGATAGCTTCCGGGAAAACCTATCCGTCCAGTAAGGAGAAAAAACTCTAAATCTCATTCTACAGATCGTGCTAAGCCTCTATGTTTTTCTTTTCCCCCTTTATCAGTTTTCCCTACTATTCTTTTCTACCTTTTGGGTCTCTTTTGATCTGTGGCCATTGTTTCCTATCTGAATTTCTCTTTTATCTGATTTGTTCTTTTTTACATTTCTCTTTTGCTTCATCTTTTCAGTACAGATACCTAACTATAATACCAAATTGAAGTTTAAAAAAGTTTATTTAGTGAATACATTTTAATTTTTCTGATTAAAAAATCAAATGAGTTTTTTTGTTTTCATAACAATTTTGTGGTTTTTATATTCATATAATGTATGACTGATTTTTAATCATTCAGCAATCTTTCAGGAAACATTTTCTTTTCCAGAAGTATTAAGCAAATTGTGTGTCATTTGCTGAGGAATTTGAATTAGCTGTTGTATAATTTTCTTCCTTTCCCCTTTACTATTTTTATTTCACTGTTTGAGCTTTTTATTTACATATTTATTATATTAATATGTTCATGTATTATTAGGTTTTTTCAATTGTTTTAGAAAGAAGGTACTAGGTAACTATGCAGAAGAAAATTAAAACATAGCAAAATAGTTAATTTAGCTCTGAGATAGACTTTTCACTTTCATGCTTTGGAGAAGGAAATGGCAACCCACTCCAGTGTTCTTGCCTGGAGAATCCCAGGGACGGGGGAGCCTGGTGGGCTGTCGTCTCTGGGGTCGCACAGAGTCGGACACAACTGAAGTGACGCAGCAGCAGCAGCAGCAGCAATAGACTTAACACTTTTCATGAGTTTATATTTGGCATTTTTGGTGAAATTGTTCTGGAATAACCTGTACAATTCAGTGAGGTACAGTATTTCCTCAATTCTGGATTCCCTTTGCCTTTGTTTGATGGAGAATGTGGGCATCCATCCCACTACCTCTCATCCCTTTGTCTTTTATGCATAACTCCCTCCTCACTTCCCTGTCAAATCCGACTTAGAAAAGTATATACAAAGCATACAGGAGTGGGTGTCTGGAAACCTGGATTCTAATCCAGTTTAAATGATTTTTTTCAAATTATTTAACCTTATTTGTTTTTTCTTTTGGTATTTGTGCAGTCTTTGAGTCAAATCTGACCTACTAGTTTTAAACAAAATACTCCAGTCTGAGCGTTTTTCCATCTTTCAGTATCAAGACTTCATTCTCTGTAGTAATACATTCTCATTGTTCTTTAGAATCCTGCCGTTTACCAGCATTGTGACCTTTGGCAAAGTTACTAAACTCTTTTCTCTTCTGTTTTGGGGAGTATAATGCCACCTTTGTAAGTTGATTGTTAAGATTAAATTGGATAGTGAATATACTTTAAAGTGCTTAGTTCAGGTATTTTGTAAAGCTATTGTTAAATGAGTTTTCTTACAATTTCAGATGACTGTCGTAGCACTAACAGTCATAAGCCTTACCTATGAAAAGGCATAAAATACATGAATCACTGAGAAAATGGCTTTTGATAATTGCACTGTAAGGAAACATTAGGATGTTTACATACTTTTAGTTTTGAACAAATATTAAATTTTTATTCATGGTCTTTAACTTGGTTTAAGAAATAACAACATTGTCAGCTTACTAGGTGTTTTGTTAAGCATCGTAAACTTTAAGTAATTAAGAAGTGTATTCCAAATGAAATTTTGTCTAAAAGATCATTCTTTTGTGGAATTGTTTTTGTCTTTTTGGTTCTATATTAATGTTTGGAAACATGAGGCAAAAGGTACTAAAATTGCAGTTAAGTATATTTGCTAAATACAAATGGCATGTTATTAAAATTGTGTACAGGAATAACACATTTAATCAGATAATCAAATGAAAAGTACCTAAAGAGATGTCAGGTTTATTTGAATCTGATTTGTGACATTTTGTGTGTCTGATGTTTAATAATCCTGTTAATCACTTAAAAAAAATCACAATAATATCAGAAAATATATGCAATTCTGTGACTATTTGATTCTGCATGGAATAGATTTAAAGGCCAACACTACTCTCTTATGTAGGTTGTGGGTCTACATGTGTGCTTTCAGAGCAGTAGTGTGAGGAAGCTTGCAGTGGGATGGCAGGACGGCCTCATCCCTATGACAGTAACTCCAGTGATCCAGAGAACTGGGATCGGAAATTGCATAGTAGACCTCGTAAACTTTATAAACATTCAAGGTAGGTAGAAAATATGTATTTCACATATCAGAACTCTGCTAAAATTGATTTTTGTGAAGAACCAAGCTGTGTTTGGTTGTGGCAAAGCCTGTCAGAGGATGGGGGCCAGTTTACAAAATACTATGAATATTTGCATTTCTCTTTAAATAGCTTTTAGGGAAACATCTTCCTTTTAATTTTCTTATTTGTGTTTATTTAATTCTCATTTGTATTTTTATGAATTTTTGTTTCTGTTTCTAAATAATGTTAAAATATCCTTAGTTGACCCCATGAATCAATGCTATAGTTAATTTAATTGGGAACTCTGGCAAGACAGATTAATTCTTTGTATTTAAAACTCTCTAATAGGAATTTATTTTATGCTCTAAGTATATTGTGTATGATAATTTATGGGCTTTTGTCAGTCTTTGCCTCTGTACATATTTAACTGTGTGTATTTGGGTTATCATCCTGATCCTAGTGGTAAAATCAGTCTATCTGCTGCGACTCACCTGGTTCAATTAAAGTTTGATGCATTAAGTGAAACTCAGTTCAAAAGTTTCAGCCCTTTTATATATTATTTTTAAAGCTTTCTTTTTGTGCTGTGTGACTTAATGAGAAACAGTTCATTTAGAACACTTGATGATCTGATATTTTAAGGTGTTAACGGATCATAAACCTCACATAATGCAGGTATGTAAACATTGTTTTCATAGAGAGTTGTGCTTTATGAATATTTACTTGAGGGATATTATTAAGCGTTTAACTTACTTGAATGTAAAATTCTCCTGATTAGGGTAACTAATACCACCTTTCTTAAAGAATAAAACATGCAGTGATATTGAAATCCTTTTTGTAATTTTAAAGAAATGATTCAGCTACTTTTAAACCATATACATGGCTAGAAAATATGAGTGATGAGTACTATTCAAGTTTCCTGACAAGATGTATTTTTTATTGTGGACTTTTAATGTGGTGAGGTCTAAAATGAAGATGTTGAAGATGTTGAGTTGATTTTAATTATAAAGTTCACACCAATGGTGTGAGTGTTTTTTGGTTTGTTTTTTTCGTGTGTGTGTCCTTCAGTTGGTTCTCTAGTTTTCTTTCTGCAGCCTGTTTACGTGGATATTTATTTTGTCTTTGAGGTAAAGAGATACTTGTTTTATCTCATTAAATGTGGGGCTGTATTTATAGCTGATATATTGTATACAGTTTTTCAGGTGATTTTCAACTTATCCTTGCTAGTTCTTAATGTTTTTCTGATGTACAAGACTGCATTGTATATTAAGTGGTGACAAGGTAAAAATAAGCTATTGTTTGCTTTATAAAAAACAAATGTGAAAACAGTGGGAAAGATTTATTAAAAACAGTAGTTTTAAAATTGCTGTAATTTAACTTCAGTAACAGACATAGCTCTTCCTGATTTCTATAACATCAGTACCTTTCTAGTGCTCTTAAATATGATTGCAATAATATTGGTTGCTTATGTGAATACAAATTTATTGATTTTGTTTTTTAATGGAAAGATGAGGAAATCCTTGATCTTATTTTAACTTCATTCATGGAAAATCTGCCCATGGGAAAACAGTTTACTTTTTGGGAGCTTTTGTTCCTATGTACTTATAAACATATAACTTAGGATGCTTTAAAAAATAATTCAGTTTGACTTTTTTAAAGTGGTAGTTTTTTAATTAATTGTAAATTCATTAAGCAGCATTAAAAACTAATAGTACAAGTATTGTTGAGAACCTGTGCTCAGTTCTGGAAAGATTCAGCAGTTTATCACAGTACCATCGTGGAAGACTTTAATATCCAGTTATGGAACAATTAGAGAACAAGAGGGCAATAAATTGTGGTAATGAGTTGTAGTAAAATAAGAGTTCAGAGAAGAAATCAGTACCAGCCTGAGCAGGTAAAAATGAGACTTGAACTAATCCTTGGATAATTGGATAGATAGAGGGCATTGCTGCCAAGGACCTTCTGGAAACTACCTTGACTAAATCTGAAGGTTGAACTCTATGAATAGTATTATTGTCTCCAATTAACAGATAGAAAAAATGAGGTTAATAAACTTGTCTAAGACTACCGAACTTGTAGATTACAAAGCTGGAATTTATGAACAAGCTGCTTATTCTTTTTATTTTTAAAAATTTTCAGTAACTTATTTTGGTGCATTTAAAATACATATAAGAGAAAACAGTTATAATGAACCCCTATGTACTCATTCCCCAGCTTCAAGTTATCATTACATGGCTAATTTTTTTTCATCTGTCCTTCTACATATTTTTGCATCCTTTTTTTTTGAATCTTGTGTATTTTATTTAGGGATATTTGAGTAAAAGCCAGAGTAAACACTGGCTTAAGTTAGGGTGTTATTTTTTTTTTGTACACAGAAGTCCACAGGGAGGCATCACCTGATGTAGTCTTAGTGACTTAGTATCCTTAAGGATATTAAGGTCAAAGATCTTTGATTTTTCTCTTGTTGTTTCCTCATGATCACAAAATGGCTTACTATACAGTTCCAGCCATCATGTCCACCCTCCAGACAAGGAGGAATGGAGACAGGGATAATGGGAAAGAGGTTTCATTTATATCAGGAAATTAAATTTCTCAAAAATTTCTAGCAGGCATCTGCTTATAAATTATTGGCTAGAACTATGTCATATGGTCATCTCTAGATCATGGAGACTGAGAAATATAAGTGCTCACATTGCCACCGCAAACAGAATTGGGGATTTAAATCTACAAAAACTAAATGGCTCAGTGTGTTAGGGCTGCTATAACAGAATACCATAAACTGGGTGACTATATTATAAACAGCAGAAATTTGTTTCACATAGTTCTGGAGGCTAGGACGTCCAAAATCAAAATGCTGGCACATTTGGTGTCTGGTAAGGGCTTGCCTGCTGCTTCAGACAGACTTTTTTTTTTCCCCTGTGTTCTCACATGGTGTAGAAGGGACTAGGGATCTTTCTGGGATCTCTTTTGTAAAGGCATTAGTCCCATTCATGAGTGCTCTTCCCTCATGAGCTAATTACCTCACCTACAAATATCATATCAGTATGTGAATTTTGGAACTAAAAACACTTAGACTTTAACAATAAAGAAATAAGCATATTTATTGATTCAGTTTTTGCAGTTTTTCTAGAAAGTTATCTTTTCACATATTGGAATAGCCTGCTTTCTGAAATCCTTTTCCTTTGATTTTTTTTTTCCCTCTACTTTTCCTAACTGGCAAGGATAAAAATACATTTCTTGAATTATAGAAGTAGCAATAGTAATTACTATATTCATATGCTTATGTTGGAGGTTTGAGGGTTTGGTGAATATCGAATTATGATTTCTCTTTTACCTAATACAATTAATAATACCTAATAATACTCCAGTACTTTGGCCACCTCATACAAAGAGTTGACTCATTGGAAAGGACTCTGATGCTGGGAGAGATTGGGGACAGGAGGAGAAGGGGATGACAGAGGGTGAGATGGCTGGATGGCATCACTGACTCGATGGATGTGAGTCTGAGTGAACTCCGGGAGTTGGTGATGGACAGGGAGGCCTGGTGTGCTGCAATTCATGGGGTCACAGAGTCGGACATGACTGAGCGACTGAACTAACTAACTAAATAATACTTTTCTTTTGTGAAGTTTCTTTGAATGTAGATTTCATAGGTATAACACTGATATAAAAGACAAGACAGGGAAGCTGATCTGGACATGGATGAAATTCAGGGTCCCTATGATTCCTCTGCAGGTGCATACAAATAAATTAGTTGAAAAATTACTCAACTTTTCTTTCTCACTAGTAGTTGTATAGTTATTACTTATATTGAGGAGTTTGGTAGCTTGCTGAGAAGTTAAAGATTATTTCAGTTGAAGTGTATTTGGCCTGAATTGTGACACCTTTCTTTAAATTATAAATTAGAGGAGTTTTTGCTATTTAAAAATGAAAAAGAAAGAGCACCTTTTCTATATAACTAATGTTAAAATGCTCTAGAGTGACAACATGCTAAAAGCTCTTGCATATTTGAATTGGGTCGAATACAGCTATTTAAAGCTCAGATCTGCAGTCTGCTCAGGTTACTAAAGATAAATGCATCATACATTCAATATCAGACTTTGCCGCAAGGGTTCATTCCCACATAGAAGTACGCATGCTCCTTTCTTCTGCATGAAGATTGAGCTTTCCAGTTTCCTTTTTAAGTTGCTCTTTAGTCCTAGCAGCAGTTTAGAAATGGAAAAGTTGGGTTGCTTTAAAGAGTAGTTCTTTTAGTGAGTCCTTAAAGTACAGATAATATTTTCTCTTTGGTTTTAAAGAGAAGCTTTATTGCCCAGAAAAGGTACACAATAAAATATTGAAAGGAAAAAAGAAAGTTAGCTGCATCCTAGTTTTTTAAAACCTGGCAAGCTGGCAGAGCTAGAATTAGCTTTACAGATGGTATTTGGCAACATATCTACATATCACTAACCCTCATCTCCTGAGTTTTCTTCATCCTGTCTATCAATTACAATATCCAATCACTGCACAGAGATGGAGAAATGGGATGATCACAGCTCACACGATGCTGTTTGGTTAGAAACGTCAGTGCTGCACAACCCACGGCTGAGTCAGGGTCTGTGAGAAAATGAACTGAATTAATACAAAGCGGGGGTTGTATCTCTGAATATTTAAGGCCAAAATAACTGCAATAGCATTATTACACAATAGAGGGAGGAAAGCTAAAGGAAGTCTGTAGACAGGTGAGGTAGGGGACTGGGAAATTTTTTCATTGTTCAGAGGAATTCTGAAGATGATGGAAATATCAGATGTGCTAAAGTTTCCTAGTAATGCCCAAGGATGCTGACCTGGCTTTCAGTGCTGCATTGTTTGAAAAAGCAGAGTCCCTTTATACTCTGATTTCAAAATTTTTTTCTTGTTTTTGTGTGTCTGCCTTGGCATATACTAAAGTAAGGTGTGTATTCATTTATTACATGATAATATGCTGGGTTATAATTCTATAGACTTATAAATATGAGAGAGGTGGAGAGAGATAGGTTTGGCTTTTGTTTCATTATGATCATTTATGTTTTTGAATGTTAAAGATCATATGTCTTGATTGTCAGTTTAATGGCATGTTATTTAAAATAGTATGTGTTTTTATTATTTTCATGGATTTGAGGCTTTGTTTCCTATTTCATTTAAAGTCTTAGTAGAATCATCATTTAACTTGAGAATGCATTATGTTTAATCTTGTTTCTTATGAATGTCATACAAAATTTTATTTAAGGAAAAGCTAATTTTGAAATAATATTTTTTATATATTTGAAAATGAAATTCAAGATAAATGAAATAATTGAAATAATTTCCTAAAGAAGAAGATGAATGTAGTTTTACTTTTGGGTGAATTAAGGATTAGTTGATCCATTTTATATGTATTTTACAGAACTGAATGTATTTGAATGATAAAGTTTTAACTGGTGAAGATGACTTTTTTCTCTAGTCTTTTAGAACACGGACTCTGAGTAGATGATCTAGATACTGCCATTGAAAGAGTAAATCAGATAAGTTTTCGGAATAATGCAATTTGATTTTCAATGAGAAAAACATTCCTAAATAAAGACAGTTATTCTTCCTATAAGATTTTAAGTCTTTACAGGTGACAGTGCTTACTTTATTAGGAAATTTTGGCACAATTTAAAATAACTTGATTAATGGTATTTTTCCTTTTGTCTTCATTATCCCTATCCTACTGAGTCTTCATTTTTTAGGGATTTGGGGGGATATACAACATTTTAAAATTATTTTAAATGTTATTAAGTAGTTTGTAACATTCTTTTACTTGAAATGTGAGGACGTTCTTGTGACTTTCCCCATTTAATTTCTAAAAGTGTGAACGATTGTTACAACATGTTTGTTTAGTTAGACTAACTGGAGGTATCTTGTTTCGGCCTTTTTTTTTTTTTCTCTGGTTTGGTGTCCAGAAATGTTTTTCTAAGCTTGCTTAAGTATAAAGTTATAAAGGCAGAAGTCTCATGTTAGACTTTTTTGTCATACACTTTATAGAATATTTTTTTCTCTAGTTTGGCTGATTTTTAAAAAGATAATGCCTGTGTTATTATAAGAGTAATACATATTTATTACATAAATTTGATGGATAAAGAAAAGCACATAGAATAAAATACAAATGTTATCAAAAGAAAAACTATAAATATTTTTGTATATAACCTTTTTTTTCCTGTGTATATATAAAAATGTAAATTCACATGTATACACTTAAAAATGATTTAGGGATATTACTACATGTACTGTTATATAACCCCCCCCCCTTTTTTTTTTAATGAAAAGCAAACTTAATCAGGAACATTCTCTGTGTCACGGGGTAGTCTTCTATAGCATAATTCTTAAGAATTGCATAGTGTTTTCTGTATATATGTTTTGTAATTTTATTGAATTTGAGTTTTTCTGGTTCTTGATAAAAGATCAGTTTGATTTCACAGCATAAATTTATCTAAAAAAGAAGAATATCTTAAGGAGTTCAGTAAAAATACAGTTTTGATACTTTTCAGAAGGAAAAAGATCCTTAATGTGATTATACAATGAATTCTTTAAAGATATGCACATTACTTTTAAAACAGAGCAAATAAGATTGCCATAATAAAGTATAGAAAATATTTTTTAAACATCAAGGAAACAAGAGCTCAGATGAGCTGAGACTTTTAAAAAATGCTACGGCCAGCCAAAAGAGTTATGTTACACTTTCAAAAGGTTATCAATGAAAGTGTAATAATAGTGAATGGGAATGAGAGAAGAAAAAAAAAAATCCATCAACTCTTATTTAGGAGCTTCTTTGACAGAAAGGAAGAGCAAACTACCACCATCATCAATAATAATAGCAAAGACATTTCTAGTAAAGAATGAAACCACCATTAATATAGAGATAGGTAATGCATCTGGCTAAATGAATTGTCTTTTGGAACATCTTATAGTTAAAAAAGAACCTGACTGTAAAATCTTAAAATTATTGATATTATTTGTAGTCTTTAAAGGGTTTCAGGAGAATACAAGAAGTACTAAAAGGTGGGAGATCCTAGGCCTGATTTTGAAAAAGATAAGAGATTTTAGAGCAAAAAACAAAAGATAGTTTATGACTAACTTGAAGGAAAGAACAGGTTAAAAATTATCCAGAATGGGTTTGCTAAAAACAGATTGTCAGAACAACTTTAATTTTTCTCTCATGCAGTTGGTAGTTTAGTAGCAATATGTATTTGTACTTCAACTTCGTTTTAACTTAGTTTTTGGTGAAGTCTTTATATATATATATCTCCCCTTGGGTGAAGAAAAATGAGTTAACCATTAGTGGATTGTGTTAATCAACACAGTTTTCATTTTGAAGGATCCTGTTCAGAGGTTATTGATCTTAGAAGGTGGCTGTGTTCATTGGTTTGTCTTATTGCTTATAGAGAAGGAAAATTCTTAAATTTATAGGTAACAGTGAAGAAAGGATAGTAAATAAAAAGCTAATGATCAATGACAGTTCTTCACATATTTGAAGACAGCTTCACATATTGAAGACAAATCTGATTTGTTGAACTAAATTAAAATGAACTTTTGAAGAATCTAAGTAAGAACTGAAAAGCAAATATATATTGTTAGCAGGACTTCATAGCATCACATTTGGAAAAGACTTGAGGGGTAGTTGTTGGCAATAAACTTGATATAAAACAAAAGTACAGTATGGCTGCCATCATCCCATCTTTTCCCCTACCACCACCCCCCTTAGGAACCATCGTAATGAATGGGAAAGAAGGTTAGAGCCACTTCATTACACCAAAGTATTGTTTTTACTTCTGTGTAAATTCAGAAGGAAGGATGTGAGTAAATTGGATGCCTTATCAGCTTAGGAAACTGAAAATTCAGAGGTCTTGGGGGCAACTGTGATAGATGTTAAGGAATCTCACAATAAGAGTTGTGTCTTCAATATGTGAAGTTGTCTTCAAATATGTGAAGAACTGTCATTTGGAAAAGAAACTATACTCACGTTTGAGTCAGACTTGGTTAAGGTTAAAAGCATGAACCCTAAAGTTGTGCTTCTTAGGTCACATCTCAAACCTGCCACTTGCTTAGCTACATGATTTTAGGTAAGTTGTTTAGCCTCTAAACCATCATTTTCTCAACTGTGAAAAGGGGATGGTTTTGTGGATTAAATGAAAATATGTGTAAAGTGCTCACTGTTGTGCCTGACATATTCTAAATGCTCAAATGTTAGCATTGTTGTTGTTATTTGGTCCTAGAATATAGAATAAAGACAGTGGTTCTCAACCAGAGGGTTAATGGTTTGCCCCTCATTGAGCATTTGGTTTAGTCTTTAATTTTATCAATCTAATTGCAGTGTAGTTCAGATTTTAAATTTTAATTCTTTTAATACTTAAAATTTTAGTATGAAGCATAGGAGGAGGGAATTTAATGGAACAAGTTAGTTTGTGTTTTCAAAAGGCTATTTGGGGGACTTCCCTGGTGATCCAGTGGTTAAGACTCCATGCTTCTAGTGCAGGGGGTGCGAGTTTGATCCCTGGTCAAGGAACTAAGATCTCACATGTTGTACAGCCGCCATCCCCCTAAAAAAAGGCCATTTGAAAATGAGTGAGCGTGGGATTGCTTTGATTTCTCTCTAGAATCTTGGTTTGTGAAAGTAAGCTTTGTTAAAATATTCATGGTCATATGATAAATATTTCTAAAACTAAGTATTGTATTTGTACTTCATATATTTTTCCTATTGGTTTTACTTTTTAGTAGAAAAAGATGCTCCAAAGGTCTTAAAAAAGGAACTCTTCCCCTCCTCTTTTCTGCAACTGAAAGACATGCAGGATCTTAGTTCCACCATCAGAGATCTGACCTGTGTCCCCTTTTATTTGCCATGAAGTGATGGGACCAGATGCCATGATGTTAGTATTTTGAATGTTGAGTTTCAAGCCAGCTTTTCACTCTCCTCTTTTACCCTCATCAAGAGGCTCTTTAGTTCCTCTTCATTTTCAGTCATTAGAGTGGTATCATCTGCATATCTGAGGTTGTTGATATTTCTCCCTGCAGTCTTGACTCCAGCTTGTGGTTCATCCAGCCCGGCATTTCAAATGATGTACTCTGCATAGAAGTTAGATAAATTGGGTGACAATACACAGCCTTGTTGTACTCCTTTCCCAATTTTGAACCAGTTCAGTTCCATATCCAGTTTTAACTGTTGCTTCTTGACTTGCATACAGGCTTCTCAGGAGATAGGTAAGGTCGTCTGGTATTCCCATCTCTTGAAGTATTTTCCAGTTTGTTGTGATCCACAACAGTCAAAGGCTTTAGCACAGTCAATAAAGCAGACTTTTTTTTTTTTCTGGAATTCCCTTGCTTTCTCTACAGTCTAACGAATGTTGGTAATTTGATCTCTGGTACCTGTGCATTTTCTGAATTCAGCTTGTACATCTAGAAGTTCTTGGTTAACAAACTACTGAAGCCTGCCTTGAAGGATTTTGAGCATATCCTTACTTGCATGTGAAATGAGCACAGTTGTATAATAGTTTGAACATTTTTGGGCATAACCCTTCTTTGGGATCGGAATGAAAACTGACCATTTCTATTTCTGTGGCCACTGCTGAGTTTTCCAAATTTGCTGGCATATTGAATGCAGCACTTTAACAGCATCATCTTTTAGGATTTTAAATAGTTTAGTTGGAATTCCATCACCTCAACTAGCTTTGACTTCACACTCCAGAATGTCTGGCTCTAGGTGAGTGACCACACCATCATGGTTATATGGGTCATTAAGACCTTTTTTTGTACAGTTCTTCTGTGTATTCTTGCCATCTCTTCTTTATCTTTTCTGCTTGGTCCTTGCTGTTTCTGTCCTTTACCGTGCCCATTCTTACATGAAATGTTCCC
The DNA here is from genome assembly GCF_019923935.1 of Bubalus bubalis. NCBI lineage: Eukaryota > Metazoa > Chordata > Mammalia > Artiodactyla > Bovidae > Bubalus > Bubalus bubalis. The sequence goes on along the minus strand of NC_059172.1, from coordinate 46,192,437 downwards.
TTGATATCTCCAGTTTTCTTGAAGAGATCTCTAGTCTTTTCCTTTCTATTGTTTTCTTCTATTTCTTTGCATTGTTCATTTAAGAAGGCCTTCTTATCTCTCCTTGCTATTCTCTAGAATTCTGCATTCAGTTGAGTATCTTTTCCTTTCTCCTTTACGTTTTGCTTCTCTTCTTTTCTCATCTATTTGTAAAGGCTCCTCAAACAACCACTTTGCCTTGTTGCATTTCTTTTATCTTTGGGATGGTTTTGGTCACTGCCTCCTGTACAATATTGGGAACCTCCTTCCATAGTTTTTCAGGCACTCTGTCTACCAGATCTAATCCCTTGAATCTATTGTTTCTTCACCTCCACTGTATAATCATAGGGATTTGATTTAGGTCATACCTCAATAGCCTAGTGGTTTTTGCTACTTTTTCCAATTTAAGCCTGAATTTTTCAAAAAGGAACTCATGATCTGAACCAGTCAGCTCCAGGTCTTGTTTTGTTGACTGTATTGGGCTTCTCCATCTTCAGCTGCAAAGAATATAATCAATCTGATTTCAGTATTGATCATCTGGTGATGTCCATGTGTAGAGTCATCTCTTGTGTTGTTAGAAAAGAATGTTTGTTATGACCAGCATGTTCTCTTGACAAAACTCTTGTTAGCCTTTGCCCTACTTCATTTTTACTCCAAGGCCAGACTTTCACCACCAGACATATCCACAGCTGAGTGTCGTTTCCACTTTGGCCCAGCCTCTTCCATCTTTCTGGAGCTGTTAGTAATTGCCCTCTGCTCTTCCCCAGTAGCATATTGGATACCTTCCAACCTGGGGGGCTCATCTTCTGGTGTCATGTCTTTTGCTTTTTCATACTGTTCATGGGGTTCTCACGGCAAGAATACTGAAATGGTTTGCCATTCCCTCCTCCAGTGGACCGTATTTTGTCAGAATCCTTCAGTATGACGTGTCCGTCTTGGGTGGCCCTGCATGGCATGGCTCATAGCTTCATAGAGTTATGCAAGCCTGTTTGCATGACAAGTTTGTGATCATGATCTATGTGTGATCTGTGATCATAGTGATTATCAATTTTTCAGAAATATTTTATAATTTTCTGTGGTAGGGCTTGAGAATGCAAAGTATATAATGGTTTTTAATTCCCCAATTTTTATCTCTAACCTGGACTTTTCCCTGTACTTTAGACTTGTGTATCTAACTCCATATTTGGATGTATTAGACATCCACTTGGATGTCTAACAAACATTTCAGTGTTAATGTGTGTAAAAAGCATTTATACTTTTCAAACCTAATCCTCCCACTGTTATTCTAATGTGGGAGAATGGTAACTCAAAATCTGAAATGTTTCAATTTTTCAGGCCAAAATCAGAGTTATCCTTGATTCCTCTGTCTCACCTCTTACTTTTAATCTATCAAATTCCAAAGTCTTGTTCTTTAGAATATATAGTCTAGTCCAGTGTTTGCCATGTACACTGCTACAGCCCTGGTCCAAGTCACTTTGGCTGTTGCCTGGATTGTTTGTAGTAGCCTCCAAAATGGCCACTGACCCTACTGTTACCTTCTTTCTTTCACTGTCTGCTTCATCTAACATAAGTTAGATCATGTAATTCAAATTTTATTCGTACCTATTTCACTCAGATCAAAAACAAAAAAGCTTTGAACATTCTTTGAAGGTCTTTCATAATCTGGTCCTAGTCTTATCTCTGAGCTCATCTTTTAACACTGTCCTTCTTGCTATCTGTGTGTGCTCCAGCTGCCCTAGCCTTCTTGAATGCCTTTAAAAAGCCAAGGAGTGCTTTTGGCACAGGATCTTTTTCATCTACCCTTCCCTCAGTCTCATAGTTTTATGTTTTACTTTGTCTTTGCTCAGACATCTTCTCCTCTGAGAGTCCTGCTTTGGCCACTGTGTGAAATAGAACCTCTCACCTGAAAATGATGACTCTGTCCTGTTAACTCGGCTTTATTTTTCCTCATAGCACTTACCAGCATATGATATTTAATATATTTATTATATATGTTCTTTGTTTTTGTACACTTGAATGTATAAATTTTAAGGGCAGAGACTTTGATTTATATCCACCATGGCTAGAATAATAAGTAGCATATAATGATATTCAGTGAATATTTGGTAGAATGACTGCATGATAAAACTAAAAAACATTGCTAGAGGAGAGAGTAAGAATAATTTTAGTTATTATGGCGTATAATTATTGTGTGTTGCAAGTACCTAATGCTTTATTGATGAATTAAAACCATGATTATTTTTTAGAAGTAAAAAAATTAGCAATATAACAATTAGATAACTTCTTTTCAGAGACTCATCATTTTGGAGAGGTTCTTTCCTAGCAACATGTTCCTTTATTAAAAAAAGTTCAAAATCTGAGAAACCTCTGTCAAAAGAAACCTTTATTTTAAAGTCAAAAGAAACCTCTGTCACTGTCTGCATGAAAATAATTTTTGTCAGTTAGGAAAGCCAACAGTCACCTTGATAGTAAAGTGTTAAATGTTTGACCAGTGAGAGTTCCTTTTCCAGTGACAGTGCTTTAAAAAAATCAGTTAATACATTCTGGACAGAGAGATCTATAGAATCTAGAAAAAGCTGGGGGGTGGGGGAAATGAGTATCTGGAACTTTTCAAGCTATAAATTTGGCTTGAAATAGCAATAAATATCTTTTCATATGGAAAAAAAAAAGAGTTCCTTTTCTGTCAGAATTCTTAGGATCTAGGTCTTCATTTCACTTCAAAGAAAACATACTCTTAGAGTGGTCATACAACAGTATATAAGGCTCCCTTGCTATTGCTGCTGCTTCTGTCTCACTAGAGTTGCTGACGTGTCTGACAGTGAGATTTTAAGAAGAGAAAGACTAGTATTAAAACTATTCTTGAGCTATATTTCTTGTCTTTTGGCGGCAGGGGAGGAGGGGAGAATCTGGGACTTAAGTATGGCTTAAAATATTTATGGACAGTATGCATCAAACAACATACTAACAGATAGCCTTTTAGAGCATAGCCCCTTCTTCAGTTGAGAACTGCCTTTTCAGTGATTAGTTTTTGTTTCTTGGGAAACTGACCATAAATTAAGAAGAACAAAAAGCTTATAGAAAAGGCAAACGGAAAAAAAAGGGAAAAGAAGGGAGAGAAATTTGCATTAAACTTGTTGAAAATAGGTTTAAAAGTTTAATTACATTTCTTATGTCATCACAGTTGCTGACACTTAATGTGAGGATCAGCAAAGAGTTTTCTGTAAAAGGCTGGATAGTGAATGTTTTTGGCCATGTGGGCTACAGAGTCTGTCAAAATCACTCAGTTTTGCCATTATGGAATGAGAGCAGCCATAAGCAATATGTAAATTAATGCACATGGTTGTGTTCTAATAAAACTTTATTTATAAAATGAGATAATGGGTTGAATTTGGCTTTGCAAACTCTTCACCTAGCATTAAAAATGCTTGTAAAAATCATATGCAAATTGTTGCTTAAAATATATTAATATAAGATCATTTAAATGGTTTAGTTAATAAATCTAAAACATAATATAGAACATAGTAATAGAAACACCTTTTTTTCCCTCAAAATAATATTGCTTCTTTAATATGGACAAACTAATTAAAAAATGGATGGGAACATCTAATATGAAATTTACAAAGATGCTTACCTTGTTTTTAAGAAAAATGATGCATTTTTAAAAGATGTTTAAAACACCTCATAAACTGTAAAGCTTCGTATCTGTATCTCTACAGACACAAATACATACACATGGAAGTATTTGACAAGGAAAAAACAATTGACATGGGAAATGCTTAGATGTTATATATCCTGAAATTTCAGCTAAATTCAGCAACATTAATAAGATGCACCAGGATATGATGTTGCTGGAAGTATTTAAAGATAATTCCTCAAAACAGGAAAGTGATATCGTGTAAGGTTGTATATCCCATGTGTATACTACATAAGGGGTTCATACATAAGTGAGTACCACTCACTTTGTAGATATTTTAGTTTTGTGTATTTGTTACAATAATTTTCTAGCGCCAGTGCTGATAATATTTATTTTTGGAAATTTTTCATGTATTATTTCTTTGATAACCCCCCTCTTTTCTCTGTTCTGTGTGGAACATATATTATTTAAATATTGAGTGCCTTCCTCTAGTCTCATCCTTTCACTTTCATTTTTTATTTCTTTTATTACCAGTTTTTTCTTTCAGCCTTCTTCTAACTTTTAAAAATAGCTAAGAACTCTTTTTCATTCTCTTAATTAAATAATTCCTGTCCTTGTTTTATGGATACATTTGTTAATAGCACTGAGTTTATTGATTATAGGGTTTTTTTTCCTGTCTCTACATTGTGTTTTGCCTTTTTGTTTATGTTTATTAAACTTATTGTGAAAATTTTTTATTTTTAAGAAGTTAAAAAAAATTGTACTGTGAGTTCCTGGGTAGTCTTCATCCAGCTTCCCTCTATGATAACATCTCACTTAAGTGTATCAAACTAGGAAAATGACATTGATACAATTCTGTAACTGACTACAGACATCGGTTTTTATATGTACTCTTTTTCTGGTATATATTCTGTGTGATGTTTTTATCACATACAGATTTGTGTAACTACCACCACAATCAGGATGCAGAACTTTTGTATCACCATGAAGAAACTTACATGCTGCCCCTTTAGAGTCTTACCCTCTCCCCGTCCCTAACTTCTGGCAACCTCTGATTTGTTTTCCATCACTGTAATTTTGCTATTTTGAGAATAATATGTAAATGAAATCAGATAGTATGTAAACTCTAGGGTTTGGGTTTTTTCATTCAGCATAATGCCTTTGAGATACTACCACTTTGTTGAATGTGTCAGTAGTTCATTTTTTTTTTTTAATTTTTGAGTAGTATTCCATTGTATGTATGTGCCACACATTATCCATTCTGAGAGTGGCATGGGTTTTGTTATAAACTTTGCAATATTGTTGTATTTAAAAATTTCTCTATATATATTACTTTAGTTTTATTACCCCCAACCCCTGTAGGAATCCATCATTTCACTGTACAAAATGATAGAGACCCTAAAATTTCTCTTTGTTAGGAATCTGCCTATCACTGGAAGTTGTATATATAGAGAGAATTTTTTAACAAATTAGGTGGCAAAGTCACATGTGGAAATTCATATGAAATTAATATTCCAAAGTTTGATATAAATAGATACTTGCTTCTGAGGGTGACTATTTTAGTAAGATTTAAAAACTTTTGGAGAGACTTACTGCCTGTTGATTTTGATGTTAAGTGAAAGTTGGTATAAGATGAAGTCAGAAGCTCATAAAGTTGTAAATTTTAAAAATGAAACTTTTTTTGCAAAAAAATATTAGGGTTTGTATTTAAGATGGGTTTGTTTACATATCTAGAGGTGCTGGAAGCATTCTTTTTTTAAAAAATGTTCTTTATTTTTATGGGTGCACTGGGTCTTTGCTGCTGCACGTAGGCTATCTCTAGTTGTGATGAGGGGGTTAGTGTCTAGTTGTGCATGGTCTTCTCATTGCCGTGACGTCTCTTGTGGAGCATGGGCTCTCGGCTGGAAGCATTATTTCTTAGTTAATAAAAATTGTGATCTTAGAGGATTCATGGTTAAGGATTCTTATTTGAGTTCTGTATTAACATTATTGGATAATAAATTTGATCTGTGAGATTTTCAAGTGGTGATCAGTTGGAGATGGTAGTTGTTTTTTAGTCTGATGGTAGAAAAACTTCTGGTTTCATGAGAACATGAACCATTTTAAGAGAGGGATGCAAGAATCGATGTAGTTTAGTGAAAGATAATTTATAATTTAATAGGAGAAGAAAGGCATGACTTTTTTTTACTTGTGTGTAATTGAAATTGATTAAGTAGCAGTTTCCTGAAAGAGTAGTCTTAATTGGGCTGTGTTTGGACAAGAGGCCAGTTTTGGTGTATAGTTTGGTAAGTTTTGATGTATGTATGCACTTATGAAACCTCATCACAATCCGGGTAGTGAACAAATCATTCACATGCAAGTTTCCTTGGGGTCCTTTGTAAGCTTTTTTTTCCTCTTCCTTCTTGGAACTCCCACACTCCATGGAGTGGGACAAACCACCAATCTGTTTTTTGACACAAGACATTAGTTTGTATCACCTAGAATTTGATACAAATGTACCATATTTGGGGAAGGAATGGTATTTCTCTTCTTTCACTGAGCTTAATAATTTTGTACTTGATCCATGTTATAACTTGCATCAGTAGTTCATACTTACTGTTGTTAAGTAGTAATCCGTTGTATGGTATACCACAAATTGTTTATCCAGTCACCTGTTCATAAACATTTAGGTCATTTCAGGTTTTGCTTTTTTAAATGATACTGTTTTTAAAATTTAGATTTCTGACTGTTTGTTGTTGCTAGTATATAGGAATATTGTTTACTTTTGAATATTGATCTTCTGTGACCATAGTAAACTCACTCTTTAGTTCTAGTAACTTTTTTGTGCTAGAGTCTATAAAAGATGATTATCTTCTCTGTAGATTAGGACAGTTTTGCTTCTTTTTATAATCTGGACGCCTTCTGTATCTTTTTCTTGCCATATTGCTCTGGCTAGACTCTTCAGTACGCGGGTGAAGAGAAATGGTACAAGTGGACATCCTTGTCTTGTTCCTGGTCTTAGGTGGAGAGCATTTGGTCTTTGACCGCTGAGTGTAATGCTGGTTGTAGGTTTTCCATGGATATCCTTGATCCAGCTGATGAAATTCCATTGTATTCCTATTTTATTGAGGGTTTTTGTTGTTGTTTGTTTTTTTAAATCAGGAATGGATTTTGGATTTTGTTAAATGTATTTTCTTTGTATATTGAGATACAAGTTTTTCATTAATGTGTTAATATGGTGAATTATATTGATTGATGTTTGAATATTTAACCAATCTTGCATTTTTGATACAAAAATCTATAGATCATGATGTATTGACAGTTTTGTATATTGTTGTATTCAAATTACTAAAATTTTGTTGAACATATTTGAATATGTTCTGAAGGTTGTAGGTTTGTAGTTTTATCTTACAGATATTATCTGTAATATCTTTCTCTGGTTTTGGTATCTGGGTAATGCTGGCCTCATAAAATGAGTTAAGAAATATTATCTTTTCTTTAGTTTCTAGGGGATTTTGTGTAAGATTGCTATTATTTCTATCTTAAATGCTTGGTAGAATTATCAATGAAGCCATTTCAGCCTAGAGTTTTCTTAGAAGGAAAGTTCTTAACTACAAATTCAAATTCTTTAATAGACATTGAATTGTTCATTCCATCTGTTTCTTCTGGAGTGCAACCCTATGAACTGTAGCCCACCAGCTTCTCTGTCCATGGAATTCTCCAGGCCAAGAGTACTGGAGTAGGTAGCCATTCCCTTCTCCAGGGAATCTTCCTGCCTCAGGGATCGAACCCAGGTTTCCTGCATTGCAGACAGATTCTTTACCCTCTGAGCCACCAGGGAAGCCCAGTTTGGCTAGATATTTTATCAATTTTATTGACCTTTTCAAAGAACTAGCCTTTGTTTTCATTGATTTTTTTTTCCCAATTCTTTTTCTATTTTCTATTATTTTGATTTCCACTCTGTTCTTTAATAATTTTTTCTACTTTCTTTAGGTTTATTTTGTTCTTTGTGTAGTTTCTTTTTTAAAAAAACTATTTATTCAGCTGCCTTGGGTCTGGGTCTTAGCTGTGGCTTGTCTAGCTGTGGCTTGCAGGCTCGGTAGTTGCTGCAGGTTGCCTTTCTAATTGTGGCTCGAGGGCCTAGTTGCTCTGCAGCATGTGGGATCTTAGTTCCCTGACCAGGGATCAAACCTGTGTCCCCTGCACTGCAAGGTGAATTCTCAACCACTGGCCACCAGGGAAATCCCTGTCTAGTTCCTTAAGGTAGAAACTGAGGTAATTTTTCTTAGACCTTTCTTCTTTTCTATTATAGGCATTTAAAGATATAATTTGCTTTCTAACTACTGCTATAATATCATGCCATTCCACAAATTTTGATTCACTGGGCTTTTTCCCTTCAAAATTTTCTCTTTTCCTTTCTGATTTCTTTTTTGCTCCATGGGTTGTTTACAAAGACGTTATCTAATTGCCAATATTTGGGAATTTTCCAGGAATCTTTCTGTTACTAAATTTTAATTCACTTGTAATCAGAGAACACATTTTGTATGAATTTTTTTGAAATATATTAAGACTTGTTTTATTGCCCAGAATATGTTCTGTCTTGATAAATGTTCTATGTGCATATCAAAAGAATGAGTTTTCTGCTCTTGTTGGATTAAATGTTCAATAAATGTCAGTTAGGTTAAGCCAGTTGATAGTGCTGTTCAAATCTTACTCCTCTTTACTGATTTTCTGTCTGCTTTTTCTATTAAATATTCTAAGAGGGATGTTGAAATCCATGACAATAATTGTGGAGTTCTCCTTATAATTTTAGTCCTTTTTTGCTTCATGTGTTTCGAAGCTCTGTTACAAGGCAGAAGAACTTTGGGGATTGTTAAGTGCTCTTAGGGGCTTCCCTGGTGGCTCAGCTGGTAAGGAATCTGCCTACAGTGCAGGAGACCCCAGTGAATTTACCCCTTTATTCTTATAAACTGCCTTGGTAATATTCTTTGTATTGAGGTCTACTTGGTCTGATATTAATATACCACTCTTGTTTTCTTTTAACTAGTGTTAGCATAATTTGTCTTTCCTTATCCTTTTATATTGAACCTCTTTGTACCTTTATATTTAAAGTGTGCTTCTTGTAGATGGGGCATACTGTTTGTTGGGTCTGGTTTTTATATCCAGTGTGATAATCTCTACCTTTTATGGCTTATGTACATTTAATGTGATTATAGATGTGGTTACGGTTAAGTCTGTCATCTTGCTGTTTATTTTCTGTTTGTCCCATTTGTTCCTGTTTCCCTATCTTTCCCTCACCTTTTGCCATCTTTTGGATTGTGTCTTTTTTTATGATTTCATTTTATCCCCTTTATTGGCTTATTGACTATTATTCTTTGTTTCTGTACTTCAGTGGTTGCTTTAAAGCTTTTAATATGCATCTTTAATTATCACTATTTACCTTCATTATATTAAATAATTCTCGTGTCATATGAGAGCCTTATAATGTTGTACTTCTGTTTCTCTCCTCCCAAACTTTGTGCTATTTCCAGTATTCTTAATTCCTTTGTGTAGGCTCAGATGGTAAAGAATCGGCTAGCAATCCCTGGGTTGGGAAGATCCCCTGGAGGTTCAATCCCTGGGTTGGGAAGATCCACTGGAGGTTCAATCCCTGGGTTGGAAAGATCCCCTGGAGGAGGGCACAGCAACCCACTCCAGTATTCTTGCCTGGAGAATCCCATGAACAGAGAAGCCTGTCCGTCCATGGGCTGCCGTCCATGGGGTTGCAAAGAGTTGGGCATGACTGAACGATTAACACTTCCATATTTTCACCTGGTGTTACTTTTTCTTTAAATTTGTTCTTTAAATTTTCTTAAAGTGCAGATTTGTTCATTATTAATTCATTCATCTTTTTCTGTGTGTTTGTATAAAAATACATTTCCCTTTTATTTTTGAGAGATATTTTTACAGGATATAACAATCTTAGGTTGCCAGCAGTTATCATTTTGGGTTTTATTTTTTATTAAAATGTGTTTGGGATTTGTTGTACATATTGCATCTGTGGGTTTGTAGTTTTAATTACATTTCAAGACATTTCTTCAAATGTTTTTCTTTTCCTCACCTTTCTTCCTTTATGGACTCCATTTATACCTATATTAGGGCTCTTAAAGTTGACCCATAGCTCACTTATGCTTAATTTATCCTTCTATAATGAATAGTGTATTCATTTGGGTATTTCTTACTGCAGTCTTCAAATTCATGAATCTTCTGTAATGTATAATCTTCCATTAATTCCAGATGAATGTATTTTTCATCTCAGATACCATTTTTGTCTCTAGAAGTCTGATTTGTATCTTTTTAATATTCTATATTTCTACATAACTTTTTGAAGGAATATGGTTATAATGACTCTTAGTGTTTTTGTTTCTAATTTTAAGATGTGTGTCTAATTTTAAAGTTTTCTTATTTTAAGATGTTTGGGGTTGGTTTTAGTTGAGGTTTTTTCCTGCCTTTTTGCTTGCCTGGTAATTTTTAACTGGATGCCATATATTGTGAATTTACCTTGTTTGGCTGATGGATATTTTTATACTCCTATAAATTTTCCTGAGCTTTGTTTTAGGATTTAGTTTACTTACTTGGAAACGATTTGATTCTTTTACATCTTACTATTAGCATTCGTTGGATGTGACTAGGACAGTACTCAGTTTAGGTTTAATTATTTCCCACTTGATAGCCAAGACCCTTTAGATTCCCCCCCTAGTGCCCTTTTATGAGGTTCCTCAGCCTCACTGTGGGGAGAGAGAGACAGGCTCTTTTCCTGGCTCTGTACGAGTCCTGGGCAGTGTTTTCTCTAGCTCTCTGAGTCAGTTGTTTCTCCAGCTTCATTAATGAGGTTTCCTCACGTGTTTGTTGATTGGTACTAGACTGCAGATTGCTGAGGTTTTCTCTGTGCTGCTCTTCCCTCTCTGGTATACTCTTTCCTTAGGACTCTGCCACCTATTGTCCCCAACCTCTCAGCTCCTCATCCTTAACTCAGAGTCCATCAGCTTCTGCCTGGGTTTTGCCTCTCTGTGTTTTACTCGAGAACTCTTCTCAAGGTAGTCATTTGGGGCAGTGGTTGGCCTTTGTTGTTGTTGTTCAGTCACTAAGTCGTGTCCGACTCTTTGCCACCCGATAGACTGTAGCCCTCCAGACGCCTCTGTCCGTGGGATTTCCCAGGCTAGAATACTGGAGTGAGTTGCCATTTCCTTCTCCAGTGGATCTTCCCAACCCAGGGATTGAACCCATGTCTGCTGCATTGGCAGGCAGATTCTTTACCACTGAGCCACCAAAGAAGCCCATGGTTAGGCCTTATCTGATTTGTTTTTTCATCTTCCAGGGATTACTCTCTTTTCCAAATGTCCTATGTCTTGTCATTGTTTCATATATTTTGCTTTTGGGTAGTTTCAGACAGGAAGGTAAATTTAGTCCTTGTTTCTCTGTCTTGGCTAGAAGCAGGTGTTGGGGCTGATACACTTTTCATCTCCTTTCCTGTTCTCAATTCATGTGTCCCAAACTCTTAGATGCAACATGAAACAGAGTTATCCTCTATGAACTTGCTTGTCCTCATTTTCATTTGCACTTGTTAATTATGTTTGCCCTTAGAGTGCTTTCCTGATCTAAAATTATTTAATTAAATAGAGTAGGACATAATTAGTCTTCCATGACATCTGATTTTGAAGGTCTCATTCAGAGTGCATTCCATTTGAGAATGAAAAAAAGGAACAGGAATATATTATGACACCTTTTGCATTTGTTTAATGTCTAAACAGTTTAGAAATGAAGCCAGTATTTAAGCAAAATACTTAGTGATATTTAATCTTTCAGCTATGAAGATGTCTAGTTGAAATCCTTTTTCAGTTAATCAGTTGGTTTGGCCCTTACTGAACATTTATCCTTCATTTGCCTTAGTTGTAATTGTGTGTGTATCTTATCTGTTATCAATTAGATTCATATTTAGAAAATGTGTTTATTAGTACATTTAAAACTTAGCTAGAATAATTTGAGGGTTTTTTCCAGTATATAATGCTTATTCTATTATTGTGGATTCCTTTCTTTTTCCTACTTTAGGAGATGAGTCAGAAATTCCATTGTTCCTATTGTAAGGTTTTTAGCTTAAAAGTATGATCTTTTGATTTGTTCTATTTAAAGAAAAAAATTATGTTCCAATGATGTGATCCTACTCTGATCTTTTTCACTGGAAGGAAGGTGGGAATAGAGGGTTGTTTTGTTCTTTTTTTCTTTCTGTAGATTTATGAGAGACAATGACTGATAAAAACTGGTCAGTTGCCTTTATTTCCTTAGAAGTCACTCTTAGGGTAGATACAGAGTCAGCCTTATTTATTGTCTTTTTAGTCTGTTATAGTGAGATGATATGGAGAAGGCAATGGCACCCCACTCCAGTACTCTTGCCTGGAAAATCCCATGGATGGAGGAGCCTGCTAGGCGGCGGTCCATGGGGTCACTAAGAGTCTTATATGACTGAGCAACTTCACTTTCACTTTTCCCTTTCATGCATTGGAGAAGGAAATGGCAACCCACTCCAGTGTTCTTGCCTGGAGAATCCCAGGGACGGGGGAGCCTGGTGGGCTGCAGTCTATGGGGTCGCACAGAGTCGGACACAACTGAAGTGACTTAGCAGCAGTGAGATGATAACGATCTTCATAATGAAAGAAACCACTAAAATAACAGTGTTACAGCTAATAAATCAGAGGAGATGATCCCTGAGCATTGTTGGATTTAAAACTGACTCATCAAGATTAAATTTTTAAATAATGTGGTTTTGGTGAAGGACAATAGGGTAACATCATGGAAGAGGCTACTGGAATAAATTGAAAGGATTAGCTTACAGTGTTACGAGCATATCTACTAAAATTCCATGCGACTCTGAGCAAAATCTTGTGATTTTGAACTTTAATGTCATCACCTGTTAAAACTAAATAAAGTAACATTTAGTGGGTGATTCTGTTGTGCCAGGCACATTATTGGTCAGTTTACTGATTATTCTTCATTTAATCCTCATATTAAATTTAGAAAGTCAATAGAATCTGCAGTTTACAGATGAGGAAACTAAGGTTCCAAAATGTTAAGTTAGCATTCAACATGTTGAGCAATTAAGTATTAAAAGACAATTTGATTTTAAGTCTTTATGACTCTGAAGCCATGAAGTTCCTTTGATTCCTATCTTTTTCCTGTTTCTGAAAAGCACTTTAATGTTTTTAAATGATGAACTACGTTGTTTGCTAATAAGATGGTAAATTTTCACCTGCCTTAGTTTAGGCTCTTTCATTTTTGTTCCTATCAGTTTTCTTACTTGCAGTGTACTTGATTATTAAAATCTTAGCTATTTGTTTGTGCCAGGTTCACCAGCGATTTACAGTAACATCTTCTTCTTGTGAGATCTTAGAGCATTTATTATCTGTCATTCATTTATTAATTTTATTTGAGATACATTTAATTATTTCATATTTTAAATTTGGGATAACATTTGAATTGTTTACATTGTTTAAATGGAATATTCATGTATAACTGCTGCACTTAAATCATAAGCATTCTAAGGAAGCTGCTTCCATCCTGGCATCTAGTAGCATTGTGCACATAGTACATATAACTTAATAAATAATTGTGTGAATGAATGCTGTCAACTAGAATATCTTAATCATCCTCAGTTACTCACTTCCCATGGGCAAATTTGTTCTATGTAAGATGTTTAAAAATTTTAAATTCTGTAACTTTATTTAGTCAGTGCTATTAGCTTTTTTGAAAAATGCTTTTCAAAATTTTTCAAGAGAGTTCAATCGAAATGAATTGATTGGAGTTAGCATGTATTCTTTTTTTTTTTTTAATTACTTTTGGGCAGTGTTTCATTGGCATGTAGAATCTTAGTCCCATGCCCCCTGCATTGGACTTGGGGGGAGTCTTAACCACTGGACTACCAGGGAAGTCCCTAGCATGTATTCTTATTTTATTTGGCAGCAAGACCAATTACTTTGTCCCATACCTCAGTGTTTAAGAGTTCCAGAAGCTGATGCTCACCCTCTCCTTTTCCCTTACAATCAGAAAAACCAGGCGAACACTTGAGTTATATTTGAGAGATTTGGACGGTCTCGACTGCTAGTACTACTACTGCTACCTCTTCTACTATGCTGCTAACTCAACAGTCAGTTAGCCTTTCTGGGCTTTAGTTTTCTCATCCTTAAAAAAACTGAATTGGAGTATGTGATCTTTAAAGACATAGTGTTCCAGAATTTATAAAACCTGAAAGCTTAAAATAAATTAGGTTTCAGAATTGTTAAGTATAATAGCATTTGACTGTTGCACTTCAGAATATTAGTAGTTTTATATTAATTGGGAGTTTTTTTAGAAAGCGTTTGCAATTTCATGTTCTACTTTTATGGTTAATTTTCTTTTCTAATTTATCAGCACTCCCTCACGTGTTGCTAAAGGAGCTGTCGACCACACCAAAATGAGTCTACATGGTGCTAGTGGGGGACATGAGAGATCAAGAGATAGACGAAGGTCAAGTGACAGATCACGAGACTCATCCCATGAAAGAACAGAATCACAGCTCACTCCTTGTATTAGAAATGTTACTTCTCCAACACGGCAGCACCATATTGGTATGTAAAATCAACTAAACTTCCCAACAGGTTTCAAAAGCATGCATCTACCTTTTTTCTTTTTTTTAATTTGGCTATGCTGCACGACTTGTGGGATCTTAGTTTCCTGACCATGGATCAAACCTGGGCCCTGGCACTGAAAGCGCTGAGACCTAACCACTGGACTGCCAGGAAATTCCCAATGCATTTACCTTTTTAAAGTAGTAATAACAGTGAATTATGCCTAATACTTTACAGTAAAATTAACATCTTACTTCTTTTCAGTTGCTTCTGTTTTAACTTAGCTTGATTCTTACTGTTAAAAAAAAAAAACTTATTAAATGAAACTTTAAAGTGAATTTTTTTCAGAGTTTGGGACAGTCTTAGAAATAATTTGAACAGCCTTTACAACTGTAATATGTAGATTTAAAATTTTTTTCAAGTAATTTTTATCTTGTGAGATATATAGCAGTGGTTTATTTAAAATAATCTGTAGTAAATTATTGATAAGAATCCTTGTTAATCATACTAAAAAAGGAGGTGAAAGAGTAACCATCATGGAGTTATTTACCTTGATTTTTGACAATATTTTAAATTTAATTAAAAAACAGAGAAGGAAAAGGGGTGGAAGTAGGTTTTTTTTCCCCCTTGACAGCTCAGATCTTTATTCCTTCCTACTCTTTATTATAAATGAATGCTATTCCTCTAGGTAAATACATTGTGTGACTATAAAGCACCACTCTCAAGTAGATGTACATAAACAATGTGAGCTTGCTGATTTTAATTTTTCCCTCAGAAGTGGCAAGTTAAATATTTTGACTTACTATTTGAGGCAGTTTCTGATTACCTCATATAAATAAAAATCATGTATATTAGGTCTTATTATGTAGAGAGGTTGTCAGTATCTAAGTAGGTCTTTAAAATCAGAATAATACTAATAAGCTAAAAACCAACAAAAGTATAAATAAGAGCTGACAGTTTGTTATATGCAAAGTTTAGTATCTGGGAAGAGAACAGGAAATATAATAAGTTATTTTATTGCTTTAGCAAATTTTACTTTTAGGGTGCTACCAACATTGTAGAAATAGGCACTACAAGGGAGGTGTCGGTATCTCTGGAGATACAGCAGGCCTAATTATATAACCAGTAAAGCTGTACAGAGTGTTCTCAGTAGCCTGAGTCATGAAGGAATTTGGCAAAAGCTGATGAAACTGATGAGATGGAGGTACATTTTTAGGTCACCTTTAAAGTTTAGTAATCTAATCTCTAAAGGAAACATCACAAAATCTTAGTTTTAATTTCTCTTTTGTAAACTGTTGGAACAGCTGAAGAAAATTTTCTGAATTTTAACAGTGTTTCTTTATATTAAAATTGTAGATAATAATAATATGATCCTATACAATTTTTAGCAGTGCTTTTTTCAAAAATGAGAGTGAGAAGAAAGCAGTATATCATCAGCTATTAAACTAATTTGGTAAAACATTAAAAGTCATTTGAAAACATAAATACTTCTTAGTGTCTGTGGTAGAAATATTTTCTTCCTTTGGTACCTTCCTTTTGTGAGATAAATCTCTGGTTTGGGGGTTTCCTTATTAATGTAGTTAAGAGTCCAAAGTTTGTACTATGTGTTTTCAGAATAGTATTAATACTTTCAGTATTTAGGACAGTTAAAATTGTTATTAATTTTTTACTGACTTTCAATGCTTGCTTATTTGACTTAGAATATTGTACTCCTTTTGTTTCTGTATATTTTTAAGTAGAGCAGTAATATAATTCAGTTTAATTTTAATCTTAGTCTGGGTCAACATTGGTTAGGTAAACATCTTTATTAAAAAGTCTACAAAATTGTTTTAGAAAACAATGTAATGTTTTAGGTTTTATTTCTAGAAAATAAATGAACGTTGATGATGTTTTGTGAAAATGTTATTTGAAATAAAAAAAGCAGAGTTGCTGTGATATAAAACTACTTTTCTAAATCACTATTTTCAAAAGATATATATGTATCTCTTGTATTTTTTAAAAGAAAATTTGCATAAATTTGTTTAACCTCTTTATTTCAGAACGTGAAAAAGATCACAGTTCCTCTCGTCCAAGCAGTCCTCGTCCCCAGAAAGCGTCTCCAGATGGATCCAGTAGCAGTGCTGGGAACAGCAGCAGAAACAGTAGTCAATCAAGTTCAGATAGTAGCTGTAAGACGTCTGGGGAAATGGTATTTGTGTATGAAAATGCAAAAGAAGGAGCTCGGAATGTAAGAACGTCAGAACGAGTGACACTTATAGTGGATAACACTAGATTTGTTGTAGACCCATCCATTTTTACTGCACAGCCAAATACAATGTTGGGCAGGTTTGTATTATTGTGATTCTTTGTATTATTAATAATAAGCACTTTTCCATTGCCTTTTTTTTTTTAATTTAAAGTTTTATAGTAATTCTGTAGTGGAATACAGTGTTGCTGTTGAGCTATGAAATTTAAATAACTTGTTTAAGTTAATCCAGCTAGAAATTGTAGAGCCAGATCTTGAGCTTGATTTGATTTTGAATAATGTTTGCTGTACCTAGAAATAGCAAATGCAGTATTTAAATGAAGACAGGATACTTAAAGATCTGAAAACATAGATTGTATTTGACAAGATGAATTTAACAGTGATAATGTTTCCTTCACTTGTGGCTTCCAAATTAAATCTTCAGATACAGCAGGTATCAGCATTTGGTTAGCTGAAAAGTCAGCATGAGTTATCAGTTTGATGTATTTACTTTAAAGAAATAATGCTAACAATTAGTCAGTAGAATGAAGGAGAAATAATTGTCTCTTAATCTGTACTGGTCTGGAGTAATAAATTAATATAAAATTTGTAGTTAAGGGAACCACATTCTAGAATTGGTAGAGACAATATGGGCTGTAGTTATGGGAACTTCAGTATAGAATTGATTTTTCAAAGTGTTCAAAAGTAGGATCAAACACCTATTAATTATAAAGTTAGTGCCTTTTTTCTATTCATTCTAATGTAAAATGAAGGAAACACATAAGTGAAATGGAAGTTTGCCTGAGGTTAAAAAGGAAAACTTGAATTTTTGCTTGGTTGCATATGAGTAACTGTTTGGGGTACCTGTGTATGTGTGTGTATGATTTGTAAGTGTCTCAGAATCCAGAACAAAATGCCAGCATGTAACACTGTTTACATTTTGGGTAGACAAATATTTCCTTTTAACATTAGCTCTAGACTTTACATCTGTAAGGAAAAAAATACATGTACTCTATAGGCATTATTAGAAGCATAGGAAAGACTCTTTTTTAAAAATCAAAGCATGTTTATTTATTTCTAAGACATTACAACCAACAGTAAAACTTGAAGGAAAGATTGTTCATGGGAGATTTTTAGGAGGATAACTCAACACTGATCATATTTTATATTTTTACCTAAACTTAAACAGTTGAAAGGCAGAAGTAGGTATTTGAAATTTTTCAACTGATAGGCTACATTTTCTTTTAAAAATAAATCCAGAAGATTTTTTTGTGTTTGTGATCCATATTGATCTGAAAAGTAACTTTCCTTTTTTGTAAAAAGTTCAAGTATTTGAGAAAATTGCATGACATTTGATTCCTGAAAGACTCACTTCTTTTTTTCCAAATCAGTGAAGGCTTCTTTTCATGTCAGTTGACGAAAGCATGTTTTTGGGATGAAAATTAATATTCATGGGAACTGTAAAAAGCAGTTGGCATTCTTTTGGAAACTTTGAAAAAAGAAAGCTTTGTTATTTATAGGTTCTGTGTTACAAGAAAAGAGGGAACTATTTAAATTGGGAAATTGTTGAATAGGAAACTTAGTTCAGCTATATTGACTTTAGGAATGATGTTGTCATTGAATTTAGAGGTTCAGATTCTTTTAATCACACTTTAAAAATTTGCTTGGAAGTTAGGCATTCAACTTTTTGTTTTGAAGGACATATTTAGCAGATTGCCTCTTTTCTAAATATTTACTGTTAAAGGGCCAACAACATGACTTGAAAAAATAGAAATTCATCTGCATCTTCTTTTTGTAAAAATTAATATTATGAGCTTGTTACTTATTTAGAATTTTCGTTCTTTTCTTCATTCCTCTCTACCCCAGTATTTGATTGCTTATTTTTCAGTTCTAGGATGCCAGTGTAAAAGTTTTGTGCAGGATTTGTTACGTTTATAGTTTTGTGAAAAGTAAAATAACCTGATCTGCCTATACTTATTTTACTTTTTTCTAGTTTAGATTACCATACATGCTACTTAATAGACTAACTTTGCATTGAAGATAGCAGTTTCCCCTTCCTCTCTCTCTCCCTCTTCTCTCTCTTTCATTTTTGTCTTTCTCTGGACAAAACTAGTGTAAGAATCTCTCCTAGATTGATTTTTTTTTTTTTTTTTCCACCCCTGAAGAAAAGGGACTGGAAAGTTTTTTAGCTTTTGAATCTTATTAATTGATTTTATTTTCTTATGGGGAATCTTTACTACTGTTTCCTCCCACAAAAAAATTTTTTTATAATCCTTCATTTATCACATTTGCCAGAATAAATGTCTGATAAATATTCGTGGGCTAATTTAATGGGATAATTTAATGCTAAAATTATAATTCCTTTTTACTTTTGTACATGAAAACATGGATAGCCTATTGATTTATTTCTCAATTACTTGCTACCATAGGATGTTTGGATCTGGCAGAGAACATAACTTTACACGTCCTAATGAGAAGGGAGAGTATGAGGTGGCAGAAGGAATTGGCTCTACAGTATTTCGAGCAATTCTGGTAAGTGCTGTTTCTTGTGTGTATTGATTGAGTCAGTTGACCCTTTCTCGATAGGTACGTGGACTGAAAGCAGAATTGCATTTGGATATCGCTATGGAAGTATCCAGTGTATTTTTTAATATCATTTAATTCATTTTCTTTTGGTATGTAAATATAGCATGATAAAAATAAAGGAATTTTATAACCTTTGCAAAAATAAGATAGGGGATAATTCATCTCTTAGGTCTGCATAGGCAGCTCTTTCAAGGGTTTAGTGGTAACATTTCTATAGTCAGACTACTCCACTTTCCCTAATTCTATTAAGTACAAGAAGTTGATAATTTTTTGCCGTCATAATAAATGTGGCTACTGGAATTCTAATATTTTGTTGCATATAACTAGTGGTGGACACTTAGGAACATTTGAAAGTCATCTCTAAAATGTATTTCCTATCATTTTTGTATTAAAACTTAATTTTTTTTAACCTATTGAGAAATATTTGAATTAGTACTACAGTCATTACTTGTAATTTTAATCAGTGATATAAGTTTGATTTATAGCATGACAGTTTATTCCACAGTTTGAAAATATGGTTTCCTTAAATAGTTTTGTGGGAAGAGGAGAGGGAGGATCCTGAGGTACAAGACAGGAAAAGTAGTTGATCGTGATCAGTACTAACAAGTACTTGGAAAAGTACCAGAAGATGTCTTGCTTGATTCATGTAGCAACTTCAGAAATGGTGTTAACTGTGGCTCTGAACATCAAGAAGGTTGAGGCAGATCTTAATTTTTTGGGAAGTGCTTTTTCAGTTGCCCATACTTCCATTTGTCCCCTAATGGTATTGACCAGTTAACTCCATGACTCAGCTATGGAGTAACTTATCTGTAGCTCTGGGCCAGCCCCTAACAGCGTTTCAAGTAGATTTTGGAAATAATAGCTATTATTGTTTCTACTTATGTGGGAAACACCAAAGAAAAGTATTTGGAAGAAGAATAATTGTGTGTTCTGTTTCCATATATTTGAATACTTAGAAATGATTTTGAAGTTCTTTACTAAAAACCTTAAGTTTTGCTCAATTCTCCAGGTAATATTTAAGGTAATGTAAAGTATATCATTTAACTTCCTTAAAATTTCTTTAAGAAATATATGGTAGGTATGTAGACAAATAACTTGTAAGGGGGGAATACATGTGAATTAGCATGGTACAGTAGAGAGAAGAGATGCATAAATAATAAGGAGACATGGGTTCTAACTTTATCTCTCTTGTTAAATAATTTCATAACTGGATGAGTCAGGGAATCCATTTGGACATAAATTTTTCCTGTCAGTAAAGTGAAAAAGTGGTTAGGTGAACTGAGGTCCTACCTAACTTTAAAATTCCACAATTCAGAAATCTCAAGAGTATCACAATTTTAAAAAATTGTATCAGCCCAATCTTAAAAATACATTTTGTCTACCTTGTGCATTCGTTTATGCATTCTTTTTTTTTTTTTCAGGATTATTATAAAACAGGAATAATCCGTTGTCCTGATGGCATATCTATTCCTGAATTGAGAGAAGCTTGTGACTATCTTTGTATCTCTTTCGAATATAGTACTATTAAATGTCGAGATCTCAGTAAGTACGATGTTTTGTATGTGAGTGGTTTGTAGAGTTACAATGTATTGGAATGAAATACCTGAAATAGTGCTATTTACCTAGACTTCAAGTATTTGTTTAATTGAATTCTAAAACACAAATACTGTGAAGATTATTTATGAAAGTCAACAGAGATCATTGTTTGGTGCAATTTTCCAAAACTTTCTTTCAACTTAATTTCTTTGTTTGTAGAGTCTCCCATATTTATGCTTCTATTTGTTCTTCCTCTGTCATTTTTTGCCAGTATGTATCTCCCAGCTTGGTAGCCCTGACTTTGTCCAAGTGTGGTATTTGGCTTCACTCCTCAGGTCACATCAACCAAGAATTTATCATTTCTTTTTGTATTTGCCATGTAATATAACATCCTAAGCAACTATGGAAGATACAAATCATTCTCAAAAAGAGTGTTTGTCATTAAAGATCTTAGATTGAATACCAAATACCAGCCCTCATTTATACAAAGAATTAAATGGCTTTATTCAGGAACTTCAAATATAGTCTCAGAGCAAGTCTAGAACTTCGGAAATCCTAACTCTTTGATTGATATTTTCCTGTCATGCTACCCCCCTGCCCCCATGCCCATCCCCTTTACTGTTATATTATGCCTAAGAAAAAAGGTGATTATACACAGAAAATTCAAAATGTATATGAAAATTATCAAATGTTGACTTGGTTATTAAGTGGTTGGAAAAGCCCAGAAGAAGGAGATGTCATTGTGGGCTAGTAGGATTAGAGAAGAGTTCGAGGAGACAGGTTGTAAAGGGTGAACAGGAATGATTTAGCAAGAGTAGAGTAGGAAGGTTAGGGGATTACAGACATGAATGGTATACTTTGGAAATAACCTATATAAGAGACTATATTGGGACCAGAAGGAGATGAGAATAAATATGGGGGCCAGATTGTGAAGGTCTTAAAATTAATGTTCTTACATTTATGCTGTATAATGTGGGAAGCCATTGCAGAACTTTGCTACCTGTGGTTATAGATGTATGTTAGTCCCAAGTATATGGTTATGTTTACTTCATTACCTAAATGTAACACTAGCTTAGCCAAGTGGAGCCATACTTTCTGAAACATTGGTGTGTTAGAAATTGGGAATGGGAAACTTGTAGGGCATCTATTATATATTTAAATATAGCTATCCTTCATGCTTAATTATGGTCTAACTTCTTGGAAATGAGTGGTCCTTATTAGGTCTGTCAAGTACCAGTTTTTCTTTGTCTTTATTTGTTTGGCCAAATATTCTTTTAAAGTCTCCCTAAAAATATCAGTAGGTGAGACAAAGAAGATTAGGTGGTCCACCTCTGAGTCCATTTCTATATAAATGATATTTAAAAGTTTAAAACCAAATAGTTGGAGAGCTGAAGCATACAGCTGTAAAGCTGAACAAATTTGCTGTCTTTTCACATCTTAAAAAATGTTTTTTGTTGAAATCATGAGCATTATTCTAATTTACAAATTCTTGATTTCATAAAACCTTCTGTAAAGGTTTTGTGTTTTTTAATTGATGGAAATATTTTAATTTAATTGCATATGACTAAATGTTGAATTTTGGTGACTGTCAGATTAAAAACACACTGCTGCTGCTACTGCTGCTAAGGCGCTTCAGTCGTGTCTGACTCTGTGCGACCCCATAGACGGCAGCCCACCAGGCTCCCCCGCCCCTGGGATTCTCCAGGCAAGAACACTGGAGTGGGTTGCCATTTCCTTCTCCAGTGCATGAAGGTGAAAAGTGAAAGCGAAGTCGCTCAGTCTTATCCGACTCGTAGCGACCCCACGGACTGCAGCCTACCAAGCTCCTCCGTCCATGGGATTTTCCAGGCAAAAGTACACTAGAATTCCTTAAAGATAAATGGATTTTAGTTCTGTAATCCTTTGAACATTGTTTACCTTGTCATCACAATTAAATATCATTTATTTGTTACAAAATTAGCAATTCTCATAGACTTTATTAAAAGAAAACTATATAGAATCTGAAGAGATAGAAACGGTCTTGTAAAATATGAAAGTGTACTGTAGGTGTAGACTTGAGTCCAAAAATGATTTTTATCCTGCAAATATGTGCTTTTACTGAATATTGTAATGGTACTTTACACTAAAATGTCTGTTTATCTCTTACTTAAAATTATAAAAGTACTCAGTGTATTAAATATATTGAATACAGCATCCTGGATTTCTTAGGCAAGTTACTTAAAACCTTATTTCTTAGTCGCCTTATCTTTAAAATGGGAGACTAATATTACTTACCTCACAGGGTTGTTGTGAAGATTAAATGGATAGTGCTTGACACATAGGAGCTTTCCAGGTGGTTCAGTGGTAAAAAAAAAAAAATTTGCCTGCCATTGCAGGAGGAGGAGGAGATGCGGGTTTAATCCCTGGGTCAGGAAGATCTCCTAGAGGAGGAAATGGCAACCCACTCTAGTATTCTTGCCTGGTAAATCCTAGGGACAGAGGAGCCTGGTGGGCTACAGTCCATGGGATTGCAGAGTCGGACATGACTTAGCGACTAAGTGTGCATTCACGCTTGACCCATAGTGTTAAATAAGTGTTTGCTTTAAAAAAAAAAAAAGCAAAATTAGGGAATAAGGTAAAGTAAAATAAAAATAATAAAGGATCATGTTATACATTCTGTTTTATATTTCCACATGAAAATATATTGTGAATAACTATATTAGAAGATATCCTTTAGTAACAACTTGTTCAATGGTTTACATAGTTATTGCTCATTTTCTACATTTTTATTGAATGCTCATTTTATACCAAATACTAGGTATGTAAAAGGCAACAACAAAAGACAAGATCCCTTCTCTTGTGATGCTTGCAATGTAGTGGAAAAAGCAGATGAGTAAATTATATTGTGTTAGAGGAAGAATGGGGTACTAGATGAGCATGTATGAGCTGTATCTAACTTAGGTGTTGGGGCTTGAGGAAGCTTTCTGGAGGAGAGGGAAGAGGAAGTGTGTTTGAGGCAGAAGGAATGCTATGTTTTGGAGAAGGCAATGGCACCCCACTCCAGTACTCTTGCCTGGAAAATCCCATGGACAGAGGAGCCTGGTGGGCTGCAGTCCATGGGGTCGCTAAGAGTCGGACACGACTGAGCGACTTCACTTTGACTTTTCACTTTCATGCATTGGAGAAGGAAATGGCAACCCACTCCAGTGTTCTTGCCTGGAGAATCCCAGGGACGGGGAACCTGGTGGGCTGCCATCTATGGGGTCGCACAGAGTCGGACTGAAGTGATTTAGCAGCAGCAGCAGGCTTTAATTTCTTCATTGTCCTCATTATCTTCCCAGGCAAGCACTGTAATCCAGAAGAGGTTTTGAGAACCAGGGCTGAACTCAGGAATGAAGGCCCTGGGGCTAAGAGAAATGAAAATACAATGTCCCAGGTGAAACTGGTATTTGTTCAGTCTCTAAGTTGTGTCCTACTCTTTGTGACCCTGTGGACTGCAACATGCCAGGCTTCCCTGTCCTCCACTATCTCCTGGATTTTGCTCAAATTCTTATCTATTTCGTTGATGATGCCATCCAACTATCTCATTCTCTGTCACCCCCTTCTCCTACTGCCCTCAGTCCTTCTTAGCCTCAGGGAATTTTCCAATGAGTTGTCTCATCACATCAGGTGGCCAAAGTATTGGAGCTTCAGCATAAGTCCTTCCAGTGAATATTCAGGGTTGATTTACTTTAGGATTGACTAGTTTGATCTCCTTGCTGTCCAAGGGACTCTCAAGAGCCTTCTCCAGCACCACAATTCCAAAGCATCGATTCTTGGTGCTTAGCCTTCTTTATGATCAATTGTCACATCCAAACACAGCTACTGGAAAACCTTAGCTTTGACTAATCGGACATTTGTTGGCACGATGATGTCTCTGCTTTTTAATACCCTGTCTAGGTTTGTAATAGTTTTCCTTCCAAGGAGCAAGCATCTTTTAATTTCATGGCTGCAGTCACCATCCACAGTGATTTTTGGTCCCCAAGAAAACCTGTCACTGTTTCTACTTTTTCCCCACCTATTTGCCATAAAGTGATGGGACTGGATGCCATGATCTTAGCTTTTTGAAAGTAGTGTGGAAAATGAAATTTAAAGTTTGCAAAAGGACAAGTTCAGAAGGCCTAGGAAGAAAGGCACCACCCTTATGGGAGACAGTGGGATTACAAATGAAGATCAAAAACTGAAGTTACATTTAATTTAGTTTAAGAAAGGATATTAAGAGGCGGAGACTACTTTTGGAGTCACAGAAATAGACACACTGAAACAACAGACACTTGTATGTTTTCTCTTTGTCTTTCTCTGTCTTGCCCTTTTTTTCAGTTTATAGCATTAAATCAGTTGAATTTGAGGATGGGGACTGTACCTTTTCACTCTGTGTCTAGTGTCAGGCACATAGTGAGGACTCAATAAACATTTGTTGAATGAATAAACTCTTTTATAGCCTTATGCATTTATAAGATACTTTTCCACTTATTGTCTTCTCTAGTATCATTAGTCTTTCCCTCTTTATAGAGTAATCCTCAGGCTTAAACATATTCCAGTCTAACCTGTGTCTGTTGTTGGCATTCAAAAATACATCATTTGAAAATTTTTGAGCTTTTCAGTGATTCTTTGAAGTTATTTTTTTGTAAGAATTAGCAGAACTTTATTAGCCTTTGCCCTACTTCATTTTGGTCTCAAAGGCCAAACTTGCCTGTTACTCCAGATATGTCTTGACTTTCTACTTTTGCATTCCAGTCCTCTAAGATGAAAAGGACATCTTGTTTTGGTGTTAGTTCTAGAAGGTCTTATAGGTCTTCATAGAACTGTTCAACTTCAGCTTCTTTGGCATTAGTGACTGGGGCATAGACTTGGATTACTGTGATATTGAATGGTTTGCCTTGGAAACAAACTGAGATCATTCTGTTATTTTTGAGACTGCACCCAAGTGCTGCATTTCATACTCTTTTGTACTGTATCTTGCTCTTTGGAAGAAAAACCATGACAAACCTAGATACCATATTAAAAAGCAGAGACATCACTTTGCCAACAAAGGTCCATATAGTCAAAGCTATAGTCAAAGCTATGGTTTTTCCAGTAGTCACGTACAAATGTGAGAGCTGGGCCGTAAAGAAGGCTGAGTGCCAAAAAATGTTGCTTTTGAACTGTGTTGTTGGAGAAGACTCTTGAGAGTCCCTTGGGCTGCAAGGAGATCAATCAGTCCTAAAGGAAATCAACCCTGAATATTCATTGGGAGGATTGATGCTGAAGCTGAAGCTCCGATACTTTACCCACCTGATGGGAAGAACCAACTCATTGGAAAATACACTAATGCTGGGAAAGATTGAGGGTAGGGGGAGTAGGGGGCAACAGAGGATGAGATGGTTGGATGGCATCACTGGCTCAGTAGACATGAATTTGAGCAAGCTCAGGGAGATGGTGAAGGACAGAGAGGCCTGGTGTGCTGCAGTCCATGGGGTTGTAAAGAGTCAGATGCTACTGAGTGACTGAACAATGACAACAAGAATTAATACATTTATTATACTGCCTCCTATTCCAACTACTGTGTCTTTCCATTTATTCAGTTTTCTTTTGTGTCTTCTGCAATGGTCTAAGTTTATTCTTTGATAATTTGTATTTTTGTTACTGTTGTGTGTAGAATATGTTCAGATTTTCTAACAGCTAGCATAAAAGAAAATTACTGAATTTTCTATATTTGTGTTTAGCTACCTAATTGAGAAGGAAATGGCAACCCACTCCAGTACTCTTGCCTGGAAAATTCCATGGACTGAGGAGGCTGGTAGGCTACAGTCCATGGGGTCGCAAAGAGTCAGCCATGACTGAGCGACTTCACTTTCACTTTCACCTAACTGAACTCTGCTTATTTCTAGTAGTTTTTCAGTTGTTTCTTACATATTCTTGGTAGATAATTGACCCTTTTGTAAGTAAAACTTTTTATATCTTTTTGTCTTGCTGAATTGACTATAACAATGTTAAATTTAGTGGTAAATCTGGTATCTATCTTTAAAGGCATTTCCTTTAGGTTTCACTGTTTTGTTTTGTTTTTTTCCTTGACTCTTTCTTCAATACTCTGACTCTTTGACATCCTTCTTTAGATCTTCTGCTAATTTTTTTTCTCACCTGCCTCCTGATCATTGATACCTTGAATGTGTTCCTTGCCAACAGTTTTGTCTTCAGCTACCTTCGCTCTTACAGAATCTATACACTTAATCTAAGTAATGCCATTCATCACTGGGACTTCAAATATTACTTATACACCATAGGTTTCCAGCTCTTTATCTCTAATTCCTATGTACCAGTTTTATGTTTCTAGTGTACTATATAACTTGTATAACTTTTTTCCCTTCTTAATCAGGCTTTCAATAAGTTCCATGCATATAGTACATATAGTGATGAACAAGAAAGACTTTGTCCCTGTATTTATGGAGTTTACAGTCTAGCGGGGAAGACAGGCATTCAAGAAGTAATGAAAAGCTGTGAAAATAGAGTGAAGAAATGAGATACTATGACAGAATTACCACAGAATACTATACTAAAGGGGCTATGGAAGATCATTATCTGAATCAGTGACATTAAAGCTGAGATGTAAGGGAATGGAAAAGAGAGTGAGAAAGTCTCCAGGCAGCAGAAATGGTATTTGCAGAGGCTTTCAGGTTTGAAGGAATATGACATGCTTAAGGTCCTGGAAGAAGGGAAGTATGGCTATATTGGAAGAGATAGTGTTTGAGTGATGAGACATAAGGCCAGAGGATAGGGAGAAAACAAAACTGGTTAAGTGTTTTATTAACTGTTCATTCTGTACCAAGTCCTGTGCTAAGTTTGGGGGATGCAGCAGGAACAAACCAGGCAAAATTTCCTGTTCTAATGGAACTTTCACTCTTTCGGGGGACACAGACAACAGACGAGGTAAGCAAGTAACATGAACAAATAACATATGGTATGTTAGATAGTGGTATGTGCTGAGGAGGGAGAAGAAAGGTAAAGGGATAAAGAGTAGTTTGAGAGGCCTTCATTGCAGAGGAAAACTGAAGTAAATTTCAAGCAGAGGTTAACAATGAGAGCAAGTGTTGAAGCAGTTTGCCTGGTAAGTTCGAGAGCAGCAAAGAGGAGTTGGAGTAGAGTGAGTGAGGGTGTCAGTAGTGGGAAATGAGGTGGTGTGGGGCCTTTATCTTCTGACTTTACTGAGTGAAATAGGAAGCCATCAGAGGGCTTTAACAGAGAAGTGATATGATCTGTAAGGATGCCATGTTTTGCCATTTAATGGGCACACTGTTCACACAGAATTCACTTTAGAGTCATGCAGTGGTGTATTCCTGATCTGATGTGTATTTTAAAAGAATCACTCTTGGCTGTTGGGTTGGAGATGGACTGCAGGGGGAACTAAGGTAGATACAAAGAGGTAATTAGGAAACTTATCATAATTTAGGTAAGAGATGATGGTGGCTTAAATTAAGGTGGAAGCAATGTAAAATGATCAAATTCTGAATATATTGGATGGTAGAGTTGTAAGGATTTACTTGTTGATTTGAATATGAGGCTGAAAAGAGAGAATAGTACTTAAACTATCTAGAAGTGTGGAGTTAACCATTGATTGAAATGAGGGAAGACTTCATGGGGGGCAAATACTTAAAAGCTTGGCTTTGGACATAAGTTTGAAATACCTGTTAGACATTCAAGTGGAAATGCAGAGCAGGACATTGGGTATACGTGTCTAAAGAGAGAAATGTGGACTAGATAGTTACATGTGGGAATCATCAGAATTTAAAGTATTTTTCTTTAAATACTATCGATAGTATTTAAAGAAAAAACTTTTTTAAAAGTACTGTGGACACTGATCTATAACCTCCTTTTTCACATAACAGGCTTAAGGACCAGGTTGAGGATTTGGGACTTTTATTCTGAGATAGCACAAGCCATGAAAAGTTTAAACTAGAGATGTCTATTTGTATTTTGGGGGCTACTGTGGAGAAAATGAAGGCAAAAGCAGCTGGTGAGTTTTACAATGGGACAACTGTAAGGCTGGGTTCAGTGAGGATTGTCAAACAGAGTATCTACATGTGACCTCTTCATGAGGGTTGGGCTTCCTCAAGCCTGGAGACTGAATCAGAGAGGAAGCATCTGAAGAGCAAGCATTCCCAAGACCAAGGCAGAACCACAAGTCATGTACCCATTGCCTCTGCTGTGCTCCCCTTGTTACAAGCAAGTCAGTATAACCAGCCTAAATTGAAGGAGAGAGGAATTGGACTTCTCCTACTGGGAGGAAATATCAAACTCCCATTGTAGAAAAGTATATGGTGTGAGAAACTTTTTAGCTATCTTTGGAAAATGGCATCTTTCAGAGAAAGAAATAGCACAGCTCAAGATGTATTTAAGAGGTGGACTTAATAGGGCTTGAGGAATGGTTAAGAGATGAAAGAGGAATCAAATATTCATTTATTTTACAAATATTTAAGAGACTGTCATATGACTAATACTCTTCTGAGATGGTTCTGAGAACTTGAGTGCATGGTGATGCCATTTACTCATTTGAAAAACTGCAGAGAGAGAGACTGAAATGATTAAGTTCAATTGGAATATATTGAGTTTGAGATGCCTGTGAAAGGGCATCCTAGTGGAGATTTCAGGAGGCAGTTGAATATAATGCATCTGGAATATAGCGGGCAGAATTAGTAGAATAAATTTGAGAATTGTAAGCTTAAGGTGAGAGAAAATAAAGAACTTAGAACGTCCCTGCGAAATATCAATATATAATGGCCAGCTAAATATTTAGGAAATATTTAACCTAAATATTTAGAAAATATTTAGATAATTTCCTAAAGGAAATCAGTCCTGATTATTCATTGGAAGGACTGATGCTGAAGCTCCAATACTTTGGCCACCTGATGCGAAGAACTGACTCACTGGAAAAGACCCTGATGCTGGGAAAGATCGAAGGCAAGAGGTGAAGGGGATGACAGAGAAGGAGATGGTTGGATGGCATCACCGACTCGATGGACATGGGTTTGAGCAAGGTCTGGGAGTTGGTGATGGACAGGGAAGCCTGGTGTGCTGCAGTCCATGGGGTCACAAAGAGTTGGACAAGACTAAGCAACTGAACTGAATGGCCAGCTAGAGGAGAAAAAATTGAAAAAGGTGACTGAAGAACAGCAGCCAGAAAGGAGAAAGAAAACCAGGGATAATGATACCAAATCTTAGTGATGAGAGTGTTTATTAGAGAAATGCAAATCAAACTATAATGACTTCACACTGGTCAGAATGGCCATCTTTAAAGTTTATAAATAATAAATGCTGGAGAGGCTATAGAGAAAAGGGGACCGACCCTCTTAACACTGTTGGTGGGAATGTAAATTGGTGTAAGTTAGTATGGAGAGCAGTATGGAGGTTCCTCAAAAAACTGAAAGTAGAGTTGCCATATGATCCAGCAATCCCACTCCAGGGCATATATCCAGACAAAACTGTAATTTGAAAAGATCCAGGTACCCCATGTTCATAGCAGCACTGTTTATGATAGCCAAGACATGGAAACAACCTAAATGTCTATCAATAGACAAACAACGGATAAAGAAGATATGGTCTGTGTGTTCTTGTGTGTATATAAACACATAATGGAATATTAGCCATAAAAAGAATGAAATAATGCCATTTACAGCAACAAGGATGAACCTACAGATTATCATACTAAGTGAAGTAAGTAAGATAAAGACAAATACCATATTATATCACTTATTTGTAGAATCTAAAATAGGACAAAAACATACCTATGAAACAGAAACAGAGTCAAGACATAGAGAACAGACTTGTGGTTGTCACAGGGGAAGGGGATAGGGAAGGAAGGATTGGGAATTTGGGATTAAGCAGATACAAACTAATACACACACACACATACATACATACATACATACATACATACATACAGGATAGATAAATAAAAAAGAACTACTGTATAGCACGGGCTTTCCCGGTGGCTCAGAGGTTAAAGCGTCTGCCTCCAATGCGGGAGACCCGGATTCGATCCCTGGGTCGGGAAGATCCCCTAGAGAAGGAAATGGTAACCCACTCCAGTATTCTTGCCTGGAGAATCCCATGGACGAAGAAGCCTGGTAGGCTACAGTCCACGGGGTCGTAAAGAGTCGGACACGACTGAGCAACTTCACTCACTCACTGTATAGCACAGGCAACTATGTTCAATATTCTGTGACATAATGGAAAAGAATATGAAAAACATTGTATGCATAACTAAATCATTTTGCTGTACAGCAGAAATTAGCATTGTAAGTCAGTAAAAATTTTTTTACTTCAGTAAAATTTTTTTTAAAAGATGTTCATTTTCTTTAACAATCCAGAGGTCATTTGGAGACTATATAAGAGAATGTATTTTTATGTATAAGAATTTACCTATAAAAGGAATTAAAAAAAAATCATAATGGAAATATGCAGCCTAGAGAGAGACATGGCTAAATAATAATAACATAGTTGATTATTTAATTGTTTATTATATTAACAGTTAGTAACATGTTGTAGAGAAGGAAAAAGCTCTGATTTGGGAAACTATAGATTTGAGTTTTAGTGTCTTCTCTCACTCTCCTGGTAGTTCCTGAGGTAATAGATCCTTAGATAAGAAATTGGACGTTGCCAATGAAATAGGAATAAAATAAAAATGATTAGGTTGGTGCAGGTGAGTTCGTGACTGTGTATTTGGGAAGTTAAAGTTGTTTGTTATGTCAGAAGAAGGGTCAGGTGAAGTGTATCTTTCATTCCTCTCAGTTCTAGGGTCACATAAGCTATGTGATTCCTGTGTGCTCAGTCATGTCTGACTCTTTGCGACCCCATGAACTGTAGCCCACCAGACTCCTCTGTCCATGGGATTTTCCAGGCAAGAATACTGGAGTGGGTTGCCATTTCCTTCTCCAGTGGGGACTATTTTATTTCATATGGATAATCTGCAAAAATATCCTTAGAATATACTTTAAAATATAACCGCATACATTGATTGAAGACAAAATGATGTAGTGAAAAATAACCTGGACTGCGAATAGAGTCACAGAGGGTGGATTTAATTCTGATTTTGAAAATTAGTTTTGTAACCTTAGGCAGATTGCTTCATGATGTGTAAAGTGAAGAGGCTTTTGTTGGATGACTTTAATTGGCCCTTCTTGCTATAACATTCCGCATTTCCATAAGAACTCTCTCTGAGAAAAGTTTTAGTGACTAAAGAATAACCCTTGTATTATCTACAGGGTCCCGAAGTAGATGCTGAACTAATGTGGTGTTTTGTTTATGTGTTTGTTATTTCTGCTCTTTTACTTATCAGTCACCCCTAAAGTGAAGTTACTTTTGTGGGTTTTATTTCAGGTGCCCTAATGCATGAGTTGTCAAATGATGGTGCCCGCAGACAGTTCGAATTTTACTTGGAAGAAATGATCCTGCCTCTCATGGTAGCCAGTGCCCAGAGCGGGGAGCGCGAGTGCCACATAGTGGTGCTCACGGACGACGATGTTGTTGATTGGGATGAAGAGTATCCACCGCAGATGGGAGAAGAGTATTCACAAAGTATGTGCTGTGGCGTATTTTCTCTCTCTTAAATCACCACAGATTTCCTCTTTATTGTTTATAATATTGATTAAAGGACAGTTTTTATAAAGAAAGTTTTCTGAACTCTTTCTTATACCAGGAGTGGACAAACTACAGCCTGTGGGCCAAATCCAGCCTTTTGCCTGTTTTTATAAATTAAGTTTCATGTATTGTCTATGGCTGCTTTCGCGCTACAATAGCTGAGATGAGTAGTTGGAATGAAGACCGCATGGCTAGCAAAGCCCAAAGTATTTACTGTATGGCCCTTTACAGAAAAAATGTATTCACCCATATCATGCATAGAAATGGTTTGCTCTTTGTTGCATATCCAGACCTTAGTTGGTTTTTTTTTTTTTGGCATTTAGAAGCATCCAAGAGAAATAGATCCTGGAATAGTAGATAATGAAAAATAAAACTGTTTCTTATAGAGATGAATTTTTATTTGTATATAAAATGAGAAGCTTCAACTCACTGATTACAAAGATGACTTTAAGTTCTAAGACATTCCTTTTTTAATGTCACATGCGTTCTTGGAGAATACATGACCCTTCTGAAAGCTTTGTGGAACTTTAGGTATTTTTGGTCAAAACAGCACATCTTGAGCAGCAGTGACTTTTTTCTTACTGTACTTCTAAACTTCTAATTAGAACCTTTGTTTTTTTTTTTTTTTTCTGTTAGAAAGTGTATCTCATATTGATTTTGTTTGTTTGAATGTTTGTTTTTGGTGAGCCCAATATAGTATTTTTGAACAGTTCCATAGATTGAGAAAAAATTACTGGTAAAAGAATGATTCGAGAACAGGATTTATATGGAGTATTAGAATCCTTTAAGCTCTGGTTTTTCCATTTTATTTACCCTTTCCTAAAAATAAAGCAGACTTCCAAGTGGTATGCTTTTTTAATTTTAATTCTAAAGATTTTCAGATGATTATTTCAACACAGAGTATGGTAGTAGTTTTCAGAATTTACATTTGAGACGTTTCCTTTGCATGATAACACTTGAATGAGTACTGTGATTCTTTTGTGGACAGTTGCAGTAATAAAATGTTGCTGTTTCCTCATTCCTAGGCTTTTTGCTGACCATGGTTTTCTATAATATGTGGAATAAAAAGTTGAGCTTTAGTTTTCAGAAAGTTTGACTTCAAGAGAGGAGGGTCAACCATAGAGCACAGAAATGACACTATAGTGATAGAGGAATAATATTAGACCTGGCTTTTCCTTTTTAGTTATTGAGCTTTTCATTTCAGTGTTTTTTGTTTTTTTTTGTTGTTGTTGTTGTTTCTTTTCTTGAACTTTGAAGTTTAAAAGGACTGGAAACATTTTTATTTAATTTGTCTAAATACATTTCATTTTATGCCAAGATGTTCCAACCTAAAGAAGATAACATTTGAGGAGACAAGAGATAGCCTATCTCTTCAGGCTGATTTTCCTAAGAGTGACATACACCACCCATTCTGAAATGTCAAAAAATCTTTATCTTAAAATATCAGTAATCTTAAGGATGTAGTAATAATCACAACTTTTACCCCATGAATAGCTTCTGTATACGTTTTTTCCTTTTATTGGCTCTTAAACCAGCATGTTTGGTTTGTGAGTTTGTTTTTCTTTTTTTGAAAAAACCTTTGCAGTTCACCTTTTAAGGGAGATAACTCCACCTGAAAGAGAGAAGGCGAGGAAGGTCCGTCAGTCTAACTCCCTGAAGTGCCCAGCACATTTGGAAGACTCAACATGTTGTCAGTGGAGTGTCTGTCCTTTGCAAAACCAGTTTGCTCTAAACAGACTAACCTAGGCAGAACATGCTCGAATCTGCCATTTTTAACATCAGTATTAAATGGGGCTGTTCGCCTGAATGGAAAACAATTTGTGGGGAGGGTCTTTGCCTTTTGGGGGAATTATTAATAGTTGCTCAATCCATGAAATGTAAGATGTATCCATTTTGTACTTTCTGACAAGGCAGTTTTTTCCCCTCCAGATGAGGCCTTGTAG
This sequence comes from Bubalus bubalis, assembly GCF_019923935.1. Taxonomy (NCBI): domain Eukaryota; kingdom Metazoa; phylum Chordata; class Mammalia; order Artiodactyla; family Bovidae; genus Bubalus; species Bubalus bubalis. The sequence goes on along the minus strand of NC_059172.1, from coordinate 46,158,249 downwards.
GTATCCTAGCAAAGTCTTTTACTTTGCCTGCTTGATAATGATGTGATACTGATACCTTTTTTTGATTCTCTTTATTTGAAGAAATTGGGGCAGACCCCATTCCAGTGTCTGTGTATGATATATCTTTCAGAAGGAGAGTCTTCCTATGGATTGGGTTACCTGATTGGTTATTAAAGCTTTTCTTGTTTCATCTTATGTAGACATTTGCTTCTATATTAACTGTACTGAATTGTCCTGTCATGTTGGCTAGTCATCTTTGGCATCACTGCATCCATTATTTGGGCTTTTAGGGTTGTCAGGCCCCTTTGATGATCAAGATAAATAACCTTGAGTCATCTCTAAGTACTTTGATTTTAATAAAATATTTTTGTCTCTTTGTTTCCAGTTATTTATAGCACAAAATTATATAGATTTTTCAAGTACATTGAAAACAGAGATGTGGCCAAATCAGTTTTGAAGGAGAGGGGTCTTAAGAAGATTAGACTGGGAATAGAAGGTAAGACATTTTCACTTTTTTTATTTATTAATTATCTTTTGGAACCAGCAAGGTTTAAAAGCTGGATCCCATTGAGATTATATTTTGAATATTTTGAGAAAATTTCAGACAAATGATTACAGAATGCTCATGCAGTAAACACATAAATAACAAAAGTCAGCTTTCTTTATCTGAGAAGAGAAATAGAAGGCCCTTAAAAATTAGTATTTATTCTATAAGATTCTCTAGCAATATAGAGATATGAATTTGTCTTTTCTGCCATCACTCTACTTAATGCATTTTTTACCAAGCCCATGTAGTGTGTTTGGCACACGTGTGTATACTCCCGTAAGAGATGACAGGACTCTTTGCCTGATAGTAATTGTGATCATAGCCCAACAGAACTAAAATCTAGTACTTTTTTGAAAATTCATGTAAAAACTGGTGGTGGTGGTTTAGCCACTAATTTTCCAAGATTTTATCTGGAAAATCCTATGGTCAGAGGAGCCCGGCGGGCTACAGTCCATGGGTTGCAAGGGTTGGACACGACTTAGCAACTAAACAACCAGCACCACTCTTTTTACATGAATTTTCAGAAAGTATTAGATTTTAGTTCTGTTGGGCTGTGATCACAATTACTATATGTCTTAAGGTGTCTTAAGGTATGATAATAGCTTATTTTCAAATTGAATTGAATGTCCATGTACTTCATCTTACTTAAATGCAAACTTTTTAGACTGCTTTTTACCTTGTGATTTAAATGAACTTTTACAGATGCTACTCTCAGATCCTTCTTTTATTTTAAAGTGCCCTTACTAAAAACAAAATATCTTCCTTGGCCTAGAGTAATGAGTAAAGGTTCTGGAGCCAGATTGCTTGAGTTCAAAGCCTATGATTTAATAGCTGTATGACCTTGGACAAGGCACTTTACTTCTTTTTGCCTTTGTTTTCTCATCTAAAATGAGAGTATTAATACATACATTATAGGGTCACTGTGAGTGTAGAATGAGTTAATCCATGAAGAACACTTTAAATAGGGCCTAGCACATAGTACTTTCTGTGTCTGTGATGGTGATTACAAAGATTACGGTATTCAGATCAGTGATCAGATGAGCTGTTGGAGATGAAGATGAGGGACTCCTGAGACATACAGGGAAGAATTACCAGAAATGAGGTCTTTGCAGGAAGGGGAGGGGTGGAAATTTGGGGTTTAAAAAGAGGGCACATTAGCTTCACCAGTCTATGTCCTCTTCTGTCATTTTGCAAACAGTGAGTTTTAGCTGCTTGGTTTCAAAGTTAAAGAGACTGTAACTGGAGGGGGAATTACTTTAGCAGGCCCCTAGCAGGTATTTGAACTGATAACAAGTGGGTTGGAACTGTGTTTAAAAAAGCCTGATACACTGTGCTAAGGAGTATGGACCTTCCCCTTTAAGCATGAGGAAACCATTGGTAGTTCTAAAGCAAAGATGTAATATTATTATTATACTTGTGTTAAGAAAAAAAAAAAAAGTGATTCAGTGTGGAGAAGAGATTGGAATACAATGAGATGGGAATTTAAGGACGTTCTAATAGTCCTGGAGCAATCAGGGACAAGGGAATAGAGAAAGGGAAACCTTTCTGACCTCTAGAGCTGCCCTTCAGATGGTAATTGGAAGTATGAAACGAAGAAGACATTCTATAGGTCTTTAGAAGATGTTTAGTCCTGCTTGCCCCTGTGCCTCCCTCACCTCAACCACACACCCACACCCACACACACACACACACACACACTCTCCACACATGGCTAAATATACTAGCTGCCAGTGATGCCTGCATAACAAACTCCTATGCAGGAATCCTTAATTGAACCCTGACTGTGTGAGGCCTATGTGGATTTTTTTTCTGATTTTAACAGTGGCCCATAGGCCAAATCCAACCCAGTACATATTTTTTATAAATCAAGTTTTCTTGTAACATAGACATACTCATTAATTTATGCATTGTCTGTGGCTGATTTCATTTTATTATGGCATAGTTGAATAGGTGTGATAAAGACCATATGGCCCACACACCTGTCTAGCCCTTTACAGACCATGTTTTCCAGTACTTGGTCTAAACTAGCAATTCATGCTAGTAGGAAAGAGAAGGAACTTGTGATAGCATCTAAGGAAAGTATATCTTTAGACAAACTGCCGTATTGGTAAATGACTGAAATGTTCCTAAGACTGGGATGGTTGTTACCAGTTGTTACTCTTCAGTGACTATGATCTAAGAGAAGGAAGATGTATAATTACTGGGAAAGCTGTGTCTACTGAAAAAAAAGTGTTGCACAACTTGGAAGTTCAGAATTATGTTTTATTTAGTGGCCTTACTTTCAATTGTAGCCTTGGATATAGCCTCTCAGATAGCCCTGAGAAACTGTTCCAAGGAGGTAAGGGAGGAGCTGGCATATGTAGGAGTTTTAACTGGGAGAAGAGAAAACAATGATCAAAAGATTACTGCTAATCACAAAAAGCAGACATCTCAAGTATTGATTTTAGTGCCTCTCTACCTTTAGGGAAATGCAGAAGTCTGGGCTTGTTGAAATTATTCCTTTGATACACATCTTAACTATCTAGGGCTATTTTTCCACCCTGAATTCCCCTCAGGGGCACCCTTGGGTCGGGGGTGGGCTGCAGGGGCAGATGACTTGATGGCCACCACATTTCTATTTACTGAAATGGCAGGCAACTTTTTTTTCTGGTCCATGCTACTTTGGAATTGCCAGTCTGAATGAACTTGATTGTTCATAGTAGTAACATTTAAATGATATAGAGGTTAAAATATTGGCTTTGTTGACCTAGACACAGAAATACCTGGAATCAGTGAAGCTGGAGATCGCTACAGCTTCTTGCCACTTAAACAGTAAAAAGGAAAGAAAAAACCCAAAATGATGTAAAGATGAGATTTAGGTTTAAAGAAAGTAGAAGGCTTATATGGCAGTAAATTGCAGGCCCTGAGGCCAAATAATTGTGGGGGAAGGGATCAGGGATATCAAGGGTGCACAACCAGAGCCCATGATACACTGGATTACTTCCCATTGTGTTAGGGACCCAGCCCCACCATGCTCTCTGAAAGTTTTTCTGGTGGTTGGTGGGAAGTTTTGTGAATTATATCAGTAGGATTTCAATTTCTTGCTGTTGAACTAATGACCAAAGAGAATATTGGTTTCCTTCTTTATTTTAATCTATGTTTTGTTCAAGAACTAGAGTAACCCTCTTTAGGTTAAATTGAATGAGGAATGTGGGGACCTGTGTGTGTGTGTGTGTGTGTGTGTGTGCGCGCGCGCGCGCATGCACGTGCGCATAGGTGTGTGTATGCACATCCTGTTTTTAAAAACTTCTCTCCTTCAGGTTATCCTACCTACAAAGAAAAAGTAAAGAAAAGGCCTGGGGGCCGCCCCGAAGTGATTTACAACTATGTCCAAAGACCCTTTATTCGAATGTCTTGGGAGAAGGAAGAAGGAAAGAGCCGGCACGTAGACTTTCAGTGTGTTAAGAGTAAATCTATCACCAACCTTGCCGCCGCTGCCGCAGACATTCCCCAGGACCAGCTGGTAGTCATGCATCCGACTCCGCAAGTGGATGAGCTGGATATTCTACCCATCCATCCCCCTTCTGGCAACAATGACCTCGATCCTGACGCACAGAATCCAATGCTGTGACAGTGATGTTTCTTGAAACCATAGCATGCTACTCTTCACAGTGACGCTGTACTCTCCTCATCCTGCACTGCAAGGCCACGCTCTTCATTGCGAGATGCACAGAACGATGTTTAGGATATTGCAGTGTAGGCTTTTTTTAAAGACCAAAGGTAGCTGAATGGTTTTTTAAATGAGTACAACTCTAGCATCTTGAGGTTCCAGTTATATAAATGTATTTGTTTACCAGTAGGTTTGTGAAATGGGTTCTTTGTATGGGGGACAGTCCTTTTTCACACATCTAGATCTTTCCAGAAGTGGTGGAAATTGGCAGCTGGGGTACTTTGTCTAGATTGATATTCATCACACCCCAGATAAAATGTAGAACATTATATAGTTGCACTTTATAAATGGTGGTTAAGTGGAACTGTTCAAGCCATTTTTATAGTTGTGATGCACAATATAATTTAAGTAAGTGCTTCTATCAAAGTATTCCTTCAGTAAAATGTATATAGTTTGCTGCCCATGATGAGCAAAAAATGAGTATCACTGGGCTTATTTGAATGATGAGGATGAGATTCAACCATATCTTATCAGTTATCTCAGTGCCGTTTTCATCCTTTTCAAGTGTCACATGCAGGGAGTGTGAACATCAGAGGTGGGTTATTATCCGGTCTGCCTTACCCTTAATCTGTTCACAGATATTTATTTACTAATGATTTTTTTGAAAGTTATGGGATAGGAAAATGAAGTGTTGCTCTTCATTTACTAAATGATTGTAAACTCGTTTTTCATCAAAATAAAATTCCATTGTTTTAATGTTTCTGATCTTTATAACCATCTTGACCAGATTTTCAGTCTTGTATTTTGCAGATTTCCTGTTTTATTGGTGTCAGTATAATTAGAAACCAGGAAGTAGCTCAAGGAACTCCCGTTTGATATATGTGTGATGAGGCACTTATATTCTCCACTAACTATAAAATATACTATAAATCCAAAACATCATTATAGCTGAAAAGGGAATATTTTCTAGTACAACCGGATACGAAGATATAAAGTACTTTTACTAGGTTCTATAGTAACCTTAAGTTTCAGAGCCAAATTCTGATACTAGTTCAGTGCTTTCTTCATTATACTATGCTGTTCTGCCAAGCAAATTGTTCATGCATGTTTTTGTTTTGTTTCTTAATATTTTGTGACTCAGTTCAAGAAGAAATCAGAAGTATTTAGATGCTTTCAGTCTGGGTTCACTTAATGTCTGAAGCCATACAACTGGTAATAGAGAGGAGTTGTATTAGAGGAGCCAGTTTGTTCTGTCTAATCTTGAGTTTGTAATTTCAGAGGACTTGAAGTTTGTGTTTAAGCAGTAATATCGTTGTTCTCACAGAAACTAAAATTACAGTACAGCTAAACAAGTGACACAGGAAAATTATGTATGTCCTAGAATTTTTATGAAAACCAGAAAGGCACTGTAAATGTTTTTGGTGTGGATTGTCCATAAACACCCACCATGGAAAATCAATGATCTAGCCCTATAGCATTTTTTCCTTAATTATTTGAAATGTGAACAATATTTATAGAACAAGGGAAACATTTATTAAAAATATTTAACTAATACATTATACTTTAACCCATATTTATAGTAAAGGATTCTTACAAGGAAGAATAAACGGTTTTATGATACAATTAGTATAAGAAATATCCACATGGGGAACTTCTTTGTAGTGTAAAAACACCATACATCTGAAATGACCATTTGCATATAAAAGCTACCAATGATGCTTCTGTGCACAATGATTAAAAAATTCAACACAAACAGAATCCAAAATATACAATTAATGCAAGCTATCCACAGCTAGCCCAATAATCAATGATGAGGAAACACTGGAGCAGGCTTTAGTTCCACTTTTTCTGAAGTTACACATAGTTAATATTGACTTGTATCAATGGCTCTGAGATGGCTTTTATGAAGACAGTACATAAAAGCTGTTCTCTCCTTATCCAGTAAGCTTCACAGACTGTATAACTCCATCAGTAATGCACTTTGATACTGTAGCTGTCGCCAAAGCAACATATAGTGTTTACAGCGGCCATGGCAAGTCGCTAAAGTCAACAGGGCCACCAAGCCCAGCATCTGCTTCCAAGAGGCTCATGATGACAGCCATTGCTGCTTCATCATTACTGGGACTACTTGAGCCTTGATCGTTGTCTATCATGTCTATGCCTATGTGAGGGTTTTCACCTGTGGGAGGAGATAAAGACTGGTGAGTGATTCTTTTAGTAAGCGGGTAACTTTAGTAAGCAGTTCCTAAGTACATTTTTTTTTTTTAATATGGAACGCTTCACGAATTTGCGTGTCATCCTTGCGCAGGGGCCATGCTAATCTTCTCTGTATCGTTCCAATTTTTTTTTTTTTTTTTTTTTTAGTATATGTGCTGCCAAAGCAAGCACCTAAGTACATTTTTAATAAGAAAGTTAAACTTAACAGTAGGGCAAGAAGGTTGCTTTGCCTTTTTTTTTTTTTTTTTAATATTTGTGTTTTTCAGCTGGAAGACCCAACTTTTTAAGAAGGAACTACTTAAATTCAATAAAGATTAAAAGTATGAGTTGACCTCATTTTACTATTCTGATATAACTAGTTATAAGGAGGGAATTATAGAAAGAAACCATGCAGGAGACCCCGGTTCGATTCCTGGGTCAGGAAGATCCGCTGCAGAAGGGATAGGCTGCCCACTCCAGTATTCCTGGGCTTCCCTTGTGACTGAGCGGGTAAAGAATCCCTGCCTGCAATGCAGGAGACCTGAGTTCGATCCCTGGGTTGGGAAGATCCCCTGGAGAAGAGAAAGGCTACCCACTCCAGTATTCTGGCCTAGAGAATTCCATGGACTGTATAGTCCATGGGGCAGCAAAGAGTCGGACACAACTGAGCGACTTTCAGAGATTAGAGGAAAAAGATCTAGAAAGAGAAGTAGAGAAAAAGATGGGTAGTGTGGGAGAAGCAAATTCTTCATTGCTTAGTGACTTTCAATACCCTCTGAAATGCTTTTTGATCACCCTTTTAGGTTCTGTCTGAACCTCCATGAGCTCTCCCTCTGAAGAGATTATGGTCCACACATTGGGAGAAAGCCTGTGTCCAGGCTGCCAGAAACCCCTCTTGAATTCCAGAGACACCCCCACCAGCACCCAACCATTAAACTTAACTTTGAAGTAAAGATTTAAATAAATTTTAAACCTTTACTTTGTTCTTAACAAGGTTACCTAGAACTGATTTGTACATTCAGTTCTTAAAACTGACATCATGCCAGATGTTTTTTGCAAGCTCACTGCAATAGAAATAATAATGCTACTTACCAAGAATAGAAGAGCTATCAGAATATGGATAACCTGGGTTCTCCTGAGCCTGCCCTGGTAGTAGGCCACTGGAAGGAATGTCTGGAGTCCCTCCATTTAAAATCTACAAACAAAAGTGAAGTTTTCATGTCATCAACAGTTTCAGTCGGTATTTTATGCAGTGTCACCAAGAAAATGAATTGTGTTGAAAAGAGGAAGGTGAGGAGAAAAAGTTTCAGGTGGCTTCGGTTTCTTATTGGATGATTTCATACCAGAGACTATTAGGAATGGTCACAGTAAGGAGAAAACCTCTCCCCCAAACTAGTATTCTCTTTACTCGAGTCAGCCCACACAAGCAATTTAAAGGCTGAATAAAATCCCTAGAGCACTCATTACCTTGGATCATGCTGTTGACATGTTTCTCTAAGGCCAAGGACTAAATCTCAATGAACTCAGGTGGGCAGGGCCCCTCCCCCGTTAGGGAGTAAGATTCCTTACAGCAACAGATGCTGCTGAAGAATCGGTAGGAAAGGGTTGTTACACTGGGAAGAGACACAGCTTGAGGAGTCACAAATGAACAACAACACACGAGAAGTAGATCATCATTAGTTGCCCCACAGGGGCCAACATTAGTAACCAGTGATTTAAGCTCTGAGAGAGGCTACTGAGAAATACTGAATATTATTACCACTCCTCAGTAGAAGAACTCTGTCTTCCCTCAACTGTCTACCCTCTTCACCCTCCCATGACCGAATCTCACAGAAAAGCACCTCTGAGAGGTATCTGGATGTGGGTGAGGAAACTGGTAGCAGCTAGATTTCAGGAGAAGCAGTGATTTCAGGCCTTGCCAGTAGATGGCATTACAACTTTATCTCCACAGTTCAACTTTCTGAAAAAGTGCTGAAGAACTTTACACTCTAAAAATGATTAAGGACTCCAAAGAACTTTTGTTTATATAGGCTATATTTATCAGTATTACTATATCTGAAGGTAAAACCACTAAAAGTATAATAAACTTATTACACATGAACATGAATAGCATTTTAATGAAAAACGATTTTCCAAAATAAAAGTTGCAAGTATCATTTCATATATATATATACACACACACACATATATTTTGCAAGTTGAATGTCTAGCTTAACAGAATTTAATTGGATTCTCACTTGCTTCTCCATTCAATCTGTTTAGATATGCTGTCTGAAGTACATATCTGAAGAAAATCTGACCTCTCATAAACAGGCAGTTGGAAAAGGGAGGTACTTTAATGGCCTTTTCAAATAACCATGGTATTCTTCTTTGATATTACATCAGAACTCAGCAGGTGGAGGTTTCTTAAAAGATAAGGCACAATGTGGAATCTGAAACCATATCAATGAAATTTTGGTACTCTGTAAAAATCCATTGGTGTATATTGGTATTTAGGATGGATCTTTTTTACCTTCACACGATTCTGAAATATCTTATATTGGTCATTTGGAAAATACTGGTTTACTGAGTTATGCAGATCTTCCAAATGTTGACACACTTCATTGTATAACGTTAAAACATCACCACTGTTAATATTATCTGTGATCAGAAATATCTTAAGTTTTGGCAAGCAGTCGAGCTCAATGCAGTAGATACAAGTTTTCCCCCAAATTCTAACTTTTGCTTGAAAACTAAAATGTTATCACTTGTCAGTTGTTCTTCCTGGAAGTTGCAGGTTCACTCATTTTCAAGAAAATGTATGCTAAATACCCAAGTCTGAAAAACCATAGTTTGCAATAGTAAAAATGGTGTCCTATGAAAAAAGTGATTGGTTCAGTTTAAAACTTAAACCGTCGCACAAGTGCTTTTTCTTGAGACAACCATCATACTTGGTGTGCAGCATAAGTGCTTTAAGCACACGTCTCATTCTGTAACTATTAAAAAGATTTACTCAAGGATTTTATAAAATTATTTTACTGCTTTATTAAGGACATTCTTAAATGAAACTGGCTTTTAAATTTATTGTTTTTTTATTGTGGGTATATGGTGGTGAAATACAGTGACTGTCCATACAGTTTGGTGCCACAGGCCTGATTTTTTGCAAAAGCACCAGCAGTTTTATCCAACATTGCTTTTGCACTGTCAGTTCACATAACAGCACAATCAGAAAAAACTTTTAGCATTGTTATGAAAATTCTTTTGACCACACAGACCCCTGAAAAGATTCCCCCCTCCCTTAACCCCCACCAGAAGACCACAAATGATGTTTAGGGAACTTTGGCCTTATCTGACCCTGCCTTGGTGCCTCTGGATGTCCAGAATCTCCTGGAATCTGAGGCTTGCTAACCTTACCCCTTTTAACTTGACCCTAATTAAGCCAACTGGCAGGCCAAATGTCTCATTTTTGGACCTGCCCAGTTTGAAAGTGACTGGGAAATGTTGGAAGCCCGGGGCCACCTTTAGTCTCTTGGCTTTGGTACATAGTTAACGCTGTCTTTTAAAACTCTGTCTTGTTTAGATGCCCTTCTTATAAGTTCTGCTGCTGCTGACTCAGAATACATTCAGAATTTCTTCTCAGATCCATTTTTATAAGTCCAAAGAAAAAGAAACTTTCCGTAAATGCCTCAAAAATACTTGCGCTCTGTGATGTACATACAGTATACTTTCAGATCTCTGGCAGTTGTTGGTATGAAAAGAATCAGAAGTCAAGAGACCTGAATTTGGTTTGGGGCCATACTTATTAAATTCTGGGCTAGTCATATACCATTTGGTAGCCTGGATTTTTCCACCTATGAGGTTGTGAGGATAAAATAAGAGATTGTATATGAAAGTTCTCTGAGTAATATTTAAGCACTGAAGTGATGACCTTCCAAAATAGAATAGTGGGATTCTTGGTAATACCAGAAAGTCAAGTGCCTAAAAGTTGAATTAAGACCCAGAGAAAAGGATACCTCACTAAGATGGTAGATCCAGTATGGAAGAAGGACCTAGCAGTGTAACAAAACACGGCTAAGAGCTCACCTATGAGCAGTGGCGGGGGCTGTGCCCAGCCCAGACTTCATCTGTGGATGCAATACTCAAGTCATTACCAACCAGGCACTTCCACGTATATTCTCTCATAACAGGACTTAATGTGCAAAGATGCTGGCTGCCCTAGCCTATTATTAGCCTCATTATAGAGAAATCAAGGGCTTAAAAAATTATATAAGGGCACACACCAGTGCATGGCAAAGGTAGGCTTCAAACCCAGGTCTCTCTTCCAAATGTGCTCTTCCCCATTAATGGCTTTCAAACCTTCTTCCAAATAAAAATTTTTATGGAAGACTCACACATCATAAAACAGAAATAAAGCTACCCTGGTAGAAGCAGGAGTCCTGACCTTATCTTTCTCATCAGCTGGCCCCCTTCCAAGCCCCACCCTACCTGGCAGCACCACAGCTCCTGGTAACCTGAGCCTCTGAGAAGCCAAGTTTTGAAAACCCATGCCCTGCTTTTGATACAATTTGTGCCTTAGGAGTCCAATCTGGGTAAATTCTTTGTGTCTATGTTTTGGGAGATAGGGGAAGGAAGACTTTGTGTCTCAAGATGCTGGCCTCTGGGTTATCCTAACCTATGTTAACATCAGACACTATAAATAGATTTATGATTTACAATTAACATTGGCCTAGGCTCACAAACTCTCAGCTCCAAAAATGAAAACAGATTGTTGGTTTCTAAGACTATTTATAATGTAGTCTTCTGGTCAGTTCTTCCTTAGGGCTGGCAACAGATGAACTACTTGTACTTAATGCTGTCCCATCAGAGAAAACCAGGCAGATCCCTAAGTATCCTGCAGCTGCACAGGCATGACTTGCCCTCCAAAGCACCACTGGCAGCACTGTTTCCAGGGCCTGCACTAGACACTTTCTCCCTTGAAGACTCCTGGCAGAGAACTAGGTAGTTTGACATACCCGCGAATCCTTCCTTCATGGGAGCTCTTGAATTCTTCCTTCCATGCAATGGACTAGCAGCTCTCCAATCCTTACAACGATCTCTTTCTGCCTGCCTCTGCTCACATGGGATAAACCCTCTAAGGATGTACGCAAGCCTCCCTGGTCCACTGGTGGGTTTTGTGCCTCACCTAACACAGATGCATTTACTTCAAGAAGGAAAAAAGGGTCCTACTTGTTTCAGCAACCACTATTACATACTCCCATTTCCAGTATTTCACAACTTGGGCAAGAGCTCTCTACATGAAGAAGGGCCTTAGTCTAAGAGTCGTTAGCCCTACCTTCTTGCCTCCTGGAGAAGAGGCATCAGGGGGAGGTGTACTTGTGATGTTCAATGGGCTGGAGCCACAGCTGGAAGGCGATGACCCTCTTATCCTGTCAGAGAAAAGAGGAGTTAGTTACATTGCCTTTCCTTTTTTTTCAGTGCAGTGTGTGTGTGTGTTGTTGAGGGATGGAGGTGAGAAGATCTAGAATAGGGATTGGCAAGCCTTCAGTAAAGGATAGGAGAGTAATTATTTTAGGCTCTGTAGGCTATATGGCCTCTGTCACAACTACTGAACTCTGCCACTATAGCTGGGAAAAAAAAAGCCAAGACCATATGCAAATGAATGGGTGTAGCTGTGTTCCAATAAAACTTTATTTATGGGTGATAAGCTGGATTTATCCCATCAGCACCTGATCTAGAAAATCCTGGAGGCAAGCTTCTCACTGACAAAGCCCTTGGATTAAGGTCTGGATTTCAGGTTTGTGGATTTCAAGTAGGTGGCCAATTTCCTCACAGCCAGATCTCAGAGTGGATTGGCAGAACTTTAGAAGTCCAACCTCTATCTCTGATAGATGCACTAGACTCCACAGCAAATGATTTATCCTCTAACCCACAAATACTGCTTAGCTAGTGAAGACTCAGGAGGTGGAGGGTGCTGGGGCAGCTCAGCCACGCCTAGAAACTAGTCTTACACTCACAGCCGTCATGGTCTAAGGAACAGGTGATGAAAAACAGGTTCAAGCCCTTCTCAGCTAGCTTATTTCTCAGCATAGTAGGTTTACAGAGGGAAAGCCTTAGAACTATAAATCCACATAAACTCGTGTCAAGCTGAAGAACCTCAGGAAGGGAGACCAGGACCTGGCACCACAGCTAGAGTCTAAGGGAGACCTGAATGCAGCTGTGGGACTACCAGGCTCTTGGCACCTGCATGGATGGATGAATGCAGATGCTGGGTGACCCTGGGACCCCTCCACTGCCCAGGAGACTCTGGGCTCTTGGTTGTACTGCCTAGTTCTGTAATTGCTGAGTAAACAAGATCTCTCTCTCTCTCTCTCTCTCCCCTGGACCATAAGCTCCTCAAAGGCAGGATACAACTATATACCAGGTATTCTTCACTCACACAGATGACTACTAATTGCGTATTGAAAAAATTATTGAATGTCTCCTACTTTTCCCTACCTACATCTGTGGAACCACTATTGCCCCAGTTTCCTTATCTTGGAATTGCCTTTTCATCATTACTTATTTCATCTTCAATATCTAGTCCTTAAATTACTGACTTCTCTTTTGGGCACAATTATCACTCTAGAGTGGGCCTCATTTTGAGTCATTAAGCATGCTCACCTTCATCTCTTCCTATTCCAATCCAACTTTGAGGCTTACTAACACACATTGCTCATCACTCTACAATGCTCAGGGTCTTCACATTTTCTTCCAGTTTCAACTTCTCAGCATCATTTCTTGGAATTCTTAGCAATCTCCCATCACAACTCTGTGGTTCTTTCCTACAAAGAAGCTGCCCAGGCATGTGGCCTGCCTTTTTTTTTTTTTCATCCTGAATATGCCACTCACATGCCCACTCGAGTACATGGCTGTCTTTTCTAGAAGGAACGCACACCTTCATCACAAAACTCAGCTAAAGCCAAGTTCAAACCCTTCCTCGTTTGCTTCTACCCAAGGAATCTTCGTTTTTGCTTTTATCATGAAGAAAATAGGCTTCGCAAAGATTCAAGGGCTGTTTTATACTATTCTTGGATGGTTTCAAGCAAAGCACTGGGTATGCACACAGTGGCTGATCAGCACCACATTATCACTGCACACCACACCACCCACCTCTCCTTCCTGAAACAGACTGAAGCAGCCACATCTGTCCTTCCTGAAGGGCTGGAACAGAACTGTGCTACCCACTGGGATAAGAGCCCCTCTGTGGCCAATTAGAAAACAAGGCCAGCTTCCAGTTCTCCTCAGAGAATCAATCCAGTGGCAGCAGGGATCCTCTGATTATGTCCCATTAAGTTTGCATTCCCAAGGACCTGGTTTCCACCCTCTCCATTCTCTAAATTCAAATGGACTTATAATTACTGCTTCCCACTCAATGACTACTCTTAAAGACTTAGATTTAATTAACAATTTTTGAGCACTCACCACATGTCAGTTTCTGTCGCTACATGACACCACATGTCAGTTCTAGGAACTTTCCTGAGTTCTCTCACAGTCCTAGAGCAATCTGGGGGAGACAGATAATTGCCTTCCTTTTATGATTTAAGTCAACAGAGTCCAAGAATTTGAGTGACTCTCCTAAACAGAGGCCCAGGACTCAAACTCAGGTAAACTACTTGAGGGTCTCCTCTTTCATATGGAAAAGGAGGCCCACCCACACAAATTTCTATTACCAGCTGATTAGCTTGGCCTCTATTACTAATCCTAGGCAGCTTTTTGACTGGAAGTGTCAGGCCCAGATCACGGCAGTTCACGGCTCTGCTTCTGCAGCTCTGTGATGTTAGTGCTCATCTATCTGCTGGGAAGCTCCTTGGGGCATACACAAAGTAATAAAGTTGAGCTTCCCAGAGTTCCCTTTAGCTCTGACCTGTTTGGGTTTAGCTTCTTTATTTAAAGGCACTACTTCGTAATCCTGACACTACTGACATTTTGGACTGAAAATTCTCTCTCAGGGGTCAGAGGCTGGGAGGGCTGTCCTGCGTCCTGTAGAATGTTTAGCAAGCAGCATCCCTGTCCTCTCTCCCCTGGATGTTTAGCAGCAACCTCCCACTCAGGTGTGACAACCAAAAACCGTCTCCGGACATCAACAAATCATCCCCGGTGGGGGGCAAAATGCTGCAGCATGGAGGACACTGGTTTAAGGGAACAGCTAGGTGTTACTTGCCTGTGGATTTCCATGATTTCCTCAGCAATCATTCGACCTATTTTTCCTGCCCCAGCCCTGGTTCCCCCTGGAATCCCTGGAACAGTGGGGTGGGTCCTCTTCGGGCCACCTACAACAGAGGAATCTGAGAGTGGGAAAGGGGCAAACCGAGGGAGAAGACCCTATTGCGTGTTGAATTAAAACCAGTTCTTCCCATGATCCACTTGAAGTTCAACCTTAGGGTTGTGCCCGAAGGACATTAGAGCCATGGCTTTTCAGGAAAGGGCATTCCAGCAGGAAAAAGCTCACGTTTCCTTCCAGGATCAGACATGTTGATATATAGCCTCTACTTACTCATGCACGCCACATACATTTACTGAACACCACTGTGCTGCAGGCCAGGGGCACAGAGATTAAGTCGGCATCCCTGCCCTCAAGGAGCTCACAGTCTAAGGGGGAGACATGTAAGACAGACAAGGGCTGGAGCACACCGTGATACGTTTGACAGGGGGGCACCAGGCATTCGGGGGGGCCAGGTGCAATTTCCTGGAAGAGATTAACTGAGCTGAGTCTTGTGAGAGGAGCACGAATCAGGGTGGCAGAGAGGAAAGGAAGCGAAAGCATTCCAGGCACAGCCACCAGTGTGCACAAGAGCCCTGAAGAGGGCACAGCTTGGGAGGCGACGCCAAGAAACTCAGTACGATGATGATGGAGTGAGCGAGCGATGAAACGGAGAAGCAGGTACCAGTCAGACCAGGAAGGGTCCTGGACGCCACCCTAACAGATCTGAGCCGTACCCACGGGGGATAACCAAAGGACCGACTCAGATGGGGGTTACTGAGAAGTTCACTGCTGCACAGGAGCGAACTGTAGTGGAGGACGGGGGCGCAGAGTGGGGAGCATGAGACTAGGGCTGGGAAACTACCTGCAATAATCCAGGCAACAGATGGGGGAGGCAGTGATGGGGAGGTTTAAAGATAGAAGGGGCAGGATTTCGTGTTTCCATATAATGGGAGAGAGGCAGGAGTCATGGTTTCTGGCTTAACCAACCAGGTTGGGGGTAGGGGGCTGCTGTTGTGCTGAAAACCAACGTGGACATGCTGAGTTATAGGTGCCTCCTGTGGGACTCCAGGAGGCAGCTGGAGGAACAGACCTGGAGGGACTGGATGTAGGATTCATCGATGAAGAGAGGGGGACTGAAGCCATGCAAGCAGGCCCAGGAAGGAGTCAGGTGCACGGGGCGGCGGCCAAGGCCGGGCTGGGGGAGGGGGCCCGGCACAGCTCACACCGAGGTGCTGGCAGACACCCTCCTCCCACCTCAGGAGCCAGTGGCTGTGACCGAAGAGCCCTTCACATCACAGCTGCTGGGCAACACAGTGGAGGAAAGCACACGCAGCAAGGAGCTGGCCGTTTCATGGGCTTCCAGCGTTCAGGCAGCCTCAGTAAAGGCAAAACCAAGTTCCCAGCATTTCAAGCTCAACAGAGAAAGTGAGATGACAGCGTCTTTAGTGATCACTCCCGCGAGGCCCCCCCCTTGTTCCACAGAACATGGTGGCCAGGGACCCCAAACACCGGGGGCAAGGGGTGGTAGCCACAAGCAGCTCCTCCAGGCAAGCCCCAGCGCCCCGGTGGCACATAGTTACCTTCTCCAGAGGGCAGCATGCTGTCCATGCTGTGGGGGGACGCTGTGAGCTGCGGGAAGCTGGGGTCCCCGCCTTCCAGGACGTTGGCTCTGTGAACATCCCAGCAACAAGGAAACGTGAGTCAGGCCTGCCCAGAACTGTGCACCTTTCACCTTGGCCAAGGTGTCCGGTGTCCACTCTGGACCTGGACAGGCCAGAAAACGAAGTGTCTGAGTGGCTCAGTGGGTCTCCTCACTGTCAGAGGACACGGCAGACAGCGTCCGGGGCTCTGGCCTTCCTAGCACATGCAGGGTGCGGTCCAGCGGGGGTGGTGATGCAGCAGCCACCGCCGCTGCCACGAGGCTCCTCTCCAGGCGGCCGGCAGGGCACCGACCCCAGCCCCTCAGTCAGCTCTACCTACGGGTGGGGGTTGCACATCACCAGGAAGGAGATGTGGGGAGCAGGCGGCAGAGGGGGGCCTTCCCTTCCCTGCTCGCCCAGCAGGTGGCAGCCTTTGAGGCGGCATTCCGCAGCGCTGAGTGCTCAGGCCACCAGCCTGGGGGCACAGATCCCCATCCCTCCTCCGCCAAGGCCCGTATGGGCTGGTGAGCCTTTGAACTCAAAGGCTGGCTGCTTTGTCGGGAAGGAAAGGCTGCTGTCTCCAAGAGCCTTCCCGGCAGCCGGGGGCCTGAGAGTTCTGAGTACTGAAGCGTGTCCTTTGTTAGCCACCTTCTGGCTTCTGCCAGTCCTGAGGCTTCACAGGGTATTAGCAGGATGACAGTAAAGGATGGGATACTGGCTGTTGCCTGTACCCCCTTTCCCAGGTAAGGGCCCCAAGGCATTCCTCCTTGAAGCAAGGGAGCTTCTGAAATAGGAAAGACACTTACAAAACAACGGTGTTCGTGGAGACAATGTATTCCACTTCCTTGGTCCAAGGGTTCATGAAACTGAACCACCGACTCCGTAGTGTGATGAAAGAACCATCTTTGATTTTAAACTTGTAGCAATTAGTGGTAATCTTTTCTCTTGTCTGTAAAACTGAAAATATAAAGAAACCATGAACATTATTGTTTCCTCAGAACAATGTATTAAACTAAACAAATCCTAAATGCGCTCAGGCTTCAAGGCCATCCCCTCTTTAATAAGCCATGGGAGGTGGCACCTCAGAGAAGAGGGTGTTTCTGAGAACCTGATTTCTGAGCCTTTCAATTTGGTTGTGAACCTGTCACTATTCTTCAGAGAGTATGAAATGAAGGAAATAACAGTGCATTCTAGACATCTAAGTGGATTCATCTATGAAGTGAATGCCACACAAGAAGGCTCAGTCCACAGGGACCACGTAATCTCCCCATCACAAAGCCTGAGGACATCCGGATTCAGGCAGCATCTCACCCACAGAAACCTCATTCTTTCATGTAACAAACATGTAGCAAGTATGCTTCATGTGCCAAGTACTGGAGATAAAAGAGGAGACAGGATATGACTTGCACCCTCAGGAGAGGAATGAGGGACAGCTACGCAGAGGTGATCAGAGCCTTCAGGGGTGAACACAAGTTTGCCAAAAGGAAGGAGAGAAGAACCCAGTGCTTACCCGAGGAGTGGCAGGGCCTGGGGTGGGGGTGGGAACAGTGAGATGTCAATGTGTCTGGAAGACAAGGCCTCTGCAGACAGGGATCGGGTCGGGAGGTGAAGCTGGGGAGGTGGCTCAGGGCCGGGACATGGAGGGTCTTGAGCATCTGTCAAAGGTGACTGGGCAGGGGGTTTTGAGCACAGATGTGATTGGCAGGCTCAGTCTGTCAGAGCATAAGCAGGACAGCAATGGAAGATGGATTGGCGGGTCAGAGGCAAGTCCATCACAATTATCAGGTGGGTACCAGGGCTGCATCAGGGGCTTGGCAGAAAGGGGCCTCTTTGGAGATGCAAGGCTGAGATGAATGAACAGTTCTGATGGAGGAAAGAGTAAAGAAGGGAGTCAATGTTGGCTACTGTCTCAGGAAGCTATGTATGTGGCTGCGCCATTAACCAAGAGGAAAATGCAGGAGGCAGTGCAGGGATTTGTAGAAAATTAGATCCACTTGGGCCACACTACATCTTTACATAGTCCAGGGAAACCCTCTGAACCAGAGATGCCTTCCAGAAATTTCCCTGGCCAGCATAGAGATCTGCTAGGCAGTCGGGGTGGGGGGTTATCTGGAAGGGGGTAGATGGGGCTGGGGGAAGGAGCAGCATCCCCTCCTCCCAGACACTCTGGCCTGTAGGTCCCTGGGCTGGCTGACTCCCACCTCACGGGGGCAGATTTCTCTGCAAGGGTCCATGGACATGTCTAGAAGGAGAGGGACACTTGAAACTTCAGACCTGGCATACAGCCCAGCAGCTTACCTTGCCTATGACATTCTGCGAGATGTCCTATGTCGTCTTGGTGGAAATACTCATAACACGACGTGCCTAGAAGTTCTTGTGGTAAATATGCCAAAATAGCTGTTGCCCTAAAAGGGAAAAAAAAAATTTTTTTTTTTTTAAAGAAAATAACATTCAGATAATTAACAGATCTCTGCAGTGGATGACTCCCGCTACAGCCAATGAAAACAAGGTCAAAGCTGGGTGGGTTCAGAGGGCTTATTACATGGGTTTTGTTCTTTCTCATGAAGCTGACTTTAATCGGGGTTATAAAAACAGAGAGAGAAAAAGACTTTCAAAGGGGCTGTTAGCTCAAGACATCAAATTTTAGGTTTAAAAGTAGTAACTGTTTTAGATTACAAAAAAAGTGGTAGGACTCTAAACTCCAGGTCAAAGCTTCTCCAATTTACTGCCTGTTTTTTTATCAGGGTGACCAGAAGCCCATCATGGGGCCCACAGGGACCTTGAGAAGTGGCTGCCTCCTTTTCTAGTATTTAGTGGCTGGCTATTTCCAGTAGCCAGAAAAATTGCTAGCCTGTGGATACTTGTAAGGAAGCAGCAGAGAGAAGTGGAAATTTGGGTTCTTAGCCCAGGTCTACTGCCAACGAGTTACGAATCTGGGAGAGGGCTGGTCTTCAGGCTGAGCCTCAGTTCATCAACCATAAAGAATGAGACTGGACTAGATTAGTGTTATCCAGCAGAACTTCTGTGGAGACAGAAATGTTCCATTTAGGTACCATTAACCACTGTTGCTGCTGTTTAGTCGCTAAATTGTATCCAATCCTTTGTGACCCCATGGCCTGCAGCCTACCAGGCTCCTCTGTCCATGGGATTTCTCAGGCAAGAATATTGGAGTGGGTTGCCATTTCCCTCTCCAGGGGATTTTCCTGACCCACGGATTGAACCTGCATCTCCTGCATTGGCAGGCAGATTCTTTATAGCTGAGCCACCAGGGAAGCCACATGTGACTACTGATACTTGAAATGTGGTTAGTGAGCTGGGGGAATTTAATTTCACATTTTATTTAACTTTAATTGATTAAATTAAATTGCCATATGGGATTACTATAGCCAATGACTACTGTATTGATAGCTCAAGACTAGATAATCTTTTCAAAGTCCCACATCCCAGAATTCACATTACAGTAATTAATGGAACACTCCATAGATTCAGATAGCATGCTATGCCTATTATTTCTCTTTTAGCCACGGACATCAAGGCACCCCACTTCACTGTCTCTACCTGCCAAAGAATGACATGGAGAAAATTTCTGTATTTATGATGATAACCCACTGCTACTGCTAAGTCACTTCAGTCATGTCCAACTCCATGCGACCCCATAGACGGCAGCCCACCAGTCTCCCCTGTCCCTGGGATTCTCCAGGCAAGAACACTGGAGTGGGTTGCCATGTCCTTCTCCAATGCATGAAAGTGAAAAGTGAAAGTGAAGTCGCTCAGTTGTGTCTGACCCTCAGCAACTCCATGGACTGCAGCCTTCTGGGCTCCTCCGTCCATGGGATTTTCCAGGCAAGAGTACTGGAGTGGGGTGCCATTGCCTTCTCCAGATAACCCACTAGGTCTCATTTTTCAGCAGATCCACCCATCACTTCCTCCTCTCTATCCTTAAGAAAGGCAGCCAATGGCCCAGTCTGCTCTGCTTTACTCAAGGTTGAAAATCCGCTGCCAAGACTGTCCAAGGGTAACGTCCAGACTCTTACCTCTGGTCTACAAAAACAAACTTCCCATCTATCGCGTGCCGGGAGACATATTCCATTGACTTCACCCTGATTTCCCCGTTTGCCGGTTGTGGAACCATGTGAGAGTGCAGCCGTCCAATGGCGACAAGGCAGCTAAGATTACACCCCTCGTTGTCTGGTTCATTGTCTTCATCCAGCCCCATCTTTGTGGGCGGCCAGCTTTTCAAATAGCCTGTGCTGTGGATTGTGCAGAAACTTTTTCGATCTGCTGGAAAGCAAAGTCCGATGTCAGTGGGGCCTGGAAGCACAGGCAGCCTATCATGCGCTGGGAGGTAGGGAAGGACTGAAAACATAAAAATCAAAGCCTACTGTCCAGAAGTTGGCATCAAGTGAGAGAGAAAGACAGAAAGATCAGGCATGATCCAGCGTCATGTGTGTTTCGTAGCAATGGTGACACCAAATGGGCATCACGTACACCAAGGAAGGAGCAGCACGATCTCCCTGGCAAGGAAGGCTGCCCAGAAGAACTGTGTAGGAGGAGGGCTGGGAGGGATGGGCACTGGCTGAAGGACCAGAATGTGTAAAGGCTGAGAAGGTACAAAGACCCAGAGGGGCATCCTGTACAGCAAACAGCAGAGCGCTCCATGCAGGGGAAGTGAAAAGGGCGGTGCTGGGGTAAGTGCTGGGAAGGCATGTTGGCAGCACACTGTGGCGGCCTTGGATCATTTGCTCACAAAGGTGTTAACCTTTTCCAGATTGGAAATGGAGAGTTTCCAAGGGCACTTACGGTGGGGAAGCAGCAAAATCACATCGCGATTTGGATGCTTTAGTGATGCGGGTCACTGGAAGACAGTAAAAGCCAGGAGGAGGATAACACAGCGAGAGATGCCGGGGACTCACGACGGCAGTGTTGTGGAGATGAGGAGGAGGCAGAAAGGACACGGGGGAATTTCTGAGCTGAACTTTTGGGATCTGGTCTGAGTATCAAATATTTGGTATGAAAAAAGAAAACACAGAGGAGTCCAACTTTTTCGGATTGAGTGGTTACAGGTACCATTTGTTGACTCAGGGGAGAGAATACAGAGTGTGTTTTAGAGGAGAGGGAGAAAAGATTTCAGTGTGGGACACGTTAAGTGTGAAGCATCATGAATTTCAACAGTACACATTTTGTGTGTGTGTGTGGGGGTGCCTTGTGTTGTAGCACACGGGATCTTAGTTCCCCAACCAGGGCTCAAACCTGTGCCCCCCTGCCGCCGAGGACCACCAGGAAAGTCCCAGTAGACACATTCTTATGGAATGTTTACCAAGCATCGGGTCTGTGCTAGTTACTGGGGAAGAGTGGAAAACAAGTCAGGCATGCCTCTGTGGAATGTACAGCCTAACGGGGGAGAGGTACTTTAAACAAATAATCACACAAATGACTACATAACTGCAATGAGAAGCAAGTGTTACAAAGAAAACCTGCAGGGTGTGGCATGCAGACAGAAGGCAGTCTGAGGGACTGAGTGACAGACATCGAGGGCCACTCTGAAGGAGGGTCTGCAGAGAGCCAGGGAGGGGAGCTGGTGGCGAGGGAGGCACTTCCTTCAGAGGTGATACCACGTGCGCAGATACTGAGTGAAAAGGGGTTGGAGGCATCAAAGGGAGGTCTGCACGGCTCAAACCTATGAAGGAGTGTCAGGGGAGGGCGCTGCAGGGTCACATTAAAGATTTTAAACTCTTCTTCAAGAGCAATGGGAACCAATGAAGGGTTTGAAACAGGGGACTGATACAAAGATTTGCTTTTAGAAAGGTCACTCTGGCCATGTGAAGGGCTGGAGAGCATGAGGAAGGTACTTCAACAGACTTATGAGACCCAGGGCAGCCTCGAAGGAGTGACAGCAGTAACAAACACACTTCTGCAGGGGTGATTCACAGCAGCAAGAACCCCAGGTCGGGGGGAGGGCAACGGGGAGAAGGTGTCTCCCAGGCTCTTAGCACACACAGCCAGACGCAAGGGGCTGCCATTAACATTCCAGAGGAAGCCTGGGTAGTTATTTCTATGCCTATCACCTATGAGATGCCCTTGAGATGTCCAAGCAGGTAGATTAAATAAGCAGTTAATTTACAAATCTGGAGTTCAAAAGAGCAGTGTGGGCTAGAAATATGAACCTGGAAATTACTGGCATATAAATGTCATTGAAAGCTACATGGGTGGGTGACATTACCTATGGACTGTGTACGTATCTACTCCTCTTAAGAGAAGAGGGCTGGAAAGGAACCAACAGAAAGAACTCAGAGGAGAGTTCAGAGTGGAGGGGGCAGGAAGGTGAGAGGAAACACTTCACCGTGGAAGAGAAATGGCATGTCCGCTGCTCCTAGCCACCTGTAGGCACTGGTGAACCTAGGGTAACTCTGGCGGGCGCTGGGGACGCAGGGAACTGTGACTGAGAATACTCTTTCCCAACCACACAAAAACAAACAGAATTGAAACAGAGGAAGCCTCTCCACGAATCTGTCAGGGCTTCCTACCTCCCCACTGCTCCCCAAATGCCCTCACAGAAGCAGGGCCACAGAGGTCCTGGCTGCAAACCTGCAACCTGCCTGCTCTGAGCCCACACCCTACTGAGCGCCCCTCTGTGGAAAAGCCAGCCTCACCTGTGAAAGGATTTAATGAACTCTTAAGTGGTTACCTTTTTTCTTGGAGCAGGTAGAGGGGAAATCCTTGTCTTCCACTTTTACTGAAGGCCTGTTACACTTCATCCTACAGAAGAAAGAACGCCGTGCTCCAGAACATAATCGAGATGGCCCAGGGGTTATATCTGTTTTAACTGGAAGTCCAGCTGCAAATCAATACACAAAACGTGATAAACTGAGGGTCGTGTTGTCTGTCAGGCAGGGGAGCATGCCCTTGAAGAAAGCCTTTTCTTTCTTGCCTCTCTGTTCTGTAACAGGGGCCTCCTCACAGGCCTGCATTCTACGCTGTGAGCCTGCAGTGCTTCTAGACCACGCAGAATGCAGCTACTGACGAACGGACTAGGCGCTCCGGGGAACAAAGAAATATACACGGGACCCTCTTCTCAGCGGGGGAAATGGAAGTTCACCGGAAGGACTGTGCTCATGCCACACATGGTGTATGACTGAAAAGTGCCAAATACAGGGCAGAAACAGCCGGTGTTTCCCAGAGGAGGCAGAAAGTGGGCTGGGACCTGGAGAGTGGGCAGGATCTGGACACTGGGATGGAACAGAGGCAGCAGGGTTGGCTCGTGTTCTCAAGCCCGGTTGGACACCAGAACCCCCAGACTCTGTATAGACCTGAAGATGCTTGAGCCCAATTCTAGATCTGTGCTGCCCAGTGTGGGAGCCACTAGCTACATGCAGCCGCTGGGATCTTCAAATTGGAGGCATGCAGAACATACCCAAGATTTCAAAGACTTAGTGGAAAAAAAAAAAATCGGAAAGACTTCCTTTTGGATTTAGTGTTAAATAAAAGATAGTATAGTTTTGCATTTATTTTTACTTTTTAAAATGTAGCTATCAGGAAATTTAAAATCATATATGTGGTTCATATTTGTGGTTTGATTTCTAGTTTTGGACCAACTGAATTATAATCTCTGGAGAAAAGCCTGACTGTTATCCTGATAGAAACATGGGCTACTTCTCAGCACAGAAGCTGGGGATCTGAGCCTGCCCCCCCACCTCTCCACCCCGCAGTCCTGCACTGCATCCTCATAGGGATCTGAGTCTGCCCCCCCCACCCCTCCACCCCACAGTCCTGCACTGCATCCTCACAGGGATCTGAGCCTGCTCCCCCCCCGCCCCTCCACCTTGCAGTCCTGCACTGCATCCTCCCGGATGAGAAGATCTGTACCGTCCAGCCCTCCCCCTCCCCTGAATGTTTTTCTCCAGCAGCACCAGCGAACCCCAGCACCACCCTTCTGCCTCCATCCACCAATCATTTCTTCTGCTACTTTCCTCCCTTCATCACCTGCAAATATTAATTCATCTTTTCAAACCCACCTGGAGCTGTCACCTACTCCATGATGCGTGTGCCCACACCCACATGAGGATGAATCATCGCTCTCTGTGGCTGGTACTACGTCTATGGCTGCACTTATTATACACGGTGCTGTCTCCTCGTCACCCTGACTACATGGGTAACAGCCTTAGAGGCAAGGACCAAACAGCATTCACCTCTTCCTCCTGAGATCACTAAGACAACTTCAGGACCAGACTATAAAGGGCAACGGGTGGCAGGGACTACATTGTACTTATAGGAAGATGAGGGGTGCCTTGGTGAAAAGGATGACTTAAAGGGGATTCCACTGGCGGTTATTTCCTTCCAGAGACTATAATGGAGAGCCTGGGAGCAGGAAGCTAGTTAGGCTATGACGGCACTGGGCCAAGGTAAATACGTTGTGCTTGCTATGTGCTGGAAACAATGTGCTGTATGTTTTTAGAATATTAAATCCTCACAGCAACCTGATGAAGTCGGTGATACTGTGCAGGTAGGGAGGCTGAGGCACAGACAGGTTAAGTAACTTGCTCAAGGTCACGCAGCTAGTAAATGGTGGAGCCACGATTCGAGCCCTGCCTCTGACTGTAGAGTCCACTATCTTAACTGCTGGAGTGCAGAGCTCCCCGTGGGACTGAAGGGGGAGAGAGCTCCTGGCAGGCAGGGGGGCAGGTGCAGGAGCAGGAAGCCGGGGAGGACGTGAGTGGTGCTCCACCGCTGCCACGAGGAAGCAGGGAGGCAGGTGGGCGGAGGGACCTCAAGATAAACCACTCTGGTCAGAGAGATGTCATATTTATACTTTTTCATCTTACGAGGCTGCATGAGTACAACTCAGACACACAGAAGTGATTTTTTTCGGGGGAACAAATCAAACTGATGTGAACCCTTTTAACTCAGGAACATACAACTGGGGATTCTAGATCCTGAAAAAAAAAATTGACTAAAAATCAGAAAGAATCAAATTAAAATGGTTGTTTTTCCCCTCACGAATTTGGACATTGAAGTTTTTTCTTCTTTATATAAACCAGAAGAGAAACAAACATGAAGTAATATAATAATTGAATTTAGCCAAAGAGCACTTGTGACCCAGATAAAGGGCAGAGAGGTAGGAACCCAGCCGCTGAGGCCGGCAGAGCACACACCGTGCAGCCCGGCGCTCGGCGGCTCCCGAACTCACTTTTTGCATCTATGAGCCGCTCCCGGGGTGCCGTGTCGGAGGACGAGAGCTGCTCCTTGACTTTGGCGATATCTTTAGGATGCAGGTAGTCAAATAAACTCTGACCAATCAGATCATTCTGTGGGAATGCATCACCAAGAAGGACAAGTCAACGGCATGCAGAATATAAATTAACCAACAAGGGCTTTGCCTTTACTCTGCACGTTTAAGAGTGAGAATCTCAAGTATTTCACATGTTAACATGGACACACGTCCAGGCACTTGGCCTAGATAAGGACACCATGAATGAGGCACTGAGAAGGCAAGAAGGGACAAGGGCTCAACCACATCAACAGCTCCCGCTCCTCTAAGGCCAAAGTCTTTCGAGGCATGTATCCCTTTATCATTTACTTCCCATGCCCACAGATTCCCTTCTAAGACCTCAGTGCGAGGAATGCAGGGCGTGGGCTCTGACTCTAGCTCCATTAGACCTCTGTTCTTAAACAAGTTGTGTCATACTATATGCCTCACTAGCCTAATTGTTAGCAGAGTTATAAATAACTTCCTCCACAGCTTTGCTCTAAGACTGAAAAGAGCAAAACACTTTGGAAACATGAAATTTACATTAATTTATATAAATGTTATTTTGATACTGCAATTCTTCTGCTTTACCAAATTTCCATGCAAATACCAGTATGAGCGTGAGTGAATGAATGAAAAAAATGAGTAAAAACTCTAGGGACAAAACAGGTGATAAGCTCTTTTCTAGAAGCTTTTATATAAATAGTTATATGATTCTACAAACAGTCATAGAATATATGAATTGTTACAATCATTTTACAGAGGATGCTGAGGTTCAATAGAGCTAATAAGTGATACATCACTGTAGATACAGTATGGGTGGATTCCCATTTTTCTTATTCCCTGGCTTTGTACTGTCTGCCTGTCTTCCCTGTCAAATAGCCCCTTGCCCCTCTACCCCTACACTTGCAGAAGTGAGAAAGTTACAAGGCTGATAAGGTCAAACTTCCCAATGGAAGCATATTAAAGGAAGTTTTCTAAGTTTATATTCATTTCTGTGTTAAGAATTTTCTGGAAGAAGGATGGGGTTGGGGAACAATAGAAGCATTTCACATATCACTTGTCAATTAATTATTCTGAGAAGTGGGGTAACCTTTTTGGCCGCTGTAAGGCTGCCCACCACCAGTGGGAACAGGGGCAGTACCTGGCTGTAGTTGAGGATCTTGAAGACAGACTCTGACACAAAGAGGATCTTCCCTCGGTCACATCCTACGACAAACAAAAATCCATCTGCTGCCTAATCAGGAGAAATGGATAATCAATTTATCACACTTCAGGAAACATGATTTATAATCACTCTTGATAGCAAATAAGGATTTATTTTCTAAGCGTCCAAAGCACGGGACTTCAGTCACTGACAATTTCACAGGTGTCCTGAGAACAGGATGCTTAGAACAAATACCTTCTGAGAATGATAAGATTCTCTCCAAGGCAGACATATACACATGCATCACTAGTGATTACCGGAGAAAGTCCAATTACGGAGAGTTTTGTTTCAAAGGAGAACTCAGTTTAAGATTTTTCCTTTGACTGCATGAAGGTCCAGAGAAATCCATTTCATTGCTCTAAGTATAACAACACTATAATATCATAGAATCTGAGACTAGAAGGAAACTTTAGGGTCAAAATTCCCTCTCAAATATTGAAGCCAGCATCTATCTGTCCAAGACTTGAACACCTCCATTTCCAGAGAGCTCTCTGGAACAGTGGGTGCAGCATCTGAAGTGTGGTCTGCTTTTGTTTTTTTATGCTGATGGTACAAAGTGGGGCTGGATCACTGGTATGATTTTTGCCCCCTCCCCAAAGCGATTCTAATGTTCACAGGTTAAGAACAACTACTCTCAAGTTTTATTCCCTGATGCAGAGATGAGCTGTTTGTATCCTAAATGAGACAAGAAAAGCCAAGCAAAAATTTCTCCTGACATTCTTTCACCTCTTCTTCACTTTAAATACAGGCAAAAATCCAAAGTGTCAACAAAGATAGGTGTGGAGACAGGACAGTATTTGTTGGACAGACTAAGGCAGATATATACTGAAGCTATGGAACATGAGAGCTTAGGATGTTTTGTGCAAATGTGACTGAATCCCACCCAGGACTCTCCAGATGGGCAACCCCTAAAAACCCCTGCTGGGGTCTTTCAGGCACTGGAGGGTGCTCCCTGCTCTCCCATGCACTTGCTCCATACTCAGGTTGCTGTTGTTCAGTCGCTCACTCATGTCTGACTCTTTGCGACCCCACGAACAGCAGCATGCCAGGCTTCCCCGTCCTTCACTATCTCCCGGAGTTTGCACAAACTCATGTTCATTGAGCATACTCAGCTACCACAGACTAAATCACATGCATCATTATCTTTGTTATTCGCTGGTCCTTGGTCTGTTCTTTGGAATAGACTACTAAAGAACCTGGGGCTTTCCCAATGGCTCAGATCTGCCTGCTCATGCAGGAGACTCAGAGAGACATGGGTTCGATCCCTGGGTTGGGAAGATCCCCTGGAGAAGGAAATGACAACCCACTCCAGTATTTATGCCTGGGAAATCCCATGGACAGAGGAGCCTGGCGGGCTACAGTCCATGGGGTTGCAAAAGTCGGATGCGACTGAGCACACATACACACGCTAATAAAGAACCTACTCCCTTTTCCACAGAAGGGCCTTTGGGATGCAGTTAAACTCAAAGAACTAAGGAAATGAATTCATGCGCCAGAAGGTAACAGAATGGTATGTGCGCTTGTGCTGGGATAAAAGACGTGAGTGAGAGGGGAACAGACTCACTACTGCTGTGAGAAGGCCTGGCAGGCCACCTGCCAGAAGGAAGCTGGGGCTGATCCCTTCCTAAGTTAGGCCTCAGCGCTGGCCTGGGGGCAAAGGATGACAGTGAGGGGGAAGCCACTTCCCAAGCACCATCTGCTAGAAGCCTCATTCTGTCAAGAAAAAGAGGGTATTAATAACTTCCTCATTTGCCTTGCAGACAACCTTATATCTCAACTAGAGACAAGAGTATTTTGAGGCTTTTCATTAATGAAGTGATGTGGCTCCAAAGGTGCTTGGGAAGAAGGTGCCTGGGACATTCTGGAAGAGATGCTGAGCAGACTCAGGCCCAAGCTGATGGCAAGCGGAGTGGATTTCAACACATTCAGGGGAGGGAGAGAAGGTTCCAGAGGCTGGTGAATATGGTCAATGTAGGGGAGGCACAAAACATTCCGACTCTGCTTCACTCGGGCAGATGAGCACCAGCAGGTGAAGGAGCCAGGCTGAGGGCCAGCCAGAGAGCAGAGGGATGAGAACACGAACCCCACGGGGCCGGGAAAACGAAGGCAGGCTCGCCCTCAGGGAAAACGGCGTTGAGTTAACAAGCGATACGGCACCCGACGGGCTGCCTCACTTTCAAAGCTCGGCAGGTACAGGTTCTAGACGCTATAAACCAGTCAGGCTCACTGCTCCTTGACATTCCAGTCTTTAAAGGTATTTTTGAAAGCACTTGGTAAGCAAAGCAATTAGTCAGATTTGCACTGGTAAGGGAGACTGAAAGTCCAGTTCCTGCTGCCAAACTGTTCAGACATCATCTGAGTGGACCCTGCTGTCTGCTGAAGCAAATTCCCAGGGACTCAGCATCCAGAAGTGGCGAGGAATTAGACAGTGCTTCCCAGCCACTGAGATGGGGCAGAGAAATGAGAAAAGTTCCATGAGAGAAGACAGATCACCACTGACGTTGTATGAGAGAGAGAAGCAGAAAAGGCAGGCCCAAGATGAAGTCCTTCACTTGAACAGCATTAAAACCCTTATTCCAGACCCTGGTAAGTATGAGCATCTAACAGAGAATCATTCAGAAAAGCAGCAACAATTACTAAACACTTGTTGTTGTAAAAGGAAATTGTTTTATATGTGTACATACATACATGTATTTCTTTAAAAAACACCAAATTACCAGTATGGTGATCAGGACCAGCTACATAATTAGTAGGGTCCAGGACAGAACGAAAATGCAGGGACCCTTGTTTTCAAATTACAGTCTTCAGGGTGGCGACAGCAGAGCATTAAACCAAGCACCGGGTCCTGTGTAGCTGCAAGGGTTGCACACCTGTGAAGCCAGCCCTGATGGTTTCTCTGGAGATGCTGCAGATACAGTTTATATCTTAATCCTAGTGTGTTCTCCCTGAGAACAAGGACATTTTTATGAAAAGGATGGAAAAGTGAGGGCAGCGCTGAGTCCTCCGAGTCTGCCTTGACAGGTAACCAAATGACCATCATTGACTTGCTGAGAAGCCTCGCCCCCACCCTAAGGTGTTAATCAGTGATTGGATGTTTGTAGGACAGTGCCATGCAAAACCCATTAAGTACTAAAACGTCTGTTGAATTAGTGAACAAATGAAAATGGAAGACAGAGGCTATGCCTATCCAATCTACAAGTCACACAAAGCTTTGAAGGATCGCTAGTGATAAGCTGGAATGTGGGACTATCCAATAAACAGATTGACAGAGAAGTTCAAAAAGACCAACTGTACCTACACAAGATGTAAAAGCCCTTGCCTAACAATAATTCATGTACAAGAGAGCCGGGAGGGTGCTGTGACAGCTGTCCCAGATGCGGCACTAATGAGATGGCTTCTCCTGCAAGGAGGCACCAGCCCCACTCCACCCCAGGCCAACCAGACCACAGCTGCAGTCCCACACCGGGTCATGACTTGAAATCAGCCACCACTGGAGGAAATCCAGCAGACGGATGTGGCTCTGGAAAGAACGTGTGCCATCTGCTGTTCCCCACCCTTCTTGTGCCTGCTTCTCCTCTGGAGGCGGGAAGATCTAGATACCTGTGCTGCAACCTGCTTTGCACCTCTGGAGGACCAGGTGACATTTTCAAGATATGCTGAAGTCTACTCCTGTGCTTCCAGGAAGGCACGCCTTTTCCTGATACAAAGGACAGCTGGCCTGGAGTCTCCCCTGCCCTCTTTCTGGCTGGTGAGCTACTGAAACCTGGCATAGCCATCCCCCTCCAAGGTGAAAATCTGGCTCAGCAGGGTGGTGCAAGAAGACAGAGAGGGCCTGGCTCCTGCTGACCTTCCTGAACCTCCACAGCAGCCCCTCACTGCCTAACCAGGACTGGCTATGCTTGAGAAACAAAGCCCTGTTGACTCATAACGTCTTGTTCCTTGCATTTAATCTAGCATGTCACAAGGGGATGGGCAGACACTACTGCAATGAGCAGGCAGGCCAGGCTAACAGGGGGCCTGAAGCCAGGATGAGCTGAAAATGGGTAGTGAAGATGGAGAAAACCAGAGGGACCACCCTCTATGCTGGGGCCTTGCAAACTTTTTGCTCAGAGACGCGAGGGCAGCCCTGGCTGGGGGGGGGATGGGGCAGGTATTCCTCCCTTAAGTTAGGTTTCTCTGGTTTTCTTTCTACTATTTGCAAGAGGACATGTCTCTGAATATAGTATCTCTCTCTTCAGTATCCAAACGAAATCTTGCTCGGCCCAGAGCAGACCTGATTCTGCATAGAAGCCAGGTTCCCGCGGTGCCAGCCCAGCGGCCTTCCTGCAGAGACCAGCCGGAGAAGCGAGTGCTACGGTCAGGCAGGCGGAAGCACCTGCCTCCTCCACTCATCTTCCTACCCAGGGCTGCGACATCTTCGGAAGCTTTGTTGTTTTGATGGAATTTTAGTAGAAAGGTGTAGGTGGCTATTTCTGTGTTAGTGGTCAAGTGAGGATGAAAGAAATTCTCAATGGTTATTAGTTTCAGTCCCTTTCTAAAACCTTCACATGCAGGAAGGGGATTCTTGATTACCTCCTATTTTTAATAAAATCCTGCTCTTTTGATTTAAAGTCCCTAGACCTTCCATTTTTCTTTGAGTGAGGGTAGAAGAGGAGGGTCCCAGGGAAGAGATGTGAGGCCTGTTCAAATAGTAAGAACAAGGTGGAGACCCTGACACAGGAAGTGAGCCTAAACAAGTTGAGTGTTGAGACATTAAATTCCCACACACTGGCACTTAACGCTGAGATTTGTGAAAATAAATGTTGTGTAAAAACAATCCCGTAATTGCAACATACCCTGAGAATAAGGTGTTTCAATTCATCATCTGACAGAAAAGTTGGCTTGTAGTTTGCCTCTGTATATGGATTGGTGGCACCTTCCAGGGGAGAAAAAGAGAAAGAGTTGAACACTTTATTTTCAGATAATGTCTTGTTCCACTCGACTGCCTCAAGCCTTCCAGATGCAACCTCGTCCCTACCCACCGGGAGCTACATTTTATCTTCTCTCTCCTTGGTGGAGATAAGGCGAGCTCTGGCTTTGGACAGAAGCCAAAGAGAATGTCATCGAAAAGTGAACACTGTTGACCACAGGAGACTTAGCAAGCTTGTTTTTGTCACCACAGGGAAAATTCAGGAGCTAACAGAAGTTTAGAAACTGCTTCTAATAGAGAGGAAGCTCTAGAAGCAAACTGGTCAAGACTCCTGGGATGCTCTCTCCCCGCAACATCTATATTAAATGGGTTGTCTAGCGGGTGCTCAAATCACCACTCTAAATGTTCTTGGGAAGTCATCCAGTCTGCCAGGCCCTGAGTAAATACCCTGTGAAAGGCGTTTGCTGTGAGTTCCTCTTCATCAGGGTTGAGTTAAATGAGCTTGGCAACCCAGAGAAATGCATTACTTCAGTAAATGCAACTCGAGCTCTCAGGACTGAAAGGGCATAAGACATGTTTAAAAGTCAATCTGGCATCTTTCGGGAGAATAACTTAGAGAAGAATGCCAGCAGTAAATGACTTGGAATCTGCAAAATGGTTAGTAGCACAGTGAAGAAATAAACTAAAACAGCTTATGACAATTCCAAAGACCACCAGGAAGGAGGGAAACAGAACCTGTCTGTGACTTTCAAATCAACTTACAAGGTGCATATCACTGATCCACACCCCTGCTTTTTAGGATCACTTAAGTTCTGCCACTCTTTTCTTTCCAACGTAACAGAAATTAGTTGTAATGATTTAATCTCTATCTTCGCTAACATGAATTTTAAAATGCCATTCTCCAAGCCCAGGATACAACATTTATATTTTTGAATCAAGGTCAAAAGACAAAACCAGCTACTTCTTATTTCTGGTGGCTTTGTAGAAATATAAAAGACGTAATTCTTTTTACCACGCAGGTCAGAGATCTGAGTGAGCGCCTACTTTCCGATTTCCTCAAATAGTCCAAGTCTAGCTGTGGAAAATTCCAGGGACGGCCTTCCCTACAATGCCTGCCACAGTTCAGATTTCTCCTGTGGTTTGGATAAGTCACTTCCACGTTTCTGCCTCTGTTTTCTCACCCTCCCCACACTCGGAAAAGAAGGAAAACACTGCCTCCCTTATAAAGAGTTGATCTGGTTTGGGAAAATTCCAGGAAGATGAAAATATCATCAGTGTTCACTCAACAATAAAATGTAGCAAGTGCCGTCAACCAGTGACTCACTCTTCAAAAGAAACCAGGATGAATTTTTCCTCTTAAAAACTGGAACAGAGTTTCCTGTGTCATAAAGGGCAGCTACATTTCTGATGTTTATCATTGTATGGGCAAGGTCCAGGCACCACATATATGCAAGATGGGATGTGTGCCTCTCATATGTATGTAGCCTGGGTTCGTACACACACACATGCATAGCACACAGCCTCTACCCTCTGGGGATGCAGGACAGCAAAACTGCATCTTGATACCCACAGAAGCTTGCTAATGCCGATTTCATTTGGCATAATGTCTGCTGCTGAAAATGACTGGTATACTCCTCAAGGCTACACATTTGCAAGTAATAAACATTGGCCTTAGGGAGTCAGGAATATTCTAAGGGTGGTAACATTTGTGAGCAAGGGCAAAAAAGACAATAAAGCCGGGATCTCACCTCGTAACGTTTTCATGTGCTGAACAGCCATCCTCAGCACAGTAAGTTTATCTAATTTCCTAGACATCGCGTTGCACGTTGGTACCAAAGAAGCCAGTTCATCAATAAAACTGTTCATTTTATCCCGACGCCTCTTTTCAATCTGACTGTGAGCTTCCCTGAACAACAATATGAAAAATGATTTCTGTAAAATGTAACAGAGCATCAAAGAAACAATGATGAAAATAACTGTTTTCAATATTCATCTGACAAGGCAAATTTAGAATCTGAAGAATGTTTCAAACTGGGCTTTTCTACTAAAGTCACCCAAAAAAGTGGGGCTCACTGCCAAGTCGGTATTAGTATTTTTTTTTAATGCTTACCTTATCCTTAGAATTGAGAAATGTTACAAAAATTGTCTTTTCACAGTCAACTGCGCTTTTAATTTCTCCTCATTTCTATTCTTCTCAGCCCCAATAAAGTTGGATTTTAAGATGGGGGAGAAAGAAAGAAGGGAGGTGGAGGACTTGAAGGGCAAAGCACCCAGGAACAGACATCAGTGAGGGCCCCAGGCTGAGCTGTCTCTGAGGTCTGAGGGCAGTCTGCCATGTGGTCTGTGGGAGACTGACTGAGACACCAGGTAACTAATGCTGCTGTCCTTGGATCAGCCGTGACCCCACCCAGACGCAGCAGATGCTACATCTGTCCCCAAGAGTTGCTGCCCGCCGAGCAGCATGACACGTCCCACGGCACACACTCTTTTCCTGACTGGTGTGCACCTGCTGTTTGTGACTGTCCCCCAAAGAGGCGTGTCAACAGTGCCACTGCCATAGCAACAGAACCGTGTGATCTCTCGCCAAAGCTGGTCCATCAGGGAAAAGCCAGCAGTTTCAGGTCCTTTGAATTCTACAGCTCTAGTTCTGTGGCAGGACACAGCGTCAGATAGCCCTGGGGTTAATGGCAGGAGAGTGGAGGACCCCCATGGAGGGGAGTCAGCAAGTGTAGCTGGAGGCAGGAAGGAGGGAGTCACAGAATCCACTTGAGGGAGCAGGGCCTCCCCAGGCCTGGCCTTCAGCCACACCTTGCAGAGCAATAAGGGCCCTTTTCTGAGGCCAGGCAAAGCCGGGGAACTGACTCCCTGAGCCAGGTCTCCCCAGAGGGCCCTGAGGCAGGAAGGAGGAACCTGCTGAAGACAGGGAAAACCTTTAGCCTTGATTTATCTTTGGCTCCCTCCAGAGTTCCCTTCAGATTAAACATGCTGAGACAGCCAAGAGTGAAGGCAACTCAGCCTGGAGGCAGTGAGGGACAGAGGCCACATCAAGCCAGGGCTCCCCTCCCTCTCATTCCCTAAGGACACGACAGCATCAAAGACTGTTCGACAGACAGGGAACAGATATTCAGAGCCTCCTTGACTGCACACTAAGCAACCAAACCAGGATGGCTTATATACAGAGAGAAGGTCCAAGCTCACCTTGCATTTTTTATTCTTCCTTGGTGCTCTGTGTATTCTAACCTGGAAAACAAATAAAAAGAAACATAATCCCCTGGAGATTAACAGTAGAGTTACACATCCATTTTCTTTCCCTACCTGATCCCGTCCTCTCTATGTGACACACGAGGGCTCTGCTTGTTAGCTACACAGGGTGGGGCGTGTGTGTGTGTGAGCTGCTCAGTTGTGTCTGACTTTTTGCGACCCCATGAGCTGGAGCCCACCAGGTTTCTCTGTCCACGAAATTCTCCAGGCAAGAATACTGGAGTGGATTGCCATTCCCTTCTCCAGAGGATCTTTCTGACCCAGGGATCGAACCCTGGTCTCCTGCATCACAGGCAGATTCTCTACGGTTTGGGCTACAGGGTGGGGCATAGAGGGGAGACAGTTCTGAGCCCACAAGCTCACAGCCTCCTTGCTTATCCCTAATCAAGGAGATGGGTGGAACCTGCACGTTTAATTACGTAAGGAAAATGGCTCTAAGGATGCTGAAGTTCAAATGACTAATTCACGGTACCTTCCATGAGGGTCATCTTTGTCTGTGTCCATGCTTTCTCTGAGAAAACAAAAGAGAATATAACTGTTAAGACATACAAAATCGCTTCTCACCATAATACAGAAGGCCATCATTTATCCAGAAACCAAGCAATTAGAAAGCTCAAAGAGCCACAGCATTGACTCCTGATGTATAAAAGTAAAACCAACTTGAACCTAATATAACACCAGACTCACTTTCCAGTTTATCAAATGTTATATACACCACTTCAATAAAGTTTGTGTGTTCATGCATTTTACTATATTGATTGCTTGAGAAAATTGGGAATACAGGCATTCATGCAAACTCTGAGTTAATCAGAGTATCCAAGTAACCATAATATCTCATTCTCCCAACCCCCCCAACCCACATCACTCTGGATAAATGGAGTTTATTCATTTGTAAAATGTATCAAGCATCAAACATACGTGGGCATATATACTGAATATCTGTCTGGTGGTGGGTAAGGTGGGGAGGGAGCATCAAAGTGCGCACGAAGGAGCACTGAGCAGAACCCAAGCCAGCTCCCACCACTGCTGCCAGCGCTCTACTTCTCAGCTTGGGGGAAACCCTGAGCCCCAGGGAGCTGGGACAGATGGAGGCATGGGTTGGGGACCGCAGAGTCCTGGGGTCACAGAAGGATCTGCCTTCCCTTCATGGACTCTGGAATCCAGTTTTAACAGCACGTTATGGGTTCAGTAGAAAACAGACTGAAATCCTCTGAGGAAGGAGTTCTAAATCCCCCAGGTGAGCTCATACCTTCCTCCAATCCCTAAATCACTCAGGAGGACAGACTACCCTCTGGGCCTCTCTCCCTTCTCCAATCATGGCCCTACAAACATCATCATCATTAAGAGAAAAAGCAACTTTCTCAGGAGCACTGAGGTATGCTGCAGGCACTCAGAACAGTGGTTCCCAACCTGGAGCCCTCCATCTCCTCATAGGCAGAGACTTTCTCCACCTGATCTGAAGTTCAGAAGAAATTCTACAGGCCACAGGGGAAAATGAAAAGTCCTTCTCCCCTTCTGTCTAGACTCGTGTCTGCTCACTGAGGCAGGTGATCATCTCAGGTGAAAAGAAGCTCTGCCCTAAGGTAGGAGTTTGGTACATTAAGCTGTTAAGGGATGACAGGTGCTTAATTCATAGGGTGTCCATGAATTACAGAAGACTTGCAGACTGGGGTCCATATGGGAAACCTGGAAGTCCAGAGTGGTGACAAGGGTGGAAACCACAGATCTAGACAGCGGAGGTCTCAGAACATGTCAAGGGCTCCATCAGACAAAAGCTCCACAGAAAACGTCTGGTTTCCCTGTTGTGGAGTTAGTGCCATGGAAAAACACCCTCTTGGTCCTCACATCCATTCTCCATTCCCTGGGTGGCTGCTCTCTTAATCATCTGGGATCACTTACATATTACTCATAGCATCCCCTAGTGGGCATCTGACCTCCAGCCACTATGCTCCCCAAATCTGACCTGTGAACTTCAGCAGAAAGGACTTCTGCTGTAAGGGGGCACACCTCTCCTTGGAGATTTTCTCTCATTAAGCAGAAGAAAACTCTTCAATGGACATTTGGGCAAGATTCCATGCAGTTGCCTCTACAAAACAAAATGTGCCTTTTGAATGTTCTATGCTGACATATTCCCTAGATGTCTATATAGATACAGAAGAGTTGACTGTAAGTGTGAAAATTTACTTACTCCAAAGAAAAGCCATCAAGTCTTAAAAAAAAAAAAAAAAAAAAAAAGGTGCTATTTAATGTAAGAGGAACACTAATTCAAATAATGTGTTAAGGACAATGTCACTGCTCCTATACCATTTCCAGAGATGACCTCTACTTTCCATTCTACAAACATTAAGTAAGCCATTGATGTCTTCCTCTAGACAGGTCCTTAGGCAAAGCTCTCTTTGAAACCACTGAGGTTATATCCATGGACTTAGCCATGTTGCTCAAAGGAGCAAAGGAAAATGAAGAAAGTGGTAAGAGGTGGAACTTGGCTTTAAGGCTATTCGTTTTCCCTCGAAAATCTGGGGACCTGAGCAGGGTGCACAAAAGGAGAGTAAATGGCTCAGCTGCACTGGAGGCTCCCTCCTGCTTGCAATCTAAGGGAAGATAAAGGGAAAAGTCAAGTCAGATCTTTCATCCCCATCCCTTTTCATAGACAGGATCCCTTCTTCCAGAAGGAACAGTAGGGCCCCTGGACGTTCATGCCCGTAAGCTGACACCAAGTTTAGAGAGAGGAAGACAAGCCCAAAGGCCTTACTGGTAGTCTGTGGAGCTGCCCTTGCGTTTCCGGTTGCAATCCACACCACCGGGGCCCAGAGGGCTGGAGAGGAGGTCGGTGGCACCTGGGGACATGAAGTCACTGATTGTTGAAGAAATGTCCATTCTCTGGTCGGCCATTGGAGGTCTGAAATAGGTACAAGGGGACAGAGGTGCAATTATTTCCACAAGCTTTTCTAAGGTGGTGGAGGACTAGGGTGGCACTGTGGGAGGACAGGGACTTCATGACAGTGCCAACATCTCCCCCAGCCAGCTGGGACGAGGACAGGCACTGCCAGAAGGAGCATTATATTCACTCTAGGAATTATTATAGGTAATTTAGGCTCATCTGCTTGTTTTTTCTGACAAAGATACAAAGCTCAGAGAAACTAGGTGGCTTCTCTTAGGTCCCTGCGCCAGGGCATGAAGAACTAAACCAGAACCCAAGGCTCTAGTAGGTACAGCCCCATGTTCCAGCCATGGAGGTAACCTAGTGTCCCAGATGTTCTCACAATCCTAACTTAATTTTCTTTCAATCAAATCTAATCGATGAAATAAATATGATCTGCTTGTTATCTCTGTATTATTATTATAGCTTTTATCAAAGTTGTAGGAAAGCATAAAATATCCTTTCTCAGCCTGTAAGTCCCACTTGGGAGTCAAAAAAGCAGTCCCTCCCCATCACTGGTCCAGGCAAAGTCTGTCTAGTCTTCTCTGCCTGTCCTTTTGCACTTGGGATTCCATTGCAAGGAAAACCTTGCATAATGAAGTGAAAGCACTGCAAACCTTTGCAAAGTATTTTGAGAATTCATATCTTAAAAGTGCAAAGCAAGTCAGCTCAAAAGAGAGACTGGCAAGTACCTTGCAAGAGGCTCCAACTCCAAACCCAGGTGAAGGGGGCCGTGCACTGCCAACCGTTGGGGTCTGAGCTCCAGGCAACGTGACGGGGGCTGTCACTCCCTCTCTCTGGGCCTGAGTTTCCTCATCTGCAAAGTGAAAGGCGAGGGTGAGCTTTTGTTTCCACTGTGTCCACAGATTAGTGACCGGAGCCCTCCTGGTCACTCTCACTGTTGTTGCTAGAGTGAACACTGACTGTGCACATAGCTCTATTCATTTGAGCTGTTTTCTCTTAGTATAAACTTCTAGAAGGAGGACTGACAGGTCTAAAGGGGACATACATTGTATGTTTTGCTAAATACAGAAACACTGTGCTCCAGAAGAGCACAGTAACTTTCATCCCCAATAAAAGCTCTTGTCAATCTGAAGGAAAATACAAAATCTCACTATTTTTACTTGTATCTTAAAATTATTATGGATGGTGTTTCTGTTTATAGGCATGTCTTTCTTTCTTTGATGTGGACCTTTTTTTTTTAAGTCTTTGTTGAGTTTGTTACAATACTGCTTCTGCTGTTTATGTTCTGGTATTTTGGCCATGAGGCATGTATGATCTTAGCCCCCCAACCAGGGATTGAACCTGCATCGGAAAGCAAAGACAACCACTGGACCACCAGGGAAGTCCCTATAGGTATTTCTTGGTTACTCCTGGTGCCCACTTGTGTCCTGTTTTATTACCATACTGCCTTTAGCATCAATGGGCTTCCTAACTCATGCTCACCTGGGCACCTGAGCCTGGTGGAGAAAAGCACACAGCAATCCCTGACGCCCCTGCTCTGCGACCACATTTGCGCTTTCCTCCTCCAACACCTTGATTTTCACCCTTAGCCGATAAGTCAGCTTTCTACGCCACTGAGAAAAGAAGCCAGTGACCACTTCTACCAGCAACCTAGACACTACTGGCTAGGACCCCACCCCAAAGCATGCTGCACCCTCCTCTCTCATGAGTGTGGACCATCCACCCCAACCCTGCATCATCCACATTCCGCATTATCTTGCATCGCTTCTACAAGGACAAGAACACATTGCAACAACACTCATCCTGGGGGGGCTGGGCAGGGAATAAACTCTTTTGAACTCGATTTCCTTCCAGTTACTGCCCTATTTCTTTGTTTTCAATTGCTTTTCTCTTCCTCAAGACAAATCAACTCAAATCAGGCTTTTGTCCCCATCATTCCAATATATCAGCCCCTGCTGGGTTCATTAATGACCTCCTTATTGCTAAATCCAACGGCCAGTTCTCCATCCCCTCCCTGCTTGGCCCATCAACATATCTGATAGAGCTGATCTCTCCCTCCCAGCTCTCAGCTTCACGGTTCTCCTACTTCAGTGGTCACTCCTCTTTTGTCTCTACAGCTGTTTCCTCTCGTCTCCCTCACCTCTAGGTGAGCGATCCATGGATGTTCCTGGCCCCCCTCTCTGCCTACACTCCCTCCCTGGGAGATCTGCCTAGTTTCACTGTTTTAAATAACTACCTATACTATGACAACTCTCATATTTACATCTCCAGCCCAGACCCCTTCCTGAGTTCCGAAGCATCACCTTGACATCTCCCCTTGAACATACAATAGAAACATGAAACATCCATAACCAATCCCTGGTTACCCGCAAGCCCAGCCTCTTGGTCATGCCCAGGTCAGTAAGTGGTACTTCAATCCTGCTTGCTGCTTCTAGGCCCCAAACCTAGAAGTCATCCCTGACTCCTTTTCTTCCATGGCCTGTATCTAATCCATCAACAAATCCTATTAGCTAAACAGTCAAAAAAAAAATCCAAAATTCAACCACTTCTCCCCTTTTTCCTTCATATTTCTGTTCAAATGTCCCTTTATCGGTGAAGTTTGCCAGGATAACCATATAATACACACCCCCACAACTCTTTCTAACCACCTCTGCTGCTGCTGCTGCTAAGTCGCTTCAGTCGTGTCAGACTCTGCGACCCCATAGACGGCAGCCCAGCAGGCTCCGCCGTCCCTGGGATTCTCCAGGCAAGAACACTGGAGTGGGTTGCATTTCCATCAGTCCTGCTTAATTTTTTTTCCATTGCCCTTATCCACATCTGGCCAGCAATAACCTACTTAATTTACTGGCTGTCCTCTCCATTAGATCATAAGCATCAGAAGAGTACAGACTTTGGTTTACTATCTGTGCCCTTAGTGCCCAGATCACGTTTCAGCACATAGTAAGCACTCAATAAATACATATTGAAAAATAAACAAATTTGTATGTTAGGAATATTAATCTTTGCTGATCATAGATGCTGTAAATAATTTTCTCCCCTTTTTGTCTTTTATCTTTGCTTATGGTGTTTGCACGTGATACTAAAAGTGGCAGGTTTTAAAAACTTCTCATCCCTAAAATAAAATAATTTTATAAAAAAATAAAAATTAAAATATCCTCTTCTTTGCTAACAATTTTGTAACTTTAAAAATTCAGTTTTAATCCACTTGGAAATTATTTTTGGTGCAGTACTTAAGGTTGGGAATTTCTAATTTCCCTCCAAAAAATACAGTTATTCCAACACTACTTACTAGGTCTATATATCCTGTTACCAGTCACTAGAAATGCCACTTTTCTTGACTCATTTTTTAGTCTGAACTTTCTATTCTGTTCCCTTGACCGGCTTATTTCCATTCTGGCACCACACTGTTGATGACTATGGCTGTAAAATACATTTTTATATCTGATAGAACAATTCCTTTCCCTCTTTGTACTTTGTTTTCAGAAATTTCCTGGCTAGTCTGATGTATTCTTCAAAGAGTACTTTATAATCATTTAATCACACTAAAGGCCCTGCTGTGGCTGCCGCTGCTGTTATTATTACCAGTACTACGGACATTAAGAGAAGCAGGTCAGCTGTGAGCAGAGCCCTACACCTAGGGTCCCGGTGACCATCTGGGCCACATGTCAGACCTGGGATGCCACCTCTTCCCCCACCGCTCTTTCGGAACAGCCAGACATTTGCACGAGGTGGAGTATTCCAGGTTTCAGGGATTTGGGGAGAAACCACACTTCCTAAACGAAGAACGACCGTAGGGGCTGCAATGATAGTGTATCTAGGTGCGGGTGGGTAGGACAGGATTGTTACCTGAAGTTACGGTTCTTAAACCTCAGATCCACCTTGGGAGAAGCAAGGGGCCGCTGGACTTGTTGGTCACCTCAAAGCGATTTTCATGTTTTGTCGCTTCCTTTCAAGCCGTCAGGTTCTTCCAGAAACCTGCAGTGGGGCCCACAGGAAAAAAAAAAAAAAACCCAGACAGGTCACTTTGAAGTAGGTACAGTTGAAAGTCTCACAGCGGCTGAGGGAAATGAGGAGCTCAATCATGACTCCCAATGACAGGGAGCAATGCTTGAGCTCACCATCCCATCCTTCAGCTGCCTGTTCAACTCAACTGCAAACACATGAGGAAATATGCCGGGAGATATTTTCTGTGAAAAACAATGCCTTTAAAATTACTAAACGTAGATTCTTGGACACGGCCTTAAGAGGAAGAAGATAATTATATTTTTCATTTCTCCCACTGGGTCAAGCAATAACAACAGTGAACGCTGACTGAGCGTGTACTTGGCATCGGGTGCTGTTCTTACTGCACCATGTAGATTAACTCACTTAGACCCGACGATAACTCTGAGGTAAGTATTAATACTACTGTTTCCACATTTGACCAAAGAGAAGATTGAGGCAGAGAGAGGTGAAGAAACCAGCCAAGGTCACTCAGCGGGGGAGAGCAGTGGGGCTCCGGGAGCTACACCTGCCCCTAAGGACACCACTCAACTTGCTCCAGCCAAGTGAGTTATCTAAACGCACACAACGCGGAACAATAGAAAGCAAGTCTTCAGGAAACATTAAGCCAAGACCAAATGCCAGCAGGGCCAATGCCTGAAATGGCTGGGAATGAGCTAAGATGTTTAAACAAAATGTCCCTGAATTTAAGTACGTCTGGTAGAGAAATCAGTTCTGAAAAGCTGCTGACGTCAAAGGGGGGGGCGGGTGGTGCTGCCCTGCCCACCTCCTGCTGACAAGATACAGGGTCTCCTCCCTGTCCCTGTGAACCCTGAAAGGGAAACAGGTTCTAAAGAAGCCCCCTTACTCCTTCCCTGCTCCGCCTTGAGATGAAAAGACAGGGGCTTTAAATGGGGTTTTTCTGATCTTTCTGAAGCACAAATTCTGGCGCTTCATATTCCGCGGGCTAATTCTGGCCTCTTGGATAACCTACCTTGCCTAGATCATTACAAAGGTCTTCAAATGAGTATCCAGGGAACAGAAAAGACCGTGTCCTTCCCATTTACTCTTCTTTGCAGTCTGGTTCAGAACCGCTTCCTGTCAGACGCTGGTAACCCCGTCCCAGCCCCTGCAAAGATGTGTGCAGGAGTTCCGGGCTTCAGTCTCCGAGCCTTATGGGTACAGTAGCGGCACAAGGATGCAAAGCCCCCAGCGTAAGGCTTCCGGGGGCGGAGGGGTGCTTACCACACAGGGCCTCACATCTGAATCAGACCAGCATCCAGCTCCCATACTATCCTCCCACCCCAAACGGCAACTCAGGATCCACCCTGGGCATAAGCCCCTCTCCTTCCAACATCCCAGAGCCGCGGCCTGGCCCTTGGATAGGAGGGTCCAGCCACTTCCCTGCGAGCCTTGCCCTCTCCTCACTGTGCTCAGAGGCAGGACGCCCCCTTGCTTAAAACATTTCAACGGCTTCGCTGCTCGCCTAGGCCCTCCAGATAATACCCCAAACACCTAGCAGGAAACACCAGGCCTCCACAGTGGGCTTGCTCATTCCCCAGCCCAGGCGTGTGCATCCGCTGCCAGAGGCGCCAGGCCACTGAAGTACTTCAGTTCCCAAGAGCACGAGGCCTCAGCTGCGTCCACTTCGTTTTGCAGGGAGTAGGCGTTGGCTCCCTTTGCCCACTCGGTCACCTGGTGAACTCCTGCGTGCCTTTCAACTGCCCTCAGGTGTCTCC
This sequence comes from Bubalus bubalis, assembly GCF_019923935.1. Lineage (NCBI taxonomy): Eukaryota > Metazoa > Chordata > Mammalia > Artiodactyla > Bovidae > Bubalus > Bubalus bubalis. The sequence continues at coordinate 46,114,771 of NC_059172.1, read as the reverse complement.
TCAGGGAAGCCTTCGGCTCTCCCCGGCTGCCGACCCTTCCCCCTACCCACTGCGGCCCCGCCCCCGCCGTCCCGCCAGCCCCGCCCCGCCCCGCCCCCGCCGTCCGCCCCGCCCCCTGCACCTGAATCTCAGGGTTCCGCATCTCCGAATACCATGCCTCTCGTTTTCTCTTTTCCCCACATCCCTGAAATTTAGATAGAGGTCCTTAGGACCAAACGCCCCACAAATTCTCATTTTGATCATTTTTTTCCAATGTTCAGATTTCCTTTATAGAAATCATAAATGCTAACAAAACATTTTAGCACTCTATTTTGCAAAATCTAAACTGTATTTCTTGTATGCTTGGACAAGAAAGCTGAATCAGTTGTGACAAATATTTTTTGGAAAACTGTTTTCTCTCCAGGAAGGTGTTCTTAGATACAAGACAATAAATGAAACAACAAAAGAGACAAAAACCTTTTCTGTGCTGCTGCTGCTAAGTCACTTCAGTCATGTCTGACTCTGTGCGACCCCATAGACGGCAGCCCACCAGGCTCCCCCCTCCCTGGGATTCTCCAGGCAAGAACACTGGAGTGGGTTGCCATTTCCTTCTCCAATGCATGAAAGTGCTAATTACCTCTTAATAGAGGTTTGAGCCAAGGAAGGGGGCCCCAAGAGACCAAAGGTACCTGGGAGGGGGGACCCCAGCTGAGCGGGGGTTGGGCCAGCCCTGGTTCTGCCATCCAAGTGACACATAGTGAGGATGCTCTGGGGAGAGCCCGGCCCTGGTCCTAGAGTGGGTGTCACATGTGAGCCCACTTCTGAGCTGGAGATTTCTGAGGGTGGGAGGGAGGCTCTCTGGGTGGCCAGAGAAAGTCAGGCACGAAGGGACCTGGGAATTATGCCTTGGAAGAGCTTGGGGGCCCCCCGTCCCACCCAGTCCCTCCTCGGAGCCCAGGAAGAAGATTCTCTGTGGCTCCACACAAAGGAACAAGGGGGCTGGAAGAGGTGGGCATGTCAGCCACTGTTAGACACCCAAAGGAGACCACCACTCCTTCGAGCACAGCAGGGTGAGGCTAACTGCCCCTTAAGAAGCCCACACACACACCGTCCACAGGAAGATGGCCACAGGGAGCCCTCCAATCACAGACCAGGCATCTCTCAGCTTTCCCTCTCCTTGCCCCAGCACCCTAGAATGACAAGAAGAGAAAGTGAAGTGTGCAGATTATACTAAGGTTCAAACCTATAGATGCTCCTCTGTGTGGGGAGTCCGCAGGCTGCCCCATGTCAGGCCCAGCCAAGTGACTCTCCCAGACGGATGAACATGAGTGAAGGGGACAGCAGCAGCCTTTGAACTGGCCCTGACCAACTACCCCCTTACCAAGAGACCAGCAACTGCCAGATAGAGACTACCCCTTTAGCCAAGGTCTCAGATGGATGGTAGTACCAGCAAGAAGCAAACCTAGGCCACTGTAAGCTCCTGAGATGCTGAGGTTTCTACTAGGGTGATCAGCTCTTCTCTTTGCCTCCGACCTTCCTGTTTGAGCACTGGAAATCTTGCATGCCAGGAAACCCCTTTGTCCCAGACAAACCAGGAGGCTAGGTCCCCTGCTTTTCTCTGCTGTATCACTCATCCTAAGCTGACTGACAGAGGCAGGAAGAAGGAAAAACCAACTCCAATCCTGGAGCCACAGGCCAAGCCTGACCTGGGAGGAGGGAGAGGGAACAGTGCAGGTCACACTGGAAGAGTCTAATCTTCACAGTAACCTATCTGTTCCTCGTGGTCATTACCCCAGTTTTCGAGGTAAGGAACTCAGCATTGAAGAATTAAAGACATCTTGCTTAAGATGACATGGTTAACAGGTGGGGACTGAAATCCATGTGTGTCTGGCTCACTGGTGGTTCTTCTTTCTTCTGCCACATAACTGCCCATCCAGCCCCCAAAGCCATCCCCACAGTGGAAAAGACAAACAGCCCAAAACAAGCACTCCTGGAGAAGGAATCAGGGAAGCGATAAGGAGCAATCCTGGTTCAGGAAAGCTACAGAAACTGTCTCTGGCTTCCTGGCAGCCAGGGCAGAGAAGGAAAGGATCAGCCCTTTTCCTTCATTAAGGTTACCAAAGAGGGGTACCTGTCTGGGAGACTGTGGGACATGAACAACGCTATGCCAGATGGCTCTAGGAAAATAAGGACCCTAGTAAAAGCATGTCCCCCTTCCTGCCCCCACCTGCAAGTGTAACAGCTAGATGGAGCTCTATTGAGACCACTTTATGAAGTCCCAGATGTCACTGGGGTACTGGTTTTTGGTGATGTGGCTTAATAAAAGGGCATGGCTTAGGAAAATATGGATGATAGTGAATCAACATCCTTGCTTACCCTGTCTAGTCAGCTGCGTGCTCACTGATGGACTTCCCACAAAACCCCCAGCTCCCTGCAAGGACCCCTGTGTGGCCACCTCTGCCTCCCCACAACATACAAGGAGCTGGCCCTGGACACAGCACCTGCTCCAATTCTCCATCATATTCTCAACTTGAGGTTTACTGTGGGGAGGAATGTGGAGTTGCTCTGGTCTTCCTATGGTGGTGGCCTTTGAGCAGAGATAACAGACTGAAGGGTCTCTGGCCCCACTGAAAATCCCCCTGAGACTCTCTGGTTATTCTGACAGCTTGTGGGGAGTTTGGTTGCCTTCCTTTAAAACAGATGGATTTAGCGATCATTCACCCACAAAACCAGGTGCCTCAAGTCTAAGGTAACAGGGGCTTGCCCCAGTATCATTAAGCAAGCATTTCTTCAGCCCAAGTGGAAGCCAGGGCACCCGGGACACAGAGGGGAATGTTTAAATCCCCTCAATCGTGATCACTGCAAAAGGCAGCGCCCTGCCTGCAGTCATGTGAGCAGCACCCTACCCAATGCCAGTGTGCACCTTCACTTCTGTAAGTGGCAGAGATTTGTAGAGCATTTACCCTAAATTTCCAGCAGGTGGTGGTCAAGTGTCTTGAGGAAGGAGTGCCTTTTTTTCTAGCTGTGGGCCGCAAGGTAGCTGAAGTAAGTATAGGAGCAGAACAGAGGAGAAAATGATTAGCTTATTTGATATGTGTGTGCAGGGAAATGGAAGGAGGAGGGACCAGGGAGGAGGTGAGTCTTGAACCAGGTGTTGTAGATGCTTGCCTGGCAGGTTGGATAGTTGGAATGATGTTCTGAGCAGAGGACAGTGTATGTGCAGTGGCTGTCAGGGGCCTGGGGAGAATCCCGTTTGTGGCACTTGTGTACCCAGTCCTGCTGGAAGCTTTAGATGCTTGGGAATCCTGAAATCAAACAAAAATCAAGGAGCTTGCACTTGGAACTACAGGACTTGAAGGGCCTGTTGAGAGGGTCTCACAAGGGGCAGAGGCTGTGAATTCTGGATTAGATTGTGAACAATGCTGGTCGATGCAGAAAAGATCCCCAACACCATGGACAGAGGAGAGTCTACAGCATTCCAGTCCTGGAGGCCTATTGAGGGCTGTGAGATTCTGCGATCTAATTAAGAGGCACAATACAGGGCATACTCCTAGCCTAGCAATGGTGCTAAGTACATGTTTGCTGAATGAGTGATAAAAGGGATGCCTTCTTAGACCTTTGCCAAGTCTATCACTGAAGTATAGGAAGGAGAAAAGCCAGAGGAACAAGCTACAGATCCACAGTGCTTTCTGGAAGGACCCTTGGTCCTGGATGGGGATGCACAGACCACTGGCGGGACCAGTTTGGAGACTGGCCCAATACGGGTAGACAGTCGAGCCGCTGCCCAAACTGAGGTGGATCAGCGTATGAAGGCAAAGCACAGAGGTCATAAGAGAAGGGTCATAACTTTTTTGGACACTGGTTGAAGGAGAATTTTTATGTGCAGAAAACAATGAGTAGACAGGCAGATCCAGATTACTCCTTTAACAGGTTTAATAAGAAAGACTGCAGAGTGACTTGGAGTCCAGGAATGACCAATCTCCTGGTAAATACCCATGAATCTCCTGAAAAGGGAACGGATATTCCTTAGTGCCTTCAGTGCACCAGGCCCTTTATGACATGGTGGTTTGGAGCATGCGCTCTGCTGGGGGGTGACGGTGAGGCTCCAAAGCCTGACCCCACCAGGCATTAGTGCCTGGGGTGCGAATCTCAGTTCCAACATACGCACAACCCTTAACTTGGTGTGTCATAGCCTCCTGACCTGGGAGATGTGGATGACAATATATCCTGCCTCAGAGCTGTGGCGAAGATGAAAAGAGAGGCAAAACATGCTTAGTCAGATGTGCGGACCCAGAACAAGCCTTGCCTCCCCAGACATCGAGCATCTCCCCCAGGCCCTACCCTGGGCACCTGGGTGCAGAGGAGAACGAGGCCTGGATCTTTCTGGGGGAGGCAGCTCATGTGAGCCCCCCGGTGGCTTCAGATTCTATTGTATCTGACACATGACAAGCCCTCCACGTGGAAAACTATCATTATTTTCTCATTTAACCATCACAGCAGCCCTGTTAGGTGGCTAATGTTCTCCTATTTTAAAAATGAGGAAGCTAAGTTTCAGAGAGGTGGTTAGGTAACCTGAGCAAAGTCAGAGATTTCACAGGAAGGTAGATGTAAACTCAGGTCAGTCCTATCTAAAGCCCCTAGTCTTTCCTCTATGTAGCATGGCCTCCATGCAAAATAAGAAGTGGGCACATTCCAGAGTATGCAGGGATTGAAAATTTCTCCACAGCAGCACTTCCCAAAGAGCTGTCACAGAACACCGACTCTATGAGACTTAAATGCAAAGACATGGGAGGGGGGGAACCCATGGTCAAAGAAGCGTGGGGAGTTCTGGTTAAAGGCTGTGTTTCTCCTCTGCAGGGCTTCTAGGAACCTTAAACAGGGCCCTGCAGAGGGCAACGGTCGGGGAGCAGCAGGGTCTCCATCTGCTCACAGGCACTGGTCCCCAGGCTTTCCTGCATCCAACATCTAGTGGACGGAACTTGGGTGGGGCACGCTAAGGGGACGCTTGCTCTGCAGGATCACTCAGGATGCAGCAATACTGCTTTTCTCTCCTTCCATGCCCATTCCATGCCAGAAGGTGCTTGGCATGGCTTTGTCAGCTTCTCGGCTCCTCTAAGAAAAGCCTGATGTCTGAGGTCTCTGTCGCACCTGTGCCTGGCCACCTCCTCCGCCCAGGGCACACCCTCTGCTCTGTTGTGTCCTCTGCCTCTTGCACCCACGTGCATTCAGCCCACCCGCCGGCTGAGACCCAGGATTTCTCTGCACTCCCTGGAGGATGGCGATGGAATCTGAAGTTGCTGGGGGCAGGGGAAGGGGGCTGCCTGCCTCAGAAAGATCCAGGCCTTGTTCTCCTCTGCACCCAGGTGCCCAGTGTAGGGCCTGGGGGAGATGCTCGATGTCTGGGGAGGCAGGGCATGCTCTGGGTCTGTACATCCTGGCAGCTCTGTCCTGTCAGCTCTGGGAGGCAGCCTCCTGAGGGCAAAGCTCTCCTCCTGATCTTTAACCCTGACACACCCCTGCATTTAACGATGGCACAGGGATGACCCCTTCTGCCCCCCACCAAGAAGGATCATTAACCAAAGACACATCAGCCTGGCTTCATGTTGTTGCTGTTTCTTTTCTTTCTATTTTCCCCCACCTTTTTTTTTTTTTAAATGCTACAGACTAAGAGAATAGAGCTTGGCCCTAAAGACTCAGGGAATGAACATTCTTTCCACCAAAGAGCCTGCTGCCTGATGTTGAAAAAAAATTATGGAAAACATCTGCATCTTGTTCTAAAGGAAACAAAAGGATGTACTGCTGTTATTCGGTGATAACGAGGAGGGGTTTCCCAGGGGGCGCTAGTGGTAAAGAACTCCCCTCCCAATGCAGGAGGTGGGGGTTTGATCCCTGGGTTGGGAAGATCTCCTGGAGGAGGTCATGGCAATCCACTCCAGTATTCTTGCTGGAGAATCCCATGGACAGAGGAGCCTGGTGGGCTACAGTCTGTGGGGTCACAAAGAGTTGGACATGACTGAAGTGACTTAGCACACACACAAAGAGAAGGATGCTGGTGTTGAGGGGAAGCAGAAGCAAAGATGGGGCATTGAGTGATATATGGAACAGCCTTCACCTTTGTGCCTTGGCAGAGAGCAAGGCCAACTGCAAAGTGGGGAAGGACCTGAGGAGCAGCAGAGCCCCCTGGTGGGCAAGGCTATGCGGTGCGCATTTATCCAGAGATGGTCAACCAGGCCTGTGACCTCCTACCCTGACTCCCCAAGCTGGAACCGAGGAAGAGCCAGGGTTCCCCTCCTGCCAAGTGTCAGGCAGGGGGGTGGACAAACGGGGGAAGGCATGATGGGGACAGGAAGAGAGGACGGGGCAGTGGTCAGTCCTCTGAAGCCAGACAGCCTGGGTTCAAATCCCAGTCCTGCTGCTGACTAGCTGTGTCCTGGGCCAGTTACATGACCTCTGGGAGCTGCGGTCTCCTCACCTATGATAGGAGGATTCCTCTTCCCAGATTGAATGAGGCCAATGCACAAAAAGCACTTAGGATGCCTGTTGGGTTAACTGTGGTTACCGAAGTGCTGAGCTGTGAGGTGAGACCAGGAGCAGAAGGCCGGGGGCTGGGTATAAGTATGGAGGTCACAGAAGGCAAGCTTGGGCTACAAATCTGGGGAGAAGGGGTGCAGAAACAGTGGGAGGAGAAGCCACTGGGGGAGAGGGGAGGGCCTGGCCAGTGGATAAGCTCTGGGAGTAGGAGGGAGAGGATGAGGGTGATGGGGAAAGGCCTGAAGAGGGACCTGAGAGTGGGGCTGGAGAACACTCCAGAGGCCCGTGTGCTGCAGTGGGCAGCGTGGAGAGTGCCTTTGAATCTGAAACCGAGGATGCTGCTTTGAGAGTCCACCCCTTTTGTCCTACAGCCAGTTAAACTAAAATCAGAGAAATAACTGCCATGGGAAGCTGGGAAGACGATAACGAGAAAGCCAGATCAACAGGTAATAATAACAAAACTGTAGAGTTACCAGAGAAGGCAACGGCACTCCACTCCAGTACTCTTGCCTGGAAAATCCCATGGACAGAGGAGCCTGGTAGGCTGCAGTCCATGGGGTTGCTAAGAGTCGGACACAACTGAGCGACTTCACTTTCACTTTTCACTTTCATGCATTGGAGAAGGAAATGGCAACCCACTCCAGTGTTCTTGCCTGGAGAATCCCAGGGACGGGGAGCCTGGTGGGCTGCCATCTATGGGGTCGCACAGAGTCGGACACGACTGAAGCGACTTAGCAGCAGCAGCAGCAGAGTTCCCAGGAAGATGAGACGGTGAAAGCAAAGGACGATGACCTCCCTGCAGAGATGGGGATACAGGGGAAGGGGGGCCAGCGGCTGACAGTGCTGCCAGAACCAGGATGCACGGTGGGGAAGTGGGGAGACACCTGGCTCAGAGGGGTCCGGGGACACCGTCCCGCCCGCTGCAGGGTTGGGCTGATAGGGAAGGAGGCCTCAGATGGCTACCACGGCCCCAAAGCCCCAAAGTAATGCATCCAACAGAACTTACTAGACACCCCTGTAGGCCAGGTAATTTCTACAGTGAAAGAACTGGTAGTCGGAGTGAATTTCCACCACAGATTGCCCGTGGCAGTCAAATTTCAATTCGGGCCAGTTTTGTAATGATGAAGACACTATGCGTGTGCGGTCCCACAATCCTCCATGAATCTTTCAACAGATATTCACTGAAAGCATCCAGGTGCCAGGCACTGCTCTCCACGGCAGGGCTGGGGCAGGGGACACAGACCCTTGTCCTCCTCTCATATACATTCTGGTGACCGAGGCCAGCACAGGGATAAAGAAGTAAACAATGCTGGGAGGTGGGAAGTGCTGGGGAGGAAAGTCAGCCACGGGGCAGGAGGAGCACTGGGGAGGAAGGTGGAGACGTGGGGAGCCGGAGGAGAAGCGAGGAGTGTTCCAGGCGAGAGAGGAACCGGTGCAGAGGGCTGTGGTGGAGGCCACAGGGTGCTGGGCAGACCCCTGTAAGGACCTTGGCTTTGACTCTGAGTGAAATGGGATGGCATGACCCACTTGGGATTTAAGTCTGGCTGCGGTGCTGAGAAGCGAGGTGGGGGACCCTGTGGGGGAGGTGCTGTGCATACAGCCATGCACAGTGATGGAGGAGCTGTGTGTGTGTGTGTGTGTGTGCGCGCGTGCGTCTGTGAGTGTATATGGCAGGTGGTGTGTGTGTGTGATAAAGGTAGCAGCATCACCAGTGAAGGCCAGTGAGGAAACATCTAGACCAGTGAACAGTCGGGAAAAGATGACACAACTCAGGCCCAGTCTGAGGAATGACTGAAAGAACTCGAGGTATATTTTCAGGCAGGCTGTGCGAATGAATGGGATGTGAGGTCTAAGAGGAGCTGGGGCTGGGTGGCCATGGTGGGGTGGTGAGAAGCTGCTGAGTGTTGAATATACTGTGAGGGAACAGCCGGTGGGATTCCACATGTTTTCTGGCGTGAGGGCTGTAGCCCTTCCCGTGAACAGAACAAAGGCCCCCAGCCCAGGGGGCCAGTGGGAGAGAAGATCCCCCCTGAACTCCCCCTGCTGGGCAGCATGCCCCGTGTGACGGCTGGAGGAAGAGCAGCCTTCCTGTGGTCCACCTAGCAGGGCAGGAGCAGACGGTCAGGGACATGTTGAGTGGGAGGTCTGCACCACAGACTACACTGTGATCCGTGTACCTGCCGCCTGCCTTCCTGGAGCAGCTGCCGCCTGCCTTCCTGGAGCAGCGCCCACCTCCTATTGACTGAGCATCACATATGCTGAGGATGGTGCTAGCCCTTACCCAGCTCATTTGGTCCTCACCACGACCTTTTAGGGAAGGTATTATGATCACTATCATGTAAAAAGATGGCACTGAGGCCCAGAGAGGTGTAGCAACTTGTCCAAAATCACACAGCCAGAATGGGGATCAAAGACAGAACCCCGACGTGCCCAACTCCCAGAGCTGGAACTCTGCATACGCTTCGTTGCTGCAGAGACTCAGCAAAGAAAAGCAAAAGCGATGTCCCACGTAGGAGGAAGAGGGCAGGGCTGGCTATCACCCACCCGCCTCCCGCCTCCGGTTCAAGGATGCCCAAACGGGTCACAAGGCTGTGAATCGACCACAGTGCTGGAGGGGCATGGCTCGTGAGTTTAACTGGTTAAACAGTAAATCAGATGGTTCTCCCTGTTCCAGTATGGAATGCCTGGGAACCTTTCTGAAATGTACTTGTCCACTTAACTGCCCTGGCAAACACGGTTTGAGGGCGACAATTTAATTGTATGATGAGTGCCAAGGCCTCCTGCCAGTGCCCCAGATCTCAGATGTTCATCTGAGTGTTTCCTGACCCCAGGAATAATCCTGCAAGTTCCACCTTTAACTAAAATGGAATCTGCTTGTTTTCTTTCATTGGTCTCTTTCCTACACAAGGAATAAGCAAAATTTCAGCGATTTCAGTTTCATTTTTCTGAGCCTTAGTAACAGCAAGTGAGAGTTACATGTCTAGGAATCTCAAACAACGTGAGTTGTAGAGCTCAAGATACTTTTTCTGAGAAAAATATTCAGTGCAAGAATCACAACAAAAATGACACAAAAACTAGCAGCAGAAACCACGCACTGGGCTTTTATTCTGTGCCATGCAGTGTTTTTTCATCTAGTTCTCAATTAGAAGTAACGAATTCTCAAAGAGGTCAAGTAAACTGCCTGTCAATGCTTAGCACACGAGCGGGAAAGCCGGGATTCAAACTCGGGTCATCTGACTCCAGAGCTCTGTGGCAGGTAAAGAAATATTACCCTTTCTGAATTAAGTGAAACAAAACAAAAATAAAACCTGCTGTAAATCCATGAAAAGGCAGTGGAAAAATAAAGCACGTGAATAGGTAATTTGCAAAATTTGTACAGTCCATTTGTTCAGGCAGAGGTCACAAAAACAAACTTGGTAAAAAGCAAGGAGGCCTGCCTGGTTTTCCTTTCTGAAAAATCTACACATAGATGGTAATACACACACACACACACACACACACACACACACACACACACACACACAGATGGGAGGGATGAAAAAAACAGAGATGGCCAAGTTGAAAAAAGATGATGATAAAAACTGTGTTTTAGACTCTTAAGATTATATATTTTCTAAAAGGGCCAGGGGAGACATCAAAACACTTTATTTCTCTGACAAGGGATGCAGTTAAATTCTGACTTCTACTACATACCCTCACGTAAAAGGACATTTCTAAGTGAAACCATTTCTTTTTATTTCAAGTCTATCCTAAGGTTTCTCCAGCTGATTTATAAGCTAACACACACAAACTCTCCCTCCCCCTCTCTCTCATACTTTCAAAGACTCAATACAGATATTTTTAATATTCTTTTCATTCACTTGAAATAAAATTTGTAAATCATATAACCTGCCAACACTTACAATTTCAAGACAATCAACATGGCTGTAATACAAAGAAGAAAGAAAATAAAGTTAGTTAAAATAAAATAATACATCCATCAATATGCAGAGGTTGGGCACAGCTACTCTCCAGACATAGTGAAAGATTTAATGAGATGCCTGTAGCTATTTGTAACAAATAGGTAAACCTCATATACTTCGGTGCTTGTGTTCCTGGAAAATTCAGTATATATTAAAAACATGCAAAATTTATTTTTGTTTATATGTAAAATGAAGTCAGATTCCAGGCCCGGGTCATTACATACACAGTTTCACCTACATGAGTGCCCTCTGAACTTTAGGAAACTGGGTAGGATGCTGGACAGTTCTTTGTTCTCCATGTGTTAATCCAGAATCTCTGCTGCCCTGCCCCACCCGGCAAAAGCCCTGACCCCCACAGTGACAGCCCAACCACCCCACACATTCCCAAGATGTCCTATAGGGGGCACTACGCACCCATTCAGAACCAGTATGTTTCAACTCTTTTCTCCAAAGAGAAGGGTCAAAGAAGGGGGGGTAAGATAGTTACTCAAAGCCATATAAGAAATCAACAGCAGAGTAGATGGCAGAGAAGAAAGGGGATTGTTATAATGTTACCCCATCGAGGATCTCATCTGATCCTTCTCCCACCCTGTGGGGTCAGTTCTATTATTGCCCCCAGTTTTCTGACAGAGACACTATGTTTCAGGGAGGCTAGGCCACTGGTCAGGGCCCCGTTTTTGGTAATTACAGAACCAGATTTTGTCAAGTCCTATTTATATTGCTTCAAGCTGCTCTCCTTCCAGATTTCTGGGTCCAGACCTCAGAAATCAGGTCCCTCATTTGGCTGCTTACCTCTAAAACACAGTAACCAGGAGGCAGGCAATCTAAAAAAACAACTGATGAAGAGAAAGATGGTTCAAACCCCGTTTCCCAGCACTTCTGGCTCAGCCCGTGTGTGACCACCGCCTGGAGCAGGAAAGCCCAGGGACGCGTGAGCACAGGAAGCAGACTCTTGATGAATCACCTTTTCCTGGACTCTTGGGGCAACCTGGCCTGAGCGTTGGGGTCAGGGCAGGGTGACTGATGTGGCTGCAGGCTGGGTCTTGGGGATGGTTACTGCCCCTGAAGACCCCACACCCCCACAATCCCACTCCATGCCTCACAAGTCAGTAGGCAGCTGAAGGGCTGGGCCCATGCTACCCAAGTAGGAAGGGCCAGACAGTGAACGAGGGCTTGGTCACCAAACCTTGAGCTACCAGGTATGGGAAACGGTCTGAAACAACCACTGCAGCTTCATGCACATCTGCCTTTGCTCATTTAACCCTAAAAGAAGCATCCTTAGGAAAGACACTGTTACTTCTATCTTACAGAAGAGGAAACAGAGACCACAAGTGACCTGTACCTAGTCGCACAGCTCGGGGACACAGCACCCAAGTCCAGTTCGGACTGGCCTTGACACGCCCTTTCTCATCTCTCTCACCTGTGCTTCCAAAACCCTTCATTTCAGGAAAATGTATATTTGGCACCTGCCATCCCAGCTTTGGAGGGTAGGTGGTATTGCATCTCTCCCTTCCACAACTGCTGGGGCTGTTCTGGGAGACTGAATGCTGAATTAGGAACTTGAAGCTATGGTCCAGTCTTAGAAGTCTTAGGCACTTTTCTCTCTCTGCTTTATGGCCACCAAAATCATGATGAAGCATTCTGAACACGAAACCTACTGCACTGGACTTCATGTGCAGGAAAAGAAAATACTAAGAGCCCAAGTTTGTCACCCTGATCAAAACCCACTGCACCATGAACCCTGCAGGGCCTGGCAAAGTTTGGATGAACCCATTTGTTGGTGACAAGGCAAAGGCCTCTGGACTGCAGTTGTTCTGTCAAAACAAATTCTGAGGATGTTTCATAGGAAATGGTTCAACTCAGGCTCCCTCCAAATGATTCCTTGCAAAATCAGTCAAAGTAGGGGCCAGTCCCAATCTAATGCACCATGGGCTTACTTCCAGTGCTAGGGCTATAAGATAGTACAGCGCTATGGCTGTAAGATAGTATGGCCCACAGCTAAGGGCATGGGCACTAGAGCCAGACCACCCAGCTCCAGTCTTCACCCCACCACTTCCTTGTGTGATTCTGGACAACATTTGACCTCTGCTCCTCAGGTCCTCATTGGCAAAATGCAGCTATTGACAGTACCCACCTCACAGGTGATTGTGAGCAGTAAGAAAATTCACGTATGGAGCTTAGGACAGCCCCTGGCCTGTGAAAAGCACTCAATGAATGTCGCCAATCATTACTATTAATATGGACTGCCATGTTGCACAAGGGCAGCGGAAGGCGCTGGAGAACACAGACACTGGGGAGGGAGATGAGAGGCTGGGAGGAGAAAGGAAGGGGGCCTGTGAGCACGAATTCCAAACTCTACCACGGCCCGCCTATGGACCTTTGTTCTGTGTTGGTACAAAGGGCAGAACTAGGTCAACGAGGAAAACAGTGCCAAGAGGCAGATCTGGATTAGAATAAAGAAGGATTTCCTAACAGGCGAATATACCCATAACGGGGGGAGCAGGAGGCTGGGCGTGCGTGCCCCCGAGGGGACCAGGGCCTGACTGTCCTGATCAGCACAGATGGGGTCTTCCTACACAGGAGGGTGGCCATAGGAAGTGACCCCTGGACGCCCTTCCCTTGGACCATTCTGTCACTCTGATAAGGAGCAAGTAAGTGCTGATAGCCAGGGTGTGGCTTATCCAGCCCGAAGGATGGAGGCTGGACTTTGGACAGGTCTGAACATTTACAACCCTCAGGACTTTCACTTGAAGCTCTCAGTACTCCAGGTGGTGGTGGCCGAGGCAGCAGGGGCTCTGACCAGCAGTGGCTCAATGAACCAAAATGTTTCTTGAATGCCAGCTGGGTGGCTGGCACAGTGATTCAGAGAAAGTGAAATGACAGAGCTGTGGCCATGAACCATGAACACTGCCTTACTTTGGAGAATTTAAAGCTGGCATCAATTATGAATGCCATTGCTACATAGGGACACATAATATGAAGCAACCAGGCCTGCTAGTAAGTCCATGGGCTGGGACTGGGACAGGAAGGCCACAGGCAACTTCCCAACCTCTTCTCAGGCAAAGGTTTCAGGGTTCTTTATCCCGGAACCTTTTACTGACACAGCCCTTGACCCGGGTTTCCTTGGTCTCCTGGGCTGAGCTGCACACAGAGAAAGATGCTGGGACACAGTTAAATGCCAGGAGCAGGACGCAAGACAGAAAGGGGAGAATTTGCTCCTTGAACATTGGTTCAGAGGTAGGACACACAGGAGGAATCTACCACCCTGAAATCGTGTTACTTTATAAACTATAAAAATGAAAATTTTTACTTTATCAACCAAAATACTGCTAGGTTGTATTAAAACTACAACACGCATTTGAGAAAAAGTATGAACTTCTCAAACTAAAATGCTTGCCCCTTGGAAGAAAAACCTAGACAGCATATTAAAAAGCAGAGACATCACAAAGGTCCATACCATCAAAACTATGGTTTTTCCAGGAGCCAGTCATGTACTGATGTGAGAGTTGGACCATAAAGAAGGCTAAGTTTCGAAGAATTGATGCTTTCGAACAGTGGTGATGGAGAAGACTCTTGAGAGTTCCTTGGACAGCAAGGAGATCAAAACAGTCAATCCTAAAGGAAATCAATCCCGAATGTCCATTGGAAGGACTAACGCTGAAGCAGAAGCTTCAATACTTTGGCCACCTGATGCAAAGAACCGAGTCATTGGAAAAGACACTGATACTGGGAAAGATTGAGGGCTGGAGGAGAACGGGGTGACAGAGGATGAGACAGTTGGATGGCATCATCGACACAATGGATATGAGTTTCAGCAAACTTAGGGAGGTAGTGAAGGACAGGGGAGAGTGGCGTGCTGCAGTCCATGGGGTCACAGAGAGTCGGACATGACTTAGCAACTAAACAACAACAACAAAAGCTTATCAGCTATTTTCCAGGTAGTGGAAACTGCTAATTTATACATTCTTAACTCAAAAGCAGGTGAGTGGCTGTAGGTATCAAAAGAATAACAAAAAAACCCAACAAATTATGGAGGTGACACCGAGGATATTCCATGTACTGACTTTATTCTTTGCCACATGGAAACACCTGGCAACATGTTTGAGAACCACTGTCCAGAGTGGCAAGGCGCTCACTGGGCAGGAAGACAGACTCTCTGCTTAGAGAAGAGTGTGCTCAGTAACCCGAAGGCCCAGCCTGAGTAACTTGGGGCCCGGCCTGCTGTGGCCCCATCTCCTCCCTTCCCACCATGGACTCCTCAGTCCCAGCACGTCACTGTACTTCCCTCTCCATTTGGCTTTTTGTCTGTCTGTAAGTAACTCCCACTGCTTCTTCTGGCCTGTGATCTCTTCCCTCCCACTCACTCCTCTCTGTGCTGCCCGCTACAACCTCAATTGAAAATCACTGCCCTCCAGCGCTGCAAGAGGAGTCTACCCCAGAAGCTTCCACAGCCCCTCCTTCCTCAGAAAGCCTTCCTCTTTCCCCTCCCAGCCTCAGAAAGAACTAACACCCAGAGCCCACTCAGCCCAGGCATGCCCTGGGCATTGGTCCAGGGCAAGAAAGAGACACATGTTCCAGCTCCCATGCCAGCCGTCCATAGATACTGGCCGCCCAGAGGGCTACACAAAGAAGGATCCTGAGGGTCAGAGAAAAAGACCACCATGATCTGCTATCACCCTTCAACCTAGAGGTTGGAGGGCTGAGAACAGCAGCACTCACACCCCTTCCCTCCACTGTCCCAGGATGGGGCAGGGCATCCCACAGAACTCAGACCATTCCCTTTGGAGTTCCCTTGAAATCTCCCCGGTGATCCACTCCCAGGCTCTCCAAAACTGCAATATTTATATCCCCTCACTAGCACCCACGGATGCACCAAACTTCCCCTCCTGCAACACACAGCAAGTGTGCTGCACCTTTTTGCATCAGAAACTTCACAGCATCTATAAAACTCTGCCCAAGTAGGTCAGAGAGCAACTGATTTTACCTTCGCCTTGGTATCCAAACACACAGATTCCAAAACTACCCCATTCTTAACCATCATCTCCTCCACTCACTAGCTGGTTTATTGTACATATAACTTGGTTCACTCATGCATATGATGATTATTCGACCAACTGTCTGTCTGTCTGAGACTGTGAACCCTGACGGGCAGAAATCAGATCTGTTTAACTCATTAGCTTCAAGCTCAGTAGAGCAGAGACCGTCAGAGAAAATGGTAGAGACTGGGGCCTCAGGGCAGCTCTGCTGCGACTCGCCATGGGGCCCAAGTCACTCTGCTCTCTGAGCCTCAGCTTCCCCAACTACAATAAGATGTACTTGAACTAGAGGGTCTCTGAAGTCTCATCCAGTTCTGATGCTCCAGGAGGCCAAAAAGCACTGGAGTCACATCGTTTCATGACATACGTGGGTAATAATTACTCAGGGTTGGGCTCAGCGAGATACCACGATACAGCTCCTCTGAGAAGCATGGATCCACCATCACAATGAGTGAACAGCCCTACCGTAGATATTTAGTGAGGTGGAGTACAGGCTTGGATGGCTAAGTATGATGGACAATGAAGACTGATTTCTATTTCCCTTTGAGAACATAAGTACACTATCCTATATTTATATCCTCCATCTCCTAATTTAGACAGCGTAGAACTTCTGATCAGCACTCACTTGCCAATAACTTCCCTCTACATCTAAATGAAGAATAGGAGTCATATAAGTTCACAGATTGAATGGATGGTTGATTTACAAAGCCCTTAAAACGCGGCTGCAGGCCGACGCTGGCAACCCCATAATTAGATATGGCATACTCTGCGATGATGTATTTTTTTACTGTTTTTTAATAACTCAGTTCTCCTTCTGGGATGAGGGGAAAAATGGAATTTGTTAAAAATAAATTGAGATTTAGTGGCTTTTGAGCCTTCTGCTGCTTGTTGCTCACAATACTCTATAAATAAATGAAGCCCTGCCCTATAGTGCACTGTAAACACCCACAGACACTCGGAGCCAAATTCTTCCAATTATGACCCTGTGCCAGTTGCCAAGCTACTGCAAGGACCCACTTGAAAGGCGGCCATCTAGGCCATTTCCTGATTAAGCTGCCCAGGAGCAAGGAATCAAGGCCTGCTGCCTTGGCATCATATCTGGTCGCAAAGAATTGCTCAGTGTTCTTGAAATTAAACCTTTTCCTTGTGATCGAATTACCATTCAGAGGTAAGCAAAAAACTAACTACCCATCCGTCTATCCATCTGCCTGGGTCATGCGTGTGGTTAAGATCCTGGGCTGTCACATGTTAGACGTAAATCATCAGCAGAAGTGTGTTTACAACGGTGTCTTTAATTGTACTGAGCAAATCAAGGTCAAACAAAAGTAGGTTAGCAATGAGTGTGACAGGTGAGTCAGAGGCAGCCTGCCCTTCTGCTCAACAGCTTCCCTCGCCAGTCGGTTTGGGTCACTGTTGCCCAAGATAGAGGCTGAACAGCCATTTAAAAATGCATACTACGGCACTTCCCTGGTGGTCCAGAGGCTGGGACTCTGTGCTTCCACCACAGGGGGAGTGGGTTCAGCCCCTGGTCAGGGAACTAAGATTCCACAAACCATGCAGTGAAGCCAAAAAGTAAATTAAATATATTTTTAAAAATCAGTAATATTTTTTTAAAAGGCATACTACACACGAGAGGGGCGATGCGGTGGGCATAGGAGGTTGGGCTGATGGCCCTGTGGTCCAACATAAAAGTTGGGGTGGCCCAGCTTTCACATGGCCTCCACAAGCCATTTAAAAACTGCATGCAGAGAATCGGGAGACTGCAGCATGAGAGCCTCCCAGAGAGAGAATCTGCAACCAGCAGCACTGGAACAAAGTGGGCTCTGGCTAGAAACAGATCACCCTCCCTCCCGACACAGCAGAGGCTCTTCATTCAGCATCAGCTCTGCTGGGTGAGTGGGGAGCAGCACTTCTCAAGCTTGCCAGAAGGCCTTCTAAAGGCCCTGCAACAGAGCCCCAAGCTCAGGAATGGGGAGCCAAGGAAAGGAGAACCTACATGTGCTCACTGGTCAGATCTTCCAAACTTAAAATCGGGACCTACCCCTAGAGGGCAGAACTGTTCACACTGGGTGTCCTGGAAAACTTGGGGCCCGTGGGTCACAAAGCACTGAGCCTCTCCTCCAGAGATGGCCCCAGGCATCCTTCCTAGGGCTCGCAAACCACCCGGGGTGGGGGGTCTAGTTTCTTAATTTCTGAAATGGCCTTGAGTCTTTGTGTTGCCTCTGATTAGAATGTGTGCTTCACTGGAGCTGAGGCCCCCTCTATCTCGTTATTGAGTGTTTCCAGAGCAACTAGAATGCTGACTGGTTCGGAGTGGGTGCTGAATAAAACAATCACTGAGTCAAAGAATCCACGCCAAACCTCTGCAAAGCATCCTATGGACCGATCTCCCTGAATTCTTGCCGCAGTGTTAGGAGGTAGAACTCTTCTTTCTCCGGCACCAGGAGAAAAGCAAGGCTGCAGAGAGCGTGTGCATTTTCCCAGGCCTGCGCATCTAATGAGCGGATGGAGCTGGAATTCCAAGCCAGGCGTGAAGAGTTCTAATCCTGGCTTTGAAGTGAGCATCTGTTGCTTTTATAATTTAGAAGAAGCAAAGAAGAAATACTTTAAAGAAAAAAACTACGCATCAGAAAAAGCTTTCTGGCAAATGATCTAATATATGATGAATTCAGTTCCTGCGCCCGAAATCCAAGTCCCACTTCTAACTGCAGAGGGCACTGGTGCTGTGGCCTGAGCAGGAGGAAAGATTCTGGGGCTTCCATTAAGGAAGGTTTATTCCTGTTTTTCCGGAGGACCCGAAGGATGAGCAGGGAGGGGAGCAGCCACCAGGAGCCACGCCTACAGTCCCCGCTACTGCTAGAAACGGCAGGCCTGTTCCGCGCTTCTCTGGAAAGGCTCCAAGGACAGACCGACAAGCAAGTCAGAAGACTGAAGATTTAAGGTGCTTGGTAAGGTAAATCAGACCCCCACCTTGAAAACTGGAATGAAGAAAGGGGAAGAAGCATACTTTTTAAGAATGAAATTTTAAAAATGAAGTTTAAAAGTAGAGATTTACATTTACCTGAATCTAGACCACTAAACCCTACTGAAGCTAGGCTTATGCACCATTATCATCTATATATCATGATAAATGGAGAAGGCAACGGCAACCTGCTTCAGTATTCTTGCCTGGGAAATCCCATGGACAGAGGTGGGCTACAGACCACGGGGTCGCAAAAGAGTTGGACATGACTTAGCAACTAAACAACAACAAAATTACGATTAAATTCCTATTAGTCTGATGTGTGCATGTGCTAAGTCCCTTCGGTCGTGTCGGACTCTGCGACCCCACAGATTGTAGCTCACAGGCTCCTCTGTCCATGGAATTCTTCAGGCAAGAATACTGGAATGGGTTGCCATTCTCTTCTCCAGGTAATCTTGCCAACCCAGGGATTGAACCCATGTCTCCTGCATTGGCAAGCAGGTTCTTTACCACTAGCACCACCTGGGAAGCCCATTAGTCTGATTTTTGGAGCCAAAAAAACACCTTTCCAGTTGGTCTGCTAGGTGCAGGTTATGGCTTGAATTTATGTGCAAACCTGCAGGTCTGTTTCACCAAAATGACTAGGTCAGTTCTAAGGCGTGGATACATTTCTCAAATATGGGAAAGAAATGAAAATGGCAAACCATATCAGTAAAACAGGTATTTCCAAGTGCTACCAGGATGGCCCAACAGCCTTCGAGTACAAACAGCCTATAGACACAGAACAGCCTACAAGTATGTGAATTAACCTTCTGAGTCTGAATTTCTCAGCCCGGATCCCTGGGTGGTCTGTGGGGAAAATGTTGGCCTTATCATGGCATTTTTTCTGGAGAGAGGCTTCATAAATTTCACCAGATTCACAAAGTAATCAGTGACCCCAAAAGATAAGAACACCCACCAGCCCTTTCTGCTGCCACACCTGTTTTCTCTGGATAGTCCTACTGATATAAACAACCATACAAGAACCCCCCTCAACTTCCCAGCTTTCTCAGCAGACAACATGACACTGACAGCCAAGGAAAACCATCCAAGCTCTTTGCTGAACAGCAGCCCCTGGGGATGCCCAGTCAATGACTGAAAAGAGGTCACTGGCTGGAAGAGACTGAGGGTCTGCTGAGCCCTGGCTTGAGCCTACTGTCCTGCTGCTGCTGCTGCTAAGTCGCTTCAGTCGTGTCCGACTCTTCGCGACCCCATGCACTGCTCCTCCGTCCATGGGATTTTCCAGGCAAGAGTACTGGAGTGGGTTGCCATTGCCTTCTCCAGAGCCTACTGTCCAGATGGGAACAAATGGGACAATCAAGAAGACCAAGAGAGCAAACTTACAGACCTGAGAGTCTCAGGCAAAATGAACTTGAGAGTGTGTGACATGGGGAAGAACGTGGGCTCTAGAGCCAGGCAGGGTTAGGTTCAAGTCCTGGCTCCATCTACATACTAGTCCTGTAGCCTTGGGATGGGGATGAAGGCAATGATGGTACTGATGCTGAAAGCAGTATCTACAATGAGCTGTTACTTACTGACAGCACGAAGTCCAGCATTTAGTAAGCAAGTACTTATATCTTCTGAAATAATATATGTAATCTTAGCAAGACTGTGAACAATTTCCATATTACCTTCACTTCACAGGGACAGCAAACAGGATTAGGAACTTTGGACCAAGGCTTAAGAGCCTGGGATGATTTACTCCCCCTTAAGGGACAGAGTAGGGACACCCCAGCAAGATGGCTAAGAATGTGTTTCTAGATTTGGGAAAAAGAAGGTTAAAAAGATTAAGTAGCATTCCGAAGGTCCACAGCTAAGTGGGATTCAAACCCGGGTCTATTTGACACTCAGCCCAGACTCTTAACAACTAAACTTCACTGCACTGCCAAGCCTCAGCTTCCACATCTGTGAAAAGGACAATAATACTCACCCCTGCAAGGTAAGATTCTGCCTGCAATGCAGGAGACCCAGGTTTGATCCCTGGGTTGGGAAGATCCCTTGGAGAAGGGAATGGCTACCCACTCCAGTATTCTTGTCTGGAGAATTCCATGGACAGAGGAGCCTGGCGGGCTATAGTCCATGAGGTCACAAAGAGTTGGACACGAATGAGCAACTAACACTTCACTGCAGGATAAAGATTAGACAGAATGCACGTGAAAGGCTTAACACAGTACCTGGCATGCAGGAAGCTCTATAGTGCAGCTATTAAAGTCATTCCTGGACCTTTGGAAGAGAGGAGAAGACGTGGGAGGTGGCATCTGGCCACACAGATGGGACAGCATTTCACTTCACAGGATTGGGAACTCTGGACCAAAGCTTAAGAGCCTTGGATGACCTACTCCCCCTTAGGGACAGAGAGGGGACACCTCAGCAAGATGGGTAAGGATCTGTGCAGAGATGAAAGGCTTTGCATTGAAACTTGCAGTGGACTGGGGATTTGGGGAGAAAGAAATAATTCAAGCTCAAGAAGACAGTCTCAACAGACAGTGCCAGAGAGGACGGCTCTGCCTGGTCTAGGAATGTGGGCCCACTGTTTATCTGACTCCCTGATACCCTGGACACCCAAGAGAGGACAAGAGTTCCTGGGCGTGTTTGTCATAAGGGAGATGCTGAGCCCCTAAGTTATCAGTAACCCCCACCTGGAACTTGAGCAGAGCCTAGGCATTCTTAATGAAAAAGAGAATTTGTTAGCGTGAGCCTCCTTTAGAGTTAAATATAAAGAAATGTACCCATTGCAAGAAAGAATCAACCACTTATTGTGGCTCATAATGTGTAACATCAACCCATCAGCAGAAAGAAGTATTAGACTTACTGACACCATCACTGACTTACTGACAACTTTCTTAGTGAAAGACTCAACAGGGAGTTTGGAGCAGCAGAGTCTCTCCTCTGAGAGATAACTGCATGGCAGGGGACGTGCACCCGGGGGCTGACATCTACCTAGGGAGGAAAACTTTATGGAGTGTCACCAGCCTCCCGCCCAGGCCAGCTCGTGCCCTCCTGTTTGTCTTTTAAAAGGATTGCTATACCAAGTTATTCTGGTAAGAACCAAAGATACTCAAAGGTCTTCACCACCTGTCATCGGTCCCCTCTTTTCCTCTCCAGAGCGCTACGTAGGCCTCAGCATCAATTTCCTGGACCATTTTAACTGCCTCTAACTAGTTCTGCTGCCTCCTCCTCCAGTCCAGCCTCCACACTGCCACCAGCTGGCTTTCTAAATAAAAGCGCTGACCACGTCACTCACCTCCTGAAAGATGTCTACTAGATTCACACTGCCCACGGAATAAACACCAAAGTCTTAACTTGCATTTGTTCATTCATTCATTTTTTTGGATTACCGACCTAACGTGTGATGATCACCTACTGTGTGCCAGGCTCTGTTTTAGGGCCTGGAGATAGGGTGGTGAATGAGAGAAATAAGACAAGGGCTCATCCTCATGGATTTACATTTCGTATGTGTGTGTGTGTGTGTGTGTGTGTGTGCGCGTGCGCGCGCACATGCTCAGTCAGGTTCAACTCTTTGCGACCCCATGGACTGTAACCTGTCAGGCTCCTCTGTCCATGGAATTCTCCAGGCAAGAATACTGGAGTGGGTTGCCATTTCCTACTCCAAGGGGTCTTCCCAACCTAGGGATCGAATCTGCATCTCCTACATTGGCAGGTGGATTTTTTTTTAATCACTGTGCCACCTGGGAAGCCCAAAGGTATAAGACAAATGATAAAGAAGACAGATAAATATATAATGTAAAGCCAGTGCTACTGAAGAAAAAGAAAGCAGAGTAAGAGGAAAAAAATGATGGTGTAAAGGGTAGGACAGGACAGGGCCTTTTAAACAGAGGAAAGACCATGCAACGCTGGGGGTAATCCAGGCAGAGGAGAGCTGTGCAAGGGCCTTGAGGCAAGAAAGGACGACAGAAATAAGGAGATAGGGGCTGGAATGGCGTGAGCAAGGCTGAGAGTGCTAAGAGATGAAACCAGGGAAGTAGGAGGGGCAGGCAGGACAGGGCAGGGAGTTCAGATTCTATTTCAAGATGCTAAGAAGCCACAGAGTGTTTTGAGTAAGGAAGTGATACAATATTATTTACTTTTTAAAAGGTCATTCTGCCTGATTGTGTGGAAGGCTGGTGGCAGTGGGGACAGAGTAGAAGCTGGGAGACCAGCTGGGAGACCAGCTGGGAGATGGGAGCCCTCTGGACTCGGATAGGGAGGTGTGGTGGTTTTCAAGATATACTGTGATGGAACAGCTGGCAAGACTGCAGACAAAGTGAGGGGTGAGGGAAGGAGCACAGTCAAAGATGACACCCACGTGTGGGGCCTGAGTAACCAGGTAAATGGTGGGGCCACATAACATGGGGGAGACTGGGGAGGAGCTGGGTTAGGTTTCTGCATAAGACTTCTGTTTAGTTCTATTGCTTCTGGGGTGCCCATCACACGTCAAAGGGTGGATGCTGCGTGGGCAGTGAGTGTGTGGGTTTTGGGCTTGGGGGAAAGGTCCCTAAAGGTTGTCAGCGTGCAAATGACTCGCAGGACGTGGCCACTCAGGTCCTGCACCCCTTGGCCCTGGCTCCAGACAGACACCCAGTGTCACCTCCCCCAGGGCTTTGTCTGGACTTGTGCAGCGTGGACTCCTCCTCACTTCTAAAGATCTGCTCTTGTCCGCTGGGTACCCAGGAGAGGCCACTGGGTCCTCTTCTCCCAGAGCACCCTAGGACATGCCTAGGTGACAGCACGGCTCGTGTGTCATACTCTCTTCACCTTTC
Organism: Bubalus bubalis; assembly: GCF_019923935.1. Classification (NCBI taxonomy): domain Eukaryota; kingdom Metazoa; phylum Chordata; class Mammalia; order Artiodactyla; family Bovidae; genus Bubalus; species Bubalus bubalis. Next base: position 46,091,502 of record NC_059172.1, on the reverse strand, counting down.
CCCTGGGAGCTCCAGGGCAGCATCTGTGAGTCGGTCCCTCTCCATGTCCCACCCCTCACCTGAAGCCTGGGCACAGCGAACACTGGCTAAATGAATGGCATCCTCCTCTCTGCAGAGAGATGCAAAAGAAATGATAATACATACAGGCAACTGACTCATGCTGCAGCTGCTGTCTGCAGGGCAGACGGGAAAGGAAGGCGCCGCCACGGAAACAGCAGCAGAGCTCAATGGGCTCTTCCCTTCCTTTGAGGAGTTTCTCAGCCACACAAATGAGCTTCAAGAAATCCGGGAGGTGAGAATCTCAGGGTGCTGGAGGTGTGATAAGCACGGCACCTAGGGAAGGTGTTTTGGGTTTCCGCTGCAGAAACACTGCCAAGTCCCCAAAGCACTTGGGGGGCGGAGCCAGAGGGAAGGAAACTGCCCCCTTTCCCATGGACTCCCATCATCCAGACAGTGAGCCTGGAAGTGGGTTCTACTTGCATTCCTTTACAGATGCAGACAACTGAGAGTCAGAGGGGTTAGTGGGTGGGCCCAAGGTCACACAGCTGGGCAGATTCACACTCCCTTCCTGAAACCGAGACCTGGGTCCCTTCTGGCACATTACGCAGGCCTACTGCATCACAGGAGCTCCTATGGCAGCGGGCAGGATAGCTGGGGAGCACCTGAGCCCTGGATCACGCTGGGGAAATACAGCTGTAGAGAGAGGATGAGGGTTACCCACGGTTACCGGGGAGTCCCCAGCAGGACGAAGCTGGAGCCTCATCCTCAGACATGCAGGCCGGGCCCTGGGAGCACTGTGCATGCACCCTGTTATCATCCCTTAAGCGGAAGAGACAGAGCAAGAAAGAAAGTTTAAGTCAAACCTAGCTTCTTATAAGCAGCTCAGAAATAAAAGCGAGAGAAGTGGGAAATTGTGGTTTTCGTCAATTACTGCTGTTGCATGATTCTGAGAGTCCGGTAGTAGGTAGGAAGCTGTGTGAGGAGACTTGGCACCACATCAAGTGGGTTACAAAACCAGCAGCACAAAATCAGGGCAAGACCCTGGGCCAGGCAGCAGAGAACGATGGGAAAGACTCCAGAGCAGAAATATGGCTTCATACTTGCGAGATGTCAGTATATTAACCTCTCTAAGCCTCGGTTTCCTCATCTATGAAAAAGATCCAACAGTCCTTGTTTCACTACGTTGTTCTGGCTACTAGATGGGATGGCACGAGCCCCTGTGTACAGGTGTGATGCAGAACATATCGAATAACTGGTAGTTTGTTCACTGCTGAGAAAGCAAAAGAATCTGCTTATAGTATAGAAAAAATGGGAAAAAAAACTATACCAAAGCTCTTATAAAAACTTAACAGGGAAAAAAAACTTAGCAGAGTGAAATAGCATCTACTAAATGGCATCTCTGAGGATCTACTAAAGCATACAAAAACTTGTTAAGAAATTGTTAGCAGCTGAGGACCTTAATTGTCCGGAGCTGTGGTGTTGGAGAAGACTCTTGAGAGTCCCTTGGACTGCAAGGAGATCCAACTAATCCATCCTAAAGGAGATCAGTCCTGGGTGTTCTTTGGAAGGAATGATGCTAAAGCTGAAACTCCAGTACTTTGGCCACCTCATGCGAAGAGTTGACTCACTGGAAAAGACTCTGATGCTGGGAGGGATTGAGGGCTGGAGGAGAAGGGGACGACAGAGGATGAGATGGCTGGATGGCATCACTGTCTCTATGGACATGAGTTTGAGTGAACTCTGGGAGTTGGTGATGGACATGGAGGCCTGGCGTGCTGTGATTCATGGGGTTGCAAAGAGCCGGACACGACCGAGGGACTGAACTGAGCTGAGGACCTTAACATATGGTAGGAAGAAGAGGCAGAATGTGAGGAGAAAGAAAAGAAATGGAAAAGAGAGTGGATGAATTTGAATATTTCAGTGTATTAGTAAGAGTCAAAAGAAGTTAACATACATACATTTAAAAATGCAACTTTATTACTAATGAATAAAACTGCCTATTAATTTTGTATGTTCTTTCAAACTCCTATAAAACCTTCAGTACCCCAGTTGCTTGATGACTTCTTTGACCCCCTTCCACCCCCTTCCACCTGGAGTTTAATTACTCTTTCCTCTGTTAATTGATTCTTATCACTGCACAAATTACACTGTCTCTGTTCACTGGGCTCCCCTACCAAATAGTGAGCTTCTGAGGGTATACACTCTTCATGATTCATCTTGGGGCTCATGTGGTGGCCTTGTCCTGGCCCCAGGATCCCCAGCTAGCAGCTACCAGTATGGAGCATCTCCTGAGAAGAACCTTCTTTCTATAGCAGGAAAATTTGATAGAGGACTCACATTTATAAAGTGTTGAACATCTTAGAGGTACATTTCAAATCTTAATTCATGTCTTTCTCAAAATGTCCTTATGAGAATCATTTTCCATATCTTGTAGAAGAGGATACTGAGGCTCAGGGAGGTAAGATCAGCAGTCAAAGGTTCTCACTGCTAGTAATAAAAGTAATGGGGCCAGGATTTGAACCAACTCCAGATCCCTGTTTCCACTAGACCAGATGACCTGGCATGGATTTCATGCGGCTGACAGCATCCTGGAAGGATATGCAGGGTGGGGTCTTCCCTGGTGGTTCAGACGGTAAAGAATCTGGAGGGTTTGATCCCTAAGTTAGGAAGATACCCTGTAGGAGGAAATGGCAACCCACACCAGTATTCTTGCCTGGAGAATTCCATGGACAGATAAACCTGGCGTGCTACAGTCCACAGGGTCACTACAGTTCATGGGGTCACAAAGGGTTGGACATGACTAAGCAACTTTCATCAAATACTTTTCATCAAATACTTTCATCAAATTTACCTTCAGGTTCACAACTGAGGTTAGGGCTAAGGAACTTTGGCCAATACAGGGTGACCTGTTAGCAAGAGCCAGACAACAGGTCAGACAGGCAGAGAGGAGGCCTCCGGAGAAGATGGAATTTAAAATTTCACATACCCAAAAGTGACCACAGGAAGTTGGGGAATGTTACTTCCCTTTCTTGTCTCCACCCCCAGCTCAGTAAAGGAAACTTCGATGGTGTCCTACATGCAAAAAGCTGCCTATCAGCCTCACAGGCTCCAACCATAGTTGGAGTCAGAAGACCTGGTCCAAGGTATTGACCCTCGGTGGCTGTGTGACACTAAGTCAAACCTTTGAGGCTAAGTGTCTCCAGATGTAAATGAGGGGTGAGGGGAGTGTCTGCCTCGCAGGGAGGTCATGTGGACACCATGAGCAAATACAGGCGGGAAGGACCTGTCCATGTGAAATGGCATTATATTTCAGGAGAGGGTGCTGGAACACCTTGGATACCTCAAGACATCACCTGCCATCTCCCCATGCCAAGGCCTGGCACTCCTGTTTAAATGCTGACCTGACCTTTGCCCTGAGGGCTCAGACCCTAATAGAAAAGACAAGGCAGGCCTAGTGGAGCAGCAGAAAAGGAAGCCGCGACTTATTCTCCCAAAGGCTCCCTGGGACAACTAAAATCCTCACGCCAGTATTTAGTAAATAAACTGATAACAACAGTTGGGGGACATTTTTGTCATCTTGTAGGATGATGTCACCAAAATCAAGGTATGTAAATCATTTAATTAAATCTATAGATGTATATTTTGAATGCTTTTCTAAGACAAATGTGTAATTTTGATGGCATATTTGTGAGTTTTTAAAGTTTACTTTGCTCACGCATGGTGAAGCAAAAACTGGATTACTGGAGCCATAACTGGATACTCCTGAAAGGACTGTGACTTAGTACAGCTTTTTTGGAGGGCAATTAGACACTACTGATTCAGTTTGTAAATGGCAAACTACTTAAGCCAAATGTCCTACTTTCAGGTGTCTATGTGCAGGAGAATCTCACGCAGAAGTTCACAGGTGGGCATAACAATTTCCACATCAGCAGCGATTGTAATGGTAAAACATCAGCAACAAACCAAGTGTCTACCCATACAAGGATGATTGAAAAAGTTTCAAAGGTACCCATACCATGGATTACAACTGTTATACACAATAAGGTACATTTATCTGTACACGTCAACTTGAAAAGAAAACCATAATAACTGACAGTTGGCTAAAAAAAAAAAAAAAAAAGGAAAACTGTAGGCATAGAGAGAGTCCATTTCTACGAAAGTAAAAACATGTATGTTGGGCATGAGGGCAAAGGGAATATAAGGGGATACAAAGGGGTTAAGGGGATACAAAAAGGTTAAGGGGATACAAGCAAATGAAGAAGTCCAGGACTATATCCAACAAAGCCTCAACAGTGCCAATCCTGGGGGAAGGTGGGGAGGGCAGGTGTCACTGAAGACTTTCTACCTGTATGTTATACACTTCAGGGTTGTTCAAATTTCTTATAAGTGTATGCTTTCTCATGATAACAAAAACCAAAAGATGTTGATGCTCATAGAATAATAATAATTTTAAAATTGCTTGCAAGGACTCCCATTAAGTAAACACTGTGGGGTCCAGCACCCCGCTCCTGCATGTGGCCCCCAGATCTGTGCGTGCTCACTAGCTGGAAGAGGGTGAGGGCCTGCCTGAGAAAAACTGACGGATAAGGATGATCTCCACAACTAAGAATCCCCAGCTTCTCACATCTTTCAATAAGGATTCTGCTAAATTACAACTATTTCAAAGAGATGAACTCAACATTCAAAAAACAAAGACCATGGCATCTGGTCCCATCACTTCATCGCAAATAGATGAGGAAGCGATGGAAATAGTGACAGACTTTATTTTCTTGGGCTCCAAAATCACTGCAGACAGTGACTGCAGCCATGAAATTAAAAAATGCTTGCTCCTTGGGAGAAAAGTTATGACAAACCTAGGCCACATATTAAAAAGCAGAGACATCACTTTGCCAACAAAGGTCCATATAAGCAAAGCTATGGTTTTTCCAGTAGTTGTGTACAGATGTAAGAACTGGACCATAAAGAAGGCTGAGTGACGAAGAATTGATGCCTTCAAACTGTGGTGTTGGAGAAGACTCTTGAGAGTCCCTTGAAGTGCAAGGAGATCAAACCAGTCAATCCTAAGAGAAATCAACCCTGAATATTCATTGGAAAGGCTGAAGCTGAAGATCCAATACTTTGGCCACTTGAGGCAAAGAGCTGACTCATTGGAAAAGACCCTGATGCTGGGAAAGACTGAAGGCAGGAGAAGGGGATGACAGAGGATGAGATTTGGATGGCATCACTGACTCAATGGACATGAGTTTGAGAAAACTCCAGGAAGTGGTGAAGGACAGAGAAACCTGGCATGCTGCAGTCCATGGGAGTGCAAAGAGTTGGACATGACTGAGCAAATGAACAACAACAACAAGATGACCAATAAAAAGGACTAAGTATCTTTAATTGTTCAAATTTGCAACATCATAAGTTACTGAATTAAAGCAGGTAACTTGTGTTCAACCTCCCTTAAATAGAAGCAATCAAAATTTATATCCGGCCTTAGCCAACATTTTACATTGACTTATAAGTCTTGCTAAAGACTTCTTAAAAATTATTAAGGACGGAAATCCACAGGAGGAGAGAGGTGACTGTACTAAACCCAAAAGAGTCTAAATAAAACACTGAAGCTACTTGGCTTATCACAAAAATGACAACTTAGCAAGTGAAACAATCTTCCTCTCTATGGTCAAAGTTGCTGGTGAAAATAATTCTCAGTCGATGCACCATGTCTAAGGTGTTGGTTACATGTAGCGCAGACTACAGATTCAGTTACCTACAGGCCACATACAGGAGCAGGGGCTTGGCAGCTGGAGAAACAGGTCCTTGTAAGAGGGACGGGCTTCTTCATCAATGCCATGAGGGTAGATGGACCCAGTGCTGCTAGATCTTCAGATTTTCACGAAGATCTAGAAATCTAGATTTCTAGATAACACCTCTCAATTTTTAAATGTTATTCACTAATATAAAGGTTTTAAAACATTGTGAGCACTTAACAAAATACATCTGCAGGCCAAAAGCAGCCAGTGAGTAGAAAATTTTCAACCTCTGTCTACATGTTTAATTTTTGATCAATTTTATTTTTGGAAGGATGGGTGGAGGCAGTGAAATGGTATGGGACGGAGATAAACACCAGAGAGGCAAACCTGTTAAGAAAATATTCCTAACACACTTGAGAAAACAATGGTAGCTGCCTACACCTAATGCTGAATAAATTGCTTCCATTTCTTCAGCTATATTAGGTACAAAGCTCAAAGAGTGCGTATTTCTCAAGCAACTTCTCAGGAATTTGTCCTAAGCAAATGCCCACAATTTACTGTCAATGAACTTTACCAAAACTTAACTATACCACTACGTATTACACGCTTATCATAAAGATTTAAAATAAGATGAGCAACCACAGAATCGCTCCTCTGTGCCAGGTGCTATTCAGACATTTGGCACCTGACATCACCAATGTAGGTCACACAGCCTCTGGGCAAGATTCCAGTGAAAGCCTGTCCGACAAATCTCCCTCCAAAACAAACAAAACAAAAACAAAAACAACAAAGAACTTAGAGTCAACATCATAAAGTTGTGCTCAGCCATTTTTTTCCAAAGTCAAAACCGATAAAAGAGATATTTGTGTTAATAATAACATCCAGTAATAATAATAACATGCTAATAATAATATCTGCACACAGTTTGCAATTCACAAAGTGCTTTTCCTACACTACCACCTCATTTACTCCTCACAACCTTTAATGGTGCATTTTAGACTTCGTATGTTGTCCAAAGTTATTGACAACACTACTTTTTAAAAAACAACAGTAAAATGATAACAGATATTCAGCATTTTCTACATAGCGTGTACCGTGCTAAGCATGTTTTCATCTCATCCTCACAAGAACCTCACAGAGGTGATTAGTATGGTCATTGTCCCATTTTACAGGTGGGAAAACTGAGGTTTAAAGAGCACGGGTCCCCAGCACTAACAGGCACAGAGTCAACACTGTGAGGCACGTCTGCCTCACACCAGCATGCTGAGTGCCCCAGAGGCCATTTCCCTGTGAGCTGACTTCTGTTTGTTGCCAGCACATCTGGAAGCCGCAGCCAAGTCCTCCTGCTCCCCATCCCCACCCTACCCATGCCCACTTTCCCAACTTGGTCAGAAGCCATTTTTAATTTTTATGTTTCCCACTCAAAACCAGCATGAGACACCTGGAGCTCAGCCAGCCTGCTCCTGGAGGGCCCTGGAGGCCTGGTGAGGTGCCCTGGGAGACCAGCCTTCCCTGCTGCCAGCCAATGCCTGGTGCCTTGCTAGCCTGCTGGGGTCTAGGTGGGGCTTTCACATCCCTGTCGCCTGAGTGGGGTCTGGGAAGGGGGTCCTGATAGTCATAACAACCCCATGAGGGAAAGGGGAGGTGACTTTGGCTAGAGGGAGGAGGAGAAAATCTATTTAGCCGACAGCTCTGTCGTATCTGTTATTCAGAGCCCCACATCAGACCCCTGAGACAGTGAGGCATGGTCTCTAATGTGCACAAAGGTAAATTATACAAGCAAAAGCATCAAGCAAGACACACACACACACACACACACACACACACACACACACACACAGAGTCACCAGCATAGGCACCCACACACACTTGGAATCACGGAGCAGCTGCTTGTAGGGCAGTAACTCCTGTCCTCTTATCCCCTCTGTGGCCCCCTCCATCCTGACTGTACAAGATGCTACCTGCCACAGAGGCCGCACCAGGGATTATCCCAAGCGGCTGCAGAAGGGCAAGGAGGCAGGCGCACAGGTCAGGATGGCCCGTGGCGGTCAGCGCCATCCCAAGTGTGTGCAGGTAGGTCCAGAGGAGCAAAGGAAGGGCGAGGGCTCTGTCCTAGGGGAAGAAGGGGGTTCACTTTCTTATACAAGGATGAGGGTGTGTTCACAAGGTGGAACAAAGATGAAGGGACAGACCCTGCCAGGAACAGATGCCTCCTTAGCACCACTGACTAGGACATGGAAACAGGAGGGACAGTGCAGGCTAAACTGTAGGACCCCAGGGAGTTCATGCTCACAGCCCAGACTCCTGGGATGCAAGGGGCAAGGAGATCCAGCAGGTTAGTGGCTACCTGGGCAGGCAGGCTGTTGGTCAACTCTGTGCTGAGCTCCTGCCTGGAAGTCGGGGCTTAACAGGCTGCCCAGTGAGTGAACACAACTTTTATTCATCTATAACCAAACACATACATGTGAAATGGTCTCTGGGATGAGGGCTGAGAATGAGTAGGAGGATGGGCTGCCGAACGCTTGGAGAAGAACGGGCGGGGGCGAAGACCCAGTCAGGCTCCTGGGTACAAACCCTGCTCTCATGCCTCCAACTGATCTGGACCTCTGGTCCTCTGAAAGGTATCTGCAATAATAATGCTAACCCTGACCTCAGCACACACTACTGAGGCTCTAATATTAAGTGGTTACCCTCTTGGCACTTTGACAGCACCTGCCCTGTGGTGAGCAATCAACGAGCAGCATAAAGGGATCACAGTAATGGTGATGATAAGACCCAGGTTCCTTATCGAGGATGGCAGGGAAGGTTTCCTAAGAAGAAATGAATCAGCTGATATAAGACGGGTGGACGGGCATGAACCAGGCAAGGTAGAAGGAAAACACATTCCATGCTGAGGGAACAGCTTCTGGGAAGTCCCTGAAAGGGAAAGCAGCAGCAGCATCAGTGTTTCCAGGAGAGGAAAGCAGCCCAAGCGCCAGCTGGAGCACTCTGGTCAGCAGGACACCTCTGGGTGGAGGAAGACTGCTTCTTCAAGGAAGCCTTCCCAGATTACTTTAAGTTCCCAAAGAGAAACTACATTCTCGGCATAATTTCCTGGTTCTGCAGCAGAACTAGAAGTGAAGGAGAGGCAAGAGCATGAAGTTGAAAGCCCCACAGGAGAACACGAGAAGGTAGCAGCTAGCACTGAGGTGTACTGCAGGAGCTCCCAGGGTGGAGGAACACAGACGTGGACCTGGCATCCCTGGGTTCATAGCTGCTTCCTTTGCTACTCCTCAGTATTCACTGGGAAAGGTCCCTGGTGGCTCAGTGGTAAAGAATTCACCTGCAATGCAGGAGATGCAGCAGGAGCCGCGAGTTCAATCCCCGGGTTGGCAAGATCCCCTGGAAAAGGAAATGGCAACCCCCTCCAGTGTTCTTGCCTGGGAAATCCAATGGACAGAGGAGCCTAGTGGGCTACAGTCCATGGGGTTGCAAAGAGTTGGACACGGCTAAGTGACTGAGTGTGCACGTGCACACACACACACACAGTATTCACTGAGGACTTTACAAGGTTCCAAATGAAGATAAAGACGCCATTGGGCCCCTCTAGAAAGGACCACTGGCTTTCCTCATCCCCCAGCCAGAAAAGCACTCTCCGCTGGACTGCACAAGGGAAAAGCTGTCAGTGGTTAGCAAGAGTCATTACTTTGGCTAATTTAGGAAATTTGGGATCTGTCCAGAAAGCTGGGTGGACCTCATTCTTCAGCATTCCGTGATGGACTATTTTTCATTTTGAATTGCTTTCCTAGCCCATCAACAACAGGAGTTAAAAATACAAAAGTCAGGGGCAAAAAATATAGAGAAGTTATGTTCCCAAAGCCTCCACAGGTGGGGGGATGCAATAGGCAACCACAAACCCCAGCCCACACCAACCTATCCTGCCATCAAAACTGAGAAGCAGGGGGGCCCACCCAACTCAATAACCAATGGAACTCCAATTTCAAATACATTTGATCATGTTATAAATGTGCTGTTTGGCTGCACAGACAGACTCTGCTATCCTCACTCTTTCAACAAAGACTTCCTGAGCCAGGTGTTCTGTGCTGGCACCAAGAACCCAGAGATTTTGTGGGTGTGTGCGTGTGCGTGTGCGTGTGTGTGTGTTTGTGTGTGTGGTCTCCACCCTTAAGGAGCTCAGTTTTCTGAGCTTAACAGATAGTAAATCAACAGTTACATCAATAAGTACTTTGGGAGAGAGAGCAATGCAGGGTGTTCTGGGAGCCAGGAGGAAGGTCATGTCCAGGGCATAGCGAAGTGCAGGGTGGGGAGAAGGTGTCCAGAAGAGCAGAAACCTGAGCTGAGTTACTGAAATGCGGAGCAGGGGAAGGGTCATTCCAAGGAAAGAGCCCAGCTCTGGCCAAGGCACCAAGGGGTGACGGCCATTGAGAAGCTAGGCTGAGGTTAGAAATATGGGCTATGGAAAAAGTGAAATGGGGAAGGTGGCTGAAGGCCAGTTATGAAAAGACTGCAGGCCTGCAGAGGGGGCTGGGGTTCTATTCTACAAGCAATGAGGAGCCCCTGGAGAGTTTGGGGGTTTTTTGGCCATGCGGTGAGGCATGTGGGATCTTAGTTCCCTAATCAGGGGTTTGAACCCTTTGCACTGGAAGCCTGGAGCCTTAACCACCGAACAACCAGGGAGGTCTTGCCCCTAAAGAGAGCTTTCAGCAGAAGAAAGCCTCGATAGAAGTGTGAGTTAGAAACTTCATGCTGCGAGGAGATGGGGGTGCAATTAGGAAGACAAAAGTGGCCCCAGGAAGGCCAATGAAGAGGCTATTAAAACAACCCAAAGGAGGAGTCCTAAGTGAAGAGGTGGGGAGGGAGAAGGAAGGCGGGAGGGATGAAGGAGCAGATGGGCTTTTCCAGATGAGGTAACGGGTGGACGATGACAGTGGAGGGAAAGGACACAGCCAAGGATGACTCCTGCAGCTGACACGCCTGAGGGGGTTTAAGTTCCACCCAAGGCAGGCACCACAGGAAGACAGACGCACTGGGTACCAGGAGAGGGCTGACCGGAAGTCCCCGCGGGACCATAGCTCGGAGCGGGGGTGGGGGCGGGGTGGGGGTTGGGAGAGGCTCTGGGCATTTTCCGGCGACTTCAGGATACCGGTGAGCAGTGATGAGCTCGGCGGGGAGGAATACTGGGGCTGACCCGAACGGGATCAAGCAAAACCTTATTAAGCTAAAGTCTGAGAAAAAGAGAACCTGCACACCAGGCTGCGGAGGCCAGGTCTACAGAACTGCAGAGAACCAGGGGGTGGCAGGGCAGACAGTAAGCAGAGGAGGGGCGCGAGACGGGAGCGCTCAGCCCCGCTAGAGGCAGGAGGCCCCTCTGACACCCAGGGGGCGCTCTCGCGGCGGGGAGCAGGTAGCTGGTATCAGCAACCGCACCAAGCCTAGCAGAGAACAGTGTGGAGGTATTCGCAGCCATCCCAAAGAGCATTATTATGGCTTTCTAAAGAGGCTAATCCTGCCTCTCTGACCTTAGATCTCACCCCCTCTACTCTGTCTGTCCTGCTTATGCATCTGCCTCATGAGGACAGAACTTGTCTGGTGTCTCCTCTATGATCACAGTACCGAGCCCAGTGCCTGACACACCGAGGCTACGCACCTTGTCCCAGGCTGCCTGGTTCACTAAAAACAACAAAATCCAGTGGGCACATGCCACACACCCAATACCAGGCTGGATGCTGGTATCCAGGGGAGCAAGACAAAACAGGACCCTGCCCTTGGAACCTGAAGTTGGAGGTGAGCAGAGAGAAACTCAAGTATTTCAACAAAAAGCAGATTATCACTGCCGCAGAGCTAGGACTGGAATCTGACTGTCATGCTTTCTAGTGAGATTTCCTTTCCAAGCCCAAGGGTGCTGCCTTCTCCAACTAAAGGGACATTTCAGCTGGGGAAACAGTCAAGTGTTTAAAGTTTGGCCTTAGTCTCTTCCAGGGGTCCCACACTCCTGCCACCCTTTTAATAGACTCCTAAGAAGCAGGAACACCCGTTGTAGGCTCTTAGTATTTAACCTTAAGAGCTCATGCTGGCTCCAATCCTTCTACGTAAGACAGAGGAGCAATTCCGGATTCAGGTGGGAATTAGGTGGGAAACATTCAGAAAGCAGTGCAAACCAGGGGTCAGATACTCTGGGTTCAAATCCCTTCTAACCTCGGGCAGGTTACTCAGTCTCTTGTGATTTGATTTCCTGTTGCTGAAGTTGAAACACTAATGCCTCTGTCGTAGGTTGTTGCAAAGATGAAATTAAAATAATACCTACAGAGCACTCAGCACTGTGCCCAGAACTCAGTGAGATTTCACGAAACGGAGGCTGCAAACCTGCTCCACCTGTTGCTTTAATGACTCCATCTCGAACTGATATATTTGTGAAAAGTGAGCCCAAAACTACTCAGAATTCAAACCCAAGGACATACACTGAAAGTGTTTGAAACATAAATTGCTATCTAGTTGAGTGACTTGAGGAATTGTCTCAGATTCCCATACTTGGGCAGACTGCAGTACGGAGTTTCATTTCCATTTCTTGCTCTATCCTATTTTCTCCTCCAATTCAGGCAAATGCAACTATTTCCCCAACAGATCGCATCTTGTCTCATGGCAGGGGTCCAGACACGGACTGGATTCCACTGGTGCAAGTTGTAGCAGAGCTCGGAACACCACACCTCAAACAAAGCGTAAGAACACAATCGCAAGCCCAAGGTACACACAAACTCCCAAACACACTTGGCTCCAGAGAAGGACAGGAGACCGGTCACAGCATGCTTTGCTTGCCTCTAAGCTAAAAAGCTTATTTTGGCATTCAGATGCTGAAATCTTTGTATCTCCTTTCTTTTACCACTCAAACTCTCCATAACTGGTCTCTTTTTACTAACGTCTCTGATTCTTAATCCCTCTTTTATGATGGACCCTGTGCAACCTCGCTGCCTTCCCCCTTCTGCCTCCCTGCAGCATGTTCTCAAGGCCAGCTGTAACCACCTTATCACTAATACAGCAGCCTTCCCTCAGGTCCCTTTCTCCCTGGTCTCTGCTGCCCCATCCTCTCTGCTTCCTGAGACTCTCTCCCCTTTGGCTTCTGGTTCTCTTCCAGCTTCTGTTTTTCCCATCCCAGAGTTATGCACATTCACTAAGGCTCAGCCCTCAGCTCATCATGGAGAGAACTTATTAATCCTATGCTTCTGTTCTACATCTCCAGGCCTATCCTTCCCAGCCCAGGTGCTGGCCATGCATTTCCAATGATCTATTAGACATGTCCTGTGCATGAACCACTGCCACCTCGAATTCAGTATATCTAAAACTGGATGCACCAACTATCCTTCTTCACCCCAAACTGCCACATTTTGGTCAATGGTTACGAACTATTAAGTTTAAAGATTCATCTTCTTTGGCTCCTGTCTTTAAAGTCTAAGAATACCATAAACCCTACGTTTCTCCCTTTGCACTATCTCTTCTTTTGGTCCTTTGCTCCATCTTAACTGCCGCTAGCCACGTGACTTCATGCCTGGACTGCTGCTGCTGCCTTGGAACAGAGTCTATGCTTCTTGTCCAGAATGCCCCTAACATGTTACTTCAGCCATTTTACTTCTTTGCTCCAAATAACTTCAATGGCTTCTTGCTGTCTCCAAGTGCCTCAGCCTAGCATTCAGGGTCTAAAAAGGGGTGGGCAAACTATAGCCCCCAGGCCAAATTCGGTCCACTATCTGTTTCTGTAAATAAAGTATAATTGGAACACAGCCACACCATTACATATTATCTATGGCTGCTTTCCCGCTACAATGGCAGAGTTGAGGAGCCATGATAGAGACCATATGGCCTAGGAAGCCGAAAATATTTACCATCTGATGCTTTACAGAAAAAGTTTGCTGACCCTGGTTTAGAATAATCAGCCACCAGCAGATCCTGCCAAACTTCTTACTCACCACTCCTTTGGATGAAATTTTTGTTCTCGTGGGTCTTTTGCTGAGTCCACTTTCTTTCCATCTTATACCCACCTTCTCAAGCCAGAAAAGCATATTTCATCCCCCAACTGGACTTGTCGATCCTTCAGAACACAGTCAAGCTCTGCCTCTCTGTGAGGCCAGCTTTATCAATCCCCTGTACCTGGGGGAACTTCCCCTCTGGCCTCTCTCTGAATCTACCACAGAAACATAAATTGAGATCCCCTTCTCCTGCAGATCTTTTCCACCTACGCTGTGGGCTTCTCCAGAGTACAGGTGCAGTACCCTTCACAGAGCAGTACCAGTGATAACAACCTTGCCCTTCATTCCAAATACCAATCCTTGATAGCATAATTCAGTAAGAAGGCATCAAACAAACTTACCAATGAAGGCCTAGCATTCCACATTTGAAAAGTTAAGCTTGGGTCCAAAAACATGCACGTTAGACAGCACCACCTAAAAGCCAATGAAATAAGAGTTTAGCTTGAAAAGAGAACATGTCTACATTTTCTTTAAATTTACAACTCCCAGTGAGTTTTGATTCACTGTCCTCCCAGGCTGGCCTTCTCTGCCTAGAAAATACTGCTCATCCTTCAAATCCACTGGACACTGTCTCCCTGGAAGCCACCCCAGTGTCCAAGACAGGCCAAGTACCCCTCTTGTCAGCTCCCGCGGAACTCTGGTGAGACATTTATGGTAACACGGGGTACAATGTAGCATAACTTCTTATTTGGGAATAGGGGTCTCCTTAGACTGTATGCTTGTCAAGAGGAGAGATCTGATAAATTCACCCCATCCCTTATCCCCACTGCCTAGAATACTATGGGCATTTAGATAGTTCTCAATAAATATTTGTAAAATGGGTGGAAAAGTTAACCCACTCAATTCATAAAGACATGCCCAGGTATCTACAATTCTGCTGGGCCACAGATGTCATCCTAGAAATGCATGCTTCAATCCCACTGCTTTTAATAGGCAATGGTTTAACAGGCAGGATTAATGAGATTAATCTTCTAAATGCACACCTTTGGAATGCCACTTCCCTGAGCAGAAACCTTCAGAGGTTCCCAGAACCTAAGAAGGCAAGCCAGACTCCACAGGCAGGCTGCCAGGCCTACAACAACTGGCCCAGCCTGAGTCTGCAGCCTCAGCTCGTGTGGTCTCCCCCAGTGGACCCCTCACTCCAGACAGGAAGGACTGGTGGCCAGTCCCTTCTCTCAGCATTCTTCCTCCCCTTCTTGCCACATTATCTCCTTCTATACTACAGTGACCTCCATTTCAACATCTTGTTCCAGACCAAGGTCATGGTGGGGCCCAAGAAGGCTTTTTTTTTTCCTTTAGAAGTGTGTGTGTGTGTGTGTGTGTGTGTGTGTGTGTGGTGGTGGTGGTAAAAAACACATAACAAAATTTACAAGCTTAACCATTATTAAGTGTGCAGCTCGGTGGCATTACATACATTCACACTGTTATGCAAACACTACCATCCAGCTGCAGACTCTTTATTGGCCACAAAACTGAAATAACAGCTCTATTTTCTCCTTTCCTCCCTGTCCATGGCACCCAAAACGTTTCTGTGGAATGAATGAATGAAGACTTGAATAAATCTGACCTCAATCCTCCCTACAAAAGCCAGAAGTACTGTCTCTTTCTGCTGGACTCCCATGGTATATCTTCACATCTTTCTCAGACCTATTTCCCCCAATCTTAAATGACCCTTTTAGCACACTTGTATTCTCCTTCAAGGCGGGAACTATTACTTATTGGCAAGGCTGCGCTTGGGTCCAGAAGCATGAATTTAGCTTGTCCTCCGTGTTATTAGATCTGACGGGCAAGTCTATGTCTTCCCCATATAGCTCTTGCAGTCAGTGAATCACTCCCTCTTGTTGACATCTCTCTTCACTTGGCTTCCAGGCTAGCGTTCTAGGCTTTCCACCCACTTCACTCGCTGGCTGCTCGTTCCCTTTGCTGATTCTTCCTCATCTCCCCACATCCTAATGTCAGAAAGCCCCAGGGCTTGAATTATAGTTCTCCTTTCTGTATTCCTTCAATCGCCCCCTGGGTGATCTCACCTAGTCTCCTATCACCTATACATCAAGGATGCCCAGATTTCTCTCCAAGCGCAGGTCTCTCGTTTGGACTCCTGGCTAGTATATTCTACTGCCTGCTTTAGGGAAGATGTCAAGTGGAGAGGAGGTCTCTGTGAGATGTTTGATGTATCAAATTTGACACGTCTCACATAGTCCCCTGACCTTCCCCCAGACCTGCTCTTCCCAGAATCTTACCAATCTCAGTGTAAGGGCATGGTCTCCTGATCTTCTAGTTGCCAGGGCCAGAGGTTTGGAGTCATTCTCATCTCTCTTTCTCTCTCCAATCCTCACCAAAACTGGTTTTTATCTTCAAAATAATGGGTTGGTCAAAAACTTCGCTCGGGTTTTTCCATAACATCTTAGTTAAAACCCAAATGAACTTTTTTGCCAACTCAATATATTCAGAATGTGGCCATTCCTCACCTCCTCCACCATCACCACCCTAGGTTATTGCCAGAGCCTCTAACTGGTACTCCTGCTCTCTGCTTCTGCGTTTGATGTCACTGCCACCTCCACCCATAGCCTAGTCTCAATACAGGAGAGTCTGTTATGATGCAAGACAGATTATGTCACTTCTTTGGTTAAAAGTCTTCTAAGCTTTCCCAGCAAGGACAATGCCCAAGGGACAAGTGTTTCCAAAGTAGACTGCCAGGCCCCGGGGTAGGCTGATGGGCAAGGGGGGTCTTCCAGCCAGTGTCCCCTCCCGACCATCTATTTCGTGACTGGCAGTCCTGATATATCTCCTATTATCTGACTCCTTAAAGAAAAGATACTTCTTAAAAGGAGAAAAATATAATTAATCAACTTACTTTCCAAGTTAGGATACCACAAGAAGCCATTAACATTCACATTTCTTAAGAATTCATAAGAAAGACATGTTGAGTCTGTCACCAATTCATAACTCGTTTCCAAAGAGAAAGTTAGCCTTCTGGAGAACAGCTGTTACCCGCTCGGTGCTGGTGGCGAGTCCTCCTGAAGCCCCCTTCACTCACCATGCCCTGTCTGCCTGATTGTCTCCTCCAGACTCTCTCTCTCTCCTTGGCGTACCTGATGCTGTGGCTGGAGGTGAAGTCCAAATGAAATAAGAATTGAAGGACTGGAAGTAGCTCAGGTCCTGTCCGTTCTCCTCAGAACAGCAGCAGCAGCCTCTCAACCAGTCTCCCCAGATCTACCCATTGATGGTTTAGCCGCAAGTCGGGTCCAGCTCTTTGGGGACCCCGCTGACTGATTTTCAACCACAACCTCATATAGTGATAATTTTAAGAAAACCTAAATTTGATCAAGTCCCCAGCTTTATAACTTTCCAAAGAGCTCCTGGGCTTCCCAGGTAACACAAGTGGTAAAGAATTCACTTGCCAATGCAGGAGACATAGGAGCCACGGGTTCAATCCCTGGGTTGGAAAGAACCCCTGGAGGAGGAAATGGCAACCCACTCCAGTATTCTTGCTAGAAGAAGCCCATGGACAGAGGAGTTACAGTCCACGGGGTCACCAAGAGTAGGACATGACTGAACGTCTAAGCACACACAGAGTTCCTACATTGCCATATGATAAATTCCTCAAAACATATTACAACAAACCACAGTAAATACTCTTTTTTTTTATCTTCCCTAGATACTTTTATTCTGCTTTCTTCTTAAAGAGGCCTTGCTTGACCCGATGGGGGCGGGGGGCGGGTGGGGTGATCTCTCCAGCTCAGATTAGAGCAGTCTTCGCCCCCACGACAGCCAGTTGTGCTGTAGCGCTCCCAAAGGCCAAGCACGTCACCCAAGCTGGGCCACCCAGAGCCGTTCTCTAGAACTGATATACGGACGCAGAGAAAGGAGTCCTCCCTTCACTGGAATTGCTACACTGGGGCTATCAGCAGGGGTGCCTCCCCAGGGAGGGAGGCCTGTCTGCAGTAGGAAAGGCTGATGCTAACGCACAATGAACCGGAGGCGCCAGATGGATCACCAACAGGGTCAGCTCCTTTTCCGGAACCTCCTGCTTTTGTGAACTCCTACAGCATCCAGCATCCTTCCCAGTTATGGAACCAGTAACTACCCACTCATGCCTCCACGAGCTGGAGTCCCAGTAGGGGACTCCTGGGATGTTTTCTCTATCTGTGCCTTTCTCCACATTGGTTCCTCTGCCCAGAATGTGAGCTCCCTGGGTTTTTACACAGCAGCCAGGCTTCCTCTGTGAAGTCAGCCCTGAAGGCAAGCACAGCAAGTCCAGTCTTACTGACATGCTCTAAAAAGCCTAGCATATACCCACTGGGTTACACTCACACCCCTCCCCTGCCTTCCCAATCTCCTAGCTAGTTGCCCAAGCTAGAAATCTCAGACTCACCTGGTCTTTTCAGACTTCCTCAAGGCCCACGTGGACTCCCCCTTCTTCTTTCTGCCCCACGTCTGCTGTCACAGTCCAGAACCTCATCCTCTCCTCCCTGAGCTCAGGTACCAGCCTCCTGGTCTCTCTGCCCCTCCCCTTCCCCATCCCTCCACACTGTGGCAGAGATGAACTTCCAAGAGCCCTTCTACCACCTACAGAGTCAAAACCCTGATGTGAAGGCCCTTCACATACTGGCTTCCACCCAGTCCTCTAGTTTCTCCAACCACTTCCACTTCAGGAGGATGAAGAAGACACACTTTCCCCATCCTTCTGTGTACAACAAAAACCCCTGAACGGGACACACAAAGCGAATGCGAGAAGACTCTGAAGGCAGAGTGAAGAAGGCAGTCCAGCGAGGGGCCTCAGACCCGGAGGAAGGACACTGTGGCAGTGGCAGTTGGAATGGAAGAGCCTGGAGATGCCAACAAGCACAGACCAAAAAGGCTCCAACGAAAGCTTGCTGCCTGCAGCAAGACAGACAACTTTTAGATAATAACTGCACTATATCAGCCAACACCACAGAATAGCCCATGGTCCCACCCATACCCATACAACGAAGGGCAAATGACATCTGTAAAAAACATTTACAGCTAACCACGCGCTTACTGGTGAAAAGACTGAATGCTGCCCCCAATATCAGGAACAGACGATGCTGTCCACTCTTTGCACTCTCACTCAACCAAGTGCTCCAAGTCCCAGCCAGCACCAGAGGCCACAAAAGCAAATAAAACAGACTGGAAAGGAAGAAATAAAACCGTCATCTCTATTTGTAGATGATATGACTGTCCAGATAGAAAATCCTGAGGAATATAACCAAAAAAGAAAAAAAAAAAATGCCTACGACCAATGAGTGAGTTTAGCAACGATGAAGGATATAAAATAAAAACAAAAATTCAACTGTTTTCCTGTATACTAGCAATGAACGTGTGCACACTGAAATTAAAAATATAGTATCATTTACAATCACTAAAAAAAAAAAGAAAGGAATACTTGGGTGTAAATATAATTTCTTGCAGCAAATCATTCTAGTCTACTCTGCCGGGAGGGCAGGAACAGCATATATTTGTTTCCCTCTCCAATGAAACCAAAATACTGAGCCAGTGCCCAGCACCTAGAAGACAGGCAATATTTGTTGCCACAGCTCATACTCTGCTCTGTTTAAGATAGACTTTCTTTCCCTTTATGCTCCTAGTGGGAGCATCGTCCACTAAAAAATTCCCTCTCTCATTTCTGCCTTGGCAGGTCATGATTGCCAAGAAGAACCAGGGAAGCTGTTTCTGCTCCCACTCCAAAACACAGTTATATTCTTACATTACACACAGCATGGACTGGAAATGGCCTCTGCAGGCTCCTCTCTATCACGCAGAGGGAAACTGGGCGCCTTCCACATCAGCCTGAGGGAGGGGCCCTGAGGCTCAGCCCGAAGACCCCCGGTAATGACATGAGACCCCTGACAGTGCTGTCCCCTCCGGACTCTGTGCTGAGAGGAGCCACAGATGTCCCCCCAGTCCCGCTGTCTAAAAGCTCATTGTGAAAAAGAACTGCCTATCTGTGCTGAAGGAACTACTGTGGAGGAGAAGAGGCTATGAGAGATAGGTCAGGCCCAGAGGGTGTCTGGATAACTTTTTCCAAAAACTCTTCCCCTCTTTTTACTTCTAAGGGTTGAAAGTTGAGTCTAATAGTCATTAAGCAAAAGCCACAATCCACAATCTCAGAACCATCCTGAGTCCTCTCTTTCAGTCCCACCCCACCACCCATTCCACAGCAAAACCTGTTCTACCTTCAGAACAGAGCTCAAATCCAACCACTTCCCAGCATCTCCACCACCACCTCCTCCACTCAGGACCTAGCTGCTCTCATCACTCACTGGATAATGCCAACAGACTCAACTTCTCTCCCTGAGTCCTCCTTCAACACAGCACAGTGAGCCTTTCAAGATATGACTCAGATCATGCCATTCCTCTTTCAAAACGCTGAAGTCCCTGTCACTCACAAAGCAACCAAGTCCTGACAATGACCTTAGTGGCCTGGCCCCCTTACTTCTCTGCCCTCACTTTCCGCCACGTCTTCACCTTCTCCTCACTCCATCCCAGCCACTCTGTCCACCTTTACCCGCTGTTCCCAAGCCTGACTGTCTTCCCCAGTTAAACCCATGACTAACTTCTTCACCTCATTCACTATACACTATACTAGGAGTTTATCCATCTTTGCGAGCCTGTCAGACTCCTCTGTTCACAAGATTTTTCAGCCCTCTAGGCTTCTCTGTTCATGGGATTTTTCAGGAAAGAATATTGGAGTGGGTTGCCATTTTCCCCCTCCGGGGATGTTCCCAAGCCAGGGATCGAACCCACATCTTCTGTCTCCTGCATTACAGGTGGATTCTTTACCTGCTGAGCCATCAGGGAAGACCGCATTCTATAAGTTCACCAAAATCCATTTCCTTTTACTTGTAAGCACATGGCTGGACTACATTTCCCAGCTTCCCTTGCAGTCAGGAGTACACATGTGACTGAGTTCTGAGTATGAGGGATGCAAGGCATCTTCCACACTGGCCTGTAAAAACATCCCCAAAGTCCTCTCTCTTTTTCAGCTGAATGGAAAGGAATCTGAGGGCCTTGACAGAGACACAAGGTAGAAGGAGTATGGGTCCCTCAACAACCCTCAGGAAGGATGCCTGCTAACCAGGAGCAGCCTCACTGGAACTTTTCTCTATGAGAAATAAAAGTTTTCTTGAGTTGACACACTGAGATTCGGGATGTCTGTTTGCTATCTGACCTAACTCTGTCTCCTTCTCAATGAGGCCTTCGATTACTCTATTTAAAATCCTCCCAATGCTTCTTAGCTGACCACCTTACTTTGTTTTTCCCCAGAGTCCTTATTACCATACAACATACTGTGTATTTTGGGTTTTGTTCCTCTATCTCTCTGAATAGGAATGTAAGCTAAAGGCAGGAATTTTTGCTTTTCTTTTCCCCTTGTTGTATCCCCTGGGCCTAGAATAGTGCTTGGCAAGTTGTAACAACAATCCTGTGTGGTTGAATGAATGAATAAATGAATGAATGGGACTACATGGGCTCCAAGGTCAGCAAGGCCTGGGTGGAGGCCTGCTCTGCCATTTACTGTGTGACCTGGGGCAAGTTACTCTCCCTCTGCAAGACTCATTTTCTTCATCTGTAAAATGGGAGGAAGTAACAGTACTTTCTTTATAGAGACTGGAAATAATTAAGATCATGAATATAAATCTTTTACTGCAGTGCCTAGAAATAGCTCAGGCTCCATAAATGCTAATTACCAACATTGTCAACTCAAGGCCAGAGGACAAGACTGGGTGTCAGGCCCTGAGAGAAGGAACTGAACAGATATTTACATGCACAAAGTCTTCTAGAAGAAATTGTGGCAAACACCTAGGTAGTGAGATTCAAGAGCTGCCTGAAAGTTCTCAGTAAACTGCAAACAATCAGAAAAACATGACAACTGGTGTCAGGGGTGATGAAAAATGTGTGTCGAGTCTGCAGAAAAGCATTGCTCTGGAGAGAGCACTACCCCAGTGATGAGAGATCACTCTGTGCCTTTTAAGAAACAATTTTCACAGCAAAGCTTGAGAAGAGAGAGGCCTCTTGCATCATGAGGACAAGGTAATAAGGCTATAAAAATGGAACTCAAATAAACCACACACAGAGCCCACATGGGCCCAATTTTCCAGGAAAAACAGTGATTGCTGCAGCATTCAGATGAGGCAGTCACACTTATGCGTGAGCATAGCAAATAGCTTTCAGAAATCATTAGGCTGCAGAAAAGCCACTGGGTTTGCCAAATTAGCCGTGCCAGCTCTCACCTGCCCTCTCTGTCACGACTGCCTCTCTCTACCAATAAGAAGATACAGGCAATGATACCCAGTGCCTGCACTTGCTTCACCATCTTCAGAATACAGAGCCTCCTGGAGCGAACAGCACTGTGTCAGGAGAGCCCGGGCTGACACTCCTGTGTCTGCAGCCTGGCCGACCCCTCCACACAGGCCCTCTAGGCTTTCTGGTTGGCTCAGACATGCCCTCAGATCTCACCTCCTGGAACTCTCTGCCTTGTTGACAAACCCCTCCTTGAAGCTCCTTCTTCCTGAGGCTCCGTCCACAGCTCTCACCAAACTCCCCCAAACCCACCACCATGATCCCTTTTATGTCCATCTCTGGCCCCTCTCCCACGTCTGCATCTCTAAACGTTGGTACCCCAAGCCTCTAAAATGTGGTGTCTACCCACCTTTCTAATTCATGTATGTTCTTCCTCTATATGGGAGGCAGGACAGCTTTCTGGTTAGAAGAAGATATTCTGGAGCCAGACCAACTGGGTCTGGTCTCAGTTGTATAACACTATGGTCTTAGGCAGTTAATAAACTGTTTTATGTCTATCCATTCATCTGTAAAATGGAGATGATTATAAAAGACCTCATTTGGGTCACTGCAGGGATTAAATGAGCTAATAAAGAGATAAAGTTCTTAGAACCATGCCTCACACCTGATACACTCCATAATGTACTGGCAATGACTGCTATTACACGAGCCATTGTTTAAGCCAAACCCCAAACATATACCCTGTCCTTCTGCCTCAGTTTCCTCTACTCAGGCCTTTTATCTTCGCTGGAGATGTCCAGGCACTATCTCAGCCAGTCCTTAGGGTGCTGGCAGGAGTAACCACTCTTAAACACCTTTCTGTAATCCCCCACCCCAGCTGTCCAATGAGATGGAATTCCTCCTTTCTCTAACAGGGTCGGGCTGACTTCTCCCAGAGCCCTCTTCTTAATCTCTCTTGAGTAATCATTAATTTTATTTTAGTTTTTAAAAATTTTTATTTATTTATTTCTGGCTGAGATGGGTCTCTGTTGCTGGCACGTGGGTTTTCTCTAGCTGTGGCAACCGGGGGCTACTACTCTCTAGTTGCGGTGAGCAGGCTTCTCATTGCAGTGGCTTTTCCTGTCGCAAAGCATGGGGCCCTAGAGCACAGGCTGGGTAGTTGTGGCGCATGGGCTTAGTTGCCCTGAGGCATGTGGGATCTTCCCCAGCCAGGGATCGAACCTGTGTCCCCTGCATCAGCAGGTGGATTCTTAACAACTGAACCACCAGGGAAGTCTGAGCAGTCATTAATTTTAGACTTGTCTTACCATCCCACTCCCAGTTCATAAGCTCCTCAGAAACAGGGGTGCATTGGGTTTTTTCCTTCCCAAGTTTTTATCCCCTGTAACCTTATTCACTGTAAAGACTCAGTCAACATTTGCTGGATTATGTTGAAATGCAAAGTCTGGAGCGTGGGTCTATATAACAATCAACAGAGACCAAATCAACAACAGATCAGCAGGACGGAGGAAGCCTTCCCCATCACCCCAATACAGATGTCTAGTTACAAAGAATATGAGGGACCAAGTGAGTGACATCTGTTTCTCTGTTTCATTCTAGCCATTTACTGCTGCTGCTGCTAAGTTGCTTCAGTCGTGTCCGACTCTGTGCGACCCCACAGATGGAAGCCCACCAGGCTCCACCATCCCTGGGATTCTCCAGGCAGGAACACTGGAGTGGGTTGCCATTTCCTTCTCCAATGCATGAAAGTGAAAAGTGAAAAGGAAGTTGCTCAGCCATGTCCAACTCTTAGTGACTGCATGGACTACAGCCTACCAGGCTCCTCCATCCATGGGATTTTCCAGGCAAGAGTGGCCAACAAAAAGCCAAAACCTTTTCAGGAAGTTGGCAATCTGCTTCCACTGCGAAGAAGACAGGCTCACTCTGTCTTAGGCAGACATGGTTTCTCCCTCAAAAATCCTATTCACTTTTTCTTGTTTTAGGCTATTTCTCTAAAACATCCTCAAGAAGACATCATTGTTTATTTTGTTATTGTTTTAAACAAAATGCCAAAGATACACGGACACATAATTCCTCAATTTTCTACAGGCAGATTACTCCTTAAGAGGATGTATGGGGCTCACCTCCATAAAAACAAACAAGCCATGTATTACTTGTAAATACACAGCCTTTTCCTTATGTCCAATCTCACATTACCGTTACCCTGCCTCTTCAATCATGGAAAATATGACAAAGACCTTCCTAGCATTTAAAGTAAAATTTGAATATATTCTCAGGATATTCTTCTTGGAAAAAAAAAAATCTGATTCTTTATCTAATCTTGGGCCATCGCCATTAGCTAGATAAATGTCAACCTAATGAAACGATTCTGTAATATACAAAGATGGCTTAATGCAGCATTAGCGGAAAGAGCAAAAATTAGAAGTAATCAAAATGCCCCATAACAAGCTCATGGCTTAATGAAGGCATTCCCTTGATAGAATATTACACAGCCATCTTAAAGAAGCATGTTGGAATGAGGGAGCCATGTGGAAAAAGGCTGAAAGTATTGTCTTAAGAGGAAATGGGATGCTAAGTGTAGGATGTGTGTTCTTGCCACTAAGGTTGCCCCAGCTGGGCAGACAAGGCCCAGAGTTTGAAGTCAGAAGCAAGGAAAGTTAAGGGAAGGCTAAGAGAAAATCTCAGTTAACAGGGCCAGTGGGGCTGGTGGTAGGAAGATGAGAAGCTTGTGCATGGGGCGGGATCCCTGCTAAGGAGTAGAGAACAGACGAAGGGAAAGGTGCCCCAAAGCCAAAGTTATTTCAGGATTCCATCCCAAAGCACACAAGGGGAATGGGAACGGGAACCCTTCCATTGCAGAATGAATCAATCCCTGGGTGAGAGAACAAGTTTCAAAGCCCTAAGATGCTTAAAGTCAAGCCTTGGCCTTTCCACGGGGCTCCCACCAGAAGGCTCAGCCCTTTCCAATCCTCTGAGGCTAATCCTGCCCCAAGGCAGGAGGGATTTAAGGGGCTCTAGCCTAGAACCCAGGGATTTAGCTTGTTTGCTGATAGCCTGGCAGATAAAGAAATTGAGCCCCCTGAGAACAAGTATCTTAGCCAAGGCCACACAGAGAGTTAGGGGCTGAGCTGACACTTGAACCTAAGCCTGTCTGTCTCTGGGTTTATAGCTCTTCCGCAGAGCAACTTGGTGCCAGACAACTGACAAGTCAGACCAACTGAGCCTGCACGATGACAAAGAAGCAATGGACTATGACCAGGTGAGCCAACCAGATCAGGGCAGGAAGACCCCAGGACACCAACAACAGCCCCCGAAGAGGGACATGAAGAGGCCCCCAGGGGCCACACTGTGGAAAGGCCAAGGCTTCAGGGGTTTCAAAGTTGTTCTCTCAGGCAGGGATTGATTCATTCTGCAATGGAAGGGTTCGATTCCCCTTGCCCACCCTGGGATGGAATTCCTGAAGTGACACCTTGGCTTTGGGGTGCCTTTCCCATCTTCCATTCTCTACTTCTCAGCAGGCCCCTGCCCCGTGCCCAGGCTTCTCATCTTCCTACCACCAGCCCCTCTGGCCCTGTTAATTGAGATTTTCTTAGTTTGCCCCCTGCTGTACCCCAGCCCATGCCAATCCCTGCCTCTAACCCCTCAGCCTCCTGCACTTTGTTGGTTCAGCTGAAGCTCACTGCCCTGTGGGTAATCACTGCTGGTCCCTGAAGCCATGACCTCCAGCACTGCTGTGCCACCTTTTGGGTCCCACAGGACCATCTCTGGACACAAGAAAGACTCCAGAGCTCCTCCCCACAGCTCCCATCCCCCTTGACTCCTACCCCTACCTCCACTAGAATCCCCAATCTGAACATCTCCTGCCAATACAAGAGACCAAACTCCCTGCCTAGCATGTAAGGTCTCCCTCGTGGAGCCCAAACCACCTACCTGACCAGGGCTCCTAAGGCACCCACCCCCTTCCCCAGGTTAAGCAGGGGCTCGTTCCTTATGCCACCTTCAGAAGGCATGCTCCCCTCGCCACCCAAATGCCCCTAAGCACCAGCTCAAGCTTTCTCTCATTTTTTTCTTCCAAATACACTGATCTCCACTGAAAGAACCCAACCCTTTGGGGTCTAAGTAGCCAAAGAGCCAGGATCTCAAATATGGAACAAGCAGCTCATCCTGACACTGTTATCCAAAGGGCTATGCACAGGAGGGCCTTCTCTCCCCAAATCTACTTGAAACACACCATCAGAGAGTCTGTCATTTAAGCAATTGTCAAATTCTCCCTTGACCTCTCTCCTTGGGAACAGATCGTTAGGCAGTGATGCTGGAGCCAGGACAGCTGGTAAGGATCCTGGCATATTCAAGAGCATCCCACTTGCAGTAAGCACTTCCTGAGCTCCTATTCTGTGCCAAATGGCAGGCAAAGGGCACAAAGACACAAATTCAGACACACCAGTCGTTGCAGGAATTCAAAGTCAAACAAGGAAAGGAGTGAGATAAGCCTCACTAATGCAGCATGACAAATGCCACCCAGAGAGAGAAGGCACAGAGGGAAGAAAAGCAAGGAAGAGAGGCAGAAAGATTCAGTTCAGCCGAGAAAGGGGTGGGGAAGGGCTCATAGAGAGCCGAACGTGAGCTGGTCCCCGAGGGGTAATCAACATGAAACACAACAGCCGTCCCCATGTACTGGGTGCTGACTGTAAGCTGAGCGCTGCGCCAGACACTTCACTTACTCTGTCGCAAACTCACTCATTCATTTTGGACCGGACTACCTGTCAGGCTCTAATTTAGGCACTCCAGATAAATACAAAATAAACACAATTTGCGGCCCTCAGAACCTAGATCCTGTTGAAAAAAGACAGACAATAAACCAGATAAGTAAAATGTATTATATGTTAGATGGTGATAAGAGCTAAGAGGAAAAATACAGCAAAAAAGGGAAAAGGGAAACGGGGGTGGGGCAGTGCGCTGGGTGATACAACTTTACACAGGGTGTCATTAGAGAAAAGACCTGGAGAAGCTGAATGAACAGCCAAAGGGGTATCTAGGGAAGAGCATTTGGGGCACAGGGGTGCTCACTGGCAAGAGCTTGGACAGGAAGCATGTTTGGTGTGTCTGAAGAACAGCAAGGGCTCCAGAGTAGCTGGAGAGAAGCGAGAGAGGGGCAGGCAGGATCGGGGTGGACAGTGTTGTGCACTGCATGACTCAAGAAGGCGCAACTCACATGCACCACGGTGCGCCATGCAGAACCCAGTCTGCTCAAATCCTCACCAGGCCCTGGGGTGGGAGATGAGGTGAGAGAAGTACTAGGAAGCCCTGTGGGCCAGGAGAAGGCTTTTCCTCTGAGTGAGATAGGAAGCCGCTGTCAAGAGGGTTCTGAGCCTGAAGCATGACCTGAGCTGATCTCCTCTTCTTGGGATTGTGGGCCAAGAGTACAGCCAGGACACAGGCTGGAAGCAGGAGACCGCTCGGGAGGCTACTTGTAATAAACACACTCAACTATGTATCTCACATCCTCACAATCCCGTGAGGCTGGTGCAATGCTCACTCTTTCACAGATGAAGAGATTAGGCTCCAGAGAGATCTGGTCACTAGCCCAAGGTTCTGGCCTGGGCAGTGGCAGACTGGCCAGGAGTGGGAAGTGGGGGATGAGAACATTCCAGGGGGAGTGAATAGCATCAGCCATGGAACAGGAGACTGGCAGGGCTGGCATACTTGGGGAAGGACAGGCTCATGGTCTGGGGAAGGTTGAGGCAGGGCTGGCACATGGGGGCAAATAGCCAGGGCAGCTAGTGAGGCCTGTCTGTGCCCTGGCCACTCCCACATGGCTGCCTACCAGCAGTGTCCAAGCCAGCACCGTTGCCCAAACCAGAACCACCACCTCCCAACCCATCTCCCTCTCCATGCCTGTCATCCCTACCTCAGTCTACAGACAATCAGAAGAGTCCTTGAACAAAAGAGATTAGATACTAGTTTCTTGCTCTCAGCACTCCAGCGGCTTCCCATTGTGCCAGGCGACCAGTAGACCCTCAGTTGATGTCGAATGAAGGGATGACTCCCTCATCCCTGCAGCGTCATCCAGGCCTGGCCCTGGAAGGTGGAGGACCCCTTCCTCCTCCCTCTTCAGCAGGTGTGGCCAGTGAGACCCTATTAATCCATCAAAATGCAAGAGGAGATGGCAGCCATTCGGACCACCTGGGGGCAGCTTTGAGATTCAACTTTTTAAAATAATATTGCTTACTTCAGAGCAAACTCGAGGCACTTTACCACACTGTGGCCAAGGAGAAAGAGGTCTGCAGATATGCCCGGGCTGGAAAGACTGTAAGAGGTGCCTTGTCCCTGAGTCCCCAGCGCTCTGGACAACATTCTCCGTGTGGATGATGCCTAAGAGCTGTGTGAGCATGACAGAACCGCAGGCACTAGGCAGGTAGTGAAAGGCTTTCCTCCCCGAGACTGTGAACTCAAGGGGTGGAGCCAATGACTGTATTCTTTCCCGGAGGCCTAATACAGTGGATCCAGCGCTATCTCAGAAACTAGGGAAAACTATGAAGCTAAGGCTTAAACAAAACTTTACAAAATGTGAGCCAGCCAGGCCGCCTGAGGCTCAACTCACTGCAAAGCCCTTTGTGATGAGTAGAAGGAGATACATAAACATACACACATGCATGTATGTGGATCTATTTTTAAAGGAATGGTAACAACACCAAAAGAATGAGAATAGTAACAAGCTCTCCCCCTCCCACCCACCCACCCAGGAAAACTGAATTTAGCAACAAAGAGCCTCCCAAGGAGGCCCTGGTAGGAGTGTTAGCTGAGCACTGCATGAATGACTTGTTTCTCTGGTTAAACAGCATCACTGTGGGTGGGAGAGGGTGGGGGGTGCACTGGAAGCCAAGTGAGTCCCCAGACCCCTTCAGAAGGCAGATAACCTCCTGGTTTTCTGTACTGCATCAAACAGGCACGAGAAAAGCTTCAAAGGCTTTGTTCTTTGTGCAGGAAGATGGGAGAAGTAGGGTCAGAAAAGCAGTCCTGACGTCTGTGGAGGAACGAGGCTGAGTCTCCACGGGGGTGAGGGACCTGTGTGCCCCAGTTTTCAAAAGGAGGGGACACAGAGAGCAGGACGAATGGCTGAGTCCTGCCCTGACAGAGAAATCAAATACAAAAGACGACTCAACGAGGATGTTCAGGAAAACTGCTTTCACTTGCCCACCTCCAAGCATTTCTGGGCAGCCTAAGACCAAGCGTGTAGTGAGGCGGAAAGATCCTGCGAGAGTTGGTCATCAAGAGTTTCAGAAAGGGCAACAACAGCTCAGTGAATTTTTCCAAATATATGCAAAGGTCAGACTTGGCCATTAGCAAAAGGACTGGGGGTGGCTGGATGATGGGGAAGCCCAGTGAAGTTAATTGAAACCAGTTTCCTGAAGGTAATAGCCCAATGTCCCACTGAAGGGACAATGAGAAGCTGGTCCTCATTCAAAGCTGAGAATTATGGAGAAAATGTAAGCTTGTCTTTAGACAAAAGTTTGGGCATGCATAAATCAGGACTCCTGTGTGCAAACTGGCTCATCAGAAAGGATGGACATGCACTTGGGTAATCCAGACATAGGAAAGGGGAGGGGCAAAAGAGCCAGCCCCTAGTTCATGCCTTCAACTTTTGCTTCCTCCACCTGTGGACGCTGGCTGGCCCAGGCTGACAGAATGGGAGAAGCAGCTCAGAGGTCTCTGTCATCTCCTCCTTCTGCACCAGTAAGAACTGAGGATGCTGAAAGAGGCAGGCCTTGGAAGCATCCCAACACCAGACCTTCCTGGTTTACTACAAATGGGGGCACCTCTGGGGCTGTTCTTACAATCTGTAATTATCTTTATCACTTATTTCTCTGTGAACTGTTTCTCCCACCCGAATGAAAGCTTCAGGGACCAGAGGCCAGGTATGCCTTGCTCATCACTGTGGCCCCAGCCAGCATCTAGAGCAGTGGCTACCACACTGCAGGACCATAGCCGAATGCACAGCTTGGGGACTGCCTGGCTTCAAACACCAAGCATTCATCTTGAAGAGCTGCGGCTGAACCTGTCCTGCCAGGAGTGAGCTAAGTGCTGGATGGATCACTTAGTGCCTCCCCCAAAGCTCTCAGCTGGCTCAGGGCCCCTACTCCGCCCTGGCCGTCCGGACTCGTCCTCCCCACTGCATTCCAGGAGCACGGCTCAGACCATGCACCTGAGCCACAAGGGGAAAGAGGAAGCTGCTACAGGGAAGAGGATAACAATCACTCTTTAAAAATGTGGAAAGAAGCCACAACCAAATCTACAAAGTCACGAGCAGATGGAGGGGACACTAAAAATGGAAGGGTCCTGAGAGAACACAGGACAGGGCTGCTCAATCACAGAGTAATAGCCTCAGAGGTACCTGAGGCACACAGGAGTATAGGACAGAAAAAAAAAAAAAAAAAAACACACACAGCAAGTGGGAAACCTGCAAAATTCATCTCCTTTGATGACCATAATAAAGGCCAGCTAATTCAAGGCACATCATGAAAAATGCCGGGCTAGATGAGTTATAAGCTGGAATCATGACCACTTTACTCAGGACATCTTGCCTAACACATTATAAACATTTAGCTTTGTATGTTAATTTCCAGAAGGAAAACATCCTCTTTATAACAAGTTCCTAAATGCCTCAGTCAGAAAATAAGCTGGATAGGTCTGCATTAATTTGATTTGGCTGGAGAGTATTAATTTATGGGACTAGTTTTTAACTGGCCCTTTATGACTATAAAAGTAATACATGCTCATTGTTGAAAAATAGGAAACTGCAGAGAAGATGATGAGAATAAAAATTACCTATAATTCCACAAGATGAGAGCCACTGTTAACACTCTGGTGTATTTCCCTCCTTCTATGAATGAAATTTTAACACATTTGAGGGCATACTGTGAATACAATTTCAATTCCTGACTTTTGCCAGTAAAGTTCATTAAAAATACTTCATTGGGTTCCAAGAAAGAAGTCCACCCTTAGTGAATATACAAATTAAATAACACAATGAATAAAAGTTATTCATTTGTGAAGTTAAAAAAAAAAAAAGCAAAACTGATTATTTCATTGAGTCCCCATTTCCTTACTAGCAAAGGAAAAAAAAAAATCACGATTGTTAAGATCGTGATTTGAACAATGGCCCATAAGACAGAAACATTAAATTCATCTTTATATCCTCTTACCTATACCATATTTTCAAGAAATATTTTTTTAAAGCCACACATTTTTTCAAATCAACAGAAGAATTTTATAACAGGATCTTATTATTATGAAGCAAAAAATCAAGTTTTAGTGGTGTTGGTAAAGTTTTATCTTCCAATCTGCAGGTGAACTAAACCATTTAAAAATGATCAGTTCACATTCATGGACCGTGACATCAAATGAAAGTCTCATCTCCAGTTTTGCCGTATTCTGTGACCTAAACTGTGGAGTAAACAAATCACCCTGCAAAGGACATATTATGTGTCATACGCTTCCCGGTTGGGAGCTGTCCTACTGTCTGCCTGCATCCTGGTGAGGTACCTGGTTTTACATGTAGGTCCAAGGTCTTGGCCAGTGGAGAGTAGAAGAACTGTTCCACCTAGCAGAGAAGACCATCCAAGCTCAGGAGCTCTGTAGCACAACGCATTTTTTTCCACTTCTCATACTAGTTCACACCTCATTGAACAAATGTGTCCATGCCAGGCACTGGGCTGGATGCTAGGGACACAAAGGTGAATAACACAGATGCTGTGCCCACTGCCATGGAGCTGCAGTTTGCAGAGCACTTCCACATCCATCATTCTCACACTAAGCCTGGGAGATAGAAAGTTCACCACCACTGTTCCCATATTCTAGACAGACAAACTGAACATTCACTGGATTATTTTATCCCAGGTTATGACACGGAAGAGCTAGACTCAAATCCAGGGTTTCTGACTCCTCATCCAGGGCTCTTTCTGCTGGTGAATTTCTTTACTGTCAACTGAAATCTTCTAAATTACTCATATTCCCTGCAGCACCTGGGTGCTACCTGGCTGCCCAGTTTCTGAGCAATGCGTTCCCCTGATCACTAAATGGCTGTGTGTATCCTGGTTTCTGGGAGTCTTCTTAGATTCTGACTCTGGACTCGGGTACCTTTCCAGCTTTCCTGGTACGAGCTGCAGACCCCATTCACTCCTTCCCACCCTGTAGCACACTGCTAGCCTCCTCCGTTGTTCAGTCTCCTTTCCACCCGAAAAGTAGATTTTGCTGTACTCCTGAGAGCTTCCTCAGCTTCCTTTGCAGGTAAATGTAGCCATATGACTAAGTTCTGGCCACTGAGATAAAAGAATGTGCGACTTCCAGGTCTTGCCCTTAAGATGACTGCATGTATGACTCCTTGATCCTCTTCCCCTGGGAGATGGTACAAAGCAAGGCTTCCACCATCAGCGACCAAGTGGAAGGCACGCACTGAAGGCAGTGGGACTGGATCACTATCTACTCTAAACTGGCGTATGTGAAAGAAGCCAGCTTCCACCCAAATTCAGCCAACGTGCCTGTGGATCTCCCTAAGACAGGAATGTGCTCTGTGTCCCAATCGATACAAAAAGCTTGAGTGAAATCAGTTCTGCATTCTCTTGGCAAAGCCCTTTGTCTCTGATGAAATACCTTAAAGGGGATGTTCAAAACTGTGTGGGTAAGTATTGCATTCAGGTTTATTTCATGGAAAACCTTTCAAAAAGGAAATTACTTAAAATGAAATTATCTCAAAGATGACTTATGTTCAGGTCACAGGAAAATCGAGAGGGTCCAGAAAAACAAACCTGCCTCCACAGGAGGGGAGAGATCGCTAAGTGATAACACAACCAGTCCTCTCTCTTAAAGCAGTTCACTCCATTCCTAGAAAAGGCACAGAGAGCTGAAATCACGTGAATCAAGACTCATTTCTCCATGGAAACAATGTGATAATGAGAGCGTGTGTTCCCAACCAAGAACTCACTGGTCAACTTTGTAAAGAAACACCAATACAGTATACTAACGCATATATATGGAATTTAGAAAGATGGTAACAATAACCCTGTGTACGAGACAGCAAAAGAGACACTGATGTATAGAACAGTCTTATGGACTCTGTGGGAGAGGGAGAGGGTGGGAAGATTTGGGAGAATGGCATTGAAACATGTAAAATATCATGTATGAAATGAGTTGGCAGTCCAGGTTCGATGCACGATACTGGATGCTTGGGGCTGGTGCACTGGGACGACCCAGAGGGATGGTATGGGGAGGGAGGAGGCTTCAGGATGGGGAACACATGTATACCTGTGGCGGATTCATTCTGATATTTGGCAAAACTAATACAAATATGTAAAGTTTAAAAATAAAATAAAATTTAAAAAAAATTAAAAAAAAAAAAGAAATTATGTAAACTTCATGTTTTATCATCTCTTAAAGCCTTGGGACTTCTAAAGCTAGAAGAGCTGATGGTCCAATAATACACCACAGAAGATCTATGTGTGTTCTGTACCACTGAAAGTAGGTGCAAATCAATTAAACCAAACACAACAACCAATCACATGACTATCTACTTATTTGGATTCAGTAACAGCATAGTGTGCAACACAACATGCTATGCTATGCTAAGTCACTTCAGTCATGTCTGACTCTGTGCGACCCCATAGACAGCAGCCCACCAGGCTCCCCCATCCCTGGGATTCTCCAGGCAAGAACACTGGAGTGGGTTGCCATTTCCTTCTCCAATGCATGAAAGTGAAAAGTGAAAGTGAAGTCGCTCAGTCGTGTCCGACCCTCAGTGACCCCATGGACTGCAGCCTTCCAGGCTCCTCCATCCATGGGATTTTCCAGGCAAGAGTACTGGAGTGGGGTGCCATTGCCTTCTCCGCAACACAACATACTTCACCCTAATAATTCCTGCTGGCCTCTGAATATAGTAAATCAGAACACTTAAGAATGTCTCCAACAGAGTAAGTGAAGAAGAACTTGGGAAGAGAGTAGAAGTTGTCAGAAAAGTGGTGTTTAAGCCTGATTCTGCCATTGACTAACTTCGGGACCCTGGACAGTAGTTTAAGTTCTTTATATATTTCTAGTGTGCAAAACGAGACTTTGTAACACCTCTCCTTGTAAGGTTGTGGTAAAGACTAGACAAGACGACAGAGGTAAAAACTGCTTTGTAAATCACACATGAGAGGTGCATGGCATTGTTATCAGGACCATGACTTCAAGATAGGCTTTCATAAGGAGATCTTGACGAGCATCAACATGAAAATGCAGCAGGCTACCAACCACCCTGTCACTTTCTGAGAAACTGACCCAGAGCAATTGTTTCATCATTCTTCTCTTCCCCCAAACCCCCCGCCCCCACCACCACCACTTGCACTAGCCAGCAATAGTTAGTCAATCCGGTGCATTCATCTTTGGCATCCTTTGCTCATGAGCCACAGGGCAGTCGGCAAGAGTTGCCAGATGCCAGTCATGGACTGTGAAGGAGGGACAGCCGTGGTGAGCCAGAGTCACTATCAACCAAAAATGCCTTCCAAAGACCCACTGTGCTGTCAGAAACCTCAAAACCAGATTTAGGAAGCATTTTAGGGTCCCAGGAAAAGGGAGGAAGAAGATTGCAGCAGGTAAGAGGGAGATTGTTCTGAGTTTGAATCTTGGCTTTTCCACTCACTGGACCATCAGAGGCACTGGATCTCGGTCTCCCTAACTAGAAAGTGGGAATCCACCTGACAGGGCTACTGTGAGTATTAAATGAGAAAAGTCATGTGAGCCCTTAGCGTAGTTCTCGGCAGATGGTAAATACTCAGAGGTTAAGTATGCTATAATTATTATTATGAATAATAAATACATCATGCAATACTAACAAAAATTAAGATTCGGCAAATCTCCAATCCTTCATGTCAAGACTCTGCCACAAGCTTTGTAAACAAGGATTATCAGGGCAGCATGCTGGCTCACTCATTAATTTTCAAAGTAATCAAGGTTCCTCTGGATTTCTGCCTATTGACCCAGGACAGGTGAAATACCTAAGAATGCCCAACTGGCCAGCTGGCTGGATCCTGACACTGGTTTTTCCAGTTCACAGCAGCCCATCACTAACCTGAGTGGTGTGCACAGAGGAGTATAGATTAACTAGCATATCTGGCCTAACTTTTCTATCCATGCCCAGGCTAGTTCCTGTATGTCTGAGGGTGAAATATACCATTATCTTTAAAATATGGCCCTACCCAGCAAAGTGAGGCTAGTCAGCACCCATCTGGTGGACAGCGCCGCATCCCTAAACACACCCTGGAGGCAGGAGAACTTCTGTGCCCTTCAGGCTCTAGTACACCTTCACTATTAAAACCACAACTTCTGCTCCCTACAACCAGGGAGCAAGTTTACAGCTCTTATCTTACTCCAGCATTAGACCCACACTGTAAGGGGCTGGATATGAATTTATACCTGTTCCATAGATAAGGAATTAGCCACAGCTAGAGACATTAAGTTTCTGGCTTAGGCTATCTGGTGCTTCCCTGGTGACTCAAGGGTAAAGAACCCACCTGCCAATGCAGGAGATGCAGGTTTGATACCTGGGTCAGAAAGATCCCCTGGAGAAGGAAATGACAACTCTCTGCAGTATTCTTGCCTGGGAAATCCCATAGACAGAGGAGCCTGGAGAGATACAGTCCAAGGGGTCGCAAAAGAGTCGGACACGACTTAGTGACTAAATAACAACTATCTGATGCTTAGGTGTTGGAAGCAGCCTAGAATGCAGGTTATCCCATTTCTAATCAGGGAACCTTCCTGGCAAATGTGGGTATTTGTTTTTAAACATCTGACTTCCATAATGGTGCTTTGCTTCTCGAGAAGTCATTAACCAAGGTGTCACGGTCACAATACACTGCAGATTCACATACTTGAAAGCCACTCACACAGGCAGATGTTCCCCACACTCTAAATTCTAAAGGGCGGCTGAAAACAGCCATGCTGATTAACATAATTGACAATTAATTCCCAGTTCTGGCTCCACTCAGCTGAATCTCTGTCTGGATTCAGCTAGTAGCCTCCTATCCTGTCTCTGCTGCAGTCAGTCCCTCTGCTCCAATCCAACTGGAACACTCACACTGGACTAATGTTTATGTGTACGTTGCTTCAGTCGTGTCCGATGCTTTATGACCCTATGGACTGTAGCCCACCAGGTGCTTCTGTCCGTGGTATTCTCCAGGCAAGAATACTGGAGTGGGTTGCCATCTCCTCCTCCAGGGGATCTTCCCGACCCAGGGATCGAACCCACATCTCTTACATCTCCTGCATTGGCAGGCGGCTTTTTACCATAGTGCCACCTGAGAAGAATGATTTCACATCACTAAAAACCCTAATCATAATGAAACCACCTCACTAGGTAAACGGTGACCTGCCATTTAAGGTTGCTGAGTTTCTTCTACAAAATGAAGGAGTAGACTAGAGTCTTGTCCATTTACAGCTCATGACTCTAAAACTCCCAACCAAACCCAAATCCTGCATCTGGAGGACAGTGGGAGACAGAGGCTTCCACTGGTCACACGTCTCCATGGCCTAGTTTTTAATCCTGGATCCGCTGCTTCTTAGCTATGTGACCTTAGGACGGTTACTAGATCACTCTGTGCCTCACTTACCTCATCTCTGAAATGATGCTAATAATAGTATCTCCTTCATGGGCTCTTGTAGGCATTAGATCAGATAATATATATGAAGTATGAAGGACATCATAAGAACTCTCGATGTGTTAGTAATTATTGTCGTCTGAAATGAAAAACCCTCCATTCCACGCAAGTCTGTGTCCCTGAATACAAACTGGTCATCCCTACCTCGGTGCTTTTGATATGCTATGTTCCCACCTACCTAGTCCCTGGAAACACCTGTGCTACGCTTTTCTGTGAATCTCAATTCTACACATCCTTAAAAGTCTGGACTTGATCACTTCCACGAAGCTTCCTCCCTACCACAGCAACTTGAAAAGAGCTTTCTAGTCTCTGAAATCCTGTAGCAATTACAGATCATCTAGGACACTTTACTGGCATTGTATATGGCCTTGGATTATCCTCTATATGCAGATAAAACTGCAGGCTCCTTGGCCATAACTATTTCTGTTCTTCCTCTGGGTCTAGCATTGTGCCTGGTATATGGCCCTTCAGATATCTCTCAGTTGAATAAAGAAATGTATAGTACTACACCCAAAGAAATACACAGGAAGTTTTCTTTAGTTGATGTGGCTCAGCTATTGATTTGCTGTACTTTGGAGCCAATTAAAGATAACATAAAGATGAACATCAGCAGGGCAGGGACAACCACGGCCAGGTAAGTCCTGATCATCAATAAAAGATACTGATATCTGGCCACCCTGAAGAATAAGAAAAATACAGATGGCAAAAGGAAAGGGAACTCTAAAATCCAAAGTACCTCGCAAGACCAAGCACGTAAGCCTATACTATCAGACAAGGTGGGAAAGTTGAGGTTTTCCCAAGCTGAACTCACTCAATCAGCAGCTATTTATCGAGTGGTTACTCTATGCAGACACTTTCTTAGAGGCTTGGGGATACAGCAGAGAACAAAACAGACAAAATTCCTGCCAGTATTCCAGGATTCAAGGAGGAAGGCTGGGTATAACACTACCCTCTAGCTCCTAAGTGAAATCCACACAGAGCCATAACTTCTTGCACCAACTCCTCTTGCTATGCCTTCAAGCAAGGGAAAAAGAAAAAAACGGAACATACCATTCACAAGTAACCAAGCAGACGCAGTGCTCAAAGTGCACTGTCACTGCCAACGAGGCTCCCCTCATTCCAGCATCTACTGGGGAAGCTCATCATATAGCACTCTGCACCCTAAGATAGCTGAACTCTAAGCCTCTAATACCCTAGGTCCCAGATGAGCCCTCAGACTAGCATTTGCTTAAATATCAAACCTCTCAAATAGCAAATAACGCTCTTGAGGCCAAAAACAAGACTTAAAGGTGGGAGAGGAGGAAGGAAGGGGTGGCAGGTAAAGAACTGGGTAGTTTTCACCATGGTAAAACCTGAGGCTCTTCTCCTTCAGAGCAGAAACCTCTTCTATCATCTGAAGCCTTGAAAAAAAATTTTTTTTCTTCCAGCAAGATACTGAAAATAGCTTTGCATTTAACATTTAAAATTGTTTTTGATCCCACACTCCTTCAGCTCTGCTCTCTCCTGCAAACTCGTTCCATTCCCTAAGGGCACTTGTAAGTCTATTTCAAAAGCAACAAACCAGAGTCACCATTTTTATCCCTAAGAGTTAAAAAGAAAAAACGATTTACATAATTATAGGGAAGATAAGTTGACCAGGAACACAGGAATCTTATCTGGACTGAAAGTTCTAGGACAGAATTTCTTTCAACTGGTCAGGAGAGAGAGCAGATCAAAGTCAAAGTTCATACTGAAGGCATTAACTGTTGAGCACTACGCATGGGAATGTATTGAGTTCCTCATTATTTTGTATTCCACCTGATTCTTCAATAAGAAACTGGAGGTCGCTATTGGAGGGCAGGTGTGAACAATGCAGTGTATATATGTTTTCCTGTTACATTGAGAAAACAGAATTTTATAGCCAAGACCTGAGAAATCAAAGTTCACTGAGAGCAACTTCACTCAGGAAGCCAGTTGTTGGGTCGAGACTGGA
Organism: Bubalus bubalis; assembly: GCF_019923935.1. Taxonomy (NCBI): domain Eukaryota; kingdom Metazoa; phylum Chordata; class Mammalia; order Artiodactyla; family Bovidae; genus Bubalus; species Bubalus bubalis. Next base: position 46,052,831 of record NC_059172.1, on the reverse strand, counting down.
GCCCAGGTCTCTCCCAACTTCCAGCCCACAGTTTCCCATTTTTCACACCACTGTCTCATTTATAACACAAGAAATGAAATCCTAAAGGCACAAAAGTAAAAAAACAAAAAAATCCCTTTTATAAAGCTTTTCAGACTAGAAAAATTGTAGAAGTGACTGAGTTCAATGAGTCACATGAATGCTAAGAGTAAATGACCTTTAATGCTATAAAAATGGGGGTCTGGCTTTGGAAGGCTTAATTAATGCTGATAATGCCTTAGCACTAAATAGTATGGTTTCAGTTATTATAGAATCAGCATTAAAAGGCTTTTATGGGCTTGCTTGGGAACTAAACCACCATTTAGTTCACTTCTTTCCACAGAAAAATTTATCCCAAGTTTCCATCAACTGCCTTATAAATGAACTTTTGGAACAAAACCTGTTTTTAAGATGGCTGTGCATATAAAACAGAGTTCTGAAGTCTGAAGCTCTGCACTAGATGTAATTAAAACAGTTAACAGTGATAAATGCTAAGAGTATATTTATGAGAAAATTCATCAAACCCTTAATTTGTTTACATGCATGCAATATAATGTTTTATTAAAAGCCTCTGCACAGAATACAGTCAACTGCTATTGATACAATGTATAACCAAGGGCAAATGCTCCCATTGTGAACGCAAGTATTTACAGGGCCTTTTAGCACTGGGCTAAGGACTGCTGTGGTGGTTGTTGAGTTGACAAGTCGTGTCCAGCTCTTTGCTACCCCATGGGTTGCAGCCCACCAGGCTCTTCTGTCGATGGAATTCTCCAGGCAAAAATACTGGAGCGGGCTGCCATTTTCTTCTCCAGGGGATCTTTCCAATGCAGGGATCAAACCTGAGCCTCCTGCATTGGCAGGCGGATTCTTCACCACTGAACCACCAGGGAATCCTGGGCTGAGGATTAGAGGGAGGACAAAACATCTATCCTCAAGGAATTCATCATCCAGTTTCACTGGCCTGTACTTTCCTCCAAAACAATCAAGCTGCTTCTAATCTCAGGGCCTTGGTACTGATTGTTCCCTCTTCTTGAGATACTTTACCCATATCTTCCTTCAGCTGAGCTCTAACGTCACCTCTTCACCCAAGGACCCAGCTACAGCAACCTTCTTCATCATCACTGCTGTTTTTCCCTCTGTGGTTGCTTACCCAGCATCTATCACTACAAGGAGGTAACAGGCTTAGGTATTTTCGATCTGTCTCCTCCACCTAGGATTCTGTTTTGTTCACTGCTTTATCTTCTATGCCTGAAACATTGCTATGCACATGGTAGGCATCCAAGAAACTTTACTGAATGAGTGAGTATAGATGCAGGGTGGGGAAGTAAGGACAAGATAATTATTCATGAAACAACTAAAAAATGAGAGCACTGGCCATCCTGATTGAAATTGATATGATCAATATGCTAATTATGTAGTACTAATGCTTCCGAATGAATGGCTGGCAATCAAAAGTAAAAAAGAAAGAAAGAGCAAAAGCGACAAATGTCATCAGAGGAGGCTTCACAAAGGAGAGAGAGTCAAGGCAAGCTGGGGTAGAGAAGAGAGGCCTTTCTAGTCAAGGGAGAATCCAAGAGAAGACAGACAGCAGGAGAGAGTAGGGCACAGGGTGGCCTGGGCAGGGACAAGCAGAACTGAACTGGCAACCTGCTCGGTGCAGGAGTGGAGGTGGAGGTGGGGGGGCAGGGCTGGTGAGGGGGAGCACGGGCAGACTCTGCAGAGCCTGGAGAACCCGACACAGGGGTGTCTACCACGGGCCACTGGCAGCAGGGCTGCTCTTGGGAGGCAAAGTTGGATACATCATGTGGGAGGAACTGAAGGAAGCAGAGGGTAGAGCAGAAAATTGGTTAGAGGATGACCTTGATGGTCTGAACAGGAGGGGGACAAAAAGAGCCCCTCCCCTCTGCTTAGACATCAGAGAGATGCAAGTGAGCAAGGAGCACTCCCCCAGTTAAAAAAAAAAAACAGACAACTTCCAGAGTATTTCCCAGTAGCATTCCATGGCAGATTTGGGTCAAGTTCCCAAATGTCCTGTCTATACTTGGAGCATTCAAGAAGGGGAACAGAGGTTCAAAATGATAACTCTGAGGGCAGGGCATGTCTTTCCATGCCTTTCACATCTGAGATTAATTACCTTCAGTAAGCCTGTGTTTACTGTCTTTTTATTCTTTGGGGAAAAAAGTAGTATTTAACTTCACTGTGCAGTATATATTTGAACATTATATAACACATTTTTATGTAACAGGTTCTTGACATAAAACAACATTTTCCTTACTATCTAAATGTATTCGGGGAACAACTGGCATTAAAGAAATCTATCTATATATATATACACATTAAGGCTGTGGACATCTGTCTTTGGGGTAAAGCGCTGGGAAGAGGAGGGGAAGGTGAGAGACTTTACAAAAGTTCTCCTCCCAGTGATGGCCACGTCAGGGGGCAGTGGGTAATGAGTTCTGTTCATCTCTCACAAGCTGCCTGAGGAGGGGCTGACTGAACCATGTAAGGCCCATGTCAGGGCAATGCCACAGAGAGGCAGGGGGGGAAGCAGGAGACAGAAATGCACAACAGAACATAAGGAGCATGCCCACAAGCCCCTGTAAGTGCCCCTCGGGTAATATCCAAATGTGCACCCCTTGTGCCCCACCTCGGAGGACTTCAGTCCTGTTTAAGAGGAGGCACACGCCGTGTTTGTCAACAAGAAGTGAAAGTGAAAAGTGAAAGTGTTAGTTGCTCTGTCATGTTTGACTCTTTACAGTCCCACAGACTGTAGCCTGCTGGGCTCTTCTGTCCATGGGATTTCCCAGGCAAGAATACTGGAGTGGGTTGCCATACTCTCCTCTAGGGGATCTTCCCGACCCAGGGATCAAACCCAGGTCTCCTACCTTGCCAGCAGATTCTTTACCATCTGAGCCACTAAGAAAGCCCATCAACAATAAGACCGGTTACCAATCACCGAGGGCCTGCTTGGCTTGACACTGATCAAATCCTAAGGTAAGTCCCAGCAGGCATCCACCACCGCGTTTAGAGAGCAGACTGTCCCTCCCCCACCCCCTGCCACAAATCCAGCCCGGCCCCATCCCAGCTGGGCAGTTCACAAAACCACCTCACTTGTAAAATAAGGATAATCGCTCTACCTACCTCGTGGGGTTATTACGAGGATTGAACAAGTTAATAAACATAAGGTGACTAACATATCTGCTGGCACTCAGAGAATGTTCAATAAATATTAGCTGCCGTTATCATCATTATTATTACTTCTATTTTGCAAATGAAGTAAATCAGACTCAAAGAAGCTAACTAATTTGCCCAGGTCACACATTTCAAACAGCAGTTGAACACATAAACACTTGTAAATGTTTTACTTAGCATATGTACAAAATCTAATGGGTAGAGTATTAACCAGAATATTAAATTAGACATACCATCCATCCCCTTCTTTAACCAGGCTGGCTAAACATGAGTTTATCCTATTTAAAAGGACAGCATGTACTAATGTAAAAATCATTTCCCATCATATGCCAGCACTGCACGTTCTCCTGAAGCAAAGATGACTAAAGCTTATTCAATTTCATCTCCACAACTGTAGGTCCCCAACTCAATCCTTCCTTCCACTTGGACTTAATTACTCATGGCCACGTCCACTCGTGCCCCTGTTTCACTCCCTCATCTCACAGCCCACCTCTCCACAGGTGGACCTCCTTCCCTCCTGTGCGTAGTCCCTGAGTGCCTACCCCACCCCATCGCCTCCTCCTCCTCAAGATCATTCACTGGGATTGGACAAACATGTCCTGAAGCTCCCTGTGCCTCTAATTTGGAGAAACCAAGATTAATGCCCCAAAAGTGATTGGCCTGGAACCTGCAGGTAAGATATTCCCAGAGGCAGCCCAACACGATATGGGATGCAGCAGTACCTAAAATAATTAGTGCTAGCTAGGTCAAGGGCTGGGGAGACACTGCTGCCCAGCAAGAGAGGAGGAAAAACAAAATGAAGCATAGCTCCAGGAGGACTAAGCATCTGAGCTAGAGCTTAAAAAAGAGTAGGATTTGGATGAGGGAAGGTTGAGGCATAGAACAGGACGAAGGCTGGTCCAGGGAGTGGATAGTCCCGTGCTCACGGCCAGGCGGGCTGGGTATGGAAAGGGAAGAAGGAGCAGCAAAACTGATAGCTAATATCCATGAATGCTCACTATGATTCACTAAGCGCTTTATGTATTTTTCATTCTTTAACTCATTGAATCCATACTGCACTCTGAGGTAAGGACTAGAAAGTGAAAGTGAAGTCTCAGTCGTGTCCGACTCTGCAACCCCATGGACTGCCAGGCTCCTCTGTCCATGGGATTTTCCAAGCAGGAATACTGGAGTGGGTGACCATTTCCTTCTCCAGGGGATCTTCCTGACCCAGGGATTGGACCTGGGTCTCCAGCACTGCAGGCAGACTCTCTACCAGCTGAGCCACCAGGGAAGCCCAAGGACTACAGCAATTCCCATCTTACTGATGAGGACACCAAAACAGAGAGCAAAGCAACTTGACCACAAGTCATAAAACCAGTAAGGATATAAAATCTGGCTCCAAAGTCTGCACTTTTAGCCACCCAACCAAAGTCCCTTTCAGGACAGCCTGATGGTGAAGGGGTACAGCTATCCTGAGGATGAATGAGACCATGTTTGCAAGTTGTTTGCAACCTGTTACACCAAGGCCACCGATGCTGGCAACAGGCTGCAGTTAATATCCACGATGGACCTGCTAGCAGCTGAAGCAGGAGAGACACATCAGGACAAGAAACGGGACCCAAGCCAACAAAGACAGTGTGAAGAGCAGAGACCTGGACAGACACCTACTTTTAGGGTGTATAGGAAGAAAACCCAGAGGCTGAGAAGGGGATTTCAGGAAGGAAGAAAAGACATGTGGGTAAAAGCTGCAAAAGGGCTAAGATCAACAACTGAGGACTAAGAATGGGCGCCTGGAATTCCAGACTTAAAAGTTTTTGGAGATATTTGAGAATAAATAAGAAGGATAGTAGAGAAAGAAGCCAGAGGGCAGGAACTGAGGATGGAGCAGATGAGACAGTTGAGGGGGTCAATGTTCACAACCCTGGGAGCGGCTGCTGGGCAGGGAGGGGAGAGAGAGACAGAGGGACCCAGGAGCACAAATGCACACACGTGAAAGCTGCCTGCTGCACAGCGGCCCACAGTAGGCCTGTTTCTTCCTCTTCCATCCTTCCCTCATCAGTCAAGACAAGGGCTTTTCTGGGGTTGGTGAGGAGGCTGAGAGAAAGAAGCACGAAGGAAATTCTAGTGACAGCACCCTGGCAGTGCTGGGAAGGGAGTGCAGCAGGCACTGAGGGAGGGCTTCCTGTGTCCCTGGCATCTTACACGTTATCATCTCCCCTGATCTAGGGACCCCAACGGGCAGGCACCTTCACTACACCACCTAGGCGGAGCCTGCGGTCAGAGGAGTCCAGCACTTGTCCAAGGACACACCACCCAACCCAAGTCCTAGATCCTGCTACCAGAGACCAGGCTCCTGCCCAGAGGCTCCAAGAGGGAACAGGAAAGAAATTCACTTGCTTTTTCCAAACTAAGAGGTGAGGAGGAAAGATGAGGGAAAGAGACACGACATTTTGAGCAGAAAGGAAGAGAAGCTGAGGGAGCTTAAGTCAGAGCAGGTCTTGTTTAGAGAGAGGAGGAGGAAAGCCAGGGTGGATGTTAGGAGTAAATCTGAGTGTTATGATGAAGCGGCAATGAGGAGAGAAAAGACTGTGGAGAAGGGTGACATGCCTGCATTTCCAGGCTTTCGATTAAACCTCAAGGTTTAAAACGGAAGTAAACAATTACTTCCCTTCATTTGCTACCATGATGTTAATTCAAATCACTGCCTGTGATTGTAATATCATTTGGGACAGAAAATGTTCCTTTAATATTTGACTTTCTCCAACCACCATGAGAGTCAACGATAGAATCACAAATAGAAGAAAGCCCACAAAAGGAAGGCAGCCCTTATACCAAAGAGAGATACTGAATATTTAGCTTTTACATATTCATATGCATTTTGTTAACGAGTCTTTCTACAGTGCCTGTCCCTTGTTTAGTATATATAAATGGCACATAGATCATTGGTATGAAGTGATAAATCTGAAAGTAGGGCCACTTCCTTTTCCTCTCTTTGGTAGGCAAACCTCTTCTGCAAATAGCTGACAAACTCCTGAATAGTCATCATTTTATAAATCATTTGAAATGGATTCTTTAAAACACCATCTGTTGATCTGTTTAAGTTTCCTATGAAAATAGGACGTCAGCTCAGATATTCTGGAGGTTCCAGCAGGTAAATACCAACCCGAATTCAGCCATATTAAATATTTAGAGAGGCACAGAACTTTAGAGCAGAAGGAACTGTTGAGATCACCTCGTTCTCCTGCCTTACTTTCCATCTGAGGCAAGTAGAACCCAGAAGAGTTCTGTGACTTGCCCCAAGTGGCACAGCCATGAAAACCCAAGTCTGGGCTGGAACCAGGCGATTCTAACTCTCAGGCTAGCACACTTCCACCACCCCTGCTCTTTTCTCTCTCCCTCTTTCTAAACCTTAGGGGTTGGAATATGGTATACATTTAACTATAGTTTTAACCTATTTATATTATTCACCAGCTACATCTACAATCAAAACAAAAAAATACGTCTACAGATTCAGCTTTAGATATACAGGCAATTTCAAATCCTGCCCGGGAAATTTTAAAGCCTTCCAGGTATGTTCAACAAAGTGTTTAGCAATAAAGTGAACTCAGTAATAGATCATGGAGTGAAAGACTGAACTTTGTATTAAGAAAACATTTTGGAGTTTCATTGATATGGAAATCGAAATTAACGGCAGTGATTTTTTTTTTCTTTTTTTAAGTCTTGCAAGCACGGAGAGCATGAGATTATTCAAAACTGCTCTGGAGCAGCAAAGATTATTTTAAGCTCATGATTCAACCAGCACATTAATTAAAAACTCTACCAACCCAAATCGACAGATCCTGATATCAATGGGACAAGAAGAATTAAAATAATAGTTGTCACATAAAAATAGATTAAAAGAGGGAACAGCGGCGGATATCACAAGGACAAATGACAAGCAAGCGTTGTAGGAAACTAGATGCAGCTAATGGGCAGCTTTTATGGATTTTTTTTTTTTTTAATAAAACGAAGATCCTGGAAATACACGTACAGTCAAGAAATGCTTCTTTGAATCTTGTTTCTGGAAGCTAAGTGATAAAACTTGGCTAATAATTCCTTGCCGAGGAGTAGCTATGCAAGCAGGGAGAGGAGACCACAATCGCGAAAAGAGACAAAACAGAGCTAGGTGATCGGAAGGGGCCAAAGCAGGGGAGGGAACAGGGGATTGAGAAACGTGAGGTGAGGGGCACAGCCTGGTACTCCACCGGCCAGCACCAACTTGACAACAGACGCCTATGGCCAGTAGAGCCTTCCCTTTCCCCGCGTCTGCCCTCGGCTCTGCAGCCGGGTCTCACGACCCCTCGGGGTGACTGACTCGAGCCCCACAAGATCGGCATTAATTTCTATTCTTCCACTTATTCCTCCGAGCAAACGAGAGCTCTCTAGGCTTTCAACGCCCGACAATCTCGAGCGGGAAGCTTTTCTTTGACATCTGTCAAATCCGGTGCTAAAGCCAGCCTCGCTGCGCCCTCCGCGGGTCTCCAGGACTCCAGGGCGGCCGGCGGGCCCACACCTGGGCGCCGGGTGACATTCCCCCTGTAGTGGAGCCCCTGCTCGCAGACCCACGGGGATCCTCCCCGGGCTGCCCAGGACCCAGACGGCGCAGGCCGGACCGAAGTTAGCATGCTGGGGTCGGCCGCATCCCCGGGCCGGGAATACCCAGGTGCAGCCCCAGCACCCGCGAAAGGCCAAAGGGGTAGGGGGTGGCTCGGACTCCCCAAGCCCGGCGGAGACGCCCTCCCCGCCCCCACCCAGCCCTGCAGGCTCCCGAAAGGAAAGTAGAGGGGAGAGGGAGGAAGGGCAGAAGCCGCATCTCTAACCCAACGCCCTTGGAGTGCAGCCGTCAAGGATGGTCCCCTCGGGGGTCCCTGAACCTTCCGGGGATACATCCTAGGACTAGCCCTTAGCCGGATCACTGATCCCAAAGGGTGGAGCTGTCCCTTTAAGAGGCAGCTGGCTGCTCTTGCCACCACCACCACCACCGCCCCCCCACCCCGACTTCAGGTAGCTATGCCCGCGGAGGGGAGATGGGTATTTCCGCGGACTCTTTCCCGGTCCCTTTAAGGGTGCCTGCGGCACCTCTGTCCGTTCTAGTCCGCAGCGCCAGCCCCCGCGAGGGAGGATGGGGGCGGACGAGTGCGGCGCCTTTAAGGGGCGCAGCCTCCCCGCGGCCCGGGTGGGGGCAGGGAGCGGGCACGGGCCCTTTAAGGCCGGCAGCGGGCACGTCGGGCAGGGCTCCCCGGCGGCCGGGCTGCGCCCCGGGCGGCGGCGGGGGCTTTGAGCCTGCCAGGGTGCTAACGGCCCCGACGGGGTGCCCGCGGCCGCACCGCTGGCTGCGGCCAGCCCGACACTCACCGTGGCTCGCCGGGAGCGCCCGCGCCCGCGCCCCCACTCGGATCCCGCGGCGGCGGCGGCGGTGAGTCCGGCGCGGGTAAACAGGCACCTCCGTCCCTGACCTACTTTCTGCCTTCCCTAAATGTCGCACCACTAACCTACTTTCCGACCAATCCGCTCCCCGCCGGCCCAGGCCCGGCCCCCCGCCCACCAATCGCTGTGCCCAACCCCCCTTCCCCGCCCACCAATGGAGGAGTCGCGGAGCCCGGATACCTGCCTCTTCCCTCCAGCCAATCCTAGAGCCCGAAGAGAGCCAGTCTCGGCGGCCGCCCCCGGCCAATCCGCGCGCGGCTCGGCGGCCTGATAGCCAGTTGTGTGGCAGCAAGAGAGGCCGCTGACCAATGGCGAGGCGGCGAGGGCCGGTTTACCTGCTACTTTCCCGCCACCAATCGCTTGGCGCACAGAAGCACACGCCCCAAGGAGAGGACCAATCGACGCGTTTTCCCTGGATTTCCTCTCGCCTGTCCTCTCTCTTTCCCCTGGTCTCCCGTTAGCCTTGGCCACTGCGGGTCCAGACGCCGCACTCTTTGCAGTCGCTTGAGATGTCCTTCTCTAGGTTCCTGACTTGCTTCTGGGTCACGGCTCTCACTCCTCCTCCTTGCCCTTTTTTCACTCGGGGCATCCTGACTAAAGCAACATTTCCTCGTTCCCCTACCTCCAACTCCATCTAGGAAACCAGTTTTAGGAACACAGAGTGCCAGATCCTTCCCAAAACATCCTGGTTTGCCAAAGTCCAAACGAGAGAAGAAATACTTGGTATTTCTAGAAGGTTTTTCAATTCAAGTGTTCTTACGTTCTTTTCGTTCGTCCTGACCTCCGAGCATCCGATTGGAGCTGTCTTTCATGTTCAAAAGAGAACTCGAGCCTGGAGCGATTCCAGTGCTTTTCCTTTCAGTGGCCGCGCTACTGTGTGGCAGACAACTTCTACCGTAGAAAAGCTGTCCAAGGAGTGAGACGGAAGGAAACAAATAGTTGCAGAAAATAAACGTTTCATAACAAGATACAACTTGAGTACTGAAAGGAGGAAGAATCTTATTTTTGCATCTCAAGCACTTAACAGAGGGCCTTTAACACAAAGAGCTCCCTACCCTTTTAGATGTTAAACTCCCTAAATGAAAGGACCTCGTCTTTTTTGTTGTTATGCTCACCCCCTCACCTTTAGCACCTAGCTGGGAGTGAGATGGAGGGATGGGCGCAGTGCCTGATTCCTAGCATGTTTGTTGACTAGATATGGGAACAAATTGATTTAAATCACTTAGCTCAATCTTGTGACCCAGACTACTCTCCAAGACACTAGATTTCTAGCCTTGTTCATTGAACACAGAAACTGCATTTTAAATATTGTAAAACGGTAGCCTGTCCTCAGTTCACTACCAGGTACATAGTGGTTGTCCAGTACATGCTTGTGGCCTGAATGGTGACCATTTGCAAGGTTAACCAACTTCATCACTAGCTTACTACTTTTCTGAAGTTTACCTGCAGGTGGAATTTGATTGCTGTTTACTTTGTCTCTGCCCTGATTTCATGAGGTGACCACACTATGTAAGTGGGATTTTAGCAACGTACTTAACAAGATATTGTGGACAAGATGAGGAACTATAAATCTAGATTCTAATGTAATTAGTTGGATAAGAAACTTGTTAAGAAACCATTACCTAAAGATGCTGATTAATGAGCCCCTGTCTGCCTGAAGGAAGAGCGGAGGTATAGACATTTGTGCCGCATCTACTGTATGCTAAACGCTTTCCCTGTATCCTCCCTCTTAATCCGGACAATCCCACTTTACTAATGAGGAAACTGAAACTCAGAGTTTAACCAGCTGACCCAAGGTCATACAGTAGGTGGATCTATAGAAGCCTGACATTTAAAGCAAGATGGGGTTACAGTGCTGCCCAGGGGTGGTCATTATACATGTGGAGTATCATCTCCAACGAAGGCCTGGCAAAGAAAAACCCTCTTCATGCCCAGGAGAGGGACCAGGATGTAACAAGGCTGGGAACTCTGTCATAGGAGGAAGGATTAAAGGAAGAAGAAGCTTTTGCCCCAGGGATACAAGATAACTGTCTTCACACATTTGAAGAGCTGTCAAATGGAAGAGAAATTGGACTTAATTTTAAGAACCCCACAAGGTCAAAGGGGGACCTATGGGTAGAAATTCTAGAATGACTCAATTTTCTAACAACTAGAGCCTCTTCTGCCCCAATAAGTTGAGTTTCTTGTCACAGAAAGTGTCCAAGTAAGAACTGGATCCGCACATTATTTAATATAATCTTCACATCACATTGGCCCCAGCAATTAATATGCTGGCTCTCCACACTTGCTAGGTAGACAACTTCTATCCAGTAACTTAAACCTCTTTTGTATCCCATATAGGGATAGTAGAAATATTAGTCACTCAGTTGTGTCTGACTCTTTGTGATCCCATGGACTACAGCCCACCAGGCTCCTCTGTCCATGGAATTCTCCCTAATAATACTGGAATGGGTAGCCATTCCCTTCTCCAGTGGATCTTCCCAACCCAGGGATTAAACCCAGGTCTCCCACATAGCAGGTATTCTTTATCATCTAAACCAGCAGGGAAGCCCCATATCTACTTCACAAGATTGTTGTGAGAGATAAGTGAGATAATGGACAGAAAGTCCCTGGCTCAATGCCTGGAATGCAGTAAAGAGTCAATGTGTATTAAATTAAAATTCTATGAAATAGATATTTACTGCATCCATTTTATAGATAGTGAAAACAAAGTAGCACAATCCAAAGTAATCCCCCAAACTCTGATTCAATGATCAGATCCACTAGAATTAACTGAAGTTGTTTTTTTTAATACAAAATCTCAAGCCCCAATCTAGAAGATTCTGTTAAATATCTTTGGGATTGGAGATGTAGTCAAATTTGGGAATGACTGATTTAATGGAATATGCACAGACTCTGAAGTCAAATAGACCTGAGGTCAAATTCCAGGACTGTTGGATTGAATGGAGAAGCTAATGACAGGACCAGGAGGTTATGCAGTCTGCTATCTTTGGAAAGAAGTTGAGAAATCCTGAGATGGACATGTTAAAATTCTTGTGGAAAGCCCAGCAGAAATGTGTTGCTATAAATGGTAGCATGACAACAATATTTACTGCAGGTTTGCAGTGAGTCCAATACTCTTCTAAGAGCCTTATTGCATTACCTCAATTTTCACGAATTCCTATAAGGCAGTTACTTCTATTATTCCCATTTTACAGATGGGGAAACTGAAGATATCAGGCTATTTAGACAGTCTGACCCCAGAGCTCACACTCTTAAGTACTTCAGTAAATTACCTCTTCCTTTTGATGATTCCTTTGGAAAACAAAGAAACTTCATACTTTAGAGACATAAGTTCAAGAGTCATCAATTCAAAGGCGGTGAGCATTTTTTTTTTTTTAATTTCCAAATGATTAGGGTTTCATGTAGAAGAAAGGAGAATGCACAGGAGTATGCCTTAGAGATGGGGATGTCATCTCAGACTTAGGGAATGCAAGAAACAGAAGCCTCTCAACTAACTGAGTCCAAAGAGGGGGATTTCTCTGGAGGAGAAAATGGTAGCTCATAGAATTCTAGAGTAGGAAGCACAGCATATCCTTATAGAGGATTAGAACTAGGATGTAGCAGTTAGGCATGAAGCAGTTCCCATTTTCTCCTCTGGGGTCATGTGGCCCCTGGACTGGTCTTTTTCTCTATCTGCCTGATGATTCTCTTTTTCTGTAGCTCTTTACTCCACCCCATTTGTACATGGTCCTTCATGGATGCTCTCAACCCCTGAGAGAGAGAGAGAAAGAAATAGGAGAGATTGTCAAAGTGGGGCATGGGCTGAGCAACAGTCCCCAAAGATGCCTACTGAAGTGAGAGTAGAATCAGAACAGGAGAAAATACAGAGTAACAAGAGAAAAAGAAGGAGAAGCAAGAAAGTGAAAAGCTGGATTTGAAAAACTGGAAAAAAATCTCAACAGGTGTAGAAACAAGATAAGGGGAACTTATACTTGAGCAAAAGGTTTTGTTACAACAACAAAGAAATTTGACTGTAAAAAAAGCTGTTTTCCTGAAACTGCTTCTAGAGCCAGATCATTGTAGGATATTGGGAAAATCGAGCATAGAAAAAATCAGTGAAGACAACATGTCACCAGTGAGTACAGATCACTTTTTGAAGACATTTGGCATTTAAGGGGAAATTAGGAAAAGAATCATCTATCACAGCAGCTGATCCAGTTGAGAGTGGTTTATGATGATACGTGTAGGTGCACTTTGATTTTTTTAAACCAAGGTGGACATATCTGGGTGTTCAAAAATGGGAACTTGAAACAATCAGGCATTGATGAGTTAAGCAGTGTTTATAATAATTTCAGCTAATTTTCTTTAATGACGTTCCTTGACTCTTTTTTGAATAAGATAGCCCTAGCAGCTCAGAATGGGAAAGCAGTAATACCTTATTTGGAATGTGTCCTAGACTGTGTAATTAGGCTTTAGATTAGATCTTGTTTGCAGACATGGCCAAGATTTCAGAGATGTTGGTGATCAGATGTCAAGGGGCTTTTCCATTTAGCTGAGGGGTGTTTGCTAGAGGGAGCTAAAGCACCAGTAACCACATTGCTTCTCCAACAGAAGCCCTGAAGAACAAATAGACACTGTCTTTATAAAACTGGCATAGGTTTCGCCCTGCTTTGCTAAAGTGAGCATCACTAAAATTCATGCTTCAAATTAAAAAAAAGAAAAAGAAAGTTTCTAGTTAGTAAAGCAAAGTGAAGTGTTAAGTCAAGCCTTTTAAGTAGTACATTAACTTAAATTAGATTACAATATGCTTTTGAGAAAGAAAAGAGGGGATAGATTGGGAGGAATTTGACTTAACACATTATCAAAGCACACTGCAAAGTGTGCCAATTAGAGTAACCTGGTTTCTAATTGGTTTAGAAACAAACCAATAAGTGAATGAAAAGGCATCCAGAAATAGACCCAATGGATGTGAAAACTGAGTATAATTTAAAGGTGACTTTTAAATTATCAGGGAAAAAAGATGGATTTTTCAATAAATGCTATTAAAACAACTAGCTAGCCATGTTGAAACACATAAAGCTTGTTCTCTACCCTAATCTTTACAACAAAATATAACCAACCATTATTTAGGATTTGAATGTAAGAAGTGCAATCTATTAAAAAACATTAGAAGAAAATGTGAGTATAATTTTTAAACTTGAAAGGCCTTTCTAAGCTTTACACAAAATTCAGAGACCATAAAAATAAAGGCTGATTATATAAATGTATGTGCACACCTATAGACCCCCCCACACACCCACACACATCATGGGCAAAAGAAATGGGACAACCAGCAAACAAGCCAAGAACACACTATTAAGAATACATCAGGATTTCCCTGGTGGCATAGTGGATTAGAATCTGTCTGCCAATGCAAGCGACATGGGTTCGATCCCTGGCCTGGGAAGCTTCCACAGGCTGAGGAGCAACTAAGCCCATGCACCACAACTACTGAGCCTACATTTTAGAGCCCACGGGTTACATCTGAGTCTGTGTGCCGAAATCACTGAAGCCCAAGTGCCTAGAGCCTGTGTTCCACAACAAGAGCAGCCTCGGCGATGAGAAACCCATGCACCGCAACTAGACAGTGGCCCCTGATTGCTGGAAACTACAGAGAGCCCGCACACAAGCAACAAGACTCAGCGCAGCCAACAGCAAATAAATAAATAATGCACCGTACATATTCCAGTTAAAAGGTCAGAAGTTAGGACAGTGAGTCGTAAGTGATACTTCTGGGGGTATTATTTAAACCTGTCATTTGTAATAGAAAAAATACTCTTTTTAAAGCATTATTGCTTATAAAGCTGTCATTTTTTTGGCTCACCCTCTCTTTTTGTTTCTTTAAAAGTCAGTAATCTCCTTAGAATGTATGTATGTATATAAGTGAATCACTTTGCTATACAGTGGAGATTGGCACAGCATTGTAAATCAACTATACTTCAATTAAAAAAATGTGGGAAAAAAAATAATCACCAAGCACTATCCCAGGCAACAAAGCCTATTTGGATTCTCTGCAGTAACTCTGGGTCCTTTACTCCATTCATAGGAAAGCTACTGATTCTAAACCTGCCTAAGGAAAACTTTTATTTTGTATACAGATGTGTGTGCATTAAATGAATGATTGCTACTCAAATCTTTCCTTTCTCTTTTTTTTTTTTTATTTTTTTATTTTTTTTAAATTTTATTTTATTTTTAAACTTTACATAACTGTATTAGATTGCCAAATATCAAAATTAATCCGCCACAGGTATACATGTGTTCCCCATCCTGAACCCTTTACAATTAAAAAACAAAGAAAGGAACAAGAGCAAAGAAAAAGAATATCCATTGCTTTTCTCCCCCTGATTATAAAACTAATACGTTTTTGTGACAAAAAAATTAATAAACATAAAGAAGAAAAAAATGTATAATCTCACTAAGCATATATAACCCCCATTAAAATATTGATGTATTTTCCTTGTCGAGTTTTCTTTATAACTATGTTATATTATAATCTAACTTTTATCACACTGAAATTTTGTTTGGTATCCTTCTTTTTAAAATTAACCTGTTGTGGGACTTCCCTGGCGGTCCAGTGGTTAAGACTCGCACTTCCAATGTAGGGGGCGCTGGTTCCATCCCTGGTCAGGGAACTAAGATCCCACAAGCCATTAAAAAATAAAAGGAATCTATTGTGAACATTCAGCCATGTCATTAAGCCTTATTCTACAACATGACCCCTAATGGCTACAGGCTGTTTCATTGTATGGAGTCACCATACACCAACAGGCAAAACCATCACATTGTCTCCAATTTCTTCTATTATTAATAGTTTTTGTAGAGTATAGGTTTATGGAATGGGCCCACAGCTTCCCTACCCTACATCATTACCCCATGGGGTTCAAAGAATCTGTTGGTATAGACAATGAGCACCACATATATTTTCTTGTCAGGTTTTGGGGTTTTTTTTTTTCCCCTCCTGTGACTATTTCTCTCTCTGTCATAAATCTTATGTTAAAGATACAAGAAAATTTATATACAGTCCAATTAAAACAAAACAGGAAATGATTATAGCTTGATAAGTGGTCTTTGGAAAATTTATTACCCCAATCCTATGTTTCAAAGGGCACTCCAGCTATCAAAAGGATTGATTGACAATAAAACATACTGTAAATAAAGATATTCAAATCTTGAATATCAATAGAGTCATTTAGTTTCAGTTGTATTATTATTTTTGCCCCCATGCTGAGTCTTTTTCTTTATCTGCTGCCAAATCGTTTCTTTGTGCATTTGTACATCTGCCAGAGAGAGGCAAGGAAATATGGCCAAATGATGTTATTTCTTAGACTTTGAGAGATTGGATAGGAGACAAAAGTTGAAAGTTATCAGCAAAACAAGGTTGTACACCGACTTCTCTGCTTGTAAATTTCCCTCACTCTCAGTGCCTCTGTTCATGCTAAGCTGGCTCACACCTGCTGCTCCAGTTTGAAGGTCACTTCCTCGGGAAAGCCTTCTCTGACCTCCAAGGAATAAAAAGCACCCCCTGTGCTTCCTCTCTCAAAACATTAGTGCACTTGTGATGTCTTGTCTTCCCATTAACTCTGTGAGGCAGATACCACACCTCTGTGGTTCTCTCCTATCTCCCACAGTTATCAAAATAGTACCTTCACAAAATCAAATATTGTTTGGATGAGTAAATAAAAAACAATGAAGAGACGTGAAAGAGTACTGCTCTTCCTCCACGGGTATACAACACCTCCTTCCACAGAAACACGTGGAATTCAATTGTTCCCTTCAATTCCTCCCTCATCCAAAAACTCCCCAAACCACCGTCCTCATTTCTCCCAATCTCATCACTTTCCAGGCCTCTTCCCTTCTTGGCTTTTCTTCAAATAGTTTTTACTATCTGACGTTTTGTTATGTATTCATTTATATATTGCATGCTACCTCAGTGATATGTGAGAGAAGGGGTATTTTTACTGCTATGGCTCCCACACTTAAAAGAAACTCTAGCGTATAGTAGGTGTGTAAATATCAGTTGAATGAGTGAATGAATGAATGAGATTCCAGAACGCAGAGCAATTGGGCCGTTTTGCTTTTAGCGTGGTTATATCAGACTTCAGCAAAATCCACTGCATTATAAACAAATAAATTATCTTTAATTTTCCCTTTAATTATTTGCATTGTTCCTATTATTTTTCATTTTCAGATGTGCCACTATCAAATTTTTATGGTTTATTACCTAAGAGTGAGTTGACAATATGTTCTTATAAAGTATTTCATTGGGTATAAATAGAAACAAACAACAAGCTTTTCCAAAAGCTATACTAGAAACCGGTTTTTGGGGGGGGCGGTTTACTTTGGAGTTTTTATGGTCAGAGAGTCTGACAATAAGGAGTAAGAAGTTTGATTCACCTTTGAGAAAAATAATTTGTTTTATCAACTGGTTATGATATTATGTCATCCTTTAACATGTTAAATAAAATATTAGAGCAGAACTATACAGAAAAAGTCAAAGAAAAATATAAAATAATGCCACATCCAAAATAAAACCCCATCATATAAGAGTGAATAAAAGTTAGTAAAGATATGTATACATATGGACAAAGTTGTAAATATTCATAGAGATAAATCTAATTTTGTTGCAGAGGCTATGGGTAAATTTTCTGCAAAGTTGTTTATAATAATCAAAATAATTTTAATATGAAACTAGGAGAGCCAAGTGCCCCAGAACACTTTATGTGTTCTCTGGCACCACTTCATGTTATTCTGGTTTTGTCTCCTTAGTTAAAGTCACCAGTTATCCACCTTCAAATTGGACAGCCTTTGAGATAACTTGCCGTACTGGGCTGGGATCCCTGGAAAATTCCAAGGTGCTCTGCTCCTTGGCCTTGAAACCCCTTTTTGTCTCAACATAAATTAGCTGAGAAATACCAAGAGCTGCATTGTGAATTTCCAGTTACAAGATGAATTCAAAACAACTTAAAACAGTATACTAATAGTGCTTAGTGCTATTTTCAATGTTCTCCAACTTAAAGCCCTGCTTCTGGGGAAGACACTTTGCTGCCCAAGAACATTCGGAGCTAAGGAACCACCACATGTAATACCAGAACCCCGTATCCCACACCATGTCATTGCCTTAACTGGGGGTCCCAGTATGGACCCGAATGAGGGAAGTATATTTTTTTCTCACTGACTTCCTGCTTCTTGGAAACAGCAGGTTTGAGAAAATGAAGGTGACTAGGTGACTAGATTGCTAGGTGTTCTCATATGATCCCTGCCTCTTTTACTCCTCTATCCTCTTCTCCCGTCACAGGATGCCATATTGGCACCTTGGATGGTTGGCCTCAAATCCTGGTTCATTACAGTGTTTATGAGTTAACCTTTCCAAGTAGGTGAGGCTTAAATAGTTGGCAACCTCCCTCTTTTTTTTCTTTCCACCTACCAAATGGAAATTCAGTATTAAAATAAAAACTTCAAAGTCTTCCTCCCATACAGCTTTAATGTAAGAAAAAGTAGACTTTCATTTTATTTTAGACAGGAAAGTAGTATTTATTGGTGGGTGGGAGTAAGCAGGGGATGGCATCAAGGCTTTTATGAATGCAGGGCACAACTGGGGATGTATTTGACCCTACAGCTCTCCATCCGGCATAAGCTACTTTTCTGCCCCCAAGTTTTCAAATTCATCCACGTTAAACTTAGTAAAACCGCACTTCTTGGAAATGTGGATTTCTGGCAGCCAGGGAAGTTGAACTTGGCCTGCATAGGGCCTCAGTCACCTGCTCCTTGTTCTGCAACTTGGTGCCAATGGACATTATGACTCTGCCAATGTGGACCCTGGCCACTGTGCCCTGGGGCTTTCCAAATGTATTGTGCATATCTGTCTGGAGCCTAGACTAGGGAGAGCATGCCAGACATGAATGTCCACTGGAAAGGGCTGTCTCCAAGGTTCCTTAGGGCAACTCATACAAGCAACAGGCTGCTTGCATTACACTATTGCATACACACTACATACTGTCTGCAGCCATTGCACACCAGGCCCCCATGGGGTAAAGAGGCAACCTACCTTTTAAAATCACATCCCCACCACCATCCCTGCCTAGTCTTAGGAACTAAGGATGTATCTAATAAACAACAATTTTGCTATACTAGAAAAAAAGAATATGTTAAGACTTTCAGTCTACTTAATACTTCAGACCAGGTTTTGGGCATCCAGCTGTCTTCATTTGCAAGGCATGACATATTTTCATATTCCACAAATGGGGCTATTGAACAATGATGAATGAATGAAATACAATGCAACTATTTTTAGTATAATAATTTTAATTAAAAGGCAGTGGAATGATAATCTTGCCCAAGCATGTCTGAGATCTCCTTTCCATTTTCTCAAAACAATACTTTCCAGGTCTGACTGCAGAGACTTGTTGCTTGTTTCCCTTCTGGTGAAGAATAGGTAACGCGACATTCTTTCTAAACCAAGCGAAATTGTGGTTTTTGGCTAGACACAATCCTTTTTTCTCTGTTTCTCCATTTGCACATTCTGGGGGATTAAATCTTCTTTCCATACATAGTGATAAATTACCATAAGCCAAATTAGTTTCTTAGGAAAGTAACCCTATTATCTACCTATAGCTTTTTTTCCTTAGCTTGAGATGATTTGTTTTGATTATTTAAGAAGCAGAAAGCACACATAATAATAATAACACTTCCATAGTGGGTATCATATGCCAAGTGTTATTCTAAACACTTTCTGTATAGTGACTCAACTCAACACATTCCACAAAACAACTCTAGGGGTGATATTTTAAAATTTTTTATTTATTTGGCTGTGTCAGATCTTCATTGCCTCATGCAGGATTTTTCCTTGTGGTGCAGGGATTCTCTATTTGCTGCACATGGGCTCTCTAGTTGTGGCACCCGGGCTCCAGTAGTTGCAGCATGTAGGCATGTGGAATTTTACTTCCCAACCAGGGATAGGAACCCACATCCCTTGCATTGCAAATTCCTAACCACTGGGCCACCAGGGAAGTCCCTTTTTCTCATTTTATAAAATCAGGAAATTGATGCATGGAGAGTTAAGTCCTAAGTTTCTAGCAGGTCAATGGTGGAGCCAGAACACAAAACTGGTATTTGGCTTGAGAATCTCTGCTCCCAATGCATGTGCTGTCCTCACAGCAGCAACCCAGGAATCCGAGCATTATCCTCATTTTATGGGTGAGGCCACTGAGGCCAGCAAAGGTGAAGTTACCTGCCCTACATTGCAAAACTGGTAAGCAGCTGACCTAGGATTCAATCTGGGCTCAAGCCTCTTTGGTTCCAATGTCTGTGTTCTTTCCATCCCTTGAATTGCACTACCTAGGCTGCAGTCCACGGGGTCACGAAGAGTCAGACACGACTGAGTAACTTCATTTTCACTTTTCACTTTCATGCATTGGAGAAGGAACTGGCAACCCACTCCAGTGTTCTTGCCTGGGGAATCCCAGGGACGGGGGAGCCTGGTGGGCTGCTGTCTATGGGGTCACACAGAGTTGGACACGACTGAAGCAGCTTAGCAGCAGCAGTACCTTTTGGGCTTCCCTGGTGGCTCAGACACTAAAGAGTCTGCCTACAATGTAGGAGACATGGGTTTGATCCCTGGGTCAGGAAAGATCTCCTGGAGAAGGGCACGGCAGCCCACTCCAGTATTCTTGCCTGGAGAATTCTGTGGACAGAGGAGCCTGGTGGGCTATAGTCCATAGGGTCACAAAGAGTTGGACACAACTGAGTGACTAACACTTCACTTTCACAGTGCTTTTTATTCCTACTGTCCTTTTAAGTATATCTGGCTTAACTAGATTTGTGTAGACTAGGGTGAAAATCTAGCCGTTGTAAAGAACTTTTTCCCCATTAGAAAGTAATTTCAGACTTCCAAAAGCTCACCTTATAATTGACTACCTGCAATTCATTACATCTGAAAATTATGGATTGAGATTAGGAAATAAAATTCTAAAACATTAGGTGCCCCACACAGTCTTTTGAAAAGGTAGACAAGCATCCCATTTTGTTTCTTAATCTACAAAGGATCTATCAAGTTGGTTGCACTAGAAAAATACATTTTCTCTAAAATGAAACAATGAATAGAAAAACAAAAAATATATAAGTAGTACTTTTTCTTGATTAGTTACTATTATGCTTCTAGATTGCTTATTCTTTGCAAAGCAAGCAATAAGAGGCCATTAACTGCAAAGCAAAAAGTTCTCTCTTTTTAAGCTTCCTCCTCCAAGTTTCTATTTGCAAAAAAGTCCTTGGTGCACATTCAAACACACTGAGGGGAGTACAGTAGATGAGCTTGCCTGAATCTTAAGATAAAAACTCCCTGGAAAAAAGGAGTCAAAACTGACTGTCATAGAACCCCATCATTTATATTTTCTTGTAAACATGAAGACCCAAAGGGCCTAATGTATGTTTTTATTTCTATTTCAGCAAATTTTAAGCTGAAGTGTGACTTCCATGTTCAGCATTTATTAGGCTTTTGCTGTGCTTTGAAATTTGCTGTCATCTGTTTCCTGTGTATTATTGTTTTTGAGACCGGCTCAGCCAATCAGAGTCCTGCTGCTTGCTCTCTCCTGCCTTGGTATGCAGAACCTGATTTATTGAACAGTGTTCTTCTTCTCACAAGGTGCAGCCCATTTTTAAATATTTATCCTTTAAAGCAGCAACAACTTGTTTGAAAGAATAGGCTTGGGAATCCATTGGTAAAGGAAATGTCCTTGGAAGGAAATACTAAAATGCGTTATGTGTATATTTGAACATTTGCTTCACAGAATGTAGAGGAAAAAATTGTAGGACTTTAGATTTAAGAATTCCTAGTAGTTTGTGTTAAAATCATTTTGAATCTGGTAGATATATCATGTGTGCGTGCTTAGCCATGTCCGACTCTTTGTCGACCCTATGCACGCTATAGCCTGCCAGGCTCCTCTGTCCATGGAATTTTCCAGGCAAGAATACTGGAGTGGGTAGCCATTTTCTTCTCTAGGGGATTTTCCCCACCCAGGGATCGACGCTGCATCTCCTAACTGGACTTGTCAAATGGTTTTTCCTTAGTCTTCAGTCTCCTGGACTTGAGAGTAACACAAATGGACAGAGTTTAATGTTAGAAAAATAATTATCACAGTTAATTTGACATATATTAAGTGATAAGTAAAACAGTATTTTGCTGCTTAGTAATTAGAAATAAATAGAGATTTTAAGCAAATATTGTAAATGACTTTAATTGACAGTGGTAGTTTTACCCAGATCAATCAAGTTTCATTTTTCAATTGTTCTTTTTGCTTTATCAAATACTGAATTTTATTTTATTTAATATTTTCTATGTGCAAACACCATGCTAAACATTTTATGCATATTATTTCACTTAATCCTCACATGCTAACATTATTGCCTTTATTTTACCAGTGTTAAAACAAGAGGCTTAGAATGATCAATTTATCCCAGATGATGTGGCTAATGATGGAGCAAAGATCTGAGCCCATCTTTGTGAGACATGAGAGTACCTGCTCCCAGTTCTTAGTATCTACACACAATATTAATTGTGATAGTTTTTTTCCTGGCACCACATTCATTTTAATAACTCTTTTAAACACATCCATTTATCCAGTTGGTCCGGCAGACAATAAATATTTAAGTGTTAAGCGAGATACCAAAACAAGACACAGTCCCACCTATCTAGGAATTTATGGTCTTGTAGGGAATATGGGTCAATAAAAAATTCATAGTCCTATAAGACAGTTATCATAATAGAGAGATGGATTAAGTGCTATAAGAGTGAGGAATGGCCAAAATCTTCCTGGGGAAATGAGAAAGCTGTCAGAAAACAGCCTTGATTTGAAGATCGACTTGAAGGACACGGAGAGGTTTGTGGGCAGAGAAGAGGTGGACTGGGATCCAAGGCAGCTTGGCTCCAACAGCTGGGAGCTGTGTTTTCCATGCTTTCAGATTCTTCTGGAATGTGTGCACTTACCTGGAATACTAGCCAGCTTGTTCATCAAGGAGAACAACATATCCTAGGGATAAGAGGTATCCAGTTCTTCTGGCTTAATGCTCTATTAATCCTCTGTTTTCCTTCCTCTCTAATATTTTATTCCAATGGTTCTCAAAGAGGCTTGTTACGCCACCAGCAGAAGCAGCATCACCTGGGAACTTGATTGAAATGTAAATTCCTAGACTCCACTCCAGGTTTATGGAATCAGAACCTCTGCAAATGGAGTCCAACAGGGCTTTTCTTTTTTTAACTTTTTATTTTATATTGGAGTATAGCCGATTATCAATGTTTATAGTGATATAGTGAAGTTGCTCAGTCATGTCCGACTCTGCGACCCCATGGACTGTAGCCTACCAGGCTCCTCTGTCTATGGGATTTTTCCAGGCAATAGTCCTGGAGTGGATTGCCATTTCCTTCTCCAGGGGATCTTCCCAACCCAGAGATCGAACCCAGGTCTGCTGCATTGTAGACAGACGCTTTACCGTCTGAGCCACCAGGGAAGTCTTAACAATGTTTAGATTGTTTCAAATGCACAGCAGTGACTCAGCCATCCATATCCATATATCCATCTCCTGCCATCAGTGGTTTAATGAGCCCTCCAGGTGATTCTCATAGGTGCTGCAGCTTTATGTCTTCTCCTCTGTGTGTACTTTAGCACAGTAAAGCTGATTTCCCTAACAAACTCTGAAGTGTGGTGCCTCTGTTTTGTTCACCCCTGTACATCCATCACCCAGGCCAGGGCTGGAAACATAGTAGATATTCAATAAATGTTTGTGGAAAGAATGGATGAATAATTTAAAAACGAATCCCACAACTCCCAATATCCTTAGAAGAGCTAACTTAATTGTACCACAATCTCAATGTCTGATGAGAATGAGCAAGGGCAGAAAGTGAGAGGCCTTGGGAAGGAAAGAGAATTCACATCTGCCCAGGGAGGGACTTTTTCAGCTGCTCTCTAATATCCTCACAACAACCCTGGGAGGCAGGTGTCGTCCTCGCCCAAAAGATGAGAAAGCTGGGGCTCAGAGAGGAACTGTCCCCAGAGTCACAGATGCTGGTGGTGACACAAACCCAGGGTCCTCTTGTTCCAGAGACCTCACCCTTGTGTTCTCTCTGTGGCACCTCTAACGACCACTAGCAACCCGTGAGGGGACAAATGGAAACAGAAAGCCCCGAAGGGAAAGACAAACTTAATTAACCACAATATTGCTGGTCATCATCACCGTCACCTCCACATTGTTCAAGCCACAGAGCTAAGCAGAGTCTTTCCCTATCAGCAGTGTGTTCTTAGGCATGTTATACTGTAGTTGGTCTCTTTTTCAGAAGCCTCCTTCTCACCCTTGGCCCTGATGTCACACCCTGGAGACATCAATTTGCTGATCTGTCCACATCTGGGCTGGCTGAGATTTCCCAGGCTGGGTCAAATTAGGCTTCTGGCGCCACTCCTGATGCTGCTTTTCATGAATTCCTTTACATTTCGGTTTTGCAATCACATTACCCCTGGAACCCAAAGATTTGGGTTCCCAGAAGTGGCGTCTCTTTTTTCCTTCTTTCTCTACCCTTCAAAGGTTTCTTCCATTCTGTGAGGTTTGCTGATATTTTCATGACTCTCCAACTGGCAACTCCAGCTGGGGCTCTGAGTCTCACTATAGCATCCATCTACTTGCTGGATGTTTCACTTAGGTATCCTGCCTTCAGTTTAAATGCACCATATTTGACCCAACCCTGAACTTGTCAATTTATCCTCCAACTTTAATCTCTCTCCCAAATTATTACTGTTTTTGCCATAGGCACCACCTTCTCCCAGTCATCAGGCTTTTAAAACCTACCCATTCGAGTACTTAGTCTTTCCCTTCCGTTATGGTTTCTTCTCCATCTCTCTTCCTTCCTTCTTCTCCCTTTCCTCCCTCCTTCCCTTTCTCTCCTATACCTCTTTCCACAAATATCTATCAAGTACTTACAATGTGCTAACCCAAGCATTATCTTTGCCTTTCTGGAGTCTACATTCCAGAAAAGAGAAAAAACCAACAAGCAAGAAAATAAACACTGTAGTTTGTGATATGTACAATGAAATAAATACACAGGAGGCTAGGTAGAGAATAGGGGGAAGGGTGTCCAGGAAGAGTCTCTTTCGTTTAAGCTGAGACCTTGAGGAACAGTGAACATGGGAGGCTGGGTAAGGCCACTGCTGATGCAAGGCCCTGTTGCGAGCCAGAGCTTAATGAACTGGCGGGAGAGTGGAGGAGCCAGGACAGTGGGTGGGGGCAGGTCATGGGGGAACAAGAGAATAAGAAGGAGTATGACTTCATTCAAAGGGAGCCTTCAGAGGGATTCACAAGCCAAGTGGCCTAATCTAACTTACACTTAGAGGAAGTGTGGAATGGGCTGCAGTCTTTTGAGCTGCTCTCTGGAGGAAAGAGTTGGAGAAATACAGAAACCTGGGAACTGACTTATCTTTCAGTGTCTTCAGAATAGAATGCCATTCTAATTAGGACTGATACTCTCCCTTGCATCAAAAGGATGAGAGTTACGTTCTGCACCACTCAATAGTTATGTTTCAGAGAGAGAGGTTCTTGGGCATTGATAATAGGCCACATCAGCAACAATAATAGAAAAGCTTACTGAATGTTACCATGTGCCTGTGATATGAATATTTACACACATGTTTTAATGTTTAATGCTATAAGGAGTATATGATTATCTTCATTTCACAGATAAGGACAGAGAGGTTAATTAATTTTCCCAAAGTCACACAGCTGCCAAGGCAAAAAAGAATAAAGAGACCATTTTCAAATAAACATGGTCAGTCTTTGTTTCTTGCTGTTTTCCACACTCACCATATAAAATTCGAATTGTACAAAACTATACAAAATACAAAGTTGCTGCTGCTGCTAAGTCGCTTCAGTTGTGTCCGACTCTGTGTGACCCCATGGATGGCAGCCCATCAGGCTCCCCCATCCCTGGGATTCTCCAGGCAAGAACTGTGGAGTGGGTTGCCAGTTCCTTCTCCAATGCATGAAAGTGAAAAGTGAAGGTGAAGTCACTCAGACATGTCCGACTCTTCGAGACCCCATGGACTGCAGCCCACCAGGCTCCTCCGTCCATGGGATTTTCCAGGCAAGAGTACTGGAGTGGGGTGCCATTGCCTTCTCCGAATACAAAGTTAGGGCTCCCTATAATCCAGCCCCTAAGGTATGAGGTGGGTCTATCACCAAGGTTTTGCCCAGCAGTGCTAATCCTTTATGCTGGCAATGCTGAGAAGCTCTCCAATATAATCCCCAGGTCCTCAGAAGTGGCGCTTTCTCTTCAAGCTGGTTTAGAAACCAAGGGACATAGAGCCACTTTCTTACCATCTCTGCTGCAGGAAGTGGACGCCAAACTGTTCTGGTTCCAGAAGGAACCACACCCATTTGGGGTGAAAGAACTTCAGCGAGTTTACACCACTGCTTAGAAGGACAGGCCAAAAACAGCAGAGGAGGACAATGAGCGATTCCCTACACCAAAACCCAACAAGAATTCAGAGGTGAAGTCACGTTGTTTACTTCTCCACATTTTCACGTCTCATTAAGAGAGATCATTTAGGTTTCCTTTGTAACAACAACTATAACTTCAGCAGGAAAATTAATCACAACAAAATGATATTCTGGTGTCATTTATAATTCCAGTAAAAGCCTGGAGGTGTTCACATTTCTAAACCCTACGGAATAAAAGGCGGTTTTCCAAGCAGGGGTAGGCCACACTAATTGTTGAAGAGGAAAAGTAATTAGCATCCTATGTGAATTATCTTGTCTTTTTTTAGGACCGGAAATCAAATGGGAAGGGTTCCCTCCTGTTCCAAGTGAGTTCCAGAAGAATTACTCATGCTCCTTAACCTATGAGTCACACAGGAGTCTAGGAGAGCGTTTCCAAAACAGGCCGACAATAAGATAAACAGAGCAATTGATATGTGACAGTCTGGAGGGGCAGGACTACAACTGACCAAAGCAAGTGAGAGTCCAGAGCAAGAGGACAGTCAGCCTAGGATGCCTGAGCTTCCCTGGAGAATCTGTGGACAACCAGACCTCGGCGAACCAACTCAGAGCATTTCCTGAAAATGAACATCACCCGGAGGTTGTTTTTGGATCCTTTTTTCAATTTCATTGACTCAGTATCATGGAATTATAGCATCTTTCCCCCTACATGACTCCAGGGGCTGACTGCCACCACGCTGCTCTGCTGGCTCTCCGAAGGCTTTGGCTATCAGTGTTTTGACATCTCACAGCACTAGATATTAATCATTTTGGGACTCTGGGCCTGTTCCCAGTGTCCGTATTTGCCATTGTTGATCTGCAGCCAGAAAAATAACTCCTACATGACAAAGGCTTTCCCAAATTGAAATATAGAGTCATCGCGAAAGCTCCGCTTAGGAAATAACCAGCATCATGCTGGACTGTCTCTTGGGCACATAAAGGATGAGCTTCCTCTCCGCTCCCTCTAGGAAGCAGTCCGAAGCCAGGCCTCAGCTCTGTCTGAGCCTGTCAAGGGCCTGCAGGCATCTCCTCTGCAGGGGTGCAGCGGTGTGCTCCGAGCCTCCCGAGGATGCTGCCCCACCTGCTTGTTTCCTGCCATCCCCAGGGAAAATGGCTGGGTGGGGCTACATGGTCCGCCCGACCAGGGAGGAAGAGCTAGGACTGGCCGATGCTTTTCTCCATCCCCCGTTAAAACCATGGGGGTACAGAGGTCAGGCTGGGGTGAGGGTGGGGTGTCTGTCCTCCACACAGTCAGAGTGATATCTAAACACTGCTCTGATCACTTCTCTCCTCCTAAAAACCGTTGAGGTCTTCCACCCTCTCCCCTCCACCTACAGGAGAAATTCTAAAGCTCTTCGTAGGCTATTCAAGGCCCATCATTCCTTGATTCTCTGCCTAACTTTCAGCTTCATCACCAGCCACTCCCTGACCTTCTCACCACAACTGCCTGCTAGTTATTTCCTGAAAATACTGTGTACTCTCAGCTCTGCTTTCTTTATTCACTCTGCTCCTTCTATGTGGAATGAGATTCCCCTACTTCTGCCCAGCTCCCAACATCACCTCTTATTGCTGGAGGCTTCTAGTCCTACCCTTCACTGAGTGCTTTGCCCCCTGATGTGTGTTTTCATTGCACCACAGGCAGGCTCTCTCCTAACAGTTACTATCTGCGTGAGACTGTCCTGTGGGTCAGTCTTTCCCACTTGTCTGTGAGCTCCCTGAGGACAGGCACTGTGTTTGCTCTGAGACTCTTAAAAATCAGCAATGTTTAATTGAATGAAAGAGAGTTTTGCATATCAATTATTGTACTCTTTGCTGTTCAGATAATAGCCAGAAGTTTAAAAATGCTATACCCCAGCTCCATGCTCTCCTTCCTTGAAGCTTTTTGCAATTTCAATCTGACTTTCAGTAACAATTGGCTTGCATAATGAAACTTACGGTAATCAATTTCAAAGAGTAATGGTTTCAGAGAGCACTGATTTCTGTGTTTAACTGTTTAAAATAGAGACAGCATACTTATATTCCAAACTTCTCTCTCTCTCTCTCTCTCTCTCTCAGTCTGTCTTTGTCTCACACACATACCACAAATACAGAAATTCCTATTGATATGTGAATAAAGGTTACAGGTACTTTCCTGGTGGTCCAGTGGTTAAGAATCTGCCTGCCAATGCAAGGGACATGGTGTCGATTCCTGGTCTGGGAAGATCCCACATGTCAAGGGGTAACTAAGCCTGTGTGCCACAACTACTGTGCCTGAAGGCCTAGAACCCGTACTCTGCAACAAGAGAAGCCATTCCAATGAGAAGCCCGAGCACCACAAGGAGCAGTCGCCCTTGCTCACCACAATTCAAGAAAACCTGAGTGCAGCAATGAAGACCCAGTGCAGCCAAAAATAAATTAATTAATTTAATTAAATGGGGGGGGAAGCTTATAGTACAAAACTCAGCATTAATAAGAATTTTAAGTGCCACTTAATACAAAAAGTTAATAAGTTCACAGATATTTCCAGGTGTTCAGTGAGCTCAGTTCACAGCGTTATTTTGAAAAAATAGTCACACTGACTTATCTTCCATTTTCAAATAAGCCTTTTCTCTGCTTAGTGTTGTACATGCTGTTCTCTGCCTAAAAGGCCTCGGCCCCTCCCCTCCCCAGCCCCTTTATTAAGTGAGTGCTCTCCTCCTTCAGGATTCAGATTAAACGCACCTGCCTCCGAAGGGTCTGCCTAGACCCAGCCTCCTCATGGTCACCATTTTAGTACTGTTGACATTTTCTTCAAAGCCCTTGCAAACTATTTTTATTTTATCATTTTATTTAAATGTGTTTGATGTCTTCTCCCATTAGACTGAGAGCAGCTTGAAAGAGAGAGTTCATATGGGTTTTATTTATTATTGTATCCAGAACACATAGTAGGCGCTCGATAAATACTTTTGGGTGAATTAAGGTACAGTCAACCCTCAGCATCTGTGGGGAATACCACTCTGGATACCCAAAGCCGCAGATGCTCAAGTCCTGTAGTCGCCTTGTGCATCCCTGGTTCTGCATCTGAGATTCAACCGAACAAGGGAAATAAACACAGCACACAATCCGTGGTCGGCTGAATCTGAGGATGCGGAACTCTCAGATACGAAAGGCCAACTGTAGTCTTTTAAATCAACATTCCACTTGTAATTTAGGGCAGTTGCTTTAATCAATCCAGTGCCTTTTCTTGCCTGGCCAGCTCCCTGGCCCACTCCCCCTAGTCTCCCAGGGGTTCACTCCCTCATCCTGGGACTGTCTTTCTTCACCTTCTCCTTTTAACACGGTCCTGTTCACCTCACAGCACCTTGTCAGCCACCATCTCCGTTGTGACACTTTCCCCAAGCTGTTAGTCACTCCTGTGTCTGGGCTCCTAAAATACTTTGATTTCTTCCACATTTTCCCATATTTGTTTCTTTCACCGCAAAATTAGAAAATGCTGCTAGAAAACTGAAGCATTCATCCCAGAGGTGTATGAAGTCCAAAGCAAAATCCTCCCTTCCCATTCCCAGACTGCCATTGGTACCACTGAGTTCTTTTCTCTTCATTTACAACAATACATCAACATCTTTTCATTTAAATAAAGAAAGGAAAGTAAAAAAATGGATCATACAATACTTCTAGGGAGTGACACTTTTCAATTACGCTCATTTTTCTTTTCATGTTGGAAGAGAACAACCTTGATCTTTCTATGGCTTGTTATTGGTCCATTATATGCTTGTACCATCATTTAAAACATCAGTTTCTTGATGGCTCTTTAGGAAGCTCCTGCTGCTGCTGCTGCTAAGTCGCTTCAGTCGTGTCTGATTCTGTGCGACCCCATAGAAGGCAGCCCACCAGGCTCCCTCATCCCTGGGATTCTCCAGGCAAGAACACTGGAGTGGGTTGCCATTTCCTTCTCCAATGCATGAAAGTGAAGAGTGAAAGTGAAGTCGCTCAGTCGTGTCCGACTCTTAGCGACCCCATGGACTGCAGCCCACCAGGCTCCTCCATCCATGGGATTTTCCAGGCAAGAGTACTGGAGTGGGGTGCCATTGCCTTCTCCTTAGGAAGCTCCTAGTTTTTCTAAATTACAAGCAATACTGAGATAAATCCCTTTATACATTTGAGTGGCTCTTTCTCTGTTATTGTACCAAATGGCATCCCAGTTTGTACTTTGATAGACTGTCTGATTGTCTTCTTAAAAAGCAATGCCCAGTTACCCTCCCACCATGGCTGGTAAGAATGTCTGAATCTTCACAGCCATGACTGGATATTATCAGTGTTTCATCTTTGTTATCTAATCGGTCAAAACTTTCCTGCCTTTGATTGTTGTTGAAATTGAATAGGTTTTCATACTTAATGACCATTCATGTCCTTTGTCTGTAAGTGATTATTTACATCCATTATTCATTTTCCCATTGAAGTGTTCAATTTCACTTTTTACTCATTTGTAATGGCTTTTTAAAAAACTGTGGTAAAATACACATAACATAAAATTTGCCATCTTAACCATTTTCAACATAATTTATGTCTTTCTTTTTAAAATTTATTTATTTTTAATTGGAGAATAATGGATTTACAATATTGTGTTGGTTTCTGCCATACATCAACATGAATCAGCAATAGGTATACATATGTCCCCTTCTTCTTGAACCTCCCTCTCACCTCTAACCCTATCCTACTCCTCTAGGTTGTCACAGAGCACTAGGTTTGAGTTCCCTGTGTCATATAGAAAATTCCCACTAGCTATCTATTTTACATATGGTAATGTATATTTCAATGCTACTCTCTCAATTTGTCCCACCCTCTCCATCCCCCACTGTGTCCACAAGTCTGTTTTCTCTGTCTGCATCTTCATTGCTGCTGCTGCTGCTGCTGCTGCTGTTAAGTTTCGTCAGTTGTGTCCGACTCTGTGCGACCCCATAGACGGCAGCCCACTAGGCTCCTCTGCCCCTGGGATTCTCCAGGCAAGAACACTGGAGTGGGTTGCCATTGCCTTCTCCAATGCATGAAAGTGAAAAGTGAAAGGGAAGCCGCTCAGTCGTGCCCGACTCTTCACGACCTCATTGCCTTCTCCATGCCGACTTCTAGGCCTGGACAAACACTTCCCATTGCGTCTACTTCTCCTCATTGCTGAGGAAGTTCAGGAAAGTAGGCTGTTTGGATCCACTCCAAATTCCTTTGGTGCAACTTCAGAAGGACCCTCTCTGCTGCTTGGGCAGCCTCTCATCACCTGCAACTCGCTTCCTCCTTCCCTTGCTAGCAAATCTTCTAAACCTTTCCAACTCCTAGAGCTGAGCTCCACTTTCCAAATTTGCCTTTGTCTCCTCCTTGACTGTGGAGGACAGGCCATCTTGCTGGAGCTCTGTCCACTCCCCTTTCCTCCTCCATGTTCCCTTCTTCATCTTAGAGGGGAAAATCTTTTCCTTCCCCTTCACCCTTTGGGGTGCTTATGAAGAAAAATGGGAAAATATGGGCATTGAAAACTGAGCACCTTGGACTTGAATTCTAGCTCAGGTATCAAGTAGTTTTGTGTCCTGGAATAGTTTATTTAATGAATTCTTTCTTTCCTCACCCCAGAGCCTAATAGTATCTGCTTCAAAGGGACTTATAGAAAGCCCTGAATGGATGGGAGCACGTGCAGCATGTGACACCTGCCTAGATTTTCTGAGTCTTCTCCCCCAACTCCCACCTTCAGCTTTTCCACCTGAGTCCCCAGTCCTGTTCCTTTTCTCTTTGGGTGCTTTGTCCCTTCAGTTATCTCCTACTTGTTTTCTGATATTTTATCTTTCCCTTTGACTATTTTCTACTGAGACAAAAACATGAAGTTGCTTTACCCCCAGATTCCTTCTTGTGACTCTGCTAAGAATTCCAGCCTCCATTGTCTCCCCGGAGAGTAGTCTACACTAGCTGATTCTGTTTCTCTCCTCCCCATGCTCTCCTTCACCCCTTGCTGTCAGGCCTCACCACCTTGTCTCTCTCCCTCATCACTGTACTTAAATTGGATTCCTAAAGCCATGACAATCTAGACCCTTGGATTCTTGGTTTTCCTTTATCTTCAGTCTGCCATGCTCAGCTGCAGCACTGGACAGTGCCAGCACCCTGTTCTGCTGGAGAAATCTGCCCTGACTGCACTGTACAATTTTGGTTCTCCTCCTATCTTCCTTGCTCCTCTTTCAGTTCATTCATTCAGTGTGTTTCAATTGAGGATTTATTATGAACCACAACTGTGCTAGGTGATGGGGACAAGGTGGTGACAGGCATCATCACTAGCCCGCTGGCCCCTGAAAATGTATGGTCTAAGAGGACAGACATCAGACAAACAATCATCTATTTTCTTTGTATCAGTTACCTGTTGCGTCTCTGTGTGTGTGTGTAAGACTACTTGCCAGAGTCTTACAAAAGAATAACAGGGAGGAAGACAGAGAAGGGAAGCCAAGGAAGGACAATTTGAGGAAGTGATATTTAAGCTGAGATCTGCAGGATGAATAAGTGTTAGCTGGGTGAGGAGTGGAGAATTTGGGGGGGTAGCTTCCAGGAAAAAGACGGAAAGCTGTAAAGGTTTGGTGAGAAGGTGCTTGGCAAATTCAAGAAACTGAAAGCAGGCCAGTGTGGCTGAAGGTGGTAGGGAGATGAGGTAGGAGCTGTAAAGAGAGGGACATATTGGGCAAGGTCTTGCAGGTCATGAAGAGGGTTTGGGATTTACTCCCAAGAACAAGGGACAGCTAATGAAAACCTCTCTTCCCCTGCCTGTTTCCTCATTTTGGGTGTGCCTCACAGATGTGTCTTTGGTGCTCTGTTCTTGGCACATTCAGACTCATGGCTGAGTAATCACTTCTCTGTGGTTAATTCCTGAATCCTAATATCCTCCTGAATCCCAGTCCTTTTCCCATATAATCTTAGATTATATACCGGGGTCTCTTTCTGATACTGCAGGTTAAATGGTGGAAACTGAATTCATTTTTCTTTTCAGACTCCTTCCTTCTCCTGTATTTCCTATCTCGGTCAGTGATGCTCCTACTATTAACCCAGACTGGAAATACTGGTGTCTCCTTGACTTCCCCCTTTATTTACTTGTATGCTGATGCTGAGGATATAGCAGGGACTCAAACTGAAGGAACTAGCATCCTAGTGGGATGCCCAATGGTAAACACATCAACATGTGTTATAATGTCAGTTAGTAAATGATAAGTGCTATCAATAAACATAAAGCAGATAAGAAGTGAGGGGTGGAGATGCTGCTTGTTTTCATTACAGAAGGAGTCTTTGAGGAAGTAGCTTTGAGCAAAGGCCAGAACGAGGTGAAGGATCGAACCATGCGGGTATTGGGGAAAGAATGTATCGGGCAGAGGGAACAGCCCTTGAAATGGTCCAGAGTTGGAGCATATTCCAGGTCAGAGGCTGAAAAGCATCAAGTGACAGGCTGAAAGTAGAGAGACGAGGTCAGAGAAGCGGTACATAGACTGTGCTGGAACGGGGGCTGGGTTTAGTTCTAAGTGTGATGAGAGCCTTTAGAAGGTTTTGATCAGGAAAGTGATATGTTCTGGTATACAAACACCATAGGGTCCCTCTGGCTGTCGTGAGAAGAATCAATTACGGGGGTAAAGTGAAGACCACAGAGGAATCCATGTCCTCGCCACATCACAGGGTCTTGTCCACATCTATCCCTCTCTCCCATCTTCATAGCCACTGACCTAACTTAACCCCCTCCATCTCAATGTGAATTGCTGTTGTGGTCTCATACATGATCTTCCCATCCTTCCAAGAGCATGCCTTTCCCTGATTTTCAGGCCTTCAGTGTTCCCCGCCCCACATATATGAAGTACAACTTCTTTAATCTCATATTCAAGACCCCTCTTGTCTCCCAAACTTATCTCCCATTGCCGCCTTTCACAGATCCCATGCTAAAGTCACATAGAACTACTCAGCTTTCCATGTAAGCTTCTTGCCTTTCCACCTCCAAGTTTTTGCCTAACCCATCCCATCTTCCTATGAAGTATTCTTTCACCATCCTCCATCTCTGTAAGTTCCAGATTTCCTGATCCTGATTCCAGATTCTCTCCCGATCCTCCCAGGCAACAGGGATTCTTCCTGCCTTTGGACTCTTACATCTTTCCAATGACCCTAGTCATTCTCTACGTTGTTATGACTCTTTATTGTACACATCTTATCTTCCTCAATAAATCGTAAATTTCTAGAGGTCAGGGTCCAAACTTGATATATCTGTGCACATACCATCTACAAGGCCTAGCCCAGTGGTCATAGTGAGTACACTACAGATATTTGTCCAGGGAATGAGTTCCTGGCACCAGGGTATTTAAACAGTCTATTTGGAGAGACACAACCAAGCCTTAAATCCATACAAGTGAATAATAAAAGACAGTATATAAAGGAGGGATAAAACAACAGACTGGTTCCAAATTGGGAAAGGCTGTATATTGTCACCTTGCTTATTTAACTTATATGCAGAGTACATTATGTGAAATGCCAGGCTGGATGAAGCACAAGCTGGAATCAAGATTGCCAGGTGAAATATCAATAACCTCAGATATGCAGGTGACACCACCCTTATGGTAGAAAGCAAAGAGGAACTAAAGAGCCTCTTGATGAAGGTGAAAGAGGAGAGTGAAAATGCTGGCCTGAAACTTAGCATTCAGAAATCTAAGATTATGGCATCCAGTCCCATTGCTTCATGTTGTATAGATGGGGAAACGATGGAAACAGTGACAGACTTTATTTTCTTGGGCTCCAAAATCACTGCAGATGGTGACTACAGCTACGAAATTAAAAGACGTTTGCTCCTCAGAAGAAAAGCTTTGGCAAACCTAGAGAGCATATTAAAAAGCAGAGATATCAGTTTGCTGACAAAGGTCCATATACTCAAAGCTATGATTTTTTCCAGTAGTTAGGTATGGATGTGAGAGTTGGACCATAAAGAAGGCTGAACACCAAAGAATTGATGCTTTTGAACTGTGGTGCTAGAGAAGGCTCTTGAGAGTTCCTTGGACTGCAAGGAGATCAAACCAGTCAATCCTAAAGGAAATCAAGCCTGAATATTCATTGGAAGGACTGATGCTGAAGCTGAAATTCTAATACTTTGGCCACCTGATGCAAAGAGTTGATGCATTGGAAAAGACCCTGATGCTGGGAAAGATTGAAGGCAGGAGAAGGGGACGACAGAGGATGAGATGGTTGGATGGCCTTACCTACTCAATGGACATGAGTTTGAGCAAGCTCCAGGAGACGGTGAAGGACAGGGAAGCCTGGTGTGCTGCAGTCCATGGGGTCACAAAAAGTCACACACGACTGAGGAACTGAACAACAACAATATCAGGTGGCATATAGTCTATGGCCCATAGGAATTCAGAAGGAAGATGAGTAAGAAGTGGACTGCTCAGGGAAGACCTGATACCAGCTGATGGTTCTGAAGCACTTAGTCTATGCTGGGCTCCGGGTTGAATGCTTTACATGCATTACGTTACTGTTCTTATCTACCCTGTCCTATAGGCACCAACATATAAGTAAATGCCTCATCTACAAATAAGGAAACTGAGGTAGGGAGGTGAAGTAATTTCCTTGCAGTCACAGTGTTATAAAATCTACAGACTTGTAATTTGAACCCATGCCTCTCTGATTGGCCAGCCTACAGCAATCACCCCACCATCCTGCCTTAGAGAACAAAGGAGAGACTTCGCTGTGAAAATAGGGTTTGCATTTTATTTCCTGTCTCATTCCAAAATGAATCTATAGCTGCTAAATATGAGCTAAGCTATGCCTGAGAAGATGACTAGGATTTAAGGATGAGGTAGGTGTTTCAGGTTAGAAAAGCAGCTATTTGTGGACTGTAAGGCAGACTTGTTCCTGGGCAGAAGCAGTGAGCTGACTAAATTGGTGGATGGATCTGGAGATGGGTTAGATGGGTAAGTGGATACAATGTGTGGAGGGCGTTCAGTGCCAGGGAGAATTGTTGAGTATCGATGTGCTAGAACACAAGGAGAGGTTGAAGGGTTTATGAACTGGTCAGGACATAACTTGATTAAAAGAACATTCGTGGGGACAGATTTAGCACTAAGCAGATGAATGGAACTGTAGGATTTCTCCCTGCCTGCCCTGGTACCTCTCAAACAGCTGACAATCCTCTGGGACAAACGGCCCATCGGATGCAAACAAAACACAGTGGAGACCAAGTTTGAAAAGAAGAGTTTATTGTTGTTGTTTTTAATGTTTATTTATTTATTTGGCTGCATCAGGTCTCAGTTTCGGTATGCAGGATCTTTTGTTGTGATGCATGGACTCTAATTGTGGTACATGGGCTCAGTAGTTCAGGCTCACGGGCTCAGGGGTTGAGGCACGTGGGCTGTCTAGTTGTAGCGCATGGGTTCCAGAATGGGTGTACCGAGTAATTGAGGTGCACAGGCTTAATTGCTCTATGACATGTGGGATCTTAATTCCCCAACCAGGGATTGAACTGGCGTCTCCTGCATTGAAAGGCAGATTCTTAATCACTGGACCATGAGGGAAGTCTCTCAGAAGAGTTTTAATGAAAGATCCAGGGTAATTTCTAGGGCCATGGTGTTTGGAACAAGGCTTATAGACTACTGGGGAAAGAAGAAGAGAAGAGTGTGGCCACTCCCGGGACTGGGGGAAGGTGGTTTTGAAAGAGCATTACATACAGGCTGGACCATTAAGCAGTCCCTAACACATTTCAGAGGAAGAGAAGCACTGTAGGTCAAAAATCCATCTGCACAGGGAGCAGCACCGTGAAAAAGACTTGGGGGTCTTAGCCGTCATCAAGTTCAATGACAGAACAGAGCTGCTTCACAGTCTAAGAAGCTAAGGTAAGTGCATTAAAAGACGCAGTAACTTAGAAGTGTTGCAGATCCAGCTCCAGACTCTAGCCTGAGAATTTGTCTGTTTGGAGGCCAAGCTCTACACCTAGCACTTCACAACTGGGAGTGATTTTGACCTGCATTTGGTCAAAAAGGGGACATTTGGCAAAGTCTGGGGAGATTTTTGGCTGTCACCCTGGGAGGGAATGCTACTGACATCTAGCGGGTAGAATCCAGGGTTGTTAAACATCCCACTCAGCACAGGACTGCCCCTGCCTCTGCCCCTGCCTCTGCCCCTGCCTCTCACAACAAATTCCAGATTATCAACAAATTATCAATACTGCCAAGCCTGAGAAACCCTGCTCTAGAGGGTGAGGCCACCGGGGCATGGCTAGTGGTGGTGACAGTCTTTACAAGTGTCATTAGGAGCAGTTGAAGAAAGTAGGAATGTTTATCCTGGAGACGATTTAGAGATCTGGGAAATAACTTAGAGAAGTGGGAAGCGTTGAACTGTCCAGACCAACTGTCTGAATTTCCACCATCACTGACCCTAACTATTGTAATGAGAGTCCAACCAGACCCAATGCTGGGAAATTAGGAAAATCAGAAAAAATATTGTAATCACAAACACTTATATACTGTTTACTGTATCTCAGGCACTCTTCTAAGAGTTGTACATATACCAACACATTTATTTGTTGCAACAAACCCATTGTGCCTATTTTATAAATGGAGAGACTGAGGCACAGAGAAAAGGGTAAATGACTTGCTTAAGATCACCAAGCTTAGCGAGCAGCAGGTCTTAAACACTGTATACTATTGCTATGCTGCATTGGAAAGAGACAGATCTGGGCTCAATCCCAACTTTACCGGAAATGGCACCCCACTCCAGTACTCTTGCCTGGAGAATCCCACGAGCAGAGGAGCCTGGTGGGCTGCAGTCCATGGGGTCACTAAGAGTCAGACATGACTGAGCGACTTCACTTTCACTTTTCACTTTCATGCATCGGAGAAGGAAATGGCAACCCACTCCACTGTTCTTGCCTGGAGAATCCCAGGGACGGGGGAGTCTGATGGGCTGCCGTCTATGGGGTCGCACAGAGTCGGACACGACTGAAGCGACTTAGCAGCAGCAGCTGTGTAACAGTTGGCCTGCTACTTCACCTCTCTGAGCCAGTTTCTTCATCCTGCAGAACAGGGATAGTAAGATGACAAATACTTACTGGTTCTTTCAAAGAGTGATGAATGTAGTTCTCACTGCAGCTCAAGGACAGATACATTTATTACTCTTATTTTATACACACGAGGATTTTGTGGCTTAGAGAGCTTGAGTGACATGCCCAGGGCCACACAGCCAGGAAGTGGAGTGTCAGGATTTAAATCGACATTTGTCTGACTTCAGAACCTGTTTTTAACCACAAAGCCATGACATTTGCAAGTTTGTTGTGAAGGGAGCATGGCGAAACATACAAAATTTCCTGGAACATATTAAGCAATCAACGATAGCTATTTATGATTATATTAGAAATCATAGTTATTATCCTTGTGACCTGCTCAACCAGGTGTGCAGAAGGCAGCACAGTATTCTAGACAAAAGAACGAGATCAGCAGAAAATGAATGATGTAGTGGCTTGTGTGCGGATCACAAACCCTCCGCCAGCTATTCCATAATCCTGAGCTTCAGCCTCCGCGGTAAAGCGGTGTCACGATTGATTCATTTGTCCTGCTCTCAGCACAGTCTACTATTCATAGCACAGGAGTGGGAGGAGCGGGGACAGCGTGAGGCTAATTTAATGTCAAGGTTTCATAGCCCATACATTTCACAGTCATAATAAAAAAAAAAAAACAGGAATGCAGCGCCTTATGCAAAATGGGAAAAGTCACCACATACTCACATACTGCACTGTGAATAAAACTACAGCTCACCTGATGGTTAATTCCACCGGGAAAGGATTTTGTTTTAAAACAATTGCCTGATTTCATTGTAGGGAATGCTGTGTGAGTGTTTCCCACAGAGCGAGGGTGGCATCTGCCTAGCTGGAGGGCTGGCAGCACACCGAATCTGCCTGCAGTGGATTCTGAAACACGGAATTGTGCCTAGTGGGATGTCAAACAGGATGAGACTGAGAGCTGCTTGCCGTGATGGAGGTAGGTACCAAGGGCAATGGGAGCCCTGGGCAGGAGACCATCAACTGCCTAGGTAGGGGAGAATGATCAGAGTGATCCCTCACAGGGAGGGGCTATTTGAGTTGGGTCTTGAGGGATAAATAGGAGTTTGTCAGGTGGAGAAAGGGGGAAGGTACACAGAGCAGAGAAGGACAGCACCGCCAAAGGTCTGTGACCTGGGAACTCATGGCCACTCCTAAAATATTCCATGGCTGCTTGTGGCAGGAGCTCAGGGAGAGAAGGCTGTGGAGTGAGGCAGATAAGGTTGGAAATGTGGGCTGAAAGCGCCTCATAAAGGGCCGCAGTAGGCTTCTGGGCAGCGTGGTACAGTGGAAAGGATTTCTGGCAGTGTGAGTAGAAACGTCCTGGGGTTTGGCGTGAACTGACTCTGAGCTCCATTACCTGTTGTCTCTATGACTAAGGACAAGTTAGTCTACCTCCCTGAGTATCAGCATCCATGTTTATAAGATGAGAAAATAACGCCCACCTCAGAGGGCTATTGATAGGATGAAACAAGATGCAGTATAAATTCATGGCAGAGTCACAGCATATTGTAGGCTCTCATCAATATTAATCCCCCTTTTTTGGATAGGTGGCAGGGGGTAGTTGTTTCCCACCACAGAGATTTCATCTGATTTCTCTCTTAGAACAGTAACTCCAATAGATTGTTGTAGAGATAGACTAGAGGCAGAAAGAAGACTCCATTCAGGAGGTTGCTTTGCTGGTCTTGAGCTATTCATGTTGGATTTTAATAGCTTCAGTTTCAGGGCTTTACATTCTCATTACCAGGAACCAGATCCTGGGCTATCGCCTGTGGTTCCACCATTTGGACCCCTCTGAGAAGATTGGATAATGAACTGTCTGAGCTTCTTTAGTTTTTCTAAGGTTGAAGGTATACAGTTTAAACAAGTTCAGATTTATTTGGCCACGTGCAAATTGTCTCACTCCTGCTCTCCATTTCATTCATTCAATTCACTTGTTCATTCACCAATTTATTTGTTTGCTCATTCATTCATCAGGCAAGCACTTATTGCATGTCAGCCAATACCTGGGTTGTGAATGTTTGGAGACACAATTGCCCACTCTCCGATCTGGTTTCATAGATCAGAATTTGAAAAAACAGTAATGGCATCCCCTCCCAGGGCCCACACATCACTGAGGCTACCCTTGGGTCAGGTGGACTCATTCCTGGCCTTTTTGGAAGATAATTAGCTGGACAGAGAACATGGCCCAGTGAAAACAGCCCTAGCTGGAAAATTACTGCTCTGTGCCACACTCTTTCAAACTCCCAATTTTCTAAAATCTCAGCAAGAAATTGTAAATCTGAGATGAGATATCCTGAACTCTTTCTGAGAAAGAGATTAGAAAAAGATAGATGAAAACAAATAGCTGGTGGGCAACACAGGCTTCTTACTCCTAACTAGACTTGAGTGAATATACCCAGAGAATAAAGTGGATTTCTCAATTTGATAAATCAGGGAATCTTATCTCAAGTCATGAAAATTTAGAGAATTACCCAAGAAAAACTATATGGATGTAGTTAAACAATCATGCTATCACCAAATTTAAAGAGTGAAACCTACAATATTAAAGCTTCCACATCTCATTAAGAACTCCTCAAACACTTTCATTTCCTCCCAAACCCAGACCATCGTCTCCTCCTCTTGTGGGCCATTCCACAAGCCTCCTCCCAGGTCTGCAGCTTTGGTGCAGACACCTTGCCATCCCTTCTCCATGGTGTCCTCAGAGTGCTCTCTGAAGACAGAGAGAACCCTGGCCCATCTCTGTTCAGGCGCCTCTCTGACTCCCAGTCTCCCTCCTGGGGTTCAGGCTGCTCCAAGCTGGCCTCCCCTGAACTCCTCCTCTGACTGCTCTGCTTCCTCCTTCCCATCTTTATTACACAGCGGGATGAAACTGGGACACAGTGCTGGGACTCTCTAGCTGAGAGTTATTTTCTTTTCCATCCCCATTTCCTTAAAGTCCAGCCCAGTTACCAGTTCTTCCTAGCACCTTTCTCTGCCTCTCCCGCCAGAGGGAGTGCCCTCACCTGCAGGGTCACCTCTGTACTCTAACGCCTCTCGCGTGGCATTTTCAATGTTGTGTTCTACTTTACTGGATACTGTGTCTTTCTTACCTGCAGCGACCTTCACACATAAGGACGCGGACTCTGCCTTCTAGTTCCTTGTTTCTCCACTGCCAGGCACAGTGCCCAGCACATGATAGACAACTCCATATGTGACGTGTGTTTTTTTTTTTTTTTTGAGTTGAATTAAATGATGAAACAGGTGTTCTAAAATAGAAGACAGGAAATAAGACCGACCAAATCTGACTCCTCAGCAAACAGTCAATACCCCTTTATTATGGGGGCTTCTCTGTACAAGGGGGTAGGAACTGGGCCCTGATAACCACCCAGTCTTTGCCCTTGTCGCCTATTGCTTTAGCCTGTGGGCTTTGGAGCCAAACAGGCTGTAATGCCAGGCCTGAGACTTTCTGCGTGATTGGAGGCAAGCGACTTAATTTTCCATACCTTGGGGTTTTATCTGTAAAACTAGGGCAGCGATGATCCCTAAATATAAAGGTTTGTCATGAGAATGAATGAAAAAGTCCTTGTGGAGCACTTGGCCTAGTGGCTGGCATGATGAGCATGTGACAAAGTTCAGCTATTATTACAGAGCTCACTATCAAGCAAACTTGGTCACGGGACAATCAAGAGCATCATTATTGAAATAATACTATGTTCTTGGTGGAATGTGCACAGACATCCACAGGAAGACTTTAGATTTGTTGTGTAAAATTTTGATGAGATGCTCAAGGATGTGGCTTTGATACCAGAGGCATGATTGGGCAATAGGTGTGGTGGTGGAAATGTTCTAGGATTAGCTAGCTCTCAAGTCTTTGTAGGATATTCAAGGTTATGGCTAGATCCGCATTACTGGAAACACAAAAAGGGATGGGTCTGTGGGAAACAGAGGAGGTCAGACTATCAGTATCCGGGTGGAGGGCTTTGGCAAGGAAAGTGAGTTTTCAAAGCTGAACTTCTGATCTACTTTTCTGTATAGTGTGTGATACAGCCCTCTCTTTGACCTTCCTAAGAGGTCCTCAGTGGAGTTCCCTTCACTCTCATTGCTGTTGGAACTTATGTGCAGAGTCCATCACGTGAAATGCCACGCTGGATGAAGCACAAGCTGGAATCAAGATTGCCCTGAGTAATATCAATAACCTCAGATATGCAGAAGATATCACCCTAATGGCAGAAAGCAAAGAGGAACTAAAGAGCCTCTTGATGAAGATGAAAGGGGAGAGTGGAAAAGTTGGCTTAAAACTCAGCATTCAAAAAATGAAGATCATGGCACCCGGTCCCATCACTGCATGACAAATAGATAGGGAAACAATGGAAGCAGTGATAAATTTTATTTTCTTGGATTCCAAAATCACTGTGGATGGTGACAACAGCCATGAAATTAAAAGATGCTTACTCCTTGGAAGAAAAGCTATGACAAACCTAGATAGGTATTAAAAAGCAGAGACATTACTTTGCTGACAAAGGTCCATGTAGCCAAAGCTATGATTTTTCCAGTCAGGTATGGACATGAGACCTGGCGAATAAAAAAGCTGAGCACTGAAGAATTGATGCCTTCAAACTGTGGTGCTGAAGAAGACTCCTGAGAGTCCCTTGGACTGCACGGAGATCAAACCAGTCAATCCTAAAGGAAATTAACCCTGGATATTCATTAGAAGGACTGATGCTAAAGCTAAAGCTCCAATACTTTGGCCACCAGATGTGAAGAGCTGACTCATTTGAAAAGACCCTGATGCTGAGAAAGATTGAGGGCAAGAAAAGAATGGGATGACAGAGAACGAGACGGTTGGATGGCATCACCGACTCAATGGACGTGAGTTTGCATAAACTCAGGGAAATAGGGAAGGACAGGTAAGCCTGGTGTGCTGCAGTCCATGGGGTCACAAAGAGTAGGACATGACTGAGCGACAACAAGGGGGAGGAATGTGAAATCTGGGCTCCAGGTGGTTGGTGAGAGTAGTGATGTCCCCAGGAGGCTAGCCACATCTGGGCTACAGATAATGTCAACCCCACATGAGAGGTTCAATGAGAAAGGCACATTGGGTTCACAGAGGCCAGAGAGGCAAAGGCAGCCTTGGTTGCAGCTGCAGAGGATGAAGATCTTGCCATTGCTAAATGTAGAGTGAAACAGTACAATAGGGTCAAGTTCGAGTATCTTGAGAATGTCCTTCAGGAGTGCTGGCAGTAGAGAAACTAACATGAATCACTGGGCATCTCTGGGAACATCCCTCACGTTGTATCTGATCAGGCCGTTTCCAGCTGGGGCAGGTAAGGAACATGGCACCCGCCCAAAGACTTGATGTGATGGCTCTGTGTGCCTGAAACGCCAGATGGGACCAAAAGACACAGCACTGGAAAACCTCCAGAAGCCTCCGTGATAGTGTAGACTAGTTAATGGGTCAAGCACTTGGATGCCCTAACTCAAATTTAAGTTCAGACCCAACTATTCCTAGACATGGTTTAGTTTTTTCACTTCCAGATATCTAACTTTAGGTACTTACTACCTGCCAGATGCTGTGCTAAGTGCTTTACTTGCATCCTTTCTTTTCATCCTCCCTGAAACTTAAGTTTGGTAAAATTATTAGCTCTCTGCTACAGATTAGAGCTTCCCTGATGGCTCAGCAGTAAAGAATCTGCCTGCAATGCAGGAGATGTGGGTTTGATCCCTAGGTCAGGAAGACCCTGTGGAGGAGGAAATGACAACCCACTCCAGTATTCTTGCCTGGAAAATTCCATGGACAGAAGAGCTTGGAGGGCTACAGTCCATAGCATCATAAAGAGTTGGACGTGACTGAGCACGCATGCATGCAGTAGTACTCAGAAAATTGAGGTTGAGAAAGCCCAATTGACCCATACAGGGTCACACAGCTTGAAAGTAGTAGAGCTAAAGTCTGCACTCTACCAGGTCTCTTGGAATCCAGAGCCAGAAAACTTAATAACTATGATAACTGGTTTGGGAGGGATCAGAAATTATCCAGTTCAATCGACTGTAAACCTAGAGGGAGAAACTCATAGTTGGAAAGTACATAGGACCAGGAGATCATTTTTGTTCTGTTGGAGGCACTTCTGTGTGACACTGGGCAAGTCACAGAACATTCCTCAGCTCCAGTTTTCTTCTCCAAAAGTAAGGAAGAGAAGAATCCACGTTCTGTTTACCTCGTAGGC
The DNA here is from genome assembly GCF_019923935.1 of Bubalus bubalis. Classification (NCBI taxonomy): domain Eukaryota; kingdom Metazoa; phylum Chordata; class Mammalia; order Artiodactyla; family Bovidae; genus Bubalus; species Bubalus bubalis. The sequence goes on along the minus strand of NC_059172.1, from coordinate 46,008,410 downwards.
TTAAGGCCTTGCCTGGAAAATCCCATGGATGGAGGAGCCTGGTGGGCTACAGTCCATGGGGTCGCTAAGAGTCAGACACGACTGAGCGACTTCACTTTCACTTTTCACTTTCATGCATTGGAGAAAGAAATGGCAACCCACTCCAGTGTTCTTGCCTGGAGAATCCCAGGGATGGCGGAGCCTGGTGGGCTGCCGTCTATGGGGTCGCACAGAGTCGGACACAACTGAAGCGACTTAGCAGCAGCAGCAGCATACGGAGTGGAACAGGATGAAAGTTACCACTTTGTCTTAAACAGACAGCAAGCATATTCTAGTCATCTTTGGTGGAGTAGCTACTTTCTGGTACATCTAGCCAAATGTGATTAACAAGGAAAAATTTAATATAGAACCACTCCCTTTTCTGACTCACTAAGAAAATGAGATAATCTTGAATATTGCATTAAAATAAATAATTTAAAAGTTGGGTTTAATTTTTGGCTGTTATACACTAAGTCTTTTCATATGCATTTAATCTCCAGTAAAACAAAATGAGGCTCCCAGATGGTGAAGTGATTGTCTTCAACCACATAGCTAATAAGTAGTGAGGATTTGAACCCAGTACTACCTGGTTTTACCTCTAGGAGCTTTTGCATTTAGCAAGGACTTAGACCAGATTCATTCAATTTGCTTATAGAAGTGAACAAGTCTGTCTTCATAGAGCCCCACTGTTTCAAATGAAGTCACTGTAACATGCCTGGGAAGGCACCTAATTTCTCCAGGCGCCCAAATGGAAGAGTTTCTGTTTTATCCTCTGCATGTCAAGGTCTAAATGTTTGGCAAAATCCAGCCTCTGCTAAATAAATTAACCAGCTCTAAATCATAGAGGATCCAACAGAAACAGAAGACACAGGTATCATTTGCTGAGGGATAACTTTCATCCAAGAGATGGAGAGGGACAGGGAGGCTTGGCCAGCTGCAGTCCATGGGATCATAGAGTCAGACATGACTTGGCAATTGAACAACAAAAACAGCTTTCATAGCTTTGAGGTCAAGGAAGAATTACATTTAAAAAGATGATAAACTATATTGAGTGTGAAGCATTCAAAACAAAACAATGACATGAAATGAGCATGTAAACAACAAACTGAGAAAATAATTCAACCAAAAATGGCTGAACCTTCAACTGCATGATACATGCACGTTGTTGTTGCTGCTTGGTCCTTAAGTCATGTCTGACTCATTTGTGATCCTGGGACTATAGCCCACCAGGCTCCTCTGTCCATGGGGTTTTCCAGGCAAGAATAGTTGAGTAGGTTGCCATTTCCTTCTCCAGGGGATCTTCCCAATCCAGGGATTGAACCCATGTCTCCTGCACTGGGGAGTCTCACTGAGCCACCAGGAAAGCCTCATACATGCATATGAAGGAGCAATTCAAATTTGAAAAGAAAAATAAAACCCAAGGTCTCAATAGGTCAGTGACCTAAAGACATGAAGAAAAAGTTTACAGAGAACAAAATACAAATGTTAAACACTTATCCTGAGAAACAATTTTTCCTGAATAATAATCAAAGAATTACAGATTAAATAATTTTGATCATCATAATAACATATATTTTATAATTCTTAACATTTACTAAGTGCTTAATATATATAAATTTTCTTAATCTCAAAAATCTTCTTAGGAGATAGTGCTATTTCCATTTCATAGATGCAGAAACTGAGGCCAAGTGATGTTCAGTAACTTGCTCCAATCAGATAACTAGTTAGGGTATAACTGAGGTTTAAACCCAGACACTTTGGTTCTTACATCCAGGTTACACTTAGGAAATTAACAAAAATAAAAATACTTAAAAGTATTTTTACTTTTTAAAATATTCAGTGCCAGTAAAGTTCTTGAGAGAATCAGGGCTGGTCTCTTTATAAACTGGTACAACTCTTTTGAAAAGCAACATAGCAATAGGTAGCAGTAGCGATAAAAACACATGTTTTATCATGGAAACAACCTAAATGTCCATCAACAGTTGAATGGATAAAGAAGATGTGGTACATCTATACAATGGAATACTCCTCAGCCATGAAAAAGAATGGAATGCTGTCATTGGCCACATCATGGACACAGCCAGATTATCACACTAAGTGAAGTCAGAAAGAAAGACACATGTTATATGATATCACGTACATATAGAATTAAAATATGGCACAGATAAATCTACCTACAAAACAGAAACAGTCTTACAGACATAGAGAACAGATTTGTGGTTGCCAAGGGTTGGGGGAGGGAGAAGGATGGACTGGGAATTTGGGGTTGGCAGGTGTAAGCTGATCAGATGTAAATGGACCGTGATACCAAATAGTGAGGAGAATGGTTTAGAAAATTAATGCATATTAGCCTCTGGAGTTATATAAAGTCATTACCAATAGTAATAACTAAAATTCATAAAAATATACTAAATGTTTATTCTTTCTTAAATAAAAAATTTAATAATCTAATACAGTTATGTAAAGTTTAAAAATAAAATAAAATTAAAAAAATATATATAAACTATTAGTTTAGTAGATATTTAAAATGTGTCTATTGCAAACCATGGATGAACAAGAATGTGCAAACATTCAAATAGTTGCATTAGCAAACTGGGATTTAAAATTGATTTCTTTGTCAAAAAATTTTTTTTCATTTAGACATTCAACATTTATTTCTATTAATAGAATTTTCTAAAAAGAAAAAGGACAAAGAAGGAATATTTCGTATAATACACAAGTATTTGGAGATTCAATTTTCCATGTTTTAAAAGCTGTATACCCTAATAAATTTGCCATACTACTTATCATATGGGTTTACCCACACTTTGGTATTCTCCTCATAGAGAATTTTGAATTTGAGATAACTTGATCTTTTTTGTTTGCTTTTGTTAATGTTGTTAAAGAGTTGACTTACTTAAAAAATCATTCATTCATATATTGAATAATATATTTTTTGGACAATGTGATGTTAGGACTGTGGGTCATATGTTGTAATATATTTAATATACATTTAACAAACTGTATTTCTTTTCTTTGGCCTATGAGCTATACTGAAAGCTGACCCAAAGATGCCCAGTTTTCCTGTGGATTTATAGAATTAGAAACTAATGAATAAAATTCTATTTCAGAAAAAAATGTAGTATATTTGCTTTCAGTTTTCATTAATATATCTAGTTCAGAAATAAAAAGATAAATGGATGAGTCTGAAAAAGAAGAATGGCTGAAATCATAAAAGTGATTCTAGAATGGAAACCATATTCCATCCATAATTCAAATTGATTCTAGAAATGGATGGCTTAGGTAAAATTAATGACTGGATCCTGAACTTGGAGAAGCAGCCACTTCAGAGGAAAGGTCATGAGTGTGGGGTCAGAGAAAACAGTTCTTTACCTTCTACTACTTTGGGGAATTGCATCTTTGTGTCCATATCTGTAGAACTGAAAGGCATAATCTCAAACTCATAGGTAAAGAGGATTAAGTAAGAGCACCCACTTCGTCATTCATTGCACCCTCTTATTTTACAGATGAGGAATGTTAAGTCCAGCATGGTGAAAATGGACTTGGAACCCACATGTCTTGCTTGAGTCACTATTCTTCAAGCACAAAAGCTGGGAACCCAGGTTCTGGAGTTGGAGGGCTGTTACAGTTTTGGTTCTGCCAGCCTCTGACACCATGACCTTGAGCAAATGGCATACATTCTCTGTCTCATTTTCCATACCTGTAGAGTGGGGACGGTAACTGTCTAATTCAAGATCAAGTATGGTAATTAAAAAGTCAAACTAAGGGTGGTATCTGGCACATTGCAAGCTCTCAGTAATTGTTCTCTATTATAAGCAGTGGTCCCCAAACCAATTCTTATGATTGTCTTTATTTGACACTCAGTAAATTTTTACACTTGGACCATCACTAAAGGGAGGATTAGAAAATTATATCTCAGACATTTTGGAGCAGGGAATTTCTGCAGTGGGGGAGGGCTTAAAAGGAAGAGAAAGAGGAGATGGGGGTTCCGGAAAAAGCTGGGCATGGAGGTGCGGTTCTGATGGAGGAGACTGGCAAAAAGTGAGCACGAAGGCAGTGCAACACCCTGGTAACAGCGTCATTTGTTGAGCAATTCTTGTATGCTAGGCTCTGTGCCTCATCATTATTAGATTCTGCCTCTGAAAAATGGGAGTAATAATTATACTTCTTTTATAAGAGTTGTTGTGAGTACTTTGTGTGATGCTATGTGTCAAAGTACTGCCAGTTCTAGATTTGGGAGACAAGGGCCTAAAGAACTCTGGATGGAGGTTTGTAACATTGTACAGGAGGCAGTTTCCAAAACCATCCCAAAGAAAAAGAAATGCATGAAGGCAAAGTGGTTGTCTGAGATGGCTTTGCAAATAGCTGAGGAAAGAAGGGAAGCAAAAACAAGGGAGAAAGGGAAATATATACCCAACTGAATGCAGAGTTCCAGAGAATAGCAAGGAGAGATAAGAAGGCCTTCTTAAATGAACAGTGCAAAGAAACATAGGAAAATAATAGAATGGAAAAAACTAGAGATCTCTTCAAGAAAATTAGAGATATCAAGGAAACATTTCATGCAAGGATAGGCATGATAAAGGAAAGAAATGGTAAGGACCTAACAGACGCAGAAGAGATTAAGAAGAGGTGGAAAGAATGCACAGAAGAACTATACAAGAAAACTCTCAACTACACAGATACTAAGCTATTTAAAATCCTAAAAGATGATGCTGTTAAAGTGCTGCACACAACATGTCAGCAAATTTGGAAAACTCAGCAGTGGCCACAGGACTGGAAAAGGTTAGTTTTCATTTCAATCCTAAAGAAGGGCAATGCCAAAGAATTTTCAAACTACTGCACAATTGCACTCATTTCACATGCTAGCAAGGTTATGCTCTTTCAAGCTTTAGCAGTACATAAACTGAGAACTTCCAGATGTACAAGGTAGGTTTCAAAAAGGCAGAGGAGCTAGAGATCAAGTTGCCAACCTCCATTGGATCATAGAGAAAGCAAGGGAGTTCCAGAGAAATATCTACTTCTGCTTCACTTTCTACGCTAAAACCTTTGATTGTGTGGATCACAACAAACTGGATAATTCTTAAAGAGCTAGGAGTGCCAGAACACCTTACCTGTCTTCTGAGAAACTTGTATGCAGGTCAAGAAGCAACAGTTAGAATCTTACATAGAACAACAAACTGGTTCAAAATTGGGAAAATAGTACAACAAGGCTATATATTGTCACCCTACTTATTTAACGTCTGGAGAAGGAAATGGCAACCCACTCCAGTATTCCTGCCTGGAGTATCCCATAGACAGAGGAGTCTGGCAAGCTACAGTCCATGGGGTTGCATAGAGTTGGACACAACTGAGCAACTAATACACACACACTTATTTAACTACTATGCAGAGTACATCATGCAAAATACTGGGCTGGATGAATCACAAGCTGAAATCAAGATTGCTAGGAAAAATATCAGCAATCTCAGACAAGCAGATGATACCACTCTAATGGCAGAAAGTGAAGAAGAACTAAAAAGCCTCTTGATGAGGGTGAAAAAGGACAGTGAAAAAGCTGGCTTAAAACTGAACATTCAAAAAACTAAGATCATGGCATTTGGTCCCATCACTTCATGGCAGATAGAAGGGAAAAAGTGGAAACAGTGGCAGATTTTATTTTCTTGGGCTCCAAAATCACTGTGGATGGTGACTGCAACCATGCAATTAAAAGAGGCTCGCTCCTTGGAAGAAAAGATATAACAAACCTGTCTAGCAGAGACATCAGTTTGCCAACAAAGGTCTGTATAGTCAAAGAATGCTTTCTCCAGAAGTCATGTATGGATGTGAGGTCCAACTGAGGCTGAGCACCAAAGAACTGATGGTTTTGGTGCTGGAGAAGACTATTGAGAGCCCCTTGGACTGTGAGATCAAACTGGTCAACCCTAAAGGAAATCAACCCGGAATATTCATTGGAAGGATTGTTGATGAAACTGAAGCTCCAATACTTTGGCCACCTGATGTGAAGAGCCAACTCATTGGAAAAGAATCTGATGTTGGAAAAGATTGAAAGCAAAAGGAGAAAGAGGTGGTAGAGGATAAGATGGTTAGATAACATCACTGACACAATGGACATGAGTCTGAGCAAACTCTGGGAGACACTGGAGGACAGAGGAGTCTGGTGTGCTACAGTCCATGAGGTTGCGAAGAGTCAGACTTGTCTTAGTAACTGAACAACAACAGCAACAACCTGTGTCAAATATTTGAACAGTGAGTGCCTGACATACAATATAAAGTCAGTTGTTACTATTATTATTATTAAATCCCTCATGTTTCAGATGAGGAATGCTTAGTAACACAAAGCATGGAGCTACTAGGTGGCAGAAACCACTTGTTTTCTGACTGTGAGGCTCTAAACTATATAGAGTACCCAAGGCAAGTAGAGTCTTCCATCCTCCTCCTTGCACTCAGCCCTGCCTCTCCACCTTCCAATGATGCCAAGATGGGCTCTGCCATCACTTGGACCTGGAAGGGAGTCTTGGCTGTGTAATCTAGGCAATTCACTTCCCCCACAACTCCTTTTGCTCATCTTTGAAGTGGAGGATGGTATATTTCATAGGAATTTCATGGGAATTCAATAAAATGTTCTGAGTACAGTTGTTTAGCCCAATTGGCAGATGAAAAGTACTGAGTGGGTATTACATTGTTATTATAAAGTGGGCTCTTGGGTTCTTCTCGGCTAAAGTTCCCAGCCGCTGACATTTCCATACTTAACCTTTATACTGGAACAGTCTGTGACAAAAGGAAACTCTCAGAAACCTAGGCTTTGACAGCTCTCTCGCTGTCTTTGTAATATGCCATTTTTTAATTCAACACCGTGGGAAGCAATGTGGCTATCTCTTCCAGCTTCTAAATTCATTGATGGTATCAGTCGGTGATGAAATGTCAGAGCGCTTGGATCCAACTGTCCCACTGCTGGTCTTCTGGCTTTCCTTGGGTGAATGGTAACATTTTCAAATGGATAAAAATCTCCAGGCAACGTCGCTCTCCTCCTCCAGAGCAGATTTATTACGGAGTGGTTGGCATTTCCACATGCTCTGCATTTGTCAGTGTCAGATTCGTATGCGTTCTTAGGTCTCTATACATATACAGGCATAATTTAAATGGCAGGCGAACAAAGGCTATTTTTCTAGCTTGGAGATATTCCAAAAGATCTTTGCATTTCATCTATTTTTAAATGTTTGTGCAATTTAAAAGTATGGTAATATCAAATGGTAGAGGGGAATACTGAATATTCAGCTTCCAGCAACTGATCACATGCCACGTGCCAGGCACTTTTTATGCAATATTGTATTTAACTGTGGGATGCATATGCATTATTTTTGGTCTATATAAGGGGAAACTGAGGCTCAATGAGACGAGCTACTTGTTAAAGTCACACATACACACACATGAAAATCATACTAGTTGAGGGTGATGAGTGTGGGACAAACCACTTTATTTTATATTTTCTCTTTCTGCCATTTTATCACAGCTTCTTCAGCAGAATAAACTATTTACAGAGCACCTTACCAGATGCCAAGCACCCTGCAAGTATCTGGTGACGCAGCAGTGGAAAAAAACAAGCAGCAATTCCTGCCTTCAAGGAACTTACACTCTAGTGGACAAATAATACATTCTGGGACGTGGTGAAAAGTTCACCTTCTCTGGATAGGATGAGATGGAAGAACAGGCAGCATACGAGGATGGCTGAGAGCGTGGTTTCTGTTCATTCCCAGATCGCACCAGAATGAGACATGCTCAGGGTAGGCCTTTGACAAAAGTTTGAAAAGAGTGATGGTGTTAAGCTGTGACAGTTCCAGCCAACTCTCTATTCTCTCCCCTGCCACGTTTAGATTGCTCAGGGTTCAGATGGTAAAGAATCTGCCTGCAATGCAGGACACCTGGGTTTGATTCCTGCGTTGGGAAGATCTGGAGAAGGGTGGCAACCCACTCCAGTATTCTTGCCTGGGAAATCCCAAGGACAGAGGAGAGTGGTGGGCTACTGTCCATGGGGTCACAAAGAGTCGGACACTACTGAGCGACTAACACACACTATTGTTCCTCTAGGGCAAGTAGAGATAAAGTGGGCTATTGGCATCCCTGGTGGCTCAGACAATAAAGAATCTGCCTGCAATGCAGGAAACCTGGGTTCCATCCCTGGGTCAGGAAGATCCCCTGGAGAAGGGAATGGCTACCCACTCCAGTATTCTTGCCTGGAGAATCCCATGGACAGAGGAGCCTGGCGGGCTGCAGTCCATGGAGTTGCAAAAAGTCAGACATGACTAAGTGACTAAGCATGCACCTACACACACACACACATACACATACACACTGAGCAGCAAGCCATGGGGCGAGGCATTGTCAGGGTAGTGACGTTGGAGGAGTGGGAGTTTCAGGATACATCGAGGAGGTGCTCAGTAAACAACAGAGGCACACTGTGGCTACAAGCACTCCTTTCCTCAAAATTCTGCAGTGGAGTAAATGGGGAAAGAACAACTTATCTTCCTGTTATTTTCAAAAGTAGGACTACTAACTATCATTGATGCAGCCATGTCTCTGTGTCAGGCAGTGTGTTACATACTGTGTGTGCACTGTCTCATTTAATTCCAAAAGAAAAAAAAATGAAATCGAGACTCAGAGAAGTTAGTGAATGGAGAAATTGAGATTCAACCCTGAATCTCTGCCACCTTACACTGAGCTGCCTTAGTCCCCCAGAAAGCTTTAAGGAGAATTAGAATCAATTCATGATTTGCTCTGTCTTCTTATTCTTGCATCTCAAAGTGTGGTCTGTGGACCAGCAGCATTGAGATCTTGTCAGAAATGCAGGGTCTCAGGCCCCAACCCAGACCTGCTGCTGCTGCTAAGTCGCTTCAGTTGTGTCCGACTCTGTGCAACCCCATAGACAGCAGCTCACGAGGCTCCCCTGTCCTTGGGATTCTCCAGGCAAGAACAGTGGAGTGGGTTGCCAGTTCCTTCTCCAATGCATGAAAGTGAAAAGTGAAAGTGAAGTCGCTCAGTCGTGTCCGACTCTTAGCGACCCCATGGACTGCAGCCTACCAGGCTCCTCCGTCCATGGGATTTTCCAGGCAAGAGTATTGGAGTGGGGTGCCATTGCCTTCTCCGCAAACCAGACCTATGAATTGGAATTTGCTTTCTGCTGAGACTCCTGGGCAGACTGCGGTTTCAGATGCACTGCTCTGTATCTCTGCCCAAAGATATGACATAAACACTCCAGAAGATGGTGGGCACATATTTCTCTCTGCCTCCAAAAATGATCATTTCTAGAATTGAATTGATGGCTATTGTTAAATTTAATCAAGAAGTGGACGTTTTAAAAACTTATCTGGGCATCTGTTAAGTAAAATGGAAATGGAGGAACCACTGAGTGATCTAAGAAGTCAGCTGAAATATAGAGGGAAATTTTCTGTTTAAAGGATGTTTTTCTAGGCTTTCTAGGAAAGGGGTGCTCATCGTTAATGACTTTCTTTACGAGAATTAAGATCATATAGTGGGAATTTCAGATCATATGACAGCAGTTTGGAGAATGAATAGGGTGTGGGGTGCAGCCCATTAACCTGGATATAGGATAAAATGTGGTAGGTTTGAGCTTTTATCTCAAATTTGTCCACAAATTCACTTTATAGTCTTGGGCAAGTCATCAAAAGCTCTCTACCTGGTGGTCTTGGCCTGGGAACTTCAGCACAACGTGGGAGTGTTTTTATGCTATTATAAGGATAAAAAGGGAAACCAGTTTTAAAGGCAGGAACATTAAGTAGGTTAGTATTCTGGAACCTCAAAAATTCATACGAGCAGTCTAAATTGTTAGTCCCTTTCATCAAGCAATAACCCAATCAATCAAGCCATTAAAAAGAATTTATTGGAAAGTTGCCGTGTGCTTGGAGTACAAAAGGAGGAATACTCCTGGGGGCAGACAGCAGTAATTATGAATCACTTTCAGTCTGCTCATGGCTCCAAAAGCACTAAGCAGAGCGATGAGCGTAAAGATGCTGTGACGACAGGACCTGGGCACAGGGGATTAGGTGGGTGGCTGGGAGAGGACTGCGTTTCTTTTCCTGTTGGCTCCCGGCCTCACCCTTCTTGCCTAACATCCAGAGCAGAGTATTCCAAGGCCTGTTGAGCATCCGCCCTGGAACTCAGATGGAGGTCAGGCGCCACACTATGAAGGCAGAGAGAGTAAGGGCTTGGAGTCCCTTAGCCCTTCTCTCCCTTCTCCACTCAGTCCCACTGGTCCTAACCAATGACCTGAGTGATTTCTTGTCTCCCTGCCCTCCACATTACATTCATTAGCTTGAGCCCTCTGTCTTTAGGCCTTCCTGATCCAGGACAGATCAGGTCCCTTGCGTCCTCAGCAACATTTAATGACTCTTCATCAGCTTTGCAAGTCCCACTGCCTTAGCCTGGCATTCGGGGTTCTCTGTGACTTGGCCTCACAGTCTTTCTAGTTTTACTCTGTCTGTCTCTTCCCAATCTCCAGCCATGTAGGTATGATCATCATGTCCATATATACCATGTGTATATCCACCTCCACACCTTTGTACTAACTGTTTCATTCTCCTTAGACTGCATCTTCAGATCCACTCCTCAACTCTCAGAATCTTCCTTCCACCTTGCATAGGTTTACACTTGAAGTCATGGAGACTTGGTCTCCATGAAGACCTAGGAATACTTTCCTTATTTTCAACTTACAGCCTTTCTGAGTCTGTCCCACATTATGATTGATCAAAATCTGTTTTTCCTTTGTCAGGCTGTGGGATCCCAGAGCATAGTAGCCTTAACTTTGTGTCCTTGGAGGCTAACCCAGTCCATGCTTTTAATTGAAGAACAATCCAGAGCAAGGGCCACTGCTCTTGGCAGGCTATAGGAATCTACACACTTAGTATAAAGAAGTACTGGAGGGTCTCTTCATACTAAGACGGACACTAGTTGTGTGATAAAGGAAAGATGAATTAACCTCTCTGAGCCTGTATTATCCATGGTAAAATGGAGGTAGTGATGACGTCTGCTTTACAGGGTTATTGCAAGGAGGACTGTAACTGCAGGAACAGGCAGTTCTTGCTGTCTGAACCTTTACAGTTCGGTGACCTTTACACTTTCTCCTCCCCAGGCCCCTTCCCTCCCACCAGACTTCTCCTACACACTCTTCAGGTCCCAACTCTGAGGTCACCTTTTCACCAAGTGCTCCCACCCTCCCCCACATCTGTGGGAAGTGCCCCTGGTGTGTCTTCTCAACAAGACCCTGGCTTTCCCCCGTCACTCGCCCATCTCACTGTGAGGTCATTCCTTATAGATACACCAATAACTAGGGCAAGAACAATAATTTTTGTTGAACTCTTACCGTGTGCCAGGGTCCATACTGGGTGTTTTTCATGGTATCTTATTCAGTCTCCATTATGACCCTATGAAGTAAGGTTTTCCATTTTACAGGGGAAGAAACAGGATAGACTAGATTCAATAAATTGTTCAAGATCACCCAGTTAGTGTCAGGACTGGGATTCAAATCCACCTTGGTCTAACTGGGGGCCCATGTTCTCAATGCCAAGCTCAACGCTCCCTGAACCAAGTTCCTGAATATGCTAAAGCAAACAAATCCCGAAAAGCAAAACCACAAAACAGAGCAATGTTTAAAATCAGTGTTCATTAAATGGATAGGCACTGTAAGAATCTCCACCTTTCCTTCTTTTTTTTGCCCAGGAGGGTTTAGGGGAGATAAGGGAAGAGCCTGCTTCTCCGGTTTGCAGCATGGTTGGGACTGAGCTCATTAGAAACCCACGGAAGTGAATTAAAGAAACATGGCTTGTGCCAGCCTACCTAGCCACATTTTAGGTTCCTGGGGCATATGGGCACCAGCTCATTTAAAAAGCATTTTTAACAAAAGCACACAACAGAAATGTTCAACATATGTTAGAGTAGGTAGGGATTCATGGAATCCTAAATCAACTTGCTTTTTATAGCCCTCTGGAAAGGGGCAAATGAGTGCAAGCCCTTTTCTCCTTCAGGGTACGGAAGGAGAGGCCAGGCTGAGGAGCTGGGCTGGAGTGGCCAGTATCAGTGCTGTGGGTTGGAGGGTCCCAAGCCCCCAGCCCCTACCCTCTGACAGGTTCCCAGCCCCCATGTCTCTCCCACCCACCTGCCACATCGTTTGAAATATGCCCTTGCATGCTCATTCTCTCCAAGACAGTGCCAACTCTAAGCAACCATTCCCAGAAAAGGTTTTTAAAAGGATGACATAAGTAATACATGCTAATTAGAAAATAGGTTTAAAGGGGAAAAATCATCCTTATTCTCACTTTTTAAAGTAAAACATTTTGATGTCTATCCTTCTAGTTATTTTTGTTATTAATTAGATGTATACTGATATAATATGTATACAATGTTACATATATGATATAATATATATACACATAGATATACGTGTGTATATATATATTTGTATTTATTTCCTTTACCAATTGTGATTATATTAAATGTTTTATAATTTGCCCCCCCATTTAATACTACCATTTCAAGTCAATAGTATACATTTACATCATCATTTTTAATAGCTCTGTGGTCTTCAGATGAATGGCTTATCACAATTTATTTAACAATCCAGTGTGGCTGGACATTTAGGTTGTCTAACCAGCTGCTGTTGTCATTAACACCTCCAGGAACATCCTCGTTTACTCCACTCTGAGCACCTGTCTTATTACTTCTTGAAACAAATTCCCCAGGTACCCTATCTTAAAAACGAATGACAAATTACCACTGGGTGTTGTAATCACTATTTAATAGGTTGCTGTGAACTTGTTCAGAGGCTCCTTTTTTAAAAAAAAAAAGTAACAGTTATGAGCTCTGACCAAAAAAAAAGGAGGCTTGGTTGGGTGTTTGGGAGAAGAGGGGACAGAAGGAAGAATACCTTAGGGGTGTAAAAACATCACTAGAGGAAGGTAGGACTTGGTGCCATTCCACTAACTCAGAGTTGTAGGATCAGACTGAGGATATTGGATCAAATAAAAGAAAAACAACAACACCTCTTCCTCAAAACACACACACACACAACAGACAGCAGAGATGTGAAGCCTTCACCCTTTTCCTCCCTAAATTGCAGTTTTGCCACTTTTGGACCTTTGGCCTGAAATCTTAGCGTGACCATCATTGTTGACCTTTTGGAAAATATCTTAGCAGTTAAAGAGCCACAAAAATATTTCCACTATTTGATTCAGTAATAGTACTTCTGGAAATACATCCTAAGGAACTAACTTCAAGGAAAGATAAAGCTATGTGCATAAAGATGTTCCTTACAGGGACTTCCCTGGTGGTCCAGTGGCTAAGACTCCATGCTCGCAACGCAGGGAGCCTGGGTTCAATCCCTGGTTGGGGAACTAGAAACCGCATGCTGCAACTAACACCCAGTGCAGTCGAATAAATAAAAAATATTTTGAAAAGATAAAAAAGACATTCTTTACAGACTTACTAAAAGTAAAAAACTTTTACTCAATGAAAATAGTCACAGTTAAGTAGATTATGATACAGCTACCTGCCAGAGTAGCATATAGCCATCTGATACTCACTAGCTATGTGACCTTGGGCAAATTATTTAACCTTTCTTTTCTGTTAAATGGAAAAGACCCTGATGCTGGGAAAGATTGAGGGCAGGAGGAGAAGGGGGCAACAGAGGATGAGATGGTTGGATAGCATCACTGATTCTAATGAACTTGAGTTTGAACTAACTCCGGGAGATAATGAAGGTCAGGGAAGTCTTGTGTACTGCAGTCCATGGGGTTGCAAAGAGTTGGACACGACTTGGTGACTGAACAACAACAGCAATCTATTAAATGGGGGTAATAATATTTGTTATTGTAGGCTTGTTGTCAGAATTGAGATAATATTTGAAGAGTACCCAGCATGATGTCTGATACATTATAAGATCTGAATAAATAGCAGGTGTGTATGGCACCCCACTCCAGTACTCTTGCCTGGAAAATCCCATGGACGGAGGAGCCTGGTGGGCTGCAGTCCATGGGGTCGTGAAGAGTCGGGCACAACTGAGCGACTTCACTTTCACTTTTCACTTTCATGCATTGGAGAAGAAATGGCGACCCACTCCAGTATTCTTGCCTGGAGAATCCCAGAGACAGAGGAGCCTAGTGGGCTGCCATCTATGGGGTCGCACAGAGTCGGACACGACTGAAGCGACTTAGCAGCAGCAGCAGCAGCAGCATACAAAGTATATGTTGCATTTATGGAAATTAGTGTGAGCTAATAAAAAATTGCCTCCAAAAGCATATACCTACCTGTTAGTCTTGGAGAATTCCTGCATCTGGAACTGAATATCTTTTTTGTCTCAGGAAGACTCTGTGGCTTCCCAGTTTCAAGACCACGAGACTCAGTTATGTCAATGCCCAGAGGTGTCAAAACTTAGAGTCTGTCTTCACTTTAAATGAAATTAATGAAAACCTGGGGTAGATACTAAAGTGATAATTACTGAGAGAAATAGAAATATTTGTAGAACAGAGACATCTGTCCCAGACTATGATGCTTTCTCTGCCCAGAGGCAAGGAGCAGAGGAAGTCAAAGCAGAAGGCGAAGCTGCACTGTGGGATGAAATTACAGGGAGCAACAAGCCATAATGAGAGAAGTAACCCAAATGTCCATCGATGGAAAAATAGCTCGACAAAATGTGGTATATACATGAGATAGACTACTACCCAGTGTTAAAAAGGAATAGAATTCTGATGAATGCCCCAACATGGATGAACCTTTTATGCAAAGTGAAGCAAAACAGACACAAAGAACAAATACTGTAGGATTCCAATTATATGAGGTGTCTGGAAGAGGCAAATTCTTAGAGACAGAAAGTAGACTGGAAGTTACCAGGGGCTGGGTGGGGGAGGGGGTGGGAAAGGACTTGCTGTTTTACAGATATGGACTTTCTGTCTGGGATGCTGGTAAACTTCTGGAAACAGACGGTAGAGATGGCGGCACAACACTGTGAGTGTACTTAATGCCACTGAATCGTACACTTACAAGGGGTTAAAACTTAAAGTTCTATACTATGTATATTTTATCATGAAAAAAATCCCCCGGATTTAATGGGAGATCATGTAGCATGGTTTTTAATAGCATGGGTTCTGATGCCAGGCTGTCCAGATTCATGGTCCGGTTCTACCTTTTTACTAGCTATGTGTCATTGAACAAATTACTTACATTTTTCATTATTCATTTGCCAAATGGGGACCATAATAATATCCACCTCCCAGAGTTGTCATGAGGATTAAAGTGAGTAGGTCTATATAAAGTGTGTGCACGCTTAGTTGCTCAGTCACATCCGACTCTTTGCGACCCCATGGACTGTAGCCGCCACTCTCCTCTGTCCATGGGATTCCCCAGGCAAGAATACTGGGAGTGGGTTGCCATTTCCTCCTCCAGGGGATCTTCCCAACCCAGGGATTGAACGTGAGTCTGCTGCATCTCCTGCATTGCAGGTGGATTCTTTACCACTGAACCATCAGGGACGGAGAAGGCAATGGCATCCCACTCCAGTACTCTTGCTTGGAAAATCCCATGGACTGAGGAGCCTGGTAGGCTGCAGACCATGGTCGCTAAGAGTCAGAAAAGACTGGAAGACTTCACTTTCACTTTCCACTTTCATGCATTGGAGAAGGAAATGGCAACCCACTCCAGTGTTCTTGCCTGGAGAATCCCAGGGACGGTGGAGCCTGGTGGGCTGCCGTCTATGGGGTGGCACAGAGTTGGACACGACTGAAGCGACTTAGCAGCAGCAGCAACAGAACCATCAGGGAAGCTCTCTACATAAACACTTAGTGCTGGAACAATCCTGGGCACACAGTGTGTCCTACACAATTGCTAGCCAAAAAAAAGTAACTTTCTTAGTTTTTCGTGTGAGATCAATACAATGAGGATCAGAAATACAAAGTCAGTGGGACTGGAGTACTATCTTTGTGCAGCAGATCTACAGGGAGTCATAAGGTTACTTGATAAACAAGGAACCAGAAGAAAGGAGATAGAGAAATTGTGTATCTAAATAGTTTCCAGCTAAGACAGCCTGATTTTATCATAGGGATTGATCTGCCAGCAACACTGAAAACACTCAAAACCCATTGACTAAAGCTCTGCATTTCCCAAGAGGGTGTGGGGCAGAGTGTCTGGGGCTTGCTTTGGTCACTGTCCTTTGTCAGCACTTCCAAGATTGACTGGCTCCTTTCCAAGCACGTGAACATGACAATTCCTTGGGGTGACCTGCCTCTTTCTGCTCCATTCTAACATGCATTATCTCTACAGTTTAGTTCCTTGAGAGACTTGCATTTCTCTGGAAGGATACATGAGAAAAGAGAAAAAACAGCAGACTGATCTACTGGTAGTTACAGAACTGTGAGTAAAATATTTGGAGCTCTGTTGCTGGAGCTATGTGAAAGTGAAAGGCATTCAGTCGTGTCTGATTCTTTGAGATCCCATGGACTGTACAGTCCACGGAATTCTCCAGGCCAGAATACTGGACTGGGTAGCTGTTCCCTTCTCCAGGGGATCTTCCCAGCCCAGGGATCGAACCCAGGTCTCCGGCATTGCAGGCAGATCTTTACCAACTGAGCTATGAAGGAAACCCGTGTTCTAGTGGCTGTAAAATTTTAAAAACAGATTTAAAATAAATCATTGTTGCCTGGTATTTTCCTATTTGTAAGCGATTTTCAGCTGGATATGTCTGACTGTTCAGAGCACTGCATGTGGCATGAATAATGAGATATGAAGATGAGACTGGAGCAGGCCACTGGGTCCCATGTTCATTCCAGCCTGTAACCCATCTCTGAGTTGTAATGAGGGACTTGCAGTGTCTGAATGTGTGATGAGCCCCATTCACTTGCTTTTACACTCTGATACACAGCTGATGAACTTCTCCCTCTGAGTGGTTCAAAGAAAGTGAAAGTGAAAGTGAAGTCGCTCAGTCGTGTCCGACTCTTTGCGACCCCATGGGCTGTAGCCTACCAGGCTCCTCCCTCCATGGGATTCTCCAGGCAAGAGTACTGGAGTGGGTTGTCATTTCCTTCTCCAGGGGATCTTCCCGACCCAGGGACCAAACTCGGGTCTCCCGCATTCTAAGCATACACTTTAACCCCTCAGCCACCAAGGCTTTTATGGATTGAAGTATCTTCAAAACCAGCAACGCTGTGTATGCGTGTGTCTGCATGGCCACACCCCTCAGATTAAGAGCTGCTGCCGATGCTTTTAGGCTGTGATTCCCAGGTGTGGCTCCACCTGGATGAGTGGGGAGCCTTAAACCTTACCTCGTCCTGAGCAGGGGCTGGATTTCCTAGGCTGGTTTTGGAGTCTGAGGTGGTCTCTACTTCTTGCGCATGGCTGGTGAGGACAGGGCGGCAGCAGCGGAGCTCAGGCTTCCTTAAAGCCAAACTGTCAGCATAGTCTTCACGTCCCTTGAACCTGACTGGGCTGGGGTGCACGGGTCAACCTTGTTTCTGTGTCTCCATGCCCAAGGACTTTTCCCCCAGAACTTCAGCAGGCTGGAAGTGCTGGGGAATTAACACTCTTAGGAGAAGCCCTCAAGCAAGGATTCTTGGTAACTGGGGAATAAATATCCCAGCTTCTTCATCCCTGGGTGTGACCATTACGAGGCATGTGTTTTGTATTTTCCCTGCGGGATTCAACCCCAATAGCTCACTGTGGTAACTGGCTCAATATGCACTTTCAACTTGCCCACGCCCCACTAGAGGTCCCAGAACCTCCCCAATACACTTGAGTTCCTGTCTCGAGTTCTGCTTCTGGGAGAACCCACAGTAAGATATAAGACCTTCAGAAAAAAAGAGCACATGACTTAAAGTAGAAGACCTGGGCTTAGTCCTGACTCTTGTCACATGACTTCAGGTAACTGACTTCAGCCTCTCTGAGTTACAATTCCCATATTTACAAAAACCGGAGCTTAACATATTGGGTCGTTTGTAAAACCCGAGTGAGAATACGTAAGAGAAGGAGCTGAAGAAGACAAAGGTCTTTAGAGATGTCCATCATATTGTTCTATGTGGCTCTGCCCCTTCCCCTATTGTCTGCAGGAAGCCCCCCTAAGTATCCTCTATACTCTTCTCATCCTTATTCACATGAATATCCCATGTATAACTCAGGTGAATCAGGATGGTCATGAAAAACTTCAGCTTTTTAGTATTTTTGTGTCTAATTCTTACTTTATAATTCTCTCCATCCCTATTTTTATTATGAGAAACTTCAAACATAAATAAAAGTTGAAAGAGGACTTCCCTGGTGGTGCGGTGGATAAGAATCTGCCTGCCAATGCAGGGGACATGAGTTTGATCCCTGGTCCAGGAATATTCTACTTGCTGCAGAGCAACTAAGCCCGTGCGCTACAACTACTAAGTCTGTGGCCTGCGACTCCTGAGGCCTGAGTGTCCAGAGCCCATGCTCTGCAACAAGAGAGGCCACCGCAGTGAGAAGCCAGCAATGAAGAGTAGCCCCACTCACCGCAACTAGAGAAAACCCACACAAAAGCAATGAAGACCCAATATAGCCATAAATCAGATCAGATCAGATCAGATCAGTCGCTCAGTCGTGTCTGACTCTTTGCGACTCCATGAATCGCAGCACGCCAGGCCTCCCTGTCCATCACCAACTCCCGGAGTTCACTGAGACTCACGTCCAAATAAATAAATACATAATTTTTTTTTTAAAGTTGAAATAATAACCCAATAAGCCCTTGACTTGGATTCAACAACTGTAAACATTTTGCCATACTTGTATTATCTCTTGGCCTATTTATATCTCTATTTTGCCCATGGACAGAGGAGCCTGGTAGGCTACAGTCCATGGGGTCACAAAGAGTCGGACATGACTGAGCGCCTTCACTTTCACTTTCTTTCTTTCTTTGCTATACTATTTGAAATTATTTTCTAGACACCATGACACTTTGCCCCTAAGAGTTCGGCATGCGAACTCTTAATTGTGGCATGTGAGATCTATTTCCCTGACCAGGAATTGAAACCAGGCCCCCTGCATTGGGAGCATGGAGTCTTAGCCACTGGACCATCAGGGAAGTCTCTACCCCTAAGTCCTTCAATACACATTTCCCAAACAGGCCAATCTCCCCCATGCACAACACCCTTCTCACACTTAAGTAAACTAGCCTTAATTTATAACATCATCTAACATTCTACCTAGACTCAAATTTCCAATAGTGCCTGGAATGTCTTTTATAGCTTATTTATTTTTTAGCCAGGATCCACTGTAGGTTCATTACAGAATGACTTGGCTTAGAAACACCATCCTGGCTCTGATTCTGTGTGTATATGTGTGTGTGCAAACCTGCAGAATATCCTACGTTGCCCTGAACATTCTTTCTCACTGGAGTCAGACTCTCTTCTGGGCTTTGGATGACAATGGGACAAACCTGAGACTTGTCTGGATGTGTGCTCTCATCTGGCCACCTCTGTCAGCGCAGCAGAGGGTTCCAAGCAGGTGGTGCCTGCCAGACCTGCCTGGCCATTCACAGGGCCACAGTAACCACCCCTGTGGCCACTGTCAGTGGTCACCTGCCAGACGTTCACACAGAAGTGCCGCCAGCAACATCAGCTGCCGCTTGAGGAAGAAGGCATTCTGCCCACTGATTTAATGAGAAAGAGATTTTATCCTTTGGGTTGGGGGTGGGGGCGCGCAGTGGGAATCCGAACTATTTGGCAGGTAAAATGCCTATTTAGACAAATCAGTAAAAGCTCTTATTCTACATTGGCTAATGTTCCTCTGTCTCTTCCTGTCTTCAGGGATGTTGAAATAATGGAAACAAAAGATGACGGAGCTCAGAGGGCAAGCATGTGGACCAGAATAATAGCAATAAGTATTTATTAAATGAAAAATCAAAGCATGTATTGCTGCAGGAGGGCTCCTGTGTGCCACGACCTCAGCAACATTCTGAGATCAGTAATAATATTTCCATTTTATAAATTAGAAACTGGGTCTTGCTAATTGGTTCAAAATGACATAGCCAGTAAGTGGCAGAGCTGTGATCTGAACTCTTATTTGCCAGACTGCAACACCCATGCTCTTAAGCAGAGCAGGAAGCCCAGTGCTCAGCCAGTATTTAGTCATCTCCAGCCACGGATGTGGCTGCTGCCTCTTGTTAACACCTGGCACAGTGCATAGCACAATGTAGGTTCATTGTGTTCACTACAATATTTGTTGAATCAATGTCTCACCCAAGATAGCCATACAAAAGGTGAACAGCAGCTAGAGTCTGAGTTCAGTTCAGTTCAGTCGCTCAGTCGTGTCCAACTCTTTGCAACCCCATGGACTGCAGCACGCCAGGCTTCCCTGTCCATCACCAACTCCCAGAACATACTCAAACTCATGTCCATTGAGTCAGTGATGCCATCCAACCATCTCATCCTCTGTCATCCCCTTCTCCTCCTGCCTTCAATCTTTCTCAGCATCAGGGTCTTTTCCAGTTAGTCAATTCTTCTCATCAGGTGGCCAAAGCATTGGAGTTTCAGCTTCAGCATCAGTCCTTCCAATGAATATTCAGGACTGATTTCCTTTAGGATTGACTGGTTGGCTCTCCTTGCAGTCCAAGGGACTCTCAAGAGTCTGAAGACCCCTTTTAATTACAGTGACTCCTAAGCCCCCAGCTAGTTCCTCTTTGTTTTCTGTGTCATCGTCCCTATGTACCCTTCTACTCACCCAAGATAATCTCCCCAGCCCAAAACAGCATCCTCTTCTGTGGCTATTTTCTACAAAAATGAGTGCCTGATACACTGGGTGCTGGTGTCCCTAGGTCCCCTATGGTCTCCCCACCCCCCCAACAAGCCTTTCTTAGAGAAAGGCCTCCTACAGGAATTAGAGAAGAATGTTCTTTGTAGATTCTAGAAACTGTGTTCTTAGTTGTCTATCCTCTCAATAGGCACCCTTAGGCATACACTTGGGAAGAATACAATGGAAGATGCTATCAACTCAGGTCTGGAAAGGCCAGCTTTAGGAAATACATGTCACCCAAGGAACCAACTGGAATCCAAACTCGGCTTCATACTTTAGACTCTCTGAAATCTGCTCAGCCGAAGAATGAAGGATCAATCCAGTTTATGGAATTAATATCTGAGAGACCTAACAGCTTCCAACAAGCTCTCATTCCCCTTGGGATTTCGGAGGCATCCGTGAGTGTCAGCTCCCTCAAGTCTGGAGACTCAGAAGCTGTTTGAGACCCTCCCCAAATACCCACTCCCCATCTTCATTCTACCTCAATTCAGTCTGGGACAGGAGGGACCCCAGGGTGCCTCGTGGGAAGACAGGCTGTTGGGAACACACCTACAGTTGTGTGTTGAGAGGTTCAAGTCTTCAATTTTGGGCTTAGAACTCATCTAGGAATGTGGAGGAGGAACCGGTAGTATGGAGACTACTGGTCTATAACTAGAAACATGAGACGCATGGCTCCTGCATTCACAGGGCTTACAGGCTATGGGGCTATTGAAAGCTATTATTACTCACCTCACTGCACTTGCTGTTATGTGCAGTTTGTTCATTCATTCACTCAGCAAATGTTTAATGAGAAGATCTATAAACCAGGCATTGTTCTAGGAGCTGGAAATAGAGTGCTGAAACTAACAGCTGAAGTCCCTGCTTTTAAGGAATTTACATTCTTGTGTGTGTGGTGTGCAATATGCAAATCAACAAATACATCATTTAATGTTATCTGAAAGTGAAAACAAAGGTTGAGAGAAAGTGGGGTGCTGCTCTAGCTAGGTTGGTCATAATAGACATTTTTGGTCAAGTGATCTTTGAGCAGGGATTTGAATCACGTAGAGGAGGAAGCCAAGCTGATGCCTGGGTGCCTGGGGGAGGAGAGGTGCGGGAGAGGAAAGGGCGTGCAAACGCCCTGCTGCCTTTACCAGGGATGTACGAGGTCCACCTGGGAGTGAATGGGGCTGGAGAGGAGTGAGTGAGAGAGCACATGCTAGAGTCAAGGTCAGAGAAGCAATAGAGGTGAGGACATGTCGGTCCTTCCAGAACAGAAGAAGGACTTGGAAGTTATTCTGTAGGAACGGGGAAGTGTCTGATGCATTTTAAGCAGAGGAATGATATAATCTGCTTTGTTCTTTAAAAGCGTTAGGCTGGCTTCTGTGGTAAAAATACACTGTAGGGACGAAGGTGGAAGCAGTTCTCTGGGCAGGACTGAGAGCTGGACCTGGGCGGTGGTGGTGGCAGGGATGCGGAGAGGATGGATTTGTGATGTATTTTCAGGGAGGAGCCAGGAGGGCTTCCTGACAGATTGAGCACAGCCGAGAGAGGAGCAGTCTTTCAAAGCTGACTGCAAGACACTGCATCTTTGCCATTTGCTTGCATGTCAGTCTCTCCTTCTAGATCAGGGGCTCTAGACCACCCCTCCCCAACCCCACTTTTCTTAAGTTCTGGATGCCTTTGAGAATCTGATTAAGAGTAACAGATTTTTCTCCCTGAAAAATTCACCGGGTGCATATACATAAGCTATGCCTATCATTTCAGAGGGTGGTGGGCCCTCTGAATCGTACCCATGAAGCCTGAGGTCAGTCCTTGCCCAAACCTCTGAGCTCCTTAGAGCAGCCTGGCTGTGTTATTCCCTTCATTTCATGAGCAAAGTAACCTGAAGACAGGCACTGCCCAGGAAACATGCCAGAATGAGTGAGTGACAAACAGCTGCTTCTTTAACTCTTTAGGTTAAGGAAGCATGCCCCATTTACACTTTTACTGATAACTAGGGGTATTTTTCCAACACACATGTGTGTGTGTGTGTGTGTGTATTCAGTCCCGTCCAACTCTTTGGAATCCCCTAGACTATAGCCCACCAGGCTCCTCTGTCCATGGGATTTTCCAGGCAAGGATACTGGAATGGATTGTCATTCCCTTTTCCAGATTATTCCAATATGTGAATAACCAAACTCAAACAACAAAGCTGGGGAGAGGTGAGAAGTTACACAGAAGCAAGGGAATTACAGCAGAGGAGCATTTTCAAAAAATGTTCCTTTCAAAAAAGCGTTGGTGGAGATACCCAAGGGAGGAAGCCGTGTGAGTAAAAATGTAATCATCCTACTGGTAACATTGGGATGTTTTCCACCTGAGCTGCAGGCAGAGGGAGAAGATTGCTTCAGGATTTCTGCACAAGAGGGAGATTCTGGGGTCCTGGCTGCAGCCAAGCCTCAGGCCAGGCACTAGGAGGGAGGGAGGGAAAATGCACTTGTTCTGAGCATCACTGTAAGCCCAGAGGCCACCTGGAGTGGGGGTGGTGCTGATGGAGAAAGCCCTGATGGGGTCAGGGGCCTAAGCACCAAGATGTCACGTAAACGCAGAAGTTGGGCGATCGGAAATGATCACCCAGGCTCTCAGAAGCCTGAAGATGAGTTGCGAGGACAGACTAATCACACAGAACCGGTGGCCTTCTCGGGGGTGCCAAGAGGATATTGCTTAGACAATGGCCTTTCTCCTTGTGAGTTTAACAGCAGCCTTATTTAGAAGGTGAAGAAATCTAGGAGGAAGTTTCCATCTCCTTCTAACAAAGGAGTTAGAAACCATAAAAATAAATAAGAGCAGCTCTGAATTGCGCAGATTAGGCTTGTTGTTTCAGAATCTGCCTGTCGAACATACTGACGGTTCCAATTTAGTAGCCGTTTATGAAGACCGGCCCTGTTCTGCAGCATATTCCCTTTAATCCTGACAATGCCCCGTTAAAGTGGTATTCTTCCTTTGCCCTTTCACAGGTGAAGGATTACGGATGGGAGGCTTAGAGATGTATGCACAGGCTAGAAAGTGGCAGAACAAAAACTGGGACCCAGACATGGCTGACTCCAAGTTCAAGGTCTCCCATTCACAAGGCAGCATTTTTTTTCCCCTCAAAGTAAGGCAGCATTTTTTAATGCCTACGTGCTCATTCAAGAGAAAAACAATTAGCCCTCTTTGTCCTGTGAGTCAGAGGGAGGTTGGAAAGAGCTGTGCTCTCAACCTTCCTCCCTGCTTACGCATCTCGCAGGAGAAGGCCACGGGAGCCAGAGCCCTGGTGCACAGCCAGGCCTGGCAGGCGGCTGCTAGGGAGCTGGGTTCCAGATGCCTGAGTCCTGGTGGTGGGAACTCTTTGGACCTTTTTTGATAGCTCCTGCTGGAGAAGCCAGCCTAGAACACAGCTCCTCTTTAGAGAGAAAGAATGTTCTCGGCTTGCCCTTTCCGGGATGAGGTGGCTGGCCCGGTGGAGACATAGCAATCACAACAGATTAAATTCAGCTCTTGTTCATTTTACTACCTGTGCCCAGGGGCCCGAGGATTGGTTACAATTTTGGTTTTCATTTTCTAGGCATTTTTTGTTTTGCCTCAGAATTTAAAAAGGCAACACGGACTTTAAAAACGACATACAGCAAAGAGCAAGAGAAGGAGGTGGGGGCACCTTGGGAGAGAAAACTACCTGAGTCTCTAATATGTGTCTCCTGAGCTTCTCATGGTAAAGAGAACACAACTCCCAGACAGGGAAAAGTACCTTAAGAGGCTCTTGTTAGGAAATACCTTAGAACTTGTCATCTACCCAATGGCTCCTAATCCTCTTTCATGAGCTGAAATCCCCTTGAATTGGATTATAAAATTCCTCTTGGTAGAAGGCACTTCATTGAAAATGCAAAGCCCTTGATTTGTGAAAGAAAATAAACTCTGATTTGGAATGTTTTGCTTTAGGAAAGAAGTGAAAAGTAGATGCCTTGAGCCCTGCTCCTGACTTTTGACCCCTGAGTTCTGGGATGTGTGATGAGATCTGAGGTGTCAGGACAGAGGGCAGTCCCCCCACCGATACACACAACCCTTCACCATCCCCTGCCCACCCTCTTCAAGTCAACCAGCGTCTTCCACTGAGCTGCTACTTTGATTTATTTAAAAAATTTATTTTCAGCATTTAGCAGTGGGAAAAAGAAAGCTCTGTTTAGAAGCTGAAGAGTCCTTTTAAATAACCTGTTAATTGGATCAAAGCTTCCCTCCATTCAGGAGTAATTGCTTGTAACTGGCTGAATTTTATGGCCTGGAATTGGATTGACAAACGTCAGTTGGCAACTCAGGGAGAAGATTGGAGATAAATTGGCAAAGGCAAAGGACTCTGGGGAAGCGGGGAGGGTGTTTGCAAGAACATTCTTCCGCTGACTGCAGCTCAGAGAGCTCACTTGTGGACTTTATGATCTTTTCCTAGACTGGCATTCCACCTCTGACCTGTTTCTGTTGTCTCCAATTACTGGATGCAGTGCCCTCCTTTGCCTCTTGGCTGTGGTTTGGCAGGAGTGTACCTGGGCTCTGCTGTGGCTGGAGGTGGGAAAGTGGGGCCTAGAAGAGCTGGACCTCAGCTTGCAGCAGCAAGGGGTCCCTTATCACCATGCCAGCAGCAGGGCAATGCCTGTGAGAAGCCACTGACCGTTTCAGCACTCGGCAGTGCTAACCCAGAGGCACTGCTGCTTAATCAGTCTGTGCTACTACTGTGCAGGTTTTCTAGAAGTCTGGCAGCTATGCTTTTTCTTTTCAGCTATGTTAAGATCGGTGAAATCTGTGGCTGCCTCCTTACTCTTAGGGGCCTTTGGATCATAAAGAAACAGAAACTGTGAACATCAAGGAGCACATAGTTAAAGGGTCTCACTCTCAAGATCCATGCCAACTACTGCCCAGCCTTCTCTCCACTGCTTCCTGCTCCTGACTTGGACCCCAGCCTGACCCCAGTCTCCTTTAATAGAGAGTTGATAGGGACCAGTTTATAGAGACACCAGCTCTAGGGACACAACTTTCTCTTGCCTTATCTGATTAGCGATAAACAAATTTCTTTCAGTTTCTCAAAAATTTGAAAGTTCAGCAAATAAAATGTCTAAACAAAACTGGACTTAAAACAGAGTATTTGCTGCCATTGCTGGTTCTCTTCTCTCAAAGCACATCTGAAGCCCTTCTCTGGGGAGAGGGGTAGACCTGCTCACAATGGTGAAGAAGCCATCCTGCCTGTGTCCCATGAGAAGGAAAATGTGATGTGGCAGAGTCAGGAGGCTCTGCATCCTCGGCTGGGGAGATTCCTGAGAGGCGCCAACTCAGATGGAACAAAATGGATAAGGCATATAGGTTGTGTTTCAATTTATTCTTTTGTTTCCAACTTTCTTTCATTTTTTATGAGCACACACACTTTTGCCTAGAAAATCTCATGGACGGAGGAGCCTGGTAGGCTACAGTCCATGGGGTCGCAAAGAGTCGGACACAACTGAGCGACTTCACTTTCACGCATTGGAGAAGGAAATGGCAACCCACTCCAGTGTTCTTGCCTGGAGAATCCCAGGGACGGGGGAGCCTGGTGGGCTGCCGTCTATGGGGTTGCACAGAGTTGGACATGACTGAAGCGACTTAGCAGCAGCAGCAGCAGCAGCAGCATTTCCATGCACATGATGCAAAACTGGAAAGATTCCCAAGAGCAGACAATGAAAAGTCTTTTTTTTAACCTCTTCTTGCCCCAACTAATCTCTGTGGAGACAACAGTATGTGGGAGGGATTGGGAATAGGAGACAGGATGCAGATGCCCAGCTCAAAGGCCAGTGTTAAGAGCCTGGGAGGCTGCGAGGAGTGGGGAGCTGAGGGAGCTACTGTGACCATAACTATAGAGGAGGTTGATTGGAAATGTGGAGCGGGGATGGGGGAGGAGAGCTTGTAAAATGTCAGAAATGGGGGCCAGGTGAATAGAGAATCAGTTATGGAAGGCAAATGAGGAGCCGGGTTGAAAAGGACAAGTCCCAGTGGACCATGGGACAGCATCAATTGCAGGGTCCTGAAAAAACGCAAAGTAGACAGAAGAGGGCACAGCCATGTGGAATTTGGTTTGCAAAGAGCAGGTGAAGCTTTGCTGGGCTTTGAAGACCACGTAGTACACAGGTGGCCATGACAGGGAGGGCATCCTAGCACATGGGACCTGCAGGGCCAACGGTCAGAAGGCGAGGCTGAGGGATGATGATGGAGAAGTTTAGCTGCAAGGCAGGCTGACGTACGTGAGTGTGCTTGAAAATCCAGTTGGGCCAGATTACAGACAACTTAGAGAACTGGCCAGAAGTATTTGGACTTAAGACTCAAGAATAGATTTGGAAAGATGAAGAAAATAAAATGCTTCCCAATGAGGTTTTGGTGGTGGTGGTTTAGTCACTAAGTCATATCTGACTCTTGTGACCCCAAGGACTGTAGCCTGCCAGGCTCCTCTGTCCACAGGATTTCCCAGGCAAGAATGATGGAGTAGGTTGCCATTTCCTTCTCCAGGAGAGCTTCCCAGCCCAGGAATCAAACCTGCAACTCCTGCTTGGAAGGCAGATTCTTTACCAACTGCCACCAGGGAAGCCCTAAAGATGTTTTACATATATCCTATTAACGTCTTGTTTGGACACCTCTTTGCTGAAGCTTCTTTGTCCTCTTTCCAAAAGCTAAGACTTCCTCCTGTGCTTTGTATCTACTTCTGCTTTTCTACTCACTCACATGTCATTATTCACGTACATGCCTGGCTTCCCTACTAGAGTGTCTTTCTTATTTCCCATTTTCATAATTCTGGAGCCACCAATAATAATCAGTTCAGTTCAGTCGCTCAGTCGTATCCGACTCTTTGCAATTATAATATCTTGATTTATTGAGAGCTTACCATGTGCCAGGCACTGCTTTATGTGCCTTACAAATACTTAATTATATATTAATAAATCCTTTCAACAAATACCTGTTGTTGAAATCCTTTCAACAAAATCCTATAAAACAAATACCTGTTATTAGCCCCATTTTACAGATGAAGAGACTGAGGCACAGAGAATTTACTTGCCCAGGGTCACATTGCTGGTAAGTAGAAGCCAGGATTTGAATCTGAGCTGTTTGGATGGTGACTGCAGCCATGAAATTAAAAGACGCTTACTCCTTGGAAGAAAAGTTATGACCAACCTAGACAGCATATTGAAAAGCAGAGACATTACTTTGCCAACAAAGGTCTGTCTAGTCAAGGCTATGGTTTTTCCAGTGGTCATGTATGAATGTGAGAGTTGGACTGTGAAGAAAGCTGAACGCCGAAGAATTGATGCTTTTGAACTGTGGTGTTGGAGAAGACTCTTGAGAGTCCCTTGGACTGCAAGGAGATCCAACCAGTCCATTCTGAAGGAGATCAGCCCTGAGATTTCTTTGGAAGGAATGATGCTAAAGCTGAAACTCCAGTACTTTGGTCACCTCATGTGAAGAGTTGACTCATTGGAAAAGACCCTGATGCTGGGAGGGATTGGAGGCAGGAGGAGAAGGGGACGACAGAGGATGAGATGGCTGGACAGCATCACTGACTTGATGGACGTGCGTCTGAATGAACTCTGGGAGTTGGTGATGGACAGGGAGGCCTGGCGTGCTGTGATTCATGGGGTCACAAAGAGTCGGACACGACTGAGCGACTGAACTGAAATGAACTGAACTGAACTGTTTAGCTACAGAGCCTACATCCTACATTATTTTAATAACAGTGATAACATTTGGGTGAACATTTGGGAAAGGCCAGGGGCAGAGCAAAATATTTTATGTGTAATAGGTGATACAATCCCTCAACAATCCTAGGAGGGAGGTCTGTTATTGTTCTCTTCTGGCTGATAAGAAAACTGAATCTTAAGCCATGTCTGAGTCATTGAGGATGAAAGCAAAGGGCTTGGCTCCATGGCTCCAGACTCTTAGATGTTGGTCTACACTTCCTTCCAGCATAGTATGTGCTCAGTAGATATTTAAGGGACAAATAAATGAATAAAATGGAGGAGGGAAAGAGTGAAGGGAGGGAGGGATAGAGGGAGGAAAAAGGAAAGAAAGAAGGAAATAGAGGAAAAGACATCCAACAGGCTATAGTGATTGGCTACCTCTCAAACTCAATCAATGTTTGTAATGTAATAAACATTCCATCATGTAAATATTGTGAAAGAGGACTCTGGAAGTAAAACCTTTAAATCAAAGAAAATTCCAGGACATCACAAACTGGTAGGGAAATTCTTGGGAGTAGTAAGAGCTTCTTAGAGCCCAGGTATATAAGCCAGCAATGGATTTAACTCACCAGTCTTGACACACTTCCTTGGAATAGAAAATTATAATGAGTGCTGGTTACTTAAAAGTCACCCATACTCAAGAGGTACCTTTTCTGAAATGCTTCTCAGGGTTTGGTTGTTCTTAAGAGATACCATTAATCTCTATTATTCTGTGACCTAATTTGACTGTCAAGATGAATGAAGACTGAAATGATTTCCTTTTCTTCAGGAGGATGTTTTCTGGTTTTATAGATACCATGTGAGTACATGTGTTCTGTATTTCTCTCTTGCTGTCTGCCTCAGGAAGGGATGCAATTTCTGCAGGCTAGGCAGGAGGTAATTTTCTTAGGTTAATCAAGCAAAGCCTGGTGGATTTTTCTACCACAGACAGGAAGGCCTCAGTTTAGCACATTAACAGTAACCGTATTTTCCAAACCCCAAAGAGGGGCACAGCATCTGGTGGAGCACTGAATTCTGCTTTATGAGTGTGGTCATGTGACCTTCCCACCAAGGTACAAAAATGACATCATCCGCCACTCGCCATGTAATGAACTGCCTTTATAGAAGGTAAAACGGCAGGATGCCGGGGCAGCAGGGATACAGGGACAAGGGGTCCTTGCACCCCCAGAGCCAGGGGTCTTTAAGGAGATCGGGGATGGGGTCTCTCTGCGCCCCAGATGGAGAGGGCCTTGGTGACATGGCATTGCTCACCGTCCCTGTGGTTAATGAGCTCACCCTCGGGCCGCCGGCTGGTCTGCCGCTAGCTAGCTGCCAGCCTCTCCTCTCGGGCTGTGAGTCAGCCGTGGGCTGTCACTCGATCCAGCTGGGCCATGGAGCCTCAGGAGGCTCCCCAAGCCCAGCACGGCCGCCTGCAGCTGGAGTCTGGGGAAGCCTGCCCTGCCAGGTTGCCGCCAGCTTCCCTTCCCTGGTGCCTGGTGGGGAAGCAGCTTGTCTTGCTTAGAGTTCAGGGCATTGTTAAGAGGCCCCCTGTCACACCCATAGACATCCCACCCCAGCCAGAGGAGGCGGGCCAGCCCTGGAAGGGGACTCCTGCACACACACAGGGCTCTTTGAAGCACTCCAGAGATTTCACTCAGTTAATCTCCTTTGTCCTGCACATAATTCCAGTGGAATTAGTCAGCTTTAATGGGTAGCATCTCACCCTACTTCCCTTTCTGCCTGGAAGTACACCCACTAGCCTCTCCCTCCAAACCCTTTGTTTTTCAGCTCCTGGTTGGTAGTCATTTAGCCTATTAACCCTTGCACAGTGCATTGGATGAGGACGGGGGAGGGAAGGAATCTGCATTGAAGTTATAGGGCAGGAGCCTTTGATTTAATTATCCTGTTGAATCTTCACCATGGTCCTTCAAGGTAGGAATTTTTGTCCATCTAGATGAAGAACTTGAGGGTCAAGCAAATTACATGTCATTTGCTCAAGGTCACAAAGCTGGTGAGGGGCAGAGCAGGGATTCAAATTGGAGTCCATCTGATTCCTTGACACTTGCTAATTCTATTAACCAGCACAGCAGGAGTGTTATCTGGGGGAACTGCTATTCCTTACACTGTTTTTGTTTATTTTTTGGCAACAGAAAAGATTTCCTCCCACAGATCTTTACTGTGGGAAACCTTGTTGACTGCATGACCGTGTCCTCAGTCACGGCGTGATTTTTGACAATGTGATGATGCAGTGTTGCAAGCTGCAGACATGGTGTCAGTCATCCACTTGACCAGACTACACACCAGCTGGATAACACAGAGCTCAGACAGTTGCCTGTTGTTCAATTCTTTGAGCTCAGAGGATCATCACTTGCCAAATCTGTCCGTCCACCTGCTCCCCGACATTCCACTGTCCCACCTCACTCTCCAGCTCTGGCTCCCAGATAACATTGGTTCTCTGCTCTTTTCCTACTTTCCTTTCCCCTGTACTTTTCTAAACCAGGTGCATTCACACAATATCATCTTCTGTTTAAAAACTATCAGCAATCTCATGCTGGGTAGATATCCAAAGAAAATGAAACCAGGATCTTGAAAAGATATCTGCTCTCCCATATTTATTACAACATTATTCACAATAGCTGAGACATGGAAAAACCTCGGCATCCACTGATGGATGAATGGATGAAGAAATGGGATGTATATTTACATGTGCTCATGTGCTCAATCACTAAGTCATTTCTGACTCTTTGTGACCCCATGGCGTGTAGCTCACCAGGCTCCTCTGTCCATGGGATTTTCCAGGCAAGAATACTGGAGTGGGTCACCATTCCCTTCTCCAGTATATTTATATAAAGAAATATTATTCGGTCTTAAGAAAGAAGGAAATCCTTTCATTTGCAACAACATGGATGAACCTGGAGGACGGTAGGCAAAGTGAAATAAACTAGACACAGAAAGACAAAAAATGAATGATCTCACTTACATATGGGATCTGAACTAGTTGAACTCTCAGGGTAGAATGGGGTTGCCAGTGGTTTGATGGGAGTGGAGGGGTGGAGGTGGGAAAAGTGGGAAAACATTGGCTAAAGGGTATAAAACTTAGCTCAATAGGATGAATAAGTTCTTGGGATCTAATGCACAGTATGGTGACTATGGTTAACCTATTGATTGTACTTGACATTTGCTAAGAGGTAGATGTTAATTGTTAAAAAGTGTGGTCACAGCTATGTTATCTAACTCGACTGTGGTGATCATTTCACAAGGGACATGATATCAAAACGCTGTACTGTATGCCTTAAGTATACATAATTTTTATTTGTGAATTATACCTCAATATTAAAAAGCAGGCACATAATTTTGCTGACAAATGTCCATGTAGTCAAAGTTTGGATGTGGCAGTTGAACCATAGAGAAGGCTGAGTTCTGAAGAATTGATGCTTTCAAGTTGTGGTGCTGGAGAAGACTCTTGAGAGTCCCTTGGACAGCAAGGAGATCAAACCAGTCAGTCCTAAAGGAAATCAGCTCTGAATACTCACTGGAAGGACTGATGCTGAAAGCTGAAGCTCCAATACTTTGGCCACCTGATGTGAAAAGCTTACTCAGTGGAAAAGACCTTGATGCTGGGGAAGATTGAGGGCAGGAGGAGAAGGCGGTGACACAGGATGAGATGGTTGGATGGCATCACTGATTCAATGGACATGAGTTTGAGCAAACTCTGGGAGTTGAAGGACAGCGAAGCCTGGCGTGCTGCAGTCTGTGGGGTCACAAAGAGTTGGACACGACTGAGCGACTGAACAAAAACAATACCTCCACAGAGCTGAAACAAACAAAAAAACTTCCAGGGCCTGAAAACCTATGGGAAAAGGCTAAAATCCCTCAGTGAACCATGCATGTCCTTCTCATCTCAATGGTCCCTCGGTCCAACAGGTTAAAGTCACTGCAGAGTGTGCACCAGTCTTCACGGGGCAGCACGTACTCGGGGCTCTAAGACTTTATAGTTCAACCTTCTACCTGAAGTAGCCCTCCCTCCTGTTCTAACTGGCAACTTCTTTCAAGAGGCAATTCAAATGCCACTTGCTCTGAGGAGACTGCACTCTCCTGAACCCCTATGGGGCGTCAACCTTGCTCCTGTGTCCCTGAGTTAGAGTCTGCCTTCCCCAGTAGGCCAGCAGCGCTCAGCATCAGCTGCAGGATTCACTCTCATGTTACACTTGGGTCTGAACTGGGTAGCAAGCGATTTGCACTGCTGATAGTAAAAGCACCCAAGTTTTCGAATGAGCTGCTTTTGTTATAAATTGGAGTGGATTCAAGGTTATTCTTATAATAATGTCATTTTCACTCACTTGCATGTTTTTCTGAGTAGGCGAGAAAGGGGTGGGGCCGCAGCTAGCTTGCTGATCATTGTTCCGTGTGTTAAAGAAAAAAGATTAAGAAGGGATCAACAGATCTTGAGATGCATAAGTGGGCCCTGGATAATCCACAATGAAGGCAGGGATGCGTGTCTGCATGGAGAATTTATCATTAGTGTGTGTGGGGGGGAGGGAATTGGTTTATATATTCATGATCAACAGAATGCTCCTGGATCAGAACAATTATCTTTTACCATATTGAAGGTTAACTGTGATAAAGATGGAAGAGTGTGGAAAATATATGATGCTATGTTGAGAGGGAAAAAAGGCAACGCTTGAAACTACATATATGTTATAAGTCCATAAAGAGTCAATGCAAATCTGGGAGGAAGACAAGCTGAGAAACAAAAAAGCTCTGATTTGAGACATGGTGAGGTTTTAGGATGAGTTTTCTCTCTAATGCACCAAGCAGTATCTTATCTTATAGACCCTTCTCCTGGGTCTTCCATCACCCAAGATGGACAGTGCATGGTCACCAATCCTGTAGCTGTTACCAGCCCATCTGTTTTAGAGCTTCAGGGAATAACAGCCCATCCCATCTGCAGCCCAGTGACCTGATGCACCCCACCAAAGAGAGAGCTGATACAAAATCCTCCCTATTGGCCATCCCTGTTTGAATCAGTCATCAACACCAGTGTAAGTCATTTAGCCATCACTTTGCTAATGTTCGTTCTGTCCTTTCCAGAATGCCCCCGACCTCCTTGCCTTTGACTGAGCCCCTGACCTCCCAAACTCGAGTGACTGAGCCCTCAGGAATTGCCTGTTCCACAACCACCAAACCGCCCAAGCTCTTCAACTTCTCCCCTGTGCGTTCCTTCCCACTCCTTCTGAGTAATGAAGGCCGGCCCGCCCCAAGGACACCACACACCCCATGCCCGTCTCCAGTCATGGCTGTTTATCCTCTGCACCAGTCTTAGGTTGGAAGGTTTGCTGCTGTCTTTGTTCCCAAACACTGCTTCCATAGTGCTTTTTTTTTTTACCCTTGAGATCCACGCTGTTCATGCCCACAGCTCTCACCCTTTCCTGTTGCATTCACCATCCAGCCCACCATCACAAGTTTTCATCCACTGAAGACTTGAGTCCCTGGTTTATCATCTTCCTTTACATTCCCATTGCTGATTTCTACCTGACTGACCTCAAATCTGCATGGGTTAGCTCGTCCAATTCCAAGGCCCCATTCATTTCATCCTTTTCCTTCCCAGTTAAGCTCCTCCAAAGAACTCTCTCTACTTACTGTCTCCATTGTCCTTACTCCGCTATTCCTCCTTCAGCCACTCCAAGCAAGACACTGGTACTGCATATACCACCACAGCAGCTCCCATTTAGGTCACCGATGACCTTGTCATCAAGTCCAAGTGTTGTTTGCTCACCCCGTCCTGCCTGCCCTCTCAGCAGCAGCTGGCACTGCAAACCATTTCTTCCTTCTGGACGCTCTCCCCTTGGCTTTAAAGACAAAATATTCTCCTAGTTTCTTTCCTAGTTGCCCTGTATATTTTGCAGGTCTGTGCTTCTCATTCTCACCATCAAATACTCATGTTACTCTTTCTAGGTGAGCACATCCTCACCCACAGCTTCAGTTTTCTGTAGAGAACACAGAAGTATATATTTTCAGACTTCACCTCTTCTTCTAGACTTCACCTCTTCTTCTGAGTTCTAGGCCTGTAGCCTCAACTTTGACTTGGTATTTCCAAGTGGAAGTCTCAAAGGCAAATCAACAGGCCCCAAACCCTGATCACCCCCTCCTCCCCACCCAATGCCACATGTGGTCCTCTTTCAGTGTTTTCTATCTTTGCAGATAGCACTACTCTTCATCTCGTCACACAAGCCAGAAACCTCAGAGGTATTTTTGGTAGCTCTTCATCTTGCACATCTTATCTCCAATTTATTGCCAAGGAGTATTTCTTTTCCCTCCTAAAAGTTTCTCAAATCCATCTACTGCTCTTGATCTCCAGCTTACTGCCCTAGTCCAAGTCAACATTATTGATTCCAAGGACAGTTGCTATGGTTTAGGCTCTGCCACATATAATCTGAGTCCTTCCAGTCTAGGCCCTACAAGAGCATCTGTAGGCGTCTGTTTGAAGTAGTCAACTAATGCTGCCCTATGCTTATAACAGAGATGAATTTTCATCTTTTTAGAACAATTACAAAACCCTTATCATGGCCTACAGGCTTTTTATCTATCCCTTCATCCTATTCTCCCCTCTCCAGTTTTCTTTCCCTTCCCCATTCCCTCTTGCCCCAGGGATTTTGAATGGTTATTTCCTCTGCCTGAAACAGTCTCCGTACCCCTGGCTTAGTTAACTTCTACTTATGCTTCACATCAAACAGTGTAAGCATTTTCTACAGTGTGAGCCTTACTTTCTCAGAGAGATCTGTCCTGACCTCCCCAAAGAGGTCAACTTTCCCTTTAACGAGGTTTCATAACACCATGCATGTACTTCTTCCCGGCACTAATAGCAGTAGACAGTCATATGCGTCATTATTTGAGTAACGGCTTTCTCTCCCCTTACATTAGAGTTCCATGTGGGGTAGGAATCATATTTGATTTTGATCAACATTGAATCTCCAGCGCAAAATACAGAACTTGAACACCCAAGTTAAAATAACAGCTTCCATCACTCTTATTTTGGGTAGCTTTATCCTTTTTCATCATAGTTATAATCACTTGCCATATATGTACTTGTTTATTTGATTATCTTCCTCGCTAGATTGAAACTTCCACGAGGACAGAGAATTTGTTTACCACAATGCATTTTATTTCTAGCACCTAAAATAATGCCTAGCTGTGGCAGTCACTCTAAAGTAGTTTTTGCATAAATAGTAAGTGTTTAATAAATATTTATTGAAATAATAAATGTATTTTTCACAAAACATAAACAACAACCCTCCCCAGCAACAGTGTGGTATTTAATTAGCCCATCTAGCTATTATGTACTTGCATGCCTGCATTTGCCATAAATAAATCCATTACATACAGTTATAACAATAAGTACAAAATTTACCAAAATATCTACCTTACCCTAATTAATACATAAAATTGAACATTAATTACAGTCAGCAGAAACTTGTTTGCTTATCTGCCATTTAAATAATTGACTAATCTGCTGCTGCTGCTGCTGCTAAGTCACTTCAGTCGTGTCCGACTCTGTGCGACCCGAGAGACGGCAGCCCACCAGGCTCCCCAGTCCCTGGGATTCTCCAGGCAAGAACACCGGAGTGGGTTGGCATTTCCTTCTCCAATGCGTGAAAATGAAAAGTGAAAGTGAAGTCGCTCAGTCGTGTCCGACTTTCCAGACCCCATGGACTGCAGCCCACCAGGCTCCTCCGTCCATGGGATTTTCCAGGCAAGAGTACTGGAGTGGGGTGCCATTGCCTTCTCCGAATTGACTAATCAATTGCTCCCAGAAGAAGAAATTCAAAGTGACAAATATCCCATCCATAAATGCAGTGTAATATTTAAGTAAACCTTGAGTCCTTGTTTGTCCCCTGTTAAGCTAAATGTTCGGAGAAGGCAATGGCACCCCACTCCAGTACTCTTGCCTGGAAAATCCCATGGACAGAGGAGCCTGGTAGGCTGCAGTCCACGGGGTCGCTAAGAGTCGGACACGACTGAGCGACTTCACCTTCACTTTTCACTTTCATGCATCGGAGAAGGAAATGGCAACCCATTCCAGTGTTCCTGCCAGGAGACTCCCAGGGACGGGGAAGCCTGGTGGGCTGCCGTCTATGGGGTCGCACAGAGTTGGACACGACTGAAGCGACTTAGCAGCAGTAGCAGCAGCAAGCTAAATGTTCTCCTTTTCATAGGCATCGTTGAAATGCCCTTCAAATGGGTTTTGCTATTACAGCCGCTGGTGAACATGGAAATGCTCATTTCCCCAACAGAGTCTATGCCTTTTCAAAGAACAAAACTGAGTGAAGGTGGATTGAAGACGGTGGAGAACAGAGGTGGGAAAGCCTGATGTCTAGGAGCTGAAATCCTAGGGGAGAACACTGAATTTGCTTCGTGTCTTGTGCCACAATAGGGCAAGGAAGAGGGGCTCATGATCTTGCTCCCATCGTCCCAGTTTTTCCAAAACCTTACTTTATGGCTTCCTTTGGTGTTGGTCAGAGAAATCTAGACCACTTACGCCACCTGCTGTTCAGATTGGGGAATGGCTTGCGAACGCCAGTGCCTCGGGATTTTAATTTCAAGCAATTTCTACCTAGCTCACTCCCTATTCACAATTTTCTTCTCCTTTTCTGCTACAGCACACCTCCTGAACTATAAATGGACACAAAGGCATGGCTTGGGAGGGCGCGTTTGGGAAAACTACGGCTCAAAGCCTCCACCTGCCATTCTTACTTCTGTTAATGTTTTAGCCACTTGTTTCAATTCAATGAGCTCTCCTGAGTAGGCCCTGGAGTAACCAAGACAATGAGATGTGATTCTTCTCCCCAAGGATCTCACAGTGCAGGAGATTAGCAATCAGACGTGCAAGCAAATAGTTACAATGCCAGTGTCATGATATAAGCAATAGAGACCTGGAGGGACATATGAAGTCTACCAGCGTGATCCAGAGGGCTTCAGAGAGGAGGTGATATTTCCCTACACTCTGGGGACCAGCAGGAGCTCACAGGAGGAAAGGAGGATTATCATTTTAGGCAGACAGAATGGCATATGCCAAAGTAGCCCAAACATTCATAGCCTACTCTGGGAATGGCAAGAAGTTGGTAACTTCTGTTAACAGTTTATTACAGGGTCTTTCAGGTTTTCAAGCTGCATGTTCATGAGTATGTGTGTGGATGGATGTGCATCTGTGACTTAGATTCATTTTGCTAAACGTTGCATTTTAGAAATCTCTCTGTGTTGCTGAATTAAGACCTGCCCTGTTCTTTTCACTTATGTACAACGTTCCATCGTGTTGATCTCTCATGTCCGTCTTTAGTGCACAGTTTAGGTGGTATCCGGTTTTTCGCCTTGTATGTGTATCTTTGTGAACATGTGCAGAGATTTCCTAGAAGGGAAGTTGCTGAATCAAAGGGTACCCATATTTAAATTTTGACTGATAGATCTTAAAGACCTTCCAGAAAGTTTCCATCAATTTACATTCCTTATGAAAGAGCAGCTAAAATAAGTCAAATGAGCTAGCAAGTCCTTCAAAATTTTCCCTTTATGATTTAATCCATGTGCATGTTTTTCTCCCCAAAATAATGATCCTGACAGTAATGCTACATGCCTGAAATGAAATTGCTTCTTATGTAGTCATGGCAACACACTCTAAGGGTGTTGGTATATCTACATTTTACAGATGACAAGACACTGGAGCTCAGAGCAGCTGAGTTTATCCACAGTGCTCCAGGTAGTCAGAACCAGAACTGGAACTCAGCATCCAGAATCCTAAAGCTCTTTCTACTACTCTGTTGCTAGGCAACACTTCTCCCTTTTGATTCCTGTGCCAGTGCTACTTGTTGCCATGGTAGTGCTGGAACAAGGAGCAGTAAGTTGTAATTAAGCAGTGAGCTAGAATCTTGGCTCCTCGCAGAAAAGGGTCTTTATGCCCTTACATGCGATTGGACAGGGACAGCCGGGTGGAATGGCTGGGTATCATGTGAGTTTCATGTGGGACAGATGTCTGTTTTCACC
Source organism: Bubalus bubalis (assembly GCF_019923935.1). Lineage (NCBI taxonomy): Eukaryota > Metazoa > Chordata > Mammalia > Artiodactyla > Bovidae > Bubalus > Bubalus bubalis. The sequence continues at coordinate 45,969,849 of NC_059172.1, read as the reverse complement.
TCTGTCCACTTAAAATCATTGCCCAGGAATGCCTTACCTTCACGCTGTCTTGTCAAAAACCAGAATCCATCTTTGGTGTATGCCTTCTTTACTCGGTCTAGAAGAAACAGGGTATCATTGTAAATGACACCACTCCAGAATCAGATAGACCTGAGTTCAAATCCTACGCCTGCCACTTTCCTGCAAGTCACCTACATTTTCTGATTCTCAGTTTTCTTCATCCGAATGGAGACAAACATGCTCACCTCTTAAGGTTCTGTATGTGAACTGAGTGAGATAGGGATGCAAATCACTTAGCGAGATGCCCAAAACTCACTGCCGTCTACTAGGCGCTCAGTACGTGAGGCCAATATTTGCACAGTCACTTTCATTATTCACCCTCCCGTTTGTCTTTGGATGTTTTGCAGTAATCTAAAGGGTTCCAAGACCTCTCTAGTATTCCATCACTTAACACCGAGTTGAGGGATTAAGAAAGCTAGTCATGTTTTTGTCTTTAGACAAGAACACTCACAGAAAGATTTTCAAAAGATTGGCTGTAGTGAAATTCTGAACCTCAGAAATGCATTATCTGCCCCAGCAATGAGTCATCTGTAGTAGGAAGAAAAGTGAAAAACTGTTTTTCAAAGACGACAATAGAAATTGCACAATTCAAATGACTGCAATTGAAGCTGAATCCAAGAAAATTAAAAAAAAAACTCATTCACTTGAGTTTTCCAATGCCTATGGTATGTTAGGCCCCATCCAAGGGGTGAATAGATGAATAGAAGGTGGCCCTTGCCCCAGGAAGCTCATGGATTAGCAGGGGAGAGAGGCATTTATAATAATTACAGCAATGTGATAGCCGCAATAATGAGGTTGGTGGATGGTACTGGTGGGGACACAGGGCAGGAAGCGCTTAACTGGGGTGGAGTGGTGGGAAAGGAGGGTCAGCAAGCACTTCACAGCGCTGGGACCAACTCAGCAGACAGACAGGGGCCAAGGCACTGAGGTAGAGAGGAGGACGGGGAGGCAGGATAAAGCCTGCGCAGGCTGGGTGCAGGCAGGGGTGGGGAATGGGGCAAGGAGGCGGGTGTCCACCCCGGATGCCTCCCCAGCAGCCTGGCCCCGCACCGTGGAGCTCGCACCGTCCGCTCCCCTTCTCACAGTGCTCACAGCTTCAGACCCGCGACTCCTGTCGACCCTGTCTCTGCTCCCCACCCGGCCACTAATTCCCTGTCTCCTTTACCTCATGATTTACCTTCCTCTGCCACACCCAACACACCCTCATTTTTTGCTTTTCTTGCAGAGATGTTCTACTGCCTCTAGATAAATAACTCCGCTTGGTCTGGTCTTTGGTGCAACCCTTAGTAGGCTCAGAGTCCAGAATATGAATCTCACCTCAGGGCAGCCAGATGCAGTTGTTGCCATTGTGAACAGCCCTGATTACCTTTCCAGGCTGTGTCCTGGGGACACAGCTCAGCTCCTAGACCTGATACATGAACTGCCTCACAGTCTCAGGTGAGGCAGAGCAAACGCTGATGTGTCATTGACCTCGGAGGGAAAGACGCAAGCCATCCTACATATGTGGCCTCCATGGGGTCCCAGCTGTGCCTGACGGTGAGGACATGAATTTTTTGTTCTTCCCCTTCCATTACTGGGAGAATATCAAGTTGCCTTTGAGCATTTCTCCTGGGACATGAATCAGCCAGCGATTCCTCCAGAGTGCTCCTTGCTAACCCAGGGCTCTTTCTTGGAATGGCATTGCCTGCTCTGTGGGTGCAATTCCAAGAAGGATTATTGCAGACAGTGAACTGTCTCAGACAGCTGAGAGGCACAGGTCAGTGTGTGTGGTTGCTGGTCTGGCTGGCCAGCTGGGTGCCTGCCTGAACCAGTCCATCCCAGCAGCTGTGGACCGCACGCCTCGTGGGGCTGCCACCTCCTGGAGTTGCATAGTGCAAGGCTCTCCACTACAAGCTCTGGGGCTGCCCCCTTCAAGGCTGGGCACTACAAATGTGTGTGTATCTGGGTAGAATGAGGTAGGAGCATGGGAACACAGCAGCACCACACACACCCTCCTGATGGTGCTGAGTGGGCAATGGAGGGCTTTGGGGACATAAGGACTGTGCTGATCAGACTCCAAGATCCAACACCTCCATTTCTAGTTCACTGGGGATCCCTCTCAAATTATGTTGAGATGAGATGGACCCAAGGGCATGAAGTTTAACACAGTCATTCTTGAACTTAGCTTTGGCTGAATGGAGGCTAGGTTCTTGTCTACTTTCCAGAGCTCCTAGTCTAGAATAAAACATAATGAACTTAGGGATCACCCTTCCCTCACAATGGGCTTCCCTGGTGGCTCAGATGGTAAAGAATCTGCCTGCAATGCAGGAGACTTGGGTTCGATCCCTGGGTTGGGAAGATTCCCTGGGGAAGTATTCTTGCCTGGAGAATTCCATGGACAGAGGAGCCTGGCAGTCTACAGTCTAGGGGGTCACAAAGAGTGAAACATAGCTGAGTAACTAATATTCCCTCACAACGCACAGAAATGCATTTCACCGCTGCTAACCTATTATTAACTTTGTTCTGAGTATATCACTAGAAACGCTTAGCTCCTATTGTATCATGCTTTGAAATGCACCCCTGTCGGGCAAATGTGTGTGGGGAAGTGAAAAGAGGAGGGCCAGAAATCCTACTGCACAAATAGAAGAAGATCAATGAAATTTCAAACTGGTTCTTCCACTACCTGCTGCAGAATCTTGGGCAAATTACTAAAATCTCTGTTTTCTCAAACAGGTCAGTAGTATTTATCTTGAGATTGTTTCCAAAATTAACGGGATACACATATATAAAATTCTTAGCACTGCCTCTGATACAGGTAAGTGCTCAGGAATATGAGCTATGATGGTACTGTTCTATTTTTTTTAATTGATAAATCATCTGAGTGCTTCTAAGACAGGATCAAAGTTAAGCTGACAATTTAGGGCAGTGACTTTCATCACTGAGCACAGCCTGGCCTGTACTAACCTGACATGTTCTCAGCCTCATCGCTGATATAAAAAGTACAGGTTCCAAGGAACAGCCGATTGCTCTAATTAAGCCAGGAGTGGGGTCACTGTGGTTGGCACTTTCCACCTGCCCGAGAGATAATGGTTCCGATGGAACCCTGCTTTTCCATTCAAGTCCTGAGTCACTTATGTAAGTGACCCCACTGTGACTAATCAGCCAGGACAGATCCAGAGAATATCAGCCTTCACATCCACTCTTTTCTGCCTGAGAAAACCTCAGAGTCTCAGGAGTCCTAATCATAAGTTTGTCTTTGCACAACCAGGAGGGGAAGAGAACGGGAAGATAAGCTACATCTCTTGTTCTTGAGCTGGATCTAAGGAAAGGGCTTTTGTTTTAAGGTCTTGCCTGCCAAGCAAGCTTTCTTTGAACTACTCTTGGACTGGAGAAAGTGGAGCTGAGTTCTTCCTACTGTCAGGGTAGTAATGCTATATTGTATATTGGCAGCTCAGCACTATTCCCCATCTTATCTACTCTGCCCCGTACTGTGATGAATGGAAGCCTGAGTACTAAAGTATTCCCAGTTCCTTGCCAGGGTTCTGGGCTAGATTGCTCTACTCTAGGTACCTGCATAGGATTTGGGATGTGAAAAATTGGTGCAGACATTGTATTGCTCCTCGGGCAGCGATGAACAGACCTGTGGCTTTAGCAGATGTCAGGTGCTTCAGAGGCACCCCTCTGCAAGTCGCCAGTGCTGGGGCTGCAGCCAGCAGCGATCACTTCTAGTTTCCTCTGGCTGCTGCGACTTCCTGCTTCTGAGTCCTGGAAGTGAGTCTCAGAGCCAGACGTGACTTCCCCTCACTCCCATTCCTCAGCCCCTTCCAACTGTTCAGCAAGCATTGAATTCCCTGGACTAAATCCTCTTCTGCTGAAAATACCTAGAATGGTTACTTCTGTTTTCCTGACCCATAGAAAGTGCCTGGCTTGAAACATCTTATTGGCTGCATTTTTGGCTAGTTTTCTTCCTGCATTATTGAATCTTTACTGAAGTAGTCCAGGCAAATTAATGATCTTCATGTCTTATCTCTGCCCCAATGACCCAAAACTCTTCTCTTTTTTTTTTCTGGGGAAATAAAGACAGAAAAGAAAGGTTTCCCTGCACAAAGATAAACCACATTCTCTATCCATTTGAAACATCTTTTAAAAACACAAATACCTACTGGGAGCTGAATGCCCCATAAATTACTTTGATTTGATAATCACATCATCTAACTCATAACTAATACCATTTCAGAAAAAAAGCTTAATTTAATTTTATGCATGAAGAGTATTATAAATGCATTACCAGTCATCAGAGTAAAAGAAAAAAAAACCCCGTATTTTAAGCATCTTGACGAGTCAACTTGTTTTGATTCTTTCAATGCCTGCTTCTCTTACCTACATGCATATGTAATTTTACATTATGTAAAGATACATAATTTTTACATAAAATTTACATAAATACATAATTTTACATTATGTAAAATTTCATAATGCTAACCATTGTGAAAACACAATTCTATGATTTGCTTTTTTGTATTTAATAGTACTTTAATAAAAGTTCCATCTTATCATGTAGATGTCCTAATTGTCATGTTTAATTACTTCATAATATTTAGTTGAGTGAATTGATCATTATTTACTAACATTTCCCCCAGGTTTGAATATTTAGGCAGATTCAAATTATTTTGTCAGTATGCTTAATGCTCCAGTGCACATCTTTTTCTTCTGTTGATTAACCTCCTTGGGATAAATTCTCACGAGTGGACTTTCTAGGGCAGGAAGTCTAGCTGGCACCTCTGGAATGATTTCCACTCTTGTCTCACCTAGCCCCCATGGTTTCATGCCTGATTAGTTACCTGGAGGGGCTTTCTAGGTGGCTCAGCTGTAAAGAATCTGCCTGCCAAACAGGAAATATAGGAGACGAGGGTTCGATTCCTGGGAAGATCCCCTGAAGGAGGAAATGGCAACCTACTTCAGTATTCTTGCCTGGAGAATTCCATTGACAGAAGAGCCTGGTGGGTTACAGTCCAGAGGGGTCGCAAAGTGTCAGACACAACCGAGTGACTGAGCGCGCACGCGCACACACACACACACATCATTTCACAGAGCCAGTCTGTGAATCCCATTTTTCCAGTTTCCTGGTCTCAGTCTTCGTTCCCTGTTTGCTAGTGCTTATTGATAATGCTAGTCATTGTGTTAAGACTTTTATATATGTAATGGAAAGAAAGAATTGTTGCAGTTTGAATTTAGAAAGGTGGCAGAAATCTATTAAGGGGTTAAAAAAAAATCCTGTGTTTTTGTTAGGGATACATCTCAATAGACTTTTTGGCTATAAAAGTAGGAACATCACTGAACAGAATCAAACAGGAATAAGTTAAGCAAAAAAACAAACAAAAACAGTGAGGGGCAGGGGAAAGGGGTATTGCTCTCTATGACAGAGTGAAGAGAAAAGTCTTGGAGAATTCTAGAGCTGTCTTCTGCTGGGTCCTTATGAAGGTACTGGTGACTTGGAAAAAGAGATATAGTCTAACTCTGACTGCATTACAATTACATGGGGGATTGTGACTTTAATGAATTTTTTAAAAATTGGAAAAAAAAAGAAATTCTAGCTTGCTTACAGAAAATTACACACATCATATGTGTACAGCCTGGTGGGTTTTCACAAGTAAGCACACTTGTGCAGTCATCACTCACATGAAGGAAATATCACCAGCATCCAGAGGTCCTCTTCCTGCCCTTCCCCTGCTCCACCTAGGTAGCAGCCTAGGTAGAAGCAGCCTGACTTCTTATGCCATGGATTAGTTTTGCCTGTGCCTGAATTTTATAAAAAGGAAGTAATAAAGTATGTATACCTTTTTTGTTGAGCTTCTCTTTTAAACATTATTTTGTGAGATTCAGCTTTGTTGATACAAGTAGCAGGAATTTGGTCCTGTTCATTCATGCATAGCATGACTATAGCAAAAATGTATATGGATATGTCTCTGTATTTTTGTCCACCACTAATGTATATTAGTCTTGCTTCTAGTGTTTTCTTTATTTTTATTATTGGTATTTGGTATGTCACCCTGTTTATTTAACTTATATGCAGAGTACATCATGAGAAACGCTGGACTGGAAGAAACACAAGCTGGAATCAAGATTGCTGGGAGAAATATCAATAAACTCAGATATGCAGATGACACCACCCTTATGGCAGAAAGTGAAGAGGAACTCAAAAGCCTCTTGATGAAAGTGAAAGAGGAGAGTGAAAAAGTTGGCTTAAAGCTCAACATTCAGAAAATGAAGATCATGGCATCCGGTCCCATCACTTCAAGGGAAATAGATGGGGAAACAGTGGAAACAGTGTCAGACTTTATTTTTTTGGGCTCCAAAATCACTGCAGATGGTGACTGCAGCCATGAAATTAAAAGACGCTTACTCCTTGGAAGGAAAGTTATGACCAACCTAGATAGCATATTCAAAAGCAGAGACATTACTTTGCCAACAAAGGTCCATCTAGTCAAGGCTATGGTTTTTCCTGTGGTCATGTATGGATGTGAGAGTTGGACTGTGAAGAAGGCTGAGCGCCGAAGAATTGATGCTTTTGAACTGTGGTGTTGGAGAAGACTCTTGAGAGTCCCTTGGACTGCAAGGAGATCCAACCAGTCCATTCTGAAGGAGATCAGCCCCGGGATTTCTTTGGAAGGAATGATGCTAAAGCTGAAACTCCAGTACTTTGGCCACCTCATGCGAAGAGTTGACTCATTGGAAAAGACTCTGATGCTGGGAGGGATTGGGGGCAAGAGGAGAAGGGGACGACAGAGGATGAGATGGCTGGATGGCATCACTGACTCGATGGACGTGAGTCTGAGTGAACTCTGGGAGTTGGTGATAGACAGGGAGGCCTGACGTGCTGCGATTCATGGGGTTGCAAAGAGTTGGACACGACTGATCGACTGATCTGATCTGATCTGGTTATTGGTATTCTTTTAAAATGTTTAAAATTATGGTAAAATATCTTTAACAAAATTTTAACCATTTTTAAGTGTATAATTTGGCTGCATTAATTCACTATCTGCTATCTACTTCCAGGACATTTTTTTAAATAACAACTTTATTGAGATTTGATTCACCTACCATACAATTCATCTATTTAAAGTATAAAAGTCAATGGTTTTTAGGATACTCACAGAATTATGTAACCATTGTTACAATCAGTTTTAGAATTTTTATCACCCCAATCAGAAATGCCATACCCATTAACAGTCACCCTACTCCCAACCAGCCAGCCCTAGGCAACCACTAATCAACTTTCTTTATCTGCAGGTATATAAATGTCCCCATTCTGGACATTTCATGTAGATAGAATCAGAAAAGGTCTTTGTGACAGACTCTTTCACTTGGCATAACATTTTTAAACATGTTATATAGCCTGCATCAGTATTACATTCCTCTTTATCGCTGAATCACATTCCATTGTGAGCATAAACATTTTATTTCTCCCATTCATCAGCTGATGGACATTTGAATTGTTTCCAGTTTTTGGCTGATGAATAGTGCTGCTATAAACATTTGTGTACAACTGTTTCTCTGAACTTATGTTTTCATTTCTCTTGGGAATACATACCAAGGAGTGGAATTTCTGGGTCATATGGTAACTCTACATTTAACATTTTCAGAAACTTCCTGACTGTTTTCCAAAGTGGGCTCAAATCAGTCATGGTACTACCAGTAATGTGAAGGTCCTAATTGCTTTACATCCTCACTAATGCTTGTAATTGTCATCTTTTGATGATAGCCATTATAGTAAGTATAAAATGGTATTTCTTCCTGTTTTTATTTGCATTTTCCTGATGTCAGTGATACTGAGCATTTTTCCGTGTGATTATTGGCCATTTGTATATCTTCTTTGGAGAAATGTCTATTCAGATCCTTTGTCTTATTTGTTTTTATTATCGAGTTGCAAGAGTTCTTTCTACATTCTAGATAGAAATTCCTTATCAGATATATGATTCACAAATAGTTTCTCCCATCTTGTAGACTGTCTTTTCACTTTCTTGGTGTAATCGTTTGAAGTACTAAAGTTTTAAATGTTAACCAAGTACAATTTATCATTTTTTCTCTTTTGTTTTTGTGCTTTAGGTATCATATCTAAAAATCTGTCCAACCCCAAAAATCTATTGTTTACAAAGATTATACCTAGTTTTCTTCTGAAAGTTTATCATTTTAGTTCTTATATTTTGAAATTTGATCCATTTTTTTTTCCCTGAATATTCTTGTTTGTGACTTTTAGTGAATATATGTACACACTTCTTTGGGTGTATACATAAGAATGGAATCACTAGGACACAGGGGGGTTGTATGTTCAGCTATAATCTTGTAAAAGTTTTTCAAAGTGGTTGCACCAATTTATCATCTGACTCACAGCATATGAGAGCTTTGTTGCTATATCCTTGCCAACACTTGTGTCTTTTTCATTTTAACTTTTCTAGTAATGTTTACTAGTATTGTATTGTGGTTTTCTTATGCATTCCTTTGAGGACTAATGAAATTAAAAACATATTCATGTTTCACATGTTTTTGCCTTTGGGACACTTCTTTTGTGAAATGCCTTTTCAAATATTTTGCCTAATTTTTTCTCATTGTAGAAGTTCTGTTTTAGTTCTCTAATGCCAGGTAACAGAACACCTCCAAATCTTTGGTATTAATAGCAATGATTTATCACTGATTTCTGATAGTGACAAAATTGGATAAAACAATAATTTATCACTTTTTTGTGTATGGTTTATGAACCGACTGGTATTTCCTCTGCTAGTTTCACCTGAGCTTACTCATGTTACTATATTCAGGTTGAAGGCTGGCTGATTGGAATAGAGGGAATTTGTGACCATTCAACAATTTACCACAGCTTTTTTTTTTTTTTTTTTTAACAGATTCTAGACAGGAAGCCTTTTCTGATATACATATACCTGAAATACATATATATGTATGTATATTTTTTTCCCTTCAACTCTGGTTTGCCTTTTCTCTCACCTGATAGGGTCTTTAAAAAAAATTTTTTTTTGGTTGATTGCACTTCGCAGAATGCTACTGCCTTCTTTTTTTAAGATTTAAATATGGTTACTTTACAATGTTGTGCTTCTGCTGTGCAGCAAAGTGCATCAGCCACATGTATAAATATACTCCCTCTTCCTGGGATCTCCTTCCCTATAAGGTCGTGGCAGAGCACAGACTGGAGCGCGCGCTGTACCCCAGGTTCTCACTGGTTACCTGTTTCATGCACATTAGGTGTGCACGTCAACCCCCATCTCCCAGTCCATCCCATTCCCCCTTACCCACTTGGTACCTATATGCTTGTTGTCTACATCTGTGTCTATTTCTGGTTTGCAAACAAGTTCATCTATTCCATTTTTCTATATGCCATGTATATATGTTGATATACAACACTTGTTTTTCTGTGTCTGACTTACTTCATTTTGTATGAACAGTCTCTAGGTTCATCCACATCTCTGGAATGACACGGTTTTGTTCTTTTTATGGCTGAGTAATATTCCACTGTAAACATGTACCACATCTTCTGTATCCATCCACCTGTTGATGGACATTCAGGCTACATCCATGGCCTGACTATTGTAAATAGTGCTGCAGTGAACATTGAGGTGCACATATCTTTTTGAATTAAGGCTTTTTCTGGGTATATGCCCAGTAGTGGGATTGCTGGGTCATATGGTCATCTAATAGGGTCTTTTGATAAACAAAAGTTCTTAATTTTAAGCTCGTCTAATTTGTCAGTCTCTTTCTTTATGATTACTGCTTTCTGTGGTCCATTTCAGAGAAGGCAATGGCACCCCACTCCAGTACTCTTGCCTGGAAAATCGCATGGACAGAGGAGCCTGGTAGGCTGCAGTCCATGGGGTCGCTAAGAGTCGGACACGACTGGGCAACTTCATTTTCACTTTTCACTTTCATGCATTGGAGAAGGAAATGGCAACCCACTCCAGTGTTCTTGCCTGGAGAATCCCAGGGACGGGGCAGCCTAGCGGGTTGCCATCTATGGGGTCTCACAGAGTCGGACACGACTGAAGCGACTTAGCAGCAGCAGCAGCAGCGGTCCATTTAAGAATACAAAATAATTAATTACTAAAATATATTTGTCTACTTCAAGGTCATAAAGATATTCTCCTATGTACTTGTCTTAAAACTGCATTGCTTACATTAATTTCATTTAGATTTAAGATCTACCTTGTTTTGATTTTTTGTATATGGCATGTGGTAGGGATCAAGGGCTGCCGTCTATGCGGTCGCAGAGTCGGACATGACTGAAGCGACTTAGCAGCAGCAGCTAAGTCACTTCAGTCGTGTCCGACTCTGTGCGACCCCATAGATGACAGCCCACCAGGCTCTGCCATCCCTGGGATTCTCCAGGCAAGAACACTGGAGTGGGTTGCCATTTCCTTCTCCAATGCATGAAAGTGAAAGTGAAAGTGAAGTCGCTCAGTTGTGTCGGACTCTTAGTGACACAGCAGGGATCAATTTATCTGCTTTTCCATATTAAGATTCAAATAATAACACAATGCATCTTTTCTCCACTATGCACTGTTGTAATTCAACTGTCCATGTATGTGTGGGTTTGTCTTTATTCTGCTCCACGGATCTATTTGCATATACTTGCCCCGAGTCTTGCACCAATTCTACATTAAATGCTGCAGTTTTATAAAAAATAGTATTGTAATTGGAGAGTGCAAGTCATCGTATGTTGTTTCTCTTAAGGTATACTGATTCATCTTGGTCTTTGGCATTCCTAGATAAATTTTAGATTCTTGAATTAGAGAGAAGGACAGGTCATGCACAACCCAGCAAGTTTCCATACCTCCCTCCCCTTTCCTTTTGGAGTATGGCTTACTAAAAAACAACAACAACAACAAACACTCATTCTACTTGCCTCTCTGTGTCCTGGTTTCACAGGACTCCCCCACCTCCCTCTGCAAAGGAGGCCTATGGGTTTCCAGCATGGTCTGGGTGGATAAGTCCATTTCACAGATGAAATGTTAGGAGGCCCTTTTAGCTGATATAACAAAGTTTTGCCCACCTACCTTTATTAATAAAACAAAACAAAGCAAAAAACCAACCAAACAAAAGGATATGGCCTGGTCTCCTTCAGTCTGACTACTGAATCTAATTCTCAACTGGTTTTGAACTTAGACCAGGAGAAGAAGTGCTATTTGGGGATTCCCCAAATCTGTGAGGAATTGTGAGGGATAATGACTCTTGACATTCAATTTTCTGCCTGGGCTGCAGTTAGTTACTCTGTGCTATTTCCCCTTCTTTAGTAAAAGACACTCATATACACATAAGCCTTCAGTTGGTGATTCTCTGGGGAAGAAGGAATAAAAGTGGCTGGCTCAGGGTTCCAGCCTCAAAGTGAGGAGGCTGAGCTGGGGAGCAGCATTAAGGGGCCCTGGAAGTGTCAGGGGAGGACTGTGGCCTCCTGTATGTTAGACACACAGTTCATTCCTCTGCTTGTTAATGAAAAGCTATTCCCAGAAGGGTGCTAATTGCTAAGTTGCTCTGATTCTTTGTGGCCCCATGGACTGTAGCCTACCAGGCTCCTCTGTTCATGGGATTTCCCAGGCAAGAATACTGGAGTGGGTTGTCATTTCCTTCAGGGGATCTTCCCGGCCCTGGGATCGAAACTGTGTCTCCTGCATCTCCTGCACTGTCAGGCAGTTTCTTTACCACTGAGCCACCAGGGAAGCCCAGAAGGGTGCTAGTGATCCATGTATATCAACAAGTAAACACTGCATAACAAATTAGATCATACCTCACAACAACCACTTGTCCCTACTTACAGATGTAGATGAGAAGACCTCGCAAGTCCGTTTGTTCCAAAACAATAATTTGGAAAAAGAACAGGGGAGAGAAAAACTACCCCTCCCTGAACACGTTCACACCTGTGGCCAGGGACCAGCAGACAGAGTGTCCTTGGAAAAGATGGGCTAGGGGAACTTCCAGGATTAGACTTAGAACCACACAGGGAGCTGTGGCTTCTTCAGTGAAAAATGGTCAAGCTTGGATCTCCCATAAGAGTGCTGGGTGGAAGCCAAGCCAATGCCTCCAGAGATCCCCCGTCTCTCATCATTGACATCACCTTATACCATCAACTGTGCAATGAAGCCATGGTAGAGGCCCTCCATGCAGCCAAGCAAGGACCTCCTTGAATGTCACATTTAGAATGACCAAGAGAAGGATGCTGCAACCTTGCTGACCTGCATCTGAAGGGTCCCATGTGGACACTCCCAGGACACTGGCAGGCCCTTTTAAAACAGGATGTGCTTCTTAACAGGCTGAAGGGTGCTTGTGGCTTAAAAAAAGAAAAACCCTACACAAATCTTGGGGGACAGGGGTTTGGACAGTAGGGAGTCATATTCCCATTATATAGATGAGGAAACCAAGGCTTAGAGGGGGTTAAGTGATTTGTTCAAAACCATAAATGTAAATGGCTATGGAGCCAGTATTTGGACTGGTCGTTTTAAGAATAAACCCTTTGTCTTTAGCCACTACCATTCCACCTCCCAAGTTATTGCTACAAGTGGAGAATGGCCCCCATACTTTAACTTTTTCATGCACGCAAGTGCAGACCTACTTTAAATCCATCTCCACTCTGCTTTGTGCTCTTTGTTGTTGTTGTTGCCCTGGGTCTTTGTTGTGGTGTGTGGGCTTCTCTTGTTGTGGAGCACTAGCAGGCTCTAGAGCGCACTGGCTTAGTTGCTCCGTGGCATGTGAGATCTTAGTTTCCAACCAGGGATCGAACCCACATCCCCTGCATTGGAAGGTGAACCCTTAACCACTGGACCACCAGGGAAGCCCCTGCTCTTTGAGGCTGACCTTTGTGGACTGCATCCAGAGGTTCTTTTGCCTTCTGGGTTGCAGCTAGATTTGGCCAATGGAAAGCACACCCAGAAAGCCGGAAAGCAGAAAAAGAGGGAAGGTGTGCTATTCATTTTCGCCACTCACGGACTGGCTGTGTCCCTTGGCTGACAGCACAGTCTGCTCCAATGTCCCTTTCCTGCAGCTTTTCCTTCTGGGTTCCCTCTCCCCTCCCTGTCCCTTCAGCCTTCTCTTCTTACCCCAGGGTACTTCACCATGCTTGTAGTTTCCCTTAGCCCTTTGATATAATACCTTCCCTAAATTCTCTTTACTTACCTGTTTGGTGGAGGGCAACGTTAGCTCTCTGCTGGGATGCTGAACCATCCAACTCACAACCTCCTTTCTTGCTAGATTTGGCTGGACTCTGGAATTGGACTAGATTGAGAATTGGAGGAAGAAAAGAAAGGGAGGGTCAGATACCAGCTCGGGACACAGAATTTGCCCTCTTGGGGACAACATTGCTGAAAGCGCTGGCCCACAGCAGCTCAGTGGGTGTCCAGCCCCCATTCCCACCAGGTCCCCCTCCGCCCTTCCTGCTCCTTTGGCAGCCCTCGCCGACACTGAGCGGCGGCTTGGAGCTGGGAGAGACTCCGGTGTCCCTGCCAGGCAGACACAGGAGGCAGACAACACAAGATCCCCTGGTTCCACCACACTAAAGACTGTGGATGGGAGCCCTAAAGTCGGGGTTGGAATCCTGAGCGGGTTTTCTCCAAAAACTTTTTGCATATCACACTGTCACACAGTGTGATATTTTAGATACATTAAATGAACAATAACATTCAATGACAAACGAATTGTGTGGTTGACTAGGCTGTGAGGTTTCTCTGGTAACATGCTTCAAATATCTGCGAATCGAGTACCCAAGACAATAAAATGACCTCATTTACTAGCTAAAGACAAAACACACTCCTGTCATTTACACTGACGCAGAGCAGCATCCTCGAAATTCCTAAATCAAACAAAAGCTGCCCTTACCCTTCTCCCTCTCACTCCCTTCCCAGGAGACCTCTCACCTGCCCTGTTTGGCAGCCCAGTCAGGCTGGAAGTGAAGTGTTTGGGGAACCACTGGGCTCCCAGTGGCATCAGTCAAATGATTAGCTCTCTGTGTAGACTGGCAGCCTGGAAGTCCTTCTGTCAGCCTCCTTGGTTCTCCCCTGATGATCTAGCAGGGGGGCTGGAAACACAATGCCTGCAGGTGAGATTGCCTGGTTTCAGCCTTCTGCGGCTCTTCAAAATTCCTCCAGGAATGCCTGCCCCCAGTAAGGTGGCCCTCTACATCTGCAAGTTCCACATCCACAGATTCAACCAAATCTGAACTGAAAATATTTAGAAAAAATTCCTGAAATTTCCAAAAAGCAAAACCTGAGTTTGCCACATACTAGCCACTATTTACATAGCATTTACATTGTACTAGGTATTATAAATAAGTAATCCAGGGAAGATCTATAGCATACAGAGGATATGCAAGGTTACATGCAAATACTGTGCCATTTTATACAAGGGACTTGAGCACTGCCATATTTAGGTATCCATAGGGGTCCTGGAACCAGCTCCTTAAGGGTATTGGGGGACAACTGTAATTAAACTTTCATGCCCTGTGGAACCAGGTAATCTTCAGAAATGGCATTAGCTCTAGGATACATCTCATTGGGAGCACTCAGATTCTGTAGCCCGATTGCCCACTTGACTAGGGTGAATTATGCATGACTAGAAAGCGTGATTAAAGTCTAAATGCTTCCTTTGAAAGGTTGTCTTTAGAATATGTGGTGATCAATTTTGTGTTTAAATGTGCATTTGAAATGTTATTGTTCAGTCATTACGTTGTATCCCATCTTTTGTGACCCCATGGACTGTAGCCCGCCAGGCTCCTCTGTCCATGTGACTCTCCTGATAAGAATACTGGAGTGGGGTGCCATTCCCTACTCCAGGGGATCTTCCGGACCTGGGGATTGAACCCATGTCTCTTGTGTCTCCTGTTTTGGCAGGTAGATTCTTTACTACGTGGGAAGTCCTCTGAAATGATAGTGAATATAAAAAAATACAAAGATGTATTTGTGTAATAAATTGTCATATTATATGCAAGTTAGAGGTAATGTGACATACAAGAAAAACTGTGAGCTTTAGCATTAGACAGGCAAGGGTTACAATATAGGAACTTTGACTTATCGGCCCGGTGTCCTTAGCAAGGTTACTTACCTTCTCCAATGTGAAGTAGGAATAATAGCCATGGGGCTATAGGATTAAATGGGCCAAACGTATAAAGCATCAATTCATTGCCTGGCACATTTGAAGTTGCTCTTAAACAGTAGATTAAATATTCAGGATCTCATTTTAATCATAAAATAAATTTGCGGACACAGGCTACATTTCCTACAAATAACAGTAGAGGGCAGACTTCACAAAATTATTTATGAAATACAGTCTTTCAAGTCATCATCTAAGATGAAAGCCAGAATTCCAGAAATGACTTTCTTAAATACTTTGGCTGAAAGATACTTCTATCGCTACCTTTAATTTCATCACAGAAACTGGGGCTTTCCTGTTTTGCAAGAATTCCAAAGGAGGATGTTGGGCAATATTTAACCCACAACTTTCATCACCATGATGTGTATGGCTGGTCCCCAGATTATGGTCGAGGGTTTTTGACAGATTTCTCTGGCCATATTTATGCCTGTCATAGATTTAATGATACATAGAGGAAATAAAAGGTGCCAAACTTTCTTGACAGCATTTCAAATTGCATCATGTCAAAATGGCACAAAGTTCGTGACTAGAAGCATTATAGAATACGAAGTCAGCCTACAGCTGACTGGAGATTAGATTACACTTAGGTAATGATCGGGATTGGGGTGTGAATTCCATTCCATAGTGAAAGAACAAATGGGCATTTAATAAATATTTATGAAAATCTGACGAGGTTCTGAAGGGTAAACGTTTGTTCCAGTTTTCACTGCCACCCTCAGTCTCTGGGGGAGCCAGCGTCATCCGGTCTCCATAACATTAAGTGATACTACCGCTTGGCATCCTCAATAATTTAGAGAGGAAAAAATGGTACCTCAAATTGCTTCAAACTCTTATTGCTTTTGTTACCGACAATGAACATCTTTCCCCTTGTGGATCTGAACATTTTTGTTTCATGTTTTATGAATAGTCTGATCATATCTTTGGCCATTCTTCTGTTTGAGTTCTGATCATTTTTTTCTTCTGCAAGGAATTCATTGTAAATCATTGATATCCTTGGAAAATATGAGTGACCCAGTTCTATCAGTCTGTAATTTTCCTAGCATATAACATAGCACACAATTGGTACTCAGAAATGTTTACTGAATTGTACTCTTCTATTATATATATATGTTTTAAAAAATATGTTTCTTTGGCTGCTTTGGGTCTTAGTTGTGGCACTTGAGATCTTCAGTCTGATGCAGCGTCAGGACCTTTAGTTGTGGCCTGTGGGGTCTAGTTCCCTGACCAAGGACCCAACCTGGGCCCCCTGCGTTAGGAGTGTGGAATCTTAGCCACTGGACTACCAGGGAAGTCCCAAAATTATTTTATATTTTAAAATATATTTTTTAAATATAAAGAAAATATATACTCATTATTTTTAAAAGTATTGAACAGGTAAGCAAAGTAGAAAGATCACTCCCAAAGGCAAAGACTGTAGTTTTGCTAGACACTTTTTCATGGTTAAAGCCACCTAGGCTTCCCTGGTGGCTCAGGCGGTAAGGAATCCACCTGCGATGTGGGAGCCCCGGGCTCAATTCTTGGGCTAGGAAGATTCCCCTGGAGAAGGGAATGGCAACCCACCCCAGTACTCTTGCCTGGGGAATCCCATGGACGGAGGAGCCTGATGGGCTACAGTCCATGGGATCCCAAAGAGTCAGACATGACTGAATGACTAACACCCTTTACATGGTTAAATACTGTTTGATCAAGTTATATTCTCATTTACCTATGTTTTAACCATCAGTTTGTTTTCATTTTTGTTCTATGATAAATAATGCTGTTAAAGGGACCGAAATGCCAGATTGTAAGTACTCATATTTACAGTTCTATTCCCCACAGGCCAAGTAACCCATCCCCTCCATATACACATACACTGACTCTCTCCTCGTCTACCCAACCAGAGCAGCAAGTTTAGAGGAAGGCATTTTTACTTTGCTGAGCTGGGGGAAAGTAGAAGACAGGAATGGCTGCAGGCAGGAGGAGTAGTTTACTAAGAAGGTAGCTGGAGTTACTCAGAGAGAAAAAGTATCAGTGAGGTAGGTTGTGAAATAAAGAAGATGAGGGAGATGAGCCTTGGGAAGATCAACAGAAATGATTAAAGGGATTTTAATAAAGTTTTGATGTCTAAACCAGAACTACCCATGCTGGGCTATGAACTGTTTATCTGCCTGTGATAATCTAATTGCAAAAATCCAGAGCAAGCATTTAGAAAACTTTACATAAATCTGATGTGGCTGCAATATGCAAGCGAACTTGTCTTGTTGAACAGAGTGTGGGTAAGCTGCACAGGAACCTTGTGAAGGACCACGTCATAGCCTGCGGTGTTTTATTTAATCAACTGTAACTCAAAAGCTTATAAACAGTTGAGACAATGTAAGATTATAAAGATGATGTCTTGATGTTTCTGTAAGATTAGAAGCCATTTTGATCAACTTTTAGAGGATATGAATTGGATAACCAGACCTGCTTATTCATTTGGTATTTTGATAATTTAAATCATCATAATATTCCATGCAAGGAGGTAGCACAGTATGTTGTTTTTGATGGTAAAGAAGATCTAAAGGCAAAAAAAAAAAAAAATAGAAGCTTGGAAGAACTGAGTTTCTACAGATTGTTAGGCATGCCCCATAGTAAGGCAATGATTATCAATGAAGTACCTCGGTGGCTTTCTCTGCTTTTCTCCCATTTCTTACTCCTCATCTTTTACTCCCCTTTATTCTCTGCATCTTTTCTCTCTTCTCACTGAGAAGATATTTCTCATCCTCTTCTTTTCTATCTCCTGGGGGATCTCATTAAATTCACAGGTCTCAATGCTCATTTCTCACATCTAAGTTGCACAGCTGCAGATACAAGTTTTCCAAAATTCTAATTTTAATTTGATGGCTCACATTTTGATAATGATTTTTAAAAAGTCCATTGTTTTCCTTAAAGTGACAGGCATACTTCATTCATCCTGAAGAAAATACCTGCCAAATTCTCAACTCTGAATGTTCAGAGTTTATCAATACTGCAAATAAAAGTGGTTCTCCATGAAACTTGTCACTGCTTTAGCTCCTGTGTGAGGCCACTGTACATGTGGTTTTCCTTGGCATAAAGCATTCTATATGTCTTTTGGGTAGTGTCATGGCTAAGAAATAATTTGCTTTCTCTCTACATTTAGCTTCAACTATTCGAGCTTCCAGTAGTGGCTCAGACAGTGAAGAATCAGCCAGCAATGCGGGAGACCTGGGTTCCATCCCTGTGTTGGGAAGATCCCCTGGAGAAGGGCATGGCAACCTGTTTCAGTATTCTTGCCTGGAGAATCCCCATGGACAAAGGAGCCTGGAAGGCTGCAATCCATGGGGTCACAAAGGGTTGGACATGACTGAGCAACTAAATACACACACACATTCCCTCAGAACACATGGTTTGCAAAAGGACTTTTATGCCAGTTTGAGGTATAAGAGGCAGGCTGAAAAGCAGATGTTTCAACGGCTTTGATATTTTGTAAGACTGACCATGAGAATGCTTGAAACTGGAACCATCTTAAAAATCTCTAACATAGGCCACTAATGAAACTAAGCTATTTGGTGAGTGCCAAGTGCCTCCAGAAAGGTAATGGGGAGAAATGGAACCATGTCTATGTCCCACTTGGAGATGTTTAGGCAAATCATTGAATGTCAGGCTTGGCATGATCTAATTTAAATTGACATTCCATCATAGGGCTGCTTAGACCTGCCTCATCAACTCTGTCAGCAGATACCAGACACTGAAATACCAAGTCAAAGCGCATCTGGTAAAGACCACACCTGTCCTATCTCCTTGCACACCCAGGTGATGGACATTTATAGTAGAAATGTTGGATAGACTGTTTATCTGTCTGTTTTTGGAGGTAGATCTGATACGGTCAAGTGATCACAGGTACCACCTGTTGGGGAGACAAGACTCATAATTAATCCATGATTACTGGAGAGGTGAAAAAATGGGGCCATTGTCAAGGGAGGGAACTGATGACCGTCTTGATGCCACACCCATCTGGCTGCATTAAAACACATGCACACTTTGACATATGGTCACTAGTTGGAGAGAAGGGAGAGGATTACAAGATACAAATGATAAGCAGACACCACAGCTTCCTTCTGTGGCCAATACAAGATGGACAGTTGGGAGATTTGTGGAAGAAAGGTCATATATTTGTCTGAACAATAATTACTGTATTATTGTAATTTCTATCACATATAAGGGCAGAATCTAATGTCAACTGACATGTAGTGGGATATTACTATGTGTTAGGCATTTTGGGTGCACTGCATATGTTAACTAATTAAAATCTTACAAAATGCTACAAGATAGGAACTACCATCCCTATTTTACAGAGGAAGAAACTGAGGTATAGTGGGATTGAAGGACTCATCAAGGTCACAGCTGAAAAATGGTGGCACTGAGCCTGTGGGACTCATTCTAGAGCCTTTTCTTTCACCATTTTCTTTGCTCTAGGTAAAATGGAAAGACCATAAAACCAGAAGACTCCATGTCCACTGCCAGCCCCATGGTGACTGACTGCATGACTTTGGGTTAGACACACAACCCTTTGTTGGTCCTCTTTTACAAAAAAATTGAAGTATAGTTGTTTAATTATCAACTATTGTTAATACTCTGTTAGTTTCAGGCATACAGCAAGGTGATTCAGCTATACCCTGGTGGCTCAGGCAATAAAGAATCTGCCTGCAATGGGAGACCAGGGTTCAATCCTTGGGTTGGGGAGATCCCCTGGAGGATAGCATGGCAACCCACTCCAGTATTATTCTTGCCTGGAGAATCCCATGGACAGAAGAGCCTGTTAGGCTATAGTCCATGGAGTTGCAAAGAGTCAGACACATTACATGTATATATATAAAACTGAATCATTTTGGTGTATGCCTGAAGTGAAGTGAAAGTGAAAGTGTTAGCTGCTCAGTTGTGTCTGACTTTGTGACCCCAGGCTCTTCTGTCTGTGGGATTCTCAAGGCAAGAATACTGGAGTGGGTAGCAATTCCCTTCTCTAGGGGATCTTCCCAATCCAGGGATTGAATACAAGTCGAGATAGGGATAGGGAAAGCTAGGGATAGGGAAAGCTAGATATAGGGAAAGCTTCTGACATAGACACCAGAAGGGGACAGAAAGAGTGCCCCTTGCTAGTTTTTAGGAAGCTGTTTGTTAGAGCTGTTAATCAGATAAGAGAGACACCTCAAGGCTGTGGGAGTTTCACCAGGCCCCTCTCCCACAATATGCACTTTTGAGATAGGATGGCATGAGGTGTATCATTCCCCAGCCATAAAACAATTGACAGGAATACTGGTTTGTTGAGCCATTATCAACCCAAGGTTTGAGAAAAGAAAAAAGTTAGTTTTAGGTGGAACCATTTTGAAGAAAGGCAAATTCCAAAGCAAATACATCGTGTTATTAACATAGCTTAAGAAAAACATTTCCATAAGAAAACACATCGGTTACCTCAAGGCATTAAAAGAAGCCTCTTAATTTTGTGTAGAGAAGGAAAAAAATATCTGCCACTTGGGGACCAATGGCCTTTCCTGTCTGTTACCCTCTCAATCTCCTTGTAGTCCAAGGGACTCTAAAAAATCTTCTCCAGCACCACAGTCGAGAGCAACAGTTCTTCAGCGCTCAGTCTCTTTATGGTTCAACTCTCACATCCATACATCATTACTGGAAAAACCACAGCTTTGACTATATAGACCTTTGTTGGCAAAGTGATCTCTCTGCTTTTTAATATGCTGTCTAGGTTTGTCATAGCTTTTCTTCCACGGAGCAAGTGTCTTTTAATTTCATGGCTTCGGTCACCGTCCACAGTGATTTTGGAGCCCAAGAATTAGGGCCTTTAGGGAGGTAATTAAGTTTAAATGAGGACATAGGAATGGGGCCATAATCATATAGGACTGGGGTCCTTGTAAAAAGAGGAAGAGCCACCAGAGAGCTCATTCTCTGAGGAATGAGCACAGGGACGAGGTCACGTAAGGGCACAGCAAGAAGGCAGCTGTTGGCGAGCTGGGAAGAGAAGTCTCACAAGAAACCAGCCGTGACAGCACCTTGGTCTTGAACTTGCAGCCTCCAGAACTGTTAGAAGATAAATTTCTATTGTCTAAGTCACCAAGTCTGTGGTATTTGGTTACATCAGCCCTAGCAGACTAATACTGTAATGATCTCTCTTGTGGCTTTCATCCGAATTTCCTAATAGCTAACGATGTTGAATATCTTTTCATGTGCTTATTTTCCATCTGTATATCCTCTTTAGTAAAATTTCTGTTCATGTCTTTTGCTCATTTTCTAAATGGATTAAAAAAAAAAAACCTGTTGAATTTGAGAGTTCTGCATATTCTAGATACTAGCCCTCTGTCAGATATGAGGTTTGCAAATATTTTCCCTCAGTCTGTAACTTGTCTTTTCATCCTTTCATCGAATGACAATTTGCTATTTAAATGAAGTTAAATGTATTAGTTATTCCTTTTTGGATCATGCTTTTAATGTCACATATAAGAATTATTTGCTTAACCCTAAATACGTTCTCTGATGCTTTTTCTAAAAGTGTCACAATTTTATATTTAAGACTATGATCCATTTAAAATTAATTTTTGCATAAGACTGAGACTTAAGTCAAGGTTTATTTGATTGTTGTTATTGCCCACACTGTCCCATTTCTCCAGCACCGTTTGGTGAAAAACCTCTTTCCTTCACTGAATTGCTTTTGCATCTCTGTTGAAAATCATTTGGGCGTATTTGTGTGATTCTATTTCTAGATTCACTATTCTGTTCCACTGATGTTTTTATCTATCCTGCTAGTACGTACCACACAGTCTTAATTAATGTAGCTATAAAATGTCTTCAAATTGAGTAGACTGATTCCTCTCACATTATTCTTTATCAAAATTGTTTCAGCTATTTGAGTTCATTTACCTTTCCACATACATTTTAAATTAATCTTGTCTACAAAACATCTTATTGAGATTTTTGACAGGAATTACATTAAACCTGTATATCAGTTTGGGGAGAATTGAAATCTTTACTATGTTGAGTTTTCTAGCTATGAACAGAGTATGTCTCTCTAATTAGATTTTAAACATTTCTTTCATCAGTGTTGTTTAGTTTGCAGCATACAATTCTGTACATATATTTTCTTAGATTTACACCTATGCCTTTTTTGGAGCGATTGAAAATGATATAGTTGATTCATGATCTTTAATGCACCCAGAAAGGTTGTCTTTTAATTGTTGTATTTAGACTATATTTAATGTCATTATTGATATGTTAGGGCTTACGTCTGCCTTTTTATTTTTTGTTTACTGTTTGTTCCCTCTGTTTTTCTACTTTCTCTTTTCTTGCCTTCTTGTGGGTTACTTGAACACTTCTTAGAATTCCACTTTGATTGATCTATACTGTCTTTGAGAGTACCTCTTTGATAGCTTTTAGTGGTTACTTAGGTAGTACATTATACATATATAACTTAAAACAGTCTATGTTATTATTTTACAAGTTTGAGCAAAATATAGAAAACTTGCTTCTTTTTATATGCCTTTACTGTCTCTAGTTCATAATTCTTTTAATTATTTCCTCTAATACATTCAGGACCATATCAGATGGTGCCATAATTTTGCTTCAAATCAAACATAAGTTAGAAAACCAAAGAGGTGATGGAAAGTTTATTGTATTTGCCCATATTTTGCTCCTGTATTTACCCCAGATACATAGAATTTTTTATTCTTTTGTCCTTCCTGATGTTCTAAGATTCCTTTTATTATTGTTTCCTTTCTGTTGAGGGGATTTCCTTTAGCCATTGTTTTGGGTAAAGGTGAGGCAGCCAATTTGCTGATTTTCCTTAAATCTAGAATATTAACCACGTAATCAGTTCTGTCTAGATCTGATAGACAGAGTGCCTGATGAACTATGGACGGAGGTTCGTGACATTGTACAGGAGACAGGAATCAAGACCATTCCCAAGAAAAAGAAATGCAAAAAAGCAAAATGGCTGTCTGAGGAGGCCTTACAAATAGCTGTGAAAAGAAGGGAAGCAAAAAGCAAAGGAGAAAAGGAAAGATATAAGCATCTGAATGCAGAGTTCCAAAGAATAGCAAGAAGAGATAAGAAAGCCTTCTTCAGCGATCAATGCAAAGAAATAGAGGGAAACAACAGGATGGGAAAGACTAGAGACCTCTTCCAGAAAATTAGAGATACCAAGGGAACATTTCATGCAAAGATGGGCTCAAAAAAGGACAGAAATGGTAGGGACCTATCAGAAGCAGAAGATATTAAGAGGTGGCAAGAATACACAGAAGAACTATACAAAAAAGATCTTCATGACCCAGATAATCACGATGATGTGATCACCCGCCTAGAGCCAGACATCTTGGAATGTGAAGTCAAGTGGGCCTTAGGAAACATCACTACGAATAAAGCTAGTGGAGGTGATGGAATTGCAGTTGAGCTATTTCAAATCCTGAAAGATGATGCTGTGAAAATGCTGCACTCAGTATGCCAGCTTATTTGGAAAACTCAGCAGTGGCCACAGGACTGGAAAAGGTCAGTTTTCATTCCAATCCCAAAGAAAGGCAATGCCAAAGAATGCTCAAACTACTGCACAATTGCACTCATCTCACACGCTAGTAAAGTAATGCTCAAAATTCTCCAAGCCAGGCTTCAGCAATATGTGAACTGCGAACTTCAGGATGCTCAAGCTGGTTTTAGAAAAGGCAGAGGAACCAGAGATCAAATTGCCAACATCCGCTGAATCATTGAAAAAGCAAGAAAGTTCCAGAAAAACATCTATTTCTGCTTTACTGACTATGCCAAAGCCTTTGACTGTGTGGATCACAATAAACTGTGGAAAATTCTGAAAGAGATGGGAATACCAGACCACCTGACCTGCCTCTTGAGAAACATGTATGCAGGTCAGGAAGCAACAGTTAGAACTGAACATGGAACAACAGACTGGTTCCAAATAGGAAAAGGAGTATGTCAAGGCTATATATTGTCACTCTGCTTATTTAACTTCTATGCAGAGTACATCATGAGAAATGCTGGTCTGGAAGAAGCACAAGATGGAATCAAGATTGCTGGGAAAAATATCAATAACCTCAGATATGCAAATGACATCACCCCTATGCCAGAAAGTGAAGAAGAACTAAAGAGCCTCTTGATGAAAGTGAAAGAGGAGAGTGAAAAAGTTGGCTTAAAGCTCAACATTCAGAAAACTAAGACCATGGCATCTGGTTCCATCACTTCATGGCAAATAGATGGGGAAACAGTAGAAACAGTGGCTGACTTTATTTTTCTGGGCTCCAAAATCACTGCAGATGGTGATTGTAGTCATGAAATTAAAAAATGCTTACTCCTTGGAAGGAAAGTTATGACCAACCTAGATAGCATATTCAAAAGCAGAGACATTACTTTGCCAACAAAGGTCCATCTAGTCAAGGCTATGGTTTTTCCAGTGGTCGTGTATGGATGTGAGAGTTGGACTGTGAAGAAAGCTGAGCGCCGAAGAATTGATGCTTTTGAACTGTGGTATTGGAGAAGACTCTTGAGAGTCCCTTGGACTGCAAGGAGATCCAACCAGTCCATCCTAAAGCAGATCACTCCTGAGTGTTCATTGGAAGGACTGATGCTGAAACTGAAACTCCAATACTTTGGCCACCTCATGCGAAGAGTTGACTCATTTGAAAAGACCCTGATGCTGGGAATGATTGAGGGCAGGAGGAGAAGGGGATGACAGAGGATAAGATGGTTGAGTGGCATCACTGACTCAACGGACATGGGTTTTGGTGGACTCCGGGAGTTGGTGATGGACAGGGAGGCCTGGCGTGCTGTGATTCATGGGGTTGCAAAGAGTCAGACATGACTGAGTGACTGAACTGAACTGAATCAGTTCTGAATTATTTATTTATTTTTACCATAGACTTTATCTAGTTTTATTTCCTTATTGGAATATAATTGCATCACAGTGCTGTGTTACTGTCTGCTTTACAACATCATGAATCAGCCATATGTATATATCTCCTCCCTCTTGAGCCTTCCTCCCACCCTTCCCATTTCACCCGTCTAAGTCATCACATCAGAGCACTAAACTGAGCTCCTTGTGCTATACAGCAGATGCCCATTAGCTATCTATTTTACACATGGTAGAGTATAAATATGTCAATACTACTCTTTCAATTCATCTCCTCATCTCCTTACCATCTGTGTCTACAAGTCCATTCTCTATGGCCAGACAGTTTATTTTAACAAACTTTTTTTTTTTAATTGGGCCCACTGTATGGAACCCCTCAGCGAGGTTCTGAGTTGCAAAGATGAGTAAGATGCATTCTTTGCATTGCCCTCATAGGAGGATCAAACACATAAACAAAATGTCCTTATTTGGTATATGCTAAATAATGGCATCCCTCTAAACCAGGAGTCGGCAAACTTTCTAAAGGACCAGATAGTAAATATTGATATTTTAGACTTCATGGTTCAAATGGTGTTTGTTACAACTATTCAATTCTGCCATTCTAACATAAAAGGCCCCATTCTTCTGTTTCTTAGTCACTCAGTCATGTCCAACTCTTTGCGACCCCACGGACTGTAGACTGCCAGGCTTCTCTGTCCGTGGAATTGTCCAAGCAAGAATACTAGAGTAGGTTGCCATGCCCTTCTCTGGGGATCTTCCCAACCCAGGAATAGAGTCCATGTCTCCCATATTACAGGGGGATTCTTTACCATCTGAGCCACCAGGAAAGCCCAAAAGCAACCACAGACATACATAAGTGAATGGGTGTGGCCGTACTCCAATAAAACTTTCATTTCAGAAAAAGGCAATGAAGAGGCATGAACTATTTGGTATAAAGCAAGCTTCAAGGATATATTGTACAACATGAGGAATATAGCCAATATTTTATAATAATTATGAATGGAGTATAATCCTTAAAAATTATGAATCGGTATATTGTACACCTGTAACATATAATATTGTATAGCAACTGTACTTTAATTGAAAAAGTAAAAAACAAAAAAACAAAAAAACAGGCAATTTAGTTCTCTGATCATAACTTGCTGACACCCTAATCTTTATTTTCTTCCTTCTCCACCTTTCTATGTAAAAGAGGGTTATTATAAGAATTAAATTAGTTAATACTTGTAAAGTGCTCAGAATAAGTCTTGGCAAATATTAAGCTTTATAGGAGGTTCATCTTTAGCTCTTGTTTCCTCTCCAGCCCTCTATGCCATTTGCACACCCGAGGGTTAGGTCTAGGTAATATGGAGTCAATGCTTTAAGATTGAAAGGGGACCTGTGATCATTTGCTCGTTACTTAGCTAGGTCACTTCGGCGACTACTGAAGCCCATGCACCTAGAACCTGTGCTCTGAAACAAGAGAAGCCTCCACAGTGAGAAGCCTGTGCCCTTGCAACAAAGAGGCGACTGCTCCCCACAACCACTGAAAGCTCGAGCAGCAATGAAGACTCAGCATGACCAAAACTAACAAATAAATAAATAAATTTAAAAGAAAAACGGTACACCAAGTAAAGAACTAACCAGGTTCATTTCTATCTTGAGCGTCCATGATTCTGTGAACAACCCCTGGCTTTATTCTCCCCAGAGAGAATGAGGTAGGGGATTGAATTTGTTCTGAAGTCAGATGAGTTCAGTCTAAGCCCTGCCTCTGCCCATTCAGCTTCCTCTCAATGACCTGCAGTATCCTCGTATTTAAAATGGGAATGATGCCCCACTTCGTAGGATGATTGCAGAAATTATACAATAATGTGCGTGAATAGTACTTTGAAAATCATAAAGTACTTTGCAGTTGGTGGTAATTATTAACATATTAGGCTAAGGACTCTAACTCATCCATTTGTGTGACTCCTTTCCCAGAAAGTTTTCAACCTCCACAGTGGGAAAGGTGGCACTTACTGAGGCCATAAAGGCGTCCCAGGTGGTGTTAGTTGTAAAGAATACACCTGCCAATGCAGGAGAAGCAGGTGATGCAGGTTCGATATCTGGGTTGGGAAGATCCCCTGGAAATGACATCCCATTCCAGTATTTTTGCCTGGAAAATTCCATGGGCCCAGGAGCCTGGTAGGCCACAGTCCATGCGGCTGCAAAGAGTTGGACAAGACTGAGTGACTTAGCACACGCACAAGATCCAATACCCAGTTCTCCCCAAGGAGAAAGGGAGATTATTATTTAGCACTAATATGTAATTAGTTGAAAATAAGATTAATTGTGCAAGTCTTTGTTCCACTAAATGGTACCTCCGTGGCTTTCCAAACTTCAAATGCTTCAGTGCAGACAAAGGGGAAACAATTGACCTTCTTTTGTGAGGTGTGTTTGTACAATTGCCTGTTAAATGGTAGTTAGCCACTGAAAGTGGAGAAGGCAGTGGCAACCCACTCCAGTACTCCTGCCTGGAAAATCCCATGGACAGAGGAACCTCGTAGGCTGCAGTCCATGGTGTCTCGAAGAGTCGGACACGACTGAGCGACTTCACTTCCACTTTTCACTTCATGCATTGGAGAAGGAAATGGGAACCCACTCTAGTGTTCTTGCCTAGAGAATCCCAGGGACAGGGGAGCCTAGTGGGCTGCCGTCTATGGGGTCGCACAGAGTCGGACATGACTGAAGCGACTTAGCAGCAGCCACTGAAAGAAGGCTGAGTTTGTGATGAGGCTAAGGCTGTTCCACACCACAGTGATACTGATTCTAGGCTGGGACCTAAGAGAGGAATTCAGTTCAACTCAATTCAATTCAACCCAATTCAATTCAACCCAACTTGATTCAATAAACCCAACTTTGCTATTTGCTGGGCACTGTGCCAGGTGCAAAGGATACAAAAAGTGAGTATAACAGCCTCTGTCCTCCCAGAACTCATATCTCCGGGAGGGAAACAGACACAAACTCCAATTTATAGTGTGGGAGGAGTGAGGCTAGCAGGAATCCTGGAGGGGAAAAATACTAGGATTCTTTTTCCTAGAGCTCTTTCTGCTTCATGAGCAAAGGAACAGGAAAGAGTTATAAAGACCATGAGAAATAGGCTGACTTTTTGCTATTTTTCAGTCACATTCCTCGGGAAAGGTTATTACCAGCATAGACTCTGACAATAGCAGGTGTCTATAGAGAATTTTCTCTCAGGATGTTGCTACCTTTTTAATGACTGTTTTTGTTGCTTCAAAACAAAACAAGGGCTTCCCTTGTGGCTCAGCTGATAAAGAATCCACCTGCAATGTGGGAGTCCTGGGTTCGATCCCTGGGTTGGGAAGATTTCCCGGAGAAGGGAAAGGATACCCACTCCAGTTTTCTGGCCTGGAGAATTCCATGGACTGTATAGTCCATGGGATCACAAAGAGTCAGACATGACCAAAAGACTTTTACTTTTGTTCTTTCAAGTTGAGATGCTGGTCCAATTTTAAAATATTTATTTTTAACATGTTCGTAAATGGGAACTTTACGAGTTTAGTTTTATTGGCAATTTCTTTGTTTGAAAAGTATAAGAAAGCAAGAAGTTCTACTTTTTTAGGATTTACTTCTGTCAAGAAAAATTATATGTTTTGAAATGGAAAAAAAAAAAAAGATTGCTGTGTGTCCTGCCTAGTACATCTTTTCCTTTCATTGTACTTGATCAGATCAGATCAGATCAGATCAGTCACTCAGTCGTGTCTGACTCTTTGCGACCCCATGAATCGCAGCACGCCAGGCCTCCCTGTCCATCACCAACTCCCGGAGTTCACTCAGACTCACGTCCATTGAGTCAGTGATGCCATCCAGCCATCTCATCCTCTGTCGTCCCCTTCTCCTCCTGCCCCCAATCCCTCCCAGCATCAGAGTCTTTTCCAATGAGTCAACTCTTCGCATGAGGTGGCCAAAGTACAGCTTTAGCTGAGTTTCAGCTTTAGCATCATTCCTTCCAAAGAAATCCCAGGGCTGATCTCCTTCAGAATGGACTAGTTGGATCTCCTTGCAGTGCAAGGGACTCTCAAGAGTCTTCTCCAACACCACAGTTCAAAAGCATCAATTCTTCGGCGCTCAGCCTTCTTCACAGTCCAACTCTCACATCCATACATGACCACAGGAAAAACCATAGCCTTGACTAGATGGACCTTTGTTGGCAAAGTAATGTCTCTGCTTTTGAATATGCTATCTAGGTTGGTCATAACTTTCCTTCCAAGGAGTAAGTGTCTTTTAATTTCATGGCTGCAGTCACTGTCTACAGTGATTTTGGAGCCCAAAAAAATAAAGTCTGACACTGTTTCCCCATCTATTTCCCATGAAGTGGTGGGACCGGATGCCATGATCTTTGTTTTCTGAATGTTGAGCTTTAAGCCAACTTTTTCGCTCTCCTCTTTCACTTTCATCAAGAGGCTTTTTAGTTCCTCTTCACTTTCTGCCATAAGGGTGGTGTCATCTGCATATCTGAGGTTATTGATATTTCTCCCAGCAATTGATTCCAGCTTGTGTTTCTTCCAGTCCAGCGTTTCTCATGATGTACTCTGCATATAAGTTAAATAAACAGGGTGACAATATACAGCCTTGACGAACTCCTTTTCCTATTTGGAACCAGTCTGTTGTTCCATGTCCAGTTCTAACTGTTGCTTCCTGACCTGCATACAAATTTCTCAAGAGGCACGTCAGGTGGTCTGGTATTCCCATCTCTTTCAGAATTTTCCACAGTTTATTGTGATCCACACAGTCAAAGGCTTTGGCATAGTCAATAAAGCAGAAATAGATGTTTTTCTGGAACTCTCTTGCTTTTTCCATGATCCAGCAGATGTTGGCAATTTGATCTCTGGTTCCTCTGCCTTTTCTAAAACCAGCTTGAACATCAGGAATTTCACGGTTCACATATTGCTGAAGCCTGGCTTGGAGAATTTTGAGCATTACTTTACTAGCGTGTGAGATGAGTGCAATTGTGCAGTAATTTGAGCATTCTTTGGCATTGCCTTTCTTTGGGATTGGAATGAAAAATGACCTTTTCCAGTCCTGTGGCCACTGCTAAGTTTTCCAAATTTGCTGGCATATTGAGTGCAGCACTTTCTTGAACCAATTTACAAATCTCTAAGTTGTAGAAAAACTAATGTAAATGATTTCTATCTCTAAAATGCAAAGGAGTTGTCTAGATCGTTTTGGACCTCTTTGTAAATTTATTTCAGCAATATTCCTTATTGCCTATATACATGTGATTCTTTGGATTCTCCTTTGAGCCCTGGTAACATCTTATTCATTCCCTCATTAATTAATGAGTTAAATTAAACTTTTCAGTTCAGTTCAGTTGCTCAGTTGTGTCCGACTCTTTGTGACCCCATGAATTGCAGCATGCCAGGCCTCCCTGTCCATCCCCAACTCCTGGAGTTTACTCAAATTCATGTCCATTGAGTTGGTGATGCCATCCAACCATCTCATCCTCTGTCATCCCCTTCTCCTCCTGCCCTCAATCTTTCCCAGCATCAGAGTCTTTTCAAATGAGTCAGCTCTTTGCATCAGGTGGCCAAAGTACTGGAGTTTCAGCTTCAACATCAGTCCTTCCAATGAGCACCCAGGACTGATCTGCTTTAGGATGGACTGGTTGGATCTCCTTGCAGTCCAAGGGACTCTCGAGAGTCTTCTCCAATACCACAGTTCAAAAGCATCAGTTCTTTAGCAATCAGCTTTCTTTATAGTCCAACTCTCTCATCCTAATATATGTTCATTTTCTGTTTGTATGAGAGTCATTATTTTATTTTTTAAAAGAAAATGATCCTTTAACACATCTCCTCTGAGAAAGATCTGGCTGATGACATGGAAGGGTAGGAAGGGAAGGGAATTAAGATGTGTTAAATAGCAAATCTTAATGTGTATTATTTTGTTTAAACTACATAACATCTTATACCTTATGGGATGCTTTTGTTTTTAAATCAAGGGCTCTTATGGTGTTTCATGTTAGCCAGGATTATAATGGTGTAGTGATACACCACGTTATGGGGTGAATTGTGTCCCCCATCATAACCTCAGAATGTGACTTTATTTGGGGATGGCGTCTTTACAGAGGTAATCCAGTTTAAAATTAGATCATTAATGTAGGCCTTAATTTAAGATGACTGGTGTCCTCATAAAAAGGGAAAATTTGGAGTCAGGCATGCATATGGGACAGCACGTGAACATGAAGGAAGAGGCCTGGGTGATGAATGTCCAAGCCAAGCAGCACCAAAAGTTGCTGGCAGACACCACATGCAGGAGAGAGGCATGGGAGAGATTCTTCTTCACAGCCTTCAGAAGGAGCCAATGTGCCGACACCTCGGTCTCATGTTTTTAGACTCTAGAACTGTGAGACAATAAAATTCTGTTTTTTCAAGCCACCCAGTTTGTGGCACTTTGTTACTACAGCCCTAGCAAACCAATATAGGCCATTTAGAACATTCTTTATATTTTTCTACTTTAAGGAATCATTTATGTTTAACTATTTATGCAAGGGACCATCCAGTGAAGTGAGGTCCATTTCTTAGCCAAACTCCGCTGTCAGCTCACAAGCTCACAGAGATCTGGGTCAAGTTGCCATCCTGAGCATCTGACAGGCATCTTGATCTTAGACAAGGAGATCTGCAGGCAGGGCATTGATGCATGTTCCTCCCAGATGAAGGACCAGACAGCAGGCATAGGGCATCTCCCTCTCATCAGACTCAGGTGCCAAGAAAGTGAGCCCCGTGCGTGTGTGCTCAGTCATGTCCAACTCTTTGCAACCCCATGGACTGTAGCCCACCAGGCTCCTCTGTCCATGGGATTCTCCAGGCAAGAATACTGATGTGGGTTGCATATCCTCCTCCAGGGGATCTTCCCGACCCAGGGATCGAACCCACATCTCCTGTATCTTCTGCATTGGCAGTCGGGTTCTTTACCACCAGCACCATCTGGGAAACCCAAATGAGAGCCCCATCTCCTGGTTATCACTAACCTTAATGAAATGCATTATTTTCTGTTATTTTTCAGATCAGTAGCATTTGTTTAATCAAAATGAAATAGTGTAAATTTTTCTTTCTGGTATGACTGGAAAGAAATAATACCATGAAAAGGAGTTGAGATTTTTTTTCTAAATGTTATAGGGAAGCAATGGAGGGTTTAAGCAGCAGAGTGCCCTGAGCTAGTTGATGTTTCTAAAGGACCTCCCTGGCTTCTGTGCAGATTGAATTGTGGGGCAGGTGGGAAGAAAGAATGAAGTGGAGAGACCATGTTGGAGGCCGTTACAGTAGACTAAGAGAGAAAGTGTGCTGGTCTGGATCTGCAGACAGCAGTAGAGACGGAAAGAATAAACAGGCCCAGGATATTTGGAGAGAGAATGGGTAGGACTTGGTGGAGAATTGAGGTAAGGAAAGGGAAAAATCAGAAATGGTAATGCTATTGTTTTCCTTTCCCTGATAAACTGGATTCTTGTTGTTGTTTAGTCACTAAGTTGTGTCCAACTCCTTGCAACCCCATGGACTGTAGCCTGCCAGGAGATCTGTCCATGGGATTTCCCAGGCAAGAATATTGGAGTGCGTTGCCATTTCCTTCTTCAGGGGATCTTCCTGACCCAGGAATCAAACCCACATTTCCTGCATGGTAGGCAGACTCTTTACTGCTGAGCCACTGGGGAAACCCAATGAAACTGGATAGATAGCTGATTAACCAGGAAGGAGGAGGCTTAGAGGAAGGCTTTGTTTTTAAGCCTTTCATGGAGGTAATAATGCTGGAAAGGAAAAGATCCATCTGTTGCTTGGTCTTTCAGAAAGGAGATATCAAGCTGTTCACAGAACACTAAGTGCTTTTTTTTTCTTTTAGAAAAACAATATTAATGATATGCTTATTGTAACAAGGTATTGTACAGGCTGCAAGGGAGCTGCCAATTTCCTGGACATGAACGATGGGATGGGGATCTAGAGAGAAGGGTGATGTGAATTCCGAGTAAAAAGGACAACTTGTGCTAGGGAGCCCTCCAGTACTCCAGCCTGGAGGAAGTGTTATGGATCCAGAGGTAGGACGGGAGGGGTCGGGGTTGTTAGGAAGCTTTTCTGACAATGGAAATGACTGGCACAGACGGTTGTCTTTGGTCAGGAAACTCCAGACTAGAAATCCCAGGGTCTGGAGTCTCTTCCTGGTTCCCTTTGCTGTGAAGATTTCAGTTCCCAAATGGATTTTTGCCTGCCATTCTATTTCATTCTGCATCTAGGATGGCAAGGTTGTGTCTTCTATCCCCAGGGTCTACACAATGCTTCACATAGGAGGCACTCAGTGCAAGTTACTGAATAAAGAATATATATGATGAATGGATGAATGTAAGTGTACAAATATGAAGAGTATGCTATGCAGCAAAGGAAACCATAACCAAAACAAAAAGACAACCTACAGAATGGAAGAAAATATTTGCAAATGATGAGACTGACAAGGGCTTAATTTCCAAAATGTACACACAGCTCATACAAGTCAACAGCAAAAAAACAAATGATCCAATCAAAAAATGGGGAGTAGACCTAAATAGACATTTTTCAAAGGAAGACATACTAATGGCCAATAGGCATAAGAAAAGATGCTTAACATAGCTAATTATTAGAGAAATGCAAATCAAACAACAATGAGGTACCATCTTAGACTCGTCAGAATGGCCATCATTAAAAAATCTACAAATGATAAATGTTGGAGAGGGTAAAAGAAAAGGCAACCCTCCTACACTGTTGGTGGGAATGTAAATTGGTGCAGCCACTATGGAGAACAGTATGGAAGTTCCTCAGAAAATTAAAAATAGAATTACCATATGATCCAGCAATCCTAGCCCTGGGCGTATACCCAGACAAAACTCTAATTCAAAAAGGTGCACCCCTATGTTCACAGCAGCACTATTCACAATAGCCAAAAGGTGGAAACAACCTAAATGTTCATCGACAGATTAACGGGCAAAGAAGATGTGGTATCTATATACAGTAGAATACTACCCAGCCGTAAAAAGGAATGAAAGAATGCCATTTGCAGCAACATGGAGGCAACTCCAGATTATCATACTAAGTGAAGTAAGTCAGAAAGAAAAATACCACATGATACCACTTACATGTGAAATCTACAATATGGCACAAATGAACCTGTCTCAAAACAGAAAATAGCCTCACAGACATAGACATCACTTTTGTAGATGCAAAAGGCAAGACGGGGAGGAAGAGGGATGGACTGGGAGTTTGGAGTTGGAAGAGGCAAACTATTCCATTTAGAATGGATAAACAGCAAGATCCTGCTGCATAGCACAGGGAGCTATATCCAATCTCCTGGGATAAATCATAATGGAATAGAATATTGAAAAAAGAATGCATGTATGTCTATAACTGAGTTGCTTTGCTGTACAGCAGAGATAAGCACAACATTGTCATCAACTATATTTCAATTAAAAAATTAAATAAATAAAAGTAGAGTTGCCATATGATTCAGCAATCCCACTCCTAGGCATATATTCAGACAAAATTATAAGTCAAAAAGATATATGTATCCCTATATTCACAGCAGCACTACTTACAATAGCCAAGGCATGGAAACAACTGCGGATACTGCAGAAATGAGGTACCCTGATTTCAATAAGTCAGTTGAGAGAATTCCCCTAATATTTTGATGTCATTAAGGAAATATCTGGAAATAAATATGGATTGGATGATAATCCACTTAGAAGAGTTTGTTACTGTTGATTTATTATACAAAAAGAAAGCTGATAACTGAATTACTGTCTTACATGAGGGTTATCAAGTGACTTCCCTATGGCTCTATGTTAGCCTCTGTCCTGCACAACATTTTAGCAATGACTTGGATGAATATGTAGACAGCGGGAAAAAAATATCACTAAATTTGCAACTGTTATAAAATTGAGAAGGCTGCTGCTGCTGCTGCTGCTAAGTCGCTTCAGTCGTGTCCAACTCTGTGCTACCCTATAGACAGAAGCCCACTAGTCTCCTCTGTCCCTGGGATTCTCCAGTCAAGAATACTGGAGTGGGTTGCCATTTCCTTCTCCAATGCATGAAAGTGAAAAGTGAAAGTGAAGTCGCTCAGTCGTGTCGACTCTTAGCGACCCCATGGACTGCAGCCTACCAGGTCCTCCATCCATGGGATTTTCCAGGCAAGAGTACTGGAATGGGTTGCCATTGCCTTCTCCGTGAGAAGGCTAGTAAATGCCAAAAGGAGAATTGAGATTCAAAAATTATTTAAATGGATTTCCATAAAATTATGTGTAACAAAAACAAAACTTTTAGAAACGTAATAAGTACATTGTTTGAACAAGAAAAGAATGGGGAACTCTTGGTTTTTCAGTTCATGATTGAAAATTCTTGGTTTTCAGATCAGTTCATGTGGAAAAATCCTAACCCTTCACCAAATATAAATTGAATATGAACTCACATATTAGCCAGGCTATTGAAAAAAATCAAATGCAGTGTTAGGATACATTATTAGAAGTAAAATACCTAAAATATAGAAGGTGAAATCCATAGCACTCTGCATTGTTTGACGTACTTCTAAAGTACTATCCTCAGTCTTGAGGGGTATATCGATAAACCAGGGTTTGTTATCCTATTTTTACCCTTTTCTGACTATTAAAAAAATACAAATTCACTAAAATTTCAAAGATGTGAAAAATACAAAAATCATGTGCAATCCCATGAGCTTGAAACAGTATTTCTTTCTGGTTTTTTAAAAACTATGTGTAATGTTTTCATAATTGAAATTGCACCATATATGTAATTTTATATCCTGTCTTCTATTTCTTTATATAACATTATATCAAATAGTTTATCACAACTAAGTAAACATTTTGGCTCTGGAATAAGGTGAGTTGAAATTAGAATCTTATTTCCACCACTTAACTATCCAGTTTGACCTAAGATAAATCATTTAACCTTAGTTTTTATATCTATTAATAAAGAATCCTCTTGCAATGCAGGAGACCTGGGTTCAATCCCTGTGTTGGGAAGATCTGCTAGAGAAGGGAACGGCTACCCACTCCAGTATTCTGGCCTTGAGAATTCCATGGACAGAGCAGCCTGGCAGGCTGCAGTCCATGGGGGATCGCAAAGAGTCAGACATGACTGAGCAACTTTCACTTTCACTTTTCAGGGACAATAATGGCACCATTTCAGAGAGTTTGCTGTTGATTCACTTTGCTGCATACCTGAAACTAATACAACATTGTAAATCACCTATACTTCAATAAAAATTCTTGAAAAGGGTTTGCTATTCATGTTTGCTATCATCATCAAAAATATCTTTATAAACAACTCTTTGCATTTCTTTTTTTTTTTTTTTAATTTTATTTTATTTTTTAACTTTACAATATTGTATTGGTTTTGCCATATATCAACATAAATCTGCCACAGGTATACACGTGTTCCCCATCCTGAACTCTTCTCCCTCCTCCCTCCCTGTACCATCCCCCTGGGTTGTCCCAGTGCACCAGCCCCAAGCATCCAGTATCGTGCATCGAACCTGGACTGGAGACTCGTTTCATATATGATATTATACATGTTTCAATGCCATTCTCCCAAGTCATCCCACCCTCTCCCTCTCCCACAGAGTCCAAAAGATTGTTCTATACATCTGTGTCTCTTTTGCTGTCTCGTATACAGGGTTATTGTTACCATCTTTCTAAATTCCATATAAATGCGTTAGTATACTGTATTGGTGTTTTTCTTTCTGGCTTATTTCACTCTGTATAATAGGCTCCAGTTTCATCCACCTCATTAGAACTGATTCAAATGTATTCTCTTTAATGGCTGAGTAATACTCCATTGTGTATATGTACCACAGCTTTCTTATCCATTAATCTGCTGATGGACATCTAGATTGCTTCCATGTCTTGGCTATTATAAACAGTGCTGTGATGGACATTGGGGTACACGTGTCTCTTTCCCTTCTGGTTTCCTCAGTGTGTATGCCCAGCAGTGGGATTGCTGGGTCATAAGGCAGTTCTATTTCCAGTTTTTTAAGGAATCTCCACACTGTTCTCCATAGTGGCTGTACTAGTTTGCATTCCCACCAACAATGTAAGAGGGTTCCCTTTTCTCCACACCCTCTCCAGCATTTATAGCTTGTAGACTTTTGGATCACAGCCATTCTGACTGGCGTGAAATTTATTTGAAATCAGTTTTCTCCTTTATCTGAAACTAATTTCTAGTTTAACACAAAGACAAATTTAGTTTGAAATTAAAAAATTTTTTCTTTAAAGAAATCTTTTTGAAAACACATAAATAAAGAAAAATAGTTGCTTAGTATTTTATATAATAGAATCTTACTAGTTTCTTGCATATCTGTTGCTGCTGTTTTTTGGCCATGCCATGTGGCTTGCAGCATCTTAGTTCCCCAATCAGGGATCAAATCCAGGTCCATTGCAGTGAAAGTGCTGAGGCCTAACCACTGGACCGCCAGGGAATTCCCATTGTGTGTCAGTTTGGATTAGATCTCTATCCATTTTTTTAAAGAAACAAATGCATTCAAATGGCTTTAAATCCTGAAATCCTAAGAGAAGATGTACTGCAACTAGATGATGATGTCCTTTTTCTTAAGAACAAGTAGAACTTCTCTGATGTCCCCACCAGAACTTGGCAAAGAGCAAAGTCAGTTCTTGCTGATGGCTTGAAGGATCAGCTCCTCTAGATAAGACGCCACAAGATTGTGTCCCTGAAGCTAAAAGAAGTGGAAATACTTCTTCATCTGCCTCTTCCTTGATTTAACATTGCCAAGAAAGTAGGTAGATAGGAAGGAGCAAGGACATTTCTGGCCCTGCAGGAAAGTCTAACCATCCTGTTGTTTCTCCCCAGAGAGCAACCCTCCCCTCTCCCAGGTCTGGAGTCCTATAGACCTCCTAGAAGAAAATGCCTCCAACCCAGCAAAGGTGATGTTGGGGGTGGGGGGTGGGGTTTTCAGAATGAGCCTTCCCACGTACTCCTTTTTTATCTGAGAAACTCATTTATCTTGGCTTCCCTGCTGCTGCTACTGCTAAGTCGCTTCAGTCGTGTCCGACTCTGTGCAACCCCATAGACGGCAGCCCATCAAGCTCCACCGTCCCTGGGATTCTCCAGGCAAGAACACTGGAGCAGGTTGCCATTTCCTTCTCCATTGCATGAAAGTGAAAAGTGAAAGTGAAGTCGTTCAGTCATGTCCGACTCTTAGCGACCCCATGGACTGCAGCCTACCAGGCTCCTCCGTCCATGGGATTTTCCAGGCAAGAGTACTGGAGTGGGGTGCCATTGGCTTCCCTAGTGGCTGGTAAAGAATCTGACTGCAATGCTGGAGACCTGGGTTCAATCCCTGGGTTGGGAAGATCCCCTGGAGAAGAGAACGGCTACCCACTCCAGTATTCTGGCCTGGAGAATTCCATGGGCTCTATAGTCCATTGGGTCACAAAGAGTTGGACACGATCGAGCGTCTTTCCCTTCACTCACCAGACATCTCACCTTTCCTTCCACCTTTAGAGAACACATTTTCTCAACCCCTCTGTAAAGGTGAAAGTCTTCTTAGGCGCCCAACACTCTTCAAATGTTTTCCAGAACAAAGTTCCACATCTCCCTTTTCAGTCATCTCAACCCTTCCCTTGACCATCATGCAAACCTTAATGTTAATTAGAATGAGTATTAGCTGATGCTTGCTAATGATTGCAGCAGCCTGTTGTAATAGATCAATGGGCAACATATAAGTAAAAGGTTATATTGTGTCAGCTTCCTTTGATGTCAACTTTCATATATTCCATCTCTACTTCTAGCCTACCCATCAAATGCAAAACCTTACACTGTAGTTTGGAAGTTGTCTGCAGTCAGGCCTCCTCTCATATTTCCAACTCTATTGGACTCTACTGATTGTCTCATACTCTAAACTACGGGCTCAGCGAGGCTTAATTTTTTTCAAAAAGTGCCACCGCACTTCTCTTTTTTTCTTTTTGGGAGAATGGGAATATCTTAATACTTGGATCTTGTTAGGCAAAAGTGCATGAGTGAATGCTCAGTTGCATCCAACTTGTTGTGAGCCCATGGACTACCAAGCTCCTCTGTCCATGGGATTTTCCAGGCAAGAACACTAGAGTGGGTTGCCATTTCCTTCTCCAGGGGATCTTCCTGATCCAGGAATCAAATCTGCGTCTTCTGTATGTCCTGTATTGGTAGGCAGATTCTTTACCACTGAGCCACCTAGGATGCCCCTTAGGCAAAAGTACAAGAATTCAGATAGGTTTAGGAGGATGTATGTGGACATTGAGTAGCTAAAGGAAAGACCATGACCGTGACAATTACTAACCCATCATACTAGCCTATATAATATGTCTTATCATATACATTGCTGTTATTATTACTTGAGTTCCACACTTAATTTTCTACACTGGGGTGGGGACTCTGCAAGCCACATTTCTTCTTTGTCAACTGGCTCCACATTAGATCCTGCCAATGGAGGATGCTGCCAATGGAGAAATTGGAAGGACTTGTTCATTCCTGTTTGTCTGCTGGTATTCCTGTTGGATACTGCTGTTCTTCTAATAAAACACCAACTCTTTACTGTGGCCTGCAAGGTCCTCTGTGATTTGGCTCCTGTCCACCTTAATGACCTCATGTCGTTCTGCTCTTCCCAATACTCTTTGGTCATGGTGGTCCCCTTTCACTCTCCTTAAATACACGGACCTTTCCTTGCCTATCTCCTTTATCTTTAAGAGACTGACCCAGGCAGAGCCATATATATATATATATATATGTGTGTGTGTGTGTGTGTGTGTACATTTATATATATTTGTTTAGGCATGCACAGTCCAGTCCTAGCACATAAGAGGCACACAGTAAAAATATGTAACATTAAATATAAAATTAGTTTTCTTAAGGTGACCACAAGAATTCCAGCCACATATCCCAAGAAAAGATTGAGAGAAGAGGCAGAGATCTAGGAGATTTGGGCTTTTAAGAATTAACCCAAGAAAGCCACGTTTCTCCTACACTTCTCTGCCAAGAGAGGGTTGAATGTTTTGGTGAACAGTTTGTAGGTGATTCTGAAGAAAGAGGAACGAGCAAAAACATTTTTAAAAATGACACACTATGTTGTCAATGAGGAAAGACACTTGGTGAGGTCTTTTCTATTTGACTCCCTGTCTCTTTCTTCTTCATCTTCCATTCATACCACCTTATGATCCCTATGTTCCCATAAGCCATGTCAACCTGGTATTTATTCTTTTATATTCTTGTCCACATTTATATCTTGACTCATTGGAAAAGACCCTGATGCTGGGAGGGATTGGTTGCAGGAGGAGAAGGGGACGACAGAAGATGAGATAGCTGGATGGTATCACTGACTCGATGGACATGAGTCTGAGTGAACTCCGGGAGTTGGTGATGGACAGGGAGGCCTGGTGTGCTGAGATTCATGGGGTCGTAAAGAGTCGGACACGACTGAGCAACTGAACTGAACTGAACTGACATATATACAAAGCCATACATTTTGGTCATTCATTCTTTGGTATAAGAATTGTATCAGTGTTATATATGTGTCTGATTTTCTGGCATAAAACACTTTGTGGAAATTCCTCCAAGTCAGGCTCTATAGCTTGGTATAGCTTCAATTAATTCTTTTGCATAACTGAATGATATTCTATGGAGACCACATACCATTACCTATTCAACAATTCTCCTAATTGATAGACACTTGTTCTTTCAAATGTTTTACTGTGGAAAAATTTAAGCATATACGAATATAAAGAGACTAGAATAGTAGATTCCATCACCTAGTTTTCATAATTTCAATTCAGGGCCAACCTTGTTTCATTTTTCTGTCTTCACTTCACTGTCTTCGCCCCCTTGGAATATTTTGAAGCAAATTCCAGACATTGTATTATCTCATTGTGGGCATTAATTTCATCTATGAACTTTTGCCACCAGAAATGATGCTGCATTAAAGATCTTCCTGGATCTACTCTAAGGTCCTAGTCATTTTATTTCTGCAGGATAGATTTTTAGGAATGGGTTTACCAGACAATACCATAAGTATTTTTAGTTTTAATGACAGATTCCTTTCCCTGAATTCTAGAAATTATGTATTAGGGCATGTATCCAACTTTACCAACTCTACTGTAACCACTTGAACACAGGACTATAGTTTATGCTTTTTGTGTCCTTAATATGTGGCATAGAACTTGTCAAACTGAGACAAATGACATTAATTTTCTGTTATCTTCTCTCTCTCTCTTTTTAAAGCACACCACAAAAATCTTTCAATGAAAATGCAATAATCAGTTATGAGACATTGGTTAAGGTCTCTTAATGCTTTTGAGACTATTTCTTTTCCCTGTAGAAACATGAGGATAAAGTGGAATAATTTATGTAAGAGAACCATGAAAGCCAAAAAGTGCTGGGGGTGGGGATTGACTAGGGCTTTTCTGTGGTTGTTGTCATTGCTAATTTACTGTAAATTTTTTAGAATTGTTTTTTAGAATTTCTAAATTTTCTAGAAATTGTTTCTAAAATTGAGAATTAAAATTTAGAATTTCTAAATGTTTAGAATGTTTTTTGCTTGGCATGAGTGTCTTGACAAATAACTTTTCCGTACAGTTGAGTGTCTTCTGCCCAGACTCCCAGGCGTGTATTCTCTGGTCATCTCCTCACACTGTGCTCAGCTCAGGCAGTGGGCAATGCAGATCCATAAAGGTCTTTGAGGAATCCAAATTGGAAAGGAAGAAGTGAAACTGTCACTGTTCGCAGATGACATGACACTTTACATAGAAAATCCTAAAAACACTACTAGAACTCATCAATGAATTTGGTAAAGTTGCAGGACACAAAATTAATATACAGAAATCTGTTGCATTTCTATATGCTAACAATGAATTATCAGAAAGAGATTTTTAAGGAAACAATCACATTTACTATCTCACCAAAAGAATAAAATACCTAGGAATAAACCTCCATAAGGAGGTAAAGGGGCTTCCCAGGTGGTTCAGATGATAAAGAACCTGCCTGCAATGCAGGAGACCCAGGTTTGATTCCCAAGTTGGGAAGATCCCCTGGAGAAGAGAATGGCAACCCACTCCAGTATTCTTGCCTGAAGAATTCCAAGGACAGAGGAGCCTGGCAGGCTACAGCCTATCGGGTTGCAAAGAGTTGGACATGACTGAGCGACTAACACACTTTTCAACAAAGAGGTAAAAGACCAGTATTCAGAAAACCGTTAGACACTGATGAAAGAAACTGAAGAAGACACAAACAGATGGAAAGATATTCCATGTTCTTGGATCGGAAAAGTTATTATTGTTAAAATGGCCATACTACCCAAGGCAATCTACAGATTCAATGTAATCCCTATCAAATTACCAAGAGCATTTTTCACAGAACTAGAACAAATAACTTTAAAGTTTGTGTGGAAACAAAACAGTCTTAAGAAAGAACAGAACTGGAGGAATCATGCTTCCTGATTTCAGACTACTACAAAGCTACAGCCATCAAAACGTGTAGAGCTGGCACAAAAACAGACACAGAGATCAATGAAACAGAATAAAGAGCCCAGAAATAAACCCACGTACTTACAAAAAAGGAGGCAAGAATACATGATGGAGAAAAAAGTCTCTTCAGTAAGTGGTGTGGGAAAACTGGACAGCCACTTGATGTGAGGAGCCTCCTCACTGGAAAAGACCCTGATGCTGGGAAAGACTGAAGGCAGGAGGAGAAGAGGATGACAAAGGATGAAATGGTTGGATGGCATCACCAACTCAATGGACATGAGTTTGAGCAAACTAGGAGAGAGTGAAGCACAGGGAAGCCTGGTGTGCTGCAGTCCACGGGGTTGCAAAGAGTTGGACACAACTTAGTGACTGAACAATAACACTCTCTAACACTGTATACAAAAATAAACTCAAAATGGGTTAAAGATCTAAATGCAAGGCCCAAATCATAAAACTTCTAGAGGAAAACAGGCAGAACATTATTTGACATAAATCTTAGCAATGTTTTTTTGGATCTGTCTCCTAAAACAAAGGGAAAATAAGCAAAAATAAACAAATGGAACCTAATTAGTTTTGCACAGGAAAGGAATCCATAGACAAAATGGGAAGGCAACTTACTGAATGGGAGAAATTATTTGCAAATGATAAACCAATAAGGGGTTAATATTCAACATATATAAGCGGCTCATCCAACTCAACATAAAAAAAAAAACCCATAGAAAAATGAGCAGAAGAACTGAATAGACATTTTTCCAAAGAGGAAATGCAGATGACCAGTAGGCACATGAAAAGATGTGCAACATCACTAGTCATCAAGGAAATGCAAGTCAAAACTACAATGAGATATCACCTCACACCTGTCAGAATGGCTACCATCAAGAAGAGCAGACATGTTGGCAAGGATGTGGAGAAAAGGGAACCCTTGCACACTGTTGGTGGGAAAGCACATTGGTGCAGCCACTACGGAAAACAGTACAGAAGTTTCTCAAAAAACTAAAAATAGAACTATCATATGATCCAACACTTCTACTCCAGGGTGTATATCTGAAAAAACCCAAAAACACTAATTCGAAAAGATCGGTGCACTCAATGTCCCTATGTACTTTTTTAGTTAAATGGATTTCTTCATTGTTAATTATTCCTTTTTCAAATACTTTTAGAGTATCTTTGCAGGCAGACTCAGGAGGGACTAAAATGGCACTTGAATTCCTTGTGCTCAAGATCAAAATTGGAAGTCTGCACCAGCTTCAGAGAACAACAGAGGAAATGCTCAGGCCACCCATTCCTTGCAGAAGCTTGTCAAGACTCGAGACCAAGACTGGGACTGTCTTTGTTACTTTCTTGCTCTGGCAAGATGCAAGATGCCCACAGCTAACATTTGTCAACCACAGATCATGGTGAGCCA
This sequence comes from Bubalus bubalis, assembly GCF_019923935.1. Lineage (NCBI taxonomy): Eukaryota > Metazoa > Chordata > Mammalia > Artiodactyla > Bovidae > Bubalus > Bubalus bubalis. The sequence continues at coordinate 45,925,866 of NC_059172.1, read as the reverse complement.
TGGTTGACCCCCAAACCTTGTGTAATTCCTTGGCACCGAGGTCCAGACCCATGGCGTCTGAGTGATCCTACTCTGCCCTGCTCACTCTCCACTTTGACTGACCTTTAAGAAAGGTTCTCAGAGGCAGACTGCCTTCTCCTGTAAGTACCTCAAGTTTCCTCTTTCAATCAGACCCTTCCTAGCCCACATAAACACTCAGTTCCTTCAAGGAGCATGGGGAAAATTACCTAAAAAGATAGCCCTATGTAGATGTGTAAAATTTACCTGCTAGTCACTTTGAGTTTCTAGAAGCAAGTGTTCCTTCTCTGGGATAAGCAACAGGAAGGCCTGCTGTACCTTTTCCTTGAGATTAATGGCTGTGAGATGTTGCAACAGATCTGAACTCCTTCTGGGAAAGGGTGTGCTGTTTACCTTTGGAGCCTGCCAGCTTGGTGGTGAGTTCAGCTACGGGAGGAGCCACACCTTTTCTGCATTGCTCCAGCCCAACACACAGCCTTGCTGGAGCATCAGGTTCCAGCCTGCAGAGCCAGAGCAGGCTGCTGGACAGAAAGAACTATTACTGTTCATGTGGACAGTGTGGGCTTCTGTCCAGCAGGGGAACACTGTGTGTCCTTTGAGGCTTGATTCTTTAGCTTTGCAGCTGAGCCAAACGGCAGTGCCAGGGAGAAGGCGCTGCCCTCTGGGCTATGGATGCGCTTGTCCATCAAGGCCAAAGAGACTCCAGCTCTTGGAGTTCTAGTGAAAGGCGCTTTTCAGCCCCGGGGTATTCACATTCTGAGTGCGGCTGCAGTCTGACAGGAGACTGCCTTCCTCTGCAGTTGGAGCAAAATCTCACATTGAACCAAATCTTTGGGAGGTTGGGGGTGGAGATGAGCTGGGAGAAGAGAAGAAAATAGCAGTTTTATGTATTCTGTCCCCACTCAGAAATGGCTGGCTTATCAATAGGATCGTTTCCTGGAATTCTCTTTTTTCACTCACAAAGACAAGAATAACGATGAACAAAAAAGAAAAAAGTAAGGAAGAAAGTGGGGGGGAGAAAAACAGTACTTTTGTTCATTCTCCTCTTTGGGAAGTTAGCCCGAGCTATACACACTGTAAAGCTCTGTCTGCACTGTGCAAACACGATGGGCTGAAAATGAATCAAACTGCTAGAACTCTGTGTGTGTGTGTGTGTGTGTGTGTGTGTGTGTGCGTGTGTGTGAAGGCATGTCAATAGCCAGTTTGTTTTGTTGTTTCAGTAAAAACAAAGTGCTTAATACACAAAACTGAATTAATTACAAATGACTCCTCTATTTCTGAATGCAAATTTCAGAACCAGGCAGGAATGGATTCAAATTTCACTTGAGAAACTTGGCAGCTTCATGATTTTGGCTAATTCATGTAATCTCCTTGAGGATCAGGTGAGAACTCCTCACCTACAAAATAGGATTAACAAACATGTCTAAGATGAGAGACGATTAGATGAGATAGCGAATGTAAAATGAGGGACACGCGGAGGTGAGCCTAGAGAGAGGCAGAGACTGAGTCTGGCAGCCTTGGGAGCCGTAGGAAGTATCTTGTCTTTATCCTAAAAGCAACAGAAAACCAAAGAAGGCTTTAAACAAGATAGCGACTAGTGGCTGTGGCTTGAAGTAGGCTCTGTCAGTGGTAGGAAGGGTCAGAATCTAAGGAGAAACCAGCTGACCCTTGTAGCATTCCAGTCCAAGGACTTCAGATATTTTCTGGGCTTTCAACCTCTGTGACTTCCTGGCTTTTGGCACTCCACCTGGCTCATATTCATGAAACTTCTTTGGCCTTCATGTTCCTAATGTTTGACTCATTAGTTCAGTTCAGGTCAGTCGCTGAGTCGTGTCTGACTCTTTGTGACCCCGTGAACCACAGCACGCCAGGCCTCCCTATCCATCACCAACTGCTGGAGTCTACCCAAACACTTATCCATTGAGTCGGTGATGCTCTCCAACCATCTCATCCTCTGTCGTCCCCTTTTTCTCCTGCCCTCAATCTTTCCCAGCATCAAGGTCTTATAAATGAGTCAGCTCTTCACATCAGGTGGCTAAAATATTGGAGCTTCAGCTTCAACATCAGTCCTTCTAATAAACACCCAGGACTGACCTCCTTTAGGATGGACTGCTTGTATCTCCTTGCAGTCCAAGGGACTCTCAAGAGTCTTCTCCAACACCACAGTTCAAAAGCATCAGTTCTTCAGCGCTCAGCTTTCTTTATAGTCCAACTCTCACATCCATACATGACTACTGGAAAAACCATAGCCTTGACTAGACATACCTTTGTTGGCAAAGTAATGTCTCTGCTTTTTAATATGCTGTCTAGGTTGGTCATAACTTTCCTTCCAAGGAGTAAGCGTATTCTAATTTCATGGCTGCAATCACCTCTGCAGTGATTTTGGAGCCCCCCAAAATAAAATCAGCCACTGTTTCCACTGTTACCCCATCACTGTTATAAAACTCACTCTTTGGGTCAAAGGGAGCTTGGGTTTTGTTTTGTTGAATCAATTATGATTAAATACCTACTGTGTGCTAAGAACCCTACTGGCTGAATACAGTTTAATGCAGAGATGGCAAATAGGTTTCAATTGCTTATACTGGTAAAGCCTCCACTGAAAGAATTCTAGGTTAAGAAGGCCAGGATTAGGGCTTCCTTGGTGGTCCCGGTGGTTAAGAATCCTTCTGCCAATGCAGGGGACACAGCTTTGATCCCTGATTGGGGAAGATTCCACCTGCTAGGGAAGTGGGGGGCAGCTAAGCCTGTGCACCACAACTACTGAAGACCATGTGCCTAGAGCCCATGCTCCACAACAAGAGAAGCCACTGCACTGAGAAGCTTGTGCACCTCAATGAAGATTAGCCCACACTTGCCACAACTAGAGAAAGCCCGCATAGCAATGCAGACCCAGGGCAGCCATAATTAATTAATTAAAAGAAAGAAGGCCAGGACGAATGTGCATGTCTGCTATGGGTGAGGGGCATGTTGACAGCATATTTATCCCATATTTGCCATTTCTGGCCCAGTGGTTCGCAACTCCTATATTCCACCCTAGCTTGATCCTGGCTCTGCTTAGAACACATTATCTTCAGACAGCTCCCACTCATTCTGGACATAGTAGTTGACACCTGTAGCTGTTTCCTGTCCAGGAACTATTGGAAAAAAGGCATTCTTTTACCACTAGGATGGCTATGCTAGCAGTACATTAGCTGACAGTGACCTGCACATGGAGAGAGCATGCGTGATAGTGAACACAGAGGAAACCAAGGCTAAGAGATACAGAGGCTGAACAAGAGTCACAGTTTGAAGCTCTCAGTCTAGCAACTCTAGAAGCTCTCATTAAAGGGAGAGGCACAGTAGTGTACCCACAAGTGCAGCGAATCAGTTCATCCTGGAGGGCTCCTAAAGCTCGACACATGGAGTAACCACATACAGAGAGCAAGGGGATGGTTGGAGCAAGGTGGCTGAGTTTAACAACCGACAACCAGTATGGGCTTATGGACTCATGCGTGCTTCGTGGCACTGAAACAGTTGGGAAAGAGAACACCAGGACCTAACTTTCTATCATACCAGACGGATGCCTGAATGATTGCTTTTGGAGATATGAAAGAGAAGGATGATGCATGATTCTGGTCTGGGGCAGCTAAAAGTGGGTGCGCCTTCTCCTGCTCTTTCTTTCCCATGCACAGGGCAGGAGAAAAAGAGCTGTGGGAAGGCCAAGCTACAGGACAGGAACCTCTGGGTTCCTGAGTCATACTTTGGAGGAGAGCTGCTCAGAAGAGCCTCGCAACCCATACCACATTGTGATGAGATACAAACTTTGATGGCTGAACCACTGAGTACCTGAGGTTCATTTGTTACCTAAACTTATCCTATATTGATTAATACGTTGGCAATACATTAATGTACAATAAATTGTATGTTGATTAATTATAAATGGATACATTGAAAATAAATTAATAAATTAATGTCCAGAAAGGGCTAAAAATTCCATTACTTCAGGGTTTAGAGAGGATTATCTATCTACCAACCATTATAAAAATCTCTACCATTTATTTGTTCATATGTCAAGGCTGTATATTGTCACCCTGCTTATTTAACTTATATGCAGAGTACATCATGAGAAACGCTGGACTGGAAGAAACACAAGCTGGAATCAAGATTTCCGGGAGGAATATCAATAACCTCAGATATGCAGATGACACCACCCTTATGGCAGAAAGAGAAGAGGAACTAAAAAGCCTCTTGATGAAAGTGAAAGTGGAGAGTGAAAAAATTGGCTTAAAGATCAACATTCAGAAAACGAAGATCATGGCATCAGGTCCCATCACTTCATGGGAAATAGATGGGGAAACAGTGGAAACAGTGTCAGACTTTACTTTTTTGGGGCTCCAAAGTCACTGCAGATGGTGACTGCAGCCATGAGATTAAAAGACGCTTACTCCTTGGGAGGAAAGTTATGACCAACCTAGATAGCATATTCAAAAGCAGAGACATTACTTTGCCAACAAAGGTCCATCTAGTCAAGACTATGGTTTTTCCTGTGGTCATGTATGGATGTGAGAGTTGGACTGTGAAGAAGGCTGAGTGCAGAAGAACTGATGCTTTTAAACTGTGGTGTTGGAGAAGACTCTTGAGAGTCCCTTGGACTGCAAGGAGATCCAACCAGTCCATTCTGAAGGAGATCAGCCCTGGGATTTCTTTGGAAGGAATGATGCTAAAGGTGAAGCTCCAGTACTTTGGCCACCTCATGCGAAGAGTTGACTCATTGGAAAAGATTCTGATGCTGGGAGGGATTGGGGGCAGGAGGAGAAGGAGACAACGGAGGATGAGATGGCTGGATGGCATCACTGACTCGATGGACGTGAGTCTGGGTGAACTCCGGGAGTTGGTGATGGACAGGGAGGCCTGGTGTGCTGCGATTCACGGGATCGCAAAAGGTCGGACACGACTGAGCGACTGAACTGAACTGAACTGAACTGAATGTTCATTTTGTTGGTGATAAAGCAAAGTTAAGCCAGGCTGAGAGTTTGGTGGGATAAACAGTTTCACACATGGCTTACACTGTAAATTGCCAGCAGGATTCGGAGGCAATTTGGCAAAATTTATCAATTATTCTAAAATATTCATACCTTTTGATCAAATAGTTCTATTTCTAGGAATCTAGTCTAACGAGCGGAGAAGGCAATGGCACCCCCAGTACTCTTGACTGGAAAATACCATGGACGGAGGAGCCTGGTAGGCTGCAGTCCATGGGGTCGCTGGGAGTCGGACACGACAGAGCGACTTCACTTTCACTTTTCACTTTCATGCATTGGAGAAGGAAATGGCAACCCACTCCAGTGTTCTTGCCTGGAGAATTCCAGGGACAGAGGAACCTGGTAGGAGGCTGTCTATGGGGTCGCACAGAGTTGGACACGACTGATGTGACTTAGCAGCAGCAGCAGCAGCAGCAGCCTAAGGAGACTATGAGACATGTGTCTAAAGAATAATGTACATACAGATGGACAACAGGCACATGAAAAGATGCTCAGCGTCACTAATTATTAGAGAAATGCAAATCAAAATTATGATGAGGTACCACCTCACACCCATCAGGAAGGGCATCATTTAAAGTCTACAAAAAACAGATGCTGAGAGGGTGTGGAGAAAAGGGAACTCTTCTACACTGTTGGTGAGAATGTAAATTGGTGCAGGCACTATGGAAAACAGCATGGAGTTTCCTCAACAAACTAAAAGTAGAGTTCTCATATGATCTAGCAATATTCCACTCCTGGGCATGTATTCAGACAAAATTATAATTTGAAAAGATACATACACTTCTATAATCATAGCAACACTATTTACAATAATCAAGACATGGAAACAACCTAAATGTCCATTGAGATGAATGAATGAAGTTGATGTGGTGCATATATATGTGCAATGGAATACTACTCACTCATAAAAAGAATGAAATAATGCCATTTGTAGCAACATGGATGACCTAGAGATTATCATACTAAGTGAAATAAGAAAGAAAAAGACAAATACCTGTATCACTTATATGTGAAATTTAAATATGACACAAATGAACCTATTTATGGAACAGAAACAGACCTATGACAGACAGAGAATAGATTTGTGGTTGCCAAAGGAGTAAGGGGTTGGGAGGGATGGACTGAGAGTCTGGAATTGGCAGATGCAACCTAATATATATAGTATGGATAAACAACAAGCACCCATTGTATAGCATAGGGAAATATATTCAGTAACCTGTAATAAACCATGTGCTGTGCTGTGCTTAGTCGCTCAGTCTTATCTGACCCTTTGTGACCCCATGGACAGTAGCCCTCCAGGCTCCTCTGTCCATGGGCATTCTCCAGGCAGGAATACTGGAATGGGTTGCCATACCCTCCTCCAGGGGATCTTCCCAACCCAGGGATCCAACCCAGGTCTCCCTCATTGCAGGCAGATTCTTTCCTGTTGGAGCCACAATAAACCACAACAGGCAAGAAAGAAAGAATAATGTACAAAGCACTTTATGATCATCATGGAAACATAAATTTTCAATAATGTCAGAATAGCATCAGGAAATGTTTATGTCAGTGAATATTAGGAAATGAAAGTATATAAAACCCTACTTACTCTGTGTATATGTGTTTAAGGAAAACCATAGAAGAAAATGCACCCGGTTTAACAGTTAACAGTAATTTTTGTCTTATTAATGGGATATTTGGGAATTTCTATTTTCTTCTGTATACTTTCCTGTATTTTTCAGTTTTAAGGAATTCTGATATATTGTTTTTAATAATCAAGAAAAAATTGCAAAAATCTTTATCTAAAACTGTTTGCCAGAGTGTTTCCCAACAGGTTTAAGCTGTCATTAGGCTTCTCAAAGGTGAGATTGCACTTCCTGAGATATGTTCAGGAGATGGTCTTTACCCAGGCTTCTAAGTGTAGCCCTTATCTGATAACACTAAATGTTTCATCAGAAAAGCCTCAGGGCCTCTAGCGAGTTCCTGAGCATGCAATAAAGGCAGTAATCTAATCAGAGTAAATGATTTCTACAAGTTGGGGAGAATTTTGCAAGTGATGCTCAACCCACCTAACTTCTGGCCTCTGCTGCAGAAAGAGAGAGAGGGCAAGGAAGGAGAGCTCAGGGGAAAGCTGGGGTGAGGAAGATGGGGTGAAGAGCAAAAGAGGGAGAATGCATGAGAAAGAGAAAGGACATGAAGGCAACAGATTTTTGAGGAGAAAATATTACTTCTAGCATTGCAGACAGATGTCAATAAGGGAATTGCAACAGAATAATCCGTGTTGAATTACAAGTAGAAGATGTTTGAATAATTTAAATGACAAGACAAAGATGTTTCTGTAATTATTACAAAAGCCCTGGAATTTAGAGATATGCATTCTGATGTAATGAACCCAGATTAGAAATACAAATAATAATATATATTTTTAAAAAGAGATGAGCATTTGGGCAATCAAGTACAACCAAAAATGAAGATATTTCCCTCCCCCAAACAGGAAGAATTGAATATTAATATCACATCGGTGTTGATGGGTTTTCATGACTTGTTTTAGTGGCTCCAGAGATGCAATTGCAAATATTTGATAGGGAAAAAATTGGGTGTGGGCTTTATCCATTCTTAACATATTTAGTAGAGCAATGTGAATTGAAGCAGTGGATGAAACACACGAAGTTAATGGCTTCATCCAGCCTCATTCATTCTTTCATTCATTTACTCAATCATTTAGCCTGTGTGTGCCAAAAATCAACCAAAAAGTGCCAGGCACTGGAGACAGAGAGGTGAATCCGTTCTCCATTTTCAATGAGCCCAGAATCTAATGAGGAAGGCAGCCATGCAAATAAACCAATGATAACACAGAGCAAGAAGTGCCATAATGATGGGAATGTACAAAGGATGGAGCACACATCCTTAATGGGATAATATATTCATGAAACTGTAGGAGGTTCCAGGTCAAGCGAGTAGCAAGGGGATTTGAGATGATGACAGGAGTATGCCATGCAAAGTCAGAGAGGTGAAAGGCAGGGCATGTTTGGGGGACCAAGAGATATTTGATGTGGCTGAAGCTTGGATGTGGGGAGTAGCAGCCTATGAATCCAGAGCTAGACCGAGAATGACCTCTTGCATGCGATAGCACCTCTTAATCTTGGCTCAGCATTGCTTGGGAAGTTTTAAATACTGATGTCTGGGTCCCACCCAGGGACTCTGATTTAATTGATTCATTGAGTGGCTTGGCTAGTGGAACAACAAAAAGCTCTCCAGGTGACTCTAATGTGCAGCCAGGGTTGAGGACCATTGCTTGAGGGGAGAGAAAGTCTTTTAAATAATCCAATCAATTAATGTTTCATAATATTACTTTGGCATCATTTTGGAGGCCAGAGAGTAATGACAGTGAGGCATGTTAGAGTTCAAGTACAAATGTCCAGGAAAGAGAAGGTGAAGGTCTTAAACAAGACATTGTCCACAGGGAAGGAGGGAAGGAATAGGTTTGAAAGAACAGGGAGAATTGGTGGGTGGGGTCAAGGAGGCAGGAACAAAACCAGATACTCCAATCTCTTGGCAGATGCTGGTATGTTCACTGAGATATGCAACCCAGGAGAGGGGAGAGGACTGGTGCATGATTAAGGCATTTGAAAGCAAGAGTGAAGATGGTAGGTTCAATTAGTCTCATGTTGAGTTTGAGCCATTTGTATAAGTTTCCAACTTTCAAGGTCCAGGCATCACTTTACAGGCTTTTCCAGTTGTGTGCATACCATGGATCAGATTGTTCAGTATCCATTCCAATTTTCCTCCAGATGTTTTCTGACAATGCGGAGGCTGGACAGAAAAAGAAGCCTATATTTGCCATATAGCTAGGGTTCTGCATGAGATTTAGATTCCAGGTGGCACAGTGGTAAAGAATTCATCTGCCACTGCAGGAGATGCAGGAGACGTGGGTTTGATCCCTGGTCAGAAAGGTCCCCTGGAGAAAGAAAGAAATCTCAAAGCCACTCCAGTGTTCTTGCCTGGAACATCCCATGGACAGAAGAGCCTGGAGGGCTACAGTCTATGGGGTCACAAAGAGTTGGGCACAACTGAGCGACTGAGCACGCATAGCACAGTCAGAAGTATCCACACAAGAGTCAACAAATGGAGAAACACGATGAGATGGAAGCCACTCTTCCAAGAGGAAGTAGCTTGTTGTGCCACGTGTAGTTCTGCTGGCAAACACTCTCATGCAGGCATGTGGGACTGGGGGTTTTCTTTGCCATTTGAACAGAGTTCACAATTCCTTTCCTCTTATACAAAAGAAAGGGGTACCTGTCACCTACCTCCCCTCCCAAACCTTACTATAGGGCTTTGCCCTGGAGCGAAAAGTCCTCTTGGATTCCAAATAACAGGACAATTTGAAATATTTATTTCAAATTACATTTAGGAAGCCTCCTTTAATCAAGGCACCATTGATGTCTTATTGGGCTCTTCCCCTGCTAATATTAATATATATTTCCATTAAGAGAAAAATGTGACTGTAAAAAGTAGATTTTGGTGCACATTGGAATGATATAAAATTTGGACATAGAGTGTCGTATAGGGGTGACGCTTTTCATCTAATCACTTCTCTGTCATCCCCAAGTATCGTCAAGGAATATCTTACTTCTGACAGTACAGCCCCTTAGAGTATAGCCGAGTGCAGGTGACAAGTAGTGAAAGCAGTGATATCTGATTGCCCTTCTTCCCAGTCCACTCTGGGCAAAGCTCTAGTCTTTCTCTGTTGGTCTCACCTACAGACAAGGATACTCAGCATTCATGAAATGCATACTGGGAAATACCAACCTCCTACGAGGTGTGGCCTCTGCAGTTTTTCCATTTTCATTAAGGGAAAAGAGCTTGGTGAGCACTCTCCTTCATTGGTGTCTCAGTGGCATATTTTGTATTTCAAAGAAAAGAAGGCAATAAGTTTCATATTTGTCTTCCAAAAATCCAATAATACTTTTTTAAAAACTAAAAATAGTCTGTGAGAGGCAAGAAGGTTTTAAATTTTTCTGTACACTTATTTAGCCTTTTTTATTTTGCTTTTACAAAATGAATATTGAATAACAAATTTAACATTTACAGACACGGTCACAGGAAATAAAAATAAAATCTTAAATTTTTATCCTTAACTTTGTTGCAGAAAAAGTATTGAATAATCAGTTAAAAAAAAAAAAAAAGACTAGAACAAACAATATAGTAGGCTAAAATACAGTATGTAAAATGGAATGGAAATCAAAATTTGAAAAAACCACAATGTTAGATATTAGACAACCAAAGACGATTTGCATAAGTATTTCTTAAATGGATTATGATGGGAACTAAAGTTTATGATAGTTACATGCCTCTGATGCATTTAAAATAATTATGTCAGCTGAACTTTCAAGATTAATATTTATAATGTACCATAAACTATATCACTTACAGCTATTTAATGACAAATACTACAGCTGTCAACTTTATAGGTACATAGTTTTTCAAAATTCTATTAGAAGGAATGCCAATGGAAGAGTGAAGTAAGTCAGACAAAGACAAATATCATATGATATCACTTACAAGTGGAATCTAATTTTTGAAAAATGAAAAAATGAATACATTTGCAAAACAGAAACAGACTTACAGATATCAGAAACAAACTTATGGTTACCAAAGGGGGAACGTAAGGGGGAGGGATAATCAGGAGCTTGGATGAGTCCAGACGCTACCATACACAAGGTAGATAGCCAACTAGGGCCAACTGTATAGCACCGGGAACTATACTCAATATTCTGTGATGAGCTATATGAGAGAAGAATTTGAAAAAGAACGAATACATGTATCCGTATAACTGAATCACTTTGCTGTACACCCGAAACTAACACAACATTGTAAGTCAGTTATACGCCAATCAAATTTTTAAAAAAGAAAGAAAAGTGTGAAGGCCACTTATCCAGAGACAAATCTGGGGAGCTTCTAGATAAGGGCAGATCTCCTCTCCTTCCTCCTCAGCTGCTCCACTCTCACCAGCTGCATGGCTGAGCCTGAGTGAAGTCAGAGTAACTTAAACTAATTCAGCATTAGCCGGAGAGAAATACCACTGGAAGCATCAGCCTACTGCTGAGGGCTCATGTTCAAATACTTCCCGAACTAAAACAGGAGAGACTTCAGGTCCTTGGCTGGTTGCATTATTTATGCCTACGATCCCCTCTGTCAGGCTAATCCAGACTTGACAAAAATTAAAAGTGTGGGCATGTCTTGCTGGGATGTGTCACACACATGTCACTCCACCATTTACACACGGCTGACTTTACAGCCATTTACACCTTATTGTTACAAGCAGGAACATGCTAGTTTGGGTAGTAATTGCTATTTGGAAAAGTGTTCAGGGTTCACGAACAGTTGCACATAATGGAAAATGTGAAAAGTGGGTCATTGACATGCTTTTCTTCACCTTTCTTCTCATCTTAGTCCCCTCTGGAAGTCTCTCTACTTGATCTGCACACTTCAGGCCACATCTGGCTTTTGGAAATGAGAAGGTTTTGAAAAGCCAGGAGGTTTTACTCACTAAAGGGATTGGGGTGGTCTCCATGAGACTTCTCGCCTCAAATCGTCTGTCTGTCCGTGATTTAGAAAACCACTGAGATCCTGCCATCTCCAGGTCTTTGTTAGGGAGCCAAAGCACCGCAGGCAGCTTCCCTAGGAGTCGGCGCCTTGGCAACGCCCTGGTTTGAACATGATTTTAATAGCGACTAATTCCCTCGGCTGTGGCACTGCTGCAAATGGCTCATCGCTTTACAGGCAAGTTTCAACAGTCGCATAACCAGATGAGAATATTTTCCCGAACAATAATATGTGGTAGAAAACAGCTAAGGCATGTCAGGGGGACAGCTGTGAGGCTGGAAGCACAATGGAAGGTGGGATGAATTATCTGTGTTCTGGAGTGATTACTTATTTAAATCTTTAATAGTTCCTGAAGGGAAGGGGGTTGTTTGCAACTACATACCGATAATTTTTAGTATGTTTGTGATGTCCAAGAGGGAGTCTGCACTCAGGGACAATGGCTGCCAGTGAAATGGGTGTAGATTGTTAGAAGTTATGCCTCAGTTCCAACTCAGGCTTGGAGGGAAAGGAAAACCACTGTTTAGAAATGCTGCTGGACCCACACCAGCCTGAAGCAGCAAATTCATTCTTTGTTTTCCATGTGCCATGACCCCATCCTCCTCATTCACTCCCACCCACCCGATGGGTCATCAGAAATCCCATTGCTTCATCCCTTTGGTGCTCTATTCCTGCAGGATTCTGCTCCATGATGAGAGTGAGTGGTCCGTGCGTGCTCATTCACTCAATTGTGTCTGACTCTTTGCGATCCCATGGACTGTAACCCACCAGGATCCCCTGTCCATGGGATTTTTCAGGCAAGAATACTGGAGCGGGTTGCCATTTCCTCCAGGAGATCTTCCTGACCCAGGAATTGAACCCACATCTTCTGCATCTCCTGCATTGATAGGCAGATTCTTTACCACTGAGTCACCTGAGAAGCCCAGGAGTGAGTGGTAGGAAGGTACCAGTGGATGGTGTGCCTGATTCTGGGATGATAGTCTCTCTGATGTCTACCTTTAAAGCATATGGCGTTATTCAAACATCTGTCATTTGCCAATTATCAGCTAACTCACTAATTCATTTAAACTCACAACGTTTCTAGTTGGAAGTCAAGCTTAGGCTGCCTCTGATAATACGAAAGTTCAGATGACTTGTATGAATTGGTACTTGCAAAAAGGCCACCTTTCTTCATTCTTTTCCAATGATAGTTATTGCTCCTTCAAAATCTGCTTTGTGGCAGGTTCTTTAGGCAGACTAGTGTGAATTCTCATCTTTGGGTTATCAAGCAAATAGTCTTATTTCCTTTTCTCCAGATGAAGGGCTGAGACTCAAAAAAAAAAAAAAAAAAAAAAAAAAATGACTGAATTGTCTCCAAGTGAGTGGCTTCTATGGAGTAGAACTCAGTCTGTCGGACTCTTGAGTCTAGGTTCTCTCGACTACATTTGCTGTTGCAACTCTGCTTTCCCTGAGCTTGAGTGATTAGTCCACAGTTCTGACCATGTTGCCTTGTGATTTTGTAGACTTTGGCATCTCTGAGTTTTTCCAACAATAGAGCCTTCTTTATCTTAGAATCCATGGGAAGGTAGTGGCTCTAGGCTACAACTTCTCTCAGTTGCCCTTCTTTGGAATTTTCTAGTTTTGCTAAGTTTTTCTTGAATTTTAATGGCCAGGCCTGAAACCAGTGCTCCAGAGGTCAAAATCCTTTTGTTCAGTACAAGGATAGACAGCCATTTCTTGCTTGGTTTTTGATTCCCAATATTGATCACAAAACCCCAAAATTTTTGAGCTGCAAAGAAGCTTAGGAGTCATCTATCCCAGTGATGCTCAAACTTTAGGGTGCATCGGAATCACTAGCAGGGCTTGTGTATTAGTTATCTATTGCTGCATAACAAATCACTCCAAACTTAGCAGCTTGAAATAACAAAAGTTTTATTATCTCAGGAATCCAGGAGCGGCTTAGCAGAGTGGTCCTGGCTCAAGGTCTCTGGTGAGACTGCAGTCAAGGTGTTTGTTGAGGCTGCAGTCGTCTGAAGGCTTGACTGGGGCTGGATGATCTGCTTTTAAAACAATTTATATATCTGGAGGTGAGGTCTCTTCTTCACCAGGTGGACCTCTCTGTAAAGCTGCATAAATGTCCTAAAACCCTGGCATCTGCCTTTATTAAAGCCAGTGATCCAAGAAAGATCAAGAGACTAGCCCAGAGAAAGCCACAGTGTGTTTTGAAATATAATCTTGTAGGAGACATATCATCACTTCTGAAGTATTTTAGTCATCAGAGACTAATTCTGGTTCAAGGTTGGACAGGGTTACACAAAGGTGTGAATTCCAGGAGGAGAGAATCATTGGGGACCATCTTGGAGTCTGGATAATACAACTTGTTGAAACACAGATTTCTAGGCCCCATCCCTAGAGTTTCTGATTCAGTAGGTTTGGAGTGGGGCCCAAGAATTTTCCAACAAGTTCCCTGGGGATGGTGATGCTACTCATCTAGGACACATACTTTGAGAAGCACTGATCTATCCTGATTTTATAGATGATGATACTGAGTCTCACAAAGCCAAAGAAAAATGAGGAGCAGAGAAAGTGACCAACAATGAATTAGTGAATACTTCTTATGTGTTAGACACTTGGCAGGAGGCTTTATATACATTTTCTTGTTTAATACCACCATTACTGTGCATTACTCACCATTTCATGAATGAGGAAACCGAAACTAAGGTTATGTAACTTTCCCAAATTTTCATACATAGTTACTGACAGGGACAGGTCTGGAACCCAGATGTCCTGATCCTCAAGTCAAAATCAAAATGTTTTGTCCAACCAAATAGACTTCAGTCTACTATTGTATTTTAAGTGGAATTGTTTTCCATGAAAATGTATTAGCTTCATTATGATAGTCCTGTTATACAGGACTAGGAAACCAACCCGCAAATTGTACCCATTGAATTTGCAACTCATAGGCTAAAATTTACCCTTGTTTTCATTTGAAGATGTAGAGATTAAACATTCATGGTGCTAGGTCTTATAGGACATGTCTAAGAAACACTTGTTCCAGCAGGGATCCCCAGGGGATGCTAACAATTATATCAATTACCCACAAGATGCAACCTGAATCTATTCAAGGGCTGTACTTGTTCACAGTTCCACCATAACCTCTGGTGAGTCTCTTAAAAGCCCTGTGCCTTTGGTTCACCATTTGTAAAATAGAAAAAATAATAGTTGCCTTTTTGCCAACCTCATAGAGTTATTGTGAGGTTCAAATCAAATGATAGCTCTGCAAACTGTTAAGTGCCTTGCATGCAGAAGATCTATTGCTTTACTGCGTTTTCCATCCAATATCCGCTCATTTCTATTCTTTGGTTTTTATCTCTTATTCTTAAGAACAGGATGTTAGACTTTATTGAAAGCCCTCTAGGCATAAATTGAACTGATGATTTGATTTTTCTTGTGTAACAAGTATTTCTCTAGGAAGCATCAGAGAAAGGCTAAGAGTTTTAAAAAATAAAAAAAGGGAAAAAGCAAACTCTTACTACATGAAGAGTCCTGTGGTGGGTATTTAACTTATTTATTCCTCATAACAAGTCTATAAGAGTGATATCGATATCTCTCCCAGATATAGATGTTGAGAAAAAAAAGAGACCTAAGGTCATTGGTGTACGTAGGAGAGGCAGTAACTTTTAGGTTACTCAGCACAGGACCTGGCTCATATGAATGGGAACATCATCATCCATTCTATGAATGAAAACATCTTAGTGTTGCACTGATGCTTTTATCTGTGATCATCTGGACCACCCTCTTACCGCACTGAATGGGCTTGCTGGAATTAGAGTTTTGGAAAGCAGATATACAAGGAGGAATTACAAAGCCTTTCTTCTCAGCCTGGAGCATAGTAGAAGACTTTTTCTGGTAGAGGGTGAGATTTCTATTAAGTTTACTATTTCTGACTTTTTTCCTTCATTATGAACAATATTGGGAGCAGAGATTCCTAGCACTGAGCACTTGGTTACATTCTAGAACAGTCAGCAAGTTCAGTGGGCACCAGGCAGCATGGGTTAACTAAGAACCAAAGTGCTTTGGGGGCAGGATTATTAGACAATGAGAAAAATTAGAAAAATGCCATAAATGTAGTACATCTTGATTTCCACAAAAATATTTTGAGCCAGGTGGAGGAAAGGGAGCTGGACACACAGAACTACAAAACATGGTTGAAAATTATACCCAAGAAAATACTGATCCAGTAATATATTACAAGGCTCCATCCTTGATCCTAGTCTATGGAACAGTTTTATTAGTGCCTTTGTCAAAAGTTGATGACCTGCATATCAAATTTAGAAACGATGTACATCTATGTATGTCATATGATAGAATAAAGGTTTAAAATGAACATTAGACAAACTAAGTTAAAACTTAACAACTATTAACATAAGTCCTCTACATGGATTCAATAAAAGCAATATCATAAAAAACAAAATGGTTTGTCTATAGCTCTTACAATAGATGCTGTGCCATGCTGAGCTAAGTCTCTTCAGTCGTGTCCAACTCTGCGACCCTATGGATTGTAGCCTGCCAGACTCCTCTGTCCATGGGATTCTCCAGGCAAGAATACTGGAGACGGTTGCCATGCCTCCTCCAGAGGATCTTCCCGACCCAGGGATCTAACCCACATTTACAGTGGCTCCTGCATTGTAGGCAGATTTTAACTGCTAAGACACCAGGGAAGCCCCAGTCATAGACACGGGCATTTAAATTAGTCCTAACCTGGGCCACAGTTCATTTTAGTTAGTTAAGAAGGTAGGTAGTTAAAGGGCTCCAGGCAATACACCTTATCATACGGCTCCCATAAGTATCCCTGGGCTATACTGATGGATGAGCAGAAGAAATACAGTCATACATTTTAAGCACAGCTCTATGATATCTGGAGGTGTTGGGCTGCTGCATTTCCAAGGAATACTGACACGTATCCTAATATAAAAAAGGCGAAAGTTGAAAGTATTAGAGACGTGAACACTGAACACTTCCAAAGGACCTGATGCTATTTAGTCTGGAGAAGAAAAGAGTTGGAGAGAGGACATGAAAGTTATGTTCAAATGGCTTCTGGAAGGTTTAGAGCCAGTTATGAGACAAGTGTGTGGACCATGATGACCCATATTATCACCCTGGATCTACTTTTTATTGTCTTAACCTTTTTTTTTTTTTGTATCCTCTTTTTCATTAAAAATTTTTTATTGAGATATAACATACCTGCAGTAAAGTACGTACCTGTTTGTATAAAACTCGATGGATTTTTATAATGTATTTTATCTGTGTGACCCCCACCCAGATCAAAACAGGTTCCCTTGTGCCCCATAAGTAACCACTATCCTGACCTCTGTTACTAAAGATCAGGTTTATCTACAACAGAATCACATTGGATGTACTCCTGTCTAGGCTTGTGTCATCCACATTTTGGGGCAAACTTCCTTCATATTATTTGGGGAAGTGGTAGCTCATGATTTTTCATTGCTGTATAGTATTCTGTTGTATAAATACACTGCTGCTGCGTCACTTCAGTCGTGTCCGACCCTGTGCGACCCCATAGACGGCAGCGCACCAGGCTCCCCCATCCCTGGGATTCTCCAGGCAAGAACACTGGAGTGGGTTGCCATTTCCTTCTCCAATGCATGAAAGTAAAAAGTGAAAGGGAAGTCGCTCAGTCATGTCTGACTCTTCGCGACCCCATGGACTGCAGCCCACCAGGCTCCTCCGTCTATGGGATTTTCCAGGCAAGAGTACTGAAGTGGGGTGCCATTGCCTTCTACAGTTTATTTATTCAGTCTACTGTTGATTGCCATATGGGTTGTTTACTGGAGGATATTTTAATGTGACCTCTTCTTAGCTATTTGACATTGTTTTCTTTTGAATATCTATAACTTATTTTAGGTAATTTTTAATACACATACCTAATGTGCTGAAGAATTAGATCTATTCCAGGCTGCTCTACAGGCTGGAACCAGCACTTGGTATATTTCCCAACATATAGTAAATGCTCAACAAATATCTGACGAAATCTGATGGATTACTGGTTAACTTGCTTAGAACCAATGAATAGAGGGCTTTCCCAGTGGCTCAGCAGTAAAGAATCTGTCTGTGAAGCAAGAAATGCAGGAAATGTGGGCTTGATCCCTGGGTTGGGAAGATCCCCTGCAGGAGGAAATGGCAACCCACTCCTACTTTCTTTTATTTTTTGTATTATTTTATTCTTCAGTGACTCAATGTGATTCAGTGACTCAACTGTCTTCCCAGGGCCTCAGTATATGGGAACTGAAATGCTAAATTGGACAGATTCACAGAACTAAGGTTTTATAGCATATGCTTATACAGTAAAAGGTGATATTTTAAGGTACAGACAGTCATCAGATTTAATCCAGGGAAGAACATGGAGAAGAGTGGGTATTAAATAGTGCCTTAATAATGCAGCTTAGAGCATGGGGGAATGTCAGAGAAGGGTCAGAATTGGCTGTTATACTACTTGATTCTGTTAAAGAAATTAAAAAAAATTACTGGTATATAATTGATTAGCAATGTTGTCTTAGTTTCTGGTGTACAGCAAAGTGATTCAGTTATACACACACACACACACACACACACACACACACACACTCACAAACATGGGCTTCCCTGGTGACTCAGTGGGTAAAGAATCTGCCTGCGATGCAAGGAGATGCAGGTTTGATCCCTGAGTCAGGAAGATCTCCTGGAGGAGGGCATGGCAACCCACTCCAGTATTCTTGCCTGGAGAATCTCATAGACAGAGGAACCTGGCAGACTACAGCCCATAGGGTTGCAAAGATTTGGACACAACTGAAGCAACTGAGCAGGCTGCACGCTGAGCATGCACAATGAGTAGAAGTTGCAGAGATACACATTTTAGACCCTGTAAAAAGAAATGTTCTCAATATTAACCCAGTTGAACACTGGAAAGTGATAAATCACAAAGCAGTAAGTTTCTCTTTTCTTGAAGGTGTGAAAGCAGAAAATATGATCTTCCAATAGGGAACTTGGAGGAGTGGACACAGAAGGGCTCTGCCCAGATCTCCCGGGACCCTCTTTGCCATTTCTTGTACCGCACTTCCAGCTTCTGTGTTCTTTTGATTTTAAAGCCCAGTGATGCAGTCACTGGAAGCCCAGCTCCATCCCCTTGCATTCTGGTAAACTCCGAGATGTAATTTCTCTTCCAGGGCTCCTCTGCGGCCTCATGCTGAGGCTGTTAACTTGATCCAAGTCTCATCTTGGGTTGCCCTCTTTCCCTTCCCTTTACTGCTCTCCTGTCCCATTCTATTACTTCTATTACAGGGGTTTTTTTCCTCTCAGAGTGTTTCCTTAATATATCAGTAGGACATGTATTCTCTCAGGCTCTGTTTCTAAAGAAACTGACCTAAGACAATTTGGTAAGGAATGAACTGATCTGATCAATTCTGACAGATGATAATTCAGGCCAAATAGTGTGGAAATAGACTGATTTAGCAAATCAACCATAGCTGTCTCTTGACAACCTAGATAATGCACAATCCTGACTGTCTGAAGTCAGGGTTCACTACTAAAGCCTGGAGGAGCTGAGTCAGTAGGCAAGGCTGGAAGAACATGGGCTAAGAAAATAGCAAATTCAGAGAGTGACCTGGAAGAGGAGATAATCAACAGTCTAAATCACAAGTGACAGACACAGACTACACTGTTTATCACCCAAGGAAACACTCAGAGTTCATTGCAGACAGCATTGAGGTTCATTGAGTTTAGATCAGGATCCCAGCTAGGGGATGGTTGCAGGCAAAAGCCTGTCCATTCTGGCTAGACATAAAAGCAGGAGCCAGGGGAATCTTGTGGGCTTCCCTGGTGGCTCTGTGGTAAAGAATCTGCCTGCCAGTGCCGGAGATGCAAGAGACCTGGGTTTGATTCCTGGGTCAGGCAGATCCCTTGGAGAAAGGAAATGGCAACCCGCTCCAATATTTTTGCCTGGGAAATCCCACAGACAGAGGAGCTTGGCGGGCTACAGTCCATGGGGTCACAAAAGAGTTGGACACAACACAATGACTAAACAAAAAAGAGAATCTTGTGATTTCAGGGACAGGCATGTGCCTAGTTCTCAACAGGAGTATTCATGCTGGACTTGTCAGAAAAAACGAGCTTCAAACTTTTCACGTAAGTGGAGCAGATTTTCTAATAGACTATGCTCTGATTAGAGCTGGATATGGGGAGAAGAAAACAGACAGGGACATTTTTGTTAGGACTCTTCTGAGCCAGGCCCACGACTAGGTGCTTTTTATACATTACTTTAACCCGCACAGCCATTCTAAGAAGAAAATTTTATTAACCTCATTTTTCAAATTTTGAGAATGAGGCTCTCAGTGAGGTTAAACTGAGTGCCCTAGGTCACTGGTTAGAGCGGAATTCATACACATCAAACAATAGCTAATTGAACAATGCCCTCTGTGGTCTGTGCCAGGGGAGTGGTGCAAATGATAATTGCCATAGGGGTGTAAACAGAAAAGGCCAAGGTGCCAAACCAGCTCTGTAATAAATTAAAAAATATCAATCATCCTCATGTGTCGCCCCTTTATGCCAGCTTATTAGCAAATAGAGCATTACTTTTCTCAAAGCACATTTCTAGACCTATATATTCCAGAAACTTTCCTTGATTATTCATACAAATACCTCACCTAGCTTGGGGCAGGGGAGGAGGAAGCAAATTGTTTTAGTCCTTTTATCTGTGTTACCTTGTTTAACTTTCTCAGTACCAGTGAGGAAGGTATTAATCATTTTTTATTTAAGAGATGGAACTACTGAAGGTCAGAGACCAAAATCTCACAACCTATAAATACTCCTGTTTTCTGTGATCCTGAGTCTATGTGGATTGTTCTTTGCCTGTGCTTACCTCTCTGTGAAAATCTTGAAATTATCATGGGATTTTTCTCTATTTGGCTGGTTGGTTATTTGGCCTCTATAACTGCCTTTCTGCTAACTGAGGGATTTATTTCTTGTTCTGGATTTGTGAGTGACTAATCCTTGCTGTTTTTAATAGTTTCTTACTCAGGCCAAAGCACAAAGTCTCTTTGTAAGATTTTGGGTTCTTGGTCGTATTGTTCAGTTACTCAGTCGTGTCTGACTCTTTGCGACCCCATGGACTGCAGCATGCCAGGCTTCCCTGCCCTTTACTGTCTCCCAGAGTTTGCTCAAACCCATGTCTATTGAGTCAATGATGCCATCCAACCATTCCAACTAAACAATAAAGCTTTGACTTTAGAGCCTAAATTGAGGATATCAGATAGATGGTTTGTACTTGTGAAATACAGATCTTTTCAAAGCCCCCTCTTGTGAGTATGTATTATTCTGTTTACCCGAGAACTCCTCTCTTCGTTTGGAGAATAACCCTTGCTCATTTGGAGAACTTTGATTCCCTCACTCCAGCATGGTTTTAGGGGAGATGAACATCTTCCCACTTGGCCACAGAAGTTGGTCCAATGAGCTGGCACATGACCCAGATTAGACCAATTAGAATAGTTACCTGGGTTGTTTTTTCTTCCAAACTGGAACGCAGTAGGAATTTCTCAGATGATGATGAAGGGAAGATATGAGTCTGCAACTTGGGGGGAATTGGCCCATCTTTGGAGAGAATCAGTGTGAAAAGATGAGATTGCCATGGAGAGAGAAGCAGAGATCAGAGAGAGAGAAAGAGAGCACATGAGTGATGGGGTGCTGATCGAGTCCCTGTCCTGGTTCTCCAATTCCAAAGCCCAGGTCACCCCAGGTTTAGGTGGCCTCAAAAATGTCCCCTCGTTGACTAAGCTAGTCTCAGTTGTTTCTGTCACTTATAGCCAAGTCTGGTACAATATAGTCCATCTTTTTTTTTTTTTTTTTCCCTATTGCTTAGTCTCAGCTCAAAACAGTACGTGACCCTGAAATGAGCAGTTTTGATTTCAGTGAGATGTGTGGAATTGCCGCAAAACTGATAGACTTGATGGCCACATCTTTTCGGGCTAGAATGTATTCTGGTCTGCTCAGGACAGCCATGGTTGATGCCTATTGTCCTAGAGTAATTTTTGCAAGTGTCCCCTTTCAGTAGTATAAGGGCTTGATATGGCTGATAAACCTCATTTACCTCATTTAAAGCTCGCCTCCATCATCCCTCTTTTAAAGCCTTTTCTGATCCCCTCTCCTCCCATAAGTGGGAGTCCCTGGGAGACAGAGACAGAACACGCCTTAGCCATCTGAGTAACCTAGTGGAATTTTCTGCAGTGCCTTACACACTGTCCGAACTCACCGAATGGTGGCTGCATTGAGTTTATATGCCTTAAAAAACTATTCAACAGGCTTACCTAAAAGAAATAAATTTGATTGATGTGTATTAGTCATGCCCTAGATTTCTTGTCCTTCAAGTTTAAAGGGAAACTAAACTCATTTATAAGACATTATTATTATTATGGAAGCTTTGAATATATGCTTTTATTTAACTCTCTAAGAGAAGTCTTATCTTCATTTTTACAGACTAGGGAACTGACAAAGAAGTGAAGTACATGCCCTGAAACCTGAGCTCCCCCCCAACAATATGGGAACCTGCCCTTAGAATGCCATTCTGCCCTTCAGAGACTGAAAGCTAAACACAACAGCTATTACATTTCTTATAGCTAGGGTTCTGGGTGTGATTCAGGCCTCCTCTGAGTGAGGCTTTGTTACCATAGACAGGGAATAGAATTAATCCCACAGGGTGAGAGATGGACACAGAGCATCCATTCTGCCATGGAGGTTGTGGCAGAAGCATGGCAGTTCTAGAGGCAGCAGAGGCAGTTCCCTGCTTTAGCAGAAATGACTTCCTGATTGTGGTGAGAGCAACAGGCCCCTTGAGAGCTCCATCTACAGTGTGGATTTTGGACATCACTCCTGGATGCTCAGCCTGGAGTGTGTTTCTTCAGTTCTGCCATTGATTTTGTGGATTTGATAGCCTTCAGTTCAGTTCAGTCACTCAGTCATGTCCAACTCTTTGTGACCCCAATGGACCGTAGCATGACAGGCCCCCCTGTCCATCATCATCTCCTGGAGCTTGCTCAAACTCATGTCCATCGAGTTGGTGATGCCATCCAACCATCTGGTCCTCTGTCTTCCCCTTTTCCTCCCGCCTTCAATCTTTTCTAGTATCAGGGTCTTTTCCCATGAGCCAGTTCTTTGCATTAGGTGGCCAAAGTATTGGAGCTTTAGCTTCAGCGTCAGTCGCTCAAATGAACATTTAGGATTGATTTCCATTAGGATCGACTGGTTTGATCTTGCTGTCTAAGGGACTCTCAAGAGTCTTCTCCAGCACCACAGTTCAAAAGCATCAATTCTTTGGCACTGATCCTTCTTTATGGTCCAGCTCTCACATTCATACTTGACGACTGGAAAAACCATAGCTTTGACTAGATGGACCTTTTTTGGTAAAGTAATGTCTCTGCTTTTTAATATACTGTCTAGGTCAGTCGTAGCTTTTCTTCCAAGAAGCAAGTGTCTTTTAATTTCATGGCTGCAGCCACCATCTGCTGTGATTTTGGAGCCCAAGAGAATAAAGTCTCTCACTGTTTCCATTGTTTCCCTATCTATTTGCCATGAAGTGATGGGACTGGATGCCATGATCTTAGTTTTCTTGAATATTGAATTTTAAGCCAGCTTTTTCATTCTGCTCTTTCACCTTCATCAAGAGGCTCTTCAGGTCCTCTTCACTTTCTGTCATAAGGATGGTGTCATCTACATATCTGAGGTTATTGATATTTCTCCTGGCAATCTTGATTCAAGCTTGTGCTTTATCCAGTCCAGCATTTCTCATGATGCACATAACTTAAATAAGCAGGGTGACAATATACAGCCTTTGGAACCAGTCCATTGTTCCATGTCTGGTTCTAACTTTGCTTCTTGACCTGTATATAGATTTCTCAGGAGGCAGGTCAGGTGGTCTGGTATTTCATCTCTTTAAGAATTTTCCACAGTTTGTTGTGAGCCACATAGTCAAAGGCTTTGGCTTAGTCAATAAAGCAGAAGTAGATGTTTTTTTGGGGAACTTTCTTGCTTTTTCTATGATCCAACGGATGTTGGGAATTTGATCTCTAGTTCCTCTGCCTTTTCTAAATCTAGCTTGAACATCTGGAAGTTCTTGGTTCACATACTATTGAAGCCTGGCTTGGAGAATTTTAAGCATTGCTTTGCTAGCGTGTGAGATGAGTGCAATTGTGCGGTAGTTTGAGCATTCTTTGGCATTGCCTTTCTTTGGGATTGGAATGAAAACTGACCTTTTCCCGTCCTGTGGCCACTGCTGAGTTTTCCAAATTTGCTGGCATATTGAGTGCAGCACTTTAACAACATCATCTTTTAGGACACGAAATAGCTCAACTGGAATTCCATTACCTCCACTAGCTTTGTTCATAGTGATGCTTCCTAAAGCCCACTTTACTTCAGACTCCAGGATGTCCAGCTGTAGATGAGTGATCACCATCATGGTTATCTGGGTCATGAAGATCTTTTTTGTATAGTTCTTCTGTGTATTCCTGCCACCTCTTCTTAATATCTTCTGCCTCTGTTAGGTCCATACCATTTCTGTTCTTTATTGAGCCCATCTTTGCATGACATTTTCCCTTGGTATCTCTAATTTTCTTGCAGAGATCTCTAGTCTTTCCCATTCTATTGTTTTCCTCTAGTTCTTTGCATTGATCATTGAGGAAGGCTATGCATTCAAATGGGTGTATATTTCCTTTCCTCCTCTGCCTTCAGCTTCTCTTATTTTCTCAGCTATTTGTAAGGCCTCCTCAGACAACCAGTTTGCCTTTTTGTATTCCTTTTTCCTGGGGATGGTCTTGATCACTGCCTCCTGTATAATATCACGAACCTCCATCCATAGTTCTTCAGGCATTCTGACTATCAGATCTAACCCCTTGAATCTATTTGTCACTTTCACTGTATAATTGTAAGGGTTTTGATTTAGGTCATACCTGAATGGTCTAGTGGTTTTTCCCTACTTTCTTCAATTTAAGTCTGAATTTGGCAATAAGGAGTTCATGATCTGAGCCACAGTCAGCTCCCGGGGTTGTTTTTGGCTGACTGTATGGAGCTTCTCCATCTTTGGCTGCAAAGAATATAATCAATCTGATTTCAGTATTGACCATCTTGTGATGTCCATGTGTAGTGTCTTCTCTTGTGTTGTTGGAAGAGGGTGTTTGCTATGACCAGTGCATTCTCTTGGCAAAACTCTGTTGATAGCCTTATAGGGGAGTTCCTCTTTGTGTATGTGAACAGTGACCATTAGATTATATCAGTATATATCTAGGGGGGCATCACAGATCATAGTTAAGATTCAGGAGCAAGATGGGTTGGTTTCACTTCTCTCTCTTCATGCTTTGATTCTTTTCCTCTTGATGGTAGTGTAGACAGAGTTTGAGGACCCTCATCTAGGCTTCTGGCTCCTCATTTAATAATACGAAGTTCAATACATACCTACTCACTTCATGCTACTATTTGCCAAAAGGATTATGATTACTACCCAGTCTCACCCAGACAGTTATATGGAGGACTAGCAACCCACTCCAGTACTCTTGCCTGGAAAATCCCATGGACAGAGGAGCCTGGTAGGCTGCAGTCCATGGGGTCGTGAAGAGTCGGACACAACTGAGTGACTTCACTTTCACTTTTCACTTTCATGCAGTGGAGAAGGAAATGGCAACCCACTCCAGTATCCTTGCCTGGAGAATCCCAGGGACAGCGGAGCCTGGTGGGCTGCCGTCTATGGGGTCACACAGAGTCGGACCCGACTGAAGTGACTTAGCAGCAGCAGCAGCTTAATCATGATCCCACTGCTGAATTAAAATAATCTGGAGCTTTCCTTAAACTGATATTGATGTTAGAACTTTTACCCCTTTGTTTCTATAGGAGCCAAATGAAGGAATTTATCTCATTTATTTTCTTGAAATGATTCTTACATGATCATTTTCCTTAGCATAATCACAGCTTGGTTCCATGTTCTCACAAACTGAGCTTCTTCTTTTCATTTTGGGGTGAGGTGACTTGGAATCATAGAGAAATATTAATCATTTGGTGTGGTTTTCTTGATTAAAGGAATTGTAAATGACTATTTGAAAAACTCAAGGAAGGTTTATTCTTGGATTAATACCAGATAAAACTTGTGTCTATAATTTATCTTTCAGACCAATTGGCTACTCTTTAAAAGTTCAAACACAGTAAAATAAGGAAAATGAGAATAATCATGCCATAAGCTTCAATTAGCAAAATATCTCAGGGAATGGGCTGTCCAACCATTAGGGTAAGAAGCAGGACTTTTCCTACTAATTTCTTTGTAGCATAATTTTGGCAGCTTCGAGAAAGACGCACACATCCAAAGAAATTCCATTCCCTTGGCTAACAAATTGCTTTGAAATTCTTTAGGAAAGTGTAATGGTTAATTTTATGTGCCTTGACTGAGCCATGGTGTGCCTAGACATTTGGTTATTATTCAGGGTGTTTCCCTGAGGGTGTTTTTATATAAGAGTAGCATCTGAATTGGTAGATTGAGTAAAGCAGATTGCCCTCCCTAACATGGGTGGGCCTCATTTAGTCAGTGAAAGTCTTAAAAGTCTGAATCTCCCTCAACTAAGAGGGAATTCTTCCAGCCTGATTAGCCTCAAGATGGAGCATTGGTTTCTTTCCCTGCTTTTAAACTGAAACATCAGCTCTTCCTGGGTCTTGGGCCTGCCAGCCTTTGAACTGGAGCTGCAGCGTCAGCTTGCCTGGGTCTCCAGCTTCACAACTCACTCTACAGCTCTTGGGACTTCTCAGCTGCTAGGCTGAGCACCAAAGAACTGATACTTTCAATCTGTGGTGCTGGGGAAGATTCTCGAGAGTCCCTTGGACAGCAAGGAGATCCAACCAGTCAATCCTAAAGGAAATCAATCCTGAATATTCTTTGGAAGGACTGCTGCTAACGCTGAAGCTCCAATACTTTGGCCACCTGATGTGAAGAGCCAATTCATTGGAAAAGATCTGATGCTGGGGAGGATTGAGGAAAGGAAGAAAAGGGGGTGACAGAGGATGAGATGGCTGGATGGCATCATTGATTCAATGGACATGAGTTTGAGCAAACTCTGGGAGATAGTGAAGGACAGGGAAGCCTGGCCATGGGGTTGCAAAGAGTCAGACATAACTGAGTGACTGAACAACAACGAATAATCACATGAGCCAATTCCTTAGATGTATGTATAGAAGACATATATATTCATCCTATTAGTTCTGTTTGTCTAGAGCATGCAGACTAACACAGTAACACAGAAGGGACAAAAAGTTCCTGTATAAACCAGAGGGGAAGCAGAGCTCTCATATGTACCCACACACTCAGGAGTGAGTGATCACCCTGCCTCAAGCACACATTTGTAAGGACAGGATGGAGGAGAAGCCAACCACATGGCCCAACAGGGCACAGAAAACACCTGTGAAGGAGATGCTTGCCACAACAACAAGAAGCCTCATTTGGTCATAAACCATACCTAAGATTTTTCAGCAGAAACTTCGTGAATGGCAGAGGGGCAAAGAGAATATTTCCATTCAGGGGACATGTTCTAGGCAACATTGTTAAGAGATGGCCACAGTTTCCCAGCGACAGCTCCGTTGGAAGGGTCTCATCCCGTTACTAATCAAATAGGGTTTTAAGTGATGTCCATCATTTCCTGGGCAAAAATGAAGTATGGGTTTTGGGTCAGAAGTCCAAAGAAGTCCAAATGGATTTCTCTGGCCCCCGCGGTCCCTGCCTCTTTGGCAGGATAGTGGCCCATTCTGAGCTGGCGAAAATGTGGCTACGCACATCCCCTCTGCTCAAACGTCTGGTTCTCGATTCCAGATTTCAGTTGTCAGCCTTGAGATCACGGGGCTCAGGAGGGATGGAGATTATGGAACCGGCCATCACAAGAAGGACAAACGAACAGTGGAACAAGGGGGGCATCCAGATTGTCTGAGGAAGAGGAGCAAACAGGGACACAGCTGAGGTGAGCTTTGGGGGTCAGGCTGGACAATTCTTCAGGTGTCTTCTGGTCCAACACTCCCATTTTTCAGGTGGTGGCACTAAGGTTCAGAGAAGGGAAAAGGCTTGCCCACATCATACAAGACATCCTAGGAACAGAACCCTAGACTCTGCCTCTAAGACTCAGTAACTTTTCTGCTTTATCATAATACTTTTTTTTTTTAAGTACTTTCTTTATTTCTCAATGAAATACCTTTGCCCTTTGGAGAAAGGTAGTTTATTAGCACCCCCGGTTGCCACCCCCATCCTCCCTGCCCCTCTCAGTTTCTCCCCAACTGTTTACTTAGAGTAAGCATTCTTGGAATATCCTTTTGCTTATCCACTGAAATTTATTTTTTTGCCAGGGATACAGATTTTTAAAAATTTATTTTTACTAAGAAGATAATTGCTTTATAATGTTGTGGTGATTTCTGCCATACATGAATCAGCCATAAGTATACATATATCCCCTCCCTCTTGAACCTCCCTTCACCCATCCCACCCCCTAGGTGGTTGGAGCTGCCTTTGCTATACTGCAATTTCCCACTAGCTATCTATTTTACACTTGGTAATGAACATATTGGGCTTCCCAGGTGGCGCTGGTGGAAAAGAACCTGCAGCCAATGCATTTGGACATCCCACTGGTTAAAAAATGATATGTCCCTGTTTGAGGCAGAGACAGAAATATTATATTTATGTCCAGAGGTAGAATCATTCTGTGCTGCAATCACTGATGTATAGATATTCTGGAATCAAAGGCCATACAAAGGGCAGATTTCTATTAAAATTAAAAGGGGAACTGGAGGAAGCAAGAGAAAAGGCTAATTTGCCTTCACTTGAAAATATTTCCAACAGAAAATTTGAGGAGGTTCATCTCCTCCCCAGCTACATGACTCTCTTGTCTACCCTGAACAGAACTTAGTTTGAAAGGCAAATAGAAGACCGTATCTTCCTCTAAAGGGTAAGCTGTCTTGGGCCTCTGGGGAAGCTGGCTTTGGCAGAGGTGACAGTGAGAGCAGGCGCTCCTGAGTGAGGACTCAGAAGCAGCCAACTGGCATGGCTTTAGGTACAGGTTATAAAGGAACTGGTGTTACTGACAGCTCCCCACTGAGGTCCAGAGCAGATATTGTTCTCAACAAGGCAATATTGAATTGCAAAGGACACTGGGTAGGAATTTGCATTTATGTTTTTTAAGAAAAGGTGTTGGATATCCTGATGCTGTTATTTTGGTAACTACAAATTGCTTGTATCTGGGAAAAGCAGCCACCCAAGGGAGAGGAGGGGTCCCCTTGAACATGATTATCACAGGGCATTTGCCCCGTGGCCTGCTCAACCGCCTCTGCCAACTCCCCACCTCAAGCCTCTCACATATCCTTGGCTGGGTGACTCCCATCCATCTCCCAGGATGTGATGTATCCTGCTCAGGAAGTCTATCTTGATCCATAAAGTTGGGTTGAGTACTTATATCAGATGTTGATGCTCCATCCAGATCTCCTCAGATCCCTTTCCTATTTCTCTGTGCTCCTCCCTGGCTTCCTTCTGTTTTCCCCTTTGGAAGGTTTTTGCTCCCTGCAGCTTGCCAGGACAACTGCCCTGGGCCCACTGGGGCTAGCATGTGTGGAGTGGTGCCCTTGCAGCAGTCCCTAGCCAATGACTGGAAGGGTGGGAGTCTGAAAGCTCATCCTCTCTTGTTGGGACAAACTCCGAGACCTGGCTTATACAGCCAGTTGCCTACATACGAACCTTCAAGGTGTGAACTCTTAAAGATGTGAACACCCCCGTGTGCCAGTTGTATTGTACTACTGTGCTTTTCAAGGCACTATACGGTAAGATTAAAAATGTTTTCTTTACGTACTCATGGTTGCTGGGGGGAAGGGATAGTTAGGGACTTTGGGAAGGTCAGGTACACATTTCTGTGTGCATAACCAACAAGGACCTATTGTATAACACTCTGCTCAATGTTATGTGCCAGCCAGGATGGGAGGAGGGTTTGGGGAGTATGGATACATGTGTACATACAGGTTTCCCTGGTAGCTCAGCTAGTAAAGAATCCCCCTGCAATGCAGGAGACCCCAGTTTGATACCTGGGTTGGGAAATCCTCTGGAGACGGAAATAGGTACCCACTCCAGTATTCTTGCCTAGAGAATCCCATGGACAGAGGAACCTGGCGGGCTACAGTCCGTGGGGTCTCAAAGAGTCAGGCTGGACTGAATGACTTTCACTTTCACTTTCTTTCATACATATGGCTGAGTCCCCTTGCTGTTCACCTGAAACTACCACAACATTGTTAATCGGCTATACTCCAATACAAAATAGTAAGTTTAAACTTACAAAATAGACGTTTTATTTTTTGTGTGTTTGCTTTTTATGTTTGTATTATTTATGTGAAAAGTATTATAAATCCATTGCAGTACAGTACTATTTAGCCAATTGTGTTAGTTGGAGACCTAGGCTAACTTATTGCACTTATGAAAAAACTGAACTTACGATGGTACTCTCGGGACAGAACTCATCTGTATATAGGGGACTTACTGTACTCCAGAGTTTCCCTGTGGGGTCAGGTGGAAGCTGCTTGCAGTGAGACTTGTACCTCAAATCTCACCTTGTTGGGTCTCTTCCCCTGTCCTGCTTCCCCTATTCTCTTACTGGTTTCTCCTGAGAACACTGCCTGAAAAGTCAGGAATTTATCAGACGCACCAACCTCTAGGAAACCCAGCCTAGGATGGCACTCCTATGTGCTCCTGCAGCTCTATGGACATGCCCTCATAATATCACTGATCACAGTGACCTGTCATTCCCTATCCACTAGCTAGCCCCGCCACTGGACTGAGAGTTTTCTTAATGCAAGGACTGTGCTTTGTCCAGGGCCGTATTTCAAGACAAACTTGGGACCTGCTAAAAGACTCAATGGGAGCTTATGAGTCAATGAAAAAACCATGAACTCCAGCTATCAGAATCAATCCCAAGAGAAGGCTGAACCCAGAAAGATATCTGAACTGTATGCTTTCTTGAAAATTTAGTGGATAAGTCATGTCTGACTCTTGCAATTCCATGGACTGTAGCCCACCAGGCTCCTTTGTCCATGGGATTCTCCAGGCAAGAACACTGGAGTGGGTTGCCATTTCCTTTTCCAGGGGATCTTCCCAACCCAGGTGTTGAACCTGGGTCTCCTGCATTGCAGGCAGATTCTTTACCGACTGAGATATGAGGGGAGCCCATACAGAGTGAGAGTGTTAGGGGACCCTACCCACTGGGCCTAGGACCAGAATCACTCCTTGTTTCTAATGCTCTTTTTGTATGTCTTCACCTAACATTCCTGGTCTTTTCCTGTTGATCCCATTTTCCAATAGGCCCTACTCTTAAAAATGGACCTATGTATTTTTATCTGTCTTCTTAGTTTTTAATTCCTCTGCAACTTCTGCATCCAGATTCTTGGAGTCCACCAGAGCGTCTACATCCATCTCTTAACTTTTCACTCACTGATGGATGCTGACCTGCTTCAGAATTCCACCTTGAGTCCTGCATCTGCTGCATCAGATCTGCTCACTGCTGTCCCCAGTGCCCCCAAATCTCCAACTGGTCCCCATCGGTTGTCCTTTCCAGAGGGCAGGACCCGGGGCACTGGACTCTCATCACAACACCCCCAGCCCCTCCTCCATCCTCAGCTGGTGCCAGCACAGTGTGGAATGTGGTTGTGACAGAGAAGCCCATTCTATCCCCACCCCATAATCTCAGGCACGTCCAGGCAGGCCTGGGCAGGTCGCCAGGAGTTTTGTTGACATGAAGGACGGCCCATAGCTTTCCCAGAAGAAACTGCGATGAGGGCTTGAGACTGTCACTGGGCCCAAGTGGAGACAGCAGACTGGAGGGATCTTACGTGCTGCATTATTTGGGTTCCGGGGCATGCTTGGTCGTGGGTTGAATTTATCCTGAGGGAGGATAGGCCCACTTGTCCAATTTATTTGGAGACAGAGTGAGACACAGGAAAAATAAGTTATGCAAGAGAGACAAAAGAGCCCGAGAGAAAGAGGCCCCTGCTGGAAGAGGTGGCCCATGATTTCGGGAGAGGACTCTGGAAGCAGGTGCAGAGGGAGAGAGCCATTGGAAAGGGCTAGGTAGCTGCAGAGAAAGATGCCTAAATCTCATGGATGTGGGGAAAAAAGTGCTTGAAAATAAACTTTGTGAAATTATGTTCCTTTCCTTTCACTAATGTGGCAAATGCCGTCCTCCCATCAAACATTCACAAGCAAGCTATGAGTACTTGGGAATCAGGCTGTGCAGGAAATGATGGTGACCTTGGCTGGGCAGTCAAAGAGAGGGTGGAGGAGATGTTAATGATTTACAGCCAAGAGGCCTGGAGACTCCTTCAACACAGACTCACGGCACAAAGAGCCACAGAAAGAACAGCAGGAATGAAAAGGCTCCATGCAAGACGATCGCAGGAGGAGCAAAACAAGGCTAGTCTCAAGTTTCCTCTGCCTTGATCTCCACCACGCTGCCCATTCCAGATCCTCCTCTGTCACACCTGCACAGTTGTCTGAGACCCCCGGTCTCCTGGCCTTCTTCCCCCGCTTCCTTCAATGAACATATATTGTCTTCCATGCATCTGGCACTGAAGAAACAGCAATGAACAAAACATCAAAATCTCTGCTGTGGTGGCACTTGCATTCTAGAGAAAGGTCACAGACTCACGTATAGCAGGTCAGAGAGGGATAAGCCATGGAGAGAAGTGGGAAAGGGAATCCTAGCAAAATGGGAGGAGAGAGTTTGCAAAGTTAGAGCAGAGGTCAGGGAAGGCCTTTGCAGTCGAAATTTTTATTAAGCTCTTTCTCTATGCCAGACATTGTGCTGGCCACTATGCATCCATCAGGCACAGATTCCAAATAAAAGGATGGGATACACCCTTGTAAAGCTGACCGTCTAGCTCTTTTTCTGCACACCTGAAATTTCTCCTCCATATGGCTAGCCTGGTGATTTTCCTATATCACAAGGACCACATCACTACCCTGCTTAAAATCCTTCAGCGTTCCTCACAACTCAATTCGGTGAGGATCAAATTCTAGCTCCCAAGCAGTTTAAGCTCTTCCATTCCTGTCCCACCTGCATTCCAGGCTAGGATCCGACCGGCGCTATCCTTCCCTCTTATCCAGGTACCATACAGTCTAATTCACCTGGCTTATGCCTGTTATTCCTCCATCATTATTAATAGTGTGCCACTGGACCCTCGTAACTTATGCAGTCATGCTACTTGGAACATACCCCATGCTTCAGCTTGTACAAAATACCACTGTTCTTCAAAAACACCTGCTATTCCCAGCTTCCACACACCTTGTTCATACTCTTCCCTCCATCTGGGTTACCCCTCCCTCCTTGCCTGATGAAATTCTCTTTATCCTAAAAACTAGCGGAAACCATACCTTTTCTCTGTTTCTGACTTCCCAGGTGGTGCAGTGGTAGAAGAATCCTCCTGCCAAAGCAGGAGACACAAGAGACGTGGGTTCGATCCTTGGGTCAGCAAGATACCC
The DNA here is from genome assembly GCF_019923935.1 of Bubalus bubalis. Classification (NCBI taxonomy): domain Eukaryota; kingdom Metazoa; phylum Chordata; class Mammalia; order Artiodactyla; family Bovidae; genus Bubalus; species Bubalus bubalis. The sequence goes on along the minus strand of NC_059172.1, from coordinate 45,892,704 downwards.
TGAAGGAGAAAATGGCAACCCACTCCAGTATTCTTGCCTGGAGAATCCCATGGACAGAGGAGCCTGGGGGGCTACAGTCCATGAGGTTGCAAAGAGTTGGAGACAACAGAGCAGGCATGCATGCACATCCCACCTTCACCACTCTACTTGACAGTATCATTAATTCCCACCCTGTGTCCACAGAGCAGTCACCCCTTAAGCCGATGCAGTGTGCTCCACACCTCTGTCTGGGTGTTGTCTCCACCTTGCACTGAGGGAAGGGCATGAGCCCTGTACAGCCCTGTGTCCCAAGGGCACATTACAGAGCTGGTTTAGGGCCCAGGGGGTGAAGGAAAAAGCGGGAGAAGATGAGGCTGAGAGAGGAGGACATAGTCTGTGCAGGGCTGTGTCAGATACCCCAGGGGACCTGGTCTTTTGCCAAGAGCATGAGATGACAAGGGAGATTTTTAGCAGGGAGAGTGGAGGTGAAGAGTATATATATGTCTCTTAATCAGATATGTATTTTGAAAACTTTATTCTGGCTGCAGGGTGATAAGATTTTGAAGTGGAGAAATCAGCCAGAAAGCAATTGTAAGAATCCAGGCCAGAGATGGGTGTGGGGTGAGCTCAGACTAAGGAGGGGGCTGTGGGACTGCCTATAACCCCCTGAATCTCCATGTGTCATCCTATGAAAGAGACAATAAGGTTTAAAGCTTTGGTAAGTAAATACGCAAAGTGTCTAGTTCACAGTCAATGCTCAATAGATGTGTGGTTTCCTTCCCTCCTGAGTGAACCAGACAGCTGACACGTTGGCCAAGGTTCCTGGGCTTGTTGGGCTCTGCTTTCTGGGACAATTTGGGTTTTATTCACAGAAGCAACCCTGTGTTTGTGCAGGGAAATGGGGACAGGAAACAGCCCAAGACACATTGTGGAGAAGTTCCTTTCTAAAATATTTTTAAGGTGTAAAAAGAGAGGATAAATCATATAAATCCCAGGAGTGTCTCTCTCTCTCTCTTTCTCTCACACACACACCAGGGTGAGGTTTCTTAGGTAAAAAATGACATTGGTCTCTGTCTCCATAGGGAGGGCCAGGGCCCCAGCTACAAAGGTTGTTGGATTCCCAAGAGTGCTGTTATATCTGAGGCTTCCTTGGAAAACCCTTCCTGTCCCTTGCAGCCAATCAAGTAATGAAAGTTGCATTGGACTGTGATCGGGTAACTAAGATAAAGGCCTCTTATGTTCATCCCGGTGTGCGCGGTTTCAGGTGACGTGCTCTTCCAAGGACAATAAAGAGTGGCCATCCTCCAACCCAGCAGAGGGACAGAGAACGCCTCCTGCCACTTCATGTGGTCAGCTGGAACAAAGGCTGCCTCACTGCTTAGCTTACAGAATGCACAGCTAAGACGAACCCACACATGTGCATTAATCAGATGGTGTTATCATAAGCACAGTCACAGATGCTTCTGGCAAAATGAAAAACTTACTGTGACGTAAATGATTCCTGAGTTAAAATCCTTTAACCAAGAGAGTTACACTTCCTTTTAGTAACCAAATGACGATGGCATTAATCTCAGCAACTGGATTGTCAATAAACAGCTCCCATCAGTGTCCCTTGGTTATGTATTTCAGAAAGCTCCCATTCTAGCTTCTCAGCACAAACACCTTAGGGTAGGGCCTTCACTCTCTTCTCCTGGTTGGCTTCCCACTCATCTGGAAGCTTCCCTGCTGTTCCAGCCTGACAAGTAGATGCCAATGACCCTATCTACCATGAAGGCTCCTCCACGGACTGGCCAGGAAACCACTAGAGGGTCCTGAGCAGAGAAGCACATTCTTTTCTTATCTCTAACAGGTTCACGATGCTGCTGTACTAGAAACACAGTGAAGGGGGAGACTGCCAGAAGGGACACCTGTGAGAGCCTACTGATGCAAAGGGGAGAGATGAAGGGGCTTGGACCAGCTGGTGGCACCGCAGGTAGTCGGATTCTGGATGTATTTTAAAGGCATAGCTAATAGGATTGCCTAATTGGAATGTAAGCAGAGAGGAGTCAAGGATAAGGCCAAGATTCCTTGGCTGAGAACCAATGTGGACGGAGCCACCATCAGGCCTACTGAATAGAGAGCTGGTTCTATCCACCTTGCTTGCCTAAATGAACCTTAAAATTGTCACTTGCTAGGGTTTTTTTTTTGCTGTGTGGCATATGGAATGTTAGTTCCCTGACCAGGGATTGAAACCATGCACCCTGCACAAAGTCTTAACCACTGGACCACCAGGGAAATCCCTATCGCTTTCTAGTTACTAAATCCTATACTGGGAACAATGAAAGCTGTCTTTGAACTATATTCATTGAAGGTTATATTTACTTCTAGCAGACTACAGTTACTTGTAAGCAAAAAAAAAAAAAAAAGGCATTGAACGTTTTCTTAAAGTTTTTCTTTAATTGGAGGATAATTGCTTTACAATGTTGTGTTGGTTTCTTCTATAAAACAATATGAATCAGTCATAACTCTGTATATATCCCTTCCCTCTTGAGCCTCCATCCCTAAATAGAGTTTCTTAAATAGCAATTTTATAGTCAAAATTTCTTTTCCTTTTTTTAAATTGAGATCTAATTGACATACAACCAGGCAGATTTTCTGATTATTATATAATAACTTTAAAAATATATTATTAAAAGGTGAAGAAAAAATTTTACCTAAGAATTAAGAAGCATGTACCTAGAAAATCTTTGGCCTAATGAGACAAATCAAAAGGGAAATTTTTATTGCTTAAAAGCAATAAAGAGGAGAAATGTAAAACTAAAATCAATGACCTAGCAAAGGCTGTCCTGAGAAAAATGTTTATGACCTATTGCAATTCTCTTGTAATTGGAGAAATAAGGCTAAAAATAAGAGAACAAAGGATTTCTCTTAAAGAACTAGTGAAATAGCAATAAAACCAGAGGAAACTAGAAAGAAGAGATTTATACAAATAAAGGTAAAATTTTGTTAAATATGAGTTAATTTTTAATTTATCAATTTATTAAAATTTAATTTAATGACATTCATTTAAAAGTTTAAATAAACCTAGAAGCTGGTTCTTTAAAACAGCTAAACCTTTAAGAAACCTGAATAAGGTGGATCAGCCTAGAGACCATCATAGAGAGGGAAGTAAGTCAGAAAAAGAAAAAAATATTGCATAATACTGCTTATATGTGGAATCTAGAAAAATGGTACAGTTGAACTTATTTTCAAAGCAGAAATAGAGATACAGATATAGAGAACAAACTTATGGATATCAAGGAGGGAAAGGAGGGTGAGATGAATTGGGAGATTGGGATTGACAATGAGAACCTATTGTATATAGTACAGGGAACAGGGAACTCTACTCAGTGCTCTGTGGTGACCTAAATGGGAAGGAAATCTAAAAAAGAGGGGATGTGTATATATATATATATAGCAGATTCACTTTGCTAAACAGCAGTAACTAACACAACAGTGTTAAGTGACTACACTCCCAAAAAATTAATTGAAAAAAGAAAGAAACTTGAATAAGTTTAAAAAAAGAGAGAGAGAGAGAGAAAACAAAAAGAGAGATTCAACCCTGCAGCAACGGATTTAAGAATTTAGAGAGAAAAGATGACTTCCTGGCACAGTACATATTACTAGCACTGAGCTAAGAGGACGAGGGACACTGGAACAGACCAATTGCCATTATTTTGAAAGATGATTAAAGATATACAATTAGAAGAGTTCCTAGGACCAGATGGCTTTCCAGGTTAGGAACAAAATCATAGTTTAATCCATTTCCCTTTCTTATAACTCAGTCACAGTGAGTAATTGTTACATAGCCATAATATTTGAATTCTATTTATTGGTTTTCTGTTTTAACAGGAACAGAAAAATCAACTCACAGACCAAGCAAACTCATTTATAACTATACTATAATATTCAAATGTTATGAATATCTAAAATATGTTTCCTTGGCTAAAAGGGAGTGGATAATAAGGGAGAAGTAGATGATAGGGTAGGTGCTTCTAATAAAAAGCAAGTGTATATATATGCACAAATTTGATGGATCAAGATATAGAGGGTTAGATATATTATTTAATGATGATCATCAGAAGAACTCAAATTAGGACTCATAAAAACCAAGAAAAGAGAGAGGGAATGGGAAAAGGAAGTGGGATATGGAATAAGTGTGCTGATTTCACCATATTTCATGTTGAGGAATCAACAGATACTGTCTTAGATGAATAAATCATGAAATAAAGATCTAAGTATCAGAAGTTAAAGTCATGGTGGTTAAGCGCTAGAAAAACTCAAAATAGAAACAGTTAAAAGCAGTCATTTCTAGGTGTAAAAGAGACACAGTACTTTAATTTTGTACTTTTATGTTCTGCTTACATTCTTAAAATCAATTCTTATCAATAGCAGCATTCATATGTACATACATAAAAACAGAGGAGAAAAGAGCCAACACAACAGATGCTCTTTGAAGAAGGGGGAAAATCCCCTAGAGAAGGAAATGGCAACCCACTCCAGTATTCTTACCCAGGAAATCCCATGGACAGTGGAGCCTGGTGGGCTACAGTCCATGGGGTCACAAAGAGTCAGACATCACTCATCAAGAGAGAAAAGCCCCTGGTTGTGGCATGGTCAAGGAAGGAATTCATGGCGAGACTTCTGACGCGCAGTTCTCCGTTGTCTGTGGTGAGGTGTGCCCTGTGAGTCACCCTGCACCACTCCCACACAGCCTGCGCTGCTCCCGGATGGATCAGAGGTCTCGGGAGCTATTGAATGGGGCACCCTGGTGGGCTTGGCGTGAACACAGATGACACATGTGGATCACAGAACTGTAAGAAAAGGAGACAGCGAGAGCCCTGGCCACCCAAAGATGGACCCAACAGTTTCCATCTTGAGGACTTTGCAGTCTACCGAAGGAGTAAGACACAGAAACAGAGCTTTGCTTTGGGCTATGTGTGGGTGGACACAGAAGACACCTGGAGAGTCAGGAAAGCCACTGTGGAGAAGATGACCTCTGAGTAGAAAGGGGGAGTGAAAAGGGCTTTCTTGGCAGAGGAAGAAGAAAGGGGCCTGACAGAATGAGGCTTGTTCCTAGAATGGTGGGTGGCTGCTGAGGCTAGACCAGAGGCTGTTTGGGGTGCGGAGACTGACAGGAAGTAAAGATAGGATGACAGTCTGAGGTAGGTGGCCAAGAGCTTAGGCACTAGCCTGTGGTAAGGAAGCATCAGTGAAGGGCTAGGAGTGGGAAATGGCATGACAGGATTTGCATTTTGGAAAGATCACTCTGAATGGAGGCTGGGAGGCCAGTTAAGATTGTGAAAACTAGGGGAGATTTGGAGGAGGCAATGGCAACCCACTCCAGTATTCCTGCCTGGGAAATCCCATAGACAGAGAAGCCTGGTGGGCTACAATCCATGTGGTTGCAAAAGACTTGGACACGATTGAGAACAGCACGCAGAGAGCGAGCTAGGGAAGATAGAAAGTATGAAACAAGTCTGTGATTGTGGGAGTTGTGAATCTCAGTACTTGTTGGCAGCACACATGGTCACTCAGAGAAATCCAGGAAAGATGGCCTGATAATTAACCCAGTTAATAGAGAAGAGAGATTTAGCCAACCCAATGGTTAAGCACAGTATCTCTGGGTGCTGCAATCCCCAGATATGGTTTAGAGAAATGGTAGGCATCAGTGATTCTGGAGGTATGATTGTCCCAACAGACAGGACACCTGACTGGAGGATCCAAAAAGGAGACTTCAGAAATCCAGGGAGGTAGAGGCCTCAGCAAGATCAGGGCTATCAGATGCAACAAAAACTTCTCACTTTCCCCCCTTTTCTTCTAAACCAACACTCAAATCAGAATTGGGGCCAGATAGACTCGTGTAGCTGCCCCAGTTCAGTTCAGTTGCTCAGTTGTGTCCAACTCTCTGAGATCCCATGGACTGCAGCACACCAGGCTTCCCTGTCCACCACCAACTCCCAGAGCTTGCTCAAACTCAAGTCAACCATCTTATCTGTCCCAGTCAGGTCTAATTCGCTTTTTTTCCTACATTAATCTAACAGAATTGGAAAGAGAACATCAATTTTCAATAAAAATGCAATACAAATGCTATGAAAAGAGGTCTTCTTTATTTTCAAAACAAAACATTGATATATTAAGTAAACAATATATTAATTTTTATTTAAAATTTTTATTTTAATTTTCGTGTTTCATTGATGTTTCTCTCACTTGTAACTAGATAGCATTAGGTTACTCACCAGAGATTAAAGAAATTTACAAAAACACAGTTACACAAGTTTTTACCCATCTACCACCTATCCCTGGGTTTAAATTTTTGATTATTTCATTTTTGGCTGCACTGGGTCTTCATTGCTGCACGTGAGCATTCTCTAGCTGCAGTGAGTGGGGTTCTCACTGTGGTGACTTCTCTTGCTGGAATGCAGATTCTAGGCATGCAGGCTCCAGTAATTGTGGTGTGTGGGCCTAGTTGCCCCTTGGCAAGTGGACTCTTCCTGGACCAGGGATAGAATCCATGTCCCCTGCATTGACAGGCAGATTCTTAACCATTGAACTACTAGGGAAGTCCCTACCCCTGAGTTTTAAACAAATTACTTTGAATCCCTTCTTTATTATGGACTGTCTGTAAGATAAGGCAAGTCATACAGCAACGTGTTTCTGATATGGAAGGTAGCAGTATTATCACCTTCTTCTCAGAGTTGCTGTGAGGATAAGTAAAATTTATTGTGTGGAAGTTTCAGGAACATAATGACTACTCAATCAATGCTGGTTGCCTTGCTTTCCAGTCATGTGGTATGTAGAAGAGGTGTGAAGGGCATTTGGGTATCACCAGTGAGATAACGGAGAAGGCAATGGCACCCCACTCCAGTACTCTTGTCTGGCAAATCCCATGGACGGAGGAGCCTGGTGGGCTGCAGTCCATGGGATCTCAGAGAGATCCTAGGATTCGGGCACGACTGAGCGACTTCACTTTCTCTTTTCATTTTCATGCATTGGAGAAGGAAATGGCAACCCAGTCCAGTTTTCTTGCCTGGAGAATCCCAGGGACGGGGGAGCCTGGCAGGCTGACATCTATGGGGTCGCACAGAGTCAGACACAACTGAAGCGACTTAGCAGCAGCAGCAGCAGCAGGGAAGGGTCATCAGGAATGATTTCAGCTGGGGAGGGAGGAGGGAGGAGGGTTCAGGATGGGGAACACAGGTATACCTGTGGCGGATTCATTTTGATATTTGGCAAAACTAATACAATTATGTAAAGTTTAAAAATAAAATAAAAAAAAAAAGGAAGTGTACCATATACTCCTGTTAAGTTCTCACTACAATCAAGATAGTAAGTATCTGTCATCCCGAAGTTTTCCTGTCCCTCTTGGCAACTGCTCCTTCCTGCCCCTCTCCACTATCTTCATCCTCCTGCTCCCAGGAAGCCACTAATATGCTTTCTATAAGGATCCAGGTTGTCTTCTTACTGAGTTTTGAGAGTTCTTACATATTCTGGGGGAAAATTTTCTTCAGCAATCATACAATTTGTGAGTATTTTCTACCAGTCTGTGCCTTCAGTGTGGGTCTGTCTGACCTTTTCTTATGATCAAACTGGGGTTACAGGATTTGGGGAGAAATATCACAGAGGTGAGGTGCTCTTCTCATGGCACCACACTGGGGTGCATGCTATAGCAGCATAACTTATTGCTGGTGATGTTGATATGGATCAACTGTTTATGGCGGTGCCGGCCAGATTTCTCCACTACAAGGTTTCTATATTCTTTGGGAGTCGGTAAGTCTCCCAAAGTATCCCATACTCAAGGAGAGAGAGGGTAATAAAATTCTATCTCCTGGAGGGGCAAACATCCACATATATTTAGATTTTTCTGTAAGGAAGTTATCCCTCATCCCTATTATTTATTTACTCATTCACTTAATTATATCATTATAAACTCATGTATATTTGTGCGGTTTTGATATGTTTCCATCCTTTTTTGTTGCACTTCCTAACTTTCTGTGCACTACAAAATACTCCACGCTCATCTTGTAGTTTCTCTATCCCAGCTCTAGAGTTAACTGTTTCCTCAAGGATCCCTGCTTCATTGAGTTGGAGAACAGTATTTAGAAATAAATATCTGAATAATGAATGTGTCCCATTGTTAGCGATGTTACTGTTTTAAGGCATGAGAGGTATTTTTTAAATTTTTCTTGCAAGGTTCTGTGTATTTCAGAGGGAGACTGAAAAATTGACTATTAGCCAGTTACGTGAAAGAGTTCTGCTAGAAGTGTGATTCATGAACCATCAATATCGGCATCACATGGGTGTTTGTTAGAACTGCAGATCTTGAGCCTCATCCCAGACCTACTAAATCAGAAACTGAGTTGGACCCAAGACTTTGTGTTTTAACAAGCACTGTAGGTGATTTTTCACATATTGAAATTTGAGAACAAATGATAGAAGGAGCAGCCTACAGAAGCATATTTTGTACTCCAGTTCCTCCTATAGGTGGTGCTCCAGACAACTGCCAAGTTAGATGGCTTCTTAATCCAGCTATGATCTCAGTCCTTGGATTCCTACCATTCTGATGATAAGGACACATCATACAAGCAAGAATACACAGGCTAGACAAAAGAAGTAAAAACAAGACCAAAAGAACCAATAGTCAATGAAATAATAGTAAACCAAATCCAGCAGCACATACAAAGGTCTATATAGCATGACAATTATCCCAAGAATGCAAGGTTGGTTTCTGCCCCAGCTCGGGTGTGATCTTCCTCTAGTCCAAACCCAGCACTGGGTTTTAAATCTTGTTTTCCTAACACAGCTGGCAGCAGTTGCCTTCATAATTCCTGGGCTTCCTTTCTAATGACACTCCCTTCCACATAACCACTCTCAGCTTAAAGGTACCAGGCGTTACCATCTATGAGATAGGCCTATTCAATATGCTTTCTTCCACACATCGGAGGTCAGGTTTTGTTTTGTTTTGCTAATTGCATGCCAAGCTGTCACCTAGAGCTTAGTGAAGGGTATGAACATACCCATAAATTATCCAGTATTCAAAGGTGATTTTGATATTCCTATCAGAAGCCTCTTTATGCTCAAATGAGCATGCAGTATTTTGCAAAGGTAAGCATTCTGAGGGAGCTGTTAATTATTTGAAACAAGGATGCTTGGGTGACTGCAAACAGCAATGAATAAATCCCCTGAGTAGCTCAGATGGGACATGGTTTTATAGTTACTGGGGCAGAGGGGCGGAGGAACTCACTTGGGAAGTATTTAAAAAGTAAGAGTGACCCACTTAATTGTTTCACAATTCAAAAGTGCTCACAGGGACAGCAATGAGGTTCAAAGGGAACACTAGGGATTTTGGGGTCCCTGATAGGGGCAGAGTTCTCCCTGGGCAACACTGTTGTTATTGAGGAGTAAGGGTGGTGTCATGAGGGCAACACTGAGTCACAAGTTGAACTCTTAAAATATTGAATTAAGGAAATTCTTCTGAGGTATGGGAGAAGGGGACATCTCAGAATCTCAGCTCATCAGCGAATCTCAGATCCGCTTCCTCTACTGGTTTCACTACTCCTTGCAGGTGGATCTGCAGGTGGTTTTAACTCAAGGTCAAGCCTGTCCCAAATTCTGAGCCAATCTCAACAGGCAAAGGCAGGGCTTTTCAAGCATTCATCTTTTTGTCCTTTCATTTATTAGCACATGAATGGTGATAGGTATTGTTCAAGGAATGAAGGGATAAGAGAATATAAAAGTCATGGTCCCTCCCTCAGAGTTAATTCACTGCTTGGAAATGGACCCATAAATAACCCTAATCTTCAATTTGTTCTTCCAGGCCCTGCCCTGCTCCAATTAGTCTCTGCCTGACTCTGGCTTAGCTCAACAAATCCAGCCCTACAAGCTCCCCATTCTAGCCCCACACTGCCAGGAAGCGTTAGTGCCTTGTGCCCAGCTCCCAAGTTATGAGATGGTCTCACCAACAGCAGGGTGAATAAGGAGGAGTATTGGAGGAAAAGGAGGCAGGACCTAGGGAGAAGGCAAGATTGTCAAGACCAGTCACAGTTGCAGGACAGAAATAACATTTGATAGGACAAAGGAGAAAGGGAGCAAAGCAGGAGGTCTGTTCACACTTGTATCTTCATTATCTAAAACTTTAAATTTTAACTTTGTCAATAAAAATGCAGTTTGGGGACTTCCCTGGTGGTCCAGTGATTAATAATCCACCTGCCAATGCAGTGGACATTGGTTCAATCCTTAGTCCAAGAAGATCCCACATGTTGTGAGGCCACTAAGCCTGTGCGCCCCAACTACTGAAGCTGCACCGTCGAGGCTGCATGCCACAACTCCTGCAGACCGCGCACCCTAGGGCCCCTGCTCCTCAACAGAGAAGCCACCACAGTGAGACAACTGTGCGTTGCAACAAGAGGAAGCCCACACACAGCAATGAAGGCCTGGTTCAACCAAAAAAAAAAGATAAATAAGGAGTTTTGTGTGATTCCCAACATTGTATAGAGGTGAGGACTGGGGATGTGATGTCAACCCTAACCCTAACCCAGGTAAAAGGGACCCCTGTCGGGACCCCCGACCTGCAGAAGAACCTGTCCTTCTCCCACACACATATACACAAACACTTCACAGTGACTTTGTTAAAACTTTCTAAGTGCTTCTCTGGTGCTTAGGACCAGGCTGAGCTGTCCTGGTGGATGCCTTGACCTCAGACGGGACTTCCATAGACCCTGGCCTTGTTTCTCCCCTTGGAAGCTCTCTCTGACCTTCCACGCATGCCTGGAGTTGACCAGATGTCCCCTTTTTCCTTTCCAGGAGAGCAGCCTGGCAGTCCAATTACTTCTGCTGGGCTGGCATGGCATTTCTTTTGCATGAGATGTAGCTGCCCAAACAGTACTGACATGCTGAGTGTGATACTCCCACAAATGTACCACTAAGAATGAGTTCCTGGCCCTGGGCTACTAACGTCCACTGTTGGCCCTCAGGGTTGATGTGTGTGTGTGTGTGTGTGCGTGCGCATGCGCACGTGCATGCACTTAGGGTCACTCATCCATGTTCTGACCATGATACTGGCTTTAGACTACCAACTCAAAGATAGTGGGATGATGACCCACCCTACACACTCCCCTCAAACTTCACACCAGTTGAATCAACAGATGGTCATGCTTATCTCCTCTGGGGCTTTTGAGACCAGCTGGCAACTCTGCAAGGTCAATGGACCTTCTGATCGATTATGTCCTCTCTAGTCAACATGATGACATATGCACCCCTGGGTTGGTCATGAACTGTATTGGACCATGCGGACATTCCTATGCAGAAGAGACTGTTTTTCTTGCTCTGCCATGGACACCTCATCTATCTTACGAAAGACTTTCTTGGTTTTATGATTCACTTTCAGTTCTAGTCCATCTATTTCAACTAGAGGGTTCAGGGAAAGAGAGAGAAAGAGATTAAAATGACCTGAAGGAATTAAGTTTGGGGGAGAGTGAATGGATTCAGTAAGAAAATAGTTAAGGAATCAAATTTGTTCTCTTTGGAGAAGAGACAGTAAATGGATGGTTTAATTGTTGACTTCAAGTATGAGCAGTGATTTAATGCAAAGAATAAAGACAAATTATTCTTTATGTCTGAAAAGACTAACAAGAGGGGATGAAATTTAATTAGAGCAGGAGAGATTTCAGAATGACAAAGGGTAATCAGAAAAATTCTCCCCACCCCAGGGGACATTTGGAGGAAATCAGACAACCATTCACTCAACTTATGATCTCCTGAGAATTTTCAGGGTTTTTTTGCGGGGGGTGTTGAGGGGGAAGTTGGAGGATGGGGAAAGAGTGCAGGTTTGGTCCCAGTTGTTTTTTGTCCAGGTGTTCAGCCTCAGCTCTTGTGTAAAGAGTTTAGCTGCTGTCGTGAAGAGATTATGTGTACATGCTGGTGGCCAGATAGAACCTGGCACATTTAAGAAAGAGAAAGAAGCTTGGTATAGCTGGAGAATAATACTGGCAAGAGATGGGACAGAGAGGAGAGCTGGGGCCACGTTACCATGTGACTTCTCAGCCCTTTAGGAAGATTCAATTTATTCTCAGAGCAAGGAAGAACATCTGGGGATTTCCCTGGTGGCCCAGTGGTTAAGACTCTGTGCTCCCAATGCAGGGTACACGGGTTCGATTGCTGGTTGGGGAACTAAGATCTTGCAGGCCACAAGGCACAGCCAAAAAAAAAAATTTTTTTTGAAGGGTTTTAAGCAAGAAAATGACATCTCAGATTTGCCCTTTGAAAGATGATTCTGGCTGAAATTTGAGGAATAGATTGGCAGGACTTGTTATGAAGGCAGGAAGGCTAGTTAGGAACGATTCTGGTGACATCATGGTGACCTGACCCAAGAGGTAGCAGGAGAAATAAAGATATAAGGGGTGGTTGGCAGAGGTGTCTTGCAGGTGGAATGAACAGAGTTTGTGACTTACTGTATAAAGCTCCAGATGAGAGATAGAGATGGTGATGGAGGGGAAGACTCAATGGAGGCTTCTATCCTTTTTCCTTCAACAGTGTTTAATGGGGGTGTGCCAGCTTCCTAGGATTGCCTTTACAAAGCACTACAAACTGTGTGGCTTAAAACAGTGGACACTTATCCTTTCAGATTTTTGGAGGTCAGAAGTCTCCAATCAAATATTGGCAGTGCTGTGCACCTTCTGAAGGCTATAGGGATGAACCTGTTCCAGGCTTCTCTCATAGCTTCTGGTAGGCTCAGGTGTTCCCTGGCTTGTAGATGGCCATCTACTCCCTGTGTCTTTTCACATGGTATTCTTACAGTACTCATGTCTTTGTCCAAAGTTCCCTTTTTTATAAGGACATCAGTTATATCTCTGATATATCAGAGATATAACTGATGTGCCCATCTCTTGACTTGTAGCAACATGAAACAGGAAAGGTACACGAGTCTTGCTGTAGTTAGCAGCAACATCTTTTTCCTTGAAAATCATTGCCTTTGCCATCAGCCCAGGTTTCCTATAAGCTAAATTGCACTGAAGTTTCCAAATACTTTCCAACACCACCTCCTTTCCCTCCAAATCCCAAGACTGATGGTAATGTGATCTTGGGGGAATCTGGGGCAGAGGGACTCTCAGGCCTGGCTGTGCTGGAGTGGGAGCTGCAGGGGGCAGGGCTGTGGGTGGTGTAATGGCCCGCTGGGCGGTTGATCCAGCCTGCTTTGTGCCTGTTGCCTGGTGACATGCAGAGGCCCCTATCTCAGAAACACACTCGGGCTTGCTATTGGTTCAGTGCTGGCATTTGTTGACAATAGACACTTCCCTGGCCCTAGACTCTGAAAGAGACCTTGGGAGCTTGAGTTTCAGGCTACCCTGCTTGTCCAAATGCAGTTCCTTAACTCTTTATGTCCCTGGCTGGAAGGCCCAGCTTTTGCCTTCAGGGCACCGTGTGCTCAGCCCAGCTCTACACTCTGCTCTCTGCCTCAGAGTGTGCAGCTGGGCTGGGGGGCTTTCTTTTCTACTCTGCTTCTGTGGAAGGACAGAATTTTCTTCCCTTCTCACCTCTTTCTGGGTTATCTTATAAGATAGTTTAAACAAACAGACTTTGTTGGCTTAACAAGTCATCTGAGCTTAGCTAGGAGGGGCAGTCAATGTTAGCAGAAAGGCTTGTTGTGTCAATGAGCTTTTCTGAAGAACCTGAAAAGATCTGAACCTCTTCTTGCAATGCTCAGTAATCTGTGGATGAGACCTCCACCTTCCTGGGATGGAGCTGGGGCCAGGCAGGAGAAGAGAGATTAGAAAGAGACTGAGGTAACTATGGGGGAGGCAAAACAGGCAGGCAACTAGTCAGAGAAAGGACTCTGGATGCCTCCAAGGTGGAACCTATTGGATCAGTGAGTGAATCCATGGACCAAAGGGATGGATCCCATTTGCGGAGGTCAGTTCTCCATTTGGTTGAGTACCTGGCTTCCAGGCTTCTCAGGCAGCTCCCCAGGCCCTCCCCATCTCCTTCCTCCTCATCTACCTCGGGAACTCTTTAGAGAACGGGTCAGCTGAGGGTCGGGCTGGTGACAAGCTGAATGAGGGCAGCTGCAGTGAGACTACAGTTTGTCTAGTTAAGAGAAAGAGAGTTCTGGCTGGTTCCTCAAAGGGCCCCATCCTGATCTTCCAAACCCAGCACCACCTGGAGGCATGTTCAAGCCCAGCCTCCTGGTAAAGCTCCTACCCCCATTCCCCATACCCTGGTGCCTCTCTCTCCTTCCACCTGTAACAAAACCACTTGCCTTTAGGCAGGAAAAGCAGAAGATCTTGCAAAGACCAAGCAAGGCTGTGTGTCAGGCTTGAGGAAACCCTGAGAAATGGGAGGAAGGGAATGGTCTTCCATCCCTTCGGCTGACCCTTGAAGCCAACTGCCCATGTCTGACCTACAGTTTAAGAGGAGGCCCTAAGAACATCTCAAGAAGGAAAGGAAGTACTAAGTGTTCCAAGCTGTGTCCTCAAGATTAACTCTCCTACATCTACAGTAGCCAGCACTCTGGAGCAAGTAGGGTTTGGAACTGGGGCCAAAGTGCCATGATGCCACGGCCAGGAAGACACGTGCACTGTGGACTTGTGATCTGCGGGTCACAGGGATTTCTGTTGGGCCTTCTGGAGCCCAGATGTCTGGTTGTCTCTGTCTGAAGGGCACCACTGGTTTGGATGCAGTAAAAGGACCCCTCACTCCCTACCTTGGTTCAACAGGGCTGGGGATCACATTATGCAGCTTCTTTTGTTTTCCTAGATCATCTTTCTTCCAGCAACAGTTGCTCCTTGGGGTGTGTGGTATGACTCTCCCTTTTCTGTGCATCTGAGATCCAAGGAAAAGGAGCCCTTTATGCCCAAGGCAAGTGTAATGTGCCAGCTAAGAATGCAGTAGCCCCTTTGCCATCACAAATTTCCAGTCATTTGGACTAAGAACCAGTACGATATAGCCCCTGAAATGGGCACAGAGGGATTTTAATCAGAAAGAGGAGACCGACCCTAATTTAAGCACAATCACTTTCAAACATTTTATTTGTTTTTGTTTTTGGCATTATTGAGAATGGAGGAAGTGTTGGAATGTGGTAAGATCCATTCCAATACTAAAAAAGGAAGGAAGGTGGACTTCAAACAGCATGGCCTAGTGACCTTGAAATCAATTCTGAGAAATATTCTGAAATAAAATTCTTGCTATAACAAAGAACGATGGACAGCGAGTACCACAACAGAAGTGTGTTGTCTCCCAGATCTGGGGGCTAGAAGTCTGAGGCCAAGGTGTGGGCCGGGGTGGTCTTTCTCAGGGAGAATGTGCTCCATGCTTTTCTCCTGGCTGCTGGTGGTTTGCTAGCAATCCGCAGTGTTCCTTGAGAAGTATCACTCCTAGCTCTGCCTGGATCATCACATGATGTTCTCCTGTGTCCAGATTTCTCCTCTTTATAGGGACCCCATATTGGATTAGAAGTCTACTTTAGTATAACCTCATCTTAAGTAATTACTTCTGCAATGATCCTATTTCCAAATAAGGTCACATTCTAAGACACTGTGGATTAAGACTTCAACACATGAATTTTGGGGAAGCACAACCATGCTCAAGCTTTTGAGCATTTTATAAATTATTCAATCAACTCTAGAAACTAAAGTAAGTCCACTAAGAACAAGCCATGTCAGTCTAACCATTTCCTGATGTCATAGGGCACAGGCTTTCCCACTTGGTAAAGAATCCACCTGCAATGCAGGAGACAAGGGTTCAATCCCTGGGTCGGGAAGATCCCCTGGAGAAGGAAATGACAACCCACTACAGTATTCTTCCCAGAGAAATCCCATGGACAGAGGGGCCTAGTGGGCTACAGTCTATGGGATCGCAAAGAGTTGGATATGACTTAGCAACTAAACAACAGCAACAACTGTCATAGGGCTAATCATGGGTTACCTTCAGGGATGGGCAGGGATCAGAGCCCAAAAACCCCTTGCTGCTGCTGCTGCTGCTAAGTCGCCTCAGTCGTGTCTGACTCTGTGCGACCCCATAGACGGAAGCCCACCAGGCTCCCCCATCCCTGGGATTCTCCAGGCAAGAACACTGGAGTGGGTTGCCATTTCCCTCTCCAATGCATGAAAGTGAAAAGTGAAAGTGAAGTCGCACAGTCGTGTCTGACTCTTCTCGACCCCATGGACTGCAGCCTACCAGGCTCCTCCATCCATGGGATTTTCCAGGCAAGAGTACTGGAGTGGGGTGCCATTGCCTTCTCCGAAAAACCCCTTAGGCCACACCAAAGGAGGATGGATGTTTGCCTGCATAAAATAAGTGACCTCTCATTTGTTCCAGGGTCTCTACAACTCAGAAGTGAAACAGTTTGGTGAGAAAATGAACCCCCAACTGGCTTTAACATTTGGCCTGGTGAGCAAGAAGCTATCATAGTTACTAGCATGGCAATCAGGGAGCTTCCCAGGGGGTGCTAGTGGTAAAGAAGCCACCTGCCAATGCAGGAGAGGTAAGAGAGGTGGGTTCGATCCCTCAGTCGGGAAGATCTGCTGAAGGAGGGCATGGCAACCCACTCCAGTATCTGTGTCTGGAGAATCCCATGGACAGAGGAGCCTAGTGGGCTACAGTCCATAGGGTTGGAAAGAGTCAGACATGACTGAAGTAACTTAGCACACACACACAAAGCATGGCAGTCATATATATCCAGGAAGGCAGTTCTCAGAATCATTTATAACGAAATCTCTAAAGCCTGGAAAACAATCTCCTATCACTTCCTTTGTCATCATACTACTTCCTTTTAATTTCCAAGCCTCATTTGCACCTCTTCCCACAGTCTATGAACGAAAGCAAATGTCTGCCTTCGCCAGGAATAACAGTGCAAGGGAGTGTGGGTGGTAGGGCCCTAACGCCCAAGCTGGGCCTCCATTTCCCGCCATTGTTCCCTCAGTCGGGTTTCCAAACACTCGTTTGGGCTGTCCTGGGGGGAGTTTTTCCAGATAAAAAATGGCCTGGTTGTCTGCCAGTGATTCAGGCAGGTTCACAGCCCCAAACCTGTTTTATCTTTCATGCTTATCACTTATCATCAGCTGCCAGGAGACAGACAATAGGGGCAAAGAGGCACGTTGGCTGGGCCGGGTCTTAGGTAACCCCAAGGGTTTTAGAGGCCTTCAAACAACCAGACTCGGCAGTCTCACCAGGTTAGTCTAGGTCCCAGGCCAGAGGTCCTTTCTCATTAACGCAGTGGGGATTCAGTGAGTTCCCTTGGCAATGTAGCATCTCCCTGGGGCTCAGGATGGCAGAAACAGACCTCTCTGTATATGTTGATTTGTCCCCTCTCTGATCTGCTGTCTCAGGAAGCCCCTGACATGACTGAGCACTCAAGTGTCCAGGGAAGAAGGGGATCTGAAGGGCCTTTTAGAAAGTTATTGGTTTTGGTTTTGCTTGTTTGTTTTCCCTGGAAATTTTGGTTTAATTTAGAAGTAACCCGAATGGTGAAATTAGCGAAATCTGAATAAACTCTGGGTTTCCCCGGTGACTAAGTGTAAAGAATTTGCCTGCGATGCAGGAGACTCAGGAGACGTAGGTTCGATCTCTGGGTCGAGAAGATCCCCTGGAGAAGAAAATGGCAACCCGCTTCAGTATTCTTGCCTGGAGAATTCCATGAACAGAGAAGCCTGGCAGGCTACAGTCCATGGGGTTGCAGAGAGTCAGACACAACTGAGCGTCTGGACTATACTAATGTTAATTCCCTGGGTTTGATATGATACTAGTTAGGCAAGGCTACTTTATTTTTTTTTTGCAGCTTTCTGTGAACCTGTAATTATTTTAAAGTAAACAAGTTATTTTTTTTTTTTCCTAAAGTACTCGTGATGGCTCCCCAAAGTCTAGTCAATACACCTTGTCTTTGAAAAAGGTATAGAGCCTAATAGCTGAAAGCACAGGATTTAGGCCAGACAGGTCTCAAGGCCTGTGCAGGCTTTCCGCCCACCAGCTGTGTGACCTTGGGCATGTTACTTCATCCTTCTGAGCTCGGTTTCCTTATCTACAAGAGAAATCTTAGTGCTTCCCTGACGGGTTGAGTGTGAAGATAAATGAGGTAACTCAAGGAAAGCACCTAACAAGGTAGATGGTAAAGCACTAAATGTCCCTTGAAAATGATCATCTGTGGAATAGAGGAGCTGTGCATGTGTTTTCAATGGTGGGTCACAAGCTCAGAAAGTCCTGTGTAGCTGAATTTTTTCATGGTGTGTGGGGAGGATCTACATGTGGATGTGACTCAAATATGAGTCAAACGCCTATGGAAGAACTGCTTGAGTTTGGCCCCAATTTTTTATCCCTATAAATTGTCCAAAGTCCCAAGTTTCCTAACGTGGAATTCGATTAAACAGTTAGCATCTCAGAATAAGCAATATACAGTTTCCACTGCCAACAGCAGTTCGCTGAAGCCTACCAGCCAGCCAGGCGGCTGGAGCTGAGGTGGTGTGAGAAGCCTTGGGGGCTGAAAGGTGTTAGGTAGGCCCTCTGGCCCCCAATTCCTGAGTGAGAGCTCATTCAGGGTTGACACATTTTTGTGAAATATCCCAGGCACCTACATTCCAGAAAGAAAGGGAGCCCCCCTTGTGCAGAGAATGCATCATAGACACCCACAAGCACCTCCTGGAGACTGAAGGATAGGTCCCAAAGCCGCTCTTGCCATATGCTTTCAGGTCCTCTTCCCCTTCCAAAGCCCTTTATTCCAGACGTCCTGGTTACTCATCAGGTCTCAGACATCACCTGGTTTCTCCAACCAGGCTGTGCATCCACCTGGAGAGCCCTGCCTTCCACCCACTCCTTCAGTGTCACACACCTCAGCTGGTTCCATTCCACCCATTTTTCAAAGCTTCCATCAAATGTGTTACCATTGCCACTCACAGGTCCTCTCTCCTCCCGATTCTCCTAGGTCCTGGTTTGCCTGGCTCCACCTCCATGCTCTGGGCATTACCCTCATGGCCTGTGGGGAACATGCCTTGATGCTTCTTCTCTGTCCTGCTCCTGCTACAGAAACTCTTGGCTTGCATGCTGCAGGACAGAGTTCTCAGGACATAATCTACCTTCTAACAGGAGAGCACAGACCTTGGTTTGTCATAAGAGCTGATGTGCTTTAGTATCTTCACAGCCCCTTCCGTTGGTGAACCTGCGGTCTAGGAGGAGATGACACATACATATTCAGGTTATATGACTGACAACTTGATGGCCTATCCCCTATTTTTTAGACTGTGTCAGCCTTTATCTCCCCTGATAGCCCTTTTGCAATCTCAACGGTAGTTTCCCTACGTTGCATTGTACTTATTTTCTACATTATCAGCCGTGAGGCCTTCTAGGGTCGTGTAGCATGATTTCACATTTTGTGTGTTTCTGCAGTTTAATCTCATTCTGGCGCAGGTGTCACTGTCTTCCTATCTCTTGACTTGGGTTCTTACCACAGCTTCCTCACAGCTCTTGGCTTCAGAGCTCTCCCTGGTTTGATCCATTCTTCACACTGTAGTCACAGTGATCTTGGGCCACAGATCTTGAGTCTATCCCTTGCCTAAGATCCTCAGTGGCACACCATGACCTTCCGGATGAATCAGAACATCTAAGCCTGGTATTCCAGGTCCTCCCACTATATCCTGCACATTCTATCATTCTATACTTTAGCAACATTCTCTGTTCCAGCAACAAGTGGCTGCTTGCAGATTCCTACACACTTGTCCACTCCTCGGCTCTGGGCCCCTGTTCTTTTGTCTTTTTTGAAAATATGCTGTCTCCCCCTCTTCACTGGGATGACTTCTACTGATTCATCAAGGCTCAACCTGGGTAGAGCTCAAACAGGCAGTCTGAACCTGAACTCGTATGACAACCCTCTCCTTATGTTTTGGTTTTCATTGCTAGACCTGAATTTCATGGGGACAACCAAGATGTCCTCTCCAGCTGAGCTTAGCTAGGAGGGGCACAGGACCCAGAAAACAAGAGTTACTCAGTAAATAGTTATTTAAATAAATGAATGAGTGAGTGAATGATTAATTATAAAGTACTAGGATGTATTAAGTGCCAAATGAGTAGTACAGACAATGAGTGTAAGAGAAAGGAGGAAGTGGTCACTTCCAGTTGGGAGAGCCCCAAAGAGCTTCACAGATAAGAAGAATTTTATGCTGGGCCTTGCAGGATGAGATAACACATGGGAAAGTGATGGCCCAATGCCCACCTGCCTTTGGTGTTGAATAAGAGTGAAATGAATCTGATTTGGCTAGGTGGAGAGAAGTGGGGAGGACATTCCATGGGGGCAGGTGGTGGGGGCAAAGGTTTCAAGGTGGAAAAACAGAAGGCAAGTTCAGGGAACAAGCAAAAGGCCAGTTTGTCTGGAGGAAAGGATTTTCAGTGGGGTGGACAAGTAGATTGAAAATGTGGGCAAGGCAGGCTGTGGATGATGCCGAGATGTCTCATACTCAAAATATTCATACTCGGTGCCCAGAGTGGCCAATGTACAAGGGTCACAATGCTGCCTGCACCTGTCTAGTCCATCAGGGAGGTGTCAATTTGAACTTGATTAAGGGAATCTTTGAACAATGCAACAAAACACTCAATACTCAGGACTGCGAGATAGGGACAGAGTGGGTAAGGTACAGAATTAGGTCATCATTTAGTGCTTCTGTAGTGTGAACAATAGAGCAAAATAGTTCTGCCTTTTCCCTGCCTTTCTAGTTTTGCCTGAATCAAAGAACAGCTGAGTTGACCTAGGGAAAAAATTACTCTAAGCAGGAAATGCAGTAGGGAGGGGAATGGGAAATCCCAAAGTAGTGCCAAGAGAGGAAGCAGTCAGTGCTGCTCAGGCTGGGAAGAGGGGCCTGCTTGTCCCACTTGGCTCCTGGTCCGCTCTTGGGAACAGCCCATCTGTAAGGTGCTGGACAGCAGGATGGCGACAGATGGGCCTGTGGCATGGCAAGTTCGGAGCCAACACCAATGTTACATCGTGTTTGGAGAAAGAAAGCAGGGGATGTAGCAGGGAGCTCACAGGAGAGCTCTGAACCCTCACAAACCCCACCTGCATCCTGTGTCTGACTCAAAGGAGATGGCACGCTGCAGTGAAAGAGGGATGGGCAAGGAGTTCTGAGCCAAGAGCTTCCTGCTCCACATCTCTGCTACATGGGGTGCACTGGCCATTGAAACTCCCTAAGATGTGGTGTTCTTTCTCTTCTGTTGTTCTAATGAGAGAGGGGGTTAAGGGTTCCTTCCAGATCTCAAGTTCTATGACTCTTCCACAATTTCCTCTAAGAAACAGAACCGATAGGATGTGTATCTATGGAAGCTGCTGTGTTACAGGGAATTGGTGCTTGTGGAGGCTTGCTACTCCAATATGGGCAGGGTGGGTCGGCAGGTAGGAGATCCAGGGGAGCTGATGCTGCAATTTGTTTGATGGCTGTCTGCTGTAGACCAAGGAGGAGCTGAGGTTGCAGATGAAGCCCAAAGGCAGGAAGCTGGAGAATTATCTGGCAAGTGCGGGGAAGCCAGTTCTTTTAGTCTACTCAGGCCTTCAACTGATTGAATAAGGCTCACCCATGTTAGGGAGGGCAATCTGCTTTTATCAAGATCCACTGATTGAAATGTTAATCTCATCTAAATACCCTCACAGCAAGACCCAGAATAATAGTGGACCAAATATCTGGGCACCCATGTCCCTACCAAGCTGACACATAAAATAAGCCATTACACCTGGTTATCCAGCTTTAGATTCCCATTCCGGATTTCACTCATCTTTTGCTCCAGACACGAAAGAACATTCCCTGTACCTGCCCTGTATTTTTGAACCTCTGTTCCTTTGCTCATGCAGTGCCTTCCACTCCAAATACCCTTATGGTCTATTCCTCAGTTCCGTTTATTGAAATCCTACTTTTCCTTCCTTATACCACCTACTCCTGAGAAAGGTGTCATGTTCTAGTAAGAAATCTCAGATAATTTCTACAACCTCTGTATGCCTCAATTTCTTCTTTTGTAAAATCAGGATAGTGCTTCCTCATATAGTAAAAACTGCATGAACCAATCCATATAAGACAGAACAGTATCTGACAGTCACACGCATTGATTTTTTTTTATTATTATTCTCTACCCAATCCCCCATTCCCTACTAGAAATGTGTGAAGAAGAATAGTGGTAAGTGAAAATCGTGCAGTTGTCTTCTAGGTAAAGTGCTTTGAAAATAGACATCTACGTGCAAACTTTACTTTTGTTCTCACCTTTCATTTGTATCTCATTTGAACATCCAGTGGTTATAAGATTTACTGTCAAGGGTTGCAAACACAAAACAATGTCTGCTCTATTCACAAGCATTAAAGGATGCTGAAGGATAATTATGATCATATGTGATTTTTGTCTCATGCACTGACTCAACATAGAATTTAAACAGTGACTCTGCTTTGTCAGTTTGATTTTAACTACTAAATCCTTTCTCCAGGGGTTTATTGAGGAAGCCCTGGGGCTGGGTGGGGAGGGGCCAGCAAAGTGTCTGTCCTGGGCGAGGGGGAGATGCTCTTGGTTTTTTCACTCCTCGCTGGTGGTTCACAGCATGGATGTCTAGGAGTGTAGAGCTCTCAGAAATGCTCCAGTTCCAAACCTTAAAGGGCTGCTTTCTGGCTGAATTACTAGCAGTTTAGCAACTGTATTTCAATAGCTTATAAGCCATTCATTATTGTGGGGAAATGTAAATGAGGGACTCTGAGCCCACAAGGGGCAAATGCTTAATCAAGTGGGTGTCACCCAGGCATGAAGGCTACAGAGATGCAAATGGTCAACTTGAGACAACACCTATTTGTGCCTGAATGTCACCTTCAGACTTCAATGGGGAAAATGGCCCAGAGGACCCTTGATAGCTGAAGAGAGGTGAAGCAGAAGAGAAGTGAGCAGAAGCAGAAGAGAGGTGAGCACCATTGTTGGAAATGAACGTGGAGATTGTAAGCCCCCTATGTGATCTTGTTGACTGCATTTCAGGAGCTGTCAGAAACCTAGCCCAGTGAAGAACGAAAACTTTGTAAGAGTTCACTTACAAAGCTGAAGCTCCAATACTTTGGCCACCTGATATGAACAGCCAACTCATTGGAAAAGATCCTGATGGTGGGAAAGATTGAAGGCAGAAGGAGAAGAGGGCGACAGAGGGTGAGATGGTTGGATGGCATCACCAATTCAATGGACATGAACTTAGCAAACTCTGGGAGATGGTGACGGACAGGGAGGCCTGGTGTGCTACAGTCCATGGGGTTGCAAAGAGTCAGACATGACTTGGCAACTGAAGAAACAAACAAAGAGTCCACTATCTGTGTGGTTTTCCCTGTGTTATTCGCAGCTTATTTTCTCTCTGGCTGTGCTGTTAGGAACAGCAGAGGCGCAATGTGCAAACTTCTTTTTAAGGCGAGCCAGGAAAACTAACTGGAGTGGCTACCTCCCTCCTCATCGCGCTTGAGTGGGGATGAAAAGGGCTGTAAGAGATTCAATACATGGAGGCAGTTGCTGGAAGACCAAGCCTGAAGCCCTGGGACCTGCTGTAAACCAGCAGAGAGAGTTTAACTAGCAGGCATGGGCCAAGAAGGCCCTAGTTCCAAGTAGTGTGATGTTCTGTGTGAGGTGCTTCAACAACCATATTCAACTTAAAATGCCTATCCCCTTGGTTCCTATAGGCTTCCCTGGTAGTTCAGATTGTAAAGAATCCGCCTGCAATGCAGGAGACCTGGGTTCGAGCCCTGGGTTGGGAAGATGCTTTGGAGAAGGCAACGGCTACTGACTTCAGTATTCTGGCCTGGGGAATCCTCATGGACAGAGGAGTCTGGTGGGCTACTGTCCATGGGGTCGCAAAGAATTGGACACAACTCTATGGGGTTGCACAGAGTCAGACACGACTGAAGCAACTTAGCAGCAGCAGCAGCAGCAGAACAACTTTCACTTTGCTTTCTGTATCCCATACTAAACTTATTTTTGTATACATGTATATGATTTCTCTCTTAGACCATAAGCTCATTGAAGGTGGGAGACATCCTTAGTTATGTTGTCACTATCAGGGTCTGTCTATCTCAGGGTGTTGCCAGCAGAAGCTACACTTTATCTATCGCTATGTAACAAACCACCCGAAAACTCAGCAGCTTGGAACGACAGTAACTTACTATATTTCATGGTTGGTCCTTTGGGCTGTGTTTGATGGGGTAGTTTGCGCTACATGGCATTAGCTGGGACACTAGTTAGGCTGTATTCTGCCGGTCACTTTGGCTGTGCTGGAAGGTCCCAGAAAGCCTTGCTCACCTGTCTGGCTCTTACGTGCTCCTCCTCCTGGCCTTTATCCATCCATTCAGTAATTACAATTCTTTGTAGTATGATGGTGGCTTCCAAGAATAAAAGTGGAAGTGGAAGCTGCCAGGCCTCTTAACAGCTACTCTCAAAACTGACACCATGTTCTGTTGGTCAAAGAAGGTTGTAAGGCCAGCCCAGGTTCAAGGCAGGAGAGTCAGACTCTGCTTCTTGATGTGGGAAGGCACGCTTATTTAGGGAGAGGCAGAACTGTGGTGGCTACCTGGAAATTCCTACAAGGCACTTGGTCAGTTTTGTTGAATTTACTTTCCAATGTGAGGACTGGTGAGTGTGACCCCATTACACTTTTCTTCTTTTCATGCATCATTATTTCTTTGTCTCATAAGTCAACAGGCTAAAACAGTGCTATCCAAAAGAAATACAATGTGACTCACAAATGTAAGTCAGGTATATAATATTTAATTTTCTAGTAACTCCATTTAAAAAGTAAAAAAAAAAAAGGATGAAATTATTTTTAATATTATATTTTATTTAATCTATCTAAAAATATCATTTCAACATGTTCTCAATCAAAAATGAATAGAGATAGTTTACATCCTTTTTAAATTTTTTTACTAAATTTCAAAATTCGATGTGAATTTTATACTTATAGCACATCTCAGTTTGGACTACCCAAAGTTTTAGTGCCTAAGAGCCACATATGGGGGCTACCATATTGGACAGCACAAAGCAAATCAATTTATTAATTTTCCTTATATTTAAAATAAGGGTGATAGGGCCTTCCCTGGCCATCTGGTGGTTGGGAGTCCATGTTTCCAATTCAGAGGCCATGGATTCAATTCCTGGTCAGGAAACTGAGATACCACGTGCTGCCCAGTGTGGTCCAAAAAAAGCATAAAAAATTAAATTGAATGGGGAACACATGTATACCTGTGGCGGATTCATTTTGATATTTGGCAAAACTAATACAATTATGTAAAGTTTAAAAATAAAATAAAATTAAAAAAAATAAATAAATAAAAGAAGGGTGATAAAATCGAACAGGTTAAGCACTACAATGCATATTTTAGTGCTATTGTGAATGCAAAATGAGAAAGAACACTCAGCAAGTATCTTGCATACAAGAAGAATTCATTAAATGTCTGAGAATTTTGGGCCTTTATAAAAAAAAGAGTACCATAGACTGGATGGCTTATAAACAGCAGCTTATTTCTCCAGTTGGAAGCTGGGAAGTCCAAGATCTGAACTGGCAGATTTAGTGTCTGGTAAGGGCTCACTTTCTGGTTCCCAGATGGCTGTCTTTTTGCTGTGTCCTCACATTGTGGAAGGAGGTGGGGCTGCTCTCTGGGGCCTCTTCCCTGTGGGCATTAATCCTGTTCATGAGACCCCCTCCCCTCAACCCTCTGACCTAATCACCTCCCATGGGCCCTACCTCCTAATACCATTACATTGGAAATCAGGTTGTAACATATGAATTTTAGGGGACATAAACATTCATCTAAGTTTGGTCCCTTTTCATTGTTTATGGGTATTTTGTTGCCAGAAATGGAAACCCTCTCAAACTTGCTCAAGTTAAGGCCCCATGTCCCTCGAGTTGGAGAGCATTTACAATCTGCTTTTACCTGGTGCTCTTCTCGTTTTTCTCATTTCTCAAGTTTTCTTGAGATTCCTTCTCTCTCTGAATATCTGCTCTGCTTTCCTCTCCCCAACGACCAGCTTCCTTTGTCTACTCACAGTTCATCTAGCTTCCCCAGCCTTTCTTGCTACAACATGACACTTTGATAAACTGTCACGGACTGATAACGTTTGGGTTTTCCATGTTTCCCAACAAATTCCCAAGGGAGGTAATCTGATTGCTTGGCTCATCTTTTTACATGCCAGTTCATGTCCTAACTCACCTGAGAAACACCTGCCTTGGGTTCAGGTGCCCATCCTTGGCCTAGTCAGCTGTGGGCAGGATATGGTACTCGATATGGCCACCTGAAGGGGCTTCCCTGGTGGGCTCAGATAGTACAGAATCTGCCTGCAATGTGGGAGACCTCAGTTTGATCCCTGGGTCAGGAAGATTCCCTGGAGAAGGTAATGGCTACCGACTCCAGTATTCTTGCCTAGAGAATTCCATGGACAGAAGAACCTGGTGGGCTATAGTCCATGGGATCACACAGAGTCAGACACGACTGACTAACACACACACATGATCACCTGGGAATAAGGGGCTGTGGGTGGAGAGATGTGGACAGATTGGCCCTGAATGATATCACAATCCACTGTTTCTCACTGGGATTTCCCAGCTGAGCTCATCAGTGTGACCCTGATGGAAGGAAGGCAGGTGTCTTCTCTTTACTTGGAGATAGCCCCTCCCAACAACAATGCATATAATTGGAGACTATAGGAAGACTGCTTGCTGAAGAAAGCTGCTCAGGTGCAAGGCGTTGCTCAACTAGTGGGAGCAGATGCATGTAGACTTCCTTCTGTAGTTCTTGATAAAGAACTTCATTCTTGGCCTAGTGCTCATCACAACAGATGGATCTAAGGGCTTCCTTTGCTGACAGCCCCTGTAAATCAGTGTTTTCCTAAGTGGAATTTGTTGTGTGACCCTATTGCATTAGAATCAGCTGTGAGTGCTCATGAAAAATGCAAATTCCTAGCCCCAACTGCAGACCTATGGGTGAGAAGCCCAGGGAAGGCGGTCAACAGTCTGCATGTTTACAAGTTCCATAGATAAGTCTAATGCACTGCGAGTTTGAGAACCATTGCACTAAGCTTCCTTTTGTTTGTTCAGTCACTAAGTCCTGTTTGACTCTTTGCAGCCCCATGGACTGCAGCATGCCAGGCTTCCCTGTCCTTCACTGTCTCCTGGAGTTTGTTGAAATTCATGTCCATTGAGTTGGTGATACCATCTAACTATCTTATCTTCGGCTGCCTCCTTTTCCTTTTGCCTTCAATCTTTCCCAGCATCAGGGTAAGCTACCCTAGCTTTCCTCATCTATCTCAGACTATTCCATTTCATTAGACTTCATGAAAATCCGTTAGAAGACCTGACATGCAGAACTTATATTTTTTTTCTAGAACTTTCTAGTGAGTCTAAGGTCCATCTATGTATCCTCAAAGGTCCTGGCCACCATCCATTCTGACCTGAAGACCTGGATTCAAACAGGGAGAACCCAAACTTTGCCCCTGACTTGACATTTCTCATGGGATGGCAAAGGGATTTACCTGGTAGCTCTTGTGCAATAAATCAGCACAAATCTCAAGCACCACCCTGGATAGAGGCCCTCCTGGCTGGCAGCCGGAGTCACAGCTCAACGGGATAAGCTCAAAGAAGCCCCAGGCGGGTGGAAGCAGTGCAAGAGGGCAGCCTCTCTGCAGAATCACAATGGAGCCAGTGTTTGCATTAGAGTCAGACAATGACTCCAATTCAAGGGACAGGATGCCAGGGCTGAAGGGTGCCCTGGGTAAAAGGGAGGACCTGGGCCCCTTTCTTGGCTCAGTCTCTGCCTGGAAATGATTCCACTTTGTTTTTAGTCCTATTTGTCTTTCATATCTCTAGGAACACCAATAAATGGCCAATCCATTTATTCCAGGGTAATCACATCTTTTTCACATCTGACCCTAAAAAATTTAGACACTTACTACCTGAGCCTGTCTTTGCTGTACAAAAGCAAGAGATATGCATTCTCCAGATTCTGGAGAAAAAGAAGTAATCTCCTTAACAATGGGTCAGGGTTGACATTCGCCTTTTGCAGCAGTCAATACCAAGTTCTTTTGCAATGCCTCACTGCCTGCCCTGTATCACAGATTTCCAGATATTTTCATTTCTACTCTAGGACAGAAACCATTTGATGTGGGAGCATTTAATGGATTATGCTTCCCTTGTGGCTCAGCTGGTAAAGAATCCACCTGCAGTATGGGAGACCTGGGTTCAATCCCTGGGTTGGGACGATCCCCCGAAAAAGGGAAAGGCTACCCACTCCAGTATTCTGGCCTGGAGAATTCCATGGACTATATAGTCCATGGGGTTGCAAAGAGTCAGACACGACTGAAAGACTTTCACTTTCACTAATGGATTATGTGTTTCATAATCCATTTCCTTTCCGCTAAGCATCTATCTTTAACAGTACCTAAGAGGTCTTCAGAGTAGATAAAATGTAGAAATTTGGTTGCTATTTGGTGCCTGCTTATTCACTGAACAGAAAACTTATTATTCTCTCTCTTTTCAGCCTGGAACTGGATGCATTATATATAAGTTTCCAGACTTTGCCTGAATAGGTCTCACTCTAAAGAGATGACCAAAGAGACAAAAATTAACACAGGCCTGTGAAAATCTATTATTTTATACAAGAGAAGGAGAAAAATGGCCCAATATTCTGGAATCAAATGTAGATTTTTCTCCCTCTGATGTAGATTTTTACACTATGATGTCAAAATATTTTAAGAAATTTTTTGCCTTGTGTTTTCAGTAAACGGAAATAGGGCTTACTGAAAATATAATCAGTCAAATTAGAAGTGACTTTGTGGAATTCAAAATACAGTACATATCAGCATCTATGTTGGATGTTAAAAAAAGTAAATGTAACACTGTAGGAAAGTATATTAATGAAAATAAAAACTGAAGAACTATTAATAGAAAACAAGAAATAATATGTAAATAAGAAATAAAGAATAGCTAGTAAAGAAAACAGATCCCAGGATCTATCTTATTAATACTATTGAGAAGGAAAGCTGAAGCAATAATATGTGAAAATATTCTTGACTTTACAAACAAAATCTAATAAACACAACCTAATTGAGTATGTATTTAGTGCTTTTTATCCAAAATAATCAAAAGACACAATTTATTGGCAATTTTAAAAATTTACAAAATAAGAAATTAATCTTAATCTTGCCTATTCTTAAAAAAAAAGAAAGAGGCTATTAAAAGAAGAAAACAAAAGATTGACCCTTCTAGGCCTTCTCATCACAATGAATGCCTCGAGGTGATGAAGAGTCTACACAGACAAGTAGAGAGAAGGTTATTACCTATAAATCCAGGAAAATTTTCATCTGTGATAATAGAAAGATGTTCTCAGAAATGCAAGAACTACGAAAATGTGCCTCTCATCACTCCTCCTGAAGTTTCCTGAGACTGTTCACCAGAAAATCATGAAACGAGTCCAGAGTAAGATCTTAGGATAAGTAGGAAGAAAGAACTGGAAGTAAGTACTGAAATCAGTTACACACACACACATTCACATAAACGCACACAATTATGGGTTTTGGGGGTTTTTTTGGCCACACTCTTGGCGTGCAGGATCTCAGTTCCCAGATCAGAGATTGAACCCTGGAATCCTACCCACTAGACCACCAGGGAACTCCCAGAGGAAAGGATTATTGTTTTGTTTTCTTTTTCACACATACAATTATTATCCATGGGCGTATAGGGACTTGAATATAGAAAAAAAACTGAATGAATAAATTATATTTTAAATTGTTCCATTAAAGTTACTGGAAATGGGGAAAAGTAGATGAGAAAGCAAGAAACTTAGTTCCTCATTCCATGTAAAGAAGAGTGAAAAAGTTAACTGTTTACTTTCTAAATAAATAATAAATAAACAACAATGGTTGTCTATTACCTACTTATTATCATTCTGCATGGCTTCAGAGAAGCCAGGAACTACCTTTCCTAGAACCACCTTCCCTGTGTGGTTCTGGGTCAGATCTTGCCCAGGAGAAATGCTTTTGAGAAATCTGGAAGGAGAGGTCATTGTGACCACAAAAGTGGGCAGTCCTGCGACTTTACAGTGGCTTCCCAGTGAGTCCCAAGAACCACCTGCTTTAGACCTTCAGGCTCAGGTCCTGGAGTGGATTCACTGATCTTCCCAGCCTTGCTCTTTGCTGTGCCAGCCCTCGTGCTGTGCTAAGTTACTTCAGTCATGCTTGATTCTTTGTGACCCTATGCCCTGTAGCCTGCCAAGCTCTTGTGTCCGTGGGAATTTGGACAGCCCTAGTTCCTGTATTAAACTTTTCATTCCTGGAATACCTTGACAGTCGTTTTCCTGACTGAAGCCTGGTAATACATTTGACTGTAAGAATTACTTCATAATTCAGTCACCACTCATAAAATTTAAAGTAGGAAGTCTAGTTTCCAAATCAGTGCAGAAGATAAAAGCAAACAAAATACTCTCCATAAACAGAAGATGTAAGGAATAAAGCAAGATGACAGAAGTAACACCAGTCATAACAGTTATGTCCACAAACATTAACACTTTTAAACCCCTTTAAAACTAGGCAAAGATTCAGGTTGGAGCAAAACAATAAAGCAATTCAATGACTGCTCCACCAAAGAAGACTTAAAATGATACTGAAAGATTGAAAGTAAAACAGTGCAGTATGGACATGGCATGCAAACGCAAGCAAAAAGAAAACAAGAAAGTACTTCCCTGGTGGCCCAGTGGTTAAGAGTCTGCCTGCCAGTTCAGGGGATACCAGTTCGATCCTTGGTCTGGGAAGATTCCACATGCCCTGGGGCAACTAAGCCTGTGCACCGCAACTGCTGAGCCTGCACTTGAGAGCCCATGAGCCACAACTATTGAGTCTACATGCCCTAGATCCCGTGCTCTGCAACGAGAGAAGCCACAGCAATGGGAAGCCCACGCACCTCAACTAGAGGGTAGCCCCGGCTCCCTGCAACTAGCGGAAACCCACGCACAGCAACAAACACCAACACAGCCAAAAATAAAGAAGTAAAAATTTAAAAAGGAGACAAGAAAGAATTTAAGGTAATGAAGATTAAACAGGATAATTAGAAGTTTTCAAGTGTTTACACAACTCACTGTAAAAAAGTCCAAACAATATAGAATCAAATAAAAGTAGTGGTAAACACTGCTACCATTTTGATGCTTATCCTTTTAGTCCTCTATCACCTATATATTATCTATCTGTCTATCTTCTATGTTATAGTGACTCTAAGGTGTATCTGTTTTTTAAAGTACCCTTATTTCCTGTACAACTAAGAAAGGAAAACCCTACCAGTTAAATTATGACATGCTGGAAATTGTGAGATGCATACCAATTTTAAATATTAAAAATACTTGAATCTTACAATGGATTTATTCTAATCTATTTTTTATAAGAACTGATTTTTATAAGATTTTTCTTGTTTGTCTATCATACTATCTTCTGTCATTTTCTTTCTTTTCCTAATGATATGACTTGGAAGATTGTTCTGTTTCAGGCTATAATTATCTACCTCAATAGAAATGCTACATGGCATTTCATAATTTGCATCTATCGTCATTTATTCTTTTTTCTAAATGTCAAACAATATTTAGGTTCTTTTTTTTTTTGCAGCGACAAACAATGCTGCAATGATCACTTTATACATTCTTATGGAGCATTTGTGTGCCCGTTTTTCTAGAATAGACAACTTACTCTCTCCTTTAAAACTCTGGTAGAGCTGGCAGATTGTCCTCCACCAAGGCCACATCACGTTATCACCCCATCAATACTTGCTTCCTCAAAATGGATATTGTTATCATTATATACATTTTTGCTGATTTGGTAAGTCATCTCCACTTTCTTGATTATCAGAGAGGCTGATGAACGTATAATGTTTCATGTCCATCATATTTCTTCTTGCCTTTTTATATCTTATGCTCATTGGAGTTTCTTTTATTTTCTTCTTGATTTATAGATTTCCTTACGGTTAAGGGTAATAGTCCAGTCCATTGACACATTATGTATCTTGCAAATATTCTCTCCCCTTGTGCTGCTTAGGGCTTAGTGAAGTGAAAGTCACTCAGTTGTGTCCAACTCTTTGTGACCCTGTGGGCTATACAGTCCATGGAATTCTCCAGGCCAGAATACTGGAATGGGTAGCCATTCCCTTCCCCAGGAGATCTTTTCAACCCACGGATTGAACCCAGGTCTCCCACATTGAGGGGGGATTCTTTACCAGCTGAGCCACGCGGGAAGCCCAAGAATACTGGAGTGTGTAGCTTATCTCTTCTCCAGTGGATCTTCCCGACCCAGGAATCAAGCTAGTGTCTCCTGCATTGCAGGTGGATTTTTACCAATCTAGCTATTAAGCTTGTGCTGCTATTTTTACTTTATTATGATGAAATCAGTCATATGATAAGTCATAGTTGACATCAATTATGTTAATCTTTTCCTTTATAGATTTTAGGTTTCATGTCCTGATTAAAATATACTTCTTGGACTTCCTTGGTGGGAGAGTGGTTAAGAATCTGCCTGGCAATGTAAGGGACACCGGTTCGATCCCTGG
Organism: Bubalus bubalis; assembly: GCF_019923935.1. NCBI lineage: Eukaryota > Metazoa > Chordata > Mammalia > Artiodactyla > Bovidae > Bubalus > Bubalus bubalis. The sequence continues at coordinate 45,860,171 of NC_059172.1, read as the reverse complement.
TCTGGGAAGATCCCACATGCTGCAGAGCAAGTGAGCCTTCACTCTAGAGCCCTTGAGCCAGAATTACTGAGTCCATGCTCTGCATATACTGAAGCCTGGGTGCCTACAGCCTGTGCTCCACAACAAGAGAGAAACCGCCACAATGAAAACCCCATGCACTGCAACACAAAGTAGCCCCTGCTCACTGCAGCTAGAGAAAGCCCGTGTTCAGCAACGAATACCAGCCACAGCCAAAAAAATTTCTTTTTTAAAAATCTAAAAAAAAACAAATGTATTATTTTATGTAAAATATTCAGAAGGGAGATTTAGGCTGGTATGGTCAGTGACCCAGTGAGGTTTCCCTGAATTTGACTTCTTTTCATTCCATCGTTGATACTGGCTTTATTGCAGTCTGCCAGCAAGATGGCTACAGCAGGTACAGATTTCAGAGGCAGAGTTCATAGCAAATCCAGGGGAACAAAAGGGATTGCATTTTCTTGTTTCTCATCTTCTTTTTTTTTTTTTGGCACGTGGCTTGTGGGATCTTATAGTAGTTCCCCGACCAGGGATTGAATACAGACCCTCAGCAGTGAAAGTGCAGAGTCTTAACGAGGCCAGGGATTTCCCTCGCCAGGGATAGAAATGATTTGCTATCATTTCTAAAATCTTTGCCACACAAATGAATGAAAATTTATAACTTACTTATATCTGCATTACCTTGACTGAATAGTGAGCGTGAGTATCTCTCATATGTTACTCTCCATTCAATTTTTCTCTTCCTGCGTCTTACTTGTTTATACCTGTTCCCATCTCTCTACTGGGTTCCTGTCTTTTACTTTTTAATTTGTTCCTGTCTTTACATATTTGGGATACAAATACTTTGCAACATGTATATACATTTCTTCCATTCCGTGGCTTATCTTTTCATATTTTAAAACTGTGTCTTTTGATGTACCAAAGCTTTTCATTTTAATATAATATAATCATGTTCATAACTCTTCCTCATGGTGGATCTTGTCAAAAAATTCTTCACTCCCCACAAGTACATAAAGACATAATATAAGGACATAACATATACTTTCTGTTAATAGATTTAAAGGTCTGTGTATTACATTTGTGTCTTTAATTGTCCTAGGAATGACTTTGGATGGGATGTGAAGTAGGAATCTAATTTCTTTTTTCCTGCTTAAAAATCCTATTGTGCCGAAACCATTTATTGACAATTGTTCCTTTCTGTACTTGGTTATTATACCTCCTCTGCTGTGTTGTACTAGAATTCCTGTCATTTGTGTTTTAGTTTCCAAGTTTTCTAGTCTGTTCTTCCAGTCTATTGCTCTCTTCCTGCTTCTAGAGACAACTTGCCCCATAATGTGGAGGGTTGTGCATGCACACACTATGTGTGTGCAGCGTGTGTATCTGATAGAAATGGGTGGGGTTTGATCCTGGGGTAGATTGTCAGGTCTGAAAGGTTTTCTTGGGTATCAGAAAGCTTCCCCCTTTGAAGAAGATCTACGATATGGGTCATGCATGCCAAGAACCAGGGAGCAAAACAATAGGCACACCCCACAAACCTCAGGAATTTCAGGAATTCTGTCACTCCAATGCCATAAAAACCTTGGTTTGCAACATCTAGATTTCTTGCAAGCAACTGATGGGAACAAGTCAAACTCAACCTTTCTGTGCTTTGTACTTGGAAGTATAATCACAGGTACCTCATGACGGTCCAAGCAATGTGAGTTTGAGAGTAAGGTAAGATGTCCTAATTCTGTGACATGCTATGTTGATGGGTGGTGAAACTGCCTATGATTATTCCTCTCCTTTCAGCTTTTCTGTATTTACTAAATTTCCTTTAGTGCACATATTGCTTTTGTTTATATATCTATTAGAAATGTATTCAGCTAACAAAATAGAAAATTTGACTAACAGTAGTTTAAACAAATAGGGATTTATTTGTCTCAAAAATAAGAAGTCATGAGGTAGAGAGCCCGGGGCTGAGCCAGTGCCACGCTGCTGTCAAAGACACACTTTCAGTCTCAGATGGAGGCCTTCATTCTCATGGTCGTAACCTCATGTCACAAAGTGGCTGCTGCTTCTCCAGGGTCTGTACTTGTGCTAAAAGATCACAAGATGGATGCTGCTGCTGCTTACGTTAAAAGAAGGAAGAAAGAAGGAAAGGAAGGAGGAAGTGATAACACCTTTACTAGGAAAACAGAAGCTTTTCCAGAACTCCATCACAATAGCCTGCTGTCTTATTGGCCACAGCTGCCCCTTAGTGCAAGGGAGTCTGAGAAGGTGACAGTTTCTAACAGGGCGCATTGTTGCGTGGGACATTCTAGGAGTTGGCAAAGGATGGCCTGAAGGCCTGATGCTTGTTTCTGTAAATAAAGTTTTATTAGAACACAGCCACACTTATTCATGTACACATTACTGAAGGCTGCTTTTGCTACAACAGTAGAATTGAGTAGGTACAATAGACCATCCAACCACAAAGCTAAAAATGTTTATCATCTGATCCCTTACATAAGCAGTTTGTGGACTCCTAATCTAAGGGAGGAGGGGAAAAGGATAACTATTGAGAGGCAATTAGTAAGTAAGAAAAAGAAAAAAAAAAAGATCCATCATTATGTAGGCAGCCAGTAACACCTGAGAAATGACTATCATCGTCAGGAAAGCAATTTGTCTGAATGTACACATTCCACAAAGAAAAGGACAGATGTTTAAAAAGTTAGAAAGGAACTCACTGGAACAAATACATTTCTATACAATTTATACAGTTTCCAGACTCTGCTGGGCACCAGCCTTGATGTCTGAAGGGCAATAGTTTAATCCTCTAACCCTATTATTTTCTCATCATTTTCTGCTCATTAGGACAGAGGAGAAATCTCTTCAGGTTTCCTGAGTCCCTTCCTAGGCTCTTTAAAAGGAAAGCAGTAAGGTGAGCTGGCTGTATGAAGCAATCTCTGCTCTCTGTCCTCACCCTGTCATGAAAGGGGAATGGAACACTGTCTTGTAAGTTACACCGAAAGGAAATAGTTCTCCTTGTATCTGAAAAAAAGTGTGGTGGTAGCTGAAAAAGAGACCATAGGACCCTGGGGAATGTCCCCTCTGAGCTATTGTACAAGCCCCAGTGACCACTGGTATCTCAGCTCAGGTTCCTTGTAACAATTTCACTGCACAAATAGATCACTTTACACCTTTGAGTTGACTTGACTGTGAAAGATCAGCGCAAGTAACCCAGCATACAAAGAGTGCTGATCTTTCTTGACTAAGTTAGAAGAATAAATCCATCCCAAGATGACCCCAAATTCTCATGACAATCTCTGGTTGACCTTGATTCAGCGATGAGACATAATATGAGACTGGGGCAATCCAGAAGCTCAGATTCTTCCTACAGGAACCATCTGCCAGTAATGATTATCAAGACAGCTCCTCACAATCTGCAGTCCAGATACCTAAGGCAGTGTTTCAAGACTGAGGCCAACGATGGCCCCTTTGTTTATAAGGAATCCACCCTCCTCATGGTTGCCACAGGGATCTGTTCTCACATGCAAATCTGATGAGAGGAGTTAGTGAGTTTCAGCTAGTGAATGAACTGTGATAGTCAATTGCTGATGTCTGGAGCACTTGTATGCAAAAGAGTCCTGAGTCTGTGAACTGAGTGTCACTGATTTGAGACATCTACATGAATGTGGAAGGGAGAAGTGGTGTCACAAATATAGGTATTAATATTTACTGTGATTGCTTATGGTGTAGCCTTAACTTCCCTGTCATATGGTTCCTGCCAACCTCTCCAGGCTCCTTCTGATCCAAATTTACCAAAGACTCCTTCAAGGTCAGTTCAACCCTAACGTTCCCTGTCACTCTTTTTCTAATTCAGTCAGGCTTCCACCTCTGTATTCCAAAAGCACCAAATATATATATCAACAATCCCATGTTGATGAAATGATCTGTTTTGCCTCTGGTTCACCAACCACATTGTACAATTTTTAAGAGAAGCTATGCCAAAGAATTGATGCTTTTGAACTGTGGTGTTGGAGAAGACTCTTGAGAGTCCCTTGGACTGCAAGGAGATCCAACCAGTCCATTCTGAAGATCAGCCCTGGGATTTCTTTGGAAGGAATGATGCTAAAGCTGAAACTCCAGTACTTTGGCCACCTCATGCAAAGAGTTGACTCATTGGAAAAGACTCTGATGTTGGGAGGGATTGGGGGCAGGAGGAGAAGGGGACGACAGAGGATGAGATGGCTGGATGGCATCACTGACTCAATGGACATGAATCTGAGTGAACTCCGGGAGTTGGTGAGGGACAGGGAGGCCTGGCGTGCTGCGATTCATGGGGTCGAAAACAGTCGGACACGACTGAGCGACTGAACTGATCTGATGTAAACTCTGTATCTAGTACAACCTTTGGCACATAGTAGGCACTGAATAAGGTTTTGCTGTTTTGCCCAAATTTCCTTCACAGATGAAGACTGTGGGTTTTGCCGAGAGCAAGGATCAAACTAAGGAAATCTTCATAGAAGAGAGTCTATATGAGCTGAGTTTTGAAGGGCAAGGAGTGATCAGCTAGATGAAATAGGAGAATGAACTTAATGGGAAGAGAAAGCAATGTTTGCAAATGCAGCAAGGCATGAAACAGTGTCACGTGTCCAGTAAATTGCAAGCAGCTCCATCAAGAAGGAGCAAAGGGTGGAGAAATCGGTGTTGGCCAGATAATAGAGTCTTGTGAGCTAAACCGAAGACACCAAGGCTCATCTTAAAGCTGAAGAGAACAATTGAAAGTTTGTAAGCAGGGGAGCAAAGAGTGATATCTGAATTTAAGAAAGGTCATTCTGGTTAGAGAGCAGATGATGGCTTGGTAAAGGGAAAGTTGGAGGCAGGAACCATTTTTTTTAAATTAGAGGATAATTACTTTACAATATTGTGATGGCTTTTGCCATACATCAACATGAATCAGCATTTAGTATATCTGTGTCTTCTCCTTCTTGTGGAGGTTAGTCAGGAACCATTTTTATTGCAACAATCCAGAGGAGAAGAGTAGAAAGTGGAGAGGAGCAAATGATGGAGAGATTTTTAGAAGCTCGAAGCTGTAAGCAATGGTGTCTCTTTGGATAGTAGAGTTGAGGGGAGGCTCTGAGTTGGGTAACTAGGTAGAAATGATGCATTTCACCAAGATGAGCCTCTGGAAGAGGAGCAGGTATGTGGAGAAAGATGACAAGTTAATTTAGGTTGTATTTTTGTCATCAACATTCTCAAGCAGTTGGAATTGGGAATTGTTGAGTAGGATTATATTGGGTTGGCCCCAAAGTTCATTCGGGTTTTTCCATAACATCTTATGGAAAAATGCTAATGAACTTTCTGCTGAACCCAAAATTATCACCTGTAAAGTAAAGAGTCGTGTCCAAATCTTTGCAACCCCATGGACTATATAGTCCATGGAGTTCTCCAGGCCAGAATATTGGAGTGGGTAGCCTTTCCCTTCTCCGGGGGATCTTCCCAACCCAGGGATCAAATAGGTCTCCTGCATTGCAGGCAGATTCTTTACCAGCTGAGCCACCAGGGAAGACCAAAATAATGAGCAGCTTTTACCAAAAGCTAAATCCATTATCTTGTAGCATCTATTGTTGCTGATAGGAATTCTTATGCTGGTTTGATTTTTATTCCTTTGTCTATTGATGATTTTTGTGTTCTTGCCTGGAGAATCCCAGGGATGGGGGAGCCTGGTGGGCTGCCGTCTATGGGGTCACACAGAGTCGGACACGACTGAAGTGACTTAGCATAGCATTGATGATTTTACTTGTTCAGAAGCTTTTTTGTTTTTATTTGTTTTTTAATGTCTTGAAAGTGAAAGTGTTAGCAGCTCAGTCGTGTCTAACACTTTGCGATCCCATGGACTGTAGCCACCAGGCTCCTCTGTCCATGGGATTCTCCAGGCAAGAATACTGGAGTGGGTAGCCATTTCCTTCTCCAGGGGCTCTTCCTGACCCAGGGATTGAACCTGGGTCTCCTGCATTGCAGGCAGATTCTTTACCATCTGAGCTACTAGGGAAGCCCTTTATTGTCTTAGGTGTGGGTTTTTTAGTTTTGTCATGTTCAGAGCTCACAGAGCCTTTCAATTCTATCTCGTGCCTTCCTTCTACAATGGAAAACATTCTTGTACTATTTCTATCAATTAACATTAATTCCATCTGCACTGGATCATCTGGATTGAGTCTCTATGAATCTTCTGTTTTCCTTCATATTTGCTATATGTTTATATTCTTATATTTTAAAAGAGTTTCTAAGCTTTATCATCCAAACTTTTTTTTGGATTTTTGCTTTGGTAATCAAATTTTTTTTTTTATTTCCAAAACATTTTTCTCTCTGGTTGTGCTTTCTTCATAGTATCTTTCTTAAAATAATTATTTTATTGTTACAATATTGTCTCACATTTTCTTTCTAAAGATATTTATTGGGCTTTCTTTCCAAAACAAATTTCTTTCTGTTTTTCTAAAGTATGTATTCCCTGTGAAGTAAGTTTATTGGTAAATCTTGGCCTTATTTTAATCATGTCAGGTTCTCTGATGTCTGGCTCTATCATTCAGAGTTCTCACAGAAAACTGATGACAAACTCAAATTGAAAACTTGAGGAAAGTTTAATAGATTATTCATAAAGATGTGAAAAAGGTGGAAGAAAACCAATGAGAGATAAGGCAGAATCCTGGGGCTAGAACTGCTGGAAGCCATCACCTCCCCAGAGCAGAAAGGGCAAGAGGAGGCATAGGAGGTAGCTGTATTGGGAGTGCTGTGTAGGAGGAGCTGTGGTCTCTTAGAGGGAAAAGTCAACCCATAGCAACTAAAAAGGGAAGAAATAAACAGCTTGATATCACTCTTCTCCTTTTTCCCATCTCCCACCAGTAATTCCCATTGACATTACCAAAAAGGGAGCTCATCGATGCAGTCCGCACATGCCAGCCTCCTGAGCACACAGCAGGGAGAAGCGCAGAGAGTGGACCTGGGGGACAGGCAGAGGTATCTAGCACGGTGATGATCCGCAGTGAGCTGTTCACAAGGGAGTCCAAATAATAGAAGACTGGGGGTCCTGGGGTACATGGGTGGGACTTCTGAACAATGTTTTCTTTAGGGCAGGGAACTTGTCATTAAATTTAGGAACTCCAAAACTGCAGAATGTGGAGGACATTACTATAGGGTGCAAATATCCCCCTTAACTGCCCAAGTTCTTCCTAGATACATGACTCACATTTTCTTTCCTTGAATATCTTAAATAGATGACTTCATTACCTGCATGTTAAATCTTCTTTGTCTATCTTCAAATATATATATCTAATTCTTTTAATCTTTCTCTTAATTTTAGTTTGATTTCCTAAAATTATCTCTTTTGGTTATTTACTCTTGTGTTCCTTCTAGTTTGTTCTTCTTTTCTAAGACTATTTTTTTCTTCTATTTATGATTTTTTCCTTTGAGTGTCATCACCTCATTTCTGAGGTTTCTGACTTTCAGTTTATGATGTTTCTTTTAACATGTCCTTTACAGTTTTCTTCTCGTCTCTTAGCCAATTTTGAAATAGAAACTTACGGTTTTGATTTTTCCTGTGGGTATATCACTCTAGCATTCTTTCATCTTTTTTTTATATTTAATTGGAGGAAAATTGCTTAACAATGTTGTGTTGGTTTTTGCCATGCAACAATGTGAATCAGCCATAAATGTACACATATCCCCTCCCTCTTGAGCCTCCCTGCCACTCCCCCCATTCCACCCATCTAAGTCATCACAGAGCACCAGGCTGAGCTTCCTGTGCTATACAGCAACTTCCCACTAGCTATCTATTTTACACATAGTAGTATATGTATTCGGAGAAGGCAATGGCACCCCACTCCAGTACTCTTGCCTGGAAAATCCCATGGACGGAGGGCCTGGTGGGCTGTATGTAGTCCATGGGGTCGCTAAGAGTCGGACACGACTGAGCGACTTCACTTTCACTTTTCACTTTCATGCATTGGAGAAGGAAATGGCAACCCACTCCAGTGTTCTTGCCTGGAGAATCCCAGGGACGGGGGAGCCTGGTGGGCTGCCGTCTATGGGGTCACACAGAGTCAGACATGACTGAAGCGACTTAGCAGCAGCAGCAGTATATGTATTTCAATGCTACTCTCAATCATTTCATTGATGATATGATTGTTGTTATTCTTTTTTCTTATAATAATCTTTTTTCTTATAATAATTTTGTATTATATTTGATCTCAGTAATTTTCAGTTGCTCATTTTAATGCAAAATTAACTTTCCTGACCTTTTAGAATGGGTAGTGGTTCAAGTTCACAGAGTTCACTTCTCTATTGTTTTCATGTGGTGAAGGGGAAAGCAAATCCAAACCTTAAAAAAGTATCTATTGCACTTAAAACAAATCACTGTTTCCTCCATGACAGAAGGAATCAAGTACAACCAATTGCCTGCAGGGTGGAGTACCATATTAGGAATTCAGGGTTGGGAAGGAAATGGCAACCCACTCCAGTGTTTTTGCCTGGAGAATCCCAGGGATGGCGGAGCCTGGTGGGCTGCCGTCTATGGGGTCGCACAGAGTCGGACACGACTGAAGCGACTTAGCAGCAGCAGCACTGCTATTGGCCAGTTGAACACTTAGCAACAGCTAGTTAGCCTTGGTGAGAGAGAATCCACTTTGCTGAGTCGGACAAAGCTTCCAGCTCCGCATCCATGGTGACTCTGGAAGAGGTTGAAGGACATCCATAGGGCAGTTCCTCTTATCTGCCTAATTATTTATCTCTTTTCTGAATACCTTTTATGTCTTCACATTTTCCTTGGTTAAGGCTCTTCTGACTGGAATTCTAACTCTGATACCTATTATGGCAATCCTGCTGACTTTTTAATTTAGTGCTACTACATGGCTTCTAATATCCTGGGCTCCTTGACCCAAATTGAAATTAGGAGGTCAATTTTAACTGCCGCACTTCATTCTGGCTTACTTCACTCTGTATAATAGGCTCCAGTTTCACCCACCTCATTAGAACTGATTCAAATGTATTCTTTTTAATGGCTGAGTAATACTCCATTGTGTATATGTACCATAGCTTTCTTATCCATTTGTCTGCTGATGGACATCTAGGTTGCTTCCATGTCCTGGCTATTATAAACAGTGCTGCGATGAACATTGGGGTACACGTGTCTCTTCCCTTCTGGTTTCCTCAGTGTGTATGCTCAGCAGTAGGATTGCTGGATCATAAGGCAGTTCTATTTCCAGTCTTTTAAGGAATCTCCACACTGTTCTCCATAGTGGCTGTACTAGTTTGCATTCCCACCAACAGTGTAAGAGGGTTCCCTTTTCTCCACACCCTCTCCAGCATTTATTACTTGTAGACTTTTGGATCGCAGCCATTCTGACTGGTGTGAAATGGTACCTCATAGTGGTTTTGACTGCCGCACTTCATACCCCAAAGCCTACTACAGTGCTGTTCCAAGACACTGGGCTTCCTTTCACCAACACCAAAGGGCAAAAGTTAATGGAAAATTACAGTAAACTGTATAAGGTAGGGCCACGAAGGCCAATAAGCGTATAGATATCAATAATTAAAAGTTACAAGTTAAAACAACAAGATATCATTCTCAACTATGAAATTGACAGTTGTGCTTTTAATGAAGCCCAGTATTGATAACAGCATGAGACTCTCATACACTGCTGGTACAAATGGAAGTCTTTTTTGGAAGGCAAATTTGGCAACATTAAGAGCTTTCAAAACTGTCACAACTTTGATAATCTTAATATATCAATTCCATCCCAAAGAAAGTATCCTAAGAAAATAATCATATGCCCAGAGAGATTTATGTACAAGAATTTTCATTGCATCAGTATTTATCATGGCAGATTTAAAAAAATAACTACAACTTCTATCTGTGTGGGGGATGGTTAAATAAATGATGGTACATCTATCATACATTGAAAGCACATTCTAGATCTGTGTCATTCAGTATGGTAGCAGCTAGACACATGTGGCTGTTGAACACTTGACGTGTGGCTAATCTGAATTGAGATGCACTCTAGATATGAAAAAAATTGGAGTTTTGAAGACTTGGAATTAAAAGAAAAACTTAAATATCCCCTCGGTAATTTTTTGTATTGGTACACATTGAAATGATGATATTTTGGACATGTTGGGATAAAGTATATCATTAAAATTAGTTTGACCTGATTTTTCTTACTTTTTTTAATGTAGGTATTCGAATATTTAAAATTAATATGTGGCTGAGTAGGTATTTATTGGACAACACTGTTCTTGATAAAAATTACAAGATGGAGTAAAGTAGGTTTCAAACAATATTGTTAGGCAGGATGTTTTTATGCTTTAATATTACGTGCAAACCAGCTTGCAAACTTGTCACGGGGCAAACTGACATCACGGGCCTCCTGATGAGATATATCAAAAAGAACACAGCATCATTCCGGAAGTATTCCTGCCTAAAATATATGGCCTAAATCTAATCAGGAGGAAACATCAGACAAACTCAAACTGAGGTACACTGTAGCCTGTGCTCTGTGAATATATCAACATCATAGAAGACAAACAAAGGCTGAGAAATGATCCTATATCAAAGAAATTTGGCAATCAAATGCCACATTTTAAAAAATGCTCTAAAGGACATTTATTGTCCAGACATTTGATAAAATCTGAATAGGGACTGTAAAATTATATTATTTTCATGTTAACTTTCCTGAGTTTGACTACTGTGCTGTGGTTAAGTAAGAGCATGTCCTTGTTTATAGAAAACACACAGTGAAAAGTCTTAGAGGTAAAGGATCACAGTATCTGCAATTTATTCTCAAATGGTTCAGCCAAAGTTATTGTAGGTATATATCTATGTATGAATACAGAGAAAATAAAAAAGGAATTCATTAAACCATTTTTGCATCTTTTCCATATTTAAAAATAGTTTGAGAGTGGACTGTTAAAAATTTTTTTGAGTATAAATTTAAAAAATTTGAGGGGAGCTTCCCTGGTGGCTCAGTCAGTAAAAAATCTGCCTTCAATGCAAGAGACTCGGGTTTGATCCCTGGGTCAGGAAGATCCCCTGGAGAAGGGAATGGCTATCCACTCAAGAATTCTTGCCTGGAGAATTCCATGGACAGAGGAGCCTGGTGGGCTACAGTCTATGGGGTCACAAAGAGTTGGACACGACTGAGCAACTAATATTTTCACACTTAAAAAAAAAAAAGCATATGAGAGGCAGTAGTGTGGAAAGTGCCAAAAAAAAAGCAAGAGGGGCCCCTGCCCTGAACCTTGCATTTTAGAGGGTCGAATCCTAGTCCCTCTCTGGCTGTGCCCCTCCCAATAGGAGAAGAAGACTGCAGGGCTAAAGGAAAGTACCCTTCCAGGGCCCATCAATCCCATTCTAGAACATTCTCTAAGTAGCCAGACCTTGGAATTCCTTGCCATATGATGCAGAGCCCATTTCAGACTTGTGTGTGCCTGTCACCTGGGTCCATGTTCCTAAGAGAGGCCCATGCTGATGGGGTGCATGTCCCTTGTGGGTACTCTGCCCACATGCAGGCTGGGGGAGAGAGCCAAGGCTGCTATGCGGGCAGGGGAAGAAATCTGAACTTCTGACTTGAGGTCTGACAGACACGAGATTTAATCCTGTCTCTCCCGCTTGCTGGCTCTGTACCCCTGGGTAATTCATTTAATTTGAATTTTGGCTTCATCTAAAAATGGGGACAGTTAGACTTACCTAGAATTGCCACGTCAAATGGAATAATGGGTGGGGAAGTTCTCAGTCCAGGGCTCAGATTAGGGTAGGTATTCTGTAAATGCCTGTAGATTACAAATCTGGGATTTTCCCACTGAGCTAAGCCTTTGAGTTAGGGTATTATGTCTCCACAGAGCTTCACAAGGCAGGCATGTACCCAGAAGGTGTAAGACCTTACCTTGGCTCTATGCTTGGCATCTGCTAGACAAAGAGAAAGTACTTTGGTCCTGAACTGTCAGCCTTGGTAAGGGGACGGTGGTCCTGACAGAGAGCTGGTGGCAGAGGAGATGGTCTCCAGGGGTGGCCTTTCCTGGGGCTCAGAACTTGCTGTGCAAATCCAGCAGGCCCTGGGAATCCCTGAGGCAGCGGGAACTCTCTCCACCCATCCTTCTCAAGAGGGAGTGGGGTTGAGCCCCGAGGCCAGAAGCACACTCCCTCACCCCAACTCTTCAGTCATTCCACTCTGACAAGCCTCCCTTGCCCTAATTCCCTCCCCACCCTCTCCCACTCTGTCATCCTAGCACATTTCCACTCTGACCTACAAATTCAATTACCCTCTTTTGAAGAGCTCTCACAACACTTGTAAGTAATTGTAACCTAAAGTAATCTATTTTTCCATAGGTACACAGGCAAAGTGCTATCCTAGCAGTCTGGGGAGGAAGGGAGTTGGAGGGGGAGGTGCTGTGTGCAAGGAATCCCAGGGGCTCTTGATGGCGAGGGTGGGGTTGGGGGGGGGATTACACAGCTGTAGAAGTGGGAGGGATTCTAGAGGAGCATGAGCTGTCCACAAACATCCACTCTCCTTCCAGGCACATGGCGCAGCTGCATGTCTCTGCTGTTGCTTTAGAACTAGGCAGGGAGAGAGAGAAAGTTGGAGGGTGGCAGGGACAGTGGGGTGGGGAGGACATGTGAGAAGAAGGAAGTATTTAGAAGTTTTTTTCTCAATCTTCTTTACAGGTTGTGAAGAAAGAAATGTGAGGAGTATGGTTCTGGTGATGTGAGTTGGCAGCCTAAGGTGTGTGTATTTATATGTATATTTGTGTGTGAGAGAGAGACACACACAAAGGAGCCAGAGAGTCTTTAAAGTGGGTCAAGCCAGAACCAGGCTGAATAGCCGGCAGCCATGAGTCTCTTTGTGCTGATCTTCGTCAGGCATCTGTCTTACCCAGATCACTGAGCGCACCAGCGCAAGGCCTGGATCCGGGCATTGTGACCCAAACTGCATATGTTCTTTAACTACATCCACTTGATGAAAGGGCTTCCCCAGTGGCTCAGTGGTAAAGAATCCACCTGCCAACGCAGGAGCCTCAGGAGACATGGGTTTGATCCCTGGGTCAGAAAGATCCCTTAGAGGAGGAAATGGCAACCCACTCCAGTATTTTTGCTGAGATAATCCTATGGACAGAAGAGCCTGGTGGTCTACAGTCCATGGAGTCTCAAAGAGTCAGACAGGACTGAGCATGCATGCACACACTTGATGAAAAGTCTAAGCCAAAATAGGAAGGATTTGCAAGATCCCCACTCTCCCACAATAGAGGCCTTTTGCTAAGATTAGGGCTTATTGAGTTTTGAAGTGAATGCAGTTAAGACTCCCAAAATTCATAGAATGTATTATGCCTTCTTCTAAGCACTTGGGATCCAATCAATTCCACTGGACATCTCTGAGGTTAGAAAGTGACTCTCAGAAAGAAGAAGGGATAACCTTCTACCCCCACAAAAAAAAACTATGCTAAAATCAGTGCCCAATAAAAATCCTAAGAAGTAACCCTAGGAACAGATCTGGTATCAAGAACAGATCTCAAGTAGAGCCACTGGCCCAATACCTTGCTTACCTGCATGTGTTCTGACCTGAATAGCACCGTCTATAATTAACTATGCTGACTGTACCGGCATTAGCAAATCAGCTACAAGTCAGGGTGATCAGTTGTAAAACAAAACAGAACAAAAAAATCCCGGGCTTGCAAATTCTTTAGCTCCTTGTTGTAATTTTCACTCCCACAGTTGGTTGGCCTGCATTTTACCTTGCCCAACCTAGACAGGAAAGCAAGGATATCAAACCAGTCAATCCTAAAGGAAATCAACTCTGAATATTCATCGGAAGGACTGATGCTGAAGCTGAAGCTCCAATACTTTGGAGACCTGGTGTGGAGAGCTGACTCACTGGAAAAGACCCTGATGCTGGGAAAGATTGAAGGCAGGAGGAGAAGGGGATGACAGAGGATGAAATGGTTGGATGGCATCACTGACTCAATGGACATGAGTTTGAGTAAATTCTGGGAGATGGTAAAGGACAGGGAAGCCTTGTGTGCTGCAGTTCATGGGGTCACAAAGAGTGGGACATGACTTAGTGGCTGAACAACAACAACAAACCTAAACAGGAGCCTTGTGTGGATAATCTGGACACCAAGAGGAAGAAGAGGAAAGGGTGGGAAGAACAGATGTGATGAGATGTTATGTTTCCAAACAAATAATCCAGTGCTGCATAGGTTGCAAGGAAACCAAGATTCTGCATTTAGCATAGTCAAAGAAGGGAAAGAAAGAGGATCTCAAAAGATCTGCCTCTGAGACACCTGGAGGGACTTGTGATTTTCTCTGATATTCTGCACTGAACTTGAAGCGTTCTCAGTCCTTGACAATGGTGGGTGTGGGTGGGGAGGGAAACGGAGTAGACCCAGTGTGAGCAGAGAATGTAAGGTAAAGAGGACAACCAAAAAACCTTCCTTCTTACCTTTCCTCTGAAGCAGCCTGGAGGAAAGCAGGTGGGCAGTGCAGGCATGTCCCACATGGTGCTGTATGGAAAGTAATTTTAAAAGTTAGGAGCTGGGCTGCCAGCTCTGGGCATTGAAGGTTGTCTGGAGCCGTCGGAGAAAGGGTTAGGGGCTCTGATCTGTATAGCGTTAGTCAGTCATGTCTGACTCTTTGTAACTCCATGGCTGTAGACTGCCAGGCTCCTCTCTCCATGAAGTTCTCCAGGCAAGAATTCTGGAATGAGTAGCCATTCCCTTCTCCAAAGAATCTTTTAGGCCCTGGTATCTAACATGAGTCTCCTGCATTCCAGGCAAATTCTTTACTGTCTGAGCCACCAGGAAAGCCATCTTGAGCTCTGGCATCAAAAAGGAAATGAAAGTGAAAGTCACTCAGTTGTGTCCAACTCTTTGTGACCCCATGGACTGTACAGTCCATGGAATTCTCTAGGCCAGAATACTGGAGTGGGTAGCCTTTCCCTTATCCAGGGATCTTCCCAGCCCAGGGATTGAACATAAGTCTCCCACATTGTAGATGGATTCTTTACCAGCTGAGCCACAAGGGAAGCCCAAGAATACTGGACTGGGTACCTATCCCATCTTCAGAGGATCTTCCTGACCCAGGAATTAAACCAGGATCTCCTGAGTTGCAGGCAGATTCTTTACCAGCTGAGCTACCAGGGAACCCAGCATGGGACAAAAACCACACTGCCTCAAAGCACTTCTCTCTCCTTTGACTGCCACATTGTAGCCATCCACAAGACTTAGCTTCACCTGGTTCCCTCCCAAAGTCCTGGATCAATTACACTGCCTGGTACCTTGTGTGTGCATGCTCAGTCACTCAGTCTTGTCTGACTCTTTGTGACCCCATAAACTGTGGCCCAAAATCTTGGGTTCCAAAATCACTGCAGATAGTGACTGCAGCCATGAGATTAAAAGATGTTTGCTCTTTGGAAGAAAAGCTATGACAAATTTAGTGTATTAAAAAGGAGAGACATCACTTTGCTGACAAAGGTCTGTAGAGTCAAAACTACGGTTTTTCCAATAGTCATGTATGGATGTGAGAGTTGGACCTAAAGAAGGCTGAGAGCTGAAGAACTGATGCTTTTGAGCTCTGGTGTTAGAGAAAACTCTTGAGAGTCCCTTGGACAGCAAGGAGATCAAACCAATCAATCCTAAAGGAAATCAACCCTGAATATTCATTGAAAGGACTGATGCTACAGCTCCGATATTTTGGCCACCTGATGTGAAGAGCCAACTCATTGGAAAAGACCCTGATGCTGGGAAAGATTGAAGGCAGGAGAAGGGGGTGATGAAGGATGAGATGGTTTTATGGCATCATCAATTCAATGCACATGGTAGTGGTGATTTAGTCGCTAAGTTGTGTCTAACTCTTGCGATCCCATGGACTGTAGCTTGCCAGACTCCTCTGTCCATGGGATTCTCCAGGCAAGAATACTGGAGTGGGTTGCCATTTCCTTCTCCAGAGGATCTTTCTGACCCAGGAATCAAACCCAGGTCTCCTGCATTGCAGGCAGATTCTCTATAGACTGAGCTATGAGGGAAGTCAACACAGATGAGTTTGAGCAAACTCTGGGAGATAGTAAAGGACAGGGAAGCTTGGCGTGCTGTGGTCCATGGGGTTGAAACTGAGCAACAACAACAAAACTGTGGCCCTCCAAGCTCCTCTGTCCATGGGACTCTTCAGGCAATATCTGAAGTGGGCTACCATTGCCTCCTCCAGGGGATCTTCCCAACTGAGAGATCAAATCCCATGTCTCCTGCATTGGCAGCCAGATTCTTTACCCCTGAGCCACCTGGGAAGTCTTCTTGGTATTAATACTTCACCCCCACTCTAAATCCCAGACCCCGCATGTACTCACCCACCCCCTTTAAGGACTGGGTCCTGATATCCTATCTCCCCTAGGGTTCAGTCACTACCTGGATCCCCACTGTTCTTTATCTTCCATGTCCTGGGTGCTGACCATTTCTGGAATGCTGTGTCTGAGCACAGAATCTCACCTCTAGGAAGAGAATGGATCCTTCAGGCTCCAGTTTATCCAGACCATGGTTCCTCTGCTTTGCCCATTCTAGAACCAGAAATGTGCTTCTAAAACTCAGATGGGGCGTCCCAGTTTTAGCACTCATATTTAACAATATAGGCCTTTGAAAACAAGACTTGAAACATCACGTAGATAACATTGCAGTTTCTGAGAATGATGAGGCCTCTGTTCTCTTAGAGAATTACACCCAAGAAACACAAAGGACATAGAGTGGCCAGGGACCTCATTTCATCCGGAGTTGATAGACATTTGAACTCTGGCCTCATCTTGGAACATCTTCCCAGTGAATTCTGATGTGATGGGGCAAGGGGGCCTCACTCCCAGGTTTTAACTCTATCTCTTTCTGGACCTGTCTGGGCCTCAGGGTCTGAATAATATATTTTGAGAGTATATTCATCCATCTATTCATTGATTCATTCTTTCAGTATATATATGTGACTTAACTATATATGAGACCCTACCCTGGGGCTTATAGCTTCAGGAGAATTATAACATTATACTGTGGTTATGAGTGTAGACTTACGCCTTGGTTCAAGTTCTGGAATTTATACTCATGAGTTATATCATTTTGGCCTAATTATTAGCTTTCTGAACCTCAGTATCCTCATGAGTAAAAAGGAAAAATTATAGTATCTATCTAATTCATGGAATTTTATTATGCTTGATATATAGCAACTACTTGATATCTGTCAGTTATTTTATTTTATGCTAATCCTACTTGGGTTACCAGCCACTTCCCACCACGAAATAAAGAAATTTCTGTCATTCTCAGGCAATAAAACAGTATGAATTAAAAATCTTTGTCTTTGCTGTGTCAACCTAGATAGCCTGGGCTATGTTTAGGTTGTTTACCATCTTACTTTCTAATCTGCCGGGAGCAGAGGAGCTTTATCATTTAGGTAGGAATGAGGTAGAATTTCAGAGAACCTTCTTTGGGGATCTCAGACGGCAAAAGCCTGCTCGTTGTCTCAGGCCCACCCTCCTCAGCTTCTCAAGCTGGGCAGCCACATGCTGCACCCAGGTCCTGAGCTTGTCCAAAGTGAAGCAGGACATTCATCAGTGGCATCAGGCCCTCCAACTTATAGGGCTTCAGAGACACTTGCTAAGTCAGTTTTGGATCCGAGTCTGCCAAGTGGTGGCAATTCTCGTGCCCCCTGTTTCAGGTCTCCTTCTGTGTCAGGAACTTCTAGACTACAGAGTGTTCTGGGCATCTGTGTATCCTCCACACCCTAACAGAGCACACCCTCCATGCCTCTTCCTCTGTGTGGGCATACTCCCAAGCCTGAGCCTCTGCTTGCATTTCCTCGCCTTAATTCCCATGTAGGGCCACACCTCCTCCCTGGGCCAGGGGCCCTGCTCTGCATCTCAGCCTGTGGCCAAGGCCCCAGTTCCTGACCTAGACTCTGAATGCTCCTCCTCCAGGCTGCAATCTTTCTCCCATCTCCCTGCCGACTGCTCCATTTGCATCCCTCTGGCTCTTGTGGTTAGAAGCGGCCCAGCTCACTGCTCAGTGAGCAGTTTGGAAACCATCTGTTTGCCACCATATTCCTTCTGTTATCCTTGGGGCTCATGACATCACCTGGGCTTGCATTCCTGAGTCTTTCCATCAGGACAGTTTATCCAACACCCAGACCACTCAGTGCGGACACATGGGCTTTGGAGAATCCAGTGCCTGCCAGTGATAGGATCTTGGGAAAGCTGACATTTCTATGCCCCAGTTTCCTCAAGTGTAAAATGGGAAAATCAGGCCTCTCTCATAGGCCCATTATGAGGTTCAATGAGATAATACATATGGAGCACCTGGCGCAATGGCTGACACACAGTAAGCATCAACAAAAGACAACCGTCCCTGAAAGCTTACAAATGGGATAAAAAGACAGTTGCTTGGCTCAGGGTAAAGTTTTAGGTTCACATATTTCTCACTGAAGCTGAGACCCCAATACTTTGGCCACCTGATGTGAAGAGCTGACTCATTTGAAAAGACTCTGATGCTAGGAGAAGGTGAGAGGAGAAGGGGACGACAGAGGATGAGATGGCTGGATGGCATCACTGACTCAATGGACATGAGTTTGAGTAAACTCCGGGAGTTGGTGATGGACAGGGAGGCCTGGCGTGCTGCAGTCCATGGGGTCACAAAGAGTCGGACATGACTGAGCGACTGAACTGACTGATTTCTCATCGATGCTCTCTTCTTCACACAGTTCTTCCTGCCCCCAACTAGTATTCAGGACCCAAGGGAGCATCTGAAGGAGTCTGAGGTGGGTAGAATCTGTGCTCTCAGGTGCTAGGCAGAGTGGTTTGGGGGTTCAGCAACCCCTTGGTCACCAAAGGTGCAGATGCTGCTAGGACTCCAGCCTCAAAGCTCTGGGCATGAGTACAACCCAGGAAATAGGAGGAAGATAATGGGCCAGAGTTGGGGTGAATAGCTAGGTAATGAGGACTCAGGAAATGGGAATGGGATCACTCAGCAATGGGCCTCCTTGCAAGTAGGGCAGAAGCAAATCTAAAGGCTCTTCTGTGCTAGGACCACCTGGCCATGATAGCACCCTAAAGACAGGCTGCTCCTCCATCTTATCTGTTCCACACTTTCAAGACTCGTGGGCAACACTGGGCTGTGAAGGCACTGCTCCACATTGGTTCTACCTGCTCAGCACGTAGCTTCCGTTTTATCAGCCCTCCAAGGCTCACAGGCTCTAATTATGCTTCCTGCCAGAAACACATTTCGCAGATCAGGTGGTGAAAAGAGCAATCAGGCTTGGCCTGTGGGGCAAAGCTGCCTCTGATCCCAGTCTCTCAAAGCACAGCATGGCCCCTTATCCTGAGAAAGAAAAGTAGAAGGGATTTGTCAAGTCATTAAGCCGAGGGCCAAGAAGGACCCACAGCAGGTTCCTAGAATTTCTTTCCTCTGTTCTCAAGAAGGTCAACTTGACTATTGCCTTAGTGAGAGAGAGGAGAGAACCCTGCCTAGATCAGGGCTTGGCAGATTCAAGTTCAAAGGTTGGCTCAGCCTCAAACTCCTCATATGATACTAAATCAAACTAAAAATGCAGATGCTCAACACTACCATTGGCAACGACATCCCACAACTGTAGGATTATGCCATCGCACGGGGCTGTTAGTGCCCGCTCCACAAGTGTCGTCCCTGTGCTCCTCTGGGTCGGTGGACCAAAGCTGTTAGAGAACATACGAAGTCTGAATACCAAGTCACGGACTCTCCACTCAGAGCCTTTGGAACCACATCAGCCTGGACACAAGATGATTGTCAGCGTGATGTGATCAGCTGTGTGAGGGCACAATCAACTGTGAAGGTGCTGTATGAAACCAGGTGGTCTGTTAGTACTCTGATGCTGCTTCCCAATCTCTCTCACTCGAGAATCAGAAAGGGACTTCCCTGGGTCTCACCAGTTTCCCAATCAGGAAAGTCCTCTCCAGTGGAATGTAAACTCCACAAGGGAAGCAGATTTGGTCTGTTGTGTTCACTGTTGTATGCACAGCACAGGGTACATAGTAGATAGTCAATTAATATCTGAAAATGAATGAATGAATGAACTTCATGTGGCCAAGCCCACCAGCGTCAGCCTGGAGCCAAGCTCTCCACAGAAATTTGCCTCTGCTGTCTACAATAACTGGGCACACTCGGCCTCTGCTGAATATCCTCCTCAATCTTCTAGACCTTAACTAAATACAAGAATCACCAGAGGAGCTTCTGGAATAACACTAGTGTCCAGACCCCATCTCTAGACTTATTGGGGATAAGACCTTGGCATTGATATATTTTTTAATTATCAATGAAAAATTAATAATTTCTCATGTGAGAACCATTGCTCTAGATAGAAGAAAGGATAGTTCCCCAAGGACAAAATGGGAATGGGGTAGGGAGACCAGACAAGGTCATGATTCAGGGGGATCAAGTTCATCTGCATTTCTGCAGAGACAGATTCTTTGAATTTGATTAATCAAGGAGTCAGAATAAAGATATGGGCTTTTTCTTCCCCAGGAGGAACCTAAGTCAACCAAAGCTGCTGCTGAAGGCTCCCTTTGCCTTTCCTCCCATAGACACCAAAAAGACACAATTTGCCCCCACATCTACCCAGCAGCTCATTCAGGACTGCTCTGAACCTACTCTGCCCACTTGAGGCCCCCAAACAGGGATTGTAACATTGACGGGGCTTACCTGGCTGAGGTCCTTCTCCTTAATGATACTTAGAGGGATTTTTCGTTTTTACTGAGGACTAGAAATTAAAGATAGCAAAACTATTTGGTGCTAACAAACAAACCCACACTATGGGATGAGCTATGCACAGTGTTTATAAACACACACACACACATACACACACACCCCACGCATATATGTGTGTGCATACACCAATCATAAAGTATAACTTTATCTTTGGTATAGATCTGGTGCTAACTTCTGTAAACCAGTTTATTGAATGGGATGAATTCAATGGTTGTACAAACAGAAAACAGGTTAGTTTTTCTCTTATCCTTTAACCACACTGCCTTCCTTTCATGGTTTTCTGGTCACTTTTGCCTATTTAAAGAGTTCAGTCTAATTTAAAACTCGAAGCATTCAAAGGTTATAACTGACAAGGAGTTAATATCCAAAATATATAAGCAGCTCATACAACTCAACACCAAGAACACAAACAACTCAATTTAAAGAATGAGCAGAAAACCTGAATATATATTTTTCTAAAGAAGACATACAGATGATCAATAGACAGATGATCAATAGGCAGATGAAAAGATGCTCAAAATCATATCATCAGAGAAATGCAAATTAAAACCATGATGAGATATTACCTCATACCTCACACCTCAATTATCTTCCTACTTTTCATCAAAATGAAAAGTGAAAGTGAAAGTCAGTCAGTCATGTCCGACACTTGGCAACCCCTGGACTATACAGTCCATGGAATTCTCCAGGCCAGACTATAAGAGTGAGTAGCCTTTCCCTTCTCCAGGAGATTGTCCCAACCCAAGGATAGAACCCAGGTCTCCCACATTGCAGGTGGATTCTTTACCAGCTTAGCCACAAGGGAAGCCCAAGAATACTGGATTGGGTAGCCTATCCCTTATCCAGTGGATCTCCCCAACCCAGGAATTGAACCAGGTCTCCTGCATTGCAGAGGGATTCTTTACCAATTGAGCTATCAGGGAGTCTATTATCAAAAAGACCACAAATAACAAATGTTGGCGAGGATGTGGAGAAAAGGAAACCCTTGTGCATTGTTGTCGGGAACGTAAACTGGTGTAGCCACTAGGGAAGCAGTGTGGTGGCTTCTCAAAGAAACCTAGAAGTATCATATGACCCAGAAATTCCACTCCTGGGTATTTGAAAACAAAACAATTATTTGAAAGGATTTGTCCAGTGTCCATAGCAGCATTATTTACAGTTGCCAAGATATGGAAGCAGCCTAAGTGTCTATCAACAAAATGAATGGATACAGAAGATGTGGTGTTATATATATATGTGTGTGTGAAATACTACTCGGTCATAAAAAAAGAGTGACAATTTGAAATTTGCAACAAAATGGATGGACCTGGAGGGTATTATGCTCAGTGAAATAAGTCAGACAAAGACAAATAATGTGTGATATCACTGCTGCTGCTGCTGCTGCTAAGTCGCTTCAGTCGTGTCCAACTCTGTGCGACCCCAGAGACGGCAGCCCACCAGGCTCTGCTGTCCCTGGGATTCTCCAGGCAAGAACACTGGAGTGGGTTGCCATTTCCTTCTCCAATGCATGAAAGTGAAAAGTGAAAGTGAAGTCGCTTAGTCGTGTCTGACTCCTAGCAACCCCATGGACTGCAGCCCACCAGGCTCCTCCATCCATGGGATTTGCCAGGCAAGAGTACTAGAGTGGATATCACTTACATGTGGAACATAAAAAATAAACTAGTAAACATCAGAGAAAAGAAACAGACTTACAGGTATAGAGAACAAGCTAGTGATTACCAGTGGGGAGAGGGTGTGGGGAGGAGCAAGATACAGGTAGGAGGTTAAGAGGTACAAACTGCTATGTAAAAAATGAATAAGCTACAAAGGTATATAGCACAGGGAATATAGGCAATTTTTCATAATAACTATAAATGGAATACAACCTTTAAAAACTGTGAATCACTATGTTGTATATTTGAAACATATACTATTGTATGTCAACTATACCTCAATTTTTATAATTAAATAAGTTAGGGTGAATAAGATTCTTCCAGAAAATAGCAGGAATTAAGGGGTGAAGTCTTATTCTGAATAAAGAGGAAGTGAAGACTGGGAAACAAATACAATGGATAAAGAAAGAATTTAAAAGAAAAAACCAAAATAATTAATTGGTAAAATTAAAAAAAAAAAAAGCTTGAAACACACCTAGTTGCAGGTATCTCACGCCTACTTTCCTTCCTCTAAGCTCAGGTTGGACCTGTGGCTTGCAGATCATCAGTGGGAAAGAGAGGAATGCTGTATTTCTTCCCTCTTTCTTCACTTCCTCCTCACTTCCTGATACAGATTCCTCCGGGGCTGGGCAGGGGAAAAGTGTCTATAGTCTTACCTGTCCTCAGGTGCCAGAGGATTGACACCTTCTGGCAACCGTACGTGTTGAAAAACTAGCTCCACTACAGGTTCGCCAACTAGAGAGATGCCCTCTCCGGTCAACATTTTGCAATACTCTTAGCAACTTCCCCTAACAACCCACTCGGCAGCCTTCAGTCACCTCTTAGCTGATAGATCATCCTCCCTGACAGAGTTCCAGTTGATCTCAAGCTCAATTATCTTCCCTAGTGCATGTTTCGGAGAAGGCAATGGCACCCCACTCCAATACTCTTGCCTGGAAAATCCCATGGACAGAGGAACCTGGAAGGCTGCAGTCCATGGGGTCGCAAAGAGTCGGACACGACTGAGCGATTTCACTTTCACTTTTCACTTTCATGCATTGGAGGAGGAAATGGCAACCCACTCCAGTGTTCTTGCCTGGAGAATCCCAGGGACAGAGGAGTCTGGTGGGCTACAGCATGATTTTCTCTGCTGCTGCTGCTGCTAAGTCGCTTCAGTTGTGTCTGACTCTGTGTGACCCCAGAGACGGACACGACTGAAGCGACTTAGCAGCAGCAGTAGCAGCAGTGTATGTTTAGCCCAAAAGAAAATCATGCTTTCTTTTCACACTAAGGCTGTTTTTTTCCTGCTCACTCTTGTTATCCTGCCTTAGTGGGTGACTTCAGCCACCCCTTTGCCTTCCAAATTTAGAGGCAGGTAAAGTGGGAGCGGGTGCCATTGTCACTTTGACTCTCAAGATAGACCCATAGTTTCTGCAGCTCATCAGGACTGTGAGATACCAGCCCTCTTTTTTGCAATCTCAGTTTCATCAGTTTCTCTTCACTTAGTTTGGGAGTGATGGGAAAGGGAAGAGAAACATCACAGCTCTCCCAGCTTAACTGATGACTCCTTACCTCAGTGACTCTCCTAGAGAGCCCCTTGCCAATCTCTTGTTTTCCATATAATCCCAGTTGGGTTAATGGTGGCTGGACCTACTTTTGTTAACCCTTGGGAAGTCCTGAATGGATATGTTTAGCACCTCTCTAGAGTCTTGGGTACTTCTCACTGTGCCAAAATTTTGAATCGATAGTAAGAGTTCCATTTCATACCATTTTATGTTAACAAATCCAATTCCCAGAATCCTCAGATAAGGAAAAACTGGTGGTAGCAACAATGCTGACCCACCAAGACCCTTCTTTGTGATGATATGCTCTTGATACATCAAGGACGCACAGTGATCTGAGTCCCTAGAAGCCACTGCTAGTCTGAGTCACACTGGGCACTCTGAGCTGAAATGCTGTCGCCCAGACTGCTCAACCCCAAGGGGTGTTGTGCTTTCATTACAGTAACAATTTCTATTAATCACATATTGTCTCACCATGGATATATTGGAGGTACATGTGTGTACTAAGTCGCTAAGTCGTGTCTGACTCCTTGTGACCCCATAGACCCATAAGGATCCTCTGCCCATGGGATTTCCCAGACAAGAATACAGGAGTGGGTAGCCATTTCCTTCTCCATGGGATTTTCCCAACCCAGGAACTGAACTTGCACTTCCTGCATTATAGGCGGATTCTTTACCACTGAGCCACCAGGGAAGCCCCATATTGGAGATGTCTCTCTTTTTAAAATAGATCTTTATAGATCTTCTTGGATTTAGCCAGAAAAAGAAAGATAAATGTCCTGAGCTGAATGCTGCCTAGAATCCTTTCAGGATCTACTCAGAAATCTCTCCACGTTTGTTTCTTGGGTCATCTTCCCAAATGTTTATCAGCTTCGTCTCCTGTGTGACCCACTCCAGGTCTCTTGGGAGCTCTGCTGATCTGTATTTCATGTTTACTTTTTTGTGGGTTACATACTTTTTGCTTTTCTCTGTCCTCCCTATTCTCTTCTTCTAGTCTCTTTTTAAACGCTTTCTTTGTTTTTCCTGCTTGTACCTCAGTTATGCCAGAGACACCCAAGATCAAAGACGTTTCTGAGTCCTGGCTAAAAGTTCAAAACAGTTGCATCCGTGGATGCAGTGCAAAATGCTCTGTGGTCTCAGTCCTTCTAACTGGGCTGGGGACACTATGGTCAGCTTTGGGCCATTTACATGCTGTAGTCATGTTGGCAAAGGCTATTGATGTCCCACCTATATGCCTCTACCGTTCTTTCTCTGTGCAGCCAGCTGACTTCCAACTGCAACACCTTGCCCCGGAGGCTTTCTCCAGCTGCTGAGCACACCTGGAGCAGGTCAGGTGCTAGGAATGAATACCCTACCCTCTCTTTCCCCCAGGAGCAGCACCCAACCAATGGCTGAAAGGGGCCAGTGACTAAAGAACTCATTTCCCTTGCTCCTTTGGCAGGATAACTGCTAAGTGCATATTCTACACTGGATCCCAGGGTCGCTTCCCCTGAAGGGAGGGAGCTCCAGTTGCCACACTTTTATTGACTGCCTTCCCTTCCCTGTTCAAGTTTCTTAGCTTCAGTATGTTGGCTTAGGGTATGCTTCTAAGGAAAGCCCAACTTAGAATGATCCTGAGACAGAATCAAAAATTCAGTTGAACAGATTGGCAGGACCAATGGACTCAGACCCAGGACTAAGCAGGTCTTCCCAGGTACATGCCTCATCTGTGTTGCATCTTTCAAGGTAAGTCTGCATAGAGACAGGACATCCTTAAGAGGGCACACCTAGAAGCAGACATCCAGGAAAGGATGAGGATTTTATTCCTTCTCTTCTTCCTTCCTTCTTCTTTCACCTCCTTCTCTTCTTTCTCCACAGCCTCCCACCTTTAGAGTATGACCCCAGGCTCTGTAATTCAGCCATTCCTCCCTCCTTTCAGAGCACCCAGCCTCAAGCTGACCTGCGTATGGGTCCCGGTCTCCCTTCTCTGTCCTGTGAGTGGCTTGGGGAGCAGCCAGCCTGCTACCTTCCATGAGCACGCCCCAAAGTGCCAACCATTGTCTCAGGTCTTTTGGAAGGAAGTCAGCAAAATGATTCACTGGTGAAAGAATCTGGACTTTGGAAATAAATTGAAAGTCAAATCGAGGCATTTTTTTTTTTCCTACTAGATGATGGGAAACATCTTATCGCTCTGTCAGCTGTGTCATGAAAATGACTAACTTTATTTAGTATCAGTAAAGGTGATTTCAGGACTTCACACAGAAGGCAGTAAAAAGACGCACTACTTGTGGGAGGTGGGAAGGAGGTTCAGAGGGAGAAGACTTCTGTCCTCTCCATAGGCATCTACGGCTGGTTCACATCAATGTATGCAGAAACCAACATGATATTGTAAAGCAACTATCTCCCAATTAAAAATAAATAAAATTTTAAAATAGTCACTCTATAGCAGTGATTGGCCTGGAGAGGGTGGCGCTCATTTCTTCCTCCAAGGGTTTGGAATCCCTTGGAGCTGCTCTTTGACTGGAGGCTTGAGTCCATGTGAAAGCACACAAGAGATCCAAGATGCCCTCTGACAGGGGTGTAAGTAGCCTGAAGGGGCTATTGAAAGCCACTGTTACTGACAGTATCCCCACAACAGCACGGCCCTGAACAAGTCCCCATGGAGCAGGTGGTGTCTGGTACCCACCCCCAGTGTGTGTGCAGAAGGGCTCTGGCCCCATCTGTTACACTCGGGGTGGGTCAAGCATCATTGTCCTCATAGCACAGGAGCTGGAGGGATGCTTTATCTGCATGTTTTGCAGACACACTCAAATTTTCTCTGTTAGGCAGAGTGATTTATGTGCATGTCTTCATTGATGGCAATTAGTTTTTAGCACCTTGCTAGGCATGCTGGGTGATCTCAATCATGAGATCACGAGTGCCTGTCTCACTTGGAGCAAAAGTGGGAAAACACCCTCTCTCTCCTGTGCCATCCAGAAGTCCTCTTCTGACCCTGGCATCTTCCCACAGAGATGAGGAGCCTGTCTTTCTTGTCTTGAGAGCACTGGTTTGCCCATAAAAGTTTCATCAAGGATGATATTTTTAGAGTACCTCCCTTTTGGAGAGTTTTTCTTGTTTAGAAAGGAAGGAAAAAACATTTCAGCTCTCCTGCTTTTTTAAAGGAACAACAAGCAGCATAAACCTGATTCAATAAGTAAACCTAGTAATAAAAGTGTCTTAGATTTCCAGTTGTACATAGTTGAGGAAGGGGTAGAGGAAAACGAGAAGAAGGGAATGGAGCCAGGAGGACACAGGATGGGCCCTGGCAACAGAAAGGAATCCATGGGAAACTGGGGAGAGAGATGGAGACAGAGAGATGGGCAGGGGAAAAAAGAGGGAGAGGCAGTGGGCAGGGAAAGAGCAGGGACAGATGATGGCATGTTGGGGGACAGGAGAGAAAGACAGCAAAGAGAGGGCAGAAAGGCAGAAACGGGCAGAGGGCATGACCTGCTCCCAAGGCTTCCTGGTTCTCCTTTCCCTTCTCACCAGTCTCTCCAATGAGGGTCTAGTCCAGACTCCCACTTCCTCATTGCCCACCTCAATTGAAAACCCCCCCAGGCCTCAATTTGGGTGCCCACTCCCACTCACCCTGCTCCTGCAAGGCTCCCACAGGCCAGATTAACACAGCTCTGCTTCAGTCAGTGCCGGATTGACACTGCAGCCCTCCTGACTGCTGTACCTCTATGGCTTCCAAGACTAAGCAGGCTGGGTCCATGGCATACAAAGGTTCCCATACCAGTCTGTTGCTTGTTTTAGTCTTTTAAATATGTATGTATGTTTTGGCCGCATCGGGTCTTAGTTGTGGCACGCGGGAGCTTTTAGTTGCAGCACACGAATGCTTAGTTGCAGTGTGTGGAATCTAGCTCCCTGACCAGGGATCGAACCCAGGCCTCCTGAAGTGGGAGCACAGAGTCTTACCACTGGATCACCAAGGAAGTCTCCTCGCTCCCACCCCAGTTCTGTTGTTTATTAGCTGTTACACATAGGGCACATCCTTGACCCACTTTGAGTTTTCACATCTGTGAACTGGCTGTAATAACAGTACTTGGCTCACTTCCACCACCGGATTCTGCAGTGTTTTCTGGATATATATGTAGGTTGTGCACATGTGTGTTTATATGCGATAAGAGATAAGGAACATAAAGACTCACTGTGATCTATAACGCAAGTAAGCGTGCTTCGGTTTTTTCCTCCTGCTGTCACTTTTGTCTCTCCTCCCTGCTTGCTCTTCTGTGTCTCATCCACTTTATCCCCTTTAAGCAGACATTCCCCAAGGCTTGTCTTTCATTTCTTTCAGTTCCTAACCTCTCCGTTACTTCTTTTTCTGTAAACTACAGAAGGGACATCTCCAGCCCCCTGCTCTCTCTGCAGCCACAATCCAGGTTTTGCAGCCTGTGTGTCTCAGCGGCATTTTAGATCAGCATGCCCCACGTGGCATGGGTAGAATGTCTGCTTGCCCCAAGCTGCCACTTTCTTCTAGAGGAGTGGGGGAAGATAGACTGTGGACAGGTAGGCTCAGTTTCAAGTCCTGGCAATGCTGTGGATGTGTTGCCTTGCAGTCATCTTCTGGGTTCAGTTTGCTCACCTACAACATGGGAGTAATAAAACCCAGCTGAGAAGTAGGATGAGGCCTCATAGTGATGAAATATTGAGTGACAGCACAGGAGGGCAGGTCGGGGGCTAGATATTCTACAGACATTTCTCAGGCACAAGCGAGTGAGGGGCCACAGGAGGACAATGTTCCCCTGGGCAGGTGGCAGGTTTGATTCCAGCAAGTTGGCAAAATAAGGTAGAGATTAAGAGCACAGAGTTAAGAACCAAATCTTGGCTTTCCTACTTACTAGCTGTGTTGCTTTGGGAAAGTTACTTAACTTCTCTGTGCCTCAGCTTTCTGTAAATGGGTTGTCATGAGGTTAAATCATCAAATAAAACATATAAATTCATGTGGGCTCCTTATAATGTGCCTGGCGTGAAGAAAGCATAAGTATTTTATTTAACAGCTGTTATGTTAGCCATCAGTGGCATTATTTATCGATGGCTACATGTTTGTTTCTTCCTTGGGAGGCTTTGTGGGCCCCACGGCAGCTAGAAACCAAGGGGCCTGAGGACGAGTCCCGTATGCCTCCCGCTGAGCCTTGCTTCATCTTTCTGCAGACCACAATCCTCTATCTCTGAAGTGAAACCAGGTGGGCATTCTCACTGCCCATCCCATCCTCTGCCGTGGGGCCCTGGTACAAACTACTGCATGTGTACCCAGATCTATGATGCCATCCGGCAAGGCGGACGTGTTTGTACGGGCAAGGGGATGACGGCAGGAGGGAGGCAGGGAGGAAAAATGCCTCCAGGGCCATTTCGCCTACCCTGTGACTCAGGTGTGTGGCATCATGGGTTACTCCTGGCCCTGTGGCCAGCCAGGTGGAGCCTGAGCCTGGCAAGCAAAAGAGAAGTAGGTTTGAGGAGACAAGGATGGGACTGTGGGTGGCTCACACCCTGTGGAGGGGCTGACCTGGTCCTAAGGGCAGTGAGGAGACACATGAGCAGAGTTTTATTTCAGAAAGTTCTCTGTGGCTCCGGGTGGGAAACAGGGCTGAGCTGGGAAGTGAGGTGAGCAGGTACAGACCCCCGATCTCAGTGGTGGCAGTGGGGAAGGAGCAGAGGGAACACACAAGTTCAGCTTTAAAGGAGGAATTGGTTGGACTTGGTGACCAATAAGTGCCAGCTGTGGGGAGGAATGTGGGGTTTCTCAGGTGGCATGAGGTCTCCAGAACAATAGATGTGAGGGCACTTTGTCGATGGTGCCAAGTTCTATACTTTTCAAGGATGTTTCACTCTGGGGAGACTCCACAAGGAAAAGGGCAGAATTGTAGTGCCTGCCACCTCCTTTACACAGAGTGGTTGCCTGCTGGGAGAGAATGCCCACATCTGAGCTGGGGAGGCAGCTTCTGGCAAAGAAGGCCTTATACTTTCTGGCCTCAACCATGTTTGCTCAATAACCAGGGAAAAGCTGCACTTCCCTCCTGAGCAGGTGAAGTGGAGGGACAACTTCCAGGCCAGGCCAGTCAGGACACCACCCTCTCTACCACTCATATGCTTGCCCAGAGCTCTGGGGTGGCATGAAGTCTTAAACTGCAGTTTTTCCAGTGGTCATGTATGGATGCAAGAGTCGGACCACAAAGAAAGCTGAACACCGAAGAACTGATGCTTTTGAACTGTGGTGTTGGACAAGACTCTTGAGAGTCCCCTGGACTGCAAGGAAATCAAACTAATCATTCCTAAAGGAGATCAACCCTGAATATTCACTGGAAGCACTGATGCTGAAGCTGAAGCTCCAATACTTTGGCCACTGGATGCAAGAACTGACTCATTAGAAAAGACCCTGATACTGGGAAAGATTGAAGACAGGAGGAGAAGGGGGTGATAGAGGATGAGATGGTTGGATGGCATCACTGACTCAATGGACATGTGTTTGAGCAAGCTCCAGGAGATGGTGAAGGACAGGAAAATCTGGTGTGCTGCAGTCCATGGGGTTGCAAAGAGTTGGACACAATGGAGAGACTGAACAACAATGACTATTACTATTATTACTTATTATTTATGCTTACTATCTTACACATCCCCCTCTGGCTCTTTTCTCTTTTTGTTTTTAATATTTCCAACACTTCCCAATCCTCCTTCTCCCTCAAAGACTTGTCTGAGGCACAGTTAAATCTTCCCTGATATACTTCAGAGAACTTAGTGGAGTCAGAATCAGGAAAGAAAAAGGACCTTCTGGTCACTGAGGCCTGCTCAGCACCAGCCACATAATTACACTGCTTGGCAGAGTCCTTGCAGCCCTAAAAGGAGGTATCACTACCCTCACTTTACAAAAAGTGTAAAATGAAATAGAGATGGGTCAAGTGGCATGATTGATGATCACATAGAAATAACCATGGAGGCCAGGATTAAATAGGGGGCTGTCTGATTCCAAAATCTGGACCCTTCTAACTCCACAATCACATAAAACTTC
Source organism: Bubalus bubalis (assembly GCF_019923935.1). NCBI lineage: Eukaryota > Metazoa > Chordata > Mammalia > Artiodactyla > Bovidae > Bubalus > Bubalus bubalis. The sequence continues at coordinate 45,829,176 of NC_059172.1, read as the reverse complement.
CCATCCCTGGGTGGGGAGGAGCAGCCATCCTTTTGGTGAATCACCCACAGAAGGAAAGTTAAACCATTCACTTTTGTGTGAACTTCCAGATGGAACTGCCAAAGGAACAAAGAGTGTTTTCGACCTAAATAGCCCAGACTCGCTGTGTGTGGGAAACAGGGTCACTTTTTGTGCATCCCATCCCTTCCTGGAGTGGCCTGGACACAGAGACAGTTGTGAAATGGAAGGTTATAAAAAGAGCCAGGCTGAGGACGTGTGCAGGCAGATGCTTACCTGGGCAGCATCTTCACTACATCCGGAGCCCTAGCCCAGTGTTTACCATGACCAGGCTGCCAAGGAGGAGAATTCCAAGTCATAAACCCTCGTAAGGGCACAGAGCGCCTGCTCCACCCTGACAAATGAGAAACACAAATCTCATCCACTCACTTCCATCCCTTCTAGGTCCAGCCCCGGGAGGAAGTGTCAGCAGAAATCACAGCCAGCCCTTGAGCATGCACTTTACATATCTCTTTCCTATCCATGATCTCATTCTACCACATGTGAAGGTGGAGTCGAGTCCTGGGATCAAATTCAAGCTTTTCCATTTACTGACTGTGGGTTTTGGGTAAGTTACCTCCCTCGCTACAACCTCGTGAGACTCTCAGGGGGTAGACGAGAAACTCGGGCTGAGAGGACACCAGGGTTAACGGCAGGAAAAGGTTTTGTAGTCAGGTCTGTATGATTCCAAATCCAAGGCTCTTTCCAAAAAGACATCTGGTCCATGGAGAAAGGAAAACCTCAGCAGGGTATCTTAGCTGCTTCTCCTACTGCCATCTGAAATACCAACCAACCAAACTCTTCCATCAGCCATAGGCAGAAGGGCAAGCCTTCCAACCCACTCAAGTTCCATAAGGAAAAGACACACAGGAGGAGGGGGATTGTACCTCTTTTGTGGGATTCCATCCCATCTTCTGGACAGCACAGACTGACTACAGGAAGACTTCAGCCTTCAGGAATACAGCCTCTCTCAGGGGTGCAGATGCTGACCAGGAATTCCAGAGGCTGGGAGTCTGGAGGGTGGGGCTGAACTGACCCATGTGCTAAGGTTCCAGTAGGGCACTGGCTGGCTGAGGACCATGCACAAAGCCCACAGAAATGTGAAAACCTGCAGTTCTGAGATATTCCTGCTTGTTTCCTATACAGGGATCAAGTCAGTGTGACTTCTGGCGACCAGGCTGCTGGTCAGCACTCTACATCATTATATTTCAGGTGGACCTTCTGACTTGCCCTCCTTGATCTCCAGGAGAAGCTAGAGCCACACTCTGCATTAGCTGCTGGCAGAGTCCAAAGAGAAGCAGTTTGCTACTTATTCATTCATTCATTCACCCTGCTAGGCACTAGGGGTCCCACTGTAACAAGACAGATCAAGGCTCCTGCCCTCTCAGCCTTAGTGGAATGACATGAGATTTGGGGTAGGTCGACCGGGGCTCTGCTCCCAGCCCTAGCGTTTACTGTCCGGATGATCTCACCCATTCCTAAACTCTCTGAACTCAGTTCCCTCGGGTGTCAGGTGTGTGCAATGATGCCACCCTCACACAATTCAATGAGTGGAAGGATTTACTGAAATAAATGTGAGTGCTTTAACTATAAAGATCATATCGACTTTAGCTATTACTGTTAATAGTAACTATTGTTATTATTATTGCTATACTTTTCCATTCAGGAAGTTTTCTCTGCCTGACCTGTGCACAGTGCCAGACTCTGAGTAAAATTTTCTTTGCACAGCAGGCTTGGACAACATTGATTGACTCTGTATCATGAGCCTACTATTTTTGAGAGATAAATTCACATTCTACACAATCCACCCATTTAAAGTACACAATTCAATGTTTTGGTTTGTTTTCTCTTTTTATTATTTTAACAGGGTTGTAGGACCATCATTAAATCAACATTTTCCTTGCCCCTAAAAGAAACTTTATACCCCTTAGCAGTCACTCTCATTCCCTCCTAAGGAGGGAACCAGTAGTCTTTTTGTCTCTATAGATTGGCCTGTTCTAGATCTTACACATAAATGGAATTGTACAGTATGTGGCCCTTCTTTCACCTAGCATAATGCTCTCAGGGTTCATCCATGTTGTAATACGTATCAGTATTTCACTTTTTTTATTGCTGAATAACATTCTATTTAATAGGTAAAACACATTTATTTATTTATTATTTTTTTTTAATTTTATTTTATTTTTAAACTTTACAATATTGTATTGGTTTTGCCAAATATGGAAATGAATCCGCCACAGGTATACATGTGTTCCCCATCCTGAACCCTCCTCCCTCCTCCCTCCCCATACCATCCCTCTGGGTCATCCCAGTGCACCAGCCCCAAGCATCCAGTATCGTGCATCGAACCTGGACTGGCAACTCGTTCCAAATATGATATTATACGTATTTCAATGCCATTCTCCCAAATCATCCCACCCTCTCCCTCTCCCACAGAGTCCAAAAGACTGTTCTATACATCAGTGTCTCTTTTGCTGTCTCGTATACAGGGTTATTGTTACCAACTTTCTAAATTCCATATATATGCATTAGTATACTGTATTGGTGTTTTTCTTTCTGGCTTACTTCACTCTGTATAATGGGCTCCAGTTTCATCCACCTCATTAGAACTGATTCAAATGTATTCTTTTTAATGGCTGAGTAATACTCCATTGTGTATATGTACCACAGCTTTCTTATTCATTCATCTGCTGATGGACATCTAGGTTGCTTCCGTGTCCTGGCTATTATAAACAGTGCTGCAATGAACATTGGGGTACACGTGTCTCTTTCCCTTCTGGTTTCCTCAGTGTGTATGCCCAGCAGTGGGATTGCTGGATCATAAGGCAGTTCTATTTCCAGTTTTTTAAGGAATCTCCACACTGTTCTCCATAGTGGCTGTACTAGTTTGCATTCCCACCAACAGTGTAAGAGGGTTCCCTTTTCTCCACACCCTCTCCAGCATTTATTGTTTGTAGACTTTTGGATCACAGCCATTCTGACTGGCGTGAAATGGTACCTCATAGTGGTTTTGATTTGCATTTCTCTGATAATGAGTGATGTTGAGCATCTTTTCATGTGTTTGTTAGCCATCTGTATGTCTTCTTTGGAGAAATGTCTATTTAGTTCTTTGGCCCATTTTTTGATTGGGTCATTTATTTTTCTGGAATTGAGCTGTAGGAGTTGCTTATATATTTTTGAGATTAGTTGTTTGTCAGTTGCTTCATTTGCTATTATTTTCTCCCATTCTGAAGGCTGTCTTTTCACCTTGCTTATAGTTTCCTTTGTTGTGCAGAAGCTATTAAGTTTAATTAGGTCCCATTTGTTTATTTTTGCTTTTATTTCCAATATTCTGGGAGGTGGGTCATAGAGGATCCTGCTGTGATATATGTCGGAGAGTGTTTTGCCTATGTTCTCCTCTAGGAGTTTTATAGTTTCTGGTCTTACGTTTAGATCTTTAATCCATTTTGAGTTTATTTTTGTGTATGGTGTTAGAAAGTGCTCTAGTTTCATTCTTTTACAAGTGGTTGACCAGTTTTCCCAGCACCACTTGTTAAAGAGATTGTCTTTAATCCATTGTATATGGTAAAACACATTTAATTGATCCTATCATTAGTAAGAGACAGTGGGTTATTTCCCCTTTTGGGCTATTATGAAAAATGCTATGAATATTCATGTATAAGTTTCCATATAGACATATGTTTTAATTTCTCTTGTGTATATATGTTAGAGTTAAATTGCTGGTTGTATGGTAGCTCTAAGTTTAACATTTTGAGGAATGGCCAGACTGTTTTCCAAAGAATCTACACCATTTTACATCCCCTCCAATAGTATGCTAATGTTCCAATTTCTCCACACTCTCATCAACACTTATTATTATGTCTTTTTGATTACAGTCATCCTGCTGCTGCTGCTAAGTCGCTTCAGTCGTATCCGACTCTGTGCGACCCCATAGACGGCAGCCCAGCAGGCTCCCTCGTCCCTGGGATTCTCCAGGCAAAAACACTGGAGTGGGTTGCCATTTCCTTCTCCAATGCATGATAGTCATCCTAGTAGATGTGAAATGATATTTCTTTGTGGTTTCGATTTGCATTTTTCAGAATACACAGAAGAACTGTACAAAAAAGATCTTCATGACCCAGATAATCATGATGGTGTGATCACTCACCTAGAGCCAGACATCCTGGAATGTGAAGTCAAGTGGGCCTTAGAAAGCATCACTACGAACAAAGCTAGTGGAGGTGATGGAATTCCAGTTGAGCTTTTTCATCCTGAAAGATGATGCTGTGAAAGTGCTGCACTCAATATGCCAGCAAATTTGGAAAACTCAGCAGTGGCCACAGGACTGGAAAAGGTCAGTTTTCATTCCAATCCCAAAGAAAGGCAATGCCAAAGAATGCTCAAACTACCACACAATTGCACTCATCTCACACGCTAGTAAAGTAATGCTCAAAATTCTCCAAGCCAGGCTCCAGCAATACGTGAACCATGAACTTCCTGATGTTCAAGCTGGTTTTAGAAAAGGCAGAGGAACCAGAGATCAAATTGCCAACATCCACTGGATCATCAAAAAAGCAAGAGAGTTCCAGAAAAACATTTATTTCTGCTTTATTGACTATGCCAAAGCCTTTGACTGTGTGGATCACAATAAACTGTGGAAACTTCTGAAAGAGATGGGAATACCAGACCACCTGACCTGCCTCTTGAGAAACCTGTATGCAGGTCAGGAAGCATCAGTTAGAACTGGACATGGAACAACAGACTGGTTCCAAATAGGAAAAGGAGTACGTCAAGGCTGTATATTGTCACCCTGCTTATTTAATTTATATGCAGAGTACATCATGAGAAACGCTGGACTGGAAGAAACACAAGCTGGAATCAAGATTGCCGGGAGAAATATCAATAACCTCAGATATGCAGATGACACCACCCTTATGGCAGAAAGTGAAGAGGAACTAAAAAGCCTCTTGATGAAAGTGAAAGAGGAAAGTGAAGAAGTGGGCTTAAAGCTCAACATTCAGAAAATGAAGATCATGGTATCCGGTCCCATCACTTCATGGGAAATAGATGGGGAAACTGTGGAAACAGTGTCAGATTTTATTTTTCTGGGCTCCAAAATCACTGCAGATGGTGACTGCAGCCATGAAATTAAAAGACACTTACTCCTTGGAAGAAAAGTTATGACCAACCTAGATAGCATATTGAAAAGCTATCTAGAGACATTACTTGGCCAACAAAGGTCCGTCTAGTCAAGGCTATGGTTTTCTCAGTGGTCATGTATGGATGTGAGAGTTGGACTGTGAAGAAAGCTGAGTGCCGAAGAATTGATGCTTTTGAACTGTGGTGTTGGAGAAGACTCTTGAGAGTCCCTTGGACTGCAAGGAGATCCAACGAGTCCATTCTGAGGGAGATCAGCCCTGGGATTTCTTTGGAAGGAATGATGCTAAAGCTGAAATTCCAGTACTTTGGTCACCTCATGCGAAGAGTTTACTCATTGGAAAATACTCTGATGCTGGGAGGGATTGGGGGCAGGAGGAGAAGGGGACGACAGAGGATGAGATGGCTGGATGGCATCACTGACTCGATGGACGTGAGTCTGAGTGAACTCCGGGAGTTGGTGATGGACAGGGAGGCCTAGTGTGCTGCAATTCATGGGGTCGCAAAGAGTCGGACACGACTGAGTGACTGAACTGAACTGAACTGAATGACTAGCGGCTTCCCTGATGGCTTAGACAGTAAAAAATCTGCCTGTAATGCAGGAGATGTGGGTTCAGTCCCTGGGTTGGGAAGATCCCCTGGAGAAGGAAATGGCATCCCACTCCAGTCTTCTTGCCTGAAGAGTCCCATGAACAGGGGAGCCTGCAGGGTTACAGTCCATGGGGTGGCAAAGAGTCAGATAGGACTTAGCAACCAAACAACAATGAACAAAGACATTGTAAAGCTTTTCGTGTGCTTATTGGCCCTCTGTATATCTTTTCAAAACTATTTTTATTTATTTCTTTCAGCTGTGCTGGGTCTTTGTTGCTGCACATGTTTTTATCTAGTTGCAGTGCCCAGGCTTCTCTTGGGCAGAGCACGGGCTCCAGTGTGTGTGGGCCTCAGCAGCTGCGGCACGTGGGCTCAGCAGTTGCAACTCCCAGGCTCTAGAGCACAGGCAGCAGTTGTGGAGCTCGGGGGTTTGTTGCTCCACGGCATGTAGTATCTTCCTGCACCAGGAGTTGAATGCATGTTTCCTGTGTTGGCAGGTGGATTCTTCACCACTGAGCCACCTGGGAAGCTCCATTTGCATGTCTTATTGGGAGAAATGTCCGTTCAAATTCTTTGCTCATTTTAAATTTGTATCACCTACATTTTTATTATGAATTGGGAGAGTTCTTTACATATTTTGCATACAGGCCACTTATCAAATATACAATTTACCAATAATTTTCCCCATTCTTGAGTTGCCTTTTCACTCTCTTGATGATATTGTTCGCAGCACAAAAGTTTTACATTTTGATGAAGTCAATTTATTTTTCTTTTGTCTCTTACGCTTTTGGTGTCATAGAAGGTCTACTTTTTAAGTGGATTCTGCCTTTTAAAACATGTGTCTATTATTTAAATAAAACTTTGATATTAAATATCCAGCACTAATTCTAAATTAGGAAAAAGCAATAGATCATCACTATGATCTTGAACAACTTACAGTAATTGAATAAACCTGACTGAAACCTTCTTGTTATAGAAGAAAGGGGAAAAGAATGGAGTTTTCAAACTGGCAGGATGGCATCTGAGGTGCGCTCACCATCATCCGTGCAAAACACTTGTAGGGGTAGGGTTGGGTGGGGCTTTCTATAAGAGAGAAAAGTATGAAAAAAATGTACTGGGACTGAGATGTTAAGGAAGGAAGTAGCCTATTACATGTCCTGCATCTGCATCCGAGGGCCAAGCAAGGCCAAGACTGGATTTCAAGGCCACCTTTATCACCCTTCCCTCCCCACTTAGCAACTGGGAGAGCCTGTGCAGATGATGGAGCTCTTCAGAAGGTTTGACAGGACACCAAGGTCTTTGAGCCTGCCATTTCCTCTGTCTGGAATGTCCTCCACCCCTAGTCCATCCCTGAGTCAACTCCCAAACCTATTTTAATTCATATTTCATTTGTTACTTCCTAGGAAAAATCTTCCCTGACCTCCACACATCAACATTTCCAAGAATATCAGTTACCTCTGAATAACTTTTCATAGGTACTGTCCTTTCCCTTCATGATGTTTTTCACAATTTCTGATTATATATTTAACTATTTCATAATCTTTTTCAATAGGCTGCAAACTCCATGAGCACAGAGTTTGTTTTGCTCACAATTGCAGGCTTATCACAAAGCTTGATGTAAAGTAGGTGTTTCAATAAATATTTGTGGAATGAATGAATGATCCCAGGAACTGGAAATCCCTCTAGAATGACCTATTTGTTTTCAGGGGGGTTTCTTTTGGGGGTCCTCATGGAACCAGCATAATATAAAAAGATCACTCCCCAGTAGACAGGGCAGGGAAAATCACCCTTTCTGTCTATAAGATGGCTTCAGTACTACAGGACTTCCTCTGCAGTGGGAACTGACAGGATCCTCAGGCTGGGCAGGGAGCACGTGGAAGCAGCTTGAGAAGTGCAGCAGCTCCTGAAATCAGCATTTCAGGAGCAGCGGGCAGAGAGAGGCTGGCAGCTAAGTGCTTGCTCTGGGGAAGTTGAACTTGCAGGTGGAGGAGGTCCTGGCTACGAGCTGTCAGCACCCACAATGCTTCATATGTCACAGGAGAGCAGTTCACCTGCAAGCATACTTGTCTGAGAAAGGAACTTTGCTTTCTGGAAATCCGCAGCCAAATCAGCCCAAATCCAATCCTGACAAACACGCCTCCTAAGGCTGCAACACTTGCCTTTATCGTCTATTTAGTTACATCTTATTTTAGAAAACCTGAGTGTTTTTTTTAGCTCAAACATTCCATTTACCTCCACAAATAACTTCTGAGCAGGCACTATGAGTCAGATGTGGTATTGGATACGAGAACACCTGGGTAAACATGCTGTGGTCCCTCTTTTCAAGTAGCTCACAACCTAAGAGTGAGACAAATTGTCAACACATAATTATGACACAGATGTGAGCGCCTTGATGGAGTCTTAAAGACAGAACTGAAAAGAAAGTGATTCCTGTTGTCAGAGGAGTGGGCTGGGGAGGCCTCCTGGAAGAGGTGATTCTTGAGATAAGTCTTAACGTAGGAATCAGAATAATCAAGGGGACACAATGAGATCAAGAAACGGAGATACTTCAGGTAGAAGATCCGAGTTGTGTTGAAATGGTCAGAGCAATATTCAAGCTGGAAACATCCTAAACTATAGATAAAATGCTATTGAGAATGAATTCACCATTTGTTCACAACCCACATCTGACAGGGGTCTTCAGGACCTGCTGATTCCATCTGCTGAGCATGTCTTGAATTCTTCTCTCCTGCCCTATTGGCTTTGCTCCAAGCCAGCCCCTCACAAACTTCCCCAGTTCTACCGCACAGTCTCCTAACTGGTCTCCCTGCCTGAAGCCTCTAACACATCCTCCATCCAGCACATCTCACATCAGGAAGAAGTGGATTCAGAGATGCTAGCAGTGGACTTGATCTCTCTCTGTCTTGACTCTGTTTCCCTTTGTGTTAGTTTCACTCTCAACCTAGCCATCTCCCTCTGTAGCCCACAGCCATAGGTCAGTAGGCTTCCTGCTTCAAAAAAGAGGATTTCCTTCCAACAGTGTCAATAACAGTCTAACAGTGTATGTTCATTTCTGAATCAATCTCTTAGAATCAAATAATGAAATACAACCAGCCCTCCATATCTGCAGGCTCAACATTTGCAGATTCAACCATGGATCAGAAATATTTGAAAAAAAAAAAAATTACAGAAGGTTCCAGAAAGGAAAATTTGAATTTGCCACACACCAGCAACTGTTTAAAATAGCATTTACATTGTATTTGGGGCTTCCCTGGTGGCTCAGATGGTAAAGAATCTGCCTGCAATACGGGAGACCTGGGTTCAATCCCTGGGTTAGGAAGATCCTCTGGAGAAGGGAATGGCTACCCACTCCAGTATACTGGCCTGAAGAATCCTGTGGACACAGGAGCCTGGCAGCCTACAGTTCATGCGGTCACAAAGAGTCGAGCACAACTGAGCGACTAACGCTTTCACTTTATATTGTATTTACAACTATTTACATAGCATTTATATTGTATTGCTACTGAGTTGCCTCAGTCGTATCCGACTCTGTGCAACCCCAGAGACGGCAGCCCAGCAGGCTCCCCTGTCCTTGGGATTCTCCAGGCAAGAACACTGGAGTGGGTTGCCATTTCCTTCTCCAATGCATGAAAATGAAAAGTGAAAGTGAAGTCATTCAGTTGTGTTCGACTCCTAGCGACTCCATGGACTGCAGCCTACCAGGCTCCTCCATCCATGGGATTTTCCAGGCAAGAGTACTGGAGTGGGGTGCCATTGCCTTCTCCGTTATATTGTATTAGGTGTGACAAATAATCTAGAGATGATTTAAAGTATACCAGAGGATGCAGGTTATATGCAAACACTTTGCCGTTTTAAATAAGGAACTTGAACATCTGTGGATTTTGGTATCCGCAGGGTGGGGGGACCAATGCCCCTTGGTGCTGAGGGACAATTTACATTTATCGGCCAGGCCTGAATCATAGGTCCACTCGGGAACCGGAAGGAACCATATGAACTGGCAGTGGTGGGGGGGTGTTTCCTCCAAGCAAAACAGAGATATTATGACCAGCTGAAGGGCGAGTGAGGGTTGAAGGGGGAAAAGGAATAGTTGTTCACTACAGTGATTGTCTGAAACACAAATCTGATCACCCTGCTCCACTGCCTTCAGGATATGGTAAGCAAGGCCTTGAAGATGTGGCCCCAGCCCCCATCTCGGCAGGGAGTCCTTGTCACTCCCCCCACACCCTCACGCTTCCTGCTTTCCACCAAAGCTCCCCGCTGCATGGAGCAGCATGGCCCACTCCTCCTGCCCTCCACGCGGCTGGCGTCTCCTTCCTCCAGTGTAACACTGCTCTGCACCTGTTCACCTGCCCCTCCTCATCCCCACCCTGTTGCTTAGTGAATGTTGGTTAAACTGAGTAATGAATTAACCTGCCAGGCAAAGGGAGGCTTTGAAGAAAGTTCCCAAGCCTGGTTCCTCTGGATATAATTTTATTTATTTATTTTAAATATAAATTTATTTATTTTAATTGGAGGCTAATTACTTTACAATATTGTAGTGATTTTGCCACACATTGACACGAATCCACCATGGGTATACATGTGTGGATATAATTTTAGAATAAACTGACTTAGGGTACTTGCACTGGAGAGGAAAAAAAACAGGCTCTACTTGTTTTTCCCTGATTCACTGAAGAGCAAATACATTTCATTTTTCTTTTCATGAGTGTTCATCCTGCACTCATGTGTCAAGACCCTGCATGTTCTCAAGGACTCCCGCCTTGGCCAGCAGGCAGTGCCCAGGCCCAGCCATACCCCCGCTCCAGGGGTCTGCTCCTGGTCTTGGATATCACTGTGAGGCTTCAAGCACGTGCAATGGGCCCTGCAGGGATGGGAGCTGCTCTCCACCGCTGCCAGGGTGGCCTGGGTGCCACCGTTTTGCCCACCCAGACTCGTCTGTCTCTCCCCAGGTCTAAGGCTGCATGCCACCAGGGACCGCCTTTCCCCAGGGGCCCCACCCCCTCAGGTGTGATCAGGGCAGAGGAAGTGAGAAGGCTGTGTCTCTGACCCAGTCATTGTGCAAGTAGCTATTACTGTCTATTTTACCAAGACAGAAACTGAGTCTCAAAGTGACAAATAACTTGCCCTGTGTGCTTTTGTCTACAGAGCCAGCTAGATATGTAATGTCTCATTCCTCATAACTACTCATTAACTAGATTTTAGAGAAATACAGGAGTGAGCAGTTATGTCTTGTGGGCTTGTGGACCTCTGCTTGGAGACAGTGCAGGCCACCTGCGACCACCACCAGTTACAACCATTTCCACCCCACCCCTCAGACTCCATTGACCTTTCGTCTCACTCTCAGTTACACATTCATTTACTTATGAATACCTATCTTCTAGGTACAGCTCTAAGTTCTGGGACACAGCAATAAAAAAGACAGGCATCAGACTTTACCTTCCAGTAGGTATGACAAAAAGTACATCAATATGTTATATAATTTCAGATAGTTAATAAATGTTATGCAAAAAAATCAAATGTAATTGATATTCTAGATCTTAAATTGGTTGGTGGGCTCATAAGTATTTATTATATTATCATGCTTCATAGTTTATTTATTCTTTTCATATTTTCTTTGTATATTCTCCAAATTCAGTATTATGAATAAAAATGTTGTGCTTATGAAAGGATTAGGGTAAGGGGATGGAGAGAGATTGGGACGGGAAGTGAGGGGTGTCTCAGGTGAAGTCATCAGACAAGATTTCTCCACAGATGAAGCTATGACAAACCTGCACAATGTATTAAAAAGCAAAGACATCACTTTGCCGACAAAGTCAAAGCCATGGTTTTTCCAGTAGTCATGTACAGATGTGAGAGTTGAACCATGAAAAAGGCTGAGTGCTGAAGAATTGATACTTTGGAATTGTGATGCTGGAGAAGATTCTTGAGAGTCCCTTGGACTGAAAGGAGATCAAACCAGTCAATCCTAAAGGAAATCAACCCTGAATATTCACTGGAAGGACTGATGCTGAAACTGACGCTCCAATACTTTGGCCACCTGATGCAAACAGCTGGCTCTTCAGAAAAGACCCCCATGCTGGGAAATACTGAGGGCAGGAGGAGAAGGGGCGACAGAGAGTGTGATGGTTGGACGGCATCACCGACTCAATGGACGTGAGTTTGAGCAAACTCAGGGAGACAGTGAAGGACAGGGAAGTCTGGCATGCTGCAGTCTGTGGGGTCACAAAGAGTCAGACACAACTGAGCTATTGAACAACAATAGAAGGATGAGAGAGAGCACACAGTGCAAAGTCTGAGCAAGGAGTGATCCCCAAAGCAGGACAGGGAGGGTGGAGGCCCTGCTGGGAATGACTTGGGGCCTCCAGAAGCAGCAGAGATTGGAATGAATGGAGCCCTGTGACTGAGAGGGAGAAAGGGAAGGAGGAGGTGGGCTGAATAGGCAGGGTGTACCCCGAGCAGAGATCTTGGGCACAAGGATCCTAGGCTCATGGCATGCGGATATTATTCCAAGTGTAATGGGAGGTGGGTTTTGTTTTTAAAAGGTTAGTCTTTCGGGAGCACCACAGGAAACAGCTGCCTCTCTCATTTCTCACCTTGCCTCCCCTCTGTCCTCACACAGTCAGGACCTATGTACACGAGCCAGAGGCCCTTGTCCCTCTTTCCATCTTTCCAGACTCATCAACTCTGAGAATGTGGGCTTTGTTTTTATAGGGCAAGGAGGCAGAACCAGTAAAGGTTTAACTTTATGCTGCTTTTACAGGTGACAGTTAAATCCATGTTGCCAGTAAGTTTCAGATTCAAATATGTCTGTGAAATGTTGTTCTAGTTACTTGATTTATATTGACCATTAATGTTTTCACCAAACCATATCCTCCCTTAATTACGCTAATAACTTCACTCCTGTCATCTTTGTTCAGCCCCTCAGCAATCCTCCAGAGATGCCTGCCTGGACCCCAGTCTTTAAGTGAGAAAACAGAATGGGGAAGAGGGGTTAATGAAAAGAGCCTGGTCTAGAGACCTGGCTTTAACACCCGCCATGTCTCTTATCAGCTGAGTGACTTTGGACAAACCATTCAACTTCTCTGAATCCATCCTCTCATCTGTAAAACCAGAATAAATCCTTTCCCAGAAATAAAGTATGGAAAAAAGCACCAAGGACAGTGACTGGCATGTAAGAAGAGACCTGTAACAATGACTTCAGTCTGATTTTAATTAAATTCTTAAATAAAAATTCTAAATCTATTAAATAAATTTGACCATCGCCGGTTCTGCTTCACTGACCACTCAGCAGCTTTCTTACTATTTTTTTTAATGGCTACACATACTCCTTGTAGACTATTTGTAAAATACTAAATAAATAGTATAAAGTAGGAAATAGAAATCATAATCCCATCACTCAGAGATAATTATGCTTAAAATACCCATGTGTTTCCTTCTAGGCTTTTTTCTGTGTACATATATCCATATCTGGATAGTATTTCTTTTCATCAGTTTCCTAAGTGACTAGAATATTCTTGAAAACATGAGTAGTAAACAAGTAGACAAATCTCTGCTCTGTAGAGATGGACTGTAGGGTGAGGAGGGGAAGCAACAGGAGTAGGTTGGAGGCTGCTTCAGGGCAGCTGGGCCAGGGTGGGTGGGAGTCATGGAAAGCATCCAGGTTCAGAATGTATTGGGAAGGAAGAGGAGGCAGGGCTTGGAGATATATTCAATGTGAGTGATCAGAGAGAGAGATCACAGATAATGCCTAGTGTGCAGACTGAGCAACTGGCTGAAGAGGGTTGCCGTTTACTGAGATGCAAGAACTGAAGGAGAGGCAGATCTGGGAGAGCATCCCTGGCCACAGGGACATTCTAGCTTCTTGGTCTTATAGAAGACTTTCATCGGGGGATGAGAGATGGTGGGGCAGAGCTGACAAAGACAGCTGACACATGATCCCTGAGATGTTGTAGGACGTTTTCCCAACAGCACCTCATGAGCAATTAATTCAGAGGCAACCCCACGGACTCGAGTGCCAGATTTTGGTCCAGAACTAGGCCTCTCACCTTGTTAAATGAGATTCGTTTGTTTATTTTTGGCTGTGCTGGGTCTTCATCGCTGCGTGTGGTCTCTTCTCTAGTTGCGGTGAGCAGGCTTCTCACTGCGGCGCTGTCTCTAATCGCTGAACCGGGGCTCTAGTCTCACAGGCTTCAGTAGTCGGGGCATGTGGGCTCATTAGTGTCAGCTCACAGGCTCCGAGCACTGGCTTGGTAGTCGTGGTGCACGGGTGTAGTTGCTCTGAAGCATGTGGAATCTTCCTGGACCAAGGATCGAACTGCATTGGCAGGTGGATTCTTAACCACTGGACCACCAGGGAAGCCCCTCCCATCTTTTTTGAAGGAGGAAATTGTAGACACAACTTTCAGCAGTTAAATGCGGACACAGTGTGCATTCCTCATTCCACAATTAATTTCTGACTGCTTTCTATATGCCCAACACTGTTCTAAATACTGGGCATACAGTATCCATCCTGGGGCCCTTATGGAGCTTATATTTTAGTGGATAAGATCATAAATAGTATACAGTATGTTCAATAGTTGTAAGTACCATGGAGAAAAATAGAGGAAAAGGTTGAGGGTTGTAGAGAGGTGGCTTTGCAACTTTAATTATCTTGGTGAGAAAGGCCTCTCTGGTTAGGTGACATCTGAGCACATGGGGATGAGTCTGGGAAATGGGGAATAACCAGGGAGACTTGGGCCTCTTGTGGTGACTGATCCCTCATAGCTCAGTTGGTAAAGAATCTGCCTGCAATGCAGGAGACCCGGGTTCAATTCCTGGGTTGGGAAGATCCCCTGGAGAAGGAAATGGCAACCCACTCCAGCATTCTTGCCTGGAGAATCCCATGGATGGTGGAGCCTGGCAGGCTATAGTCCATGGGGTCGCAAAGAGTCGGACATGACTTAGTGACTAAATCACCACCACAGTGAAATAGGTTCTGGTGGTCTAAAGGCAGAGAATGGCAGTAAAGCTGGAATGCCAAGGGTAAACAAGGTCTATTAACTAGAGTTCTCAAGGGAAACAGAACCAATAGGAAATATATATTATGTACATTTACACCCACAAAGAGATTTACTATAAGATATTGGCTCATGCGATTATAAAGGCTAAGAGATCCCAGGATCTGCTGTCTGCAAGCAGGAAACCCAAGAAAGCCGTACTGTACTTTGAAGGCCTGAAGGACAGAGACCCAGTAGAGTGGATTCCAATCCAAGTGTGAAGGCCTGAAAAGTAGAAAGATCTCCGTTCCAGCTCATGCATTCAAGCAGAGAGCAAAGTCAACTTTCCTCTACCTTTTTTGTTCTTTTCAGACCCTCAGCATATGGAATGATGCCCACTCACATTGGGGAGGGCCATCTACTTTACCCAGTATACAGATTGCAACCCTTCCAGAAACACCCTCACAACCACAGCCAGAAATAATGTTTAACCAGCTATCTGGGCATCTCATGATCCAGTCCACTTGACATATAAAATTAGCTATCACACAGAAATAGGAAGGAGGGTGGGTTAAGAGCTCCCAGGGCTTGTGATTGCTGTCTGGACTCCTGATGATGGAGGTAGGGAGGCTGGAGGAGGGCATCTCACAGGGAACAAGGATTGCTATAGGCCACTCCTCTGATTTCTGCTGATGGTGGCCTGTGAGGCCAGGGGAAGGCATTATTACTTTGCAGAGGACTGTGGAGAGAACTCAAGCTGGGAATCCAGGAAAGGAGCCTAAGGTCAAGGGCAAGAAGGTCAAGGCCCTCAGGGAAACAGGCAGTGTTACTTCTCCAGCAGGCCAAAGATGATGGGGAGCTTGGGGGCAGGCAGGAGCCCTCTGCCCAGACTATAAACATTGGCCAGTTGTGCAGTTTCATAATATAGGCTATTGTACACTATACCATAAGTAGGTGGCATTGCGATGTCATCTGTGCTGTGGCCCAAGAGGCTGCCTGGACTCTCACAGTCTGAATGAAACCTCTAACCATTTGTAAAGTATAACTGAAGAGATATAAATAAAGTTTAGCCAAGTTATTTATATTCATAGTATTCTCAGAGCATAATAGAAGGTACTTATCCTTCATGTCAGAAGCGTGGCCAAGAAGAGCTACCCCGCGTCCGAGGTCAGGGGCGGCGGCCATGAGTGCCAGGTTGCAACGGTGCAGGAGTGGCTGAGAGGAGATACCCCACGTCTGAGGCCAGGGGCAGCGGCCGAGAGGAGCAACCCCACATCCAAGAAGTGGTGGCTGCGTGAGCGCAGGAGGGCCTAGAGGAGCTACTCCATGTTCAAGGTCAGGAGGGGCCGCCGTGAGGAGATACCCCTCGTCCAAGGTAAGGAGCAGCAGCTGCACTTTGCTGGAGCAGCCGTGAAGAGATACCCCCACGTCCAAGGTAAGAGAAACCCAAGTAAGACAGTAGGTGTTGCCAGAGAGCATCAGAGGGCAGACACTGAAACCATAATCACAGAAAACTAGTCAATCTAATCACACTAGGACCCCAGCCTTGTCTAATTCAATGAAACTAAGCCATGCCCGTGGGGCCACCCAAGATGGGTGGGTCATGGTGGAGAGCTCTGACAGAATGTGGTCCACTGGAGAAGGGAATGGCAAGCCACTTCAGTATTCTTGCCTTGAGAACCCCATGAACAGTATGAAAAGGCAAAATGATAGGATACTGAAAGAGGAACTCCCCGGGTCAGTAGGTGCCCAATATGCTACTGGAGATCAGTGGAGAAATGACTCCAGAAAGAATGAAGGGTTGGAGCCAAAGCAAAAACAATACCCAGCTGTGGATGTGACTGGTGATAGAAGCAAGGTCCGATGCTGTAAAGAGCAATATTGCATAGGAACCTGGAATGTTAGGTCCATGAATCAAGGCAAATTGGAAGTGGTCAAATAGGAGATGTCAAGAGTGAACGTTGACATTCTAGGAATCAGCGAACTAAAATGGACTGGAATGGGTGAATTTAACTCAGATGACCATTATATCTACTGCGGCAAGCAGGAATCCCTTAGAAGAAATGGAGTAGCCATCATGGTCAACAACAGAGTCCGAAATGCAGTACTTGGATGCAATCTCAGAAACAACAGAATGATCTCTGTTCGTTTCCAAGGCAAACCATTCAAAATCACAGTAATCCAAGTCTATGCCCCAACCAGTAATGCCAAAGAAGCTGAAGTTGAATGGTTCTATGAAGACCTACAAGACCTTTGAGAACTAACACCCAAAAAAGATGTCCTTTTCATTATAGGGGACTGGAATGCAAAAGCAGGAAGTCAGGAAACACCTGGAGTAACAGGCAAATTTGGCCTTGGAATGCGGAATGAAGCAGGGCAAAGGCTAATAGCATTTTGCCAAGAGAACACACTGGTAATAGCAAACACCCTCTTCCAACAACACAAGAGAAGATTCTATACATGGACATCACCAGATGGTCAACACCGAAATCAGATTGATTATATTCTTTGCAGCCAAAGATGGAAAAGCTCTATACAGTCAACAAAAACAAGACCAGGAGCTGACTGTGGCTCAGACCATGAACTCCTTATTGGCAAATTCAGACTTATTGAAGAAAGCAGGGAAAACCACTAAACCATTCAGGTAGGACCTAAATCAAATCCCTTATGATTATACAGTGGAAGTGAGAAATAGATTTAAGGGACTAGATCTGATACATACAGTGCCTGATGAACTATGGACAGAGGTTCATGACATTGTACAGGAGACAGGGATCAAGACCATCCCCATGGAAAAGAAATGCAAAAAAGCAAAATGGCTGTCTGGGGAGGCCTTACAAATAGCTGTGAAAAGAAGAGAAGCGAAAAGCAAAGGAGAAAAGGAAAGATATAAGCATCTGAATGCAGAGTTCCAAAGAATGCAAGAAGAGATAAGAAAGCCTTCCTCAGTGATCAATGCAAAGAAATAGAGGAAAACAACAGAATGGGAAAGACTAGAGATCTCTTAAAGAAAATCAGAGATACCAAAGGAACATTTCATGCAAAGATGGGCTCGATAAAGGACAGAAATGGTATGGACCTAACAGAAGCAGAAGATATTCAGAAGAGGTGGCAAGAATACACAGAAGAACTGTACAAAAAGATCTTCATGACCAAGATAATTACGATGGTGTGATCACTACCTAGAGCCAGACATCCTGGAATGTGAAGTCAAGTGGGCCTTAGAAAGCATCACTATGAACAAAGCTAGTGGAGGTGATGGAATTGCAGTTGAGCTATTTCAAATCCTGAAAGATGATGCTGTGAAAGCGCTGCACTCAACATACCAGCAAATTTGGAAAACTCAGCAGTGGCCACAGGACTGGCAAAGGTCAGTTTTCATTCCAATCCCAAAGAAAGGCAATGCCAAAGAATGCTCAAACTACCGCAAGATTGCACTCATCTCACACGCTAGTAACTTCCCTGGTGGCTCAGACGGTAAAGCATCTGTCTACAATGCGGGAGACCCGGGTTCAAGCCCTGGGCTTGGAAGATCCCCCAGAGAAGGAAATGGCAATCCACTCCAGTACTATTGCCTGGAAAATCCCATGGACAGAGGAGCCTGGTACGCTACAGTCTATGCGGTCGCAAAGAGTCAGACACAACTGAGCAACTTCACTTCACTTCACTTCACACTCTAGTAAAGTAATGCTCAAAATTCTCCAAGCCAGGCTTCAGCAATACGTGAACTGTGAACTTCCAGATGTTCAAGCTAGTTTTAGAAAAGGCAGAGGAACCAGAGATCAAATTGCCAACATCTGCTGGATCATGGAAAAAGCAAGAGAGCTCCAGAAAAACATCTATTTCTGCTTTATTGAATAGGCCAAAGCCTTTGACTGTGTGGATCACAATAAACTGTGGAAAATTCCGAAAGAGATGGGAATACCAGACCATCTGACCTGCCTCTTGAGAAACCTATATGCAGGTCAGGAAGCAACAGTTAGAACTGGACATGGAACAACAGACTGGTTCCAAATAGGAAAAGGAGTAAGTCAAGGCTGTATATTGTCAGCCTGCTTATTTAACTTATATGCAGAGTACATCATGAGAAACGCTGGGCTGGAGGAAGCACAAGCTGGAATCAAGATTTCCGGGAGAAATATCAATAACCTCAGATATGCAGATGACATCACCCCTATGGCAGAAAGTGAAGAGGAACTAAAAAGCCTCTTGATGAAAGTGAAAGTGGAGAGTGAAAAAGTTGGCTTAAAAGCTCAACATTCAGAAAACTAAGATCATGGCATCTGGTCCCATCACTTCATGGCAAATAAATGGGGAAACAGTGGAAACAGTGTCAGACTTTATTTTTTTGGGCTCCAAAATCACTGCTGATGGTGACTGCAGCCATGAAATTAAAAGACGCTTACTCCTTGGAAGGAAAGTTATAACCAACCTAGATAGTATATTGAAAAGCAGAGACATTATTTTGCCAACAAAGGTCCGTCTAGTCAAGGCTATGGTTTTCTCAGTGGTCATGTATGGATGTGAGAGTTGGACTGTGAAGAAAGCTGAGTGTAGAAGAATTGATGCTTTTGAACTGTGGTGTTGGAGAAGACTCTTGAGAGTCCCTTGGAATGCAAGGAGATCCAACCAGTCCATTCTAAAGGAGATTAGTCCTGGGTGTTCATTGGAAGGACTGATGCTGAAGCTGAAACTCCAATACTTTGGCCACCTCATGCAAAGAGTTGACTCATTGGAAAAGACTCTGATGCTGGGAGGGATTGGGGGCAGGAGGAGAAGGGGATGACAGAGGATGAGATGGCTGGATGGCATCACCGACTCAATGCACATGAGTTTGGGTAAACTCCTGGAGTTGGTGATGGACAGGGAGGCCTTGTGTGCTGTGATTCATGGGGTCACAAAGAGTAGGACACGACTGAGTGACTGAACTGAACTGAACTGAACACTTGTTATATCTGTGTATTTCGAGTTTTCTTCGGAATTGGATAAATTCCAATTCCCTTCCTTTTTTTCATTTGCTTCAAGAATGAGAATCTTATGTATCAAAGGCCTCTTGAGGTTGTTCTACAAGTCACTGATGCTCTTTCTTACTTTGCTTTTCCCCCCTGTGTTTTATTTTGGATAGACTCAACTGCTGTGTCTTCACAGTTAACTAAGCTTTTCTCCTGAGATTTCTAATCTGCTATCAATCTCAGGTAGTGCATTTTTCATCTCACTCTGTAGTTTTCATCTTTAAAAATTTTATTTGAGTCTTTTTAAAGTCTTTTTCTACTTATTTTTTTCAAACATATGGAATGCAGTTATAATAACTCAATTTCTTTTTCTGCTATTTCCAACATTTGTGTCACTTGTTGGCTTTGACTGATTGCTTTTTCCTCATATTTGGGTCAAGTTCTCCTGGTTGTTTATATTCCTAGAAACTTGTATTGGATGCCAGACACTGTAAATTTATCTTGTTGAGCATAAAATTTTTTATATTCCTATAAACATATTTTTGAGCTTTGTTCTAAGAAACAGTTAACTTATTTGAAAACAGTTATCATTTCAAACCTTGCTTTTATGATTCATTAGATAGGCTCAGAGCAAGACTCAGCCTGAAAGTGCAAGTGAAAGTCACTTTTGGAGTCGTGTCCAGCTCTTTGCCACCCTGTGGACTATACAGTCCATGAAATTCTCCAGGCCAGAATACTGGAGTGCATAGCCTTTCCCTTCTCCAGGGGATCTTCCCAACCCAGGGATCAAACCCAGGTCTCTGGCAATACAGAAAGATTCTCTACCAACTGAGCCATCAAGAAGCCCAAGAACACTGGAGTGGGTAGCCTCCAGCGTAGCCTATTCCTTCTCCAGCGGATCTTCCCAACCCAGGAATCGAACCATGGTCTGCTGCATTGTAAGTTAATTCTTTACCAGCTGAGCTACAAGGGAAGCCCAAGACTCAGTCTAGGAATAAATATTCTCCACTACTGAGGAAAGAACTTCCAGCATGTTCCCCTCACTGCCTCATGGATGACGTGCTTTTGCTGTGTGGCTAATGGAAACATGACTGTTTCTGGCCCTGTGTGCGCATATTCCTTTAATCTTTTTTTGATGATTCTTTCTCCAAACTTTGACGGTTTTCTCACATGTATGTGCTGATGATATCCTGATAAAAAACTTAAGAGAGACTCTATGCAGACCTGTCTCCATGCGGCTCTCTCCTCTTTGGAACGTTTCCCTGTACTGCATATCGTAGCTGCTTTAGTCTCCCTTCTCTCTTAGCTTCATCTTCTCAGTTCAAGTGCTGGGCTTCCCAGGTGGTACTGGTGGTAAAGAACCCTTCTGCAACGCAGGAGACACAAGAGATGAGGGGTCTTCCTCTGAGTCTGGAAGATCCTCTGGAGGAGGGCATGCCAACCTGCTCCAATATTTTTGCCTGGAAAATTCTATGGACAGAGGAGCCTAGTGGGCTACAGCCCATGGGTTGTAAAGAATCAGACAGGACTTAGCACACACATATACACACCCCTCCCTGAGCTATGGAAACGGTCTCAAGGTAGCAAGCTGGGGCAGTTACAGGGCTCACCAAGTTTGTTTCTCATATCATAGGGATCACTGTCTTTCATTACCTGCTATCAGTATCCTGAAACTTTTATATATTTTGCCATTCATAGTTGTTTCAGGAAGGAGGATATATCCAATCCCTATTATTCCATTTTGATTAAAAGTGGAGTCAACTTTGATTTTTCTTCCTTCTTCTACAATGAGATTTGTGTAGGAAGATTCCTTAGAAATTATCCATAAGTTGTCAAAGGTATCAGGTTACTCTCCATAGACCCAACTTAACAAGCATGACAATTTTTAAAAAATAAATAATTGAATAAGAAACACCTCTTGACTCTCCTAGAAGCTTAAGGCATTTTTAAAATGTTCACCACTTGGCCACTGACCTTCAGAAATTGAATGTAATGGAGCCATGGTTATATTAATAAATTACTCTAGCAAGACTTATAACTCTGTCATCCCAACTGTTGAAAAAATTGATGTAGAGCCTGCGGGCTGAGAGCAGGGTGGGGTGGGGCCTGAAAGGGGCACACAACCCAGTGAATTCATCTGTAAATTGGAGATTTCAAAAGACAGACTGATAAATGGAGAGTCATACATTTATGATGTTTATCTTCAGAGATTTAGAGCAGCGGCTTAAAGACGCTAATACAGATGTAATCTTAGTTTCAAACAGTTCAAGGTAGCAGCTGCATTTGTGAATCTGAGATTAAAGTCTTCCTGGGGCCCCTGACAGAGCCATCAGTGTTCTTGCCCGCAGGCAGCTGCAGGGCTAGTGGTTCGGGTGGTTTTCTGAGCTGCAGGTGGTAACATGGAACATGTGTGGGTGTTAGGCTTCTAGGGAAGACAGCCTCGGGGTGAAATCCTAGCATTGTCATTTTCTCTATTCCGTGAGCTGGGGCAAATCACTAGTTTTCTCTGAGCTCTGTTCCCCCAGGGTATATTTTTCTGTGATATGGCAATCGCTACATCACACATAATAGAGGCATCAGTTCTCTCAAATGTCCCATTTTTGAAATCCCATTCAAATCCTATACCTTCTGTTAGTAATCCTCTCTGACACTAGCTTCCAGCTTTCTTATTTGCAAGAAAAGGCAAAAGCTCAGGCATCTTATCTGAATTTGTGTGTTCCCAAATCATGGTTCACGTATTGCTGAAGCCTGGCTTGGAGAATTTTGAGCATTACTTTACTAGCATGTGAGATGAGTGCAATTGTGCGGTAGTTTGAGCATTCTTTGGCATTGCCTTTCTTTGGGATTGGAATGAAAACTGACCTTTGCCAGTCCTGTGGCCACTGCTGAGTTTTCCAAATTTGCTGGCATATTGAGTGCAGCACTTTCACAAAATCATCTTTCAGGATTTGGAATAGCTCAACTGGAATTCCATCACCTCCACTAGCTTTGTTCATAGTGATGCTTTCTAAGGCCCACTTGACTTCACATTCCAGGATGTCTGGCTCTAGGTCAGTGATCACACCATCATGATTATCTGGGTCATGAAGATCTTTTTTGTACAGTTCTTCTGTGTATTCTTGCCACCTCTTCTTAATATCTTCTGCTTCTGTTAGGTCCATACCATTTCTGTCCTTTATTGAGCCCATCTTTGCATGAAATGTTCCCTTGGGATCTCTAATTTTCTTGAAGAGATCGCTAGTCTTTCCCATTCTGTTGTTTTCCTCTATTTCTTCGCATTGATCGCTGAAGAAGGCTTTCTTATCTCTTTTTGCTATTCTTTGGAACTCTGCATTCAGATGTTTATATCTTTCCTTTTCTCCTTTGCTTTTTGCTTCCCTTCTTTTCACAGCTATTTGTAAGGCCTCCCCAGAAGGCCATTTTGCTTTTTTGCATTTCTTTTCCATGGGGATGGTCTTGATCCCTGTCTCCTGTACAATGTCACGAACCTCATTCCATAGTTCATCGGGCACTCTATCTATCAGATCTAGGTCCTTAAATCTATTTCTCACTTCCACTGTATAATCATAAGGGATTTGATTTAGGTCATACCTGAATGGTCTAGTGGTTTTCCCTGCTTTCTTTAAGTCTGAATTTGGCAATAAGGAGTTCATGGTCTGAGCCACAGTCAGCTCCTGGTCTTGTTTTTGCTGACTGTATAGAGCTTCTCCATCTTTGGCTGCAAAGAATATAATCAATCTGATTTCGGTGTTGAGCATCTGGTGATATCCACGTATACAGTCTTCTCTAGTGTTGTTGGAAGAGGGTGTTTGTTATGACCAGTGCATTTTCTTGGCAAAACTCTATTAGTCTTTGCCCTGCTTCATTCCGTATTCCAAGGAATTTGCCTGTTTTTTTTTTTGCCTGTTACTCCAGGTGTTTCTTGACTTCCTACTTTTGCATGATGTTCAAGCTGGTTTTAGAAAAGGCAGAGGAACCAGAGATCAAATTGCCAACATCCGCTGGATCATAGAAAAAGCAAGAGAGTTCCAGAAAAACATCTATTTCTGCTTTAATGACTATGCCAAAACCTTTGACTGTGTGGATCACAATAAACTGTGGAAAATTCTGAAAGAGATGGGAATACCAGACCACCTGATCTGCCTCTTGAGAAATTTGTATGCAGGTCAGGAAGCAACAGTTAGAACTGGACATGGAACAACAGACTGGTTCCAAATAGGTAAAGGAATACGTCAAGGCTGTATATTGTCACCCTGTTTATTTAACTTACACACAGAGGACATCATGAGAAACTCTTGACTGGAAGAAGCACAAGCTGGAATCAAGATTGCTGCAGAAATATCAATAACCTCAGATATGCAGATGACACCACCCTTATGGCAGAAAGTGAAGAGGAACTAAAAAGCCTCTTGATGAAAGTGAAAGTGGAGAGTGAAAAAGTTGGCTTAAAGCTCAACATTCAGAAAACTAAGATCATGGCATCTGGTCCCATCACTTCATGGCAAATAGATGGGGAAACAGTGGAAACAGTGTCAGACTTTATTTTTCTGGGCTCCAAAATCACTGCAGATGGTGACTGCAGTCATGAAATTAAAAGACGCTTACTCCTTGGAAGGAAAGTTATGACCAACCTAGATAGCATATTAAAAAGCAGAGATATTACTTTGCCAACAAAGGTCCGTTTAGTCAAGGCTATGGTTTTTCCTGTGGTCATGTATGGATGTGAGAGTTGGACTGTGAAGAAGGCTGAGTGTAGAAGAATTGATGCTTTTGAACTGTGGTGTTGGAGAAGACTCTTGAGAGTCCCTTGGACTGCAAGGAGATCCAACCAGTCCATTCTGAAGGAGATCAGTCCTGGGATTTCTTTGGAAGGAATGATGCTAAAGCTGAAACTCCAGTACTTTGGCCACCTCATGTGAA
Organism: Bubalus bubalis; assembly: GCF_019923935.1. Lineage (NCBI taxonomy): Eukaryota > Metazoa > Chordata > Mammalia > Artiodactyla > Bovidae > Bubalus > Bubalus bubalis. Next base: position 45,804,566 of record NC_059172.1, on the reverse strand, counting down.
GAGTTGACTCATTGGAAAAGACTCTGATGCTGGGAGGGATTGGGGGCAGGAGGAGAAGGGAATGACAGAGGATGAGATGGCTGGATGGCATCACCAACTTGATGGACATGAGTCTGGGTGAACTCCGGGAGTTGGTGATGGACGGGGAGACCTGGCGTGCTGCGATTCATGGGGTCGCAAAGAGTCAGACACGACTGAGCGACTGAACTGAACTGAACTGAACTGAAATCATCGAAATCTTATATTTACAGATTTGAATTGGGTTGGTTCTAGTGATGGTCACTCTCATTTGCACAAATCTTCCTAATTTCATTTTGGGTGATATCCTCTTTCCAAAGACTGACTGGACAGATCTTTACTATATGGCTTATTACATTACTTTTGGAATTATTTGCTATTTCTACTGACTGCCCCATAAGAAGATGAAACCCTTAAAAGCTAAGATCTTAAGTATTATTCACCTTGGTATTATCAACACCTGCAATATCAAAGACAAACATAGCAGGACCTTTCTAGAATAATCAATAAATGGACCAATAGAAGACAAAATGTGCATGATATCTGGGAAAGATACACCTGAAATGGACACAAGGTTGAAGACTAGCAAGTTAAGTGCCTTATTGGGAATAATAATTTAAGTGAAGCCAGTCAGAACCCAAATATTATGCGGGACATTTTTTCTGCAAACCTCTCTGAAAAAAGCAATTTGATAGAAAGACATGTAGACCCCACTATCAAATGGGCTTCATTTCAAATACCAGCTCTTCTATGGTTAAAATATGTGACCTGGGGTAAATTAGTAAATCCATCTGAGCTTTAGTTATATTTAAAAAGCAAAAAGGGAGAAAAATAATAATGTAGTAATCATTACTGTTCTTCATTGAATGTTTCTGGTGTTTCTTCTTTAGATGTTTGATAAGGACTGTACTTCACTTCTCTCTTGATTCTGGGCATGGTCATATAATTGACTTTATCCAGACACATGGAAGTGTTTAAGCTAGTGTAAGATTTGCCACTGTGTCTTCCTCTTACCCTAAACACAGGGAGTGTTCCAGAGGTGAAATCTTCACCACCTGGGTCTCCGAGTAGGTATGAAGTGCAACCGAGTCCCCACAGACCTAAAGAAATAAACTTTTGTTGTTTAAAGCAACTAAGACTTGGAGCTTGTTTGTTACTGCAGAATAAATAAGGTCACTGTTACTGATACAAGTTGATAGGTTGTGTCAAATTGATAGGTTGTTGAAATAATTGAGAGGTTTTTTAAATGTCTGTGTCAGTTTTTAAGTCTTTGTAGGCCTGATGTTGCTGAATTAGTAAAAGATGTAAAAAGTGTCAAATTATTGGGTTGGTCAAAAAGTTTGTTCAGGTTTTTCCATAACATCTTATGGAAAAACCCAAAAAACTTTTTGGCCAACCCAATATTTAATTTGAACGTGAGAATCTTTTTGGTGAGGCTTATCACTGCAACGGAGAAGGCAATGGCACCCCACTCCAGTACTCTTGCCTGGAAAATCCCATGGACAGAGGAGCCTGGTGGGCTGCAGTCCATGGGGTCGCTAAGAGTCCAGCTCTACTGAGCGACTTTACTTTCACGTTTCACTTTCATGCATTGGAGAAGGAAATGGCAACCCACTCCAGTGTTCTTGCCTGGAGAATCCCAGGGACAGAGGAGCCTAGTGGGCTGCCGTCTATGGGGTCGCACAGAGTTGGACACGACTGAAGTGACTTAGCAGCATATCACTGCAAAGTCTATCAATAAGAGAACTACAGCCTCAATAACAGTCGATGAAAGAAGGTGTTTACAGCCTTGTTGGAAAGAAAACACACATCATATCACATCATGTGTCAATTAAATAGCAATACAGTATACAGCAAAGAGTAAATATTTGGCAACCAGTATTTAGCAAGATCTAATAAGATATGAGTACCAGACTGCGACGGCGCAGGAACGGCGGAGAGGAGCTACCCCGCGTCCGAGGCCAGGGGCGGCGGCCGGGAGGAGCTACCCCAGGCCTCTAAGCCCAAGGCCAGGGGCAGCGGCTGGGAGGAGCAACCCACGCCTGAGGCCAGGGGCGGCGACAAGAGGAGTACCTGGAGCCGTGGCTGCATGGGCACAGGAGGGCCTAGAGGAGCTATCCCACATTGAAGTTCAGGAAGGGCGGCGGTGAGGAGATACCCCTCGTCCAAGGTAAGGAGCAATGGCTGCGCTTTGCTGGAGCAGCCCTGAAGAGATACCCCACGCCCAAGGTAAGAGAAACCCAAGTAAGACAGTAGGTGTTGCCAGAGGGCATCAGAGGGCAAACACACTGAAACCATACTCACAGAAAACTAGTCAATCTAATCACACTAGGATCACAGCCTTGTCTAACTCAATGAAACTAAGCCCGTGGGGCAACCCAAGACAGGCAGGTCATGGTGGAGAGATTTGATAGAATGTGGTCCACTGGAGAAGGGAATGACAAACCACTTCAGTATTCTTGCCTTGAGAACTCCATGAACAGTATGAAAAGGCAAAATGATAGGATACTGAAAGAGAAACTCCCCAGGTCAGTAGGTGCCCAATATGCTACTGGAGATCAGTGGAGAAATAACTCCAGAAAGAATGAAGGGATGGAGCCAAAGCAAAAACAATACCCAGCTGTGGATGTGACTGGTGATAGAAGCAAGGTCCGATGCTGTAAAGAGCAATATTGCATAGGAACCTGGAATGTCAGGTCCATGAATCAAGGCAAATGGGAAGTGGTCAAACAAGGGATGGCAAGAGTGAATGTCGACATTCTAGGAATCAGCGAACTGAAATGGACTGGAATGCATGAATTTAACTCAGATGACCATTATATCTACTACTGTGGGCAGGAATCCCTCAGAAGAAATGGAGTGGCCATCATGGTCAACAAAAGAGTCCGAAATGCAGTACTTGGATGCAATCTCAGAAACGACAGAATGATCTCTGTTCGTTTCCAAGGCAAACCATTCAAAATCACAGTAATCCAAGTCTATGCCCCAACCAGTAACGCTGAAGAAGCTGAAGTTGAACGGTTCTATGAAGACCTACAAGACCTTTTAGAACTAACACCCAAAAAAGATGTCCTTTTCATTATAGGGGACTGGAATGCAAAAGCAGGAAGTCAAGAAACACCTGGAGTAACAGGCAAATTTGGCTTTGGAATACGGAATGAAGCAGGGCAAAGACTAATAGAGTTTTGCCAAGAAAATGCACTGGTCAAAACAAACACCCTCTTCCAACAACACAAGAGAAGACTCTATACATGGACATCACCAGATGGTCAACACCGAAATCAGACTGATTATATTCTTTGCAGCCAAAGATGGAGAAGCTCTATACAGTCAGCAAAAACAAGACCAGGAGCTGACTGTGGCTCAGATCATGAACTCCTTATTGCCAAATTCAGACTTAAATTGAAGAAAGTAGGGAAAACCACTAGACCATTCAGGTATGACCTAAATCAAATCCCTTATGATTATACAGTGGAAGTGAGAAATAGATTTAAGGGACTAGATCTGATACATAGAGTGCCTGATGAACTATGGACAGAGGTTCATGACATTGTACAGGAGACAGGGATCAAGACCATCCCCATGGAAAAGAAATGCAAAAAAGCAAAATGGCTGTCTGGGGAGGCCTTACAAATAGCTGTGAAAAGAAGAGAAGCGAAAAGCAAAGGAGAAAAGGAAAGATATAAACATCTGAATGCAGAGTTCCAAAGAATAGCAAGAAGAGATAAGAAAGCTTTCTTCAGTGATCAATGCAAAGAAATAGAGGAAAACAACAGAATGGGAAAGACTAGGGATCTCTTCAAGAAAATCAGAGATACCAAAGGAACATTTCATGCAAAGATGGGCTCGATAAAGGACAGAAATGGTATGGACCTAACAGAAGCAGAAGATATTAAGAAGAGGTGGCAAGAATACACAGAAGAACTGTACAAAAAAGATCTTCATGACCCAGATAATCATGATGGTGTGATCACTGACCTAGAGCCAGACATCCTGGAATGTGAAGTCAAGTGGGCCTTAGAAAGCATCACTATGAACAAAGCTAGTGGAGGTGATGGAATTCCAGTTGAGCTATTCCAAATCCTGAAAGATGATTTTGTGAAAGTGCTGCACTCAATATGCCAGCAAATTTGGAAAACTCAGCAGTGGCCACAGGACTGGCAAAGGTCAGTTTTCATTCCAATCCCAAAGAAAGGCAATGCCAAAGAATGCTCAAACTACCGCACAATTGCACTCATCTCACATGCTAGTAAAGTAATGCTCAAAATTCTCCAAGCCAGGCTTCAGCAATATGTGAACCGTGAACTTCCTGATGCTCAAGCTGGTTTTAGAAAAGGCAGAGGAACCAGAGATCAAATTGCCAACATCCGCTGGATCATAGAAAAAGCAAGAGAGTTCCAGAAAAAGATCTATTTCTACTTTAATGACTATGCCAAAGCCTTTGACTGTGTGGATCACAATAAACTGTGGAAAATTCTGAAAGAGATGGGAATACCAGACCACCTGATCTGCCTCTTGAGAAATTTGTATGCAGGTCAGGAAGCAACAGTTAAAACTGGACATGGAACAACAGACTGGTTCCAAATAGGAAAAGGAGTTCGTCAAGGCTGTATATTGTCACCCTGTTTATTTAACTTATATGCAGAGTACATCATGAGAAATGCTGGACTGGAAGAAACACAAGCTGGAATCAAGATTGCCAGGAGAAATATCAATAACCTCAGATATGCAGATGACACCACCCTTATGGCAGAAAGTGAAGAGGAACTAAAAAGCCTCTTGATGAAAGTGAAAGTGGAGAGTGAAAAAGTTGGCTTAAAGCTCAACATTCAGAAAATGAAGATCATGGCATCCAGTCCCATCACTTCATGGCAAATAGATGGGGAAACAGTGGAAACAGTGTCAGACTTTATTTTTCTGGGCTCCAAAATCACTGCAGATGGTGACTGCAGCCATGAAATTAAAAGACACTTACTCCTTGGAAGGAAAGTTATGACCATCCTAGATAGCATATTCAAAAGCAGAGACATTACTTTGCCAATAAAGGTTCATCTAGTCAAGGCTATGGTTTTTCCAGTGGTCATGTATGGATGTGAGAGTTGGACTGTGAAGAAGGCTGAGCGCCGAAGAATTGATGCTTTTGAACTGTGGTGTTGGAGAAGACTCTTGAGAGTCCCTTGGACTGCAAGGAGATCCAACCAGTCCATTCTGAAGGAGATCAGCCCTGGGATTTCTTTGGAAGGAATGATGCTAAAGCCGAAACTCCAGCACTTTGGCCACCTCATGGAAGAGTTGATTCATTGGAAAAGACCCTGATGCTGGGAGGGATTGGGGACAGGAGGAGAAGGGGATGACAGAGGATGAGATGGCTGGATGGCATCACCAACTCGATGGATGTGAGTCTGGGTGAACTCCGGGAGTTGGTGATGGAGAGGGAGGCCTGGCGTGCTGTGATTCATGGGGTCAAAAAGAGTCAGACATGACTGAGTGACTAATCTGATCTGATCTGAATAAGATATGAATTGTGTGGCAAAGTGAGCTAATAAAGGGACAGACCAGTGGTAGCTAAAGGAAATGGGGGAGTTTGAGAGAAGTCTTGAAGGCGGATAGGGTACGAATAGCTAGAGGACAGAGAAGACCATGAATTTCTAAAAACTATGACACCTCTATGTCTTGCTTGTCTCATTGCAATTCTCTGATAAGAAGTTGCATCTAAATATAGAAAGCTGTGTTTTCACTTTTGTTTCCAGGAAGGGTGATATCTGCAAAATAACATAGACTTCCACAGTTCTTGGCACATGATAGAGACCCCACCCAGATTTATTGGTCAAATGACTGAAAAGATGGATGATTGGGCTTTATAGAAAGACAGACCTGGATTCAAATCTCAGCTCTCTCTCTTACTATATGACCTTATACAAGTTACTTATCATGACTGTGGTTTATTTTCTATATCATAGCATAGTTTTGTGTTCAGCTGTGTTATAAAGCTTCATGGTGGCACTCAACAAAGAGTAGAACACTTTTCTGTTGCAAAATAGCTTTCGCAATGATCAGAGTTAATACTCTCCACAAAGTGGAGGTATATTCTTGGCACGAAAGGAGTTTTCTAATATATCAATATCATAGAAAATGTGCTGATGAACATCATTATGCCTAGAGAGTCTTCCTTTTGTTGGATGTTTTCAAAGTTTGGATTCACTGAGTCAGAGAATATATCCATGGAAAAGTCATCATCTTCGAGGGCTGCTAGTTCCAGGATGCAGTCCCAGCTAGTGCAAAATGGAGCATGAGTCTTACTTTTGTTAATATTTACTTATTTGGCTGTGCTGGGTCTTGGTTGCAGCATGTGGGATCTTTATTTACAGCGTGTGCAATCTAGTTCCCTGACCAGGGAGAAAACTTGGGTTCCCTGCATTGGGAGCATGGAGTCTTAGCTCCTGGACCACCAGGGAAGTCCCAAGATGGGAGAATAATTATAAGAGCCCAAATTCAGCTGATGAACTTAGATTGGATTAAAGAATCTGCTTGGGCTTGTGGGCTGATTCTGTTTAGCTAAGTTGTTTTCTTGTGAAAACTCTTTGCTTGTTTTAAATTCATCTTCAGTCTTTCATCCCACCATTCTCTCTCATCTCCGAAACCCATCAGAATCACCTCTGGAGTTCAGTCCCCTTATTAGTGAATGATACGATCTGAGGTTGGTACAGCTGGCTGGGGTGTTGGATAATCACTTCCTGTGCAGTGTGTGGACTCATCCTCACTCCTCAGATGCCCTGAGCTCCTTTTTATATCTTTCTGCACCAAAGTTTTCAATGTATTTATCATGTGAGTTATAAATACTGATTCAACTTACAGCAGAAGAAGGTAAAATCCACAGTACTATAAGAGATGGCATTTCTAAGAATGAGATATGAATACTCAGGACTCTTCCTAGAACCAAATTGTGTGTGTGAGTGCACACACATACACACACACACACACACATGCATATGTATATGTATATTTCTTTCTCAGAGTTTTTACTCCTCAGTGTATCCAGATCGTTCAATATTTCATGTCCAAAAGCAGACTCAAGGACTTCCCTGGTGGTACAGTGGATAAGAATCCACCTAGGATCCAGAGGACATATGTTCCACCCCTGGTACAGGAAAATCCCACATGCAACAGAGCAGCTAAGTCCATGCACCAGAACTACTGAGCGTATGCACTACAGCACTTAAGCCACAACTACCAAACCTGTGAGCCGCAACTTCAAAAGCCTGTCCTCCGCAACAAGAGAAGCCACCGCAACGGGAAGCCTGCACACCGCAACGAAGAACAAACAGCCCCCACTTACTGCAACTAGACCAAGCCCCTGCACAGCAATGAAGACCCATGACAACCAAAAATAAGTTAACTAAATAAATTACAAAACTAACTCAGGATCTGCTGCTTTCTCATAGTTGGCCTTTTCCAAAGTTCTTTAACCTGGTGAATGGTACCAGCCATTCATCCAGTTGGGCAACAGCAGAAAGCCAGGAACTATTCTCAATTCTTCCTTTTACCTCAACACGTGGATATGATCCTTCCAGTCCTGTAGCATTTCAACTCCTACACCATCCCTGAGCCAGACCACTTGGTCTCTACTGCCCACCACACTGTTTGAAGCACCATCATCTTTCCCCTGGCAACTAGTTAACCTCTTGTGGTAGAAAAGGGAATATGCAGCGCAGATCCCCCTTTAAAGGAAGACTTACTACCCAGCTATGGGGATTATAGACAGCAGATGGCCTGGCTTAAATCCGGCAGAGTCTGCTGCAGCCACCTCACCTGGGGTCATGCCCTTCCCAGGGCACCCCAGACAGGTGACAGGGAAGTGCATACACTTGGTCATTTCAGTTTTATGTGGATCAACTTTGATGAACAGTACTCTGGAGCTTCCTATCAGGCCTACTGAACCTTTGTCACTGTCTCTGTGAGTCCTTCTAGAGGACTCCACTGGCACAGTCCCCTCTCCACTCTTTCTGCTCACTGCAGTCATGGTTAACTTCTTAGAGTGTAGGTTGAGTATCACTCACACACTTACGCTCCTCCATACTGCCCCACTGACTGAAGGCCAAAGCTCCAAGTCCTGACCCCCGATGTCTGATCCTTCCACCCTTCCCTACTCATCTCACACTCCTCCCTTGTCCTCCCTTTGCCACACTGGCTCTATTATTAATAGTCGCCCGGGGCTGCTCTAACAAAGTACTGCAGACTGGGTGACTTAAACAATAGAAACGCATTGTCTCACACATAGCTCTGGAGGTTGCTGCTGCTGCTGCTGCTGCTAAGTCGCTTTAGTCGTGTCCGACTCTGTGCGACCCCATAGATGGCAGCCCACCAGGCCCCACAGTCCCTGGGATTCTCCAGGCAAGAACACTAGAGTGGGTTGCCATTTCCTTTGCTCTGGAGGTTAGAAGTCCACAAACAAGATGTCATACAGCCATGCTTCCTCCAAAAGCTGTGAGGGAATCTTGCCTTCTTTCTTCCTAGCTTTTGGTGGTTTGCTGGCAATCTTTGGCATTCTTCAATCTGTAGATGCATCCCTCCAACCCTCCATCATCATGTGGTATTTTCACTGTGTTCTCTGTCTTCACATGACTGTCTTCTTATAAGGACACAAGTCATGTTGGATCACAGGCCTATTGTATCCCAGTTTGACCTCATACTAACTGAACCTTCAACAAACCTATTTCTAAATAAAGTAATATTCTAAGGTACTAGGGATTGGAACTACAATATATCTTTTTCTTTTTTCTCCAAACATATCTTTTGTTCAGCAGGACACAAGTCAACCCATACATTGGCATGTGTTCAATCCCTGAAACAAGCCGCACTTATTGTGCTTCAGGTCTTTTGTATAGACTTTCCACAGCTTCATACGTTCCACAGCTTCCCACTTTCCTATCCAAGCCACTCATCCTCTCAGTCTCAGTTAAAAATTCATTCTCCTGAGGCAGACATTTTTATCTCACCCTTCCCCTGAGCTATAAACAGGTCAGCTCTTTTTCACTCACAGACCTTGTGTTTTCTTTCACAGCACGTACCGCCACTTGTAATTGTATATTTGTTTGAGCAAATATTTTAACAATGACTGTCTCCTCCACTAGCCCAGAAGCTCTGTGAGAGCAGATTGTGTGTCTTGTGTACTCTGTGTATCTCCAGTGCTGAGCATGGTGTCTGGCAAATTAACAGGTACCTGCCTGCCTGCCAAGTCGCTTTAGTCATGTCCGACTCTTTGTGACCCCATGAACTATAACCCACCAGGCTCCTCCATCCATGGAATTCTCCAGTAAGGATACTTGAGTTGCCTTGCCCTCCTCCAGGGTATTTTCCCAACCCAGGGATCAAACCCTCTGCCTCCTGCATTGCAAGCAGATTCTTTACTGTTAAATCACTGGGGAAGCCCTCAAAAGGTACACAATACATATGTATTAAATCAGTGATCTCAGAAAACTTTTATGGAACTCTTAGGTTTTAACTTTCCTTAGAATATTGAAGTCTTTGGTGCCCCTGTTTCCAGGAGATATGTTTTACACTAGCCCAGTCAAGACTACAGCTTGCTGAAGAAGTGGGGAAGAGGAAGAGAGTCAGTCCCAGATAAAGGTGCTTGAAGTTGACCCCCAGCTACTCCCATGAAAGAGAGCAGACAGAGCCCTCTTTCAGGGGCCAGTAGAAAATCACCACCCAATAAGAGACCTCTATTATTCTGCTGAATTGTGAGCTTTCCTGAAATCAGGACCTTCTAGAAACTTAGGCTCCTCATCGGGTTTATGGGATTATGCCAGAAGGCTTGATAAATAACAAGAGGCAAGATGCAATTTCTTAAATATTCTACCTAAAAAAAAAAAAAAAGAGAGGATGCCTCATTCATTCAGGTGACATTCTAGAAAGCAGAGCAGTGGATACAGTCCAAATACATAAAAATAACTATTTGGAGAAGGTTGCGGTTGGGGGAGGTGGAGAGGAAAGTTCCAGTTAAGATATGATTGAAGAGGACTTCCCTGGTGGTCCAGTGGTTAAGAATCTGCTTCCAGTGCAGGGGACGTGGGTTTGATCCCTGCTGGGAACTAAGATCCCACATGTCTCAGGGCAACTAAGCCCACTTGCAGCAACAAGAGAAGCCCCCCGCCCTGCAACAAAGACCCCCTCCCCCTAAAAAAAGATATTATTGAAATACATCTATTAAATGAAGGGTGACTGCTGGTTAGCTGGTTATTTCTTGAGTTGAGAGAAGTGAGTAGTTCTTATCTGATGAAATTTCATTTCAGTTCTTCATGTGCTGCTCTTCCTGCAACTTGCTTTTTTCCCTTCAAGAGGCCTTTTGGGTGAGGCACATTTCCCTCCTATTTTTTTTCACTCAGGGGCTCTTAGGTCCCTCTGTCATCAGCTACAGCCATTGTCATCCCATCCTCGGCTGGGACCGGGATTTATCAGGCTGATGCGGACATAGTGTGTCTCAGTTGGAAGTATTCTCATTGCTCAGTGCTGTGGTGGGCCAGAGTGGAAGGACCTTTCCAGAGCAGCAAGTCTAAAAGAAGTAGTTAATATTTTGGATTCTGTTCTTTTTATTTTAACCGTCCCAAGTACGTAAACTTTATCATAGAAGGACTCAGGAAGATTAGATTCTGTGACAGAAAGAGTGTACTAAGAATTAGCAAGCTATTAATTTGTGATTGCTATGGTAATCACACTTCAGGCAGCAGGGTAGTAGGTTGCCCCCAAGGCTACTATCTTGAGAGCTGCTTTTCTACATTCTTTAGTCTCCTCTTTTGTTATCGGGGTCCAAGCCTGGAAGACCTGGCTCAGACAGTGCTTCTGTGGTGTGGAAGATACCCTAGCCCTCATGGGAGCCAGGTGCATTCCAAGTGAGCAGAAATGAAGCAAAAGACGATCTCTCTTCTTTCTAGCCCAGGAAGTAGCAGGAGACAGAAGGAGCACCCAGATGCCAGAGAACAAAGCTGTGGGTCTTGCTGGCCACCTCCCAGCAGATCCAGGAGAGGGTGTGTTAGTTAAGTCTGGGGGAGCCAAGAAGCCTGGAGGTTCTGTTCTGCAGCCCAGTGAAGACTGGGAGGAGGCTGGTCCTCAGGCCGTCCACCCTGAACTGGGAACCAACTCCTCACCCTGGGGCTCGGCATAGTCAGGCAGAGGCAGGCCCGTGGTGTAAGTTTCCTAGGTCATCTTCGGTCCAGTGGTGGAGACATGCTTCAGAAATACCCAAGAGCCCAGAGGAATTTGCCAGAAGCATCCCCAAGGTTAGACTGAGGGATCTAAGTACCCAGGACAGTCAAAGCCAGGCAGATTCTTGGCCTAAGACCACCAAGGTCAGAGTGAATCAGCCAGAGGGAGCTAGAAGGCCCTGAACAAGCTGGGCAAGGCCAGATCACAAGTCACCCTTCTGCAGAGACCAGAGGAAGCCAGGAGCATTGGCACAAAGACCCTGAATCCTCCCCATAGCCACAGTCTTGGGGTTGCATAAGCCACCACCACCCCTCACACACAGGTCTGGACACATCCTTGGGAACTCAAAAGAGACCAAGGAAGAATTTTATCTGTGAGACCAAGCAATTTTTTTTTTCATCCAAGAGAGATTAATTTAAAACTTTATTATTGGGTTTAATATCAAGTTAGGCTTTAATTTGAATACTTACTTTTTCCTTGCTAACCAGTTGGCTGTGGGCTTGGGAGGAAGTCTGCACTAGATACTGGAAAAACAAAGTATGTTTTTTTCTGTGCATCCAAGCTACAGTATGAAGTTAACATTCTGCTTCTGACACATAAGAAAAAAGGAACCATGAAATCACTTGTCAAAAATCTCTGCAATGTTTACAAAACCAAGCATTCAGTTGCTGAAGGGTTGGATGGGCCACATTCCTGAAGCCCCCATAAACAAGGCTGACTGCAACTTTGACAACTGTAGAAAAGACAAGAGAAAGTTCAAGGGGTGAACCAGGATGGTGGACTCCTCCCGCAGTTATTCTGTTCTCCACTTTATCGAGAGGTGCCAACACTCAGGGCTTCCCAGGTGGTGCTAGTGGTAAAGAACCTGCCTGCCAATGCAGGAGACGTAAGAGACGTGGGTTCAATCCCTGGGCCGGGAAGATCCCCTGGAGGAGAGCATGGCGACTCACTGCAGTACTCTTGCCTGGAGAATCCCAAGGACAGAGGAGCCTAGCGGGCTACAGTCCACAGGGTCGCAAAGAGTCAGACACGACTGAAGGGACTGAGCAGGCACACACGCCCACGCTCAACCCCCAGTCAAACCATTGCTCCAAGGAAAGGCTAGTCTGCCCGTGGTGGGAGGCAGGTGACTTCTGAGAACATGAAACCTGCCCTTTCACTTCCCCTCCTTGGCAATACCTGTAGGGGTTATGTCAGCAAAGCAATTTAAAATGACCAAGCCCGCATTATAGGATGAACAACACATACCATACAAAACTGCTGACTTACGCATAAATATAGTTAAGTAGTAATGAAATAAAAATTCCTCCTCTAAGGCAAGTCAAGGAAAATTTAAACATAAATTTTTTTCTCTGCCTTTTGGCCTCCTCTCACCCCTCTGGTATGCATTGTCTATCTGCACTGTGTCTCAACCAAACTATTGGCTGAAATACTCTCTCAGTCGTAAGAAGCAACGTTCTCCTAGCATCGACAAGACAACTTAAAAGATAACATTCCCTCTTAATCTTGTAAGGGGCCATGATGACCCATGATCCACTACATAAGTGTAGATCTGGATTGCGTAAACTGTCAATAACACATCATTTAATATACAGCCCTCTATGTCAAACACAAAACTGTGTTTTGACCTCTAATGGGCAAAATGCTCTTCGGAGCTTTCTAAGACACTACTCCTGAAGTTATAATACTCAATTTGGCTCGAATAAAATTTTCCATTTCTTTCTAAGATCAACTGATCAATTTTTCATTGACAGTAGCAAAAAAATAACATGATTAAAACATTTGTTAACTACCGGGTCTTCCCCACTAGGACAAGCCACAGGGACTGTGGACGTCTCTTTCTTATTTTTTTCTAGCTTTCTTTCTTTAGCTATCCTTGTGATTCTTTCACAGGTCTCCTTGTGTATGCTGTGCTGGGCCACATTCAACCTCAATCCCAGCCCATCCTTTCAGGGCTAAAATAATAATAATTGGTGAGCTCTGGGGCATTCTACCTGCAAAGTATTCATCTTCCATTTTTGTTGTTCAGTCGCTAGGTCATATCTGACTCTTTGTGACCCCATGAACTGCAGCATGCCACGCTTCCCTGTCCTTCACTATCTCCTGGGGTTTGCTCAGACTCATGTCCATTGAGTCGGTGATGCCATCCAACCATCTCCTCCTCTGTTTCCCTCTTCTCCTCCCGCCTTCAATCTTTCTCAGCAACAGGGTCTTTTCCAATGAGTCGGCTCTTCGCATAAGGTAACCAACGTATCAGAGGTTCAGCTTCAGCATCAGTCCTTCCAATGAATATTCAGGGTTGATTTCCTTTAGGATTGATTGGTTTGATATCCTTGCAGTCCAAGGAACTCTGACAAGTCTTCTCCAGCACCACAATTTCAAAGCATCAGTTCTTTACTGTGCAGCCTTTTATATGGTCCAACTCTCTTATCTGTACATAACTCTAGCTATTCCTGTTTTTGTTTCTATTTGCATAACAAACTCACGTGTAAATCATGGTTCTCCCCCAGTGAAGGCCCACTTAGTAAAGTACCTATCGCTAAAGGTCAGTGAACGTCTGCTTGTCAACACTGCTGAGCACAGCTCTCTTTTTAGCTCCTGATGGGAAAGGACAACTCCCAGGCTAGGTGCCTCTGCTTCCACATCCCATTATTCATAAGTTTTTACTCTGAATACTGTCTATGCTCCACTACTGAGTGTCCTGCTGGCTGCAGCATGGGAACTCAAAATCATCCATGTACTTTTTTTCTGCTTAGTTCTGTGTCTCTGCAAAGGTAGATGGAATCCATTCTTACACTTGCACACTTATCTATGTGCTTATTGTTAGCAATTCTGAACACTTGATACTGTCATTAGAAAACTCTACAAGAGTACAATCCAATTCTATGGAAAATTCCTTAAGCACAGGGATGTTGGCTTATACAGCTGTCCACCTGTAACTGTGGGGATTGGTTTCAGGACCCCCTGAAGATGCCCAAATCCAAGGATGCTCAAGTTGGTTATATAAAATGGCTTAGTACAGTGGCCCTCTGTATATGAAGATTCCACACACATGGAGAAGGAAGACCAACTGTACTTCCTTCATTTCCCTCAGTTCAGTTCAGTTGCTCAGTCATGTCTGACTCTTTGCGACCCCATGAATCACAGCACGCCAGGCCTCCCTCTCCTTCACCAACTCCCGGAGTTCACCCAAACCCATGTCCATCAAGTCGGTGATGCCATCCAGCCATCTCATCCTCTGTCGCCCCCTTTTCCTCCTGCCCCCAATCCCTCCCAGCATCAGAGTCTTTTCCTATTTCCCTCAGGGACGGGCAAAAAAAGTTACCATTTTGATTTCAGATCGCTTCACATCCAATGAATATTTGATATCTAACCAGTGTTTACAATAGACCTGAGTCCTTCTTACACATTCTCTTATTTAGTCTTCACAAGAATTATGGACTATTGGATGGTCTCATCTTTACGGAAGAGGAAACACTGACTCAGAAAAGTCAGTTGACTTGCCCAGTCACTCAGCTAGAAGGTGGCGATCCTGGAATTAGAATACACACTCCTCCTGCTTCACAGTACCGGGCAGTGCTATTTTCTACACTGTGGCTGCTTCTCTGGTGGGAGTCCTTGCCCTGAAGAAGAAAGTCTGTCTAAGGTCAGCAGATTTGCCCCATCAGGACAAAGTCCTGGGTGTGCAGAGGCGGCACCCAGCTTCATAGAGCAGGGCCTGGAGTCCCCTCCTGTGACAGGCACCAGTCAAGCAGGTTCCCAGGTCTCTGACTGTGTTAGCAAGCTGGTCACAAAACAGCTTCTGATGCGTGTAGAAGGGCAGTGTGGGCCCATCTCACTACTTCTGCCAGGAGTGGGTTACGGGGGAGAAGGCTGTCTTGGCTGGGTCCTCTTATTCACAAGGCCCAGGCTAGTGGCTTCAGCATTAGCTCTTTCCATTGAGAGGACAATATGGGGGCTTCCCTGGTGACTTAATGATAAAGAATCTACTTGTCAACGTAGGAGACAGGGTTCAGTCCCTAGGCCAGGAAGATTCCACATGCCATGGAGCAACTAAGCCCATGATGCTGTGCTCTAGAGTCTGGGAGCCACAACTGCTAAAGCTGGCGCTCCCTGAAGCCTATGCTCCACAACAAGAGAACCCACTGTGGTGAGAAGCCCCCACACCAGAGCTAGAGAGCAGCCCTTACTCACCACAACTAGAGAAAAGCCTGCACAGCCACAAAGACCCAGCACAGCCAAGAATAAACACTTTCTTAAAAAACTTCAACAACAAAAAGAGGGCAATATGGGAACCCAGTTCTTCCAACACAAGGAGGGGGTGACAAGCAACACTTCCACACCCTGCCTGTCCTTGACCATGGTCTTGCAGAGCCCCAAGTACCTGCCCTTGAGCAAGCAATGGGGCCATCTATGTTATCCATCCAGGCTTAGCAGGAATTGCCAGAACTAGAAACAGCTGGGACCCAGGTAGGTCTATCCTCTCCCCATTGGTGTAAAAGCTCCATGAGAGCTGGGATTTCAAATGTCTGATTTCCTGCTGTCCTCGGTGTCTTGAACTGTGCCTGGCATATAGTAGGCACCCAGTAGATACTGTTGAATGAATGACTGGATGGATGAGCAAAGGTACCAAGAGGCATGATGTGTCTTGTGTGCACAGAATCCCGTCTGCAAGGGAAATGCAGACACAGGCCTCCCCTTAGACCCTGCCAGCCCCACTCCCTTCTTCAACATACACCGTTTCCTGGAAAAACATCTCTGAATGATCTCTAAGCATTGCCCTTATGCTGTCACCCTCTTTTTCCAAAGGCAAGAAAAACTCGTCTATCAAGTTTCCCTTAGACTGAGCAGAAACAACTGTCGCCAGCTTCAGAGCCATGGTTCTCGCAGGAGCACCTGCGCCCTTTCAGCTTAACACCTCTCCCCTGAGGCAGAGGAGAGGCGGAAGCCATGCCACAGTCCGAGCGTGGGTCTCCCAGCCTCCAGCTGCCCGAGGCAGGCCCCACCACGAGGCCAGGCCCCAGTGGTCATCTGAGAGAGGTTACAACCTCCTGTGCACTCCGGAGACTCTCATCTAGGCGGCCTCCTGGTTCTTTGTCTGAGGAAGTCTTTAATATGTGTGACCAAGAGTCTAACAGGGTATTTGACTAGAGGAAACTTTCTCGACTTTGCTAAGCCTCAGTTTTCTCATCTATAAAGTAAGAATAACAATAGTATCTGCCTCATAAAATCATGATGCAAACTACATAAAAGAAAATACACAAAGTGTTTGGCACATAATTAGAGCTCAATAAATGATAAGCATTATTTTTCCTGTTAGGTATGGTTTGTTCCTGCGCTTTTGTTGTGAAAACAAACGAACATAGTTCACAACCTGAAATAAGTAGAAAAAGTTCACTTATCATTATTAATTCATTCAACCAAGACTGCATCGGGCGCCATGCCAGGTCCTGCGCAGGACAGGGAAGGTCTTTAAGCTCTTTAAGTTCTCTGTGTGTTGTCATTCAGAGTCTGACTCTGTAACCCCATGGACTGTGGCCTGCCAAGCTCCTGTCTGTGGGATTTCCCAGGCAAGATTCCTAGAGTGGGTTGCCATTTCCTTCTCCAGGGGGTTTTACTGACCCAAGGGTTGAACCAGGGTCTCCTGCACTGCAAGCAGATTCTTTACCATCTGAGCCACCAGGAAACCTTCACTTAGGTGGATCCCTGAAATGAATCACATATACTCTCTGTTTGCCTGTCTCTCTTTTAGTCTCCCAAACTCAGCCAAATGGAACCTCCTTTGGGAACACTTTCCTTGAATGAATGCATCCCATGCTGGATTCCTTGGGAAGCAAATTCTGAGATTAGCATGTAGGAAATCCTGTGGAATGGAGGAAAAGAAAGAAGACTAGATGGAGGGACATGATAAGCAGCACTGCAATTCCAACAGGGGACCTCTGCCCCCCACAGACCTGTCAGGCAGCAGTGAGTGAGCCAGGCCTTCATACCCCCAAGTTGCATCAGTCACTGGACGCAGGCTGCCTCTGGAAGGTATGCCCTTGGGTGAGGCTGTTTTCTTCACTTCAGACAATCCCCAGAAAGGGCTTTCAGCAGATGGGGATCTGGAAGCCCTCCCTGAAGCTGGGGAATGAGTCCTTCATTCCTGAAAGTGGATTTGAGCAGTGCAACGTAGCATCCACAATATACTCCAGCCTAGATGTTATGGGTTAAAAGAGATGTTGATTTCCAATGGCTTGATTCCTATCTCTCAACTGGTATATTACATGAATAGAAAAAAAGACAGGATTTTACCAGGCCCTTGAATTCCCAACTGCATTAAAATCTGTGTTATCCTCATGACTTCCCTGGTGGTCCAATGGCTAAGACTCCATGCTCCCAATGCAGGGGACCTGGGTTCTATTCCTGGTCAGGGAACCAGATTCCCACATGCGGCAACTAAGAGTTCCCATGATGCAACTAAAGAGCCCACACGTCACAGTGAAGATTGAAGACCCCACATGCTAAGACACGGCATGGCCAAATAACTAAGTATTTTATTTAAATAATAATTTAAATACGCACTGTGTGCGTGTGTGCTCAGTTGCTCAATCATGTTCGACTCTTTGTGACCCCACAGACTGTAGCCTGCCAGGTTCCACTGTCCATGGGATTCTCCAGGCAAGAACACTGGAGTGGGTTGCCATTTCCTCCTCCAGGGGATCTTCCCAACCCAGGGATCAAACCAGTGTTTCCTGCAACTCCTGCACTGGCAGGTGGATTCTTTTACCACTAAGCCTCCTGGGAAGCCCCCTCCATTGAGGCTGCTGCTGCTGCGGCTGCTGCTAAGTTGCTTCAGTCGTGTCCGACTCTGTGCTACCCCACAGACGGCAGCCCACCAGGCTCCCCCGTCCCTGGGATTCTCCAGGCAAGAACACTAGAGTGGGTTGCCATTGCCTTGTCCAATGCGTGAAAGTGAAAAGTGAAAGTGAAGTCGCTCATTCGTGTCCCACTCTTAGTGACCCCATGGACTGCAGCCTACCAGGCTCCTCTGTCCATGGGATTTGCCAGGCAAGAGTGCTGGAGTGGGGTGCCATTGCCTTCTCCGCCACTGAGGCTAGACGTCAACAAATGTACAAGGGCTTATAATAAAAGAAGTAAATCAAGACTGGGGAGGCTGGAGGGTAGACAAGGGTTGAGTTTATTTCTGGACTGGCCTGGGCATAATATAAGACCATTTTTGATGCTTCCATGGCTTTTTTGAAGAGAGAAGAGATCAGGCAGATTTCAGTCTCACCAGAAAGAGCATGTTTCCCTGGGCTGTCAGGTAGGTCTGCTGCCATTATCAGTTTGGCACAGACTGTCTTAGGAAAATGTAGCCGGTGGTTCTCTGTCTGTCGGCATGCTCCGACAAGGCCTAACTCTAGACACACTGAGAATAAATGTCTATCTGAGTGAAGTCTGGGATCATGCAGCGGATTTGCAAACATGTTTTCAATTAAAGTCTGTTCTCAGGAAACTGCAGCTGCCTTTCCACCCTAGAAAGAAAATCTCCAAAAGTCCAACTCCAAACTGAGAACTGAACTTGCATTTCAGGCTTGTAACAGACTTTTATCAAGGGTTTCTGAGTGCCCAAGATATGTTTCAGATTTCTTATTATTACCCTAATTTATTATTATTACTAAAACTTTTATGAATCTTGAGAATTATGAATACATCCTAAACTCATTGTAGTAGGTTTGTTTACTGTGAGGGCACACAGGTGAAGCAATTCTGAAGCTGTTGCATATATTTTATAGGATTGAGAAGTAAATGAATATACTAATGTTGAGATCCAGGGTGTCCACTATGGAAGAAGGGACATACAAATGTGAATTGATAAACATGTGTATGCTAATTAACTAGATGGTGGGAATCCTTTCAAATTATCATGATGTGCATGTTAAACATCTTACAATTTTATCTGTCAATTATACCTCAATAAAAATGACATAAAAAATATGGATTGGGAAAAGGCAAGAAAGTATTCCATGAGGATGAAAATGGAGGTATAAGTGTAAAATCATCATTTCTAAAACAAGTATATGTGTGTGGATACACATTTTGTGTACACATATGTATCAGAGAAGGCAATGGCACCCCACTCCAGTACTCTTGCCTAGAAAATCCCATGGATGGAGGAGCCTGGTAGGCTGCAGTCCATGGGGTCGCTACGAGTCGGACACGACTGAGCGACTTCACTTTCACTTTTCACTTTCACACAATGGAGAAGGCAATGGCAACCCACTCCAGTGTTCTTGCCTGGAGAATCCCAGGGACAGCAGAGCCTGGTGGGCTGCGGTCTATGGGGTCGCACAGAGTTGGACACTACTGAAGCGACTTAGCAGCAGCAGCATGTATGAATATATATTTATATTTACATACATGTATATATTCCCTAAGCTTGCCTGCCAAAAGGGTCAAGAAGCAAACTCTCCTTTCCCTCATAGCAAGGAGCACACCTATTTGCCCCAATCTTGTTCTCTAATACCATCCCTCACTAGGAGGAAACAGGCTTCTCAGAGAAATGACCAATTTCAGAGTTGAGGTGAGGTAGGGAGAAAATAAGGCTAGAATATCCCATTATGCCAAGAATGCTCATGAGGGAGAAAGAGAGAGAGAAACTGGGGCATGCCACAAGGGCACAGGAACCAGATTAGAGGGACTACCACTGGCCAAGTCAATTAAGTCCACGAATGCATCATACAGAGTGTGGAAAAAAAAAAGACTATGTTTGTCCTTACCAATAATGAATAAGATAGATAGATGAATGAATGAATGAATGGAGAACTCTTGCTTACAGTAAAATGTAGAAAGCCACCTGGTGAATGTGGAGATAATCCTGTGGTTGGAAAATGCTCGTTTTGCAACCATCATTATCAAGATAGGATGAAATAAGAACCATAAATGAAAATAAAGCCTAGGAGGAAATTTTGACTAAAGAGTAAAATATTTGAACCATCTCTCAGGTATCTCTCCCACAGACTGTTTATTAGGAAGGGAAAAAAAGTAACTAAAGAGTGGAGAAACCAAACACCTTGATTGGGTGATCAAAATTAACATCACCAAGAGGGACAGATGGACATCATGAGCCTCCAGATGTGACACCCTGAGGACATGATATCATGATACTGCAGTGTTCTGGCCAAGAATGCATGACCTGAATTTAATCATGAAGAAATTAGATAAACCTAAAATGAAGACCATCCTATAACCTAAAGGGGAGAGAGGTTGAATTCTTCAGAAATGTCAATGCCATGAAAGACAAAGAACTGCTGTGAAGGAAGAAGACCAGAGACTAAAGACAGATAGTAGCAAGTGTTAGGGAGGATGTGCAGAAACTGGAACCCTCATACATGGTTAGTGGGACAGAAACCGGTATGGCTGCTTTGGAAAACAGTCTGGAAGTTCCTCAAATTTTAAATACTGAGTTACCATGTGACTTACTCAGCAATTCCATTCCTACATAGATACCCAAAAGAAATGAGAACATATATCCACAGAAAAAGACTTGTACATGAATATTCATAGCAGCATTACTCATGATAGCCAAAAAAAAAGGCAAATGAGCATGAACCGATGAATAGATAAAGTAAATGTGATGTATTCATACAATGGGTTATGTATTATTCAGCAATGGAAAAGAATAAAGTGCTGATAGATGCTGCAACATGGATGAATCTTGCGAACATGCTGAGTGAAAGAAGCCAGACACAAAGGACCACATGTTGTTTCATTCCGTTTATATGACATGTCCAGAACAGGAAGATCTCTGTGGGCAGAAAGCAGATTAGTGATTGCCTAGATCTACGGAAGGATGGCAGGGAATGCTAATGGGCGAAGGCTTTGTTGGGGCTAACAAGAATGTCTCAACTTTGGTTATGGTGCACAATTCTGTGAATAGACTGAAAACCACTGAACTTCATGCTTTAAAATGGGTAAATTGTATGGTATGTGAATTCTATTTCAATAAAGGTGGTTTTAAAAGTCGAACGTTCTTTAAAATACCTGGGTAGCAACAATATTTAGCATATGATCTATCTCTATAGAGAGCAATTTTAAAAAATTAAACATGCACACACAAGGATGGTTTGGGAAGCCTGGAGGACACTGGTGCCCCAGGCACTGGGCAAGAGCAACTTTAGTGAAGAGATAACGATAAGAAGCCAACTGCACTGGGTCAGAGGAATGGAAGGGGAGGAAGCAGACAGAGTGGGTTTATATTGCAGACAGCTCTTTCAAGAAGCCTCCATGTAAAGGGCAGGAGAGAGATGGAGGGAGAGATAGACAGGCATGTGGGGGCTGGAGGAGGCTTTACTCATATCGGAGAGCTGCAGTGTTGAATGCTGTCCAGTGGGAAAGGAGATGAAGGAGTTGAAAGAAGATAATCCACACGGCAAAGTCCAAGAGAAGTCATGGGATCCAGAATCCACATGATACCCAGAAGCACACTTTCTCCATCAAACAGGAGGGATAAGAACAGGTGAGGGGCTGGTATAGACAGGGCTAGAATTTAGCTTCAGTAAGATGAAAAAGTTCCTGACAGTTGACTTCTACCTGTGAAAATGGACAAAGGATTGGAGGTTTGAAATTTCACATTCCAAGTTGATTGCCTACTAGCTGTGAGATCTTGGCAACTGTGAGCCTCTCTGAGCTGGTTATTTCCAGTCCCGGGTTCAATCCCTGGGCTGGGAAGATCCCCCCGAAGAAGGGAATGACAACCCACTCCAGTATTCTTGCCTGGAGAATCCTATGGACAGAGGAGCCTGGCAGGCTACAATCCATGGGGTCACAAAGAGTCAGACATGACTGAGTGACTAACACTTTCACTTACTTTCAAAGGGGATTATACTTTGCAATGTGCTTGTGAGGATAAAATGAGATAACACAGGTAAAATGCAAAGCAGAATGACTATCATACAACAAATGTTGGGCTAACAAATTTTTAGTTCATTTCTATAAACTTGCTCAATCTGTTATCACCCCCAAATACATGCAAAAATAAGAACTTCTTAAAGGCAATAACCTGGGACTTCCCTGGAGGGCCAGTGGTTAAGAATCTGCCTGTCAATGCAAGTGACAAAGGTTCTATCCCTGGTCTGGGAAGATCCCACATGCTGCGGGGCAACTAAGCCCAGGCACCACAGCTACTGAGCCTGTGCTCCAGAGCCTGGGAACCCCAACTACTGAGCCCATGTGCCACAAGCCCTGGAGCCCATGCACCCTAGAGCTGTGCTCCACAACAAGAGAAGCCACCACAATGAGAAGCCCATGCACTGCAACTAAAGAGCAGCCCTTGCTTGCTGCAACTAGAGAAAGCTCGTGTGCAGCCAAATAAAAGGGCTTTCCTTGTGGCTCAGCTGGTAAAGAATCTGCCTGCAATGCGGGAGACCTGGGTTCGATCCCTGGGTTGGGGAGATCCCCTGGCGAAGCGAAAGACTATCCACTCCACTATTCTGGCCTGGAGAATTCCATGAACTGTATAGTCCATGGGGTCGCAAAGAGTCAGACACAACTGAGAGAGTTAATAATAACCTTATTTGGTTAATCATACTCCCATAACCTGTAACAATACTTGGCACATAATCAGTTCAGTTCAGTCGCTCAGTCATGTCCGACTCTTTGTGACTCCATGAACAGCAGCACTCCAGGTCTCCCTGTCCATCACCAACTCCCGGAGTCCACCCAAACCCATGTCCATTGAGTCGGTGATGCCATCCAACCATCTCATCCTCTGTCGTCCCCTTCTCCTCCTGCCCTCAATTGTTCCCAGCATCAGGGTGTTTTCCAATGAGTCAACTCTTCGTGTGAGGTGGCCAAAGTATTGGAGTTTCAGCTTCAGCATCAGTCCTTCCAATGAACATCCAGGACTGATCTCCTTTAGGATGGACTGGTTGGATCTCCTTGCAGTCCAAGGGACTCTCAAGAGTCTTCTCCAACACCACAGTTCAAAAGCATCAATTCGTACATAATAGATGCTTGATAAATATTTGCTTCCTAAATTCAGATTCAGTTCCTCTTCTCTGAGTAGATGTCAAGTGTCCAGCCCCATGCTAGGAATTTTCACCCATATCATCTCATCAACTCCTCCCAGCTACACTGGAAATGGGGTACTGTCATCTTCCCTTTACCAGCAAAGGAGCTGAGCCTGGGAGAGGTTAAGTCAACCAGACAAAGGTGGAACTCCCAGCCAGCTCTTTATTCCAACATCAGAATCTTTCCACTGTCTCCCGGGCACCTGACTTTGTTTTCGTCTTTTGCTTTGCTTTGTTTTGTTGTTTCTCCTCTCTTAGGCTGGCTGATAGGCGTGTCTCCAAGACGTTGCCTAGAAGAACCTGTGCAAGCCTCACAAGGGCCAGAAGTTAGGCATTCTGCTCACGCATCCTAACTGCCCCCACCCCACCAAAACTGCCCTCCCTTCTTTCTCCTGCCCTTCCCTGACCTGATGAAGATGACTGGAACCACAATTAGAAGGTTTAAAGTCTTCATTTTAGTTATTTCCAGACCCAATATATAAAGAAGAGAATAAATGGTGATCTTAACGACTAGTAAATTATCACTGAGCAAGTGAAAACCTCACCTTGTAGCTTTGACATAATAGAAAGGCTTTAGAATGCTGAAATGCCTGGACTTATTGCAGGTGTGAAAAGGAAGAAAAAAAGAAAAGGAAAGAGGGGGAAAACAGAATCTCTTCCATGATATGTTCTGTCTTTCTAAAAATTTCTTAACATTTTAATGAAAAGTGTTGAACATACAATTATAGTCCTATAATTGTATAATCACCTAGTAGAGAAATTAGTATAATGAACCCATGTACCCAACAATTAGCAAGATTTTGCTGCACTGGCTTCATCTCTCTCTCTTTTTTAAACTTGATTTCTGACTTCCTGTCATTTCACATTTCACTCCCTACTTCAGGATGCATTTTTTTAAATGGGTTTAAAAAAAAAAAAGAAAAAAATCACAGGACTATTTGTATACCTACCAAGCTGACAACAACCTAGTATCACCTGATACCAAGTCTGCTTTCAAATTTCTCTGATTCTTTAACTTTTTTCTTTCTCTCCTTCTTTCCTTCCTCTCTCCTTCCTTCTTTCTTGCCTTCATTTGGTGCATTCGAATCACAATGCCAGACCCACTCACTGCATTTGGCTGTTCTGTCTCTTAAAACTTTTTGAGAGAGATAGTTTCTCTTTCCTAAGTCCTTTCCTGGCTTTTGATGCTAACGCATTGGGAGGAACTAGATCCATTGTTCTGAGAACAATTTCTCAGAACAATGAACAAATTTGAGAAAATAAATTCTATATTAGTTTATTTCCTTCTGATAAAATTTAACTTGCTCTCTCCCTCATAACTCCTGTACACTAGAAGCTGGCTTTTATTGGGCCGGCTTCGGGCGTTTGGCCCTGATTCGCTGAGGCGATGCTGCGTGCTTCACACTGGACCACATCAGGAGGCAACAGCACTCTTGGTCCTGCTCCTGGAGATGCTGAAGTTGGTCAGTGGGCTCGGGTGGTTGTCCTACCCTTTTCTGGGGTAGAGCAACCATGAAATGAGCTATCAAAAGTCAAACTGAGAGTGACCATTAATTCATTCAGGAGTCGTTACCTGAGTTCCTACCGTGTGCCAGCCACTCCCTTAAGGAGATGGAGAAATAAATAAAAGAACACTTTTCCCGGCCTTGAGAGAACACACTGCGATAAAGGAAGCTCTGTGAACTGCCGTGGCCCCATGTCATGACTGGCTGCCTCCGCTCTAGGTTCACAGAGTTCTATACACACAAAGGAGTACCATTTTCTCCTAAGACATCACTTGCAGCCTTCCCGGATGCCTGGCCGTCATGAGCTTTCCTGCGGGAAACTAAGGGATTAAGGATATTTTCTCTAATAACCACAAGGTGCCTAGGCTGAGTCTTCCTTGACACCTGAAAAGTTTGACTTCATAATTCAGTGAGCAATTGGTCTTTTTGCTCTTTGTGCCAAATTTTAAAAGTAGAAACTCTCACCTCCAGAGAAATGAAGAGGTCTTGAGAGTTGCTTTGAAACATTTATGTCTTAAGTACCATGTGGCTGCTTGTGAATGGGGAGACTGAAGTCTGTACTTGGCAAAATTAGAATTTTACAATTGTGTCAACTCAGCTTTTATGTGGTGTCCAAATGCCTTGTTCTTCAAAACCCTGGACGAGACTTCTCTGCTGGAATTCTATTTTGTATTCCACTCTTTGTGGTGGGGGACAAACAAGGAATATTGCTCACTAATACCTTAGAGGATTTCAAGTGTGTTCTGAGATCCTGTATTCTTTAAAAGAGGCTCTGCCAAGTCACCTGGTATCAGGTACCCCTCTTGGAGGTGAAGAGAGTGGAAGCAGCTGAGGACACTCCACTCTGGGCCACTTCTTCCTCTGAGTGTTTTTATTATGGATCATACACCTTTATTATTTTTATTATGGAACATACACCTCAGCGTGCTGTGGAAAATTCTGAATGAGATGGGAATACCAGACTACCTGACCTGCCTCTTGAGAAACTTATATGCAGGTCAGGAAGCAACAGTTAGAACCGGACATGGAACAGACTGGTTCCAAATAGGAAAAGGAGTACGTCAAGGCTGTATATTGTCACCCTGTTTATTTAACTTATATGCAGACTACATCATGAGAAATGCTGGGCTGGAAGAAGCACAAGCTGGAATCAAGGCTGCCGGGACAAATCTCAATAACCTCAGATATGCAGATGACACCACCCTTATGGCAGAAAGTGAAGAGGAACTAAAAAGCCTCTTGATGAAAGTGAAAAAGGAGAGTGAAAAAGTTGGCTTAAAGCTCAGCATTCAGAAAACGAAGATTATGGCATCCGGTCCCATCACTTCATGGCAAATAGATGGGGAAACAGTGGAAACAGTGTCAGACTTTATTTTTTTGGGCTCCAAAAATCACTGCAGATGGTGACTGCAGCCATGAAATTAAAAGACGCTTACTCCTTGGAAGAAAAGTTATGACCAACCTAGATTGCATATTAAAAAGCAGAGATATTACTTTGCCAACAAAGGTCCGTCTAGTCTAGGCTATGGTTTTTCCAGTGGTCATGTATGGATGTGAGAGTTGGACTGTGAAGAAAGCTAAGTGCCGAAGAATTGATGCCTTTGAACTGTGGTGTTGGAAAAGACTCTTGAGAGTCCCTTGGACTGCAAGGAGATCCAACCAGTCCATTCTAAAGGAGATCAGTCCTGGATGTTCTTTGGAAGGACTGATGCTAAAGCTGAAACTCCAATACTTTGGTTATCTCATGTGAAGAGTTGACTCATTGGAAAAGACCCTGATGCTGGGAGGGATTAGGGGCAGGAGGAGAAGGGGATGATAGAGGATGAGATGGCTGGATGGCATCACTGACTTGATGGATGTGAGTTTGAGTGAACTCCGGGAGTTGATGATGGACAGGAGGCCTGGCATACTGTGATTCATGGGGTCACAAAGAGTCGGACATGACTGAGCGACTGAACTGAACTGAACACCTTTAAAGGGCTTCCCTGGTGGCTCAGACGGTAAAGAATCTGCCTGCAATGCAGGAGACCAGCGTTCAATCCCTGGGTCAGGGAGATCTCCTGGAGAAGGGAATGGCTACCCACTCCAGTATTCTTGCCTGGAGAATTCCATGGACAGAGGAGCCTGGCAGACTACAGTCCATGGGGTCCAAAGAGCTGGACACGACTAAGCAGCTAACACTTTCACTACACCTTAAAAAAGCAATGAAAGCAGTTTATTGCAAAACATTCCCTCTGTTTGCATTTCTAGCAGTATTTCCTAGCCGGCTCTGGAGGTGGAACAAATTCTTTCCTCCACCTGCCCCTCCTTTCCCCTCTCTCCTTCCTGAGTGCTGGGCCAAGCCTGGAGACTGAAATTACAAGTGACACATCCATGCTGCCTGTTGACAGAGGAGGGTGTGGCCTCCACCCAACGCCTCAGGAACCTCCTCCACACAGAGTTCACCCTGTCCTTACCAGGGTTCAGAACCTTCCATCCAGGTTGGATTGATCAGAGTTCCCTTGACCCAGTTGCCTCGGCAACAGCCCTCAGTCTGAAGAGAACAAGGGTGGGAACTGCCACCCTCCTCACCCACTCTGCAGCCCAATCAGCCTCCAAGGACTGGTCGCTCCGACACCAGCTGCGTCGTCCCCAGTCAACTCGTTTCACACAATCTTCTTTCTTCTGTTTTGTTGCTAATTTTACAGAACTTGGACTCACATACCAAATAATTCCTTAGGAGACCACTGAATGTATGTTTGGGGACTTATGAGAAAATTTTGAAGAATACAATTGCCAGGGGGCAGGGTTAAGGTGCCTGAAGGGCTACAGTCCCCAGGGTCGCAAAGAGTTGGACACTAGTGAGCACACAGCACAGGGCTAAGGGGAGAGAGGGGTGGTTGGGCATATGCTTGTCTATGTAAAGTCTGTCACACACAAATATGCCGTATATACTCGCAGTGATCTTGAAGTAACAGACAGTTGCAGAGTCATAGAGGCTTTCCCTACCAGCTGGCCTCGCGTTTAGTATCTTCTATAGGAAGACATTTTGATTTATTTGCAGATCCTTACATCTGGGTTATAAATTAATACTTTATTTAAACAAATTTACAAGCTCTAAGAGTCAGACATTCTTCTCCCACTGAATCATATGAGTGTCCCTTCCATTAGAAAGAGGGAATAAAAGAAGGTGGAGACCTATAAAATCTAAAGCATTATGGAAGACCTTCTATATGCTCAGTCCTTTGCTAGAAAAGCAGGACGGTCTAGCTCTTTCTCGTGTGCCTGAATTCAGAGATTAAGCTGACCACTTGTCTGTCCTCTGCAGGTGAACCCTTGGAGACCACCTCGTCATACATAAATTAGGAAAGAAACAGCGCTCATCAAGGTGTTGAGAGACCTTTTTTTTTTCAAGCATGTGTACAAAATCGGCTCCTAGTGGCACTCATTACTGGTTAGTCCTCTTTCTTATCATGTTGAAAATATGGAAGATTTTTCAGAATTCATTAAATCCATACAACCCACTTTGGAACATGAGCTTTGAAGTCCAACTCCCTGAGTTTAAATCCTGCTTCCCTGTCTTCAAAGCCCTATGACCGTGATCATTTTCACTAACTTTGCTGTGTCCCAGTCCCCTTATCTGGGAAGTGGGGATAGTGGCAATACTTATCTCATTGGGTTGTTGTCAGACTTCCTCGCACACATAAAGGTGCTCAGTAAATATTAGCTCCATTCCAGGAGCTGAGAAGTGTGAAAGTTGGAGCAAAATTACACTTTCTACTTAACTTTGTTCTACTTCATCATTATAAAGAACTTTCTCAGTTGAAAAAAAAAATGCTGTCACTTTTCTCTAAGAGCAAAACTTGCCCATTAAAGAGCTACTTGAGTTGAAATGTATTATCAAGAGACCTTACTTTTGATGGATTGTGGAAAGTTCTGTATAGCACACAACTTGTGAAATGAAATGGGTTACGGTTGTGTCAACTCTTCCCACTCTAAGAAGCTGAGTGCCACTAGGGGTTCTCCAGCAACAATGCACGCTTTTGTTGGGGTTTGACATTAGAAGTGTTTGATTGTTCAGTAGCTCTTGTTTGAAGAGTTGCTTTACTACAACTTAATGGCAAATTCCATTCTGGATTTCCTGCCAACAAATCTATAAAGCTTTGTTTGAGACTGAAAGCATTCAGAACTTCTTCTTAAAAAAACAAACAAAAAAAAAAGCTGGGAGGTGCTGGGTGTATATTTAAAAGAAAAAAAAAAGGAGGAGGAGAAGAGAAATTCTGTGGGTGTAGGATGAGTGTTTGCTGTAAGAACTGGCTGGTCGGCTCCAGAGTGGAGCAATTAAGAAAGGTTTAAGAGGGCCAAGATGAAGAGTGAGGCAAGGCGAGCAAGCAGCTCCATCATCGCCCCGCCCAGAAGAAACAGCCCTGCTCCGCCCCGCGCATTCAACAGCAGGTTCCTGTTCTGAACTGAGGCGATGACAAAGCAGCGTTGGGGGCATTCTATCCAGGATGTAACATCACATAACTGCTGTTCTGCATGGCCTGCTGCAGGTGTCATGGGTTAATACCCAAGACTGGCATTCCAGGGTTAGGCTCAGGAAATAAACACGTGGTGGTTTTCTTGCCAGTGTTCACAGATGGCATCTGGTCAAAGAGCCTTTCAGGCCTATGTTCCCAAGGCTGTATCCGTGTAAACCACCCCATATTCATGTTGGAATAATGCAGATTAAAAATACATTGAAAGTGCCCACCAAAGGAGAACTTCTTAAAATGTGGAGGAATATCATACATATAATGATAAGTGAAAAGAATGGTTGCCAAAAGGTATGTAGCTGTATGAAGCAATTTATGGGACTTTCAAGATAAGGCTGAATAGCCTTCTATATCCACAGGTTCTGCATCATTGGGTTCAAGCAACTGTGAGTAGAAAACATTCAGAAAAAAATTCCAGAAAATCCCTGAAAGCAAAACTCGCATTTGCCCACTCTCTGGCAACTATTTACACAACATTTACATTGTATTTACACTGTTTACATTGTATTTATGACTATTTACATAACATGTATCTTGTATTAGGTATTATAAGCAATATAGAAATGATTTAAAGTATATGGTAGGATGTGAGTAAATTATATGCACAAACCACACCATTTTATATAAATGACTTGAGCATTCATAGATTTTGGTACCCAAAATAGTCTTAGAATCAGTTCACGGATACCTAGGGATGACTGTATTATTTACAGAAGTATTCACAAAGTACAAAAGCATGACCAGAAACCCCAAATACCAACTTCAGGATAGTCAGTCAGCTCTGCAGAAGGACAAAGAGATGAAGGAAGGGAGGAGATAAAGAGGAACAAGCCCTACATGTCTTTGAAGGGTATTTCCCTCTTTAAATCCAAAAGGAAGAGATCTGAGACTAATAAGTCAAAATGTTAGCATTTATTAAACCTAGGTGACAGGTGTGTGGATATCTGTCATATGTTCTCTACTTTAATGTTTTCAAATATTTCATAATTTAAATTTTTATTAGAAAATAATTGTTTATCTATATCATGAAATGGAGACCCACGTTTGATCCCTGGGTGGGGAAGATCCCCTGGAGAAGGAAATGGCAACCCACTCCAGTACTGTTGCCTGGAAAATCCCATGGACAGAGGAGCCTGGTGGGCTATAGTCCATGGGATCACAAAGAGTCAGACACAACTGAGTGCATATATATGATGGAATATCGTGCAGCATTAAAAAGAAGAGGGCAAGTGTATAGGTTATCAGACAAATATGTGCAAGAAATATTTTAGATCAAAAAAGCAGGCTGCTTACATTGCCCAGGCCAGAGTAGAAGCTAGATCCAGGTGGAATGGGGTGGTACAGACAGATGGGGAGGGCCTCTGGGCCACATCTTTCTCCTCATCTCTCCCTATCCTCTGGGTCACATATGCCAGCCAAGTGAGGTGGGGGCTGCACCATGCCCCTGACCTCCTGGGCCACCTTCTACACAGGGGTCAAGCTGTTTGTGACTGGGGGTGTGTAGCTGGGGCACAGGTGCAAGGCCTGTCAGGGTGCCCTGTGGAGGCCCCCATCATCCCTACTTCATTTCCCATATTTCCCCTTGGGCATCCCTGACTAGGACTCTCCCACCCCAAACTCAGTCTCCTGAATTTCAGCTCCTAACCCCATAGACTTGAAGCCTACTCACCAATGTGCCAAACCTCCCCACATGTTACCAAGGAAGTAATTTCTAGTCAGAAAGAGGAG
This sequence comes from Bubalus bubalis, assembly GCF_019923935.1. NCBI lineage: Eukaryota > Metazoa > Chordata > Mammalia > Artiodactyla > Bovidae > Bubalus > Bubalus bubalis. The sequence goes on along the minus strand of NC_059172.1, from coordinate 45,773,546 downwards.
GCATCATCACAAAGCAAGAACAAATACAAAACCAAGACAAAGTAGGTTGTTGTGTAGTATGAAACTATAATCTATTTTTGCATAATAAAATATACATATGTATACACAAACACACACACATCTAAAGTTTTCTGCTGGACTCTATACTCATATTCAACTTCTAAAATCTCCATTGGATGTCACTCAAGCAACCACAAAAAACCTACTGGGTCCAAAACTTACTGGATCTTCATCTTTCCCTCCAGACATTCTCATCTTCTATTATTCCCCATCTCAGCACGTGAAACCATCATCCACTCTGGTGAAAATCCCAGGAGTCAATGACAAGTTCCCCTTTCCCTCAAGGCCTGCCAGTCTTACCTGTCTGCTCTCTAATCCATCTTCTCACTTTCCTTGTCATCCTCCCCACTCACTCCCGCTGTAAGTCCATTATCAATCACTGGAGGCCTGCAAGGGGTTCCCAACCAGCTCTCCTAACAGCAGCTTTTGATCCCTATGACCCATTCTCCACATAGCCAGAGTGGTCCAGTAAAGACCTAGTGAAAGTAAAAGGCACTCAGTTGTGTCTGACTCTTTGCAACCCCATGGACCATACAGAAGTCCATGGAATTCTCCAGGCCAGAATACTGAAGTAGGTAGCCTTTCCCTTCTCCAGGGGATCTTCCCAACCCAGGGATTGAACCCAGGTCTCCCACAATGCAGGCAGATTCTTTACCAGCTGAGCCACAAGGGAAGCCCAAGAATACTGAAGTGGGTAGCCTATCCCTTTTCCAGTGGATCTTCCCAACCCAGGAATCGAACTGGGGTCTCTTGCATTGCAGGCAGATTCTTTACCAACTGAGCTATCAGGAAAGCCCTGTAAAGACCTAAGTCATCCCTTAACTAATTAATACCCATTAATACTCCCACTGTTCTCAACTCCTTGATCATGGGTCTGGATCTGCCACTTTCCCCTGCCTCTTTAGGCACCATGTCCCCCTCCCTTTCCTGCACTCCAGGCATCCTGGAGGACTTTCATTTCCTGGGGACCATCATTCTCCCTCTAGGGTCAGTGCACAGGCTGCTCCTCTTGCTTCAAATGCTCGATCCTCTTTTCCTTTGTAATCAGATGTAACCCATGCTGCTGCTGCTGCTAAGTCACTTCAGTCGTGTCCGACTCTGCGTGACCCCATAGACGGCAGCCCACCAGGCTCCCCCATCCCTGGGATTCTCCAGGCAAGAACACTGGAGTGGGTTGCTATTTTCTTCTCCAATGCATGAAAGGGAAAAGTGAAAGTGAAGTCACTCAGTCGTGTCCGACTCTTCGCGACCCCATGGACTGCAGCCTACCAGGCTCCTCCGCCCATAGGATTTTCCAGGCAAGAGTACTGGAGTGGGGTGCCATTGCCTTCTCCAGATGTAACCCATAAGTTTAGTTAAAATGCCCACACTGAGGGAAAATCGAATAAATGTATTTATTTGTTAACTCAACAGTGGCCACTAGACTGCACAAGGTCAGTTTTCATTTCAATCCCAAAGAAGGGCAATGCCAAAGAATGTTCAAACTGCCATACAGTTGCATTCATTTTACTTGATAGCAAGGTTATGCTCAAAATTCTTTAAGCTAGGCTTCAGCAGTACCTGAGCTGAGAAACTCCAGGAGTACGAGAAGGGTTTCAAAGAGGCAGAGGAACCAGAGATCAAATTGCCAACATCTGCTGGATCATAGCAAAGGCAAGGGAATTCCAAAAAATCATCTACTTCTGCTTCATTGACTATGCTAAAGTCTTTGACTGTGTGGATCACAACAAACTGTGGAAAATTCTTAAAGAGATGGGAGTACCAGGCCACCTGACCTGTCTCTTAAGAAACCTGTGTGCAGGTCAAGAAGCAACAGTTAGAACCAGATGAGGAAAACTGACTGGTTCAAAATTGGGAAAGGAGTACAACAAGGCTGTATATTGTCACCCTGCTCATTTAACTTCCGTGCAGAGTACATCATGAGAAATGCTGGGCTGGAGGAAGCACAAGCTGGAATCAAGATTGATGGAAGAAATACTGACAGCCTCAGATAGGCAAATAATATCACTCTGACAGCAGAAAGTGAAGAGGAACTAAAGGGTTCTTGATGAAGGTGAAAGAGGAGAGTGAAAAAGCTGGCTTAAAACTCAACATTCAAAAAACTAAGATCATGGCATCCGGTCCCATCACTTCATTGCAAATAGAAGGGAGAAAAGTGGAAGTAGTGACAGATCTTATGTTCTTGGGCTCTAATATCACTTCAGACAGTAACTGCAGCCATGAAATTAAAAGACATTTGCTCCTTGGAAAGAAAACTATAACAAATCTAGACAGCATATTTAAAAGCAGAGACATTACTTTGCAAACAAAGGTCCACACAGTCAAAGCTATGGTTTTTCCAGTAATGTATGGATGTGAGAGTTGGACCATAAAGAAGGCTGAGCGCCAAAGAATTGATGCTTTTGAATTGTCTAAAACAATTGAAGAAGACTCTGAAATTGGAGAAGACTTTTCAGAATCCCTTGGACTGCAAAGAGATCAAACCAGCCAATTTTCCTAAAGGAAATCAATCCTGAATATTCACTGGAAGGGCTGTTACTGAAGCTGAAGCTCCAATACTTTGGCACTTGATGTGAAGAGCTGACTGATTGGAAAAGACCCTGATGCTGGGAAAGACTGAAGCAAAATGACAAGGGGGCAACAGAGGATGAGATGGTTGGATGGCATCACTGACTCAATGGACATGAATTTCAGCAAAATCTGGGAGACACTGAAGGACAGAAAAGCCTGGCATGCTGTGTTCCACGGGGTCACAAAGAGTCACACACGACTGAACAACAGTTTCTTGAGTAGCTTATTTATTTAATCCAGCGAATATCTATTGAATGCCAACTGTGTCCCCAGATCAGTTCTAGATGTTATGGTTCCCTTGTTTGGCTTCCACATCTCAAGCCCAGTTGCTTTAAGGTTTACATTAGAGGTTTCATTTTTATTTCAGTCCTTTGTACAGGAACATCCAAGGCTAAGCCCAGTTCTGCTATATGATGGCTGAGACTCAGTGGAAATGCGAACACATTTTCATTTCCCTTAAGACCGAAAAACTTTTTACTATAATAAACCATCACCTTCAGGAGACAAGGCTAAACAGCCATCACTGCAATCATTTTTCTCTTACTTATAGACAATTACAAGTCCAGAAAACAAGTAATTTTCACTGTGTTCCCATTGATCACTTGTTCTGAGATTTCTGCTTCCAGCCTGTCCACTGTTGCCAATGTTGGTGGCTCAACACCAACTTTGGTAGAGAATCTGCCTGCAATGCATGATACCTGGGTTCAATCCCTGGGTCAGGAAGATCTCCTGGAGAAGGGAGTGGCTACCCACTCCAGTATTCTTGCTTGGAGAATCTCATGGACAGTGGAGCCTGGCAGGCTACAGTCCATGGGGTTGCAAAGAGTCAGACAGGACTGAGCTACTAACACTTTCACTGAGGAATTTCAGAGTTGGAGCCCAGGGTGAGCAGTTTCTGGGACATACAGACAAGTACCCTGTGCACTGTGTGCCCTGCCCATCAGTTTTCTCATCTCCTTGGGCACAGTTCAGATCTCATTTCAAAAGCCTCCAGGCAAAAGTCTGTGAGGAAAACATCTGTTCGTAAAACCAGAATTATCTAGGTTGATTATCAATATTCATTCAACCCAGTTTCTGTTTTTCCTTTTTAATCTCCCTAAAAGACCTAGCTGGGAGGGATTGGGGGCAGGAGGAAAAGGGAACGCCAGAGGATGAGATGGCTGGATGGCATCACCGACTCGATGGATGTGAGTTTGAGTGAACTCCGGGAGATGGTGATGGACAGGGAGGCCTGGCATGTTGCAATTCAAGGGGTCGCAAAGTGTCGGACGCGACTGAGCGACTGAACTCAACTGAAAAGACCTAGACATTACTTTGCCAACAAAGGTCCATCTAGTCAAGGCTATGGTTTTTCCAGTAGTCATGTATGGATGTGAGAGTTGGACTATAGAGAAAGCTGAGTGCTGAAGAATTGATGCTTTTGAACTGTGGTGTTGGAGAAGACTCTTAAGAGTCCCTTGGAATGCAAGGAGATCCAACCAGTTCATCCTAAAGGAAATCAGTCCTGAATGTTCATTGGAAGGACTGATGCTGAAGCTGAAACTCCAATACTTTGACCACCTGATGCGAAGAACTGACTCATTTGAAAAAACCCTGATGCTGGGAAAGATTGAAGATGGGAGGAGAAGGGGATGACAGAAGATGAGACGGTTGAATGGCATCACCAACTCAATGGACATGAGTTTGAGTAAACTCCGGGAGTTGGTGATGGACAGGGAGGCCTGGTGTGCCACAGTCCACGGGGTTGCAAAGAGTCAGACATGACTGAGTGATTGAACTGAATTGAAAAGACCTGAGTATATAAGAAAACACTCAGTGAACATCTGACTAATCGTGGAGATGAGTGGAGGTAGTTAGTTTAGCATAGTGTTTAAAGCAAGGGCTTCAGAGTCAGAGAAAGCTTACTCAACATGCTCTTTCCTTCATGACCTGCCCTTTGTTTCCAGACAAACTCCTACTCATCCATCAACACCCACCTTAAATAATTCCTTCTGCAAAATTTTTCACAGTGCAATCAATGTAAATAGATATTCCTTTTTTCCTGGATTCCCAGAGCATGTCTATTATGTTTAGTTTAGCACTTATTATGTTATCTTGAAATTATCTGTAAAATTTATGTCTCTTTCCATTGAATAACTGGGCTTCCCTGATGGCTCAGCAGTAAAGAATCTGCCTAAGATGCAGGAGACTTGGGCATGATTCCTGGGTCAGGAAGATCTCTTGGAGGAGAAAATAGCAACGCACTCCAATATTCTTGCCTGGGAAATCCCACAGACAGAGGAGCCTGGCAGTCCATGGGGTTGCAAAGGAGTCAGCCAAGACATAATGGCTAAACAACAACACAACTGAATAACTAGGTTCTATGAGGCCAGAAGCACACCTTATTCTATTTAGTTTGGGGTCTGTCGTATATCATAGTGATCAAATAAGAGCATTAAATAATCAGTCAGACCTGGGTCCAAATCCTGACTTTACCTCTTACCAGTTATTTAACCATGAGAAGTTAGTTCATCTTCATAAACCTGTTTCCTTATCTAAAAGACATTTTCCTTTAAGAGTTGTTGAAAAAATTAAATTAGAAAATTATATTGGGTATTAAATTAGGTATTGTTGAGAAAATTAATTAAATATTTGACCTGGTAACTGGTCTGTACTGAAGGATTTTTTAAAACTCTCACTTTTATTACTAACTGCAAAACCTTTGACTGTGTGGATCACAATAAACTGTGGAAAATTCTGAAAGAGATGGGAATACCAGACCACCTGACCTGCCTCTTGAGAAACCTATATGCAGGTCAGGAAGCAACAGTTAGAACTGGACATGAAACAACAGACTGGTTCCAAATAGGGAAAGGAGTATGTCAAGGCTGCATATTGTCACCCTGCTTATTTAACTTATATGCAGAGTATATCATGAGAAATGCTGGACTGGAGGAACCACAAGCTGGAGTTAAGATTGCCAGGAGAAATCTCAATAACCTCAGATATGCGGATGACACCACCCTTATGGCAGAAAGTGAAGAGGAACTCAAAAGCCTCTTGATGAAAGTGAAAGTGGAGAGTGAAAAAGTTGGCTTAAAGCTCAACATTCAGACAACTAAGATCATGGCATCTGGTCCCATCACTTCATGGCAAATAGATGGGGAAACAGTGGAAACAGTGTCAGACTTTATTTTGGGGGGCTCTAAAATCACTGCAGATGGTGATTGCAGCCATGAAATTAAAAGACACTTACTCCTTGGAAGAAAAGTTATGACTTTTATAATATAAATATAATATAAAGCATATTGAAAAGTTATGACTTTTATAATATAAATATAATATAAAGCATATTGAAAAGCTATCTAGAGACATTACTTGGCCAACAAAGGTCTGTCTAGTCAAGGCTATGGTTTTTGCAGTGGTCATGTATGGATGTGAGAGTTGGACTGTGAAGAAGGCTGAGCGCCGAAGAATTGATGCTTTTGAACTGTGGTGTTGGAGAAGACTCTTGAGAGTCCCTTGGACTGCAAGGAGATCCAACCAGTCCATTCTGAGGGAGATCAGCCCTGGGATTTCTTTGGAAGAAATGATGCTAAAGCTGAAACTCCAGTACTTTGGCCACCTCATACGAAGAGTTGACTCATTGGAAAAGACTCTGATGCTGGGAGGGATTGGGGGCAGGAGGAGAAGGGGATGACAGAGGATGAGATGGCTGGATGGCATCACCAACTCGATGGACGTGAGTTTGAGTGAACTCCGGGAGTTGGTGATGGACAGGGAGGCCTGGCGTGCTGCGATTCATGGGGTCGCAAAGAGTTGGATACGACTGAGTGACTGAACTGAACTGAACTGCACAAATGTTTGTTAGTCAAATGAATAAATGCATGGATCTAAACCTCTGATGATAACCCCTTCATGTCAGCTGAAGAAGATACTGTGAGTGAAGTATAGGAAGAAATGTCACTAATATAGTGTTCACTTTTCTCATAAAATATATGGGTGTTTTAAAAGGTCACTCGTGAAGAATATCTGTTAGGAAAAAATAGCCTAATTGTTTTAAACTACTTCTTGAGTTAGGTAAAAATCAAACTCAATTTAAATGCTGAAGGTCTTATAATGTTCATTTCAATCTGCCTGTTCAGGCAAGCGATGTTCTCTGGGAGCCTGCAAGAGACAGCTTAATTAGTGGTCGTTAGCAGAGATGCAGCTGATTACACACCACTTAAAAGCATTTCAGGTCAATTTTTTTTTTCACTTTGTAATCTTCTACCTTTATCCTTCCCTGGCAATTTTTCTGCTTACCCCTGATTAAAGTTTAAGAGATAGACACATTTCCATAAAATTTTATAGCCTATTATTTTGCCTCAGGCTCTTCATCTTTTCTAATTATGATCATAGTAGCACGAATCCCCAGAGTGCCTACTATGCGCTAGCCAGTTAGTGTGCTGTCAGATATATCATGTATCTCCTTTTCCCAGAGCCTATCACCATCTAACATACCAGATAATTTGCTTCTTCTTTATTTCATTGTTAATCATCTTCTCCTTCCATCCCACCCTTCACTTCTAGGAAAGTAAGAGCCCAAAGTCAGGGATCTTCGTTTTGTTTCCTGATATATACCAAAAGATGAGAACAATGCCTGGCACATAGTAGATGCTCTATAAATATTTGTTGAATGAATGCATCTTCACTGAGGGAGCTAGTCTGACCATTATGTTAAGGTTGGGAAACTGAGGCCCAGAGATTTAAAATAAAAAGCCTGGCATCACAGAGCCAGTAAGCAGCAGCAGAGGCCCTTGGACTCAGACTGATCGGACTCTAAATTCTCTACTTTCTCCACAAGGGAATGCCATGTTTCAATCAAGTTCTCTTCTAGAACACATACTTCCCCTGTACCCAGACTGACCTCAGACGGGATTTGAACTGGAGGATGGCAATGGCAGGGTACACATGATTGTGTTGCCAGGGCTAGAAAAGGAGACAGGTCAGACCGCTGGCCACCAGTGGGTAGCTGAGAACCAGGTCGCCTGACCATAACACCCTCTGGCTCTGTACTCAAAGAGAACTTTCTGGTTTTCTCAAATTCTATTTTTCCTGCATGCCAGATGTTAATATAATCACCCCTACCTCTTAAAGATCTCCCTAACTTTCTGTGAAGATTCATGGTGGTTGGGCAGAGACTTCAGGTCTTTGGAGAAAGGTGTTCTCTAATGCCAGGTGTTATCATTAAGATCACTTACTGCTATTCATACCTTTGATATTTGGAACTAGACACCTTGATTCCTGAACCTCCTTAGTCAAAACTCAAACCTATTTAATCCCCAGCTCCCTTCCTTTTTATACTGTGAGTTGTGAAAATGTTGGCTGAGTTCCGTATTCCCATCCTGAATGTGGATTTTGGTGAGTGAGTCAAACTGAGAAATCATGATCTGTTGTGAGAGGTTTGGTACCCTCTCTTCATCACATATACTTCCTTGGTGTGCACATATGGTCAGTCACACCTGACTCTGTGGCCCCATAGCCTGTAGCCCACCAGCCTCTTCTGTCCATGTAAGACAGAGTTTCCAGGCGAGAATACTGGAGTGGGTTGCCATTTCCTCTTCCAGGGGATCTTCCCAACCCAGGGATCAAACCTGCATCTCCTGTGTCTCCTGCATTACAGGCGGATTCTTTAACACTGATCTTCTGATTCCATAGCTTCAGCTGGTGTTTACTGATTGATTTCCCAATCAGCATCACCTTCCCACTTTGCTTTCCAAACTCCAAACCCTTTATTTTTTTGTCTGGACACACCACATGGTAGAATCTTAGTTCCCCAACCAGGAGGGATCCATTCAACCAGCACCTCCTGCATTGGAAGGCAGAGTTTCAACCACTGAACCACCAGGGAAGTCCCCAAACTCATTTGTGCCAAACTGCCTTCTGTGTAGCTCCACCTGGATGTGCAAAAAGCATCTCATATCCAGCATGTGCAAAACCCAGTTTCTCATCTTATCCCCAACTCTTAAAGACCCCTCTCAATTCTTTCTCTAAATGAATGGTACCTGTCATTTTTCACCCCTCAATCCTCATTTCTTCACCACCCACATCCAGGCATTAAGCTTTTTCTGTCCCAAATCAGAAATGCCTTACATCTGTTTACTACTCTTGGTGTCTGCCCAGTTCTGACCTCAAGCAACTTCCTCACTAGTCTTTCTGGACAGTTTCTTCCTTTTACATGTGGCTACCACAGATATCTGTTGACAAATCTGATGATGTTCCATACTCCAACTCTAGGGTCTTCAGAACTGGCCCCAGTCCATCATGCTAACATCATATGCCCCGTCATGTGCTAACACCTTGTCTTCACCACCGTCTTCCAGGTCTACCCTATCTTTAAACTCTTCACCTTCCCCTACATGCAATGGTCTTCATTTCTTCATGCCTTCACACACTCTGTACACTTTGTCTAGAATACCTTTCCTTTTCTTAGTCACCCAACACATTCACATACATCTTTCGGATCCCATCCTCTCTGCTTTTCCAAATCCCCCACAGGTGGAATAACATCCTTCTCTGTGGTTCTATAGCCATTTGTAAATACCCTCTTTTATTAGCCAGGGTTCTCCAGAAAAATAGAACCAGTAGGATATATATGTAGGAAGTGATTTATTATAAGGAATTGGCTCATGTTATTATGGATGCTAAGAAGTCTCCCAATCTGCTGTCTGTACCTTGGAGACTCAGAAAAGCCAATGGTTGATTCAGTCTGAATCTACAAGCCCAAGAGCCAGGAGCACTGAGGGTGGGACAAGACTGATGTCCCAGCTCAGCAAGAAGAGATGGATTTTTCTTTCCTCCAACTTTTTGTTCTATTCTGGCCTTCAACAGGTTGGATGATGCACACTGGGGAGGGAAAACTGCTTTACTGAGTCCACCAGTTCAAAGGTTAATTTCATCCAGAAACACTTTCACAGACACATGCAGAAATAATCTTTAGCCAAATATATGGGCACCTGTGATCCAGTCAAGTTGACAAAAAAATTAAACATTACATCTCTCAAAAACAATTTTTACTAATTGCACCCTAAACACATATTTTGTGATGGGGACTTTTCTGACACTCATTTAATACCTGCAGTAACCCAGAGAGTAGTTGTAATCTTTATGTGTGTGCTAAGTCACTTCAGTTGTGTCCAGCTCTTTGCAACCCTATGGACCACAGCCCGCCAGGCTCCTCTGTCCCTGGTATTCTCCAGGAAGGAATACTGGAGTGGGTTGCTATGCCCTTCTCCAGGGGATCTTCCTGACCCAGGGATCGAACCCACATATTTTGCAGCTCCTGGTTTGCAGGTAGATTCTTTACTGCTGAGCTACTGGGGAAGCCCAGTTATTATCCTTATCTTCATTTTATTCTCATGAGACTAAGACCGAAGTTAAGTCACTTGTCTGAGGTCACCCAGCTGGGAAATGGAATTGCCGATTCAGCTGGAGAGAGTCTGCACACAGTCCATGCACTTGAACACTACCCGTTTCGTTTCTCACTGTGAGATTTGTGTATCTGTCGAGACTGTAAGTCTGTTGGTTTCACCTTCAACTATTATGCCACCCTCCTACTTTCTCTTGACTTTGTTGATTCACTAGTTCTCTGGATCTACAAGTCTATTTCCATTTTGTTTGTATGTTTCTTTTTAATTTGTTTTTCAGGTTCCACATATCAATTCAGTTCAGTTCAGTCGCTCAGTCGTGTCTGACTCTTTGCGACCCTATGGACTGCAGCACATCAGGCCCCCATGTCCATCACCAACTCCCAGAGATTACTCAAACTCATTTCCATTGAGTCAGTGATGCCATCCAACCATCTCATCCTCTGTTGTCCCCTTCTCCTCCCACCTTCAATCTTCTCCAGTATCAAGGTCTTTTCAAATGAGTCAGTTCTTTGCATCAGGTGGCCAAAGTATTGGAGTTTCAGCTTCAGTATCAGTCCTTCCAATGAATATTCAGGACTGTTTTCCTTTAGGATGGACTCGTTGGATCTCCTTGCTGTCCAAAGGACTCTCAAGAGTCTTCTCCGACACCACAGTTCAAAAGCATCAGTTCTTCGGCACTCAGCTTTCTTTATAGCCCAACTCTCACATGCATACATGACTACTGGAAAAACCATAGTTTTGACTATACAGAGTTTGTTGGCAAAATGATGTCTCTGCTTTTTAGTATGCTGTATAGATTTGTCATAGCTTTCCTTCCAAGGAGTGAGTGTCTTTTAATTTCATGGCTGTAGTCACAGTTCACAGTGATTTTGGAGCCCAAGAAAATAAATTTGTCACTGCTTCCACTTTTTCCCCATCTATTTGCCATGAAGTTATAGGACTGGATGTCATGATAGTTTTTTGAATGTTGAGTCTTATACCAGCCTTTTCTCTCCCCTCTTTCACCCTCATCAAGAGGCTATTTAGTTCCTCTTCAATTTCTGCCATTAGAGTGGCATCATCTGCATATCTGAGGTTGTTGATATTTCTCTCAGCAATCTTGATTCCATCCTGTGATTCATCCAGCTCGGCATTTCACATGATATACTCTGTGTGTAAGTTAAACAAGCAGGGTGACAATATACAGCCTTGTTGTACTCCTTTCCCAATTTTGAACCAGTCCATTGTTTCATGTCTAGTGCTAACTGTTGCTTCTTGACTTGCGTACAGGTTTCTCAGAAGACAGGTAAGGTGGTCTGATATTCCTATGTCTTTAAGAATTTTCCACAGTTTGTTGTGATCCACACAGTCAAAGGCTTTAGCATAGTCAATGAAGCAGAAGTAGGTGATTTTTTGGAATTCCCTTGCCTTTGCTATGATCCAGTGGATGTTGGCAATTTGATCTCTGGTTCCTCTGCCTTTTCTAAATCCAGCTATACGTCTGGAAGTTCTAGGTTCACATACTGCTGAAGCCTAGCCTGAAGTATTTTGAACATTACTTTGCCAGCATGTGAAATTAGGGCAATTGTAGGGTAGTTTAAACATTCTTTGGCATTGCCCTTCTTTGAGATTGTAATGAGAAGTCACCTTTCTCAATCCTGTGGTCACTATTGAGAGAATATCACCCCTCAAAGAAACTCTCGGTTATTTCCATTCTGCTTACTGCAAATGACTCCTGGTGAAAAACCGTGTTGTATCTAGATGCAGACAGGGCTGTGCTCACGGATGCCAAGAAATCAAGATATAAAACATGTATTGCAATAAAATCTGACCACAACTTCCAGATGAATCAGGAGCACTGCTTAACAGGCAGGCCAATGCATCTCACATATTAAGTATCCTTTGTTGTTTATAGCTATAGAAGCTGCTGAGGTTGGGAGTAAGGGGAATAAACCTGCCCAGCCTTTCCTGTTGATGAAATTCCAGTGGAGTCTGGTTCTCAGGTTTGGTGATTATTGAGCCAAGTCTGGGAGATCTGACACTGAGCCAGGCTCTACTTTGCTGGCAGACCTGGAAAGCTTGGATGGGGTGGCTCAGAGGAGGGACCAAAAGACAGTGTGACTTGCTTAGAGCCTCCTGCACAGTAGATGTTCAATATATATTGGCTCCCCAAATAGCTGAGGCATTTGAGAAAGAATTTACAGAAGTATGACATTTGAATTAAGTTATAGGGGTGCTTGCAAGAGTGGGAGGAAGGACAGACATTTGATATAGGAAGGATAGTGGTGTGCAAAAGGAGAGAGGTATGAACAGGTAACTTCAAGTTGTTCAGTGAGGCTAGGGGAGGGTGGAAGTGGGAGATGAGGCTATTAAGATGTATTGTGCTAAGATGTTTAGACTTTCTTCAATGGATAACAGGAAGCTTTTGATGAATGCAGAGCACATGAGCGACATAATCAAAGTCATGGGCTCATTCACCCCTCTCTTTCCTAGTCACTATTCCAACATAAGCTTCCCCCACAGTCAGTGTGGCTTCCACTGATTTACCTCTCTGTTCCTTCACCCTCAGAAGGAACCTCTGAGGTTCCTTCTCTTGTCACCCTCCCTCTCTCCATCCCAATTCTTGATATCATCACAGAAACCTTCAACATCCACGTGGATGTGTCTCCCAACACCCATGGCCTCTCAGCTCTGATGACCTTCAACGTCAGCCATTGTCTTTAGCCATCCACGCCCAGAGTCTCATCACAGACCTTCTCCCACTTGAGGATCTCAAAGCCCAGTTGTTCTCTTCCTCTGTCATCCATTGAGCAGGCAGAAGAATCAATCATGTCATTCCCCTGCTTGAAGCTTTTCAGTGATTCTCAGGGCATTACAAATAAAACTCCAAACTCCTGCCTGTGGCCTTCTGGACCCTGCATGTTCTGGCCCTTGCCAGCTTCTCCAGTCTCGTCGTGGGTCACTCTCCCCCTCACCTTCCATTCTGCCTTTGCTCTTCATCCTTTAACCGCTACAGTCACGTCCCCAATCTCCTCACACCAGACTTCTCAAACGAATTCTCATTACTTGCTCTCCCCATCTTTCCACTTCCCACTCACTTCTCAAGCCACTAAATGTGGTTTCAGCACCCCCGGTCTTCTGACATTGCCTTCTCCAAGGCTACGGTTACAAACGGCCAAATAGAATGAGTACTGGTAGCCACCCTTGTTTTGAAACTCACTTTCCCTAAACTTGATTTCCACAATGTTGCTTTTTCTTTCACCTGCTTCTGTTTTTTTCTCAGTCTTTGCGAATTCTTCTTCTTTTTTTTTTTTTTTCTTTTTACTACTTAAACCTCCATGTTATCTAGAGCTCTAACTTCAGTATCTCATATTCCCACTCTACATTCTTTGAGCATCTGATTCCCTGTGCATGGCTTCCCTCCCCCTATCAGATGCACCCACAGGCACCTCAACACAACAGATTCCAAGCTGAGCTCACCATCTCCCACTCCCACTTCATGCCAAGAGCCAGTCCACACCATTCAAGAAAAGCACTCACCCATATCTTCCCATTTGCCCAACCTGAAAATCTGGGAAGCATTCCAGGTTGCTCATTCTCCCTCATCCTCCACCAGTGATTAACCTCCACATGTGAGGGAGGCAGGGCTTCCCTGATGGCTCAGACGGTAAAGAATCTGCCTGCAGTAAGGGAGGTCTGGGTTCGATCCCTGGGTCGGGAAGATCACCTGGAGGAGGGCATGACAACCCACTCCAGTGTTCTTGTCTGAAGAATCCCATGAATAGAGGAGCCTGGTGGGCTGCAGTCCATGGGGTCACAAAGAGTCAGATATGACTGAGCGACTAAGCACAACAGTGAGTGAGGCAAGTTTCTAAAAGTCTCCATCCCTGCTTAAGCCCATCCCCTAGTTCAGGCCCTCCTCATCTCTCTTCCAAACTTTTGGGCCACCTGATTACTGTGTTCCCTGTCTTTGTTTTTTTATCTCTTGTGTTCATTGTGAAGTGAAGTGAAAGTCGCTCAGTTATGTCTGACTCTTTGCGACTCCATAGACTATAGTCTATGGAATTCTCCAGGCCAGAATACTGGAGTGGGTTGCCTTTCCCTTCTCCAGGGTATCTTCCCAACCCAGGGATCAAACCAGGGTTTCCTGAGTTGCAGGTGGATTCTTTACCAGCTGAGCTATCAGAGAAGCCCCTTGTCCTCATTGGATCATGTCTTACACAATTTTGTATCCTCTGGGGCTGCCACAGTGGCTGGCATGTGGTGTGTACTTACAGTGGGTGTCGGTGACTATACAAACGAACATGTGAATACACGACTAAAGGAAGGAATAAATGGGCCAAGGCACTTGGCATTGCCTAGTCCAAAACAATAAGTCTACAAAATTAAAATTCATGTCACTTGCACAATGACTTTATGAGGTACTTATTATTCTTCTTAACTTTTCTAGGTTAATAATTTAACCTAAACCATAGAATTAGTAAGTCAGAGAATCAGCAAGTGGAAGAGCCTGGATTTTAACCTATGGCTCCAAATCTTAAACTTTTCACCATGTCTTAGAGTTTTTCTCAGCAGTTGCATTATTACTTATTTATTTATGGCCATACTGTGTGGCTTGTGGGATTTAGTTCCCCGACCAGGGATTGAACCTGGGGCCTTGGCTGTGAGAGCACAGAGTCCTAACCATTGGACCACTAAGGAATTCCTAGCAGTTGCATTATTTTTAGGTCCCACCAACCATCTGGGATTAACCAGATTATTTTACTTTGCAGCATTGTTTCTAAACAATACAGTTTTGCCCTCAGAAGATGAAATGTATCCATTTCCTTAAAGCACAGAGGTTTGTCTTCATTATTGCTCCAAACAATGTGTGATCATGTGCAACTGCAGGTCCACCTTTCAGTCCTGAAGTGTATGTTCAACAAATGGCCCTGGATACCAAAAATAGGAAGAACTGTATGCTACTCTGTGGCTTGAAACTTTCACTTCCTTGGTGATTTTGTCAGCCAATCATCTCCTAGAAAAGCTGACAGAGAAAGAACCTCACCCAAACAGAGTTTGATTTCCTGCACCATCTTCTCTCAAACCACCTCCTCCTCCCATATTCCCTACCTCTGTGACTAGCCACCCATTTCCCATACCAGAAACCTGGTTATCATCCCTGAGTCTTCCTTCTGCACATCCAATCCAGCACCCAGCCAACCTGTTGCACCTCCTCAGTGTCCCCGGGGTCTGCTCTCTCTTCATTCCATGACTACTGCCTTCTTTCAGGCCTCCACCTGAATCTCTGCTGTGTTAGGAATCAGCCTCCTGTCACATCTCTCCATTTTCTGGCTTTGCATACACAAACTGTCATCCACACTGTAGCGAAGGTTATGATTCAAGCAGACACATCTGCTCATGGCAGATTTCTGCCTTTGAACCTCTAATGTCTTCCCTTCTGTCTCAAGATTAAGTCTACAGTCTTCATCATGGCACACAGGACCTATCACGGTCAAGCCCCTACCCAGCTCACCAGCCTCCTCTCTCCCCACTTTCCACCTCTCAACTCTGGCTTTGTGCTGTCTTCTTCTGCACTTTGCATTAACTGGTCCCTCCCTCTCCCCCTCCAACTTGGTCAACTCCAACCAGTCCTTCAAATCTCAGTCTGGGCGTCATCTGCTCCCAGTGTCTCTGACTTCCACAATCTGGGTTAGAAGCCTCCTTAATTTTCCCATGGGAGCCATAAAGCATATTGTGATTGTCTACTTGTTTGTCTGTCCTTTATCCCCACACCTCTTACTTGGTGAGCTCTGTGAGAGTCAGGAGTGTATCCTGTTCACCTCTTTGTCTCTAGTTTCTGAGCGCGTGGATGCTCATGAGTTTAAGTCAATGAATCCTTATCCCCACCTCTCCCAACTCCCCTTGCCTTGCCACTATAGTGGGGGAGACACCAGCAGAACAGCCAGTGTAAATGGAGCTGTGTGTAAGGCACCCCGGGACAAGGAGAAGGGAGCCATGGCAGCTTCAGATGTCTCAATGAACAGTATGGCAGAAATACGCCTGGGATTTAACTTTTGGAAAAACAGCAAATGGAAAGAGCACCCCAACTTACAATCCTGAAGAGCAACTTAAGAATAATTAATAAAATTAATAACTCTAGGCCAGTGGTTCCTGTTCTCTTTCCAAATGAGGACACGTTCTAATATCAAAAAGTTTAGATATATCTGAGTAATAGTAGTTGACACAGAAAATCTTAAGATTCCTCTAACTTCAGGAAGGATTTTATGTATTCATCATAATGCCATCTACAAAGATTCACAAATTAGCAGTACATGAATGTGAAAGATGGTTTACTATGCCCTCTGACTGCCTGCTGTGGGTATGGGTTGTGTGGATCCCCTGTAAAAACTCCACAGGGCCCCAGGCTAACAGGGGTTTAGACTTACTTATGCTACAGTAGCCCTTCATGCCTCTCAGCTATCCTCCTGGATCTGGACTGACTCAGAACATGCACTCATGTAGAAGACAGTCATGGCTGGAATATGAGTACCTGGTTAACGCCTTCATAACTGAGTAATTAATTCAGGCATTAAGAGATTAGTTCAAAACTTGAACACAGAATGATCAGATTAAATACTTTCCTTCAAGCAATTGATCAAAGCCTCACTCTACTCAAAAGCCTGCTTTGCTGCCAGTGGCATGATGAGAAGATCATCTGTCCCAGAGAGAGAGGTCACTTTGTTATCCCCGAAGGTCTACAGATTGGTTGGTTCAGGGTCAGGCTGAACCTACTCCAGTGATTCAGTGCAGCCTTCAGTCTCATGGTTTTAGATCCTATTTTCAACAGCTATGTTTACCCAAGATATAAGAAAACAGTCTCCCACAGTGCATTGCTCATACCTTAATTAGGACTGTATTCTTATTTTTAGTTATTTAAGTTATATATACTTGCTTAAAAAGTCAAATGATACACAAATTTATAAAATAAAAAATAGCAGTTTCTCATATCACTCCCTGATCCTATTTCCCAAAGATAACCAGAGAAAATAGCATAACAAAGTTTATTATTCTGTTTTATTAAAAAGAAAAAAAATTCATATGTATTTTCTATACTTCTCTTCTGCAATTTTTTCACTTTCTACTATTACAATCCTCAAACCAATACATAAACCCAGAGAACAGTATAACGTATCCCTGTATACCTATCACCTATCTTCAACAAATATCAACAACTTGCCAATTTTATTTATCTCTCCTGACCATCCAACTTTTCCATGAAATATTCCAGCAAATCTCAGACATTCTCTTATTTCACCATAGTATTTTATTTTGTTTTGCTAACAGGTAAAACCTTTTAAAAACAATCATTTTGCCATTATTATATCTAAAAATAGCAATCAACCTTTAATAAATAGTCTGCTTCTATTTTTCCTGGTTGTCCCTAAAATTTTTTTAACCCTTGGTTTGTTCAAGTTACTATCCCAAATAAAGTCCATAACTTGTTGGAATATCTCTTAGTCTCTTTCAGTTATAATGGTTTATTTCCTTTTTTTTTTCTTTTTTATTTTATTTTATTTTTAAACTTTACATAATTGTATTAGTTTATTTCTATTCCCTCTTTTAGGTTATTTATACATGGATTTTTGCCCTATAGAATTGCCCAGTCTAGATTTGACTATTACATACTCAAAATATTATTCCACATATTCTTCTCTTCTCCCTGTTTCCTATAAGCTCCACAATAGAACTAGACTCTTGATTAGATTCAGACCGAATTATTTGGGGTGGAATATTTAAAACATGGGGCCAAGTGCTTTCTATTTTATCATAGTAGGAGGTACATCATGACTGGACGTCCCTTGGATGTCAGTGTTGTCAACTGATCCATCCACTATAAAGTTTCCCATTAACTTGACACCTGCTCATTTTAATATCATCAATGATCACTATCTAGATGCATTAATTTGTTATGGGTTGCATATGGGTAATTTTCTAATTCTATCATTTCCTCTGCATTTGCTAGATGAAATTCTTTTGTAGAGAAAAACCTTCCCTCATCAACTGATGACTTAGAAACACAGCATGTACAAGAAAGACAGAAAAAAATGTTCTCTTTATCACTAACTTCCAGAGTAACAACTTGGTATCCTAGCCACCTCATATTAATCAAAGTTGATCAATAGGTTAACTTTCTTGTAATATCATTGTGAACTCCTAGTCTTTCATATTTTTGTTTCAATTCATGGTATGTTTCAATTTACTATAACTGCTGTTCTCACTGAAATTTGTTTTTTCCTGTCTTTAACTTTGAAGCCCCTCCAGGTTGTCCCTGAGTTTATATATAGCATAAAATCCTCTACAGTTTCCTTGCTTTCTGGAACACAGGATATAGCAAGCCTATCTTATCTATTTCTCATCATGAATTTGGAATCAACCATTACTTCAAGGAGTCTTTTTAATAGAAAAAAATGGTATTTAGATATCAAATATAGGTGTTAGCAATACTCCTAGGCAGAAATTGATTCCAGACCTTTTCTGTAGACAAAGCTAAGAAATGTCTAATTTTTAGAGTTATGAAATAAGTTTATACTATTGCCATTTCCTTGCTTTTTTATTTGACAATATAATATACATGATTGTTTTCATGTCAGCAATGCAGATCTAATTATTTTAGTAGCTGTGTAATATCAATATAATAATATGACTATAACATGGTTTATATAACCAGTTTTCTCTTTGGGAAAAATATTAGTTCAAAAGGCTTAATAAATTTAAAATCCCAATACCAGTGTCTTAAGGGCATTTTAAATTATTTAATGCTACCTATTTTACTGATTCTTGCTTTTACAGGCTTTACCCCTAGCCCTGGTATACAGCATGAACTCAACATTTGTGTGTTGACTTGGATTGAGCAAGCCAAGGCTCAAAGAAGAAGGTGTGAAAAAGAAAAAATCCAGGCTAAGGCCTCTGTAACAACTCCAAAGGACCTTGGGGAAAGCCCTATGCCACTGGTCCAAAGAGGATAGCAGACCCATCTCACAGATTAAGCCCATCCCACACCTAAGCCCAACCCACAGATTAAAGCCAAATTCAGCGGAGCCTTGCCAGGATCAATCAATCCCCAAATGACTCACAGGTGCATAAGTGAGAACAAATGAATATTATTTTAAGCCACATTGAATTTGGGAGTAATTTGTTATATTTTATTATTACCATATTCTTGGACAGAATGACTTAATAAAGATATCAATTCTGCTCAAGAATATATATATATTTACTGTGATCCCAATAAAATATACTGAGAAAGATTATTAGCTACATAAGATTTTCTATAACTGAAATTATAGATGATATCAAAATGAAGAGGGTGAGAGACCAGAGAAGTGAGACTAGTATGTTAAGATTCTTATCTTGCTTGGGGGCAAACACAGCACTTACAAGTTTATATAGAGGTCAGAAAAAATAAGCAGAAGTATGCTTGGAAAATAGAAGAGCAAAATTAAATGTATAACTTTGAAATCAGTCAAAGAAAAATCTATCCATCCAATGAAAGGAAAAAAAAAAGAGAGCAAGAAAAAATATTGTAAGTGACTTAAGTGGGAATGGCACAGAAAGAACCTCCAAAAAGCCACTTGTCAATAAAAGCAATAAGAATACTGTCAAAAAAAAAAATCATCAAAAACCTAAGTGTAAGAGAGCTAAAACTATAAAACTCTTAGAAGAAAATAGAGGAAAAGCATCCAGACATAGGATTTGTAAGGATTTCTTGGATATAACACCAAAAGAGCACAACAAAGGAAAAAATAAGTAAGTTGGATTCCATAAAAAAAAAAAATTTTTTTAACTCATGCATCAAACACATCAACAAATGCAATAAATGGAATGGGAGAAAATATTTATAAATCACAGATCTGAGAAGGGATTGCTATTCAGAATATATGAATAACTCCTACAACTCAACAATAAGAGTAACAACAACAAAAACAATCTAATTCAAAGTGGACAAAGGACTTGAAAAGGCATTTCTCCAAAGAAGATAATAGAGGTTATCTATTATCTGAGGGCTGAGGAGAGGAAAGAGGATGTGGTACATACATACAATAGAATAAAAAGGATGAAATAATGCCATTTGCAGCAACATGGATAGACCTAGAGATTATCATACTAAGAGAAGAAATCAAAGACAAATATTACAAGATATTGCTAATATGTGGACTCTTTAGAAATGTTACAAATGAATTTATTTACAAAACAGAAATAGACTCACAGACATAGAGAGCAAACTTATCATTATTAGGGGGAAAGAGGAGGAATAGACTGGGGGTTTGAGATTGACATGTACACACTGCTATATTTAAAATAGATAACCAACAAGGACCTACTGTACAGAATATAGAACTCTGCTTAATAACCTAAATGATAAAAAGAATTTGAAAAATAATAGATACATGTATGTGTATAACTGAAAACTTCCAAATGTACAAGGCAGAGGAACCAGAGATTGAATTGTCAACATTCACTGGATCATAGAAAAAGCAAAGAAATTCCAGGGAAACATCTACTTTTGCTTCACTGACTACACTAAAGCCTTTGACTGTGTGGATCACAACAAACTGTGGAAAATTCTTAAAGAGATGGGAACACCAGACCACCTTACCTGCCTCCTGAGAAACCTGCATGCAGGTCAACAAGCAACAGTTAGAAATGGACATGGAACAATGGACTGATTCAAAATTGTGAAAGGGATACATTCAAGGCTGTATATTGTCACCCTGCTTATTTAACTTATATGCAGAGTACATCATGAGAAATGCTGGCTGGATGAATCACAAGCTGAAATCAAGATTGTCAGGAGAAATATCAACAAGCTCAGATATGCAGATGACACCACCCTAATGGCAGAAAGCAAAGAGGAACTAAAGAGCCTCTTGATGAGCATGAAAGAAGAGAGTTTAAAAGCTGGCTTAAAATTACATTCAAAAGACTAAGATCATGGCATCTGGTCCCATCACTTCATGGCAAATAGATGGGAAAACAATGGAAGCAGTGACAAATTTTATTTTCTTGGGCTCCAAAATCACTGTGAACTGTGACTACAGCCATAAAATTAAAAGATACTTACTCCTTGGAAGGAAAGCTATGACAAACTTAGCGTATTAAAAAGCAGACATCACTTTGCCGACAAAGATCTGTATAGTCGAAGTTATGGTTTTTCCAGTAGTCATGTATGGATATGAGAGTTGGACCATAAAGAAGGCTGAGCACCAAAGAATTGATGCTTTCAAACTGTGATGCAGGAGAGGACTCTTGAGAGTCCCTTGGACAGCATATTAAAAAGCAGAGACATAACTTTGCCAGCAAAGGTCCATCTAGTCAAGGCTATGGTTTTTCCAGTAGTCAGGTATGGATGTGAGAGTTGGAATATAAAGAAAGCTGAGTGCTGAAGAATTGATGCTTTTGAACTGTGGTGTTGGAGAAGACTCTTGAGAGTCCCTTGGACTGCAAGGAGACCCAACCAGTCCATCCTAAAGGAGATCAGACCTGGGTGTTCATTGGAAGGACTGATGTTGAAGCTGAAACTCCAATACTTTGGCCACCTGATGCCAAGAGCTGACTCATTTGAAAAAACCCTGATGCTGGGAAAGATTGAAGACAGGAGGAGAAGGGGATGGCAGAAGATGAGATGGTTGGATAGCCTCACTGACTCAACGGACATGAGTTTGGGTAGACTCTGGGAGTTGGTGATAGCCAGGGAAGCCTGGTGTGCTGTAGTCCATGGGGTCGCAAAGAGTTGGACAAGACTGGGCAAGACTAAACTGAACTGGACGGCAAGGAGGTCAATCAATCCTAAAAGAAATCAACTCTGAATATTCATTGGAAGGACTGATGCTGAAGCTGAAGTTCCAATACTTTGGCCATCTGATTGGGAAGAGCCTATTGGAAAAGACTCTGATATTGGGAAAGACTGAGGGCAGGAGGAGAAGGGGATGACAGAGGATGAGATGGTTGGATGGCATCACCGACTCAATGGACATGAGTGTGAGCAAACTGCGAGAGACAGTGAAGGACAAGGAAGCCTGGCATGCTGCAGTCAACGGGCTCACAAAGTCGGACACAACTTATCGACTAAACAACAACAATAACTGAATCACTTTGAAATTAACACATTGTTAACACATTAACACATTGTTGATCAACTATACTCCAATATAAAGTTTAAATTTTTTTAATTAAAAAGATATAGCATTTCCCATTAAAAGGAATCAGAGTGTCTTATGGTGATGGTTGATTTCAGGTCTGAGTCAGAAAATGTACAGTCTGAGCTTGGAACATCTTGACACAACGAAGAGCAAAGGAAGCTATCAAAGATTATGAAAAATGTGTGAAAAGGATTCAGAACTAACCAAAGAAGCTCCCACTCAGCCAATAATAGTACCAAAAACATAGTAGACTGAAACACATTAAGTATTTTAAGTTCAAAATTTAATAATGATTCCCAAAAGGATGAACAAAGAATAAAAACCTCAGCAACCTTTGGAGAATGCTAGGGGAAAATCACATTATTTTGAATACCGTAAATAAAAATAAAATGTAGAAATGTTGCTTTTATCCTATATTTCAGGATAATCAACATTTAAACTGTTCTTCAGGGTGACATTTGACAAAGGGAGAATCTTTCTTTAGAAGTATTCCAGTTAATGAGTGAGACAGGAACCAGGGAGGGAGAGGATAAAAAAAGTGAGGTAAAGGAAAAGACAGAGAGAATGAAGGAGGGTGGGTGGAGAATGTGAGGCTAATATTAATAGAAGAAAATATAATGTCATACTTTTATGCAATTTCTTAACCAAGAACTCTAAACCACAAACCATAAGGGAAAGATGGGGGTGCTAGATTTGACTATATTAAAATCAAATCATTTGTTTCAACAACAAATACCAGAGATACAGCTAAAGATGAAGGACAAATTAGAGTAAGATATTTACACTTGTTCTATGGTTAATAAGACAGTAACATTCAGAAGAAGTAAGGAACTCTTGCAAATCTGCCAGAAAGAGGACTCAAAGGAAAAATGGTTGATAACAACAGGCAATGAACAGAAGAACCCAAAGGATAATGAGCATACAAAGGCCAATTTCACCTAGAATTCAAATAGAAATGTCAAGTAAAGCAAACTTGTAAACAGTAGAAAGTTGGATAATATTAAGTGCTGGTAAGGCTATGTGGAAAATTGGAATTTTCCCTGCTGATGAAAGCCTGACCTGGTAGAGCCTTTTGGAAGAGCAATCAAGCCATTTAGCACTAAAACAGCTGGGTTTTAAACCTCAAATTCTCACATGTGGCCATTGATCTCTGTCTGCAACATTGCAGACATTACTGCAACATTGTTTGAGGACTTGGTTACAATCTAGATGTCTCACTAATGTTAGTTGCTCAGTTCTGTCCAACTCTTGGCGACCCCATGGACTATAGCTCACCAGGCTCCTCTGTCCATGGACTTCTCCAGGCCAGAATACTGGTGTGGGTTGCCATTTCCTTCTCCAGGGGATCTTCCCCACCCACGGATCGAACCCAGGTCTCCTGCATTGCAGGCAGATTCTTTACCTTCTGAGACACCAGGGAAGCCCACTAAGGAAATGTATAAATTAAAAGTAACAGTATACTATACAGGTCAGAAATAATGAACCAGATTTACAAACTGCAGTGTGGAGTGCTCACACAAACACAATATCAAGTAAAAAAGAGAGAAATGTAATGAGCTTTGTAGCTCAACAAAGGTCATGTATATTAAACATAAGCCCACAGACTGTTTCTTTCTACTTTCCAAGGATACATAAACGCACATAAGCAAACGGATTGTGCCAGTACATTGCTCAACTTCAGGGTTACTAGTCACACAGTTTCTTATGTGAATGGTGCCCTCTGCTGCTCGATTCCAGAATACAGCAGGAATGCTGCCCCCTGGAGGTGTGCAACATGACAGCCCTGAATGTGTTAAGATGGCTTTGGAAGATTATAGACTAAATACACTAAAATAGGTGTCTATGGTGAGGAGAAAGGAAATGGAAGTACGATTGGGGGAGGAAACATGAAGTAAAAATTAGAAGAGGGACCTTGTACAAACTGAGGATGGCAGTGTGACTTTAATGAAGAAATACAATCTACTCAACTCTCTGGTCTTAAGGTGGGAAAGGATGACTCTGAAGACAGGTCTTGTGCTGGCTAACCAACAACCTTATAAATTGTGCTAAGAAATGTGGGTTTTATCCTGAAAGCAAGAGGGAATCCTGGAGATGTTTGAAACAGGAAAATTTTGCATGGGACTGGATGAAAGGGGCAGAGATTGGGGCAGTAGTCCTTCACAGCAATCCACTCTAGGTGTCCACATATGCAGAGGAGTCAGCATGGACACAGAAATGCCCACAGGGATCTCTGGAAGACCCGACTCTGCCTCCCTTCACCCTTCTCCGATCCTCATGTACCAGAGGCTCACTCAGGAACAGGCCTGGGTAAAAGCTGGGGACCGCTCCAGCACAGTCATGGGTGGTACCGCCTTCCAGATGTGAGTGTGAACAGGGCACCGCTGTCTGCTCTGACGGCCAAGGATTCCAGGTTGCTGACTATGCACCTTGTCCTGGGGACACTCAGTCAAAGCCTCCATGGTGACACAGAGGGTGCAAATTTTATGTGAGAATACTGGCGAAGTCTTCAACTCTCAGAGAGATGCCCAGATATTTACATAGGAATTTCTCCTCCTTCATCTTGTCCTAAATATCACACTTACTGGACCTATGGTTTTGAAAAAAAATCATTCCATCTCCCTGGTGGAAACACCTGGACAAGACTTGATAGTCTCTGAGTACCACTTTCTCCAGTGCCAATACTCTGAGGGCCGTGAGTAATCTTTTTTCTGAGTGTGCAGAGCTTTTCTTGGGTAAATGTACCTGGAGTGATGCAGCAAAATGGGCACAGATTTTAGTCAGGCTTAGGTTAGACTCTTGCATCTAGTACTCTCCACATGGGTGGCCTTAGCTTCTTTATCTATAAAAACTGGAGGTTAAAAAGGTCTTTCACAAACGACAAATGCAGGGAAAAATACCCGGGAGCTCAGCATGAGGAGCTGGCATTTGGAAAGCATTCAAGAATAGACAGTCCCTCCTCACTCCCCTTTATTTCTTTTTAGGAGAACGCATTTCACAAACACTTTCACACTGAAAGTCTCACAAATTGTCATGATCAAATTTTCCCTTTTCAAGAATTTAAGGGTGAATTCAATGTATCATATGTAGAAAGAAATGCCTATAAAAATCTAAACTGTTAATAGAGGCTGTTAATAAACAAGTGGGCTTATGTATTTATTTTGGTTTAATTTTTGATAGGATGGATAGGGAGAAGCATGAAATCAAGTATGTTCTATGATATCACCTTCTGAGGATAATCTCTTCTACTAGACTCAAGATGGAAAAAGACAGTGAATATTTTCTTTCTATAAATCTGATTCTATTCATTAATCCTCTTAAGTTGCTCTTGCAGAGTTTTTGGCCCTCCTGCTCAGATGGGTCCCCTAGACAAGATTGCTAATAATAAGCAAGAGTTCAGGGAAATTAAGGAAGTAGGAAGAACAGAAAGTTAATAGTCCTCTTAACACTTCTGGTCAGATGACCTGCCCTTCAGGCTGTATGGATATTTTAAGTCAGTGGTTGCCAGTCCTGGATTCCAGAGGCCACAATGAATTAACTAATTAATTTTGGTTAAAATACTTTCTTAACAAAATATAATACCTAGTGAGAGTCAAGGTGTGGTGAAATATGTACTGTTATGCAAGGCAGATTGTAATTAGACCAAATCTTTTGAAAGGCAATTTAGCAACTAAGTATTAAGCCTTTAAGTGTTTGTACTCTTTGACCTGAAAATTCTCTTTTTGGGAACCTATCTTATTGGTGGAGAGCAGTATCTAATTAGGAAAACAGACATGTACACAAAGAAGCTTATCACAGTGTTGTTTTATAATAGAAAAAATATTGGGAACAACCTAATAACATGAGAACAATTACACGCAATGGGGTACATCCAGTGCAGGGGTGGAGCTGTATACAAGGAGTCTGTCGAAATCTGAGCCTAAAAGCATTCAGACAATCTCATTAAAATTATATTTTAAAAAAAAAGAAGCAAAATATGAAATCTTCACAATTCAAAAGGTCTGAAAGGAAATATACTAAATTTTGATAATGATAACTTTAGGTGATGTGATTTTGAGTGACTTCCTTCTTGTTATTTTTAGGACCACCATAAAGACTACAGAATATAAATTTTCTAATTAGCAAATCATCATCACCATTATCACGTTTTATGAGAAAGTAAACAGATAGAGATGCCAGATAAAATCTTTTTGGTTTGGGAGATGGCCGAGAATGGGATCACTAAGATCAAAGATACAATAAATCCTATCAATTCCAAAACAAGATGGAGTTGGTTGGTAAGGAGTCGGCTCCATTTCATCCTCTCCTCCATAAGCTTGCTGATTCCTCCCCAGGAATTCTGCTAGACTTGGAGCACAGGAGAGGAGGTGGTTTTCCCAGCACACTTAAATCCTGGTGCTGGTGCATTCACTGTCACGCATTCATTCTCATTTCTTAGTGGCATGCTGATTGTTTTAAAAGTGAATGAAATGTTAAGACTATCTAGCATTTGCTAGGCACTTTCTAAACACAGGCACTGTTTTGGTACTTTTTATCCCCATATTTCACCTTCCTCAGACTTGCAAGAGTTCTCAGTAAAAGGAACCATTGTTTCTTTTTTCACCCTGTTCTCCTTTCTCCTACCCACACAGAAAGTGCCTTTGGGGGATATAATAATTGATTTGGATGAAAGAAAAAATGGGCAGACTGGGTCACCCTTTGTTATGAACAAAACTTCCTTCACTGCCTGAAGAGATAGCTGGAGAAGCATCTTCGGGTGGCCAGCATGGGAAGGTTCTAGAAAGAGGGCACCAGAAAGTCTTGCAGGCCTCCTCCCTGTGATGTGGCTTATTTGCTTTATGGGCTTCAGGCATATTTGCTGACATCAGCAGCCCGTCAAAGTTTAAAATAATAATAGTGAAAAGGAAAACAGCCCCTTTCTGCCAGGCAGTCCTGTTCTGCCAACTTCTGTGTTCTCTTTTGAGTTAATAAAAGTTCAAGAACCACCTCCCCTGCCACCCTGGGGGCGGGGAAAAAAGCACAATAATTTTAAAACCACCAGGTCAGGCTATTGCCAGCATAAACCATTCAGACAAGTAGCGTTTGTCACACTCTAATGAGGATTTTACCTCTGCCTCCAAAAGAAAGCTATTATTAGGCTTTGTGTTTATGGGATCAGGTGATTGTCTGGGGACAGTGGGTTTCTTTTGGTCCCTTCCTCATTTTAATCATGCTCAAGACCAAAGCCATAGGTGTTTTCTGCATCAGATGAAATGAAAAAACGATAATTATGCCAGCTAATGTCTTTGGAAAACATCAATTAAGAAAACGGCCTTTTAATTCCCATTTTGCTTGAAAATCTGAAAATATCTACACATGTTGTAATAGCATGGTGGTGGTGGAGCGTGAGGGGAAGCCTGTCTCTTAAAAAGGAGACAGCTCAAATGGTTTGAGGAGGTCAGGTGAGCAGATCGCTCTTGGCAACAAGTAGAGAATCTCTCCAAGGAAAGAAAGTTCTCTACAAAGTCAGACCTCTTAAGTTATCTTCCCATGTAGTATTGAAACTGGAGCCAGCCCCTACACAGTGAGGCTGATACCAGGCTGGCACCGCACACACACCCCATTGTTAATACCTCCTCAGGAGAGATTAGATCCCGCATTCCTCAGAAGCTCTGAGCTCCGGGGGGAACACCACCAGCAGGCTCCTTCCACCCCGGCAACAACTAGCTACAACTGATAAGTTTTCATTGAAATAACTGGAACAATTACACTGAGTCCCCACAGGGCTCCATCACTAACTATTAAGAGAGAAGCACTGCGCTTGCATGCTGTGGTGTCTGCAAAGGTGTGAGCCAGACAAGAGCAATTCAAGTCTTTAGCTCCATTTTATATGCTTTTATCTATGGCTACGTGCCGTTGTGAACCGAAGTTTTCACCTAAGATGTACTATTAGATTGTTTTACGTTATGTTTTCTTTTTAGGTCTTATCTAGTAAACTTGATATTTACACTATCTCAATTTAGGTTTGGACAAGTAACTAATTAATCTCTGACCAAAGATAGACTTGGGTTTGTTTGGTAAAATCTGTTGAGGTCATGGCTGGTTTTAATCATGTAGCTGAGTTAAAAAGTTGAACACTAACAAATATCTTTGCTTTCAAGGCTTACCTTTCAATCAGAGTGCTCATTAAACAGCAAATGTAGTTGTACTTGAATTCTGCAACTTCCCTTTTATTTTTTCTGGAATAACAGTGTCTGAAGGATTAAGTGGCAATAAGAATAAAAGGACAACACACATCACCTTTGCAGGAGCAAATTGTAAAAGGCCTAGATTAAATTTTAACCAGAGGTTATGTCCACCCTGATTCTATATCTCAAAGGGTTAGGTTTGGCTTTGAGAATAATAAAAGGTGAGTTTGAAAAAAGGACCCTATTTTAACATATACTGTGTCTGCTAGGAGGAGACCGAGTTAGTCTTTGAAAGAAAATAAAAGGCAGGGAGTTTAGCAGATGGGTAATTCCCAAATATGCAGAAATGTAAACAGCCAGGATTTGGGTGCCTATGGGTTTTTATCAAAGATGTAAGGCTGCGGCCAACACCAGTGCGTCCTCTTTGGCTAGTTTTAACACGTTCACAGTCACAATTAACATTCAAGGAATTTCCTTTTCACCCAAGTGTTTCTTTAAAAAGTATTTTATACCACAAACTAAAGTTCTAGCTGCCATCAGTCCTTCCCATACAAAAAATTGATGAAATCGCCATAATACTTTTTTTTTCTTTTTTTGAAAATGGGCTCGGACCACGTCAATTTCCTGGGGCGTTTTTTATCCAATATAAGGGGGTTTTCACCTCCTCCCTCCTTCCTTCCCCTGAGAGAGCTTGTAATGCAGACCCAGCTTTCTCGTCCAGCAACACCTCCACTTTCACTCCGCGGCCTGAGCAGCGCCGCTGCAGGCCCGGCGTCCCCCACCCTCCCCCTGCCCAGTCAGAGGGCTGCTGGCCGGCAAAAGCTCGGGGCCCACTCCCCTCCGAGTTTCAAGTCCCTGAGCCGGCCACGCCGGAGTTCTTCAAGGAAGGGAGAGCCGGCGGTCTCCCCTTCCCACCCTGCTCCTCCTACACAAGGGATTCGCACACGGGCACCGAGTCCGAGTCCTGGCTGTGCATGGAGCTCAGCCCGGTGTCCGAGTCCTCGTCGTTACCAGGACAGCTCTTGGCCAGTCCGCGGGCCTGGTCCACCCACACCTCGGCGCAGGCCTGCGGCCCGGGGTCCCGCGAGGGCCCACTGGACACCGGAGTCCCATCGGGCGCTACCGTCAGCTCCAAAGTGTGCAAAGTCTGGAGAAGGCCCTGGAGCTCGCGCTCCTTGCTGTCCCACTGCTGCTGGCTGTAATCCAAGTCCGACTTGACGGCCTCCAGGTCCGTGTTGAGCCGGAGCCCGATGTAGAGGCTGGTGCTGAGCTGCGTCCGGACCCGCTCGCGCTCCAGCAGCAGCTCACCGTCGAGGCCGCCCTCGGCGTCCGGGGGCTCCTCCCGGGTAGAGAGCTCCTCCTGGCGCCTCCTCATCCACCTCTGGTTCAGCTCCTCCTGGATTTCGGCCGAAAGGCGCTCGAGCAACTCCTCCTGCTGGGCCCGCTGCTCCTGCAACTGCAGTAGGTCGTCACAGCGCCGGGCCAGCTCCTCCAGCGCAACCGCCTTCGCCTCGCTGTCCAGGGGCGGCGTCGTTGTAGTCGCTGCCGCCGGCTCGGGCTCCGGCTCCGGCTCCGGCTCCTCTCCTGGGCCGGTACCGTCGAGTTCGATCCCGGCACCCACCAAGTAGGTGTCCTGCACGTAGTTCACTCCGTGTCGCCGCACGCGGTCCAGATGCACCTTGGCTTCGTAGCGATCGATCTCGCGGTCCAGCTCTCGAAGCCGCTGCACCTGCTGACGGATGGTGTGGTCCTGGGAGAGCACCAAGTGCACCAGCGTCTCCATACGCTCCACCGAGGCGCTCTCGGTGGCCCGCGGCGACGACGACGAACAGGATGAGGCTGCGGACGACGAAGTGGACGAACAGGGCGACGACGGCTGCTGCTGGCGCCGCCGGTTGAGCTTGGCCAGCTTGCGGAAGGCCTTGCGCACCACCCGTCGCTGCTTCTCCTGGGTCATGGCTAGGCTGGGCCGCGCTGGGACCCCCCGCGCGGAGCAGGGGCGCTCGCGACTGAGCACGACGCGCGCCTCGGCACTGCGGGGACCCGCGTTGGGCAGCGACGCCTCGCTGCGCACCAGCACGAAGCGTACGTTCTCTTGCTCTTCGCCCCAGGCGGCCCAGAGGCGCAAGATGCGCGTCTTGTTGGGCAAGATGCGCTCAAAGCCCCGCCACTTCTCCACAATGCAATAGCACTGCGGGGGCCCGCACAGCATGCCCTGGGGCAGCGCCTCATCGTCGTCGTCCTCGTCGTCCTCGTCCAGGGGTTCCGGCAGCTCTCCTGGGCCTGGCGGGTCGCCGGCCGCCCCCCGCCGCCGGCTCCGCCGCTGCCGCCGTCGCCGCCGGCAGCCATCCTCCAAGAGTACCCGCACTACGTCCGAACAAGTGGTGCGGCGGGAAAGGCCGGACACCAGTTTCTCCTCCTGGCAGATCCACACTGATATCTTCTTCTCTGAAGGATCCATGGCGCAACCTGGACGCAGGTAGTGCGGGGGGGGGGGGGGGGGGGGGGGGGCCGAGTCCCACTAGGGTGGCAGGGGCAGCAGGCAGCCCAGCAGCTCTGGAAGGATTGGCGCTCGGGACCCTCGCTCTCTTCAGCACCGGCCCTTCTCCCCGCTACGCACGGAAGGCAAGCTGAGGCGGTGCTCCGCCGGGACGGTGCGCTCCAAGAGCCGCGCGCCCGGGCTCGGGCTCCCGTGGCTCGGCTCTGCCCAAGGTTCCCCGGGCCACTGGGTTTTGCTCCTCCCCACGTGGCTCCTCCCCCTCCCGCTCCCAGAGCCTGGAGCTGCTGCCCGAACGCGGGAGGCGCCGAGCCCAGGCCCGCCCCTCTCTGGCGCTGCGGACTTGGGGACTCTGCAGAGCGTCGGTGTGAGAAGGGGGCTCCGGGACCCCTCCTCCGCAGGGCCTGGAGCCTGTGCCTAGGCGCGGATTAGCTCTGCGTCTCTCTGGGCCCACTGGCTCCTCTCCTTGAGTCTAGAGCTAGCTTGGACTGACTTTCGCATTTTTCTCGGCGCCCCAGGGGCGTTTCCTGGACTTTCAGAGCAGCTCCATCTGACAAGTGCCCCGGCGCAGAGAAACCGAGACGCTGGGCATCTCTAACGAAGATTAACCTGACCTCTAGCTGGGATCTGTAACTGCAGCCTACAACGCGGAAGGCCTTCAGTCTTCTTAGTCTGGAGGTAGTGTGCTCCAGGAGCAAGTGTAGATTAGATTAGTAAAGTCTAGACTTGCGGGGTACTTCCTGGCATCGTCGTGTCTTTGACTCCTGACGTAGCCTCGGCGTCGCATAGCCTTCTTGGTAGGGAGACCCCTGATTCTAGAGGGAGTTCCAGGCCCAAGCTCTTTTGCAAATCACAGCTCTTTTCCCAGATCCCACCTTCATAAAGAGAAACCTGGTCGTTACCGCGACAGTTTCTGGCATTACCCGGTACCCAGATGTGATCAAGTGGAGATAAGAGCCAACTTGCACAGCTCAAGAAATCCAAGACCAAAATGCAAATAAGCTTTTTTTTCATCCTCAAATGCTGATGAGGATGGTTCATTGTGTGCAAGTCTTGCTCCCAGCTTGTCCTTGGAGCACAGGCTTGATAAGATCACTCCTTTGCTTCAAGACCTTGAATGGCTCCTCACTGCCTCTTGAATAAAATATTTTATTTATTCATTCATTCATGCACTTGATAAATATTTGAGTACCCACTGTGCTCCAGTATTCAACACAGGTGCTAAACGTGTCCAACACAGGACCTTCTGTGCTCTGATAACAGGGAACATGAGGTGCCAGAGGAATACTAGAATAGTATCCTACTCAATCTGCAAGAGTTGAGGAAGGATTTCTGAGGAAGTGTCATCTTGGCAAGACTGAACGCACCATTTGAGTCAGCCAAAGGAAAAATAAATAGATGGGACAATTCCATGTGTTGATATTTGGACTGATCCTAAGGGCAATGAGAAGTCATGGAGTGTGGATTCTGAGGTCAGACTGCCTGCAGAAAAATCTCAGCCTGTCACTTACTACCTCTGCGACCTTAGAAAAAGTATTTCATCTCTCTGCACTTCACCTGTAAAATGGCGATAAGACAAATACCTGCCTGATGCAAACTATTTTATATAGGATGGATAAACAAACAACAAGGTCCTACTGTATAGCACAGGGAACTGTATTTAATATCTTGTCATAAAACATAATGGACAAGAATGTGTGTATATATATATATATATATAAAACTGAGTATATATATGACTGAGTATATATATATAACTGTATATATATATATAAAATGGAATCACTTTGCTGTACAGCAGAAATTAACACAATATTGTAAATCAACTATACTTCAATTAAATGTTTAAAAAACCTACCTAATAACTCTAATAGGACTGCTATGAGGATTAGATGCTTGGACCTGTTAAGTCTACAGTAGAAATTTTATTGGAGGATTAGAACTCACATGGTGTATTAGTCTTCTATTGTTAACAAATTACCACAAATTTAGTGGCTTAAAATAATACCCTTTTTATTAGTTCTGCAGGTTAGAAGACCAGCATGGCATGTCTGGGTCTTCTGGCTCATGGTCTCCCAAGGTTTAAAGGCAAGGTTTTTGCTGGGTTGAGCGCTCATATAGAGGTTCTGGGAAAGAATCCATGTCCAAGCTCACTCAGGTTGTTGGAAGAATTCGGTTCCTTGCAGTTGTAGAAATGAGGTCCTTGGTTCCTTGCTTGCTATTGGCTGGGGTTACTCTCAACTCCTGGAAGCCTCCCTCAGGTCTTTTCCACATCACACCCCCCTTCATCTACAAGCCATCAACAGCACGTCAAATCCTTTGATTCCTCCTTAGCTTGAAGTCTCTGTGACTTCCCCTTCTGCTACATGCTGGAGAAAACTCTGCTTTTAAAGGGCTCGTTTCATTAGGCAGAGTCCCCTGGATAATTTCTCTGTCTTAAAGGCTGATTAGTAGCCTCAACTAACTGCAAAATCCCTTTTGCTGTGTAAGATAATCGCCAGAGTAATACGAGGGGATGGAGATCATGGGGCCACCTTAGATTTCTGCCTATGAGAGACCCTAATGTGACCATTCTCCATTTTGAAAAATCACTCTATATGCACTGAGGATGATGGGTGGGGGTCAGGGTGAGACGCCAGGTGGCCCTTTAGAAGACTGTCATATTCATTCAAGGAGGAGATGGTGGCTTGCCCTGAGAATAGTGGCAATGAGAGGACTGGACAAAATTGAGCTGTCAAGGGAGGCTGGAGATGCAGGACTTGGTAATGGATTCAAAGGGCATTTTCATCTCCCTAGCATGGTATTGGGGTCTCTTATAATCTGGTCCAGCCCACTCCCTAGCTCCTCCCTCACATGCTTGGCTATCCCTGCCTCCTTCCCCTGTCCCTCCTGATTGCTAGAGCCTTGTTATCAGCTGCAGTCCCTTTGTTATCAGCTGCAACCCCTCCTAGATTTTAAGCTCCACAAAGGGAGGGATCATATCTTCTTTGCTCACTTTTGACTCCTCTGCATTTAGCACATTCTAGGTTTACTAGGTATCTACTGAATTTAAAAAATGGATGAATGAATGAATCCTACATTCTTGCAAGTCAACACCTCATTCATTCAGAGAAGCATCTGCATCCTGATGCATTCATGCTTTTGTACATGCTTTCTCTGCTAATTAGGACCACTCTTAAACAACTGAAA
This sequence comes from Bubalus bubalis, assembly GCF_019923935.1. Classification (NCBI taxonomy): domain Eukaryota; kingdom Metazoa; phylum Chordata; class Mammalia; order Artiodactyla; family Bovidae; genus Bubalus; species Bubalus bubalis. The sequence goes on along the minus strand of NC_059172.1, from coordinate 45,739,513 downwards.
AAGTCCTACTCGTCCTTCAGAAGTTCAACTCAAACAACATGAGGTGTAGGAATTCTTTCTTTCCTCCTCCAAGTTGAACGGGCTCCTTGTTTCTCTTTTGCCTCTCTTGGTGCACAGGTTACTTCGCAATGTGATGCATTTTTTTTTCTCAGGTCTGTCTGTCCCTCAAGACTTAAGAGCTCTTTGAAAGGGTGAATTGACTATCTTATTTATATTTTGGTCCTTAGTGCTTGTTGCCTGGCACATGGTAGGCCCTTAATCTTACTTAATACTGTAAGGAACACTAAGATAAATAATAGCTACGATATTGTGCTGTCCTCAGTCAGTTCAGTTCAGTCACTCAGTCGTGTCCGACTCTTTGTGACCCCATGGACAGCAGCATGCCAGGCTTCCCTGTCCATTACCAACTCCCGGAGCCTACTCAAACTCATGTCTATTGAGTTGGTGATGCCATCCAACCACCTCATCCTCTGTCATCCCCTTCTCCTCCTGCCTTCAATCTTTCCCAGCATCAGGTCTTTTCCAATGAGTCAATTCTTCTCATCAGGTGCCCAACGAATTGGAGTTTCAGCTTCAGCATCAGTCCTTCCAATGAACACTCAGGACTGACTTTCTTTAGAATGGACTGGTTGGATCTCCTTGCAGCCCAAGGGACTCTCAAGAGTCTTCTCCAACACCACAGTTCAAAAGCATCAATTCTTCGGTGCTCAGCTTTCTTTATAGTCCAACTCTCACAACCATATTTGACTACTAGAAAAACCATAGCTTTGAACAAACGGACCTGTGTTGGCAGAGTAATGTCTATGGTCTTTAATATGCTATCTAGATTGGATATAGCTTTTCTTCCAAGGAGCAAGCATCTTTTAACTTCATGGCTGAAGTCACAATCAGAAGTGATTTTGGAGCCCCCCAAAATAAAGTATCTCACTATTTCCATCGTTTCCCCATCTATTTGCCATGAAGTGATGGGACTGGATGCCATGATCTTAGTTTTTTGAATGTGCTGTCCTCAAGATTATTATAATTTCTTTTTCAGTTCAGTTCAGTCACTCAGTCGTGTCCAACTCTTTGCAACCCCATGAATCGCAGCATGCCAGACCTCTCTGTCCATCACCAATTCGTGGAGTTCACTCAGACTCACCTCCATAGAGTCAGTGATGCCATCCAGCCATCTCATCCTCTGTCGTCCCCTTCTCCTCCTGCCCCCAGTCCTTCCCAGCATCAGGGTCTTTTCCAATGAGTCAACTCTTCGCATGAGGTGGCCAAAGTATTAGAGTTTCAGCTTTAGCATCAGTCCTTCCAAAGAAATCCCAGGGCTGATCTTCAGAATGGACTGGTTGGATCTCCTTGCAGTCCAAAGGACTCTCAAGAGTCTTCTCCAACACCACAGTTCAAAAGCATCAATTCTTTGGCGCTCAGCTTTCTTCACAGTCCAACTCTCATATCCATACAGACCACTGGAAAAACCATAGCCTTGACTAGACAGAGCTTTGTTGGCAAAGTAATGTCTCTGCTTTTCAATATGCTATCTAGGTTGGTCATAACTTTCCTTCCAAGGAGTAAGCGTCTTTTAATTTCATGGCTGCAGTCACCATCTGCAGTGATTTTGGAGCCCAAAAAAATAAAGTCTGACACTGTTTCCACTGTTTCCCCATCTATTTGCCATGAAGTGATGGGACCAGATGCCATGATCTTAGTTTTCTGAATGTTGAGCTTTAGGCCAACTTTTTCACTCTCCTCTTTCACCTTCATCGAGAGGCTTTTTAGTTCCTCTTCACTTTCTGCCATAAGGGTGGTATCATCTGCATATCTGAGGTTATTGATATTTCTCCCGGCAATCTTGATTCCAGCTTGTGCTTCTTCCAGCCCAGCATTTCTCATGATGTACTCTGCGTATAAGTTAAATAAGCAGGGTGACAATATACAGCCTTGACGTACTCCTTTTCCTATTTGGAACCAGTCTGTTGTTCCATGTCCAGTTCTAACTGTTGCTTCCTGACCTGCATACACGTTTCTCAAGAGGCAGGTCAGGTGGTCTGGTATTCCCATCTCTTTCAGAATTTTCCAGTTTATTGTGATCCATACAGTCAAAGGCTTTGGCATAGTCAATAAAACAGAAATAGATGTTTTTCTGGAACTCTCTTGCTTTTTCCATGATCCAGCAGATGTTGGCAATTTGATCTCTGGTTCCTCTGCCTTTTCTAAAACCAGCTTGAACATCTGGAAGTTCACGGTTCAAGTATTGCTGAAGCCTGGCTTGGAGAATTTTGAGCATTACTTTACTAGCGTGTGAGATGAGTGCAATTCTGCAGTAGTTTGAGCATTCTTTGGCATTGCCTTTCTTTGGGATTGGAATGAAAACTGACCTTTTCCAGTCCTGTGTCTTTTTAGTAACAGATAATTACATGAAATCCCTGTCATAGGAATGCTATATATGACATTCCTGCTGGAGTAATTAAAGGGTAGAGTGATCAAGGGGTCCTGGGAAGGTTGAAGAAGCAGGGCTTTAATAAGTGAAGAAAAGGAGTTGATGGGAGAAGTTGCATGAATTAAAGTGTTGAGGTGGCTGTACAAATGGCTGTGTATCAGTGTTTTAGAGTACAGGTTCTGGGGTTGCCATGCTTAGATACGAATAGTAGCTATAAGCTTTATAAGCTTTAATTTCCTCATCTGGGACAAAAGGAATAATAGAACCTCCTTACAGAATTGTCATGAACATGAAATTATATACAACACATAAAAAATTTAGTATGGTATCTGGCATACAATAAATGCTCAATAAAACATAGCTAGTTTTATCCACACATTTCGAGTACCAATCCAACCTGTGTCCTGGGCTGCGTGCTAAGGGTACAGCCGTGAATTAGACAAGCATTGTCCCTGCCCTTACAGAGATCACAATCAAGACTAGTTTAGTATTTTTTTGATTAGAAATATATTTGTTAGATTAGGTGAGGCTGTAGTAATAATAGAGTCGAGCATGTATAATGGCTCAAATGTAACAAAGGTTTATTTTTCTCTGACACAATAGTCAAAAGCAGATATCCTGGTTGGAAGGTCGCTTTATTCCAAACACTGAATCAGGGATCCTGGTTCCTTCCATCTCTTGACTCCAAAGTCCTCTAGGCTTCCTCATCTAAGTCCAGCCAGAGGAAAAGCAGAGGAGGAAGGGGCATAGCCTTTCCTTCAAGGCCTTGGCCAAGAAACGAAGCACACTGCTTCCCCTCACATCCAACTGACCAGAACCCAGCCACATGGCCACTTGCAATGGAAGGGAGGCTGGAAATGTAGTGAGTGTCTCAAAAGAAGAGGAAGTGGATTTTTATGAATAGCTAACTACCTGCCAGAAGATTCTTTATAAGAAATTGGAGATGATGCAGAGGGATAAGTTTGAAAGTCTGTCTGTTGCAACAGGAAGTCCACAGGCCAATTCTGGCCATCTTAGATGGAGCAAACCCTTTCCAAGTGGCCATGACCCCAACACCCTCTGTGTCTCTTATACGACCCAGTTCACCTACCTCCACAACTTGCCTGCCCACTGTAGCCATTTGAATTTGTGACTCCCGCTTCTGCACCTCCTCCTAGGATGATCTCACCAACCACCAGGGAGTTAGTACTAGCAGTATACCATGGCTCCCAAATCTAGGCATCTCTTTCAGATCTCCTTGTCTCCAAATATGCACAGGCAACTGCTTGCCGGGTAGCTCCACTTAGATGGCCCCCAAACACCCTAGACATTTGTCAAAAAGATAAATTGCACTTAGCATCTTTCTTCCGAAACCCCTTCTCCCCCCTGAACCTCTATTTCAGAGAATGGCCCCACCATTTTGGGGCTTCCCAGGTGGCGCTAGTGGTAAAGAATCTGCGTGCCAAAGCAGGAGACACAAGAGATGCAGTTCGGTCCCTGTCTCGGGAAAATCCCCTGGAATACGGAAGTGGCAACCCACTCCAATATTCTTGCCTGAAAAATTCCATGGCCAAGAGGAGCATAGGCACCTACAGTCCATGGTGTCGCAAAGAGTTAGACACGACAGAGCGACTGAGCACACACACACCCCACCATTTACCAGATGAGATGAAACCTGAGGCCCACCCTGCATCATCACTAACCACCTTGTTTCACACAGTATAATGAGTTATCCGAGAGCAGAACTGTTTTGCTTTCTGCTTTCTCTCCAGTGCCAAGCACACAGCAGGCATTCAGTGTTGCAGAATGAATGCATTAACAAATGAATGAATAGCTTTCAGTTCAGTTCAGTTCAGTCACTCAGTCGTGTCCGACTTTGCGACCCCATGAATCGCAGCACGCCAGGCCTCCCTGTCCATCACCAACTCCCAGAGTTCACTCAGACTCACGTCCATCGAGTCAGTGATGCCATCCAGCCATCTCATCCTCTGTCGTCCCCTTCTCCTCCTGCCCCCAAACTCTCCCAGCATCAGAGTCTTTGCCAATGAGTCAACTCTTCGCATGAGGTGGCCAAAGTACTGGAGTTACAATGAATAGCTTTAAGCCCTTATTATTTCTTACCTGGATCCTGCACTTTGCCCCACGCTAGTTTCCTTGTCTCTGTCTTCTTGCCTTTCTCCCATACTCCTGCTGACAAATGTTTGATGGCTCCTCAGTACCTTCAGGATCCAATCCAGCCCCATGAGCAGAACCTGTATACCCTCAGGATCTGATGTCTGCTTCACTCTCAGCCTGTACACTCCAGCCACCCCCTTCTTCACACTCTTCCTTCTGACCCCCTGGCTAATTCCTACCTACCCTCCAAGTTTCAACTTAACTGTCACCTCTTCCTAAAAGTCTTCACTCACAACAACATCTGCTCCAGGAAAAAATCTAAACAGGACTGTGCTTTAGGAAGATTAATCTTTTTCAGTATGTAGGATCAACTGAAGTTATGATACACTTTTGTTAAGAAGTGTGAAGGGGAGGTACTTAAAAATTCAGACTGCTGTCACTTAAACCGAGAAAATGCCTCCCAGTACATCATGGCCATTTTCAGTCTTAATCCTCAGGGCTGCACTGTCTAATACAAAAGCCACTAGACATATGTGCCTACAGAGCACTTGAAATATGGTTAGCTGAACTGAGCTGTGCTGAGTATAAAATGTACACTGGATGCCAAAGACTCAGCATACAAAAAATTTAATAACTCAGTAATATATTGATTACATGCTGAGATGATACTATTTTGGAAATACTTGAATTTATTTTACCTACTTCTTTCTTTTTCACGGATGAAACAACACATTTATTTTGATGGATTTTGTTTTTCAGGCAACATAAGAATGATATGTAAGTGATGTTTAGTTACCAAAAAAAAGTATAGGAAAACAAAATTTAGATACTTCTACCACATTTACCTGTTTCTTTTTAATTCTTTTTTATTGTGGTTACCAGCAATTTTAAAATGTCCATACAGATCATAGTATATAATATCCATTAGACTGTGCTGCCTGGGGAAAGGCCCAGAAAACTGAAGCAAATTCTTTGAATCTCTCCAAGTGTGGAGTTATCCTGAATATCCTAAACAATTGCATTTTTGCCTGGGTTACAGCAAGAGAAAGCCATTGCATACCTTTTCTGGATTTGTAGTTTGAATGTTTCTTTTTGTTTCATGATGTCTCTTAGAAAAGTTTCTTATTACAACCTACGCTACACCCATTAGGCTGTCTAAGAAGCACATTCTCTGAGTCCAGTACTACAGCGGATCCAACTGAAAGTCAAAGTGGTTACTTCCCAGACAGGACTTCAGCATTCTTGCTTATTTACCAGCCCAGACCCTTGATGGAGATTCAGGCAGTGTCCTGGGCCAGAAAACACACAGGTTTCACAATAGGAGAAAATATACAAAATTATATTTATGACCTGGATGCAGGGAAGGCATTCATAAACAGGACATAAAAAATCAAAATTCACAAAAGAAAAGATCAATAAATACAACCACACACAAAAAATGTAAAAGGTTGTGAAGATTAAGGGTGCTATTGGCTAAGGGGGAATCTAGTTGAGTACCTGGTTTAAAGAATGTGCTTCACAATGGAGCTTTGCTTTCTCTTCTCGTGCCAGCAGAGCCCTTTGCTAAAATATCCTTATGCTGGATCTCAAGGATGGTGTGCCATTTGACACTCTGGTTTTTTAGTCACTTACCTTTCTAACACCTAGGAGAGGGAACACACAGCTTCCTCACCCTTGAGGAAACTGAGGCCACGGGGAAGGGATTGACCACTTTCCCAGTTCACAGAACTCTGTGGGAATTGGCGTTTTGTCTGGAGTTTCTACCCGTCTAACCTATCAGTCACGGTTCATGGCAGCTGTGGAACACCCCAAACAGGAACTTCCGCCCTTAATTATATAGAGGCTTGCAGAAGTGTGACTGGACTTACTGCCTGAATCAGTTCCACTTAATGATTAACTGTAGAAAATAATCCGGCAAATTATGTTTACAAAACCATTTGGTTGCTCTCAAATGCACTAGAGGGAATCTGGGAACTGCCATGCTCATCCAAGGGACCCATTCCTGGTCAAACCAAACACCTGGCTGGGGACATCCTCTGGGATGTTGCTTCTTAAATTGGGTCAATGGTCCACCTGTCCAGAACTGCCTGTGGTGTTTATTAAAATGCAGATTCCTGGCTTCACTCTAGACATAGTGAACCAAAGTCTCTGGAGGTAGGCCCTCAAATTTGCATTTAAAGCAGTCTCTTCTGATTCTTACTCACACTAAAGGTTGACCCCAACTTTTCTAGAAAAAAGAACCAGAGACAAGAATGCTCTTAGCAAGAATGCTCTTCAGCCATCTTGGCCCCGTAGATGGTAATCGTATATAAATGACAAATATACACAATAGGGTGCTGACAATAAATGACAGGTGAGAAAGAGATGCCCCTGAGAAGAAGGAGAGGGTAAGAGAGAGGACAGAACTGGGGGGATGGTGCAGAGCTGCTCAGTTTTTACCCTCTGGAATCTTTACTTTTTGGTGGGAGCCTAGGTTACAAGATGATAACATAGAAATGTTTAGGTAAGGGAGTCTAAGGTAGCAATGAGTTTAGTCACCTGAAAGACATCCTGGAAGATATTTAGCATTCCTAGTCTTTGTTCCAATGAAACCAACCTAGTTCCTGATTCACAAATCATCCTGCAAATGTATAGCACGGACAGTCAAAGAGAAATCTCTCCAGCAAAAAGGCATCATCTAGTCAATGGTCTATGACATCACCATTGAAGACTAAGTCAAAGAGGGTTTTGTGTGATTAATTTTCATTATCTGTTGTTACCCAGTTAATGAAAGGTGATACTATTAACCAGTGTGTGAACGAGACAGTGTCTTCATTGCCACATCTGAAACATTTCCCAGCTTTTTCAGGGTAGAATAGAGCTGACCCAAAGTGTGGCCTTTCTTCAGTATAGGGAGATATAAACCCTTTCTCTCCAACTGCCCAACACCAAATTATTGTGTGTCAGCTGCTCACCACCCAGGACACAATATAAGGCCTGTACTTGAGTTACTGCTATTTTATGTGAGCAAAATGCTAGCTTTCTTTTCTCAGGAAAGTGGATTGATTTGAGAGAAGTTTCAATACCACATTTCTTGGTCTGAAAGCATGATTGTTTAATAGCTGGTTGTGAACTGCATGGAACTTGGCAACTCCCTTTAAGAAATAGTTAGAAGATGTTAAATTTGATTAAATGGAACCTTTGATACAAATAACTTTGAGACAATGTAATGTCTTCACAAGGACATGTTCTTTTTCCCCCACTGAGGAAGAAATGGAGACATGTTTCTATTGTCAGTGCGTCCTGTCCATCTGATTATAAAGGAAGGCTGTGGGCTAGATAAGCAAAAATGGGTTACATCTGGGAAGCCCGCAGTGTTCTGCCTGCTAGCTGAAGAAGTTCCCCTTTGTTTCACTCTTGAAGCACTGTGTTGTTTTCTTGGACTGCTGCTCTGAATTAAACCTGAGTTCAACTATGGATCCCTTACACTTGATTTTGTGATTGCAAGACCTACACAAATGCAAACCTAGAATATAATTGAACTCTTAAGAGCTAAAATCTCCACGAATAAGAAAGAAGCTACTTGATCCTACAAAAGATTGTCTGGTTGCTTTCTCTTTTGTATCCACTGTTAAACTAAAAAAAGAAATCACTAAATTATCAGTCTGTCTTCACTACTTGGGAGTACACATTGAAGAATTTTACAAAACAAAATTGTGTCATAAAAAGTATTTCATTCATGTGATTCAGCCATCCAATTTCTCCATGTGTATATACCCAAAATAATTGAAAGTGGAGTTACGAATAGATATTTGCACACCCACGTTCAAAGCAGCATTTTTTAAATAGCCAGCCAAAGGTGGAAGTAACCCAAATGTCTATTGGTGGAGAGTTGGATATATAAAATGTGGTATCAATACATACAATTCAGACTTTAAAAGGAAGAAAATTCTGACACTTGCTACAACACAGATGCGTGTTGAGGACATTATGCTAAGTGAAATAAGCCAGTCATAAAAAAATAATAATACTGTGTGATTCCATTTATAAGGTACCTAGAATAGTCAAATTCATAAATACAGAAAGTAAAATGGTGCTTACCAGGGCCTGGGGTAGTGGGGAATGGAGAGTTACTGTTTTATGGATATGAAGTTTCTGTTTTTCAAGAAGAGTTCTGGATATGGAGGTGGTAATAATAGAACAGCAGTGTGAATGAACTTAATGTCACTGAACTGTGTACTTAAAAATAGTTGTAAATTTTATGTTATGTACATTTCACCACCATTTAAAATCATAATACTTAAAAAAATATTTTAGAATTTTTATGCCAAAACTCTTGTCAAAGGAAGCTTCAACTTTTTCAAAATGGAAAATACTTTTCACATGACTTTCAAAGTAAATACAATATCTTGCTAATGCTCTGCACCTTTCAGGAAACTAATAAATTTCTGATCACTGTTCATTTGAAGGAAAAACTTATGTCTTCCTTCTGCTTTTATATCCTTTCTCCCTGGCTCCATGTATTTGTCAGCTTTGTCAGGGATCTATGCTGATTTGTGGATTTATTGCTCCAGTCTTTACGAGAAACTTAGGTAAATAGTTGCAAGCTTTGGTAAGCTTGAAAAATGATAGCTGGGTACAAGTCTTTTATGTTGAGAAAACTGTGACTACAAAGTATATTCTTAATAAAATTAATGTTCTCTGTAGTTCACTGAGCCATGCACAGAATAAACAGCACAATTTCTGCCCGGAGACAGTTGATATGAACACATGCTGTCCTAGTAGATACTTGCTTATTAAGCAATGGCAAAGAATAGAGCTAGAGGGACCCAAAGACATTGTTTTTGTGCCTGTTTCCTGGAGCTACAGGTTTCTAAGCAGGTCTCCTAGGAGCAACAGAAGACGGGGCTCTAAGCACCCCATTCCTATATCAGCTGGTGAAGCTTAATTTGTGTATATTTTATACACTGGGGCTCCATTCCACACAAAAGTTTGAAATTCACTGGCCATGAAAATGTGTTGCCTGACTCTGCATCTTTCCTTCTCTCCTTTTCACTTCCCAATCGCCCAAATTCCATATGGGAATCAATGCAGCTATAGGGAGGCTGACTCTGATCTCAGCGGTGGGAATGGACCTAGTACCACATGACCTCAATCCCACCAATCATCACATTTCATCCCGTCAGTGGTTGGTTCAGGGATAGGCACATGACCTCAGAGGGTGTGGTTAGAGTAAATCTCAGAACTTCTGCTGATAACACTGGCACAAAGATGTTTTCTTTGTGCTATTCATGAATGGGGGCACATAGAAACAGGAAACAGCTAGAAGCCATTTTGCAACCAAATGGTCTGCTGAGGTCTGCCTAAGATGAAGCCACACCAAGGAAGCAGTAACAAGAAATGGTGAGGGGAAATGTGGTTCCTGGTTAAGTTGTTTGAGCTAAACTTCAAGCTTTTCAAATCTTTTTGGGCTTTTCAATTACATAAACCAGTAAATTCCCTTTATAAGTTAAGTCAATATGAGCCAGTTTTTCTGTTACTTAGAAACAAAAATATCTGAACTGTTATACCATTGATCCCTTAATTTTACAGATAAGGACACTAGGACCTATGGATACTATGTGGATAGTTAAGAGGCATAGCCTTCCAGTTCCAGGTCATTTTCTTTTTAGTGTCCTAATCATTTAGAGCATGTTTGTGGTGTGTTCGACAACAATGAACAAAATGTTAATTCTCTTTATGACTAAGCATTCATTGGATGTGCTCTAAAGGACCAAGGCCAATTTTCCTCATGTTTGACTTCTGGCAATCAATCACATTGCTTTATGGCCACTCTGTGTATTATGCATCCTGATGACTCATTAAAAAGAAGGATTAAATAGTTGGAAGAAGGTGTGGGGACCTCACAGAAGAATTTAATTGGTAGCTAGTTTACCAGCAACTTAGGATGTTACTTTGTCATTTTCTTCTAAATTTGTCATTCACTTTCATTTCTTGATAATCATCCCTTATTACCAGTTCTTATCTTTCAAAAGCACAGCCCCACTGTCCTGTCTTCTTACCTTTTGAGGCTTCTTCTACGGCTAGAATTTCCAGATTCTATAGACTCTTCTGTATGGGCTTCCCTGGTGGCTCAGCTGGTAAAGAATCTGCCTGCTACGTGGGAGACCTGAGTTTGATCCCTGGATTGCGAAGATACCCTGGAGAAGGAAATGACTACCCACTCCAGTATTCTGGCCTGGAGAATTCCATGGACTGTATAGTTCATGGAGTGGCAAAGAATCAGACATGACTGAGTGACTTTCACTTTCATAGGCTCTTACTATAAACTCTAAAAAATCCTATCATTTTTATCTACACATACCATCTCCCTCACCCAGATACTGGTTTTATTTTGGGGGAAGGACTTTGTTATCTACCCCAACCCTAAAATTACTTAATAGTCAGTGAGTCTTCAAAGAAATGTCCTAAAGTGGGGAGAAAAGAGAAAGGAATCCACGTTTTATGGGCTAGGAGGGGTACTTGATGTCTTACAGATATTCTCACAGTCACCTGACAGGAAGTAGGTAGTACTGTCCTAGTCTAAAAAAATAAAGAAACCGGGTTGGGTGAGTTATAGGGTCGACACTCAGATGGGTGGGTGCAGTTCCAAAGACATTTCCTTCCCCTGCCATGCTGGGCAGTAGACTTTTTTGCCAGCCCCAAATAATAGTGACCACCTGGATCCAGGGATGGGAAAACTGAGGCCTCATCCAGGCCTAGAGGGAAAGATAGTGGAGATGTCTGTCAAGCTTGCCAAAGGGGAGAGTAGCTGCCCACATGCCACATATTTCACTTCTCTGCATCCTGATGACCTGGCCAGTTCCAGAGGTTTCCCAGGAAGAAGGTCAGGTGCATTGAAGAGTCTAGATATAAGGCTTGTAAACTCAAATGTGTTAGCAGGGATGGCTCTGTGTAAAGGTGAAGATGCATTTGTAGTGTGCTTGTGAGAAAACTAGAAGTCAGAGGGCGAATTGCTGTCTACTGGAGGTGAGTCATGAACCAAAAGGCAGGTGAGAAGTTCAGGCCCAGTGCACTTTTGCATGGGATGCACTGGGGCCGCACAGCAGCCTCCTTTTTCAGACTCATATTGACGCACAAGTACACGAATGTTACCCTCTGGAGTGACTCACTTAGGAGGAGCCAGTTCACCTGCCACCACACAGACTGACTCACAGGGTCTTTCAGTCAAAGCATACAGTGTGGCACATGAACCCCGAGTGAGAAATGGCCAGTCTTCTTTTCCTGAAGAAATAGGGACGTCAGGAAGGAGAAGAGGATAGTAAGCTAGCAGTCAGGGAAGCCACGTCCTAGCTGCTGCTTTGAAGACATGTTCACCATGCCTGTCCCTTAGCTGGGTGGTGGATGACACTGCAAGTGACATGCCCAGTGGTTGCGTAGATGATGGTCTTCATGTGGGGTTATTCAAGATACACAAAGGAAAGAGGCTGGATCTGGTCCCAGAAGACATTCCATAAAGAGTAAATGAACGAATGGGCAATGGAATGGAAACTAATGCAAACCATGGATTCAGAAGACCTGAGCCATATTCATCTTATTTCCTCATCTGAAGAATATCTATGATTTTCAGTTGTCTGGGGAGGGATCTTCGATTGCAGAAGGCAAGGAGGGAAATTTTGAGTTCAGTAAGAAGTGGGGGTATTTGGGGCTGAAAGCAGCCCATGTCAGAATGATAGGCCAGGAGACAAAGTGGATTCTGTCCAAGGGATGGACACTGAAAGTGACCTGGGAGGCTGAGCAGGTTAAATTCTTCCATTGGGATAGACTGTGGGTTTATCTGAGCAGGTTAGCTGTGGGTTAACTGCAAAGGAGGCCATTCTCCAGAATGAATAACAGTGGATTTAAAGACAGACTTTGAAGTAGACAAATTAAAGACACCAGATCTTTGTGGTGAGTTTAGTATGATGTCTAGATTCCAGGGCTCTGCTTCTCAATTCTGGCTAAACCCAGAATTACCTGGGAGCTTTTCAAACTTATCAGTGCATGGACCCTTCTCCCCGAGATTCAGATTCAACTGGTCTGAAATGAGGCCATGAATCAATTATTTTTTAAAAATTTATTGACGTAAAGTTGATTTACAGTGTTGTGTTAATTTCTGCTGTATAGCAAAGTGACTCAGGTATACATACAGGTTTTTTTTTTCCCATTCTGGTTTATTACAGGATGTTGAATACAGTTCCCTGTGCTATATAATAGGACCTTGTTGTTTCTCCATCTTATATATAGTAGGATGCTCACTCCAAATTTCCAATCCTTCCCTCCCTTCACCTCCTCCCCCTTGGCAACGCAAGTCTGTTCTCTAATCTGTGAGTCTGTTTCTGCTTCATAGATATGTTCACTTATGTCATATTGATATTTTACATTCTTCATAAAGTGATATAATATGGTATTTGTCTTTCTCTTTCTAACTGACTTAGTATGATAATCTCTAGGTCTATCCATGTTGCTGCAAATTATTTCATTCTTTTTAATGGCTCAGTAATATTCCATTGTGTAGATGTACCACATCTTCTTTATGCATTTATCTGTCGATGGGCATTTAGGTTCTTTCCATATTTTGACTATTGTAAATAGTGCTGCTATGAGCATAGGAGTGCATGTATCTTTTCAAATTATAGTTTCAGCTCAGTATATGCCCAGAAGTGGAATTGCTGGATCATATGGTAATTCTGCTTTTAGTGTTTTGAGGAATCTCCTTACTGTCTTCCATAGTGGCTGCATCAACTCATACTCCCACTAACAATGTAGGAGGGTTCCCTTTCCTCCACACCCTCTCCAGCATTTATTATCTATAGACTTTTTAATGATACCCATTCTGACTAATGTGAGGTGGTGCCTCATTTTAGTTTTGATTTGCATTTCTCTAATAATTAGCTATGATAAGCATCTTTTCATGTTCCTATTGGCCATCTGTATATCTTCTTTGGGAAACGTCTATTTAGGTCTTCTGCCCATTTTGCAACTGGGTTTTTTTGTTGTTGCTGTTGTTGAGTTGTGTGAGCCTGTCTGTACATTTTGGAAATTAAGCCCTTGTTGGTTGCATCATTGCAAATATTTTCTCCTAGTCCCTAGGTTATATTTTCATTCTATTTATGGGCTTCCCTGGTGGCTCAGATGGTAAAGCGTCTGCCTGCGATGTAGAAGACCTGGGTTCGATCCCTGAGTCGGTCGGGAAGATCCCCTGGAGAAGGAAATGGCAACCCACTCCAGTACTCTCGCCTGGAAAATTCCATGGATGGAGGAGGCTGGTAGGATACAGTCCATGGGGTTACAAAGAGTCGGACACGACTGAGTAACTTCACTTTGCTGTACAAAAGCTTTTAAGTTTGATTAGGTCCCATTTGTTTGTTTTTGCCTTGGGTGACTGACCTAAGAAATGTATACAATTTTTGTCAGAGAATATTTTGCCTATGTTCACTTCTGGGAGTTTTATGATGTCACATCTTATACTTAAGTCTTCAAGCCATTTTGAGTTTATTTTTTGTGTATGATGTAAGGGTGTGTTCTAACTTCATTGATTTACATGTGACTGTCCGACTTTCCCAGCACCACTTGCTGAAAAGACTATCTTTTCTCCATTGTATGTTCTTGCCTCCTTCATCAAAGATTAATTGTCCATAGGTGTGTGGGTTTATTTCTGGGCTCTCTGTTTTGAGGAATATATAGATATAGATATAGTTACAGATATATTTTTTTGGCTACACAACACAGTTTGTGGGACCTTAGTTCCCTGACAAGGGATCAAAGCCACAGCCTCAGTAGTGAAAATGAGAAGTCCTAACCTCTGGACCACCAGAGAATTCCCAGGAGTCAATATTTTTAAAAAGATTCCAGGTGGCTCTCAGGTGCCACTAAGGTTAAGAATCTGCACTCTAGATATAACTCAAAGTAGGCAAGTTTTCAGGAGTCCATGCCTGAACTATGAAATTTTGAACGAACTCAAAAGAGACATTTTGGGATTATTGATCCACACAGTATATATCCTTGGTTTCTTACCAGTCCCTAATCTCAAAATCTGGCAGATGCCAGGGTGACCTCCATCCATGAGAGAGTCCCTAGAGGGGCCAACGGGAGATACATTCATGGAACCATCCTGTAAGGTATGGTAAGTAAGGGTATGGTGTGGTAAAGTAAAATCTCAGAACTTGAGTGGCCTGACACTGTAGCAGGAAGAAACAACACTGGAGGGTGTGGCACAGTGGAACAAGCAGTAGGCCAGGAATCACAAGTCTTGTCTTTCACTCTCAACTCTGCAACTCCGCCATCCAGTAATCCTGGGCAAGTCAGTTCACCTCTCTGGGTCTGAGCTCTGTTACCTGTCAACTTCAGTCTTAAAGTTTCCTTCCCTATGGCTCTCTGACCCTAACTCTGTTTCTAAGGCCAGGCCAATTTGAGGTCTCTAGGCCACTTGAGTTTCTGGGGAGAAAGGGTAATGGGAGGAGAAAGTGTAATAAGGAAAAAAGTAGAAAAGGTGGACAGAGGTTACTTGAGCTTTTAAGAGACACTGACAAGGTTCTACACCAAAAGACATTCTAAAATTTATTTGGTTCTAGATACAGAATTCATCACCAGTCACATCCACAACTGGGTGTTGTTTTTGCTTTGGCTCCATCTCTTCATTCTTTCTGGAATTATTTCTCCTCTGATTTCCATTAACATATTGGGAACCTACCAACCTGGGGAGTTCATCTTTCAGTGTCCTATCTTATTGCCTTTCCAGACTGTTCATGGGGTTCTCAAGGCAAGAATACTGAAGTAGTTTGCCATTCCCTTCTCCAGTGGACCACGCTGTGTCAAAACTCTCCACCATGACCCGTCCATCTTGGGTGGCCCTACACAGCGTGGCTCATAGTTTCATTGAGTTAGACAAGGCTGTGATCCATGTGATCAGATTGGTTAGTTTTCTGTGATTTTGGTTTTCATTCTGTCTGCCCTCTGATGGAGAAGGATAAGAGGCTTATGGAAGCTTCCTGATGGGAAAGATTGACTGAGGCGGAAACGGGTTCTGATGTAAAGTCCGATGCTGTAAAGAGCAATATTGCATAGGAACCTGGAATGTTAGGTCCATGAATCAAGGCAAATTGGAAGTGGTCAAACAGGAGATGGCAAGAGTGAATACTGACATTTTAGGAATCAGCAAACTAAAATGGACTGGAATGGGTGAATTTAACTCAGATGACCATTATATCTACTACTGTGGAAAAGAATCCCTTAGAAGAAATGGAGTAGCCATCCTAGTCAACAAAAGAATCTGAAATGCAGTACTTGGATGCAATCTCAAAAATGACAGAATGACCTCTGTTTGTTTCCAAGGCAAACCATTCAATATCACAGTAATCCAAGTCTATGCCCCAACCGGTAATGCTGAAGAAGCTGAAGTTGAATGGTTCTATGAAGATCTACAAGACCTTCTAGAACTAACACCCAAAAAAGATGTCCTTTACATTATAGGGGACTGGAATGCAAAAGTAGCAAGTCAAGAAATACCTGAAGTAACAGACAAATTTGGCCTTTGAGTACATAATGAAGCAGGGCAAAGACTAATAGAGTTTTGCCAAGAGAACGCACTGGTTATAGCAAACACCCTCTTACAACAACACAAGAGAAGATGCTACACATGGACATGACCAGATGGTCAACACTGAAATCAAATTGATTATATTCTTTGTAGCCAAAGATGGAAAAGCTCTATACAGTCAGCAAAAACAAGACCGGGAACTGACTGTGGCACAGATCATGCACTCCTTATTGCCAGTTCAGACTTAAATTGAAGAAAGTAGGGAAAACCACTAGACCATTCTGGTATGATCTAAATTAGATCCCTTACCATTATACAGTGGAAGTGACAAATAAATTTAAGGGATTAGATCTGATAAACAGAGTGCCTGAAGAACTATGGACAGAGGTTTGAGACATTGTACAGGAAGCAGTGATCAAGACCATCCGCAAGAAAAAGAAATGCAAAAAGGCAAAATGGTTGTGGAAGGAGGCCTTACAAATAGCTGTGAAAAGACGAGAAGTGAAAGGCAAAGGAGAAAAGGAAAGATATACCCATTTGAATGCAGGGTTCCAAAGAATAGCAAGGAGAGATAAGAAAACCTTCCCCAGTGATCAGTGCAAAGAAATAGAGGAAAACAATAGAATGCGAAAGACTAGAGATCTCTTCAAGAAAATTAGACATACCAAGGGAACATTTCATGCAAACATAGACACAATAAAGGACAGAAATAGTATGGACCTAACAGAAGCAGAAGATATTAAGAAGAGGTGGCAAGAATGCACAGAAGAACTACACAAAAAAGATCTTCATGACCCAGATAATTATGACAGGTCACCTAGAGCCAGACATCCTGGAATTCGAGGTCAAGTGTGTCTTAGGAAGCATCACTATGAACAAAGCTAGTGGAGGTGATGCAATTCCAGTTGAGCTATTTCAAATCCTGAAAGATGATGTTGTGAAAGTGCTGCACTCAGTATGCCAGCAAATTTGGAAAACTCAGCAATGGCCACAGGACTGGAAAAGGTCAGTTTTCATTCCAATCCCAAAGAAAGGCAATGCCAAAGAATGCTCAAACTACCACACAATTGCACTCATCTCACACGCTAGCAAAGTAATGCTCAAAATTCTCCAAGTCAGGCTTCAACAGTACGTGAACTGTGAACTTCCAGATACTCAAGCTGGATTTAAGAGGAATCAGAGAGCAAATTGCCAACGTCCATTGGATCATTGAAAAAGCAAGAGAGTTCCAGAAAAACATCAATTTCTGCTTTATTGTTTATGCCAAAGCCTTTGACTGTGTGGATCACAATAAACTGTGAAAAATTTCTAAAGAGATGGGAATACCAGACCACCTGACTTGCCTCCTGAGAAATCTGTATGCAGATCAAGAAGCAACAGTTAAAACTAGACATGGAACAACAGACTGGTTCAAAATTGGGAAAGGAGTACATCAAGGCTATATATTGTCACCCTGCTTATTTAACTTATATGCAGACTACATCATGAGAAATGCTGGACTGGATGAAGCACAAGCTGGAATCAAGCTTATCGGGAGAAATATCAATAACCTCAGATATGCAGATGACTTCACCCTTATGGCAGAAAGTGAAGAAGAACTAAAGAGCCTCTTGATGAAAGTAAAAGAGGAGAGTGAAAAAGTTGGTTTAAACTCAACATTCAGTAAACCAAGATTATGGCATCTGGTCCCATCACTTCATGGCAAATAGATGGGGAAACAATGGAAACCAGTGAGACTATTTTTGGGGGCTCCAAAATCACTGCAGATGGTGACTGCAGCCATGAAATTAAAAGACGCTTACTCCTTGGAAGAAAAGGTATGACCAACCTGGATAGCATATTAAAAAGCAGAGACATTACTTTGCCAACAAAGGTCTGTCTAGTCAAAGCTATGGTTTTTCCAGTGGTCATGTATGGATGTGGGAGTTGGACTACAAGGAAAGCTAAGCACCAAAGAATTGATGCTTTTGAACTGTGGTGTTGGAGAAGACTCTTGAGAGTCCCTTGGACAGCAAGGAGATCAAACTAGTCAATCCTAAAGGAAATCAGTCCTGAGTGTTCATTGGAAGGACTGATGTTGAAGCTGAAACTCCAATACTTTGGCCACCTGATGAGAAGAACTGACTCATTTGAAAAGACACTGATGCTGGGAATGATTGAAGGCAGGAGGAGAAGGGGTTGACAGAGGATGAGATGGTTGGATGGCATCAGTGACTCAATGGACAAAAGTTTGAGTAAGCTCCAGGAGTTTGTGATGGACAGGGAAGCCTAGCATACTACAGTCCATGGGGTCACAAAGAGTCGGACATGACTGAGCAACAGAACTGAACTGGACTGAGATACAGAATTCACTTAAATTGAAGGAGAAAAGGTGAGACTGAATGTGCGCTTCTCTGGTTGGAGAAGGACCTAACATGATGATGGTGATGATAATAGTAATAATTGGACATTCTGTAGCACTTGACAGTTTATAAAGTGCTCTCACATGTTAATAATTACAACTGTGCCTTACTTTACAGTTTAAAAAAAAAAAGCTTTTTCATGTTCTCCCACCTGTATGGGTTGGTATTGACTGGAAGTGTAAATAGGCTTGTTATTTACATGGTTGTTAGTGGAAGTAAGAGGGATGGAGGTTCAGCACCAGCATCTGGACAGTGAACAGCTCAAAAGATGACCTGGCAGACCTGCATCAACACCCCTGTGTTCAACCTGCTGGTCTCCTAATTGTGATCATGCGCAAAATTGGAGCGGTGCGGCCCTGCTTACTTTCCTGGGAAGTATGTCTTTCCTCCGTCATCACTGAATCCTTACTTTTGTTTTACTTCTCCTTCCATTTGCATTCCAGTAACAAGCAGTCAGAAGAAGGCAATGGCAACCCACTCCAGTACTCTTGCCTGGAAAATCCCATGGATGGAGGAGCTTGGTAGGCTGTGGTCCATGGGGTCGCTAAGAGTCGGCACGACTGAGCAGCTTCACTTTGACTTTTCATTTTCATGCATTGGAGAAGGAAATAGCAACCCACTCCAGTGTTCTTGCCTGGAGAATCCTGAGGACGGGGGAGCCTGGTGGGCTGCCGTCTATGGGGTCGCACAGAGTCGGACACGACAGAAGCAACTTAGCAGCAACAAGCAGTCATTTTGTCTTTTCTCTCTAGAGAGACTCCTAGCCTGGGAGACGGAAATTCTGGGTCCTGGTCCCAACTCTGCCATTTAATTATTTTGTTTCATCTGATCCTCACTTTCTTCCCCAAGAGCAGAGTTGAACCAGCTCTTTTCTACCCCACTAGGTCTACTTTGGACTTCCCCAGTAGCTCAGATGGTAAGGAGTCTGCCTGCAATGCAGGAGACCTGGGTTCAATCCCTGGGTCAGGAAGACCCTGGAGAAGGAAATGGCAACCCCCTACACTATTCTTGCCTGGAGAATCCCATGGACAGAGGAGCCTGGTGGGGCTACAGTCCATGGGGTCACAAAGAGTCGGCCATGACTGAGCGATGAACACTTTCACTTTCAGGTCTACATCAGGCTTCCCAGGTGGTGCCTGCCAATGCAGGAGATGCAATAGATGCAGGTTCGAGCCCTGGGTCAGGAAGATCCCCTGGAGGAGGGCATGGCAACCCACTCCAGTATTCTTTGCCTGGAGAAGGCTCAAATAGAGTAATATACATCACAATTTTTTGTGATGTTTTGAAATTTTGAAAAGCACAATCCAGATAGACCTGGAAGAATGTGCACTATTGTTATTCAGGGGCTTAGCAGGACCAGGGATTTGTTCCCATTGCCTCCAGAACATGCCAGTGCTGTGCTGGCCTCCTGACATCCTACGGCCCTCCTCCCATCACACAGTCCTTGACAGGGCCCATTGATAGGGCCCCAGAGCTACGCCAACCTCCTGAGCATCCCCAGATAGCATCCCTGATTCTTACAGTGCTCTTATGGGCTTCACTGCTCCAACCTTCCATCTCCTGCCCACATCTGCCCCAAGTCTTACCTGAGTTAGGTATTTCCTTGCTGCTGCTGCTGCTAAGTTGCCTCAGTCGTGTCCGACTCTGTGCAATCCCAGAGACGGCAGCCCACCAGGCTCCCCCGTCCCTGGGATTCTCCAGGCAAGAACATTGGAGTGGGTTGCCATTGCCTTCTCCAATGCATGAAAGTGAAAAGTGAAAGTGAAGTCGCTCAGTTGCGTCTGACTCTTAGCGACCCCATGGACTGCAGCCTACCAGGCTCCTCTGTCCATGGGATTTTCCAGGCAAGAGTACTGGAGTGGGGTGCCATTGCATTCTCCAAGATATTTCCTCAGGGAATACTAAATATTTCTGCTGTCAGTCTATAATCATTATTAGGAAGATAAATCAGCAGCCCCAATAAAGGAGGTTCATATGTTACAAAGCCCAATATTAAATATATTCTTGGAATGGCAACTAAGGTTAATACCTTCACTCCCCTCTTAGTCCCTCCCTTGAAAAGTCCCTCCACTTTCTCTTTTCAACCATCTTATCCTTTTAAACTTTTATTGATACCCCAAAAATGTGTTTATTTATTTTAACTCAAGAGTCCTGACATGTTAATGACGAAATTTGTGGTTAATTGTAGCCAGGGACTAATATTTAACAACAACACATTTTATAAGTTCTTGGAAGATGAAATAGATTCTCAATTTTTTTTTTTTTTACCAGTGTGTCCATAAATTAATCTACCACCAATTTCAGCCATACATGTAGAGCCTGTAACATTATGGTATTTACATAACTACATTTTTCTGAGAAAAGGAAAGTTTACTACATCAAACTCTGTTATATTCTTTTTTTTTAATTAATTTTTTAAGTGAGCATTCATGGACTAAATCTTTGTTGGTTATGATACACACACAATGAAAGAGAGCAAGAATTGATTATTTGATTCTCTATTTTTTTAAGTATTAAAATCTAGTTCATAAATAAAATATGTTTTTGCCTAATTTTGGTAAAAGTTAAATCCCTTTTAATAGAATTACCTTTAAAATAACCAAAAGACAAATTTTATTGAAAAATTTTTTTAAAGAAATTTAGAGCTCATGGTTATTGGACACTTGTTAACTGTCAAGCACAGGGCTAGCACTTTGCCTCCATCATATAACTGAATTTGTGCAATCCTGTGAAGCAGACATTTTTAAATTTGGTTGTTCAAACATCAGGATATATTTTCTAATCATAATGGAAACCATTTCTTAGAGTTTACTATGTGCTAGATAGTGTGCCAGACACATAAATTTGCATTAATCTCCACTATAGCCCTGAACAGGAGGCTTTATTTTCCCACTTTGCAGTTGAAGACCCTAGGGTTGAGACTGGTTAAGTGAGTTGCCAAGGTCATAGAACTAGTAATTAACAAATCTAAACTTCAGCTTTAGTCTTCTGATCACAACACCAGGATCCACCAAACTCCCTTCAGGTTATCCATTCATTCATAAGTCTGGGTCCAACAGCTAAAATAATTCATTTCAATTTGCTCAGATTTTGGAGTCCTTGATCAAGGGACTATTTACAATGCAGGGTTAAGGGAACAAAAGAGGGATGGTTAAGCACCAAAAGATGACTGTATCAAGTCCAGTAGAAAAACAGAAACGAAAACCATGAGGGTGTGAACAGGGAGAATTCAGTATAATGGATTGATTAACCAGTCATGGAAGACTAAAAGGGCAAAAGAGAACATTTCTAAACAATTAGATCAAACCACTAAGGGAAGGCCTCTGCCTCCGGGCAGTAGCAGCTACTATAATCCTGCAATAAGAGGCTGAGAAGTTAACAGCTGGTCAGTGAGTCGCTATATGGACTCCACTCCAGGTCCAGGCTTGAGTAAGCAGTCAGGAAGGTCAACTTAAGTTCAGGCTATGCTTTTAGACAGCCCAGTGGGTACCACAAAAACCCAGCATATGCTATACTGCCATTTGTCCCAGCAATTCCATTCCTGGGCATTTATCTGAAAAAACAAAACCAATAGTTTGAAAGGACCCATGCACCCCAATGTTCTTAGCAGCATTATTAACAATTGTCAAGGTATGGGAGCAACCTAAGTATCCATCAACAGATGAATGGATAAAGAGGATGTAGTATATACATACAACAGAATACTACTCAGCCATTAAAAAGAATAACATCTTGCCATCTGCGACAACATGGATAGACTTGGAAGGTATTATGTTAAGTAAAATAAGTCAGGCAGAGAAAGACAAATCCTGTATGATATTACTTATATGTGGAATCTAAAAAATACAACAAACTAGTGAACATATAAAAGAAACAGAGAAAAAAACTTCTGGCTACCAGTAGGGAGAGGGAAGGAGGAGGGGAAGGTAGGGGTGGGGATTAAGAGGTGCAAACTATTATGTATAAAATAAGCTATAAGGATATACTGTACAACATGGGGAATATGGCAAATATTTTATAACAACTATAAATGGAATGCAGCCTTGAAAATTATGAATCACTACATTGTAAACCTGAAACTTATATAATATTGTATATCAAATATACCTCAATATAAACAAACAAACACTAAACCTGTCATCCACTAAATCCTGCCACTTTGGTACCCACAGAAACAGGGCTACTGGAGCATGATCTTATAGAAACCAGTCAGGATCTATTCCAGTTTCCCTGACCTAGGAAGTGAGTCTCTTTCAAATGCCAGAGAGGAATGGTTCCTAGACAAGAGCAGTTTTATGAGAGAGGGGGAAAAGGCCAGCAGAGTATGCAGGGACCTCCCAGACCCAAGTCATAGATGCACAAAACCTATCCCCAGGGACTTGAGTCCAACAGGCCCAGCTGATAGATTCACCTGAGACTTAGAGCTCAGGACTAGGAAGAGCTTAAAAGTTTATGCCACCCTACACACACATGGGACTATTTGGAAGGAAAAATGTATACTAACAGCAGAGAATAAACAGGTGAAGTATGGCTTAAATCTACTGAGACTCCTAGAAGCAGTGCAGCTGCCCCCCAAAAAGTGTCAATGATTCATTGTTGGGGTCACCAAAAGAGGGATGCAGAGGTAATAGAGGGGAACAACACGGTAGACACAGCTGCTGAATGGGTGGCCCTAAGAGGCCAAACCCACCCAATTGTTTGCCACTCTACACAAAGGAAGAATTAGACAAAGCCTGAAAATGGGGCTTCAACAAAGATCTAGGAGGCCATGTGTTTCTAGTTAATGAACACAGGCAATACTTTCTCCAAAGTGCAGCTTGTCAAGCCATCAGGGAGGCTCATCAGGGAACTCACTACAGAAGGGAAGTTCTGTATAGTTGGTTGGTTGAGGTCATGGTAACTTCTGGCACAAAAATATAATCAGTCGGATAGTTGAGACCTGCTCCATCTGCACAATGAACAACCTCAACGTCAGGCTCCTGAGAGGCCCCCAGATAAGCCCCATCTAGGACATATCCTGAAGCTTAGCTGATTGATTTCACTGTCACACCAAGAGCATTAAACAACTTCAGGTGTCTCTTGGTATTAGAGGATACATTTTCAGGGTGGGTAGAGCATTCCCCAGAGAAGGCAATGGCACCCCACTCCTGTACTCTTGCCTGGAAAATCCCATGGGCGGAGGAGCCTGGTAGGCTGCAGTCCATGGGATTGCTAAGAGTCGGACGCGACTGAGCGACTTCACTTTCACTTTTCACTTTCATGCATTGGAGAAGGAAATGGCAACCCACTCCAGTGTTCTTGCCTGGAGAATCCCAGGGACAGCAGAGCCTGGGGGGCTGCTGTCTCTGGGGTCGCACAGAGTCGGACATGACTGAAGTGACTTAGCAGCAGTAGCAGCAGAGCATTCCCCACTAGAACTGAAACAGCAGGCACAGCAGCTAAAGTATTACTAAGAGAAATAATCCCCAGGTTTGGGCTCCCAGGGCCCCTATAAAGTGATAATGGCCCAGCATTTGTGTCTCAAGTGACAAAAGGGATAACATACCCTCCGCATAAAATGAAACTTGCATTCAGCCTGGACACCCCAATTGTTTGGGAAAAGGAGAGCGATCTATTTAGAACTTGAAACAACCTTAGCAAACTTCTACACTAGGAGACTCAAAAAACACTGGATTAAGTTACTCCCAATTGCCCTGCTCCACTTGTAGTTAACCTCAAGGGATAACTCAAAGTGCATTTGAACCCATGTATGGTAGACTCGGGCTTCCCAGGTGGCTCTAGTAGTAAAGAATCCACCTGCCATTGCAGTAGAGATAAGAGACACAGGTTCAATCCCTGGGTCGTGAAGATCCCCTGGAGAAAGGCATGGCAACCCACTCCAGTATTCTTGCCTGGAGAATCCCATGGACAGAGGAGTCTGGCGGGCTACAGTCCATGGGATCGTCAAGAGTCAAACACGAGTAAAGCCACTTAGCATGCACACATGGTAGACTCATTCCCAGCCTGAAAGTAGGGATACCTTAGCCCCTGGAAACAGAACAACTCAAGTATACCCTCCAGCTAGGAGAAACCGTGAGTCCTCACATACGTGGTAACCAGGTGCTGCCTGGACCATGGACCTGGCCCTCCCCCAGTTCTAGCTAGGAGATCAGATGAACCTAAACACCTGGAAAACTGGCAGCCTGCAAGGTCAGCTCACTCCTAAGAGGACCAGTCTCCACTCGGTGATCCTAACCAGCTATCCTGTCCTGAAACTGCAGGATCACTCCGTGGGAACATCACAAGGAGGCCCCTGAGCCCCAACCTGGGCAATAGACTCCCTGACTCCTTGAGTGAACCTCCCTCTGACCCAAAGTGTCTCTTCAAAAAACCATGAAAAGTGTTGCCAGGGATATTTAGCCATGGCAGTGAACCTTGACATCAGGGCACAATTACGCCTACAGACAAAGACTAAGATACCTTCATTTGTAGGAAAAATGGAATGCGTGACCATTATTCTCCTGCTAACATCTGGGCCATGCATCCTAAACTGTCCGGAATCCTCCATCTCCAAGAAGCTAGAGTTTCTTAAACTCCAAATGGCGGTCGCTCAGGGATTCGAACAGTCAGGACACAGTCCTGTGACAACCAAGTACATGTAAAGGCAGCAGGAGAGCTCTGCTCCTCCACTCAGGGTTATGTCGACGCCCCAAACCAGCTAAGCAGTTATAGAAGGCGGACCTGCACCCCTAGTGCCCCTCAAGAGTGAGGAGCCGGAGGAAAAACCGAGGAGGGATTTGCGAGGGCAAACTCCATTAGCAATTCCCGGGAAATTAACATAGAATATTGGTAATAAAATAAAGTCTAACCTTTTCTCCTTTGTGCTTCATCTAGTTTCACCTGCTTGTAGGGGGCTGCGTGCAGAGGCCTTGCACTGGGCATTTCAGATGTGGAGTGTGCGGACAGCTCAGCTTGGGACCGGGTGCAGAAGCGCTGCACTCGACGCTCAGTTCAAGACGGCGGTGGTGGGGGTTGGGGCGTGCGCAGAGACACGGAGCCTGGATCTGCACTCTGGAGCCTGAGCAGCACAGCTGCGGCTGCCTCCTTGAGCTCCACTTTCTTCCTCCCCCTCCCCGCTGACTTGAACCCTATAAAGCAGCCCTACTCATGGCCTGCCTGGATGAATGGGTACTCTACAGCAATAGTCCCCAACCTTTTTGGCACAGACACGGGTGGAAGACAATTTTTCTGCAGATTGAGAGCGGGAGAGGGTGGTTTCAGGAAGATTCAGGTTCATTATATTTCTTGTGCATTTTATTTCTAATCTAATGCCACTACAGATCTGGCAGGAGATACAGGTCCATGGCTCGGAGGTTGGGGACCCCAGCCTCCTCCATTTTTTTGATCAAAAAACAGGTTCCTTTGCTTCTGAACTGAAGTTGGTCTGGTTCTACTGGCTCGAGCAACAGAGGGCAGAAGATCCCTTGCTGGGGACCAACTTGAGAGAGAGTCGGTAACAATGCTGTGCTTAGA
Source organism: Bubalus bubalis (assembly GCF_019923935.1). Classification (NCBI taxonomy): domain Eukaryota; kingdom Metazoa; phylum Chordata; class Mammalia; order Artiodactyla; family Bovidae; genus Bubalus; species Bubalus bubalis. The sequence continues at coordinate 45,713,520 of NC_059172.1, read as the reverse complement.
GCTAGGGAAACACAAGGAGGAGATAGGGATTATTCATTAGGAAAAACTCCATAGAACTGGACTCAGATCTGTGAGGTAGATGCTACCTACCTGCTGGCCCTGTTCTTCTGGCCCTAAGAGCTCCAGAGCTGAGAGCACGGACACCACAGAGCTAATTCCCACACCTGTGAGAAGAGGTGCCTTAGCAGGTACTGGTTAGGTGAGAGGGCACAGTGAGGCTGACGGTGGGCGTGTGAACAAAAACCTGAAACCTGGAACCAAGGGCCACTGCAGAGTGACAAACTACTGCTCAGAGCACTCTGACAGGAGCAGGAAGCCAACACTGGGAGATGTGCGACCTTTCTTCCCCTTACTCCCCCCAGCTCCATTCAGTGCCCCTTGTTGACTGAACCTAACAGTGAGCCGCTGGCAAGGGAGTGAAGAAATGAGAGGGGTCCTAACCCCAGGATGAAACTGCCGAGCCTAGAAGGATGGGTTTGGAGCAGAGAAATCAGAGCCGAATAACGAGCACAGCCTGCCATCGGCAGCTCATCATTCATGCACACTCTTCCACACATACTTAAACTGCTATACAGCAATAGACTTGCATGCTTCTGCCTAACAGAGTGCAACTATCCTTTGTACAAATGAAGCACCCTTACTTCTCCCAGAGAAGAGAGGCACAAAATCTCAAAATGAAACGTGTCCATTTCAGGATCTTCACTGGTGGTTCAGAAGGCAGAAAGCGTCTGCTTGCAATGCAGGAGACCCGGGTTTGATCCCTGAATCAGGAAGATCCCCTGGAGAAGGAAATGGCAACCCACTCCAGTACTCTTGCCTGGAAAATTGCATGCACTGAGGAGCCTGGTGGCCTACAGTCCGTGGGGTCGCAAAAAGTCAGACATGACTGAGCGACTTCACTTTGCTTTTTCATTCCAGTTCTGTGTAACACTCACAGTATCCGTCTCTGGTTGAGGTGGGTAGCAGCCCTAACTGAACGCTTTGTAACCAAAGATTAATTTTAAAATTTGCCACCAGCACTATACTTATATAAATTATAAGGGAAAGGAAGGAAGAGAAGACATAAGTGTTTATTAAATATATGTGTGTTCAGTCGTGTCTGATTCTTTGTGACCCTATAGACTGTAGCTCACCAGGCTCCTCTGTCCATGAGACTCTCCATGCAAGAACACTAGAGTGGGTTACCATGCCCTTCTCTAGAGGATCTTCCTGACTCAGGGACCGAACCCATGTCTCCTGAGTTTCCTGCATTGCAGGCAGATTCTTTACCCACTGAGCCACCTGGGAAGACCATTTATTAAGTATAAATGTGTTCAAACAAAGTCACTTATATGTGGAATCTAAAATTTGACACAAATGAACCTATCTATGCAGAAAGAACAGACTCAGAGACATAGAAAACAGATGTGTGGTTGCTGAGGGGGATGTATTGGGAGGTTGGGGTTAGCAGATGCAAAACCAATTTATATAGAATGGATAAACAGCAAGGTCCTAATGTGTAGCACAGGGAACTATATTCAACATCCTGTGATAAACCATAATGGAAAAGAATATTAAAAAGAATGCATACATGTATATAACTGTAATCGTTTTGCTGTATGGCAGAAATTAACACTACAATGTAAATGTATACTTCAATTTTTAAAAAGTACACCTTTGCAAACATGTAAAGAAAAAAAAAACCCATGCAGAGTGGTGACAGTCCTTGTTTCTGTAGCTGATCACCGGGCAGGGTTGAAATTTATAACTTCCTTCCCCTGTTACTCATTCTGTGCTTCCTTCCTTTGCTCTCAGCCAGCACATCAACATGTGTGTTTTCTTTACCTGCTATAATGACCTCAGCTTTCATTTCTACAGGGTCTGAATCTTCAGTGGTTCTGCCCATCTTTCCATTAAGTATTACTATTGGACATGGAAGTACTAAGAGGTGCCCCAAGCATCCCCTAGGTTCCAGACATGGTCCTCTGTGTCCACATTGTGTGGCAGGCATCCAGCTTCTCCTTGGTAATCAGAACCTGCCTCCCCAACACAGAGTCAGTCAGTTCAATCGCTCAGTCGTGTCTGACTCTTTGTGACCCCATGGACTGCAGCACACCAGGTTTTCCTGTCCATCACCAACTTCCGGAGCATACTCAAACTCATGTCCATTGAGTTGGTGATGCCATCCAACCATTTCATCTTCTGTCCTCCCCTTCTCCTCCTGCCTTCAATCATTCCCAGCATCAGGGTCTTTTCAAATGAGTCAGTTCTTTGCATCAGGTGCTCAAAGTATTGGAATTTCAGCTTAAACATCAGACCTTCCAATGAATATTCAGGACTGATTTCCTTTAGGATGGACTGGTTGGATCTCCTTGCTGTCCAAGGGACTCTCAAGAGTTTTCTCCAACACCACAGTTCAAAAGGATCAATTCTTTGGCACTCAGCTTTCTTTAGAGTCCAACTCTCACATCCATATGTGACTACTGGAAAAACCATAGCTTTGACTAGATGGACCTTTGTTGGCAAAGTAATGTCTCTTTAGCTTTTTAATATGATTTTTAATATGCTATCTAGTTTGGTCATAACTTTTCTTCCAAGGAGCAAGCATCTTTTAATTTCAACGTGGAGAGTAATTCTCTTTTTACCTTTTAGTTTGGTGACCCAATGAGCTCATGATGGTTCACTTCAATGGAATGTGCTGTGTCCTCTCATGGAATCATTCTTCCCACTTGGGTACTCAGAGCCCCCAAAACATCCAAACAAAGTTCTTTAAATAAGTGCTTCCAACCCTTGATACCTGGACCTGATATTTTACCTATGTGTGAAAACAGAAATATGTATTGGTTGTTAATTCAAACAAAGTATATCCTGCATCCTGTTAAAAAAAAAAAAAAAAAAAAAACCTCCAAACTTTCATGGTGTTATCTCCTGCTTGGTGCCACAGATAGGTCTGCAGTAGGCTATTCCACTCTACCATCTACCTGGCCTGCTGCTTCTTACGAGGTAGGAATGGTATAGACAGATCCCATGGACAAGGACCTCTTGCCTCACTTCTTTTGTGGTAAAATGTGTTCCTTGATGAGAAGAAATGTTGTGGGGGAATGATGATGGTGCATAATGTATTTTACCAGTTCATGGAATCAAAATGATTTAGTATCAGCCAAACTGTGCAACAGCTTCAAGGCATTACCACCCCTGGACCTGAAAGGGAATGGGGCAGAAATTGTACCTCTGAGCCCAGTGAGAGCTAGAGATTTGGAGGAGGCACTTTCCTCCCATCCAGCCAGAAGAAGCTGTGGCCATAGAGGGACACAGCTATCGCCGGAGGCATGGCGCTGAAGCAGAGAGGAATCTGCAAAGAGGTGCTCCTGGCTCACCTCCTGCTGCCCTTTGATCTCTAGCCAATGTCTGTCTCCCTTTGTCTGAACTGCCCATGTTTTCCTTTGAATCCAAAGGGAACCAGAGACTTCCCTGGTGGTCCAGTGGTTAATGATCTGCCTGCCAATACAGGGGACATGGGTTTGATCCTTGGTCTGGGAAGACACCACATGCAACTCAGCCCATGCATCGCAACTACTGGGCTCGCTCGCCCTAGAGCCCTTGTTCCACCACAAGAGAAGGCACCACAATGAGTAGCTCCGCACCGCAGCTAGAGAGTAGTCCCCACTCACCACGACTAGAGAGGCCCGCACAGCAGTGAAGATCCAGTGCGGTCAAAAAGAAGAAAAGTGGGGGAGCAGGAAGCAAAAGGGCTGCCGTGATGCTTCCCATAGGGGTTAGGCTCCCCCAGCCCAGAGCGGGCTTGCAGTGAGGAGGGGTGGTAGGGAGGGAGTAATCAATCCACAGAAAGAATAATTCAGGCAGAAGAAATCTGGAAGGACTCTCTCATACCCTTGAAGTCCTAGATGGGAAACTGAAAGGTTTAGGATCCCAATTCTCATGCTCATTGCTTCTTTGGGTCGTAGTAGATTGGCAGAGGGTGACATGAATGTAAAGTCTGGCACAAAGAGCTTAAAAATTGGTGGTTATTAATAATAAAACTACAAGGAAGGAAGAGGGAGAAAGTTTATCCAAAGAAGGTAGAATAATGATGACATGAAATAACGCTGAAGTTCTAAAAGCCAGGTTCTCCCTGTCTTCTTTGTCTTGGAATCTGGGTGCCAAGCCTGGGCCTGGCAATGAACAATCACTCAAGGCTGATAAATGAATAAAAGTGACATGGAAACAATTCTAACGAAGGAGAGGCTCAGAGGTCTGGAGCAGGTGGCCACACACAGGATGGAGTTAACAAACCAGCCAAACTTGAAGTTTGTGTTTTTTAATTAATTAAATAATTTTTGGCTGTGTCAGATTTTAGTCACGGTATGCAGGATCTTCATTTTGCTGCACAGGCTCCATGGTGTGTGGGATCTAGGGCTCGTGGGCTCAGTAGTTGTGGCTCATGTGCTTAGCTGCCCTGCAGCACGTGGAATATTAATTCACCAACCAGGGATCGAACCCCCATGCCCTGCATTGGAAACAGATTCTTAACCGCTGGACCACCACCAGGGAGGTCCCCAAACTTGAAGTTTTAACCTAAGGATGCACACATTATCTCACTCACATCTTTGGGATATGGGGGGAATAGAATTACAGCTTAATATTGTTAGAGAAGACTGAGACTATTCAAAGCAAAACAGTGGAGGAAGGGGATGGACAGAGAAATCTAAATATACCTCTATCTGTGAGTGAGTACCCAGGTGAGGAAGCCAGGCAAAAGCATGAGAGGGCTGTGTGGGAGCACCCTTGGGGCCATTGGCTTGAGGAGGCTATGAACTGAGATCACTTTAATAATAATTAACATTTATTAAATGCTTATTGCAAGCCAGGTACTTTTTGTAAATCATCATTTTTGAGGGCCCAACATCAATCTCATAAGGTTAGTACTATCATACGTATTTTGCAGAATTGGAAATCAAGACTCAGAGAGGTTAAGTAACTTATGTATGGTAACACAGCTAACATGGTAGAGACAAGATCTGAACCTGAGTCTTATGAATTTGAATTTATGCCCTTAGTTACTTCTTGTGGTAGCCGGCTTCTGAGATGGCCCTTCACTGATCTTGGCCTGTTGGTATTCATGCCCTGTGTGGGCCGCTTCCCCACTGTTGGTGGGACCAGTAGAATACAGCAGAAGTGGTGCTATGGGACCTCCAAATCTAGGTTATGAAAGACATTGTGGTTTCCGATTCTGTCCCTTAGATCATTTTCTCTGGGGAGGTTGCAGCCATGTGGTGAGAAAAGGCAGGCCTGGCTGGTGAGGAACTGAGGCTTCCAGCCAATAGCTAGCAAGGATCTAAGACCTCCTGCTAAGCCACATGAGTGGGCTTGAACGTGGATCTTTCAGCCCAGTCAAGCCTTCAGATGACTGCAGTCCCTGCTGACATTCTGCTTGTAACCTCATGAGATAGTGTAAGTCAAAACTATCCAGCAAAACCACTTCCAAATTCTGACCCACAGAAACTGTCAGCTAATACATGTTTTCAGCCACAATGTTTTCAGGTAATTTAAGCAATATAATATTACAGCAACAACGCAAGCAAGGAATCCTAATGTCTTTCTCAAATTTCTAATGTTTCTCATCTGAGCCTTGATAAATGAGTAAGATCTCACTTGGAAAGCGGGCAAAAAACATAGCATGTGCAAAAATCAGTACAATGCAGCAGTTGAGAACTTTTCAACAGTATGGTTTAGTTATGAAAAGAATATGTTTAGGAACAGAAAGAAGTGGTGGGTAGCCTGTCAGGGGTAGATTATGAGGCTATTGTTTATATACACTGCAAGATGCTTGCATTCTATCCTGTAGGTAATAAGGAACGCCCGTAACAGTAATGGACCCAGGCAGTGAGGAGGGGAGATTTTTAAAATAATGTAAGGAAAACAAATACTGAATATTTATTGGCAGGACTGATGCTGAGGTTGAAGCTCCAATACTTTGGCCACCTGATTCGAAGGGCTGACTCATTTGAAAAGACCCTGATGCTGGGAAAGATTGAGGGCAGGAGGAGAAGGGGACAACAGAGGATGAGATGGTTCAATGGCATCACTGATTCGATGGACATGAGTTTGAGCAAGCTCCAGGAGTTGGTGATGGACAGAGAAGCCTGGGGTGCTGCAATCCATGGGGCTGCAGAGTAGGAATGACTAGTGAACTGAACTGAAGGAAAACAAATGGCCCAATTTTTAAAATAGCAAAAGATTTGAAGATACTTTACTAAAGAGAATATAGGTACAGTATGGCAAGCAAATATGCTCATTTCATGTCCAACTATTTGTAATCCCTGTAGCCTGCCAGGTTCCTCTGTCCATGGGATTCTCCATGCAAGAACACTGGAGTGGGTAGCCATTCCCTTCTCCAGGGGATCTTCTCGATCCAGGGATCAAAGTGCATTACAAGTGGATTCTTTACCATCTGAGCCACCAGGGAAGTCCCTATCATTCCAGTATACATCTGTATAATCAATATGGGGTTTTCTGTATATGCCCATGTAAGTTTGAATTGGAATGGTTTCTGACAGCATTCATTTATCACTGTAGGCCAACCATTATGAATGCAAAGGATTTTTTTTTATCAAATCACATCCAACAGTTTATGCATCTTCCATAATTCTTGAATTTTGACTACTCTCAAATAGAAAAATTTCTTTATCACATACCACAAACCCCTTTCATGATGCTACATTTGAGAAAAAGTAGAAACACTTGAAACTTGATGCTCAGTCCACATTTCTCCTCCAAGTTAAAAAAAATATTGATGTGAGACCACAGGGCTGAACACGAGTCTTACTGGGCTAGTCCTAGTGGGAGACAGTGAGAGCTGAACTGGACAGAAATGTGGCTGTGGACAATACATAAAATAGAATTGGCAAAAAAAAAAACAAAAACGCCCTGTGGGTTCAGCAGAGGGTGTGTGTATGAGAGAGAGAGACAGACAGACAGACAGAGACAGAGAGACAGATTGGAAGGAGAGAGCGAAATCGTCCTGGGACAAGGGACACTGATTTTTTGGTTCTTTTATTCTTAAGAAAGATACCAGACAAGACCTGGAATCAACACATAGGAAAAATCTAAAAGAAAAAACTTTAAGAAAAAAATGGGATTTCCCCCACCTCTTTTCTGCACAGAGGAAAGTTTAAGCTCTCCTCACCGAGTTTTCAAGCTTAAGACTTTTTCTTCCAGGGTGTTGAGATCTGTGGGCCCAGTACAGAAAGCTCCTGGTTTAATTGAGGCTTCTGCTCCCCCAGGGCTGAGGCTCCCAGGAGGATAAGGAATTTCAGGAAAGCTCTAAATGTGAGGTAGCCTCTCTACAGAAACCATCCTCCAATGGAGGGGTAGCAGGAGGCTCCCCTCAGGGCTCTTTGAGCAGCTCCAGTGTCTGAGGTCTATGGGTGGGCTAAGCAGTCTCTCATCAGGGACTCCGAGGAGAGTGATCCCCTGTCCATCACCTGCAGAACTTTGTTCCTGCACTTCAGAACCTCCTCCTGTTATTTGAAGGATTTTCTGCCTTCTCAAGTTCCTTTGTCAACAGCTCCAGGAAGGAGCCCCGGCTGCTGGGGCAGAAATGAATGCAAGCTCACACTCTACTTGTGACTGCTTAATCATTGCCTTGATCACCACTCCTGCACTGCCTTTGTTTGGAACAGTAACATGTGGGAAAACTTCCCTTTCTAGGTTGAAATTAACAGCAAGGCAGAGAGAGGCCATTGATGAGCAGAACCTCAAAACTCACATGGAGAAAGAACTCTGCTTGAGCGTGTGTGAGTGAACCATAGAGGAATCAGATAAAGTGATAGCAATTATCATCCTGCGGTCAAGACACTTCTATAATATTTGACAGCTCCCTATATACCCTGCCCTCCCTTGGACTCAAGAGACAGACTACCAAGACAGGCAGCTCAAAAGAAACTGAAGCTTAAAAAAAAAAATACTTTGTGTTCAACAGAGGTGATAGTGCAGAGGTAAGACATGGGAGGGAGGCAGGGGTACTTTCTTTTACTTCTTCCCCTTTTGCTTTTTAAGTAGCATTTATCACTCTCTGCTTTTATCTTGTCCGCGTATTGGAATTTACTATTATCTGTCTCCTCTTCTAACTCGAAAACTCCATGGGAGCCTGGCTATTTTCAGTCTCTTTATCGTTGCATCTTCAGGTCCTTGAACAGAAATAAGTAGGCTTTAAATAAATATTTGCTGAATAATAAATGAAGATGTCCCCAAAGGTGGGCTCTCAGGAAGGTGAGCTTGTGATGGTTTTCAGCCCCAGCCTGACCACATGGCTGGAATGTATTCATGTCACTTGTCATCCCAGTTAGAGGCTCACTTGGGGAAACAAGCATCACTTAGAGGTGCAGCCATCTCTGTGGGGTAGGAGGGGGAGGGGTGGTTAATGGAAGTTCTTATCTTCCCCTGTGTCCAGTGTGGGTGCTTTCCCAAGGATAGGGAGCTAAGATCCCTGGCACTGAAAAGATGGGTCTGAAGGGCAGGAGGGCATTTGGGAGTAGCATAGCCTTGATGAATCCATGCAGCCCTATGTTTAGGACAGTGAGGAAAGCTCTAGAAGTTAGAGAGGGAGGAGGAAGAGTGTCTGGACTGCTGTATTTACAAAGTTTCCAGATAGCTGGGCTTGTACCTCTGAAAGAAAATAAATTTTTTTCCTCCTTCATCTCCAAGAGATTCTGAAACACAGGAGGAAACAATCTCACAGGAAACAGCAGAAATAAACAAAGAAACCACCCCAGGCTCCCCAGAGCCTGGAACGTGGGTCAGACCTAGCTGCTTTATCCATTCACTTCTACATTCATTTAAGCGGTGTTTATTGAGCACAAATTTGAGCTAGAAATCATGCCATAGTGTCCTCAGGAGTTTCTGACCTGTAGACTCCAGAAACTTTTGTGATCTATTGAGTAAAACAATGTTTTCTAAGGAAATGATGTTCTGATAGCTGAATATCATATTCAAATTACTGTATGGAATATAAGCCATTTTAATTATTTATTTTTAAATTTTTGTTTCTTTTTTAACATTTTGGTTGTACTGGGTCTGCATTGCTGTGTGCGGGCTTTCTCTAGCTGTGGCAAGTGTGAGCTACTCTTCCCTGGGGGCTGCTCGTTGTGGTGGCTTCTCTTGCTGCAAAGCGGGGGCTCCAGGGGGACAGGCTTCAGCAATCGCAGCACGTGGGCTCAGCAGTTGAGGCGCACGGGTTTAGTTACTCTGCAGCATGCGGAAACTTCCCGGCCCAGGGGGGATGTCCCCACACCATTTTTAAGTTGAGATTTGTCTGCATTGCCTTACACCATTCATGAATTCTTCCCAGGCTGATGGTAGGCTCCTTGAAGACAGGCCTGGGTCTAACCATTGGGGTAAATATTGCTCACCTGGGCTTAATTCTGCTGCTTTGGCTGTTGCTTTGTTGTTTGCTTATTTCTACGGTTTCTTGTGAGATTGTTTCCTTGTACGTTTTATAATCTTGAATGGTAGGCTAATATTTGAGGGTGTTTAACAGTGGGATTTCTGTGTAGTGTGGGTTGTAACTCTGTCTACAAAGCGGTTTTTGCATTTGCTTCTGCCAGCCTTGTCACCAGCTCAGGGTGTTTTTCATGTGAGGGACTCCTCTGCCCCTCAGCTAGTGTAAATGTGAACTTATGAAATTTGAATAACCCCTATGGGTAAAACCTTTTAGTTATAGTTGGCTTCTCAGAAGGGAATTTTTTTTTTTTTTTCTTACCCAGAGCCTTTTACTGGTAAGCAGACTTTTCCAGAAGATGCCTGTAAAAGTTATTTGCTTTAGGCAAGGGTCTCAGTTTAAGGCCTTGTTCTTGTCCCCAAATGGGCAGTAAAACTCAAGCTGGACAACTCTGCCTCCAAGGACAGCCAGAGCATCAGATATTACCTGAAACTCTGTTTTTCAGCTTCCACTCCATTTCTGGACCCTAAGCATTTCCTTCCTTTATCTTTTCCTTTTGCAAAAGTGTATTGCAGAAATAGGTATCTATATTGATCCTATGACTGTCCTCCAATGGTTCATAATTCACAACAGACATGTTTCAAAAACCAATCAATAGATTTTTCAAAATGTGCTATTGTAAGTCTCCATGTAGGACAAAACGAGGGAGAAATACTGTGAACCACTGACGTTCAGGCAATCTCACATGTGTTGTCTTATTCAAGTCTCATAACAATCTTGTGAGATCATTATGATCCCCATTTTACACATGAGGAAGCTCTGGCTCCAGATGACGTGGCTTGCTCAAAATCATATCTCTAGTCAATAAGAGGACTAGCATTATACTCATGTCTGTCTGACTCCAAAACCTGTGCTCTCCCACTCTGCTATGCTGAGGGTTATCACAGAGCCAGAGAGAAGACATAACCAGCAAAAGGCTCAATACACTACAAAAGTAGAAAAATAAAATGATAAAAACTACACTGCAAGAGATATTACTAGGCTGCAAGGACATGAGTGTTGCTGGTGAATAAACCAGGGGGCTATGGCTTTAGTGAACTTTAGGGGCATAGTGAACTGGGAGGAGAGACTTGACATGGGCCTTGATGATACTAACTCAGTGGAGAAGGAGAGAAGCACGTTCCTGATGAAAGTGGGAGCTTAAGAGACACGACAGTGAGAAAGCACGTGCCTGCTGGGATCTCCATGAGTAGATGGGACGTGGTTATATAGAAGTATGGCTGGGAGATAAAATGGGAGAAATCTGAGGCAAGTATGGAGGAACTTGACCGCCAATGGATGAGGACTATATTGAGTAGGTAATAAAGAGCCTTTGGAGGCTTTTTTTAGCTGGGAAAGATGTAGCCAGGACAGTGATTCGAGAATATGTAAATGAAAGTTATATACGAGATTGGTGGGGAGAGAATGAAGCAGAGGGGAGAAACTAGTGAGCCTGGGATAAGGTGGGAGCAATGAAAAGGAAATGGAAAGGATAGATAGACGTTTCTCCTGAAATGTCCTGAGAATGTCAGGGGAAATCTCCTACTCTCCTACTTCAGTTAGTATGTATTCAGCGAGCAGTAGTTTTATTTTAGTTCAATGCCTTCAAGGCCAAAACGTTTGTTCAGGTTTCTCATAAGGTGCTACGAAAAAACCCGAAGGAACGTTTTGGCCAACTCAATAGTTTCCCCAAGTTTGCAGTTAGTGGCAGAGCCAACAGCCTCTTGGATTCATATTCCTTAGCTCTTTCCACATAACCAAAGAAATCACCTACAATTCTCAGGTAAAGTGGTCATAGGGGTGTTCAAGCCTTGACTGTAGATTGGCTGAGTTGATGAGAAACCTGGATATAAGGAATTAATAGCAGCTCTGAAATCTCCCTATAGCCTCCCGACATGACCAACATTGGCCTTCTTGTCTAATTTCTTGGGATGCTCAGCAAAGGCAATCCTCATACAATGCTCCATATTTCTCTCATAGCATTTTCATATTCTACCAGAATTTCAAATTTTGGGGCACTGATCCTTGTTATTCTTTTCATACCCAAGCCAAGGAACAAAGCTATGCTGTCTACTTGTTTTGCTTATTATTAGTTGTTCTATTATAAGCTTCCCAGATGGCTCAGTGGTAAAGATTCTTCCTATAAGTCTAGGTGGCTGATTCTATTAGTTAATACTTTAGGTGATAATATAGATTTCCCTCCAAAAAATAAACAAAACCAAAATATCTTTCTGGGTATATTAATATAAAGTTTTGTAACTTTGGACCACACCCTCTCTCCTCATACTTTCAATAGATGAATAGCCTGTCCTTGTCAGGATGAATGGAGAACGTTTACCTTTGTCAACATTTATTGGTGCAGTACTATATGCTGCCGTTTCTTTAATAAGACAGTAAATCTTTAGCAGAGTTTATAGGCTGTCTTTCATCCAAAGACCTCAAAGTAACTTTGCTAACACTGTGTCATTATTAATCATCCAACTTGCCCAAGGAGGCAAGCGATGATTGTTTCGGAGGAGAAACTGAGGTTTTAAGGAGGTTCTATGACTTCTTGGGGTCATGAACAGGTTCAGAAAGAGCTGGGCACACTGCCCACATTCCTATCTTCAGGCCAGGACCCAGCCCTCCCCCAGCACTCTCTAAACATTTCCTTTTGATAGAAAATGCAATTGGCTACCTTGATCTATTAAGCAGAAATGAACTCTAGACCCTCCCTCAATAGCTTGAGGAAACTAAAGTTTATTTTTGAAGTGACTTCAAGTCATAAAATGTTTGATTCACTATATTAAATAGTAATATTAAAATAGGTAAACAGCTTTGTAGTCATAATGATAGCTTGGGTTTAAATGGTGCCTGTCCACATTGCACCATTTGAAAAGCCCTGCAGTTCACAGGCTTCTGAAGACTGTTTGTCATTTTGGTTGCCCCGTCTTTTTGACTTCAAGCATCCTTTTCTTTCTCACAAGTCTTTCCTCTACCTGCCACCTTCCTTCATACACACCCTTTCCTTTTATTGAGTCATATCTTCCTATGCATCAGGCAATCTCAAGATAAGAGAATTGCCTTGCTTTAGCTAGATATGAAGAAAGACTTCAGGTTCTCTGGAATAGGCTGTGACTTCCCACTCCATGGGATTCTCCATGAGGCTTTCATAGGGATGAGTATAGATCCAATCTTGCTTGGAGATAAAGGATCAAACTTACAAAGAATGTTTAGAATCATCAAAAATTCAAATGGTCCTCTAAATATCCCAATCCCCCTTATGTTGAGATTGGCATTTTGTAACTAGTCAGATCAATGGAAGAAAAGACAATTGAGAATGGAATTTTTCTTCCACCTCTCAAACTGCTGAGTGACTTTGGAGGCCATGCCCTCCAGGTGGTACCCTACAAGGCAGAGGATGGCTGCCCAACGACTTCAGGCTTTATGTGAGCAGGGGACAAACTTTTGTCAGGTTAAACCACTGAGATTTCAATCAGTTGTTGTCAGTTATCCTGACCAGCACCTGGAGTAGAATATCACCATAATAAAGACATTTAAGGTGTGTGGCATTAGCAGTCAAGCTGGAGGGATGGCAACCCATGGTATGCAGTGGCAAAAAGTTGAGTAAAGCTGGGCCAACAATAACTTGGAAAGCAGACCGTGAGCTGACTGAATTTGTAAGTCAAAGGCAGGAGTCCACAAACTTTTCTGTAAAGAGCTAGATAATAATCTTTTCCATTTTACGGACCATATAGTTTCTTTTGCAGCTACTCAAGTCTACCGCTGTAGCACGAAAATCACCACCCTAGACAATATGTAAATGAATGAAGCATAGTTATGCTCCAATAAAACTTGCCATTGGCTGCATTTGACAAGACACTTCAATAAAGAGATGAGTTCCAGGAAAGGGGAACCCGCCTACGCTGTTGGTGGAAATTTAAGTTGGTGTAGCTACTACGGAAAACAGTATGGAGTTTCCTCAGAAAACTAAAAATAGAATTACTGTATAATCCAGCAATCCCACTCCTGGGCATATACCCAGACAAAACTATAACACAAACAGATACATGCCCGCTATGCTCACAGCAGCACTCTTCACAACAGCCAAGACGTGGAAACAACGTGAATGTCCATCAACAGATGAATGGATACGGATGTGGTACCTACACACACACACACACACTGGAATACTGCTCAGCCATAAAAAGAACAAAAGAATGCCATTTGCACCAACATGGATATAACTGAAGATTATCATACTAAGCGAAGTCAGAAAAAGACAAATACCAAATGATATCACTTATATGTGGAATCTAAAATATGGCACAAATGAACCTATCTACAAATAGGCTCACAGACACTGAGATCAAACTTGTGTTTGCAATGGGGAGGTTAGGGCGAGAGATGGACTGGAAATTTGAGACTGGTAGATGCAAACTCTTCCATGTAGAATGGATAAACAAAAAGGTCCTACTGTATAGCACAGAGAACTATATCCAGTCTCCTAGGATAAACTATAATAGAAAAGAATATTTAAAGAAGAATGTAATATGTGTAAACTGAGTCACTTTGCAGTACAGCAGAGATTGGTACAACATTTAAATCAACTCTACTTCAATTTTTTAAAAAGTGAGAGTGAGAAAAGTTCCAGAGCTATTGGGTGATTTGCAGACAGGAATTAAAGGGAGAAGTTAGAAATTTGGGTTCTCAATCTTCCATTAACTATAAGTGGGCTAAGACTGCTGTGAAACTGCCAAAGCCCGTTCAGATGTGGAGGAGGGGGATAGATGCATGAGGAGTGACCTCCTAGAGAACTGAGCAGGAATCGGGGTGGGAGGTTAACATTTGAATAAAGGCATTAACAAAGTGCAAGGAGATCCAACCAGTCCATTCTGAAGGAGATCAGCCCTGGGATTTCTTTGGAAGGAATGATGCTAAAGCTGAAACTCCAGTACTTTGGCCACCTCATGCGAAGAGTTGACTCATTGGAAAAGACTCTGATGCTGGGAGGGATTGGGGGCAGGAGGAGAAGGGGACGACAGAGGATGAGATGGCTGGATGGCATCACTGACTCGATGGACGTGAGTCTGAGTGAACTCCAGGAGTTGGTGATGGACAGGGAGGCCTGGCGTGCTGCGATTCATGGGGTCGCAAAGAGTCGGACACAACTGAGCGACTGATCTGATCTGATTAACAAAGTGAAAGACAAGTCAATTAGATCATAGGAGAACAGAATTACAAGCAAGTGCAAAGGCCCTGAGGCAAGAGTATGCCTCATATTTTCAAGAAACCTCAAGCATGGCTTAGGAAATAACATTGAACTATTAAAGTAAAGGGGTACCAGGCATAAAGAAGGGGTATGATACATGCAACTAACCCTCAAATGGTTCAGAAAAAAATACATACAAAGGACATATGTGTATACACATATACAGAGGTTGTGTATGTACATGAGTGCATTGGTATATATATAGATGTATGTTGCTGCTGCTGCTAAGTCACTTCAGTCGTGTCCGACTCTGTGCAATCCCATAGACGGCAGCCCACCAGGCTCCCCCATCCCTGGGATTCTCCAGGCAAGAACACTGGAGTGGGTTGCCATTTCCTTCTCAAATGCATGAAAGTGAAAACGGAAAGTGAAGTCGCTCAATCGTGTCGGACTCCTAGCGACCCCATGGACTGCAGCCCACCAGGCCCCTCCGTCCATGGGATTTTCCAGGCAAGAGTACTGGAGTGGGGTGCCATTGCCTTCTCTGATATAGGTGTATATGTGTGTGTATATATATGTGTGTGTGTGTATATGTGTGTATATATATATATCATATGTGTGTGTGTATATATATCATATATGAACAAATATGGCAAAATATTAACAATCAGTGATTCTGGATAAAGAGTATACAAGGATTATATGTTTCATTCTCAAAATATCTCTGTGAAATTTGAAATTACTTCCAAAAAAAGTTTTATAAAACATTTGACATCCAAAGTCAAGTTTACTTGAAAAAGAAGGTTAAGCTAGTTAAGCTTTCAAAGGAAGAAGTGGAACTATTTCTACCCCCAAAGGGTGTCATAACTTTCATAGGAAAGGAAGGAGGATTCTGAGGAGGGCAGCATGTAACACTTGCCTGCATCTGAGACTGGCGATCATGAGTCCTGGAGCAAGCACAGAGTGGTCAGTAGGTGCTCCCTAAATCTTTCTACCACATGGATGTCCTCCTTGTCTCCTCCTCTGCTTGAGCACTTAGCTTCTTTTCCAAACAGAAGCTGATTAGCATTCTTTTCCCTTTCCACTGGACCCCAGAGTCTCAGAATCATCTCAACCACTTGATATCACTACTTCTCAAACTTGGCTGCTTGGTAGAATTGCCTAAAAAACTTGAAAAGTGACTGGTGTTTGGGTCCTATCTTCAGAGATTTTGATGCTTTGGGTATTGTGCATCTGTGCGTGTGTTAAGGGGGAAGGGTGGGATGAGCATTAGGATTTTTTTAAAAAAAACACTACATTGATTCTCCCGTGCAACCAATTTGGAGAACCCACTGATGTACACCGAGTTGCCGCTTGCTCTGAGCTGAGCTCAGAGCTCGGTGGGGTCTCAGGTATTCAGTGAGCTCTCTAGCCTCCTTCTTTGGCTGCAGTGAACACCTCTTCTCCGTTGATGGCTTTGCAATCCTCATCTGGGAAGCAGGACTTCAGGATGCTTGGAAGCGTCCATCTTGGAAGGCCTTCTGCTGCTGCTGCTAAGTCGCTTCAGTCACGTCCAACTCTGTGTGTGACCTCAGAGACGGCAGCCCACCAGGCTCCCCCGTCCCTGGGATTCTCCAGGCAAGAACACTGGAGTGGGTTGCCATTTCCTTCCCCAATGCACGAAAGTGAAAAGTGAAAAGTGAAACTGAAATTGCTCAGTTGTGTCCGACTCTTCGCGACCCCATGGACTGCAGCCTACCAGGCTCCTCCGTCCGTGGGATTTTCCAGGCAAGAGTACTGGAGTGGGTTGCCATTGCCTTCTCCATTGGAGGGCCTTGGGCATCACCAAAGACATCCGTTAGTTCCAGAGTTTCTGCAGCCAAGCTCAGCATTAGCAGGGTGGATGGGGCTTTGAGGTCATTACTGGGAGAAGGCTGCCTTCTGCAAGAGTGATCAAGGGGGAGAGCCCCGAGGGTGCTTTCAGAAGCTTTTCTTTCAATTCACACCCCTGTTCTACCCTGAAAGCCTCTAACAGCCCAGAAAATCCAAGGGCAGCACATAACACTCGCCTGTGTCTGAGACTGGCGATCACAAGTCTTGGAGCAAGCACAGAGTGGTCAGCAGATGGTCCCTAAATCTTTCTAGCACATGGATATCCTTCTTGTCTCCTGTCCTCTTGAAGGCACCCACCTTCTACATTCTTTTTAAGTCATTTTCAGGACTTCCCTAGTGGTCCAGTGGTTAAGACTTTGCCTTCCAGTTAAGGAGGGGCAGGTTCAAACCCTGGTGGGGGAGCTGAGATCCTACCTGCCTTGCGGCCAAAAACCAAGCAAAGAAATGTAACCAAACTGAAGCAGAACTGTAACAAATTCAATAAAGACCTTAAAAATGGTCCACACTAAAAAAAAAAAATTAAAAAAAAAATCATTTTCAACAGCCTTGGAATGCCAGTTCCAAACAGCCTCTGGCATCGCGGTAGGCATCTCATAGGCACTTTTCATCTCTAATCACCTCTGCTCACCTATTAAAAGATACACTTTCAAAGCGATAGGAGTAAGTTACTCATTCAAATGCTGTTAACAAATAACAGGATTTAAGGGTGTAATAGGTAGTTACTCAGCTTTGAAAATTTGCCCTGAAGAGTTAAACTTTCTGCCTCATTGACAAGGGTGGGGGGCGGGAAGGTCCTCGTGGGAGGAATTTTCAGCCCCTGGAATTTTCTGTCTGATCTCTCTCCCCTGCATCTGAGCTGGAACGCGAGATCCAGCGGGAGATTGCAGGAGAGGGAGGGCTGGGGACAGTTTTGGTACCTGCAGGTGTTCAGCGGCTGCACCAGTCAGGGCTACTCCCCCACCCCACGCCAACAGACACCCGCCAGGACTTGCCAGAGCCCATGTCAGGGGAGCCGGCTTGTAAATTACTCTCTGGCTCATCCTTCCAGGTTGGACAGGATCACAGGCAGGCGGAGTGTAGAGGTGCTGCAGCCCAGGCTTCAGGTGGAGGGCTTCTTGGAAGAAATCCATCCAGGAAAGACTGACAGTGCAGTGAGACATGCCCCAGCCTCCCAGTCAACTCAGCAGAGCTTCCTCCTCATCACCACCACCTCCAAAGCAGCCGGGAGCCAAAAGCTGGGGTATTGCACCCCCTCCTACCTCTGTTGTAAAGATTGCTTTTTCTTTTAATAAATAATTCCTGAAGTCCTGCACGGTGAGAATGTGACACTGAGTCCTTCCCTATGAGACATCCTGCTGTGGGGACAATGCCTCCAGGGAGACTGCAGAGTCTGGTTCCTCGAGTTAAGTGCCCGGTAAGTGCCAATTCTCTCCTGGGGTTTAAGAAAATCTTCAGGCCCCAGGGTTGTATTAAGAGGTAAAGTGTGAGGCCTAAAGTGAGGTCAGTAATAAGGAGCAAGAACGGTAAGGGGGTCAAGTCTCCACCTTAAGGGACTTCATCTGAGTTGGTTAATCACTGAGAATTCCCAGGTTTGGCTAGTCTGTGTACAGGTTCAAGTTTAAAAGAGTACTCGTGGTACAGAAATTCAGAAAATATTTCTTGTACACATTGAAACTGAAGTGAAAGTGAAAGTTGCTCAGTCATATCAGACTCTTTTTGACCCCATGGACTTAGTCCATGGAATTCTCTAGGCCAGAATACTGGAGTGGGTAGCCTTTCCCTTCTCCAGGGGATCTTCCCAACCTAGGGATCGAACCCAGGTCTCCCACATTGCACTTAACCAGCTGAGCCACAAGGGAAGCCCCCGATGCTATATTGGGGGCTATATAGCTATTGCTATACTTAAAACAGATAACCAACAAGAACTTAAAGAGTCGGACAGGACTAAGCAAAAAAGCCACAACACAATTTCTCTGGGTTTCCCTGGTGGCTCAGGCAGTAAAGAATCTGCCTGCAATGTGGGAAATCTGGGTTTGATCCCTGGGTGGGGAAGATCCCCTGGAGAAGGGAATGGCTACCCACTCCAGCATTCTAGCCTGGAGAATTCCATGGACAGAGGAGCCTGGCGGGCTACAGTCCATGGGGTCACAGAGTCGGACATGACTGAGTGACTAAGCACAGAGCAACAAGGACTTACTGTATAGCCCAGGGAACTCGGCTCAATAGTCTAGAATAACCTAAATGTGAAAAGAATTTGAAAAAGAATAGAAATAAATACATAGAAATATTTCTCAAAGGAAGAAACAATGATTAAATTAGAGGTGGGCGAGAGGGGTGTTAAGACCAAGGCAAGAGTTCCCACTTGAGGTGGCTCCTGAGCATGGAGGCACAGAGCTGAGAGGCCAAGGCAGGTACAAAAGCCACTCAAACCCCGTAGGAGCTTCAAAGAGGGTGGGGAGGGGAAAGAGGCTGAAGGAGAAAGAGCAGGAAGGGAAGAGTCAAAGGTCAAGTTCTCAAGTTCTCCTTTTCTGTGGTGAGAATAGCCTTCTCTTCGCAGGGGAAATTCAGTTTGCCTTCAAGTCCTCCTTCTCATCAGGGATTTGGCCTCATCCAACTCCCCAGTCTGCCCCAGGCCACCCACTGACAGACTGGGCCTCTTAGATTATAGCTTAAGAGTGCATGAATTCAGGACCCAACCCAGTACTTTAGATATCTCACCTCAGAATCTAGAAATCCAGGCCTTAGCTCCCTGTGATCTTAACTTGCCTTTCTCTGCATAAATCACTTTTCAGAGTTCTTGTCTTGGATCTAATTGACACTGATCTACATTTTTGTGATAACAGTTTAATTACATTTGCATGTATCTATGGATTTTCACATCCAGCCAAAAAGGATTGGAGGCAGCCTCTAAAGTTTTCACTCCTTTGATAAATCTGGCTTTTCACCCTGCTTCACAAACAGCTATATGCACAGCTACAAAAGAGATGAATTTTCTAGTTTAACTGTAGAACAACATGCAAAGTACCTTTGAAATCTGGCTCCAAGGTTTAAAATATGTGCATCTACTTAGTATCCCATGTCGTTGCAGACAATATAGGGCAGCCTGGTCACGGAGAACTGGTACTGTGGGTGACCTCAGTCTGCTGCCTGTCAGAGCTGTTGAAATCCTGGGCTTTCTCAAAAGTATGCCCACCTCCCGCCCCCCAGCACGAGGCTGATTCTTGTGCAGGAGTTTGGATTCAGGGTTTGGGACCAAACCTCCTTGATTTGGTTTCTTTTGTTGTTGTTCCGTCGCTCAGTCATGTCCAGCTCTTTGCGACCCCATAGGCTGCAGCACGCCAGGCTTCCCTGTCCTTCACTATCTCCTGGAGTTTGCTCAAACTCATGTTCTTTGAGTCAGTGATGCCATCCATCCATCTCATCCTCTGTTACCCCCTTCTCATTTTTCCCTCAATCTTTCACAGTATCAGGGTCTTTTCCAATGAGTCAGTTCTTTGCATTAGTGGCCAAAGTATTGCAGCTTCAGCTTTAGCATCAGTCCTTCCAATGAACATTCAGGGTGGATTTCCTTTAGGATTGACTGGCTTGGTCTCCTTTCCTTGCAGTCCAAGGGACTCTCAAGAGTCTTCTCCAGCATCATGCAGAGGAAAAAAACAGACAAAGTTTGTGCTGGAGAGAGGTATTTTGTCCAACCCATGGGGTACTGGAGGAGGAGGGATTCTCTTCTCTTCCAGAAGTCCCTGCAGTGCCCTGGATCTCACCAGCTCAGGACTTTTCCAGCCACACAGATGCCCTGTCTCGAAGAAAGTCCATCCATCCAAGTTGGACCTGTAATCCTTTGCTAAAAAGCCTCTTGGCTTCCACCAAGCTCAGCAGGGGAGGGCCCAGCATTGTCCTTGGCAGGCTTGCTGTGCGGGGTCGCACCCTGGGGGGCTCCCATGCTGTGGGAACCTAGCAGAAACCCCTTTGCACATTTACAGAGGTTGCTGTTGGGTAGGGGCTTACAACAGGACTCGCCTTTCTGGGAAATTCAAGGAAGTCCCTGGGCATCTTCCCCCTGGGGTAAGAAGCACAACCTTCTCTTTATGCCAGAGACTCAGGGCCAGATTCGCTCTCTCCCAGCCTTAAAGAGACCAAAAGGGGGGCATTTTTCCTCATTTTTTTTTGTTGTTTATAAATTTTAAATATATTCCCTCTCTTCCGAAAGCATCTGAGTGGGGCTTAGGGAAAGCATGACACAGAAGTTATTTAAACAGCAAATGCAGCAGCCTCTTTTGCCGGAGCAGAATACTTGCTTTCAAATAAATTTTCAAAAAATCCATCATCAGTCTGATAAATCAGAGTTGGAATCCCAATTCTAGCGCCTTCAGCCTAGCCGCTGCAGAGTACTCCTCTCTTACACTATTAACACGGTTATCCATTCAGTCCTGCATTCTCCAGCTACCAAGGCAAAGCTAAGCTGCACACCAGCCAAGGAATCTCATTCCTCAGAAGGGCAAGGCAGCACAGCGATGGTTTTTTGTTTTGTTGTTTTATTGTGACTGCCCATCAATAAAGTATGCTCCGCCTCCCACATCTGTCATGTGCTTCTCATTCAGGATGGCTGTCTGCTCCTGCTGTGTATTTGAGTTCACAATCCCTGGATCAGGACATGTCTATTGATGATGACAAATTTTAGCTCTGTCTTATTTTGACACCTGTGTGTTTGGGGACTTGCATCCTGAGGCTGCAAAGTCCTCTTCGTACTGCTACTTACTGTCGCTTCAGTCGTGTCTGACTCTTTGTGACCCTGTGGACCGTAGCCCGTCAGGCTCCTCTATCCATGGGATTCTCCAGGCAAGAATACTGGAGTGGGTAGCCATGCCCTCCCCCAGGGATTCTTCCCAACCTAGGGATCAAACACATGTCTCTTATGTCTCCTGCATTGTCAGGCGGGTTCTTTACCACTAGCGCCACCTGGGAAGCCCGGTAATTTAGATAAATCAGAAGCTGACTGGGAATGAGGACTGTTCCCTAAAGCTAGTTTTCACTGGGCTGAATCAATGCTGAGCGTCTCCTGAGAACAACAGGAGAGAGCAGAGTGAGCTGGTGGATTATTGCTTAAAAAAAAAGAAACAGAAAGAAATTTTGAAAGTTCTTTCTTTGCTTGATGGGAGATGCAATCCAGGTCACAGGCTTTGGGTGGATGAGCCATTTCCTGTGTGCAGCCATCCCTGTGCCTGGGGGAATTTGTTTCCATCTGACAAAGCAAAGGCAAGAAAAAAAACGCTATTTTCCTTTTTCACTTTTGTAGGGGCATAATAAACCTGTGAAAAGAGGGTGCCTTTTTGAATCCAAGTAGAACAGGGTTCAAATCCAAATTTTCTTACTTTGTAGCTAGCTGTGTGACCTGTGGAGAAATTGTATCAAGTTACATTTTGAGGCTCGTTTCCTAGGAGAAAATGTAAACGACTCAGCTTGGTGCTCGGTGATGACCTAGAGGGGTGGGATAAGGGCGGGGTGGGTGGGAGGAAGGTGCAAGAAGGAGGGGATATATGTATACAAATAACTGATTCACTTCAACGTTCAGCAGAAACCAACACTGTAAAGCAATTATACTCCAACAATAAATAAATAAATAAATGCCATGAAAATAGAGCTCTGGACAGTGTGCTCTAAGGGTTAGAGGTCATCTCTGGAAGACCCTGTGCCAGACCCCAGGGCAGGCTCATCCCAGCAGGTCTCACCATTGGCAGGAGCAGCAAGGCATAGGGCATTGCTCATCCGGCTGCTGGGCTTATACTTTCAAGGTAAAAGGAACTGCTCTCAGTACAGACAGGCTTTACTGGAGTAGCAGAACGCCAGGCGCCACCTCGCCTAAGGTGGGGCTCAAGAGTTGATGATTTTCAAAGATAAAAACAAGCAGACAGACAACCGACAGCACCCACAGCCTCGCAGCCCATAAACGTTCAGAAAAGTTGGCTTCAAACCCTATTCCTCCTGGGTGAGAAACTGTTAAGTGGTAGTTTGCTGCCCTCTGCTGTTCACCTGGAAAACTCCAGCATGCATCTGGCTGTGCTGCTGGACTCTGAATCCCAAGGAGTTTGGATGGCCAGGGCTCACCTACCCTTCTGAAAAGTGCACCCCAAGAGGGAGGGCAGGTAGCATCAGGACAGGCTACAAAGTCTGAGGGGTCCAGGGTAAAATGCAAATCACTCTGTTAGAAGATGAATTTCAAGATGGGGACAACAGAGTATTAAACCAGGCAATGGGCACTTGGAGGAGGGGGCCCTGTGAACTCCATGTGTGACACACACACAGAGCTGGCAGGCCTCATGATTACCTGCTCTTGATATTGAACTTCTGGATCTATGTCATAGTCTTCATAGGTCCCCAAGGAGCTGAAATTTAGTAGAACATGTTAGGGGAGAGAAGGTGGGGAAAAGGCCTCCCCTAGTAAGCCAGACTCAGGGTGGAGGGGTGGTGGTGCTAAGTCTCTTTTGGCCAGAATGTAGCTGTCGCATAAATCTAATCTGGTTACTGCTGTAGTTTGAGGCAGCATATATTAGGTTGGTCAAAAAAATTGGTTTGAGTTTTACCATACGATGTTATGGAAAGGTCCAAATGAATTTTTTGGGCAGGTAACGAATCTGCCCACAATGTAGGAGATCTGGGTTTGATCCCTGGGTTTGGGAGATCCTCTGGGGAAGGAAAGGGCAACCCACTCCAATATTCTTGCCTGGAAAATTCCATGGACAGAGGAGCCTGGTTGGCTGCAGTCCATATGGTCGCAGAGTTGGACATGATTGACTATCACTTTCACTTTCCATCTATCTATCTATCTATATATACACACACACACACCACAATTGTCCTGGCCTTGGGAACCAATTCAGACTCAGGAATTAGACTGATGAAGATTCAAAATCAAACTTACAGAACAGGCTACATGGAAAGATTACCCTGGTGGCTCAGTGTTAATCTGCCTGCAATGCAGGAGACACGGGTTCGATCCTTGGGTCAGTAAGATCCCCTGGAGAAGGAAATGGCAACCCACTCCAGTATTTTTGTCTGGGAAATCTTACGGATAGAGGAGCCTGGAGGGCTACAGTCCATGGGGTCACAAAGAGTCAGACACGACTAAGAGACCGAGCACGTATATGGGAGGACAGAGCTTACTTAACTAAAGAGTGTGCTAAAATTCACACTCCAATTCCACCAGGAGATGTGCCCAAACGGGAACGTGGACCAAACGCTGTCATCCACTAACCAAGTGATTCAGTGTATGTAACTTCCATGGGCAGAGGTCAGGGGTAGGGAGAGATGCCAAGAGTGATGAGAAGAAAATCCCTCTCCATGGAAACCAGAGCAGTGGGGAGAACGCGTTCCCCCACCTGTGTTCATCAGGGACTAACTAGGAAAACAGAAACCAGGCATTTACAACAAAGGGAATCTGATGCAGGAAGCTGGTGGCGGGGGTGCTGAAAAGCTAAACTCCACGATGAGCAGGAACAGAATGCCACTCTCACTTCCAGGATGAAAGCACTAGAGAGATGATGGTCCAAACCCCCAGATCACTAGTGGAAGCTGGAACACTCGGGGGTCCTCGAGCAGGAGTTGGAGCCGTGAGGAAATTGCACCTGCTGCCGGAGGTGCCACCTGAGATGGAAAAAGAGAGAGCAGTGCGCCGGCCTCTCTGCTTCCCCACCTGCCTGGACCTTCCAATGGCCACACTCCACTGAGCGGCTGGCAGAGGAGCCTGGGGAAGACAATCAGCAGGCTGCATTTCAAAGGAGGTAAAAGGCAAGGAGTGGCTCTGAACACAGACAGGCCTAGGCACAGAGGCTCTTTAATGGTTACAGACTCAGATGATTGGTGCCACCTATTGGATACAATGTAAATTCAGCACCATGACAAGAAAGGTCTTTGCCAAGTTAGACCACTTCCGAACCACGTTTCCTGCTACTCCCTTGTCTGGTCAGGCACTTACTTCCTTATTCTAGTCTTTCAGTCTTGCTTCCTCTTCCCATAACATCCTTTGCCCATACCATCCCCTTCTCACTTCTCATTGATCTGCTTCCTTCTCTTCACTCCATGCTTCTCCTTTTTCTTTCCCTTCTTTCCTATTTCCTTCCTTTCTCTTCCCATCCAGGTCCCTCTCTCCATCTTTCTTTCCTGCCTATTAATGAGCAGACCGAAGTCCAGGTCTTTATGTAGATTAGTTATTATTTCCTAATAACTATTTCTTAAAAATCAATTCTTAAAAGATATTGTAACCACTACCCCCCTCCCATCTCCATACCTAGGGAGCCCCAGACTTAAGATTTTAACTGATTAAAATCAGCCCAAATTTTCTTTACTGAGCCACTAGATGTCATATTGATTTCATAGCAGAGTTGGGAAGACCTTGTAGGAGCTCAAACCTGCAAAGAAAGAAGCATCTTCATACTTTACTTGCATCTAAAATATCACAGCCAGACTTCTGCTTACAGTCATGACTGAATAAAATTTTACTGGATGAGGACTTCCCTGGTGGTCCAGTGGTTAAAACTCTGCGCTTCCAATGCAGGGGGTGTGGGTTCGATACTTTGTCGCGGAACTAAGATCCCACATGTCCCAGGGCACAGCCAAAAAAAACCTGAAAAACAATTTTACTGGATGGACATACATAAAATGGAAGCACTGGAGACCTAGAAGCAGGTGGATTTGGGTGGGAAGTCCATGTATAGAGACAGAAGTGATGGGAAGTGAGCGCCCATCTGCTGTTTTGGGCCCAGGGAGTGCTGTGCAGGCCAGTGGCGGTGCTGATGGAAAAGCTGCCATCTTTCTGGCCCATGAAAAACAAGATCGAGTGCAGGGCAGCTACAGCTGCTGAAGGGAAGAAGGATTCCTGGAAGAGAAAGGCCAGAGGCCAGAGAGGAGACCCCCAAATTCTACCTGGTTGTCAATAGTTGTTAAGGCTACTCTATTTAGGTTTTCTACTTCCTTGTGAGCTATAGTTTTCTAAGAATTATCTTTTCTATCTACACTTACGAATTCATTGGCATAAAGTTTATAACTGTATATTTTAATTTTATTATACTTTTATTAATATCTGTAAGATCTGTGTTAATACTCCTATTTTCATTTCTGTGACTCCTTTGTGTAGTTGGTTGGTTTGGTTCTCTCTTTCTCCCTCACTTGTCAGTCTTGCTAGGGCTTATAGATTTTATTTGTATTTTTGAAAAACCAACTTTTGACTTGTTTATCTCCCCTATTGTGTTCACTTCCTACTAATATCCCATTACTTTGCCCTTTAATAGTTCCTTCATTCTATTTGTGTGAGTGTGTGTGCATACTTATTTTGATCTTCTTTTAACCTCATGAATCGAATAGTTAGTTTGTTAATTTTTGGTCTTTCTTTTTATCTCATATGGACTATTCTCCACATGTTAGTCTAGTAAACACTGCTTTGGCTGCATTCCACATATTTTAGTAAGTCATATTTCTTTAACATACAGTTTTCAATATTTAATTTCTGTGATCTTTCTTATGGGTTAATTAGAAATGTTTACTAATTCCCAAATATATGAGAGCTTTTCTAAAAATTCTTTTTAAATTGATTCTACCTAAATTACTTTGAGGTCAGAGAATATTGTGTGGTATTATAACAATACTTTGGAATATACTGAGACTTACTGAATTGGCAAGTACATGGTTTTCAAACCATTCCATGTGGCTGAAAAAATATGCATGACAATTTTGGGAGACAGAGTACACATATTATCAACACTTTCATTTTTTTTTTTTACATATTTCCTGGAATTTGCCTGCTTGCTCCACCAACTACTTAAACAGATGCATAATTTTGTATTTTTCCTTGCAGTTCTCCACTCCCTGAGAATTAAGGAAGTTTTATTAAGAGCATGTGTGTGCGTGCTCAGTTGCTCAGTCGTGTCCGACTCTGTCACCCTATGGACTGTAGCCTGTTAGGCTCCTCTGTCCTTAGATTTTCCTGGCAAGAATGCTGGACTGGATTGCCATTTCCTCCTCCAGGGGATATTCCCAACCCAGGGATCGACCCACGTCTCCTGTGTTTTCTACATTGGCAGGCAGATTCGTTTACCACTGAGCCAGAAGGCAAGCCCTATTAACAGCATACCAATTTACAAGTATTTCATCTTCCTGGTGAATTTAACCTTTCATCACATGAAATAACATCTTTATTAAGATTCTCAAACAAACTGTTTGCCCTCCAGTCTTTTTTTCAGGTTCTGCTTCCAGGGGAACCTAAACTAAGACAGTTGGTCCGCTGAAATGATGTAACAGTGGAGTTACTGTCAGCTGGCATGGGCTTCCCTGGTGGCTCAGTCGGTAAAGAATCCACCTGCATTGTGGGAGTGGTGGTTTCATCAAGTCGTGTCCAACTCTTGCAGCCCCATGGACTGTAGCTCGCTAGACTCCTCTGTCTATGGAATTCTCCAGTCAAGAATAGTGGAGTGAGTTGGCATTTCCTTCTACAGGGGATTTTCCTGACCCAGGAATCAAACCCGGGTTTCCTGCATTGCAGGCAGATTCTTTACCGACTGAGCTATGAGGGAAGCCCCCTAATACTGACTGAGGATTTCGGGAGACTTGGGTTCAATCCCTGGGTTGGGAAGGTCCCCTGGAGGAAGGCATAGCAACCCACTCCAGTCATCTTGCCTGGAGAATCCCATGAACAGAGGAGCCTGGCAAGCTACAGTCCATGGGGTCACAAAGAGTCAGACATGACTGAACAACTAAGCACCTGTCATAAACTGGCATTGGTTCCACAAGGAAGGGGATGCCCTACCTTACACCATCTCCAGCATGCTAGAGTGATGGGTGGCGTTAATTATGATTGGTTGGTGGTATTAATAGGTTGGTTGTTGCTAAGTGCAATTGGTGCAAAGAGGAAGAAAATGCCAGGCTCAACTCAGGGCATGGCATAAATCTCCCTGGCAGCGCTGAAAGAGATCCTTAGGTCAGGCAGTTGAAGGACAGACGGTGCTAGAAATCAAGCCAGAAATTACAAATAAAGCTGAATTTACAGCTCTCACAAGTTTCCTGAGGCCCTAATAGATAAGGAGTGGGGCACTGAAACACGGAATGGGAACATCTGGGTGGAACCCTGAGAGTGCTGAACCTCAGATTTCTCGAAACCTTCCGGGCTAGCAGTCCAATCCCTCTGCCTGGAGACCATGGTAAGGCCTCATTTGAAACAGATGCCTCACAAGATGAAGTGTTTGCCTCCCTCCAGTCCTCTCCGTCTCGTCTCATTGCTTCCAGCAATTGCTTCTAGCAGCCTGACTCTTGGCTAGTTACAACCACCTAGATAAAACTGACATATGTTCAAAGGCAACTAAAAAACTCCAAGGCTTCACAAGCTTACCCAACACTTGTGCCTTTTGAGTTGGAACCGTTATCAGTTGCTCACTGATGACTTAACAGCAGCAGCTAATTTAGCCGTCAATAGGCAGGAGCCATGCTGATGCGAGTCCTCAGTCAGTTGTGAGGCAGAAGAAATGATCGGGGTTCCCAGGGACATTTCTTGACTCAATCTTACAAGGCGGCTTATTTACTCTCCCCCATGTGTCTTCAATCTCTCTCCTCATTGATGTTAGTTTCCCTAGCATGCCACTCTCTCCGCTGAACTCAAGCTAACTGGAACTGCAGGCAGTAACAAGGATGTTTTTGATGTGCAAAAGCATCTTGTTTTAGAGGAAGTGCAGGGCCAAAGTACCACACAGCCAGCACCAGAGCCAGGACTACAAGGGAGGAGGGTTTTCCACTTCTACATTCTTGCCATTTACTAGCTTTTATGATCTTAACAAGGATTAGCTTCTCTGGGCTCCCATTTCCTTACTGGAAAATTGGAAATGATTCTTTTACTCAAGAGGATGTGGGTTAAAGGATGTCGTGAGTGTGAAGGGAGCTGGCATATAACAGGGCCTCAGCGAAACACCCCAGTTTCCTGCCCGCTGCCCTGGATAGCTCGCTGGACAACCGCGTTCTCTCGAATGGCAGCTTCCTAAACACATGCCTCTTTCAAAGAAAATGGAACCCAGTATTTTTCTGTTTCCACTTGCACAGTGCCTTGGGATTTGAGGCAGGTTGCATCTCAGATTTCAAAGAAATGGGGAGAAGCAAGACCATCTGAGGTCTAATTCAAACTGAAGGATCCCAGGGTACATTGGGTCCTGCTATCAGAAGCCCACGGTTATTGTCGTTTAAGGAAGCCCCCCGACCCCCAGATTTCTGCCCTGAGCCTCGAGTGGCTTCCACAGAGTCTCAGTGAGTCAAAAGGCAGGGGCCAAGAGTCAAAGCCAGGGTGCTCTATTGAAGGCTTCACCACTCACCAGTCACAACCCTGGACCACCTGCCCCTTCCTGAGCAGCGGCTGGGGTGTGTGTGTGTGTGTGTGTGTGTGTGTGTGTGCGCGCGCGCACACGCGCGCATGCATGTATGTGTGAGATAACATCATTGTCATCGGGACAGCTGTGAGAATCACACGCTGTACCAGCACACTGGCCCAGTGCCCAGCATGCATTAAACTTAGTGAATCCAAGGCTTTGTTGTGTGTGTGTGCTGCACACACCTGAGGACGGGGCAAGAGTTACAGCTTAGCACGCACCGTGTGGGCACCCACCGCCCTTTAGTTACCTCTTTCTCACATCCACTGTTCTACCCCCGGCTCCTGGCATGCACTGAGCACGGCGGGCTAACAATTTTACTAACATACTACTAAAGAGAGTAATAACCTATAGGGGAAAAGAATATGAAAAAATATATATGTATGTATGTATAACTGAATCACTTTGCTCCACCCTTGAAACTAAAACAATGTAAATCAATTACACATCAATTTAAAAAAGGAAACAAAGAAAGAAACCCTGATAGACATTAACACTCATGCTGCAATTACTATACTGAGCTGAGTGGACACCATTAAAAGATCACTACTTTAACCTCCTTTACTCTGTCCTTCATATATTCACACATAACACACAAAACACCTTTTCATTTTCAACAACATACATTTCTGCAGATAAAAAAGGTGACCCACACTTTCATTTTCTTTATTTTTCATTGATACCGTATGAATACAAAGTTTCTATAAAGCTACAAAATGTCTACCACTTTATCAAGAAGGCATCAAAATGTGTCACTTTGCAAAGACATGAAAACACCTGCAGGAACTGACACAAAAATAGCATTTTTAGAGTGATGAAATAATTGCACTTAACTGTCATGGATATTACAGTTATCACACATATGTACCGCGAAAGCTAGAATACATTTTTTTTTTTTTACAAAGCACTTTATAAAAAAATTCTCTGCACACAAACCCTATAATTTTCATATAACTATCATACTAAAGATAAATTCACTTTAAAGCCAACACTTAGAACATTTTTAAACAAAAAGGTACCAGTACCTAAACACAGACATTAACAAATACAAGAATACTGTACTGCCAAGAGGTTTAACCAAATGCCTTTTGAAAGCTTCTGCAAATAGGTTAAGAAAACATATGTGAGAATTTGCAACCCCACCCCCCATCTCTCCAATCTCTCCAAGAGGAAGCTTACTGCCCAAAGGCAGACTCCTCAGCCCGCTCCCAGCAGCAGTACAATATTGAAGGAACCACTGAGCAGATGAAACGCTTACATCACAAGCCCATTTTATACACGTGACACCAAGACACAGACTGTGAGAATCCCATTAAGTCACTGAGAATGTGAACAAACACACGTGGCAAAAACCAATTTACATAAAATGTAAGCATATTCATAAGAATTAAAGGCTATTCAGGTTTCTTTTTTAAATGTTACAAAACTTTTTTTTTTGTCATTTTTAGGCACGTAGTTTTTGTTTTTACTTGTTTTTTTCTTCCTTATCTGCAGTCATGAGCCTACTGAGAAAGGCCTACGGAAGTGACTCTTTCAAGGAGGTAACGGGGAGATTTTTTTTTAAGAAGTGCAGTTCATATCTAATTTACACAGTAAAACTAATCACAGAAAAGGACTGAGGCAAAAAGGAAAAGAGAAAGAAGAAAGGAAGGGAGGGAGGGAGAGAGAAAACCAGAGACTGGTTTCCAATTGATTTATACCTAGATTCTGTCAGCCTCTCTTAAGAAAAAGGGGAATGAGAAATTTTCACAATGGAAGTCAGACCAAAGAGAGCCAGCCTGAGAGAGGTGGAATCTTTTGGAATCTGACCCCACTTAATGATGAACAGAGAGGGAAAATGAATGCCATTTCAAATATTAAAATGATAGAGTGGGGCATATGACAGACTCAATGCAAATTCACAGAGAATAAAACAAGTTAACAGCTTAGGAAGTAGGACAATAAATACAAATATTTCATCTTATTTAATGGTGCATGACTTCAGTGAAACTATCCTTTGCAATGCAATACATTTTAAACACAAACCTTCATTCTTAACAATATAAGCAATGAGTTAATGAGAGAAAACTATTGCCAAAGAAAGCACAGGAACAGTTGAAGAGGGAAACAGGAAAACAAATATTTGATTAATTTCTTCCAAGTTGTGGTGTAGTCTTGACATGACAGGGAGGGGCTGAATTCAAGCAGCTAACTATAACTTGTGTTGAGCAATTTTCCTTTTCATTTGACTTTTTTTTTTCATTGTATAAACTTCTATGAGCACTCACAACTTGGTGTGGATAGAAATCACTCCTGAAGTTTCAGAGAGCCCAAAGAGGGTATTCTTAAAGACACCAGGTAGAAACAGATGGATTATACACATTCAGAGGCTAACTTTCAACAATTCTAATGTCATTGTAAAGTCTATATTGGTAAAGAACAATCTTTTTTTTTTGTCCTGGCTTTTACTTTGGCTGGTGTTTTTGCCTTCTCGTCCTTTTCACTCCTCTTCCTCCCCTCTATCAGTTTTCCCAATTTACACAAAGTTTTGATAAAAGCCAACAGGGACTCTAAAAGAGTTGCCCTTTAGAGGGCTGGAACATTCTTTGAAAATTCCGAATTGTGAGTGGTACTCTTTGGGAGTTTCTCATAGCACATTCAGACAACACTCAGAGTCAACATTTTCGCCCTAAGAAGAACATGTCAATTGTGATGACCCTAAACCATTTTTTGTTCTGCACCGTCATCTCAGTTTGAGGCTTCCAACTTTCAAAACGGTATCACTGCGTAAACCGGAGAAGTGCGCGCTGGCATCTGAGTGGAAAGGCAGGCTCTACAGACTGAGCACAAGTGTACGGAGAAGGTCACATCTGTCCACTGGCTGACAGCCTGCGGGTTGTGTGCAAGTCCCCTCGGGCGGATGCAGGGCTGGGTGATGGGCAGAGATGGCGTACTGGGTCATGGCACACAAACATACCAGTTTCTGGGGATCCTCCTGCTGCCGTGGGCTCCAGGGCTGGGAGTGGTGGGGGGGCTCCCCTACGGCGTATGATGCACAGCAGGCGGGGTCCGTGTCGTGCTCTTGTGAACAGAGGCCTGTCGTTGGTTATTCATCCCGGTAAACCAAAGGCATTACGGTGATCTCAGAATATTTTTGGTCTCTCTACAAATTATCATGATTATGGCAGCACTTTTCTAAGCTGGAATCTCAAACCAAAGGCACTTTCATGCTAGAGTGCAGAAGGTTCACAAACAGCTAAGTTTTTGGTCGTGGATTTAAAAGGCAACATTTAAAGTGTACAATTTGCTTTTCATAGTAAACTATGAAGTTGCAAGACCTTCCATTTTGGTATAGACATTGGACGGTGTGGTCAATGAACTGACTTCTGTTCATTTCGGATTTCAGACCAAGAAGTCAGTTTTCTATAGATATGGAGAAAAATGGGCTTACGAAAAACAAAATTGAAAACACTTGCTTGTTCTGTTTTAAATACTGAGCCGATTAGTAAAGGGACATAGAGAACTGGTGTGAGAAAAGGCTGGCGGCACGACTAAGTATCACTAAGGCACTGCTTACTGAACGCTTTGGCAGCTCTGAATTGAAAACTTCCTACAAAAGTAACAATAGTAAGAGAAATGCTTCCAGCTTACAAAAGGGCTCACAGTTCCGAGGCAGCCTTCTGCACTGCAAACCCTACACGCAACATCGCGAAGATTTAAGGCTTTTCAGAAATGACATGTGCAGGGTTTCGCCACAGAAACATCAACAGAAGGAAAGAAGCAATGCAGACGTATCCTCTTAATGTCACAGGCGTGAACACCAACACACAAAATGGGTTCTAGCCTTCGTTAGCACAGGCGTAGTGTACCAGAGCATAGACAAAAATCATACAAGTGATCGGTACCTGGTTTGAAAAGTTGACTGTCATCTTGTGTGATTTAAATAATTTATGTTTGCACAAAAACAAACTGCAAAAGCCGCTAGAGTGTTGAGACCTAAAGAGAAGACTTGGGTCTGTAATATCAAGTTCTGGGCATGGGGGCTGGTTTTTTTTGGCTGGTCTGAGAGTGGGACTTTGCTGCTGGGATGTTTTGTGAAGAGAAATTTGATTCCGAGCCTGTGGCAGGTGAACTATCCTCGGGGTAAGGAAAAGGCTCATCAGCTTTCCTGTCTGCTGGTGGATGCCTCCCCAACAGGACCCTCAAGGAAGAAGCAGCATCAACCCCGGGGGATGCTCTTGCTCTGGTAGAAGAAGGGTCTTCCTCTCCCTCTCTTCCTCACTGAGCACCAAAGAGGAACAACCCCCACCAAAAGGCCAAGGATCGAGTAGCAAGAGTCCTAAAGCCTTCCTAGTCAGCTGTTACTGACCAGCACGTGACTTTGGGCAAGTCATGTCTCCTCCGGGTCTCAACTCTCTCATCTACAAACTGGAGGAGGTCACAGGCATACCTCGTTTTCTCACGTTTCACAAATATTGCAGTTTTTACAAATTGAAGGTTTGTATCAAATGAGTCTACTGGCATCATTTTTCCAACAGCATTTGCTCACTTTGTGTCTCTGTGTCCTGTTTTGATAATTTTCACAATATTCCAACTTTTTCATTATTTTCATATTTTTAAAAATGTGGTGATCTGTGATCTTTAAGTTACTATTGTAATTGTTTTGACATTTTCCAGCCACATCTTAATTAAAGTATGTGCATTGATTGTTTTTTTAGCCATAATACTATTGCACATTTAACAGACTACAATATAGTGTAAACATAACTTTCACATGCACTGTGTGACTTGTTTTACTGTGATATTTGCTTTTTCATGGTTCTCTGGAACCAAGCCTGTGCTACCTCTGAGGTATGCCTGTAGACTGTGCTCTCCCATAGCTTAGTAAAGAAAAACTCTAGTAGTCCTCTTACAAAAAGAATCCTTCTCTCCTCCATCCTTAAAGATGAAGTGTTCCAGAAGTCTCTATAAATTCTACAAAAAACATTGAGTCTAACGCTAAAAGTAGAAGGCCAGAAGAAATTCACTAAAATGATCAAAGGTCTGATTATGAGAACAATAACCTTATGAGAAATAATGAAAATAGGTGGCATTTTCTAACCAGATGAAATAAGGAATCAAGAGCAAATTAGAAATGCTCTCTAAGCAGTATGAGTTGATCATAGGGATGTTGGTAACCAGCTGTCCCCAATTTCCCCAGGGAGGAAGGAAAGGATACTTGTAGCTGAGAGACTCTGTTGTGAAGTAGAAGCTCTGAAACAGGAAGAAACATGGACAAAATGTCATGTGAGTAATATTCCTACCTGTCTCTTGATGGCCTGAAACAAGGCTCCCAGGAGAGAAGCTTTCTCAGGATAAAACAGAAGGAAAAAGAAGATGTCAAATATGGCATTTGTGACCTTTGGATGTAGGGCAGTGCTTTTCAAGCAGGGGCAGTTCTGTGGCCCATGGGACATTTGGCACTGTCTGGAGACACTTGGGATTGTGACAAGTGGGGAAAGAGTGTGTCTAGTGGGCAGAAGCCAGGGAAGCTGCAAAACCTCCTACAAGGCACAGGACAGCCCTGCACCACAAAGAATTATCTGGTCCAAATGTCAACAGGGTCTAGAAAGGGTTGAGAAACCCTGGTCTAGGGTAGCTTTGACATTCTGGGATTCTAGGACATGTTTTGAAAAAGCCTTGACTTTACTTAGGTCTCTTGCTAAGATGGGAAATGAACGCCAAGAGACCAAAGATCAGTTCTTTAGTTTCTCCCTACTCAGGCTATGGAAAGTGGCCTCCAAACTCTCCAGTGAAAGCACAAGATGTCCCTGAATC
Source organism: Bubalus bubalis (assembly GCF_019923935.1). Taxonomy (NCBI): domain Eukaryota; kingdom Metazoa; phylum Chordata; class Mammalia; order Artiodactyla; family Bovidae; genus Bubalus; species Bubalus bubalis. Next base: position 45,678,812 of record NC_059172.1, on the reverse strand, counting down.
AATCCTGGTAGTGGAGGGTCAACCAGGAGATGGAGCACCCAGAAGAGAGCCGTGAGGACAGAGTTTTGGAAAGGCTTCTTTATGGTTCAGAAAGCTTGACGAATGAATAAGACTCTGCCATGAATGGCCAAAGACCAAAAATCAGACTTGGATTAGATGTTGTCACACAAATCTAATTCCAGGGTCTAATTTAGAAGAGACAGAGAAATGGACCAGTGGTTAAGACAGGAAAACTACCTGCCCTGGAGAAACCTTTAGAACAAGACAAGAAGCAAACTTGTTTTAAGAGCAAAAAGTAACCCTCAAAGTCATCCATGGAGACCCCAAACTCAACTACAAAGGCATTTGGAGGAAGAGGACAAGTATCAGAGGGCCCAGCCTGACTCTGTGAGGCCAGGGTATGGTCTACTCTTCAGTTAACAGAACTAATCTCTAGCTGGTGTTTCGGGGTCTCAGTCTATTTGTGCTTTGAAAAAAGTAAATCCTAAGAGCCCTCCTGGCAGCACGGAAGACTCCCATTCCTGGGAGAGAACGTGAACCAAATACCTCTCCCCCTGAAGTTCTGGGATGGCCTGGCTTTTAGCCGCATAAGATCACTTGCACCCGTAGGTCCTGAGAAGACTGGGGGTAATTTTCAGTAAGATGCAGGAGATGGGACCAAAAGAAGCACCTGAAGAGGGGTGACCAAGAGAAGTCATAAGTATGATGACCAAGGGAGAAGCTTAATACTTGGGCTGAAGACCAGATGGAAGGGTGGGCCGCTGGGCCAACTCTTCAAAGGTCCCCTCAGAATCAGGGAACAAACTGTAGTCTGTTTATGGAGGGAAGATGCACACCATCCTGCTGACTTACATAAGGGATGTGCATTCCAAAAGGGGAGAGTTCTGCACTTTTTCCTCTGGTCTTCCCAGAGACCAGGGTCATGGGTTTGGGTGCAGTCAGGCTTGGTTCAGCATTCTGTTTCCACAAGCCAGCCACACCCTCATGCTCCTGACCTCAGATACTAGCCAATACATAAGCAGGGTCACAGGTGGTTGGGGGGATAGGGAAGAGGGTGTGTAGGTTACTTGAATGTGACAGTACAAAGTTTTTTTTATTTTTCTGGCTTGATGTAAAAGTCTTGACATGCTTTAAAACTTGCAAGACATTTCATGTTCTGTAGTGTTAACATTCCTGACGATTATCAACAAGTCAATTTCCTCCAGGAAAGTGGGGAGTATGCCCTGTCCCCTTTCCAATGTATGGAAGTAACAAGACATGTGACCACACCAAACCATCTCTGCCTGGACAATGCTTTGGAATACATGGGTTGGAAAGTTGAATCTCTCTCGGGAAGGAAACCTCCCAAATTAACCTGTTTGGAAAGGGCAGAGATAGACAGCTGAGCCTCTTCAGCCTCAGTCAAATAAGTATCGTGACTTATTGAGTGATGTTGAGAAAATGGGTGTCCTTAGAGAATACACCAAGATCTGCGGACACAGATTGAGAAATACATATATCAGCACCTAGCAAACTGAGTGACACTGAACAGATGTTCAATAAATAAGCATTGAATAACTATATATGTGTATGTGTGTATGTACACACACACACACATAGTTACAACAAGCTAATATGCGTGTTGGATCACCAGAAATAACTTATCCACAGGCTGGTGAGTATGCTTGTGATTTTCTGGGGAGCAGAAATCCTAAAACTGATGAGCCTTTTGCAAGTTTGGTTTGATGAAATTTCTCCCAGCCACAGGGTTTTCCATAATTTGCAGCTCACAGTGCAGTATTCATGCCAATTTTGAATTTTTGTTATTAAATTTCAGTGGTTCAAATATTTACTCATCTTAATAAAAAAATTTGGTTGTCCATATAAAATATAACTGCACACACAAGACTATAAACATTGTAAGCTTAGATTTTCAGTATTTATCTACTTATTGCAAAAAGAGCCATCTTTTTTTTCATTAAATAATCATCACATTAGTACAATACAATTTTATATTTTTTAAATATACTATATATGTTAAGGATAAGGGGTGAAGTTTTCTTCCTCTGTAATACCTGTTTCACGAGTTTAATGGATTAGGAGATTAGTTTTAACCTTGAGGAAAAAAGTACAAATTTGTCTCATTAGGATATTTCTACCAAGTATTTCTTAAGGCTATATTTTAACATTTGGTTTCAAAAAGAAAGAAAAGTTTCATTTAAAAAATAATTTAGTGAATTACATTCTTTCATAACTTCCACCCTAATTAGTTACAAAGATAAGTCTAAAGATTCTTAGTTTTGTGTACTAATTTACATTTATATTTAAAGATTAATTTTACTTGTATCTTAAAACAAGAATTTTATGTTGGAAAAAAAAAACACACTAAATACATTTGTATAAATGCTGTAAATGTCCAATGGCAAATGCTCTGTCTCAATTTTTTTTTCTACCACAATGAGAAACAGGTCTCTGCAGACAGAGACTTGGGTTCTTAAGGTTCACCTTTCCGAGGAATTGTGGGCTATGGATCTGAATAACACAAACAACTCGATTTCTCTTTTTACAACTGTACCAGAACTTCACAGCTACAATGAGTATGAACACATGAAAAAATGACTTCAAACAGGATTTAGAAAAATCGGGGTGACCTCAGGGCCAGGGCAGCACCCCTGCATGGTGAGGTTTACAGTCAGTCGTTCGATCATGGAGAGAGTGTGTGTGTGTGCGCACATATGTGTGTGTGTATATACAGATATCTATATATATAAATAACCACGGTTAGTCCTTTACAAGCCTGTAAATATGATGCTGTGCTCCATGTTCACTATTTGAAACTTCAAATACACAGGCCATGCACAGGAGAGTTTCTTGTGTATCCCTGTTTGTTACCACCTGTTAAAAAAATAAAAGTGTAAATGGAATAGATTGTGAAAAAGAAAGTACATATATATATACGTATGTGTAACTGAATCACTTTGCTGTATAGCAGAAATTAACACATTATAAATCAACTACACTTCAATAAAATTTTTACAAGTTTTATATATATATACACACACATATATATCTATATCAAACACCACATGAATAAAAATATCCCACCTGTACCATGATGAAATGGTTTACTCGGAGACGGATACAGAGTCTAAAGTTCAAAAAGTCAGTTAATTAGAGATCTCTTCAGCCTCACTCTGCCCGCTCCTGCACAAACTCAGGATACTAAGGGTCCAACTTAAATCCTATCTAAGTTTAGTTACCATATGTAAGAAAGACCTTAAAGGTGGGGTCTCATTCATAATCTGAGCCTAAGAGGACACCAGAAGAATTAGTGTGAGTTTTTTTTGAGCGGGGAGGGCTGTGACTTTTTTTTTTTCCTAACAACATAGAGAATTTTCTATAATTCTGTCCCATAGGACAGTCATTTATCCTCGGAACTGTTTCCTATCTTATCCCTGAACTTTACTAAATTTGTTGCACAATAGTCAATGGGAGACATAGCTCTGTGAGCGACCTGACTCACCACTACGTTAACATGCGGCGCCTGGACTCAGGGAAGCAAGTGCTGAGTAAAAGAACAGTCATGCAGTTCAAACCCATGCAGCTCAAAGGTCTACTGTATTTGCTGAACGGATGGAAATTCACAGAATAACAGCCACCATCTGCTGACTGTTAGCTATGCATCTCCTCGGTATTAAACACTCTGTAGGAAGAATCTCATGTAATATTCCAACTCCAGCAGCAGGTGTCATTTCATTCCCGTTTGACAAGGGAGGATGCTTGGGATTAATTTGTTTAAGGTTGTACTAATGTCAACGAGGTGCTTCCCTCCTAGCTCAGCTGGTAAAGAATCCGCCTGCAATACAGAAGACTCCAGTTCAATTCGTGGGTCGGGAAGATCCGCTGGAGAAGGGATAGGCTACCCACTCCAGTATTCTTGAGCTTCCCCTGTGGCTCAGCTGGTAAAGAATCTGCCTGCAATATGAGACCTGAGTTTGATCTTTGGGTTGGGAAGATCCCCTGGAGAAGGGAAAGGCTACCCACTCCAGTATTCTGGCCTGGAGAATTCCATGGACTGTATAGTCCATGGGATAGCAAGGGCGAGACACAACTGAGTGACCTTCACTTTCCCTTTCAATGTCAACAAAAAACCCAGATCTTCTGACTCTGAAGACCTTTTTCTTACCTGTTATGCCATGCTGCTCTAAATAAATGAATGCATACAATGATGAATCATCTACTTTTTCTGGGTAATAAAGTTTCCAGTACTAACATCCACCTGCTTTTCTAGTCTCACTCCCTGCCACTTCCCTTACAGATCAAATACTCCAAGTGTGCAAGTCTTTCATGACTGAAATCTCTCTCCCTCATCCCCACATCCAGACAAATGTCATGTTCTGCTTCTTTTACCTCCTCAAGAGTTCTTGAATCTATCTTTTTTTTCCCACTGCCACAACCCAAGGTACCAGCAAACCTGATCTGGACCCCCCTACCAGGAGTTACCCTTGCTGGGCACCAGTTCCATATGCACACAGCAGCCACCGTGACCTTGAAAGAGAGATAAATCTGACAACACCACCCTCCTGCCTAAAAACTGAATGGACTCTTTTGAAATTCAGGATGAAGAGAAAGCCTGTTCTCATCCTAGAAGGATGAGCATGAGAAGAGACAGGGCCCAGTCTGGCTGGTCCTACCTGCCCAGCACCCTGCTTGCAGCCCTCCTCTTTCTCCCTGTGCCAGGCACACTACTGTTTCCAGTCCCCCCAGTGCTGCACTTCCTCCTACACGCAGTATTCTCTCCCCTCTCTGCCTATCTAGCCACCTGGCAGACACCTTTCCGTTGTTTGTTGCTCAGAGAAGCCCTCCCTGACCTCTCATTACACACCTCTTGGCACCATGCACCGACCTTTACCAACCATCCGCCACAGCTGAGTTATGCATCTGGTGACTCCCTGTGCTTGACAAACACCCACCTCTCTCACCAGACCCCAAGGTGCCTGCCCCAACTGTCCAGTACGCTGTAGCTCTGCACCTGGCACGTCAGTATGCACCCATCAAACGACCCTTTTCTTGGTAAAGCTGAAAAATACATCTGCTTATCCATCAAGGCAACTTAAACATCATCTTTTAACATCTCTGAGGATCCCCTACCTCACTCAAACTACAGGTGCCTGCTCAAGCAGGTCAATTACTCTTTTTCACAAGTGTACCACAGCCCTGATGGCCTTGCAGGGTCATCGTCTGTTTATCTGCCTCGTTCCCTCACCAGGCTCATGTTTCCTGTGTTTTATTTGCGCTGTATTGCAGCAGCTAGCAAACCTCGCCATAGTTTAGCTGAACAAATGAAAACACTCTCAGTAACCAACGTTGGAGAGGGCAGACTTGAGCACTTTGTAAATGGAGGAAAGATGAGGTCTGGAGATTTTAAGTGACTTAACCAAGGTCATAGGTACAGCTGGGTCCTAAACCCAAGTCTTCTCATTCCATGACCATGACATACCCTGCAAAGTGTCTCTTCTATCAATTCAAATTTTAATTTATGTCTATCACTGGCTCTGTGACCTCAGGGAGGCCTAACATTCCTCTATCCATAAAATGGGAATACAAATGACCTCCCAGTTCCGCAGTGAGAATTTCATAATCTACAGAAGATTCAGCATTGTGCCTGGAACCTCTGTGATCTAGCTGACCTTCTTGAAAACTTTCTATGAAAGAATATATCCTATATCCTATTTATGCTTCTTGCTTGAGATGAAGGAGGAAAGAAAAAAATGTTTCTAGCAAGCTGTATGTCAAAGTATGACCTTGAAAGATGACTGGAATCCTTGGCCCACAATTCAGTTAATGTCTTCCTTGGCCTGACTGCCATTATTAGGGCCCTGAACCTACAGGGTCACCTCAATTCCATAGTCATCCTGATGAAACCAGAGACTACCCTACAGGCCAGTAAGTGCCTGGAACTGGTCCTGGTGACATACAGGTTCTGTATTCAATGATCTAGTAAAACACATGCAACTATGTCCAGCAGCCGTCACCCTGGCCCTGCCCTTAAGCCCACCCTCTCCAAGGAACCACTGAAAAGCACCGTCTCTGCTGTTTATCAGTGAGATGACTTCATGACCCAGGAGTGTTGGCTTAATGTCATTTTTCTACAGAAAAATATCATTCCTAGCACGTATTTATTAAGAGCTACTAATTCTTTATAACAAAGGGATTTATGTAGTTGATATGTTTTAAAATTAATTTTACCTGGTAAGTTCTTTGGATGGAAGCCATGTTTTCAAAGAGGCATTACCAATATAATAGTTAATGGGTTCTGTGGGTAATAGATACTCACAACTGTCCCAGGTCATATATTCTTTGCTTGTGTTTGAGGTCGGGTTTTAGGGACTGAGGACGTATTCCTTAATGTGCTGAAAGAGTCTCACTGATTTGTAAGAAACAGCTAAGACTCCTTCCAGGAGAGGGAGGGTAGCCATACATTCAGAGAGTTTTGCTTAACTTCTGAGGTTCTTTAACCTCCACATAAGGATGCCACACTCACCTTCTGCTCATCTGAGCACTAAGGTGATTCGTATGTCCTTAAGTAGCAACAAAAAGCATCTACAGCCAAGTACCTGCCAGCATCCTAAACCCTGAACTGCTCAATTTTCACCAAAGGTCGTTAAAGAAAAGGATAATAATGAAGAGTTCGTGAAGGATATATTTTTTAAACTTTCTCCCAGATGACTAGCTTCCACGTTTCAGAGGGACATGGACACAGGAGAATCCACTGAGATTCTCTCCTTGGAATAAATGAAAACAATACACAAAACCATCTGTCTGCCTATGTCTGCCCATAATCACGTGTCTGTGAGCTGAGGCCCCCTGTGCTCACTCACCAATCCCTTAGCGTCTCATCCTGGCTGCACACCAGAATTACCTGGGGAGCAGTAAAAATAAACAAAAACCATGATGCTCGGCTCCATCCTTCAGAATTTTTTAAAGAACATTTACTTATTTGGCTGCACTGGGGTCTTAGCTGCAGCATGTGGGATCTAGTTCCCTGACCAGGGATTGAACCTCGGCCCCCTGCATTGGGAGCCTGGAGCCTTAGCCACTGGATCACCAGGGAAGTCCCCTGAATTTTTAAAAGTGTCCTGGATGAATCCAATACGCAGAAGGTTTTAACTTTCTTAATTTTTATTTATGTATTTATTTTTACAGTGGTATACAGCAACTGGTTCCTACTAGCTTTGAATGTAATTATTATATATTGAGGAATTTCATGAGCTAGATGGCCACTGTAGCTTTAAAGTGCCCAGGGAAGGTATATTTACATCATAAAAAATGGGCAAAAACCATAGGGGACAGCCTATTATTTTCTTTCTTTTTTACCAGTACATTACAGGACTTCCCTGGTGGCTCAGATGGTAAAGAATCTGTGTGCAATGCATGAGACCTGGGTTTGATCCCTGGATCAGGAAAATGCCCTGGAGAAGGGAATGGCTACCCACTTCAGTGTTCTGGCCTGGAGAATTTCATGGACAGAGGAGCCTGGCAGGCTGTGGTTGATGGAATCATAAAGAGTTGGACACAACTGAGTGACTAACACTTTTATACACTGATTGAAAACAATGTCCCATTGGATCCAAAGTCCAGGTACAGAATTCCTGCTCTTCAAGTATTCTAATTCTAAATTCTGGTAACAAAGAATAACAAAGCAGGCCTTCAGAGGGCTGAATATTTTACCACAATATTGTCCTGCTGCCCCTTTTAGCAAAATTGCTTCCACTGAATTTTGTTTTGGCATTTTGCCTTTGGTTTAACCAAGGAATGTTATTTTTTGAAAAACAAGCCTTATGAAATCCATTACTACATATTTTATGGGTGTATTTTGAGGAGAACATTGTACTTATTAGCCTCCCTAAGTCACCAAATGAAGTCTCCACGAGAAATTGTTTTAAAGTTAAATATTTGAGGAAGAAAAAAAACACACACAGAGCATTGCCCAAGGGAACTGGACAATTTTCCCATCATGGACCTTGAGCACTACTGGTTTTTCCTTACTCTTTAGCTGCCTGTTAAGTTTTGACCATACTTTTCAGCCCATAAATATTCTCCCCCTTTCCTGTTCCTGGTTATGCCATTATATTCTAGTTAATATTTCTCCTGGTAAGAGAGTTTACATTTTCCAATATTAATATATGCTACTTATAATAAGACCTTGTAAACCCTTCCTGAAATGAGTGTAGGTATGCCTTAAGTACAAACCTGCTTACTCAGCTTTTGCCTCATTTATGGTTTGTATACTACCGGGCAGCTGAGACTTCAACTTAGCTGCTGCTGGGATAACCCGGGGAACTTTAGAAAAATACGTGCCTGGGTCCTATCCTCAGAGCTCCTAAGTTTACTGATCTAGGGTGTAGTCCTGCTATCAGGATTTTTAAGACATTCTTCAGGTTTCCCTAATCTCCAACCAGAATTGAGAATCTAGTTTCATTACCTCTACCCCCGTTCCCCAAATTCCAGTTCTGCCAAGCTTAGAAAGCCCAGCCAGATGAGAGCCCTTCTCTTTCACAAACCTGAGCCAAACCAAGTTTGCCTTATGGATGCATGAATTCAGCTGCTGACTGACCACCTGGGACCCAGACCCACCCAGGCCCCTCTTCCCTGGCAGCTTCATGGCTGAGTCTGACAAAACAGGAAAGAGACAAAACAGTTACCAATAAAATTGTGAAGTTTTCCAAAACACTGTTCATCATATATTTCTCTGGTAAGTGTTTGAGCTTGTGGATGAAGTTGATCATATATTCACACATTGGGGAGCGGTTTATTCGGTAGACAAATCGGCCATTCTCAAACCTTGCGTATTCCGTCTGTGAGGGAAAAAGGGTTTACACTTTTGACTTCAACATACATGAAAAAGATGATTGTCTATAAAAGCATTTCACTTTTTCAACATGAATCAGCTGTTATATGTTGCACTACTTATGTACTTTACTTAATTAAAGAAAACCCTAACTCCAATTTTAACACCATACTCAGGACTGAGCGACTTCACTTTCACTTTTCACTTTCATTCATTGGAGAAGGAAATGGCAACCCACTCCAGTGTTCTTGCCTGGAGAATCCCAGGGACGGGGGAGCCTGGTGGGCTGCTGTCTATGGGGTCGCACAGAGTTGGACACGACTGAAGCGACTTAGCAGCAGCAGCAGCAGGATCCATTATTTTTATGGAATTTTTTTTTTATTGTAAAAATACTTTAATGAAAAGTTGTATAGATGCTTTTTCAGCAAAGGTCAGGGAAAAAAATGTAATTGCCTGCTGAGTGATTCCCTACCTAGAAATTTGTGAGAGCAAGCCCAGCTAGTCACAATTCTTCAAGAGCCCACAGAAAATCTTTCTTTACTGTGATAAGGCCTCATAGGCCAAAAACCAATGCAGCTAATTTCTCTACATTAGGAAAAACTGCTTCACACTGATCAAGAGCCCCTGGCTGTGTTATGTCTTTAATTTTTAAAAATGTTTTATACATATATATATATGAGAAGGAAATAGCAACCCACTTCAGTATTCTTGCCTGGAAAATTCCATGGACAGAGGAGCCTGGCGGGCTATTGTCCATGCGGTTGCAAAGAGTCAGACATGACTGGGTGACTGACAAAACACTTAAATACATATTTGAAGATCCCACTGAAACACTCAGAGAGAAGAAAGACACTCTTAGATACTTTGGATCAAAGAGGAATTTAAAAAGAAATTACAAGCTATCTAAAGAGTAATGAAAAACAAAATATTTACGTCAAATTTTGGGGACTCAATGAAGCTGTACTTGGAGGAAAGCAGCTTCATGTCTTCGTTATTAAAGATGAAAAGTTACAGAACTTAGTACACATCTTAAAAAATAAACCCTACAAAATAAACCAAAATCTGGGAAAATCAGGAACTAAAAATTAATAAAGATAAAAGCTCAAATGAAGGCAAAGGAAATAAAGGTCAATTACTGTAGAAATAACTAAAAACTATGTAGAAATCGACCACTGAAAACAGTCCAAAGAATGAATGGTTTTACGGCTAAATTTTATGTAACCTTTAAAGAATTTTCATCTTGTGACATTTTCAGTGTTATTCACACTATTCTATACCATAGAAAAAGGTTGGTATTCAACTATTTTTGTAAAACTGATGTATGTTCAATACTGACATATGATGAAGAGCTTATAAAAAAAGAAAAGTACAGACTACTATCACTTATGCAATGCAAACATTTGATGTAAAACAGCAAACAGTGCATTAAGGTAACCAAAGTAGAGCTTTCTTTGGGAATGCTATGGTACTTCATACGCGGGATGTATGTTAACTCGTGATGTCAAAAAACTGGAGGAAAAACAGAGTAAGAGTTGGTGAAAAGGCATTTGATAAAATATTGCAGCTATTACTAATAGAAAAAATTAAATAGGAAGAGAAAGAATTTAACATAAAATAAAGACCATTTATAAAAACCAATAATAAATCCAATGTTAAAATATCAAAATGGTTTCTACGACATCAGTAACCATATAAGGATACTCACCATCACTATTTCTTTTATTTCTTTTTACAACTGTGTTGGAAGTTTTAGCAAATGAAAAGAAGGTGAGAAAATAATAACAGTAATAATAATAAAAGTGGCAAGAACACTGGAAAAGAAGAGATAAAATAAAGTCTTCCTTTTTTGCTGCTAAGATAATATATCATAGGAAACCCAAGAATCTGGAGGGAAAAAACCACTAGAAATAAATGAATATGGCAAGATGGCCAAATAGAATATAGATATACAAAAAGTAGGAGGTTTCTTCTAGTAATTAAAATCTAGAAGTTGAAAATTGTATTAACAAATTTATATAATATTTAGAGATATATTTAACAAGAAAGAGATGAATCTATATAAAAGCATAAAATCTTATTAAAATAGATAAAATGAAATGAAAATGCAAATAGATTCTTGATTAGAAAGATTTAATATCAAACTGCCCCTGAATAATATCTAAATCTAATGCAATTACAATTGTTGCTGTTGTTATTGTTGTGTTAGTCATGCCTGACTCTTTGCGACCCTGTGGACTGTAGCCCTCCAGGCTCCTCTGTCCATGGGACTCTCCAGGCAAGAGTACTGGAGTGGGTTGCTATTCCCTTCTCCAGGGGATCTTTCAGACCCAGGGATTGAACCAGGGTCTCCTGCATTGCAGGCAGATTCTTTACAGTCTGGGCCACCAGGGAAGTCAGCAATTACAATTAGGTTGCTCAAATAAGACTTTTGTTTTTCTTTACATTTTTAAAATGATCTCATAACTTCGGAAGAATAAATGCTGGTAACCTGCCTAGAAAATATGTGAAAAGAAAGCGTAGGGAGACTGATTCACCCCAGTAGATATCAGAAAATGCTTCTGTTGTTGTTTAGTCACTAAGTCATGTCCGACTATTTGTGACCCCAAGGACTGCAGCATGCCAGGCTTCCCTGTCCTTCACTATCTCCTGGAATTTGCTCAAACTCATGTCCATGGTTGGTCATACCATCCAACCATCTCATCCTTTGTTGCTCCCTTCTCTTCCTGCCCTCCGTCTTCCCTGGTATCAGGGTCTTTTAAAATGAATTGAGTCTTTGCAACAGGTAGCCAAAGTGTTGGAGCTTCAGCTTCAGCATCGGTCCTTCTGATGAATATTTAGGATCGATTTCCTTTAGGATTGACTGGTTTGATTTCCTTGGAATCCAAGGGATTCATTCTCAAGAGTCTTCTCCAGCACCACAGTTTGGAAGCATCAATTCTTTGGCACTCAGCCTTCCTTATGGTCCAACTCTCACATCCATACATGACCACTGGAAAAACCACAGCTTTGACTAGACGGACTTTTCTTAGCAAAGTGATGTTTCTGCTTTTTAATTTAATTTTATTTTATTTTTAATCCTGCAACACTGTATTAGTTTTGCCAAACAGCTCTCTAGGTTTCTCATAGCTTTCCTTCCAAGAAGCAGGTGTCTTTTAATTTCATGGCTGCAGTTACCTTCCACAAGTGATTCTGGAGCCCAAGAAAATAAAATCTGTCACTGTTTCCACTTTTTCCCCTTCTATTTGCCATGAAGTGATGGGGACCGGATGGCATGATCTTAGTTTTGTGAATGTTGAATTTTAAGCCAGCTTTTCATTCTCCTCTTTTACTCTCATCAAGAGGCTCTTTAGTACCTCTTTGCTTTCTGCCATTAGAGTGGTAACCTCTGCATATCTGAGGTTGTTACTTCTCCTGGCAATCTTGATTCCAGCTTGTGAGTTATCCTGCCCAGCATTCCTTATGATGTACTCCATATATAAGTTAAATAAGCAGGGTGACAATAAACAGCTTTGACATACTCCTTCCCAACTCTGAATCAGTCCTTTGTTTCATGTCTGGTTCTAATTGTTGCCTCTTGTCCTGCATACAGGTTTCTCAAGGGACAGGTAAGGTGGTCTGCTATCACCATCTCTTTAAGAATTTTCCACAGTTTGTTATGATCACACAGTCTAAGGCTTTAGCGTGGTCAATGAAGCAGAGCTAAATGTTTTTTTGGAATTACCTTGCTTTTTCTACGATTCAATGAATGTTGTCAATTTGATTTCTGGTTCCTCTGCCTTTTCTAAATCCAGCTTGTGTCTCTGGAAGTTCTCGGTTTACATACTGTTAAAGCTGAGCTTAAAGGATTTTGAGAATTACTTTGATAGCATGTGAAATTAGTGCAATTGTACATTAATTTGAACATTCTTTGGCCTTGCCTTTCTTTGGGACTGGAATGAAAACCGACTTTTCCAGTCCTGGGGCCACTACTGAGTTTTCCAAATTTGTTGGCATATTGAGTGCAACAATTTAAAAGCATCATCTTTTAGGATTTGAAATACTTCAGCTGGAATTCCATCACTTCCACTGCTTTGTTTGTAGTAATGCTTCCTAAGGCCAACTTGACTTCACATTCCAGGATGTCTGGCTCTAGGTGAGTGACCATACCATCATGGTTGTCTGGGTCATTAAGATCTTTTTTGTATAGTTCTTCTGTGTATTCTCACCACCTCTTCTTAATCTCTTCTGATTCTGTTAGGTCCACACCATTTCTGTCTTTTATTATGCCCATCTTAACATGAAATGTTCCCTTGGTATCTCCAGTTTTCTTGAGATCTCTAGTGTTTCCCATTATATTGTTTTCCTCTATTTCTTTGCACTGTTCACTTAAGAGGGCTTCCTTAATCTCTCCCTGCTAGTCTCTGGAACTTTGCATTCAGTTGGGTATATCTTTCCCTTTCCCCTTTGACTTTTGCTTCTCTTCTTTTCTCAGCTATTTGTAAGGCCTCCTTAGATAACCACTTTGTCTTCCTGCACTTCTTTCTCTTGAGGATGGTTTTGGTCACCTCTTCCTGTTACAAACTTCCCTCCATAGTTCTCCAGGCACTCTGTCTACCAGATCTAATCCCTTGAATCTGTTAGTCACACTGTATAATCATAAGAGATATGATGTAGGTCATACCTGAATGGTCTAGTGGTTTCCCCTATTTTCTTCAATTTAAGCCTGAATTTTGCAATAAGAAGCTGAGGATCTGCACCACAGTCAGCTCCAGGTCTTGTTTTTGTTGAACGTACAGAGCTTTTTCATCTTCAGTTGCAAAGAACATAATCAATCTGTTTGTGGTATTCAGCATCTGGTGATGTCCATGTATAGAGTCATCTCTTGTGTTATTGGAAGAGGGTGTTTGCTGTGACCAGTGTGTTCTCTTAGCAATACACTATTAGCCTTTACCCTGTTTCATTTTATATTCCAAGGCCCAACTTGTCTGTTACTCCAGGTATCTCTTGACTTCCTGCTTTTGCATTCCAACTCCCTATTATGAAAAGGACATCTTTTTTGGGTGTTAGTTCTAGAAGGTCTTGTAGGTCTTCATAGAACCAGTCAACTTCAGCTTTTTTGGCATTAGTGTTTGGGATTACTGTGATGCTGAATGGTTTGCCTTGGAAACAAACCAAGATCATTCTGTCATTTTTGAGATTGCACCCAAGTACTGCATTTTGGACTCTTGTTGACTATGAGGGCTATTTCATTTCTTCTAAGGGATTCTTGCCCACAGTAGTAGATATAATGATAATCTGAATTAAATTCACCCATTCCCATCCATTTTAGTTCACTGATTCCTAAAATGTTGATGTTCACTCTTGCCATTTCCTGCTTAACCATGTCCTATTTACCTTGATTCATGGACCTAACATTCCAGGTTCCTACGGAATATTGTTCTTTACAGTATCTGACTTTACTTTCATCACCAAACACATCCACAACTGAGCATCATTTCCACTTTGGCCCAGACTCTTTATTCTTTCTGGAGCTATATCTCTGCTCTTTCCCAGTAGTATATTGGACACTTACTGACCTGCGGGGCTCATCTTTCAGTGTCATATCTTTCTGCCTTTTCATACTGTTCATGGGATTCCCGAGGCAAGAATACTGAAGTTGTTTGCCATTCCCTTCTTCAGTGGACAACATTTTGTCAGAACATGCTACAAAGCTACTGTAATCAAATCAACACAATACTGGGACATGTAGAGATAAATAGAGGGTGGAAAAGAACAGACTCCAGGAACAGTCCCCCAAGTTTATGCTTTCTCCATGAAAATTCCTGGAATTTCATCATTCAAAGGCAACCAGCTACAGGTAAGCCCTGACAACTTGGCCATTTGGTAACAAAGCCAAACACTAACCTTCCGTGTTCCCAACCACCGACAGGTACCTTTGCTTCTTCCTTCTCGGGGGAGATAGAGGTCATGTACCTCCAGGTCTCTCAGTCATGTCTTATTACACAGCCACCTTCTCACCTACCCTCTCCTTAGGGTGAGGAGCTTCCCATCTTTCTCCTTGGCTTCTCTGTCTGCGTCTCCCTTCCACTTACCCCAAGGCTGGCTGCTGCTCATTCTTTATTCTGTGCTCTTTCTATTTCTTCTCTGCAACTAGCTCTCCATTCCCATAGCTCTGATTATCTTTAATGCTTAGGATTCCCAAATGATATTTTCAGTCTTTACTTGTCTCCAAAATCCTAGTCTGGCATCTATAATCATCCCTATTTCCAGCTGGACATCTTATGTACTTATCTCTGCTGGAGACTGCACTGTCCTTCGAAGCATAAAATGTGTTATCTTCAACTCTTCCTCCTCTTTGATCTTTAATACTCAGTCAGTTTCTAAGTTCCATTCCAAATGTCTTCTCAGATCCCCTCTGCCACTCTTTAATAACACTCATAACACCTAAGCTTATGGCAACCATCTGGTCAACTCACTCACATCTTCCTCTACCAGCATTGTTCTTGTTCAGTTCCTAAGTTGTGCCCAACTCTTTGCGACCCCATAGTCAGGCTTCCCTGTCCTTCACTATCTCCCAGAGTTTGTTCAGAGTCATGTCCATTGAGTCCTTGATGCTATCTAACTGTCTCATCCTGTCAGCCTCTTCTTTTGTCTTCAGTCTTTCCCAGCATCAGGGTCTTTTCCAGTGAGTCTGCACTTCACATCAGGCGGCCAAAGTACTGGAGCTTCAGCTTCAGCATCAGTCCTTCCAATGAATATTCAGAGTTGATTTCCTTTAGGATTGACTGGTTTGATCTCCTTGATGTCTAAGGGACTCTCAAGAGTCTTTTCTAGCACCACCGTTTGAAAGCATCAGTTCTTTGGTGCTCAGCCTTCTTTATGGTCCAACTCTCACGTCCGTACATGACTACCAGCATAACCCTCCTAACACCATTCTCAGGATGCCCATCCTGTGCTCAGGAAGCTATGAGGGCCTGCAGCATCCCAAATCCTCTTGTTCAGCCCAGAGTCTTGAAAAACACTTCCTCGTTCCCTCTCTCCACCCAATACATCCCTTCTCTCATGTCTCATGAGAGAAAGGATTTATTTCTGTGGCACAAAAGTCAAAGTGGGCTCCTGGACCTGTGAGGTCCTAGACACCTGTGAATAAAAGCCACTGTGAGCATGGATGAATTGGGTGGTGGGTAGAAGACACTGGAAAACACAACTCTGAATGAAATATCACCTGCAAACATTATTCACAAACAGCAACCCACCCCAGTAAAATGATCATCCATGTTTAGAAAGGGAGGGGAGTGTGAACTATAAAAGCCATAAATAAGTTTTTGGTCCCAGTATGTACTGAAATAGATTTAAAACAATTATGATGAAGGGAGTGGAAATGGCAAAAGCAAAGACCAAACTCAAGGTGGTAGGGATTTAGAAGTGAATGTGAAGTGGCTCGGTCATGTCAGACTCTTTGTGACCCCATGGACTGTAGCCTACCAGGCTCCTCCATCCATGGGATTTTCCAGGCAAGAGTACTGGAGTGGGGTGCCATTGCCTTCTCCAAGGGATCTTCCTGACCCAGGGATCGCATCCAGGTCTCCTGCATTGCAGGCAAACGCTTTACCATCTGAGCCACCAGGGAAGCCACCTGGGTTTTAGAAGGCAGCTGCCAATTAGTTGACGACCACCTTGGTTGTTATCAAGATGCCTGGAAGTGCACTTGAACTTGGGGGTGGGAGGGTAGCACGGTAGATAGATCGATCCTGGGTAGCAGGATCTATCTAACAGATTCCACTCAGCCCCTCTCCCTCCTCAAGGCCTCCTGTTGGACTGACCCGCTGCCAAGAGCAGGGCTGACTTCAGGTGGCCAGGGAGGGTGGCATGGATTACTCCTGGCCTTCTTCCTTTCAGTTGCTTTCAAATCATTTTGCCTTCTTAAGTAATGGAGGGCGGGGAGTGGGAGAAGGCAGAGAAGAAGACGCTTAAAAAAAAAAAAAAACCTCTCTGCCCTAGTTTAGATTAAAAGGAAGGTGACAGGCCACCCCGAATGAAGGTTCCAGCATACAGAGGCCAACTTACCTCTACTTTTTCTACTACTTGCTTCCCAAAGGAGCAAACTTTGGTGGAACAGGTGACTGTCATATTTTCAGAACTCTCATACTGACTGGTTACGCCATAAAAAGCCCCGGCATCGTCTTGAATATTGCAGTTTAAATCAGCCTGTAGAAAATGAAATGGAGGCGAGGGTTACTCACTTATCACAGGAGTCATGGCAACAAGCAGTAACTATCAGGTGACGACTTCCACCATGCTGGATGGAGGGCAGTGGAGGGCCAGGGTGGCTCAGAAAGGTGGTGAGTTCATGCTCAGCTAGAAACAAGTTCTATGGCCCATCAATTGTGTTTTGAAGAGAATGCTAGCTTGGGTAGTCTTCCCTTGAAATAATGACAAGCTGCATGTATCGATTTCATTTTTACTTTCTTGCATTCAGTATTTAATCTATTTATTGGTTCATTTTTGTCTGCACTGGGTCTTTGTTGTGGTGGTTCTCTTGTTGTGTGATGCATGGGCTTAGCTGCCCCGTGGCATGTGGAATCTTCATGGGCCAGGAAGGAACCATTTCTCCTGCATTGGCAGGTTGATTCTTAACCACTGGACCACCAGGGAAGTCCTGCATTTAGTATAGAATACTATATATCCTTGTAATAAAAGACTCATGAGGTCTCTGAAATATGTACAGAAAGCAGTTATGTGAACTGGATTCATATTCACTGATCTGTGGATATATTTAAAAGAATAGGAGAATCTGTAGCTGACTGGCCATTTGTTATATATGTAAAAAGAGAAACTTCATTACTAATTATGTACCCAGAGGGGAAATGGTTCCTATTAAAGACTGACTTAGAAAGATGCAAAATAGTTAATACCAGGCCCCACTCATTTAACATATTCTTATGACTGTTTGCTATGTGAGATTCATGGTAGATACAGGACTACAAGCCAACATGAGAGAAATGTACAGAAAATAGCTCTAATTTAGATAAAGTCATAGAAGGCAATGGAAACCCACTCTTGCCTGGAAAATCCCATGGACGGAGGAGCCTGGTAGGCTGCAGTCCATGGGGTCGTGAAGAGTCGGACACAACTGAGCGACTTTACTTTCACTTTTCACTTTCACACATTGGAGAAGGAAATAGCAACCCACTCCAGTGTTCTTGCCTGGAGAATCCCAGGGACGGAGGAGCCTGGTAGGCTGCAGTCCATGGGGTCGCTAAGAGTTGGACACGACTGAGCGACTTCACTTTCCCTTTTCACTTTCATGCATTGGAGAAGGAAATGGCAACCCACTCCAGTGTTCTTGCCTGGAGAATCCCAGGGACGGGGGAGCCTGGTGGGCTGCTGTCTATGGGGTTGCACAGAGTCGGACACGACTGAAGCGACTTAGCAGCAGCAGTGGCAGATAGAAAGTACCATGTCAAAGGCACTCAGAGTTCGGACCATGGAAACATTATTTTCAATTAAAGGTATTTACTTTCAGGATGGTTACGATTTGAACATGCAGGGATGGGCTGAGGGAGTATTGCACATGGAGCAGCCTGGAGTGCTTCATTTTAGCCACACTGCAAGGACGAAGGAGATGGGGAGGAAGGAGTTTGGAAATGCAGCAAGGTCCTGGGTTGGGGAGGGCTTAATGAGGGGTGTGAATTGTATGCTGTAGGAATTGGGGACCCCTTGAAAGTGTCGCCACCAGGCAATGAGGTGATCAGAGATGTGCTTCAAGAAGAGGTGTCTCAGCGTGGTATCAAGTCCACTGCAGAGGGAGGCTGGGAGGCTGCTGCGGTGGCTCCACCACTGCGGGCAGAGCCCCTCCCTCGAGCATCCACTGTACCTTTTCTGCACGCTGGGCATGGGTGTGGAGCTGGGGATCCGTGAGTGAGCAGGAGACAGTCCCTGCGGTCGTGCAGCTGACAATTTAGGAGGGAGGACATTGCAACAGAACTAAGCGCTCCTGGGATGGGGACAGAGACATGAGAACAAACAGTGGGGAGGGAGCCCTTGAGGGCAGGGAAGCTTCAGATGATGATGCAGCTCAGATCCAGAGAGAAGAGCTGGCGTGGGCAGGCAGAGCATGCTGTGAGAGTGTGTGCAAAAGGGCGAATGGCCAAAAACGGCTGGAACACAGACAGCAAGGAGAGAACGGGCCTGGAGAGGCAGGGGTGCGAGCGGGCTGGGGTCTTACACAGGATAGGGGCAGTGATAGTTTAGGATCAGATCTGCAACCCAGAAAGTCACCCCTGATCACAACTTGGAGACACTAGAAGAGAGTGAACGCAGAGATGCAGCAGGAAGCAGGGTCAAATGAAGCACCTGGGCTGCAGAGAGAAAGAGCAGTGAGTCTGACATAAAATGAGACTATATTTTGTGAGGTCCGGCACATTTCGACTCACTGATTGTTAATACCTTGACAGGCACTAACTACCATAAAGACCTGAGTCATCCTACATGTATTTTTAATAAGGATCTGCATTTCAACTTCCTTCTTAAATTGAGTATCAGTAAAATGTCCATTTCCTCAGGCAAAACTTGGGATATTCTGGCTTCAAATAAAATGGACCATACACTTTATATTTCCTTTTCTTAGGAGCCAAGAAATTCAAAGCTACATTAAGTGCTCTACTATAGTAATTAACTTACCCTAGGTACTTCTAACAGCCAGTGTCCAACTCCTGTTACTGGATTTCTGCTTTTACTTGCACTGATACTTGTCCAGTTTTATGTTATCCATAAATTTATGTGCCCCCACATTTTGTTTTTTGAAATTTTATGGGGCATAAAGTGCAAATAATTAAAAATGCCTAGGTGTGCCTTTTTCTCACATGCAAAGGTGAGAAATGGAGCATTTGGCTCAATGAAACAGCAGTCCAGTGGGAAACCAGAGGTCTCATCCCGAGAACTGTATCTGAGCTTCCCAAAGCTGGAGAGGGCCCTGGGACTACCAGGGCTCCAGCCTTCAGGGGAGAAAGGTACCAACATATCCCAGGAGCTCTGACACTGGGCTGTCATCCAGCCTTCCCAGGCAGGTGTCCCTTGCCGTGAACTAACAGCGAGTCTTTAAGAACTTCGAGCTGGTCCTGCCATCCCCTGAGAATACACACAGCTGGGAGAAACAGCTCAGGTGTTTTGTGGTAGTAGGATGACCAGTGATGTTCTTTGTGGGACTGATGCTCTTACTATTATGATGTAACTTGTACGAACAAGTTTTAGCTTAAAAAAAAAGCACACACAGCAACAACAACAAAGATAAAAATATATAAGTGAAGTGAAGTGAAGCTCAGTCGTGTCCGACTTTTTGCGACCCCGTGGACTATAGCACGCTCCTCCGTCCGTGGGATTCTCCAGGCGAGAATACTGGAGTGGGTTGCCATTTCCTTCTCCAGGAGATCTTCCCAACCCAGGGATCGAACCCGGGCCTCCCACATTGCAGGCAGACGCTTTACCATCTGAGCCACCAAAGTAAATTAAAAAAAAATCAAACTGTAAAAAGGAGGTACATTTTATTTCTACCCTGTGCTTACCACTCTCCTTAGGTGACCAGTTATCAGTTTTTCAAGTATCCTCTTAGAGATATTTAGCATTTACATATTTAAGCATACACATTCCCTCTTTTCTGCACAAACCATAGCATTCTTCTAAGCCTGGCTTTAAATCAATTGATCAATCAATAACTACTTTTTAGAACTCATATAGTACTGATATAGGGCTTCCCTGGTAGATCAGTGGTGAAGAATCCACCTGCAATGCAGGAGACATGGGTTTGATCCCTGGGTTGGGAAGATCCCCTGAAGTAGGAAATGGCAACCCAGTCCAGTATTCTTGCCTGGAAAATTCCATGGACAGAGAAGCCTGGCAGGCTATACGGTCCCCCGAGTAGCAAAGCATGAGTGAGCACACGCATAGACATACATACACTGATACAGAGTATCAGTTTTTTAAAGAAAAGCCCTTTGAAAAATCAAACAGCCACACTTTTGGTGGCTGCATACCACTCCATTATACAGATGCAATATAATTTAACATATCCTCTATCGATGGACATTTGTTGCTTCCCAACAACAGTGCAGTTAACAGGCAGAGCAGAAAAGGTACATTAGAAATTGTTTCGACTTTTTTTTTTAAATTTAATCTTTTTTCCACTTCTTACTTATTTTTGGCTGTGCTGGGCCTTTGTTGCTGCATGGGCTTTTCTCTCGTTTCCGCAAGCAGAGGCTACTCCCCAATTTTAGTTTGTGGGCTTCTCATTGTGGTGGCTTCTCTTGTTTCAGAACATAGGCTCTAGAGTGCTTGGGCTTCAGAAGTTGCAGCTCCCAAGCTCTAGACCACAGGCTCAATAGTTGTGGCACATAGGCTCAGCTGCTCTCCAGCATGTGGGGTCTTCCCAAACCAGGGATCAAACCCATGTCTCCTGCATTGGCAGGCATATTCTTTACCACTGAGCCACCAGGGAAGCCCCTACTTTGACTTTTGTTTTCATTTAATTTTTAAAAATTCCCAGCTTTGAAAATGAGAATTAATTCACCATAAATACATTGTTAACTAATATTGCAATTTAAATCCATTATTCTGATGTAATCAAGTTGTTATGAAGGACTGATTAATAATCAAAAGCAGTCTGGTATTTGTGGTGTAATGGGTGGAGTGTGGGAAGGAGCTGGGGAAATTAGCAGTGGGCGGGGGAGTCAACAGGAGAGCGCAAGGAGCTGTCAACCTCAACCTGCGTCAGTGCTTTAAGCAGGAGGGAGGTTTCTTAAGAAGGGCGCCTCAACTCCCTAGGTACACTGTTTTCTTTTTTTTTCCAGTGCTCCATTTTTCACTTTATTCACTTCAGTGGCATTACCCTTCTATACAATGTTTAAGCGTTACTTTCCATTCAGTTGTTACAAAACCTTGGCTATATCCCCTGTGTTGTACGTGCATCCCTGAGCCTAACTCACAGCCGGCAGTCTGTACCTCCCATTCCTCCACCTCTACACTGCCGGTGTTCCTAGGAGTAGAATTGCTGGTTATGAGATATACGTGCATTTTCAACTTTCATTTAGGTAAGAGGAACAGATGGTTTTTGAATTATCTTGTTTTTTTAAAAAACAGCTTGAGAAAACTCCACATATAATTATTAGCATATATTTAACAGGTTGCATTTTTAAAGACTTCTCAACTAACACTAAATAAGCAATCTGTTATTACCACTGCTTCTCAATTACTTTTGAACATGGAAAATAATTACACAGTCATCCAACCATATCACAGCTGTTCTTTGGGAATTTTCTAGGAGGTATTGATGGGAAAGATAATTATCTTTA
This sequence comes from Bubalus bubalis, assembly GCF_019923935.1. NCBI lineage: Eukaryota > Metazoa > Chordata > Mammalia > Artiodactyla > Bovidae > Bubalus > Bubalus bubalis. The sequence continues at coordinate 45,656,657 of NC_059172.1, read as the reverse complement.
GCTGATAATATTACAATTATCCCAGAAAGAAATGTGGTCACTGAACTCCTGCAGAGCAAAGGTAATATCAAAGAAAGAATGCTAGCATTAAATCAACAACAGGGGAGGTGAACTCTGTAATGAGTCTAGGATTCGTGCTGAGTTCATTATCCACCCTCTCCACTCCTTTTTCCCAACTGAAAACTCAAGATAAACCTATTCCACATAGTTTTGAAGGCAAGAAAATGAGAGAAGAAAAAAAAAATATGCTGTTTCCAGACATACAAACTATTTTTGTCAAATCAGCTCTTATCTGAAATCAGGATATTTTCTAAAAGCACATAAATACAAAAGTCCAAGAAACAACTAAAACCAGCAAACTTACCTTCCCAGCAAATTCCAAATTCAAACCAGATCCTGTCCTTAGGAGGTGAGACAGCTGTTGGGGCACAGGGCAGACTGTCCCAAAATGTGCCCAATGGCATTTTGATTATTTTGGATTAAAGTTACTTAAGAAACAACCAATGAAGAGGCACACGTGGACCCTCCCCTCTGTCTCCCCCAAAGCAGGAAATAAGTCTCTCAGTGAAAGGTGCCCTCCTTGCATCTGGAGGTAGAAGGCGATTACCACCAGAGATGGATAATTTAGGGTGGAGAAGTCTGTATACACATCTTGTTACTTTAAAAATTTACTTCCCCAAGCCCAAACTCTGTTTAGATTTTCTCCAAACTTATGTTTCTTTGTCCTGTCAATTCCTGATAAAAAGTATGACAGATGCCTGCTTTGGCCACTTCTTAGATCCGGTTTCTATGTGAACCTCAACGCCATGAATTAAAAATTTGTTTCTCTTTTCCTTCCTGTTAATTTGTCTTGCGTCGATTTTATTTTCAGTCCAGTCATAAGAAGGGTAGCAGGGGAAGTTTCCTCCTGCCTAACTGGTCATGGACCATGTTCTACAAAAAACCAAAATAAACCTTGCAAATGTGGCTGGAGGGGGCAAGTCCATGCAAACGGGCCCCTCTAAGGAATCTTTGCCCATTTTTCCCTAGAAAAAAAACCCTCCATATGAACTGGGATCAGAGACCAGCTCTTTCTCCTACCACCTAATGCAGGAATCCTTCCTACAGTACCTTGATTTACACTGTCTTCTGGCTAAATACCTTCAGATATGGGAAAATCATTAGTTAATAAAATACTTACCATGTTCTGGGCAGTGTTAGAGAGTTGTATTAGTCTTCTATTGCTGCTTTAACAAATACCCCCAAATTTAGTGACTTAAAAACAACATCACTTCATGATTCTCTACTTCTGTAGGTGGGATATCCAGTATGTCCCTCACTCGGCGGAGATCAAGGTTTTGGAGTTGTCCCTTTCTGGTGGCTCTACTCTGGGGAAAGGCGAGTCTTTGCCTCCTTCAGTTTCCACAGTCCTTGTCTCTCAGTCCCTTCCCTCCCACTTCAGAGACCAGCAACACCAGGCTGAGTCCTCACGTGGCCAGCTGTCAGCTCTCTAGACCTTGTCTTTTGTCTCCCTCTGCTACTCTTCAGGAAACTTGTGATTTCATTGGGCCCACTCACATAACCCAAGATACTTCCCTGCCTACTCTTAGCAACGCCCACCTCGCTTTCCATGTATTGGAATATGTCCCCTAGCACCATGAGAAGAACTTGGACACAACACTGCCTACCATTCCCGTTAAGTTGTTGCCAGTGGCTTCTCAGCAGCTTCCACCTAGAGCTCCGCTCTCTGGAAGCACGCAGGCCTAAGAACAGTGCTGAAAGACAACCCTGCAATTCTCTTTTATTTCTCCCCTAATCTCACCTTCCACACCCACTTCTCACCCATAAAGTTGCTCAGGTTCTATCAACTTCCTAGGATCCAAGTTCCAGGCTTATTTTTAGTAAACTCCATGTGATCTCCCTTCCACCTGGTCCAAAGACGAGAATTCTGACTCTGCATCTGTCATCTTATCGCAGATACCTGACGGACAGTGGTCATCGTTCCTTTGCATCTCATTGTTCTCATCTCTAAACTCAGAGAAGACCTGCTTCCAAAGGCCACCATGGTGATGAGAAGAGAGAACGCACACGAGACTCATCTGTATGCTGAAACATGCCACATAAACGGCCATGCCTATCAACCCATGGACTTCAACGCTGACCAGCAGAGATGAAGCAGAGCCTCAAGCCACATCTCCAGAGTGGGACCTGAAGTAGACGGTGGCTCATAATCAACAAACAAGGTAAAAGCTTTCCCCCCAGAGTTAGTCTGAGTCCCTATCCATGCTTATCAAGTGAGCAGCACAAAAACAGCAATGACTTTTTTCAAACAGAAAAATTAGTAGTTTTTTCGATTTGTGAGTTTATAACAAGCCTTAGGTTTTAGGCATAACTGCTCAGGTACAAAATTACCATCTTTCCCACAAAGATATGATTAGAGATGTCATAAAATTCTGTCTGGAAGCAAAAAAAAAACAAAACAAAAAAAACAAACAAGGCAATAATTAATCAACCATCTGAGGAATGAATTGGGGATCTACTTGTGGACAAGTCCTGGAAAACAGCAATGCCAAGCAGAGAAAGCAGACTACGCTAGACAGCAAGGAAGCGAAAAAGTGAAACACCACATTTCCCCAAATCCTTCCCTAAATAATCCTCTCTCACACTTGCTCCTTCTGCAGCTGAAACACGTAAGTTATCAGACAAGTCTGCGGCTTGGTTTCTCCTCCATTACCTCTCATTCAGCAAGCGTGTCTGTTCACATCTGTGTTCCACGGTTTCATGTTTTTGAAATTGAAAAACAAAAAAAGCAATATTCTTCAAAGAATGATTCTTCCCATTTCATGGGTGAGAAAAATGAGATCTAACCCAGTTCTGCTGGATCCATACCATAGGGAGGGCTGGACCAGGGGGTCAACTCTGCAAAACTGCAGGCCCCTGGAAAGCTAGTTTCAGATGCCGGAAGGACAGGAAGTGAGTATTAGGGTTGCAAGTGCAGAATGGAAGGGCGCAGCATTCGGCTGAGGACAACTCGTTTGTCACTAGACTCTGAAAGGAAAGGCCTGCAGGAAAAAAGAGGAAGCAGATCAGCCCGAAGGCAGGGGCGCAGGTTGGGGTAGTGGGTCAGGAAAAGAGCAGGCTGCAGACGGCTCCCTTCTCACCCGTCTCTCCCTTCCCCCTGGAGGGCCTGGAAGAGCTGGGCAGAATTACTTGGTTGCAAAAAAATGAAAACATCAAGAGGACTGTCCCTGACAAGAGACAGTATAATAGGCACTGATGGATGCGAGGAGACGCTGGCATTTTCAAACCACCACTTTGAACCTCTCCTCTTCATCCTCTTCGAGCAATGATCAAAGGACCAAGATTTCAAATTGTGAAGCAATTTTTTCCAATGGCAGCATCTGGCTCCTTGGCAGGAGGCGCTGGGAGCCGGGCCCTGTCATGGGCGTCCATCCAGGCCTGCCACATGGTGAGGGCTCGGCCGCGCCGGGCACCACGTGGGCTTTGCAGCTGCTCCCCAAGGCGCCAAAGGACAATCGCTCTGCCCTCCGCCATGAGCCATCAGGCAGAAGTACTCCCCAAGCAGCCTGGGCAGGGGGGTCTTGAGGTTGACGACTGCTCCCCAACCCTCTCGCCTGACTCATTTGTAAGCATCTGCTCCCTGGCTACGACCCCTGAAGCCACCCCAAGTGGCTTCGGAGCTTGGGGTGCGGGAAGCTGGGATAAACTAGGGACGACCCCCCAGCAAGACTGGACTTGAGTTTGAGGGGAGTGAGAAAGCTGCCCGAAGGGAAGGGCGTCTTTGAGGGTGTTCACTTTGCCTGGTGCCCCTGCCCGACGACACAGGACGGCAGCTGTAGCTCTCCCGCCACAGCTGTTTTAAATAAGAATAATAGGCATAAACTCAGCCCCTGCTCTCCAAGTTACTTCCCACTGTTTATGGCATATATTTACATCTACAAAATAGAAGATTTTAAAAGACAACTGCCAAGAGCCCCTTCATAGCGCAGATTGGCACCCCGATTCGAATTTCATCAACATTTAGTACTTCAAAGAATCTTAAAAGCTTGCTCTAATTACAATAGGCACTGTCTGAAAGACTGGCTGTTTGCATTGCAAATTCCTACGAATACTGGCATTCATTAAAAAAAAAAATTCAATTAACATCACCCATATAACTTCAGGTAACCGCCACTGGTGACTTCACACAATGGCTGGGATGAAAGAGCCAAGGTCTCAACCCCTAGGACAAAGCAGTGAGACAGGCCAGTTGCCTCCAATGGAGGCAGTTAATGAGTCCTGGGCACCCGGCTGAGCTGGCCCTCCACCCAGCACATTCGTCAGGTGTGTGAACACTGACCAGAGACCACCCTTTCCAGACCACAAAACGGGGCCTTTTTCTGGTCTGGAGTTTTTGTGCATGAAAAGTCTTACACAGAACAATGACAACAAATCAACCAACTATTTAACAAGTGTAGAACTGCCAAATAAAACATAGGCTGCCCAGTTAAATCTGATTTTTAGATAAACAACATACTTTTTCATACCGATAGGGACATATCACTATGTCCCAAAGATGACATGGGACAGACACTGAAAAAGTATACACTGTTCACTGGAAATTCCAATCGAACTGGGTGGCTGGTATTTTAATGTGCTAAATCTGGTAACTCTTCCGACAATTCACCTTTACCAAAGAGAATAAGAAAAATCGGGACTTCTGCTCAAGTTTTCATTGCTGTAAGGAGACATGTCTAAAATATTTTTTGAGTGGGGAAAAAAATGAAGCTGCTGAATAACACATGGAGCATAGCACTTTTTTTTAGTAAAAAACAAATGGAGTACGTACAATGTTTGTGGATGCATATAAGAAATTGAGAAAGACACAGGGCTTGTGGGAAGATCTCACTCTTCCTTCTAAAGTCTTTGGAACTGCTTGGAAAATTTAACAAGCTTCTCTTGCTTTTGTCATGTAGACATTAAATTAGAATGAGGGTGGATGGGAAGGGTGTACCCTGAATCTCTACTCTCACAGGGAGAGGGAGTTTCACATATTGCCAAGGGTCTATGAAGGTCCAAATGACTAAGATCCTTGAAGGGTTTATGACTATAACCAGATAATCAACTTACTCTCTGGAAAACTGGGTCTAGAAATAAGCAGACACATACCCTATCTGATAGTGCCACTTCGGTTCTTTTCTTCTCAGGCTTTTCCTGGGGACGGCTGTAACAGTGAAGTCAGCTGTGCCTGCATGAATGGGGTGGATGCTGGGCGGTGCAGGTGGACCACATGTGTCTGCTTCCCCCAGGCTTCTAGTTAGCAGCAGCTCTGGGGGGCACAGTGGCTTTGTATCTCAGCCTGTAACTGCGGCAGGGAGCAGAATCAAACAGCCCCATGCAGCAAAGAATGGATGGATCCCTGACCTTGGCTTTGTTAGCAACCACTGAGCCAAATGGTCCAGGATGGGAAGCAGGAGAGGAAGAGCTGTCAGATGGATTCTTCCACAAGGTTAAAGGAATTCCCAATTTAGATTCCGCCTAGATATCCTGAAGAGTTCCAGGTTAACAAAAAGAAAAGTGTCCGTGGTGGGACTGAGGTGAAGGGCGAAAAGCACCGTCAGCTGCTGCTCCCACTTTCCAGGCTGTCCTGTTCTGCCTTCTGTTCTCAGGGGATTCAGACTCTTTTAAATAAAGTGACTGTCAGGCAGAGTATTGTTTCCACTCTCAACTTGCATCATTGTCCTGGTTCTGTAAGGCCCAGCGGCCACTGGGACCCTCAGACAACTCTCATTAGGATTCCTGGTCTCTGCACAACCCACGCCCCCACCCAAACTCCTTCCCACTCTCCCTCCACTGATTGAATTTTCAAGAATCAGCTCAAATGCCACATCTTCGTGAAGCCTTCCATAAAGTTCTCAAGGAAAAAGAATTCCTCCTCTACCTATGTATTCGCATTTCCACTACAGCCCCTACCCTACAGCGCTGTCGTTTATCTGCTGTGTGTCTGCCATCCCACACCAGACCCTAAAGTCTGCCTCTTACTCATGTCTGCTCCCTCGGCTTTCTAGGAGCAAAGTAGAGATCAGTGAGTATTTGCCGAATGATTCACTGGTGATGTGTATATTCAACGCTAAAGCAAATGATTAAACTATTTCTATAAGAACCCAAATTCCTGAGAGAGCCTGGCAAGATTTTGTGTGAATCCCTTAAGGTCTCCCTCCACCGGCTTTCAGTAAATTCCTTGAGAAAAATTAGTCAACAAACTGTCTAGGCTGACAATCATAGCTGGCCCAGTGGTAGTTACAGGACCCCATGTACAGCAGTTCCTCTAGGCGTACGGGATGAAATCACTCTTCATCTCACAAATTAAAGAAAATAAACTGTTGAGAATCTGCTATATACATTGGACTGCTGCATAAACAAATGTTACCGGATAGGATCCTTGCTCCCTGGGGAAGGCTGACAAAGAAGTTTAGGTCATGGGGCTGGGAAAACAGGAAGGAAGCGATACAAGACTGCAGTCAAGGCAGCAAGTGCTAACAAGCTCCAGATACCGTTCTCATGAAATCAAACCAAAATGGGTTGGATGTGCAAGGTTACTAACTACCATTCCCCCCCATCCCTCTACGTGAAATATCAGAACCTGCTAGCCAGAGATGATTTTTCAAAAAACAAAAAAAAAACACAAAAAAAAACCAGACCCTGGTGAAGACAATAAGAGAGTCACAGTCTACCAAAGATAATCTATTACATTTTAGTCCCAGAAGTACCTCTGAATATGGTGGTGTTTCTTGTTAATCTTCCTTCCACTACATCATTCCAGCATTTCCTATTGTTCATGTAATTTCAGAGTTGAACACCATTGTGAGATGAGATAGAAGTAGAATGAAATGAAAATCTTGAACTGAAAGGCCCTTTTCTTACTGATAACAGTTTAAAACATGTGGGAAGCATATTATTCCATTTTGCTAACATCCTTTTCCATGAATAGCAACAGAGACATTTGGTCGCAAATGATAGACTCGAGTCTACAATTCTAGCCTAAATCACGCACAATCCAATTAGAAACAGGCTGGAACTCCAGAGGGGGTCCATTTGGCCAGTTTACATGTGCACCCGATTTCTTATCCCTAAATAAAGTCCAGTTGTTTTATTTATAGTGCCTGTCATTTTGTCCAACAAATGTGATTTTGTTCCTACCAAGATAAAAGCATCTTCTAAAGGCTGCCTTTTTTTCCAGATAACTCCTTTCCATTTCTGTTTTATAATATCTTCTCACATCTACTCCAGCTAGTAAAACTAGTCTTGCTTTTTCTTCCTCCAAAAAAGTAGGTTAAGAAAGTTGAATGACTATGAGTATACTGTTAATTTTTATACTGGATGATAATTCCAAAAATTTTAAAAAATAAAACATCAATAGCCATAGAGTAACTTGGAATATATCCTGATTGCTAACATGCCACTAATTGATTTGAGAGAAAAAAGAAGAAGCATTGTAATTAAATGTATATTAAGAATTTATTTCTTTTAATAACAGGATACAGATCCATACAATCTCATTTTTCATACTATTTTCTTCTTTATTATTCCAAATAAAGTTTGAGAATAAGCCTTCATTATCCTAATGATTCTTCTGAATAGTTTTTGACTGTAAGGTTTATAAGTAACATGTTAGTAATGTGTGGCTTTCTTAACCAGTGTCGCCAAGCTTGACACTTTTGAGCACTGTTAAGACAGAGTAGAATCTTGAGGCCCCTCCAAAAATATTACTTTCACTGCATTTTTTATTCTCTTAAGTAAACTACCACTACTTAAGTCAACTATTCTACTTAAGAAGGTTGAGCATTGAAGAATTGATGCTTTTGAACTGAGGTGTTGGAGAAGACTCTTGATGGTCCCTTGGACTGCAAGGAGATTAAACCAGTCAATCCTAAAGGAAATCAATCCTGAATATTAATTGGGAGGACTGATGCTAAAGCTGAAGCTCCAATAGTTTGGCCACCTGATTCGAAAAGCTGACTCACTGGAAAAGACCCTGATGCTGGGAAAGACTGGAGGCAGGGGGAGAAGGATATGACAGAGGATGCGATGGTTGGATGGCATCACTGACTCAATGGACATAGGTTTGAGCCAACTCTGGGAGACAGTGAAGGACAGGGAGGCCTGGAGTGCTGCAGTCCATGGGGTCACAAGAGTTGGACACAACTGAGCAACTGAACAACAGCAGCAACAAAACTACTACATGGGACTGGAATCAAACTTCTTTTGAAAGTGAGCTGAGAGTTATGCTTGGGTTTCTGTCTTTTAGGATGCATGACTGAATCACACCCACCTCTTCCAGCTTTCGGGACTCTCTGATCAATTCCAAAGCAGCTAACATTTTATCTTAAATTAGCTGCACTGTCTGCCATTATCACTGGCAACCCATCTGCATGGATCTCAATTCTGAAACAAAGCACAGCTCTGTCTACTTGTGGGTGGACATCTTCCTTTCTTAGAGCCCACAAAGCATCTGATCGTTATTTTAAAAGGAAAATAAGAAGTATGGTTTTCTGCCAGTGCAAAATGTTGGCCTCACTAACCACAAATCTGGTTCCATACTCCTCCTCAATCATAATAACAATTTCAATGCTGCATCAAACTATATTTTTTCTGAGACACTTTAATTGGGGATTCAAATTTAAGCTACTAGTTTTTAGTTTAGTGTTAGTTGCTCAGTTGTGTCCAACTCTTTTCAATCCCATGGACTGTAGCCTGCCAGACTCATCTGTCCACGGGATTTCCCAGGCAAGAATACTGGAGTGGGTTGCCATTTCCTTCTCCAGGGGGTCTTAGTATAGTAGTATATACTACTAGTGCAAGTAATTCAACTAAGGTGACAAGGAGGTGGTGAGATGCTTTCTCACCGATTATTAATGACAACATATCCTCTTTACTGGGTGTACCATAATTTAACCTTCTTATTACACATCGATAATAAGCCTTTCAGTGTGTGTGTGTGTGGTGTGTGTGCGTAGGTATATGTGAGTTTGTGTGTAAGAAACCAAGTTGCGTTTTGAAAGTAGTCAAGCAGTTAGTGAATATACCAGGCATAAGCACACACGTGGTATGAATTCCTGGGAAGTACATGTGATAATTCCCACTTTACACATAAAGAAACTGAGTCATGGATAGGCAGAGTGATTTCTGCATCGTGACACAGCTCATCAATGCCGGATCTGCTGGACTCTGGAATCTGTGTCCTTTCCACTATGTCTGTGCGTGGAAGCCAAGGGCACCTGAAGTGAAGCAGCATCATTGCTTTGTGAAGATCTGTCATTATGCGGCACTCAGGTGTCCGTTTACCTGGGCACCAACAGTCGTCTGCTGTTTCCAAGAAGTTCAGGTCGGACGCTACTGTGGCTCTGTTCATGTGTGTTCTGGCGTCCGAGTCCTGGGGAGGCCAGTCAGTTTTCTGCTCTGAAGGCAGTGGAAGGACCACTGCACAGCAAAGAGTTGGGCCACAGCTTGGGCCATCGAGTGCAGATAATCAGGTGGACTCAATGTTTCACCCACAGCAAACTCCTGAGCTGCTCCAGCCTGACTGAGCCCAGGTTGGACATGGAGCGATTAAACATATGAACAAACTAAGTCATCCTGCTGGTGATAACCTGGAGACGCAGGTACTTTGAGAAAGAGGAAATAGGGAGAAGAAAGGAGATGTGTGGGTAGGACCTCTGTTGAGATGTACTGAATTTACACGAAAATGAAAATTGGTGCAGCAAATTGCTAATATGAAAGACATTTTAAAGGGAAGGTTAAGCCTGCTTAAGAGACACCCACTGGAAACACCGACTAACATTCAAGCACAGAGAGTCAAAGTGTAATTCACACTTTCTAAGCCTTTAGAGGAAGCCAATGAGATTTCAAATTGCAGCAGAGTGTATACCTAATTCAAACTGCCTTTTCTCACTTATTCTAACATAGTTAGGACTGAATTTCTTCATAAAGGTTAAGTACTGCTAACAATTATACTGAAGGAGTGATGTCTTTCATCATACTCATAGGAGAGCTCAACTGTAATTCTAATTCTGCAAATCTTAATTTAATAAACTGATATCTAATCTCATAGAAATTGTTTCTAAATCTGCACATCTCATACCTGCCACTACACTCTAAACATTTGCAAACCCAGACCTCGTTATTTGGGAATTAGTGACTGAAGGACCCAGTCACTGAAAGCATTTATTAAAATCATCCTCTGTGTAAAATGGAAAATTTTATAAGCAAAAATAAAAAGTTTCTAATATCAATAGTTTCCATTCCTCTTTATAGTCAAACAACAAGCAAGTTATAAGAAGTCTTATTAACATTAAAAACCAACACTTTAATTTGACAGCACTGAAAATGGTTTATTTTTCTCTTATCCTATATTTTCTGATTAATCTTAATTCACTTGGGTATAACAGCCTCTTTTATATCTTTCACTATAGTGGCTCTCAAACTTTTTCATCTCAGAGACCCCTTTTCCACTCAAGATTTATTGAGGGTCTCAAAGAGCTTTTGTTTCTGTAGGTTATAGCTATCGATATTTTCTATATCGGAAATGTAAACTGAGAAAGCTTTAAAATATTTAGTACCTGCTTTAAAAATAATATAAGGTTATTTTATATTAACATACATCTTTTTTAAATTGGACATACCTACATTTTAAAAAACAAAAATTAGTGAGAAAGGTAATACTGATTTGCATTTTGCAATACTTAATGTATGGCTTAATGGAAAATACCTAGATTCTTATATCTGCTTCTAAATTCAATTTGTCATGATTTGCACTTCAACTTTTGGTTGAAATACATGAAGAAAATCCAGCCTCACATAAACACATGGCTGGGAAAGGTAAGAATATTTTAATAGGCTCTTCAGATAACTGGCCATTTTTCTTTGACACTAAATCAAAACTTGACAAGCAGTGGTTTCTAAAGGTTAGAAACCTGCAGTGTGGAGTCTGAATCCCTCAATGAACTTTTCATACTGTTACATTAAAAACCCATTACTTTATCTTGCACAGTATAAAAAAAAATTACATTTTTAAATATGACTATGGATCTCATCAGAAAAGTCGTAAATGTTGGGAAGCCATCAAGTTCACCAGAGTGAATACAAATTTTCCAAAATTCTTATTTTTATTTGAAAGTTCAAATTTTATCTTTGACAACAAGTATCAGTTGTTTTCCTTGATGGAGCAGGCAGGTTCATTGCATCCATTTTAGTGTGTACTCGGTCTAAGATGTAAAACTTTCATAAACGACACTCTTGGTTTGACTAATTCTTTTTTCTTAATTTAAACTGTGCGTGCAACCCAGTCTGATCCCAGGCTTCAGCAGTTTTACCCTATAACTCTGGAACCATCAGTATGAATATCAGCAGAATTCAAAAAGAAAATAACATCTCAGTGTCATAATAAAAGTAGTTTTGATCTTGTCGGCCCATTGAAAGGCTACTGAGGAACCTCCTACGGGTCTGCAGGCCACACGTTGAAAACTGTAGTGTTACCATATAACTGGCCCCCAACCACCATTCAAGCCATTGGGTGGCAGTCACTAATTTAGGAAAAGGAAGTGACTGTTACTGCTTTTTCAGGGTGTCCACATGTATTACCAATCCTGAGAACATTAATTTAAGTAGAAGGCTACTTCCACAATCCAAATTCAATACGGAAGCATGACAAATGAAATCCAGTTACCACGCAAGGATTACAAAAACAAAACAAATTAAATTAAATATGTAAATTTCCTCCCAAGGAATTTCAAACACGAATTTTTCCTTAGTCTGTTTGTTCTGCCATTTGTGGAGGTTTTTTTTTTTTTTTTTTTTTGGTGCCAGGCACTTGCTTAGCTTTGGAGATACGAACAATGGCAGGCAGACCCTGTGAGCAGGGTCCTGGGGGCACAAAGAAGCCAGTAATCAGAGCACAGGCACTTTTCAAACGGATCTGATTTCAAGCTCCAGGTCCCCACCTGTCCTTTGTAACCTCCGCGTTTCTATTTTCTTAGCTGGATACGAGGCAAATTCCACTTAACCCTGGGAGGACTGGAGGAAACGCACGTGACGCGTGAACCCAGCGCACAGCCCACAGCAGGCATTCCATCAGTGTAGCCACAGGACGAGTAAGGAGCCTGGAGTCCAGAGAGGAGTGGGACACACATCTCAGTCAACTGTGACACAGCCTGGGAACTGAGGCACTACACAACGCGCTGGGACTAAAAGAAAAATTAGTAGATTATTTATGTAAGGAAGGTGTGATCATCAAGAAGCCACCATCTCAAAAAGGGGCAAAGAAGGAAAACTGTACAAAGTCCATCCAGACACACGAAGGCCGGCTGAGGATGGACAGGAAGGAAACACCTGGAACCAGCTCCTGCAGGGCCTTTAAGGCCACACTGAGAAGCGCGAACATGTGAAGCCATTTTCTTTTTATTTTCGTCGAGACTGAGGAGTTGTACATGCTCAAGGCCAGCAAGTTCTCTGGTCTAAGCCCCTGGGACACACCCCTGACCCCACAGCAGTCCTCTGGCTCAAGCCTGGCCAGTGGAGAAGGGACAGCCGAGATCTCCTTGGAGTCTAGGGGACAGTCCCAGCAGCTGGAGGAACGTGCCTTTGGTGTCTGAATGCACAAATGAGGCACAAGATAGGCAGAGCCATTTCATATTCTCTCCGACCCTTAAAGTCTTGCAGCGTGTCTTTATCTTTGCCCAAGCCCCTTCTCTGCCTCGGGTCCTAGGCTCCCATGGAATTTATAGGTCGCTTTGCTTACTGGGCTTCTCTGGTGGCTCAGACAATAAAGAGGCTGTCTGTAATGCAGGAAACCCAGGTTTGATCCCCGGTTCGGGAAGATTCCCCTGGAGAAGGAAATGGCAACCACTCCAGTATTCTTGGCCAGGAAATCTCATGGATGGAGGAGCCTGGCAGACTACAGTTCACGGGGTGGCAAAGAGTTTGACACAACTGAGCGACTTCACTTTGCTTACCGGAGTGAGAACCAACGGAGAGTCTAGTGCTCTGCGTCTGCCACTGTGACCCCAGCCATCTGCGAGGTTTCTTTCATTGCACAACTGAGTTCTTAAGCCCAAGGGGCCACCTGTCTGTCTCGGCAGGGACGGCAATATCGCCTGGGTCCTCATGCGGCTGTGCCACGTGGCTTGCGTGAGGACGCCCACAGAGCTAGTGTGTGATCCCCTGGCGACCGTGCGGATCAGTCAATGGGAACCCACAACCACTGCAGCTCTGCCCTTGGGTGTAGGATGTGACCATTCAGACAAAAATGACTGAAGTAACAGCAAGGTCTTACTCACCCAGAATTTTACGAGGAAGAAGGCATTTTGAGGGCCCTTTCCAAACAGTTCCTTTAAGCCACCTTTCTTTTCAGGAAATTTGTCATAAATCTGACGAATGTCCACTGATTCGAGCAATGGGTCACTGTAAGAATGGTTGGCGTGCCCGATGTGCACGAAGAGGTGTTTGTTGTACTGCAAGAAACCAACAGAAACATTCCCATTACAAACCCTTTGGTCAACCCGGGACACAACCATCTCGAGCTGCATAAAGAGTGGTGGTCTCAAAATCCTGGAGTTCCGCCTTGAACAGCCTCAGGTCTGTGCCTTTGAAAAGATGATGATATTAAGAAAAGTCATTACAGCTCAGGGTTAAAACAATCATTGTCTATTATTGACAAGGGCATATATTCTTCCCAAATGCCTAAAAAAGTCTTTTTGTAGATACAGTAGGAAATGACTTGTGACCCGATTACCAAACCTAGAAACAATTCCATTATCCAGTTTCACCTGATGAACTGAAGATGACAGTGACTGTTCCTTACAGTGAAAGCCCAATAAGAAGCATGGGTGGTGCAGCTGATGCCACCACCCAGAAAGCACTTGTCACTCCAGTGACACTTAGCAACAGCAAGAATGCAGTACTCGGAGCAACAGGACCCACTTACTTCTTCCAGCAGGAATAAGAGGGCTGAGTATCTTTCTCATGCGTCCCCTTAGTGACCAACTAGCACTTCTGTATAAGGGCTGGTCAGTATGTGCATGTCAGTGCAAAGCTACAGTCATGGATATAGATCATGGAGAGGACTCATGGTGCAAGGCTATACGGGATCAATAAAAAAAGAACACCAGTTGCTCATCCACAAAAAGTGAAAGAAACAACTCAAAACCCTCTCAGGTCATTTAACTACTAAATGAAAACCTTTTCTTTTCCTTGCTTTGGTATAAGACAGGGTAAACTGGACCACAAAGGAGTGTGGCAAACAAATGGCTCTCAACCAGGCTACAGCAGAATCACCAAGGAACATTTAAAAATCATCAAAGCCAGGGTCTCACCCAGGCTAAACTGGCATCTCTGAGACTGAGGCCAGGCATCATTTATTCTTAATACTCCCTTGATGAATTTCAATATGCAGCCAAGTTGGAGAACTACTGGCCTAGACCCTATACTCCAGATCCCCCATGCCTGCCTCTTCTACTGAATAGGCAGTCTAATCTGACACCAAAACATCTGGTGTGCAAAGGTTCCTGGGAGCTCAGAACATAATGGGGTTCATAAGAGAAACCCATGTCACCATTCTCCCAAGAGTCTGCATTCACTTTTCGAGTTTACATTGGCATTTCTCCAGCTAGAGTCCTTCCGAGTACTAACCCCATCAGTTCAGTACAGTTCAGTCGCTCAGTTGTGTCCAATTCTTTGCAACCCCATGGTCTGCAGCATGCCAGACTTCCCTGTAAATCACCATCTCCGAGAGCTTGCTCAAACTCAAGTCCATAGACTCAGTGATGCCATCCAACCATCTCATCCTCTGTCATTCCCTTCTCCTTTTGCCTTCAATCTTTCCCAGCATCAGGGTCTTTTCTAAAGAGTCAGTTCTTCAAATCAAGTAGCCAAAGTATTGGAGCCTCAGCATCAGTCCTTCCAATGAATATTCAGGATTAATTTGCTTTAGGATGGACTGGTTAGATCTCCTTGCAGTCCAAGGGACTCTCAAGAGTCTTCTCCAACACCACAGTTCAAAAGCATCAATTCTTCGGCGCTCAGTTTTCTTTATAGTCCAACACTCACATCCATACATGACTACTGGAAAAACCATAGCTTTGACTATACAGACCTTTATCAGCAAAGTAATGTCTCTACTTTTAATATGCTGTCTAGGTTGGTCATAGCTTTTCTTCCAAGGAGCAAGCGTCTTTTACTTTCATGGCTGCAGTCACCATCTGCAGTGATTTTGGAGCCCAAGAAAATAAAGTCTGTCACTGTTTCCATTGTTTCCCCATCTATTTACCATGAAGTGATGGGACTAGATGCCATGATCTTAGTTTTCTGAATGTTGAATTTTAAGCCAGCCTTTTTCACTCTCCTCTTTCACTTTCATCAAGAGGCTCTTTAGTTCCTTTTCACTTTCCGCCATAAGGGTGGTGTCATCTGCGTATCTCAAGTTATTGATATTTCTCCCAACAATCTTGATTGCAGCTTGTGCTTCATCCAGCCCAGCAGTTTGCGCTTCATCTAACCCGGCAGTTTGCATGATGTACTCTGCATATAAGTTAAATAAGCAGGGTGACAATATACAGCCTTGACGTACTCCTTTCACGATTTGGAACCAGTTTGTTGTTCCATGTCCAGTTCTAACTGTTGCTTCTTGACCTGCATAACAGATTTCTCAGAAGGCAGGTCAGGTGGTCTGGTATTCCCATCTCTTTAAGAATTTTCCACAGTTTGTTGTGATCTACACAGTCAAAGGCTTTGGCGTAATCAATAAAGCAGAAGTAAATGTTTTTCTGGAATTCTCTTGCTTTTTCAATGATCCAACGGATGCTGGCAATTTGATCTCTGGTTCCTCTGCCTTTTCTAAATCCAGCTTGAACATCTGGAAGTTCACAGTTCATGTACTGTTGAAAGCAGCAGAAAGCAATATAGAGAAAGGAAGTTTCCCCAGCCAGGTCTTGGTTCTTTGGGAAAGGAGGATGTGGAAACCACTATTGCCTCCATAGCCAGATGCCCTCCCCGCCACCCCATCTTCCCATTGGAAGGCAGGTAACATTGTCACAGAACATGACTGTGACTTATCCTGGGGCCATAAGGAGGTCATTTCTCTAGGAGTTTTGTGATGGGTTGGCCCACAAAATCAAAATACCCTCTTAACTCAAAAAGATTACATAAATTATTCAGGTGAATGCAGAATGCATTCTTTTAAAATAATGAAATCATTGTAGGCTATGACGTTTCCTCTGTGAACATTTTTAGCTAAATAGATAGCAACTTTTTCAGTTGTGATTTTCTAAATAATTTGATGGTGTGGGTGTTGATTTTCTGTAAGGTTTTCAAAAGCTGTTTCAGGGGAATTTCGAATATTTTCCAGCCGTTGAGATTTTGTTTGTTCCTGTAAGATCCTAATGATGACCTTTGCCAATGTCCTTCAAAGGACAGGGCGTGAACTCGTGGTATTTTTTGACCTACCGGCTTGGAAAATTTTTAGCATTACTTTGCTAGTGTGTGAGATGAATGGTGGTAGGTCAATATTTTGACCTACCGGCTTGGAGAATTCTTAGCATTACTTTGCTAGTGTGTGAGATGAGTACAATTGTGAGGTAGTTTGAACATTCTTTGGCATTGCCCTTCTTTGGGATTGGAATGAAAACCAACCTTTTCCAGTCCTGTGGCCACAACTGAGTTTTCCAAATTTGCTGGCACAGAGTGCAGCACTTTCACAGCATCATCTTTTAGGATTTGAAATAGCTCAACTGGAATTCCATCACCTCCACTAGCTTTGTTCGTAGTGATGCTCCTTTCCTAAGGCCCACTTGACTTTGCATTCCAGGATGTCTGGCTCTAGGTGAGTGATCACACCATTGTGTTTATCTGGGTCACGAAGAGCTCTTTTGCATGGTTCTTCCGTGTATTCTTGCCATCTCTTTTTAATATCTTCTGCTTCTGTTTGGTCCATACCATTTCTGTCCTTTATTATGCCTATCTTTGCATGAAATGTTCCCTTGGTATCTCTAATTTTCTTGAAGAGATCTCTAGTCTTTCCCATTCTATTGTTTTCCTCTATTTCTTTACACTGATCACTGAGGAAGGCTTTCTTATTCCCATAGGGAATATTCTTATATTCTCATAGGGAATGAGAAGTCCCAAATAAAAGAAGGCTGCTCCAAGCTTCTTTTGTACAAAAGAAGTGTACACATTGTACAAGCAGTCTGTGTGCTGGCTAAGAGACGACTGTGGGCTCAGTCTGCTCCAGCCCAAAAGACTGTGTTATTACCAATCAGCCATGACATTGGGTAAGTCTCCCAGCCTCTACATGGGGACAGTGATGGTGTCTACCTCCCAAGGGCGCTGCATATTAAGGCTTACTGCAGCATCTCCATTCAACAAAGAGCAGACACTCAGTAAATGTTAGCTACTATTATTTCTCATAAAATCTCTGCTTTGAGGTTCACAGTGAATGTAACAGGTTAAAAGCACTATGGTAGAGAAACACTGTTCAACTTTCTACAGCCTGAAGTTTTCCAAACTTGTTTGGTCACAAAAGCCTATAAATGTATCCTGCAGAAGTGCTGGTTTATACCCATGACCTGCCGCCCACACTGTGGATCTCTGGCCATAGTACCGAAGAGCAGGAGGGCCAATACCCCATCTGATGCCAGCTGTCCCCAACTGCTGCATGTACAGGAAGTGCGGCCAGGACCTAGCATCTTCTGATCAACATCACAGCATCACCTTCACCAAGGCTTCCCAAACCCTAAAAGGTGTCAGGTGACACGAAAAAGAAGAACTTAGAGCTCTGACAAGGACCCCGCCTCTATCCCAGCTGGATTTCAGGATGGACTGAGTCCTGGACACAGACATGCAAGAACAGAGTGTGCTGTGCTCGAGGGGGACTTTTGAAACAAAGTAGGAGCCACCAGCATGTTCGGGAGGTAAGGTTATGGGGAGAGGCGAAGTGCCTCTCTCCGATCTTTTAAAAATTTTCTCAAATGTTATCACATCATCTTTTCAATTATAAGCAAACCAAAGCCCACAGAAACATCTGGGGCACCAGTGCTGAGGCACTTCCAGCCTCATTTAGAGGGTATAAGCAGAGTAAACAAGACGGCGGGGCGGGGAACACAGACACTGGTGGAAGGTCCCCAGAGATGAGGAGGGGAGGGCTCGTGTCTGCCCCTCCACTGGTCCTCTGTTACCAGCACAGGAGCAGAGGCAAAGGCGTTGTTCCTCCATTATCCAAACTAGCTGGCTATCACCCAACCCTTATTGCTCACCTCTGACTGCAGCAAGTTCCGAGCCCTGCTGGACTCTGAGAGGCACTGCTTTTGCCGCTTGTTGTGGTGTCTACAGGCACCGAGTTTATAGGAAAGAATGGAATACAGACAGAGCCTTGGGGACATCTATGAATCGAATCTGAGTCTCTGCTAAGCACACCTCACTCCCTGTTCTTCCACCTCGCCAGCCTCCATGGGCCAGGGCAGAGCTGGGGTGAAGTTACGACTCTTAGAACACAGGGACCACAGCCTGGACCTCCAGGGGTCAGAGATCAGGAAAGTGAATGGAGGGTAAACTTTACCATTCTTCAGTGGGCCCACTCCAGTATTTCTGCCTGGAAAATTTCATGGCAGGCTATAGTCCATGAGGTTACCAAGAGTCTGCCACGATTGAGCAACTGAGTATATTGCTCAGTATATCAAGGAAGTATATCTGAAAATCAACATGCTGAGTGCAAAAGCACTCTAGAACCAGATAAGAACCTGACATCTCAGTTTTCTCCTGTGTACAATGAGGATCTGTGACTGTCATATTGAACAGGTTGGAAGATTAAAGGAAATGACGCACAGAGGGGGTTCTGGCATACAAGAAGCGTTCAATAAATCGTAGCTGCTAAGACGACTGTTGCGGCGGTTTATTATGTGAGATTAACTAGATCCTGGGGTAGAAGCAAAAGAACCTTCCTGCCTTAGCTATCCCTCCTGCCTAGCAAAGAAAAAAATAAACACAAATAAGCCAAGAGCTGGGAGCCAAGTTGTGGAGCTGCCTGACTGTTCAGATCCTTGATTATGGCCCACTCATTACTAGCGGCTGGAGTGCGGGCCTCTTACCTATGTCTGCAGGAAGAAAGGGAGCTGTGTCTGTTCAGTGAGTGTACAACGTGCTTTCGATAAACGTGACCTCGGATAATCCTTGCCTCACAATGGTACTGTAGGCGGGCTTTATTAAAGTCATTTTCACAGATGTGGAAATAGAAGCTCAGAGATGAACAGATTTGCCTGAGGTCACACGTCCAGGAATAGTCCTCAAGTTAAGAGGAAAACCTGGATCCATCCACACCACAGCCCATGCATTTGCTGTGCCATCAACTGCACTGTCTCCAGGAGAATATATAAATGCCTAGATCCTTCTAACTCAGATCTACTTTTTCTGAAAGTTGATTTCAAAAAAAAAGCAAAGAAGCTGAATAGCGTTTTCCAGATTCTGAGAAGTGAAATTACAGTTTGGGACACACACAATGACTCACAGATGCATCAGATAGAGCCTTCAAAGGTTTCTGTTCTGAGGAAGTTACCTTTGTGCCCAAGTCGCTGAAATGAACTGAGAACGGGCAGGCTGTCTTTGCCAAAGGAAATCGGGCACTGCCTCTCACAAGGCTGGTGACTTAAAACCAAACCCTGACTGTTGGCATTTGAGTGGCTTTATTCCTGCCAAGAGGTGACTTTGTTTCTAAGAATACAAAGGATTAAAGAAGGCGTCCTGGAGGCCACAGCAGTGGAACAGACAGACATCTCTCTCTCCTTAACTCAACCTGGCCAGGTGAGGAATCCCTCTACCCCCACATCCAGAAGGATGAAAAGAAGACATCTGATATGTTTGTGTTCAAATTTTAACAAAATTAAAACCCTAAAAACTATTGGTGAGGCCTAACCTCCCATCCTGCCAGATCTCCTTCTAAGGGAAAAAGGTTAGGGTGGAACCTCACTTCTCTCCCTTCTTCCCAAATAAATCCCGTTTTCTTTCCAGCAGTGATGGTTTTCCCAAAACTGACGATGGAACACAAAACCAAAAAGGAGCAATTCTATTCTACGTGGCAGAAAACAAAATATTTATACAAACAACAACAATAACAACAACCAACAATCCCAAGTGTCTGGGGGAACGTACAAGCAGAAACAGGGCAAGTGTCAATAAGTTACATCTATCAAAATCTAAATTTCCTTGACATCCAAAGCAGAGGTTAACACTGGCTTGTTCAATTACAAAAAAAGTCTCCCATGTGCTCAGTAGACATGCTGATGATCAACATATCAATACAGCAACAGAAAAGGTACTCACTTTGCATATTTCTTTCTGGATTTCACATCTAAAAGGTGTGTGACCTTAGATGTGTGACTTTCACACACCTAAGTTGAGCTATTTCAAATCCTGAAAGATGATGCTGTGAAAGTGCTGCACTCAGTATGCCAGCAAATTTGGAAAACTCAGCAGTGGCCACAGGACTGGAAAAGGTCAGTTTTCATTCCAATCCCAAAGAAAGGCAATGCCAAAGAATGCTCAAACTACCACACAGTTGCACTCATCTCACACGCTAGTAAAGTAATGCTCAAAATTCTCCAAGCCAGGCTTCAGCAGTATGTGAACTGTGAACTTCCTAATGTTCAAGCTGGTTTTAGAAAAGGCAGAGGAACCCGAGATCAAATTGCCAACATCTGCTGGATCATGGAAAAAGCAAGAGAGTTCCAGAAAAACATCTATTTCTGCTTTATTGACTATGCCAAAGCCTTTGACTGTGTGGATCACAACAAACTGTGGAAAATTCTGAAAGAGATGGGAATACCAGACCACCTGATCTGCCTCTTGAGAAATCTGTATGCAGGTCAGGAAGCGACAGTTAGAACTGGACATGGAACAACAGACTGGTTCCAAATAGGAAAAGGAGTACGTCAAGGCTGTATATTGTCACCCTGCTTATTTAAGTTCTATGCAGAGTACATCATGAGAAACGCTGGACTGGAAGAAACACAAGCTGGAATCAAGATTGCCAGGAGAAATATCAATAACCTCAGATATGCAGATGACACCACCCTTATGGCAGAAAGTGAAGAGGAACTAAAAAGCCTCTTGATGAAAGTGAAAGTGGAGAGTGAAAAAGTTGGCTGAAAGCTCAACATTCAGAAAACGAAGATCATGGCATCCAGTCCCATCACTTCATGGCAAATAGATGGGGAAACAGTGGAAACAGTGTCAGACTTTATTTTGGGGGGCTCCAAAATCACTGCAGATGGTGACTGCAGCCATGAAATTAAAAGACGCTTACTCCTTGGAAGGAAAGTTATGACCAACCTAGACAGCATATTCAAAAGCAGAGACATTACTTTGCCAACAAAGGTTCGTCTAGTCAAGGCTATGGTTTTTCCTGTGGTCATGTATGGATGTGAGAGTTGGACTGTGAAGAAGGCTGAGCATCGAAGAATTGATGCTTTTGAACTGTGGTGTTGGAGAAGACTCTTGAGAGTCCCTTGGACTGCAAGGAGATCCAACCAGTCCATTCTGAAGGAGATCAGCCCTGGGATTTCTTTGGAAGGAATGATGCTAAAGCTGAAACTCCAGTACTTTGGCCACCTCATGCGAAGAGCTGACTCATTGGAAAAGACTCTGATGCTGGGAGGGATTGGGGGCAGGAAGAGAAGGGGACGACAGAGGATGAGATGGCTGGATGGCATCACTGACTCGATGGACATGAGTCTGGGTGAACTCCGGGAGTTGGTGATGGACAGGGAGGCCTGGCCTGCTGCGATTCATGGGGTCGCAGACTCGGACATGACTGAGTGACTGAACTGAACTGAACTGAAGGTCCGTTATGTGCCAGGCACTGTGCTGGGCACAGGGAATCCATGAACTAATGGTACAAACAGCATGTCTCCTCAAAGAACCTGCATGGAGCCAGTCTCTTGCCTCTGCAGTCAGAACCATTGGGCATCCATTAAATATATGTTCTCAAAGATTTCTAGAGAAAATACTGGGATACGGACAGTCAACATTCCCTTTCTTATACATCAAATGACTTTTGTCAGCACTCACCTGCTCTTTTTATATGGATGTCTGTATTCTCCAGCACTAAACATATAGTGTAATTCATTAACAAGGAGAACATATGTGGGATTTACCTTGAAAATGGGAACAAAGGTTCATAAGCTTAAGATGAAAACCAAGTTATCCATCCCATGTGAGAACAGAACATACTCTCAGATCTGTCAGGTTTCAGAAAACTGTCCTTCCTCACAGCTATTCTCAGACAGCAACAGGAGGATATGCTCATGAAATGAGGGAGTAGAACAGAAAAGAGGGAGATGAAGTGGTAGCACAGAAGTGGTAACATGCTGGACCACAGCCGGGCTTTGGACCTGGACAACAGCCAGTCCAGGAGGGACAAGGACCTGGAAGCCGGGGGGCTCCTAAAGGGGCTAGAGAGGGAGTCCCTGACGTAGCTGACCATCTGGAGAAGAGTTTGAGAATTCTGTTAGACACATGGGGGATGACTCTGTGTAGGTATATACAAACTGAACAAACAAAGGCAATGACAAACCTTAGGAAAAACAAGTTTTAGAATCAAGAAGATGACTTTCATAATAAAAATACTAAGTGCTAAACCTAAAATTGTGAAATAACCATACTGGAGGGGTGGGGATGGAGGTGAGAGGGGTCATGTGCTAAATTCAGAGAGTTAAGTCCTGGTCTTCCACAGTAAGAAGTCAACAGATAAGGTCTCAAGTCGTGGACCGAGTTAGGTAGTGTAAGTACGCTGCTTAGAAATACGGAACGCATGTACAAAGCAAGGGCTGAAAGGCTGCAGGCAGCTGTCCTGAGGAGGACTGGGAGGAGGGGGAGTGGGAGATGGAGCGGGGCGGGCAGGGCACAGCTGCTTCTCCTTACAGGCCATGCCTGGGTTTTCACTGGGCTCACACATGAAGCACATCTATTACTTTATTAAATTAAATAAGCAGCCAATCCAAAGCTATCTCGAACCATCATGGAGTTTCGTGAGGAAAGAACTATAAAGGGAAACAAAAACACACACAGTCGTGCTCCAGGATGTTTATTCTAGTTGGCCGCAAGTTCCCTGGACCCAAAATGAGGGTGAGATCAGAGCCTTCCTCCGGCTCAAGTCACTCAGGATGACTGAGCAGGACCTCGGACCCTTGTCTGTCTGCAGGCTTCACTGCAGCGGGGCCAATCCCACTGGGCAGAGACGACCCCAGCTCAGCCGCCCCCGCCACAAATCTAACACACAGATTCCTATTTCAACTTGGAGAAGCGTTCATTTTCTTTTTGGATTGCTATAATCCCTCCAGTTATTCTTCACAGCCGTTGTCAACAGTAACAAAGGTAAATGTAATCCTAAATCTCCACAGAGTGACTTGCAAAGGGCTGTTTAGCTACCCTGGGGGATTAACAAAGGATGTTCTACCCTCCTCTAAGGTGGTTCTAAGAGGTCACTTTCCTTCCTGGTCTCTGCCTCTCCTTCTCTCTGCTGCTTAGGGAAGTTGCCGGGGGCAGCGGGGAGGAGGGCCAAATACTGGACTCGAGCACCAGAGTCAGACGGGGTCTGGGTCTGAATCCTGGCGCCAGCCTTGTTTCCTAGCTGAGTCATGCGGGGAGGGGTGCTTCCAGCCCTCTCCACATCCGTAATCCAGGGATAATAATAGTATCTACCTCGAAGGAGTGTCATGAGGCTTAAAGGAGATCACACATGGAAAATCCACAACGCTGTACCAAGCATGCAATTCTTCATTATTATTATTATTGTTGATATTTCCCTCAATAGTCAAGATGTGTCTGTACTCCGGGTGAGATTACCTAAAATTATGGCTGTTCCTCTGACTGTATTAGGTCCTGTACTATAAGGTGGCTGGGGTGCAGGTGACATGCACGCAAGGCCTAACAGGATCTGGCCCTGAATTTCTCCCAGTGAAGAATGCAAAGTCTGTCCTGGCAAGTGGGGCTGGGGCAGCCTGTGAGGTTGCCCATTACTGCAGATGAGACAAACCAGAACAAACAACTCCCAGAATGGCCACTAGGGCTTAATTTTCTTTTCTTTCTTTTTTTTTCCCCCAAAGAGCTGCTAATAGATTCTAATCCAGAGCCCTCTGATGAGGCAGTTCACTTTTTTCTGTAAAAGGAAAGGGAAAGCCCTAAGAATCTGCTGGCCCTTGGCATCTGAGAGGCTCCCATGGACATGCCCCAGCACTGCACTACACAGTCTGACCTGAAGATGGCGGTATTTCCCTAAACTTGTTCCAAAAATTCCAAGTATTTGAAGAACGCCATAAAACCTTAAAAAATGACTGCTGTCAAATAATACCAGGAGAAAAATTATAATCCACTTAGGAATTTAAAGAAACCAAGACAAATAACTCACATCAAGGGATGCTAATGTACAAGTTGAAACAGGACAAGGACAAATCACCTACATTTGCTTCCTGTTGTGTTCCTGCCTGGACAGTCTGCTCAGACACCCCCCAGAGCAGCCTGGGCAAACTGCGATGGCCTCCGGGCCCTACAGGGGCAGGGAGTGGCTACAAGACCAAGCCAAAGGAAGTGACCTGCATCTTTGGCACCTGTTGGGGTAGGAGGGCTGGGGGGCTTGCTCATGGTCCCGCAGGCTCTCTCCTCAGCTCCTGCTCAGAGCACCAGCCCTGCTCTGGCTACTTGGCCCCGAGGTAGCTGGTCGCTCTCTTCCCTGTGCTCTTCCCAGAAAGAAACATCACTGGAAACAAGAAACAAGGAACAAATAAGTCCTTCCTTTCTGGATCTCACCCCCACCTCCCCATTCTAGCACCATCTCCATAGAGTGGCTGCTGTTTTCTTAGAAGGGAGTCTTCCACACACAAGTGCAGCTGTGAAACCCCACAGGCTGAGTGCAGGGACTGCGACCAGGAAGGCACGCGGGTGGGGTGCTGACCTGCCAAGGAAAGCAAATGGAGCCTGGCTGGGCCTCTGTGAAAAGCCTATAAAACCCAGCTCTCCAGATGCTTCCAATTGCCTCATCCCCAAATGGTCATGAATAAAGAGGTGAGCGTCCAGAGAAGCTCAGACATGAACAGCAAACCACCCACCTTTGCTACGAGAGGGCGCGACTGGCATGGACAAGCTGACGGGAGAGCTCGCAGTCATGCAGGCCAGGGTGCGAAAGGCCACACTCGCCACAGTGACCTGTCACGTCCAGCACCAGAGAACCCTCCATCTCCTATGTCCTAGTGCAAGGCAACGCTTGGTAAAACGTAGGAGAAAAAGCAGGGAGAAGCATAAGCAGGGCACAGCCAACCATCAGACCCGCTGCACTCTTCCTCTGTAGGCCGGGAAGGCACATGTGCTCTCAGACCATTTATTCAAAGCACGTGGTGCATACATTAAGAACACGGGTTGGAATCCAGGCTCTGCTACTTCTGAGCTGTGTGTGGCCTGAGGCAAGTTGCCTAACTTATCTGGGCTGGGGTAGCCTCATCTGCACACAGAGATGACACCTGGCCTGCTTATCTCATGGGTCAATGGGAAGGTCAAATGAAACAGCAAACATGACGGGTCTGTGTGAGCCTTAGGGAGCTACACAGATGCTAGTATGCAGGTTAATTATTAATGAGATCCACGCACAAACCATGAACTAGGGGAGAGAAAGAGCCTCCTTTCTGAAGGACCAGAAACCAAATCTGCCCAAAGAGCTGTTTCTCATGAACACATGACCCTGCTCTGAGAGGCAGCGACTGCCTTAGCAAGCACTGCAGGGCTTGGAAGCTCCTCCAGAGAAAACCTGCCATCTTCCACGCTACCCAGGATATAGGAGAGGATCCTCCTGGCCCCAAATCTAGAATCTAATAAGCCCTGCTTCTGATCTCACCTCTCTGGTCAAATCCCCACACAAGCCACCCAACTCTTCTTTTTGCCACTGGCCTCACCGATGTCCTATTTTCTGAGTTGCCCTGTTCACATTTCCCCAACCAAAGTCAGCATCTGTGAGATCTGATAAAGAAATTGAGTTGATCTGTGAATTTAGGCCTTTGAAAGAAGCAAGAAAAACATGAAATCATCCTTGGGCCCACATTTAACCAGCTGCCCATATGGAAAAGAATCAGGTTATCAGAAGAATGTATTTGCAGAACTTGAGGGCAAGGCTCCCCCAGAGGAGGGAACTTGGGCCCCCTCAGGCTGTGAAGACTGCTGACTCACTCCCCATCTCCAGGAAGTCTCAGGCTTTTCTGCTGTTCCATTCATTTAGCATTAAAGATTAGGAAACAGGTCACTTCAGACCACAAAACTCCTCGCCTTCTGGTTGAGGACCAGCCATTGTCCACCATTCAGGGATTCTCTCCTCCTGTCAAGTGTCCTTTCTTCTCTTTCTCCAAACGTCCTGATCACCCTCTTTCACTCGCTGCGCCAGGGTGAAGGGCCCTGCTGCATCCAGCCTGGGCTTGAGGAGCTCGAGGCTTTGAAGGGCAGCTGTTTTTGCATTTAAGTAATTTTTAATTTCTGAAAAAATACAGTGACATGGTTAAGAATACAAAGTGGAGCCAAACTTTGGCTCAGCCTCCTCCTGGTGGTGGAACTTGATAACGTACCTTAATGTTCCCGAGCTTCCGTTTTGTTACTGAGAGACTGGACGTAAGAACAGTATCTGGGTCAAATGCTCGGCACGTGATGCTCACGACACAGGTCAGCAAGAGCTGGAGGTTACCCTGATAGCTGTAACTCAGGGAGGTTTTCTCTAAGTGAGCTCAGGTGTGCACTCCCTACTCAGGTCTGTTCCTGTGACCACATCACAGAACTCTGCTTCTTCCCCAAGGCAGTGCTTCTTCAAAATCTAAAGAGAGCAATCTCCTGTCCCACCCTCTCCATCGCAAAGCCTGCCCTTCTCTGGCTGTGTAACTCTACCTAACTGAACTCCTCGCACTCTCTCTTCCGAGATCACGGTTGACATTAAACACACTGCCTTTGCCTGGAAGATGTAGCTGAGTTGCCGGGCAGCTGGAGGAACCTGCTCTGCCCCAGGGAGCGGGTAGAGGGAGCCCACTACATTTTCCCTAGTGGCTCATATGGTAAAGAATCCTCCGGCAATGCAGGAGACCCAGGTTCAATCCCTAGGGCGGGAAGATCCCCTGGAGAAGGAAATGGCAACCTAGTCCAGTATTCTTGCTTGGAGAATTCCATGGACAGAGGAGCCTGGTGGGCTACAGTCTGTGGGCTCACAAAGAGTCAGAGACGACTGAGTGACTAAAACTTCAAACTTCAAAACTAGGGTTTAGCAGGAAAACCAGTCCTCATGCACACTCGGGATTCAGCTTACAGCCCACGAAGGCTGGGTTTTCATCTCTCTGAAGCTGCAGCTGTTGAAGTCGGTCTCCCAGAACTGGGCCCTGATGACAGGTGAGGAGGCCCTTTCAAAAGAGCCCACCCTAGGTGGAAGATCTCGCACTTAACACTGCAAGTCCTTTGATAACGCAACACGGAAATCCTATAGAAAGTGTGTCTTTAAGCATTACTAACCACTTCCAAAATAGTCTTTGTTTTTTAGATCTTCCTTTCTTCACCCTCTGCTGTTTTTCTCTCAGGTTCTAGTGGAGCCAAAGGTAACAGAGGGACTGACTTGCTGGTTCTCCACCAATATAAACAGCCACTGACTCAGGGGCAATGTCTGGTTTACAGAGGATGCAGAGCCAGCAGGGGGCGCTCATCTCCTGGATTAGTCTTCCCTTGGCTTCTTGTAGAGTCTGGCTGGCTACAGGTACTCATCAGATGCAAATGAACCCAACAACTTTTGGTTACTGGAATCAACACATCTAGCTCTGAATCTTGGTTGAACACTGGGCAGTCTGTGTCACGGGGCTGGTAAGACAATGCATCATGCAGGCTATCGCCAATATGACTACTGATAGGGGTGAGAGAGCTGTGAAGAATCTTTAGTGTTGGGAGTGGTGATACATGTGGTAAACAAGAGTGAATTTCCAGAATAACTGGGACTAAGAGAGACAGCTAATTGAAATGGAAGAGAATTCACAAGACTTTCTGAAGCATTCTGACAAGTCTTCTAAGCACCAGCTTCTCAAATTATATAATATGTGCTTTATTTTGCAAACATAAGGTGCTGTTGCAATGAACATGTAAAGGCCCTTGAGGGCCAAGGTCACACTGAAAAAATGTGGAGTATGGGAATGGTTTCGTTGGTTCTCAAACTTTCAGAGACGTCTAAAATAAATTCAGCTGGTACATTTACTTAAGCAA
Organism: Bubalus bubalis; assembly: GCF_019923935.1. NCBI lineage: Eukaryota > Metazoa > Chordata > Mammalia > Artiodactyla > Bovidae > Bubalus > Bubalus bubalis. The sequence goes on along the minus strand of NC_059172.1, from coordinate 45,628,379 downwards.
ATATAAATATGCTATCCTTAAAATTTAACATCAAACATTAAGCAGGTTAATTTGATAAGGAAGTCAACAAAGTGATCAATAGTTATGGGTCCTAAACAAATCTGACTTTGGATCCTGCAAATCTCTGTCTGCACACAGACACGTACACACATTTCCCCTTGCGTCTCTGTAATAGCTCAGGCTCACTGGAATCAAAGGGCTATGGGTAGTGCTGGCAAAGACCAAACAAATAAATTAATGAGCATGGTACAGTGTGATTTTTTCCATCCATATCACAGCCCAAAGAGGTAGGGAATTCTAGTTCTTTCTATAGAGGAGGCTTAGAGAGGTGGCTGTCAATGGGTGCAGCCAGGTCTGAACCTTCTCTGTCCATATGGTCCCCCAGGAGGACACAGGCAGGAATGCACACCTGAGGAGCAACAAAGCCTGGAGGAGGAGAACCTAGTTTTCTGATCCAGGGTGACACCCTTTGTCCCAGCTACTCTGGAAACGCACTCTCTAGTTAACCACATTTATCATCGTCACCACTGAAGTCATGTTCTACATGAGTTCTACAGAGTTAAGCCTTTCATTCATCAGTAAAAGGTCTACTCTAGTTGAACCAGCCAGACTCTTAATTCTGGATGTACATCAAACACACATATCTGGACACTACTCCAAGGCCTTGGTGGGTCCTGCCTTTCTAAACTATTCACTAGCTTTCACCTCTTGCTTTATCTACACCAGAGTCATCACCTCTGGAATGCTCTTCTTCCTTACTCTTCCGGGCCCATATGGATCCTCTACCTCTTTGCATAAGGGCTGGTTCCTCCACAAAGCCTGCCCAGTTTCCTGTCCAGTCACAGCACCCCTAGCCGTCACACTTCCCAGTGACCCTATGGGGGATGACGGCCTCACCCACTAGACATCAGCTTCCACCAGGGCAGCACCAGAATGCACCTTCTTGGTACAGCACCCTGAACACATGGGTGCTCATAACTGTTTATAGGATGGACAAAAGGAACTTCTTAGCAATGCACAGCGGGGAGCCCAATTACCACTAACAACTAGAAGAAGAGGAAATGGGCATTCTGGGCCCCAGTAGGTCCATAACTGAGAAGGACAGTTACCATGAGGGTGCTCCATAAGCTTCTTAAATTAAAAATAAAAATCTGTTTTGTGATAAAACATTATATTGGGTCTTTTAACAAGGATAACAACTAACATCTTGGGACTTGTGCTTCCTAGTGTCCTGGAGTTCTATTTCTAAAACAGAAATGTTTACAAGTAAACAGGTTTGCTCGCCCAAGAGTACAGACTGAATGCACAATTCAAGACCTTCACCCCTGGTGGTGGTTCACAGCAGTGAAAGAGTACACTGAAACAGAAGCCTGGGCTCCGGGTCCTCCTGCTCATTGACTAAATATTCTACATCTTTTAATGTGTCTTGGCCTCAGTTTCTTCACCTGTAAAATGGGTAAAACAAAATCCACTCCGCTAGCACTTGGAGGACAAAATGGCGTAGCCAATGACAATGCGCTCTGTGAGCGATGAGGCGTCATACAAACATGAGCTACTCAGAGCAGAAGCATGGACTGAGCCAAAGCCCAGCCTTCAGCCGAAGAAATATCTACATTTCCTTGAAGGAGGAGGAAGCAAAGAGTTGCAAAGGTCATCTTCTTGGTTGTTTATCTCAGTGCTCCCACAGACAAGGGTTTAGGCACTCACCGTCACCCTTCTGGTACAGCCACTCAGACACTTGTGAAGAGTGACCCAGGAGGCTGGTCTTCTCTTCCCTGTTCTCAATACTCTTCTTTTCCTTTGCCTGCCTCGACGGGCCCAATGACTACTCTCTTTCTTCATTTTATCCTAATTTTGGAGCCGACTCTATTTTTCTACCAGGATTCACAATTCATAGGCAGAAATGCCAGGGGGCCACATGTGGGTTCCTGAGTGTCCACTCTGGTGATGGCTGGTGGAAACCCCTCTATTCATGGCGCCTTCCTGTCCTACCCTCAGAGCCAAAGCACAAACGCTTCAGAGAGAGGTCACCTCCTGTGGTTCACACCCAAGTTATTTACAACAGATGATGAACTCACTTGTGATACTTTCTCCTGGAAACAGAATGGCAGCAAGGCAGCAGACAGACAGACAGCGTGGCCCTGTGTACTTTTGGGAGACGCCAAGATCAGCCGGGTGGGGTGAGGTAGAGAATATGGAAAGGAGTTGGTAAAGATCCTGAAGACAAACTCATGATTCCTTCCATTTTTGCCTTGGGCTCACCCACACACAGATGCAATGCTCGTACTCACAGCCAAGGAGTGGGAGTGAAGAAAGGGTCTTGGGCTTGTCGGGTGGAGAGAAGGGAGGCTCACAGGGGAAATGGTGGGCCCAGCTGAGGACAGGAAGAGGACGGGCACTAGATGGGGTGGGGAGACGGGAAGGAGGAAAATGACAAATCGGGTCCAGATGCTAACTTAATGGATATTTAGGGTATTAAGATGCATCGCATTCTATGTCAGGCTGCTAAAGTACTACCCTGTTACTTCTCCTGCAGAAGCTAAGAATTCGCTGTCTTGAGAAAACACAGCTTTGAAAAGAAGTATGAATAATGGCTAAATAGGCTTGAGTTTAGGCTTGGGTTTTAAAGACATGAATATGAATCTCTAATCCATCAGATACTAACTGTGTGACTACAGAGAAGTTACTTAACCTCTCTGTTATCTCATGTTTTCCAGCACCTACCCTTATGGGGTTGTTTAAGAGTAAAATGTGATGATATCTATTAATCGCCTTACACAATACCAGCCACAGGTCAGGGCTCAAAAAATGTTGTGGTTGTTCAGCCACTCAGTCGTATCTGACTCTTTGTGACCCCGTGGACTACAGGACGCCAGGCTTCTCTGTCCTTCACTATCTCCCTGAGTTTGCTCAAACTCATGTCTATTGAATTGGTGATGCCATCCAACCATCTCAGCCTCTGTCGTCCCCTCCTCCTCCTATCCTCATTCTTTCCCAGTGTCAGGGTCTTTAAATGCAAGAGCCTGTTAAGGTCTTACTCTTCTGCTCTAGTAATTCCTGAAGTTTGCAGTCCAGAGCATCCATAACCATTTAGCTCTAAAGTTTTACATATTTGTCAACAGAAATATCTTTTTACTTCATTGGAAGGCTGCTCGGCCCTCCTTACCCAGGTCTGCTTTCATGCAGGGTATCTGATCTGTCAGGCCCAAAGGCAGGGTAAGAGGAGCAAAGCCCGGGGTCAAGGCACCCAACTCTGAGCACACTTACCGAGTCTGGGTCTCGCTGTTGTTCAAGGAAAGCTGAGAATTCCACCAGGCGAAGTTTGGTTGTGCCAATGGAGCGGCCCTGCCAGGCCGGGACCGAGGGAGCTGGGGCTGACGCAGGTTCAAACCCTGAAATACCGATTGATCATTACCTTAAACCCAGCTCCTTGCCTGCCATCATCAGGTCTCAGGCCACCCCCGGGGCAGGGGCCTACAAAATGGACCACCCATGAGCAAAGCTAACAGGTCTGTCCACCAGAGTCCAGGGGTGGAGCTAAGCTGGCAGCAGTGGGTTCTGGCAGAGGAGCCCAGAGGCATGGCCAACTGGAGAAGCACAACGCAGGTGGTTCTTCCTAAAGCCGCTACCAGCCCAGGTTAAGGGCTGGGGGTGAGGACACCTAACCTGGGGCAAAGGGGCCTCGCTGGGGACCACGGCAAGAAAGATGAAGTGTGGAAGTGGATGCTGGCAAAGCGCTCCTGTGAGACAGGGATGTGGGCGCTCCCTGTGCTCTTCCAGCTCCTTTCCTAAGTAAGACCGCAGTCACCAGCACAGTGGAATGTTCTCCTGGGACGCTCCATGGTGCTGGAGCAGAGGGGAACGTGTGAATGCATTTCAGTCTGGGAGCTTATAATGAAGGGTGTGTGTGTGTGCATGTGTGTGTGTCTTGGGAGGCAGGCAGGTTGGCCGGATGCATGCTTTCTACCTGGGCTTCCATGTAAGCACTCCTTTAAAGAAAGGGTACTCGGAATTGAAATACACTTCTCTAAGAAACAGCAAATAAAACCGTCTGCCCACAAGACTGAGATCGCCCAATGTGACCTGTTTATGAGGAGGAAGGAACCAGAGCAACTTCTCCTTTCAAGGGTGACCAAGGGCCCTGAGTGAAAGTGATCAGGCTTCCTGTTGTTTTTTTTTTAAAAAAAGCCCATCAGAAGAGCTCTCTAGAGATGATGGAGACAAAGTAGGACCTGGGAGGGGACACCAGCGACCCTCCTGAGCTCTGGGCTAACCCTGCCTTAAGGAGGGTGGTGGCAAGAAAGGGGTGTCCATGGCCCTGCAGCGGAGGGAGTTTGTGCAGCTGGAGAACAAAGTGAGAGGGTTCTTCAGAGACTCACCTGGAATGGGGGCCGTGACTGCCGGCTGGATGGGGTAGGCCTGCTGCACGAAGGGCTTGACGCTGGAGACAGAGGACAGAAAGAGTCAGAAACCATGGCTGTAGCAGCAGCTACTTCCTAGGTCTGGCCGTGGCCTCCCAGGGCTAGGGACTCCTCACTCAGAGCTTCCCTATCTGCAGGTGGTAGCATAGCCCAGGCAGAGCTCTACCAAGATGCAGACCCAGCTGTGCTGTGCAAGTGAGAGGGGCCGGCTGGGTGCCAATGACCAAACCACCAAGCCTCATGCCAGTTCCATGGCACGGGTAGGGCAGATGTCAGCTTGCCTTGCACGCGCTGTGGCATCTACCTCTGAACCTCGCTTCTGGTCCCTGCAGAGACCGAGGTCAGCAGTCATCATGGGCAGGCAAGGTTTGGGACATGTTTCAGGCTCTCTTTCTCTAGACCAAGTAGCTCCATTTCCTTTGAGAATATACAGGAGAAGGTTCCTTTCTGCTTTTATTCCCAATCTGTCCTCACCTTCCGGTTTACTGAGCTTACCTTCCATGCTCTCAAAGCATCAGTCGGATTTTCTATTAGCTTCCCCCACTACAGGGAAAGCCGGAAAAAAATGGACTATAGGATCACCTCCACTGTCCTCTCTCAGGAGGACCCCAGGCTCTGCCCCCTCAAAGCCATGAAAAGACGGAGACCCTCCTCCTGTTGCCAGCTGCAGGACCACTAATACTGAAGGAGGGAGGGAGGTCTTTACATGTCTCCCAAATCTGAGCATCTCTTTCCTGCCACTGGCCTCAGGAGATAACAGTGGGGGGTGATGTCGGTGATGTCAGGTTAAATCTCCCTCTCCCCCCGCCCCCCGCAAGGCCCCAGGCAGTCTGGTGCCAGGAAACCTCAACCCGGAGTGGGCTGTGACCAGCCCCTGGTTGATTGTCAGTGCCAGCCCCTCCTCAGACTTACTCTTGTGAAGATCCAGGCTGCCCTGTTTGTATCATTCCTGGCCAGAACTGGAAGGCAAAATGCAAAGAGCTTCAGGGTTAGGAGTTCACCTCAAAGCACTGCTAGGATGTCTATGCACTCCAATCCTTGCTAAACAGGGGTGCAGATCATCTGCCAGCTGCCAAGTGACACAGCCTAAATGCAGATAGCACAGGTTGCTGTCCTGCAGAAGATGTTAACCTCCCTGAGGGCAGGCACCAGCTCTTCAAGAGTTCACCTGACACCCAATAGGAATCCGGGTGCATTACAGAGGGTTCACATATATTCCTCTGACTGCTTCCTCTATGTGCCCGCCCACCCTTCCTTTCCTCCCTCCATTCTGCAACACTTCCTACGTGACATTCTGCCTCCGCAGCTCACAGCCTGGGGAGAGGACACAGCTCAGAACCAGGATAGTGCAGACACCTCCTTTGCTGTGGGCTTTCCTAGGCCCTGGTGCCTGCTGACAGCCTCTGGGAGCGGCAGTAGATGTCAAGGGATTCAGACAGCCTTGGGTTTGAGTCCTGACATGGCTCTCCATGTGACTATGATAGAGTTACCCAACTCTGGTTTTGTTACTAATTAACTTCAGTTTTCTGTAAAATGTAAATCTGTAAAATGGCAGTAACAGTAAGAGGCATTTAAGATTACTGTGAGGATTAAATGAGACCACAACTTTAAGCTTCTCAGCCTTTGGCAGGTGCAAAATGAAAATAGTAGTAAAGAATACTTTTGTCTCTTTAGAGGCTAGTTGCCATAAAGTGACCCCGAGGACACAGGAACAGAGACTAAGGGCCAGGAATAAAATGCTCTCTCTCTCCGCCTCTCCCTAGCTCCACTTTTCTCACCGTTTTGCACCCAGCATCAGGGCACCACGAGGTGGTCCTTCCCCTCTCTTACACCTGGCACAATTAACAGGAAGTGCCAGGTAGATGGGTTCATGCTCGGCCACATCGGCTCCATGTGCTCAGGGGCCATCACTACCGGACCCAGCTGGTGACTTACCCCCGGTGCCCCCGGGAAGGTGGGGCGTGGGATCCCGGGCAGCCCCAGCTTGTTGTGAATGGCAGTGGCCGAGACGATCTGGGCTGACGACATGGCGGCCATGTGCTGCAGGGCCTTATCCTTTGCAGTCTGATCCTTGAAGGCGACAGTACACACAGACTTAATACACAACGCACGGCTACCGGGCGGCTCAGACAGGCACAGCCGCGAGCACGGGGACTAAAATACAGAGCCACGGAAGAGGCTGGAAGAGCAAGCATGCACGGATAAATAAACACAGCCAGAAGGCCCAAAAGGCCTCAACCTACTGTAACTCTGGACATTTACTGAGAACACCCAGTAGCAAGATTTAAAAAAAAATTTCTTTTTTAATCCATTTTCCAACAGAATGGGAAGCCTCTGAGGAGAGTGGACAATGTATTTATTTTTCCAGCTTCCAAAAGATGTCTCCAATTACTTAACACACTGAAAGAAACAAGAAAAAAAAAAAAAAGGAAAAAAAATGGCCCTGCTTTGAAGCACACAGATGGGAGGAGGGCGAGAGAAGAGGCATGGTTGTGGATCTGGGGTGGGACCATCCACAGTGCCGGGAGGCCCGTCTGTGTGCGGCCGGGGAGCCCTGGCAGACACCTGGTGGGGGGCTCAGAAGCAGCGGGGCGAGGATGGGGCCAAGCAGCATGCTGGCGGGGGGCATGCTTTCTCAGGTATCCCCGCCGGGGTTGAAGGCTAGGCGGGTTCATACTGTAGCCAAGGACGCAGGGGGTTCTACCAGGGACGTGGTTTCTCCTTTTCCTAAAAGGGTCTTTTCTAGGAAAGCCAAGGCTGGTAACACACAGCTCGCCAAAAAGTCTGCCAAGCACAGCTCAAGTACAGAATACTCAATTTGGTGAAAATACTTACCATGCTTGTTACCTGGATACAACAATAAACAATTTGTTAAAAGGATTGCGTACAAAGGCAGGCTTATTTTTCTTCTTAGTTAAAAAATATACATGTATACAAACACACGGTACAATAAAATGTGTAGGAGTGTGGGTTTTTCCCCTCCCCCCAGCATTTTAGGAGAAATGTGTGACCCTATCTATCTAGAAGGACAATTACCAACAACCCCGGCTCCCAGCTCCTCTGAGTTGATTCTGAGGCTTCCCCAGGACAGATGGAAAAATGGTCAGGCCCCTGGTGTGTGCCACGCCCTGACAGTAGGGCCAGGGACTCACACTCAGTGAACCTGCTGAGGCTCCCGGACGCTTGCAGGAGGTCTATACACCCTACACACCAGGCCCAGACCCCATCAAAGCAGGAGCAAAATGGTGACATCAAAGTAGAAAGAGCACTCGCCACAGTTGCCATTCAGAGTTCAGACAGAGAGTGAAGGTCAAGGGGAGCTGCAGGCTAAGACACTGGGTACCAGCTGCGAGGTGGCTTCAGTGTTTACAGATTTACCCAAAGGTGATGAATAAACATGCTGAGGTGCCAAAGGAAGGCCAAGAGGAGGAGGGAGAAAAATCAAAGCCTGCAAGGACAAGAACTAGAGGGTTCCAAGAAGATCAACCAGGTGGTCCCAAGGCACAGACACCACAGACACCCATAACTACCAGGAACACCATGTGAATGTTCAAAGGAGTATATTAACCCTTAGAAAAAAGGCCTAAGACTTGCATAAAATTTTATACTTTATACATTTCTCTGGCTCTCAACTGAAAAATGAGCCTTATCTTACAGCTACTGGGGAATACCCATGGTCAGGGCACTGTGGCAGCTGAATGACACCACGAGGGTCCTGTGGACTGAAGTGATGCCCTTGCTGCCTCTGGTCAGATGGCATTTCTTCACATTGAAGCTCCATTTGCTAATCTGCTGAAGTTTCTAACCTAAAGCTAGATTCCTCTGGCAACCTTTTTTAAGATCCGAAACATTTCAGACAATGAGATGCCAGGGCGAAAAGAGACAAATGTTGAAGTCAGTGGAATTCTATGATAAACTATGTGTGTGTAAATGCCCTACAGCCAAACTGAGCCCACGAGATCTCAGCACTCATCAGTCTACCCACAGCTGGTCCTGCAGTTCCACCTGCCTGGCCACCCTCTCAGAGGACACCCAGATATAATAAACGGGAAACCCGGGTCAGTCACACTTCCTTCCTTCTCTGTCAAGAGCATCTTGACATCAGTACAAGCTTGTGGGCTTCTCTTTGGACGGTTACTTTGGACTCCAGCCCTCAAGTCATTTAACCCCCAATAAGGGGTTATCAATACTCTCAAGGTGATTTTTGAAACTGAAGGAATGGCCCAGGTATAACCCCAGGTCCTTTCCCAATGAGCCACAAGACTTACAATCTCTCCAGGGCCCAGGCAGGCGTAGCCGAGAAAACGGCAGCCCAGGTTTCTTGTCTGCCTGGCTGATGCCAACCCTGTGGAAGAACTATAAAGGGCTGTGGGCTTGGCTGTATTCCAAAACTATGTAATGGGGCGGTGGGGGTGGGGGTGGGGGTGGTGCATTCAAACATGAGAGTTCTGTTTATGAAATGCTGACGACAGGGGGAGTTCTGCTCACCCAAGCACAGAGTGTGTTTGTGCACACTTGGATGGAGTGACCAGGAACCATCAAGTCCAGGTCCAAATGTAGGTAAGTCCCTACATCTTCATAACCCACTCTTGTGGTGTTAGAGTTGCCTGAGATGTTTCCCTATGCTAGGCTGATGGAAAAGTTCTTCGAAATGTTCATAAAAGTTTGATACTTTTTTAACAGGAAAATCAGTCAGTGAGGAAAGGAGAAAAGTCACCACCTTTACTGTTTAGGTCACAAAGCTTCAGAACATTTCAGAATACGGTCTTTTGTTAAATAAAGTCGGGTTTGACTCTCTTATTACCCAGCATTCCACCAGGTACCCAAATGAAGACAGAAGTCCAAAGCAAGAGAGCAAATCTATTGCTTTGAGCACACCAACCTGCTCTCTGTCAGTAAAAGGCATACCTGCTGGGGAGTCTGGAGACCTGGTCTCAAACCTGCCCTCCACCTGGCATTAATGGGTTGTATTACCTTGTGTAAATCACTTAACACTCTAATTTTTTTCATCTAGGAAGGGAAGAGTTGCACTTTATTTTCTAAAGGTCTTCTGGTTCTAAAAGTATTTGTAGCTATGAGTCTGACTTCTATTATAAGCAAATATGTCCTAATACATATAGCCAGAAAACCACTAGTGAAAAGACAGCAGGATGTTAAAATTTAGGCAGCTCTCAGCCGCCTGTCCTAATAGAGAGAAAGCCAAGTGTGGAGAGGAAATTTTATCTCAAGTAGAGGTTCTTTCTGCACTTGACCTACCTATTTGAGAATAGGCAATTTTCTATAAATGGACTAAAATGTCTATACCAGTGATTTCCTACTTCTTGTAGTGCCGACATTCTGAGTACTCATTTCACTTTATAACATCTCCCCTCTATCTATTATATACATTGGAAAATTAAGAAGATTAAAATTTTTTGTTTAAAATCTAAAGCAACCATGCAGATAACAAGCACCACCAGGGATATCTGGAAATCAGAATGGAGAGCCTGGCTGTAGATCTACTTATCCTGAAATGGGAGCACAGAAGGACACTGAGCTGGGAGATTTCAATAGAAGGATCTCTAAACTGTCCTTTTCAGCCTAGAGATACATGCCTGGCTTTGGAGAAATTATAACTCTCAGTGTCAGACCTGAGTAAATGACTTCTCTGCGTCATTCTGGCCTAATACCTCGGACTTTTAAACACTGCACTCTATCATCACCACTTACCCCCAGAATAAAGAGGGTGGGTTGCTAATCTATCCAAACAACAGTAGCTTAAGTAAAGTCAAAGATATATGTGACATTTGTATACCGCATTAATTTTATTCTAAGATGTTTTCACACTAACGTTTCTGAGACGTGATGGGATTTACAAGGGATGAACACATTGTTTTATCTTGAAAAACCGTGATTAAGTCAATACTGAGTTACAATGTATGATGTCTTAGATTACAGGAAATATGGAGTGTATGCATGTGTACATATAAGCATGCATGAACAAAAAATATGCCCTAGGAAAAAGCTTGGACAACTTCACACTGACTCCTTTTTGCTGATTTTAAGCCCCTCTGTTCCTAAGACTATAAAGAATGAGGCCACAAAAAGCAGAAGTGGGGAAAGAAAAGGCAGATCTCCCTTCTCCAACCAAACCCTAACTCAAGCCCACAACCTGAAATGTGGGAATTATTTATGGAACAGGAAACACGGGTCTCAGTCTACTGATGGAGTGCTAAGAACGAACGGCCTATGTGACCTGAGAGCGAAGGCACAGGAATCACTCCAAGGCAGGGTGCACGTCTCGGTCCCCACTTGACTCTCTTCCTGCCCCATTCCTGGCACTCCGCACTGTCAGCAGCCTCCCTACCTCCACCACGGGGGATCCAGCAGGCAGCGGCAGACATAAACTCCTCAGCCTGAAGCCTTTCAAACTGTTATTGTTACTAAGTAAACAGATTTTCATATTTCATGAAGCAGAGCAAGGCTGCCACTACAACTCTGGGCTCAGCTGACTGCCTCCTTCCTACGGTTGAAATGTACACAGTGTTTGGAAAATGTCTTCATGTGATAACCATGACGGGAAGGCAACCTACCACAGATGCACATGGCTGGACTGGTTGTGCTCTGCACACTCAAGGATATTTTATGAACCAGGCTCTGCAAAGTTGGGGACCCGTCTCCCCTCTGTTTTCTCAGCTTTGGATTTTTCTGGGGAATCAATATCTCATAATTTTTAGGCATTAGCTATAAACTAATTTTAAAGATAATATAAAACGGCACCTGCTCGCATGTACAATATTATAGTGCCTGTATATGAAGTCTGAATGAACACACTCCTGCTTATCCAGGGGCCATCATTTCAGAATTAAGGATTCCAATCTAATGTATTCATATGAAAGTCCACCAATATATCAGGAAAAACATGTACGATCAAAAAGAAAAAAGACTGGATTCAAAAACTTCTGAGCGCTATTAAATGTTTTTCTCCAAATATACTTCTCTCAGCAGTATAAAAATACAGTACATGAGAAGAAAAATAGCAATTTGCTTGAAAAATCACTTTTTCAGAAGAAGACAAAATAGAACACTTTCCTAAGAAGTAATTTTGCAGATGTTGTTTCTAATCTTACACTATGTGGATTCACATGACCTCTGCAATTATTAGCAGTTGCTCCTGAGCAGATAAACACCACAAGAGTCTATGATGGTTCTGGAGAAAGGATGGAGGGCACTTGAATTTTTCTAGCCATGATCTCTAATTTGCTTATTATTAGAGAAAGCAGGAGTAAGTACAAAAGGGCCTATTCCGGTCGGGCAACAGCTAATGCTGAGGAGACAAGGCACATTCATACTTCTCCTAACTTGCCATGTAATGAGTAGCAATTAATTCATCTTATTGTATTTCCAAATGCCAAAGACTCCATTCACATCAAAGAAAAAATTTTTCAAGGCTTTTACCATTGTCCATTTTTAAATGTACTGGGCTATATTTAGTATTCTCTAATTGTCAATAGTGTGGCCTTTCATTGTGATGCGCGGCTTAGCATCATAAAGGATTGCAGATGAGGGTCCAGGTGATTTGTAGGTGTGCCTCGTGCCTCTCTACCGGGAAGCCTGGGATTTAGGTCATCTAATGCCAGGTCCGGGTTTTGGGGAGAAGGCACCTTTCTGACCTTTAGCCCATTTCCCTGGGAGGTAACAGCAAGAAGTGGGAGGCAAATCTCCCTTGAAAAGCCAGCATGTACCAACTCCCACCACTCATCTTCTCTATTTAATTCAACAAACAGACACAGTGAAAATAGGGCTCGGTTGAGGGAGACAGTGCAAAGCAACTTGAGCCAGGGCAACGAGCCCTCATCCTTGACCAGCAAGAACCCCGTAAGGAGGCAACGTGGTATCACACGAAGAGCTTGGTCTGTGGCAACAGATAGCCCTGGGGTCAAATTCAGACTTGTGACCCTGGGTGAGTCCCTTAGCCCCCACGGCAAGCCTCTGCATCCTCGTATGCAAAGTACGGGCGACAGCCACCTTCAGGAGCTCCCTGAGAATTGCATCAGGTGCTCTGAGCGCACTGTGCCACTGTGTGTATGCACCTGCTACTCCGCGGACTTGACATCTTCAGGGCCCATATGGCCCACCATCCAGGCTTAAGTCTGCTCGAGACCTGAAATGCTTAGAAGCCCTGGTCCGGAGTACATCATCTCTGGGCTCAATGTGATTCTAGGGCACTGTCTATATCAGAGGCCAGTTAATAACGGGATTTCTCTATGAAGGGGAAAAAATGTAGAACGAGGCTGTTTCTGCTGCTTTTAAAGAAAAAATCCAAGCTCGGCTGACATAGAATAGAGAAGTATGCACTCCCTCAGTTTACACTGTAAGTTCTGCATCATCACATGGTTGATGAGAAGTTCTAACTCTAAGCACAAGAAATGAAATGTCTCCAATCTTGGTCTTAACCCAGGCAAATGGAAAACAAGGTAATGAAAATCGTGTTGAGGAGAGAGGGTACATGTCATGAATGCAGAACTCCCTGAAGACTGGGAGATGCCAGGAAAGGCGGTGTATCATTTCCCAAATCCCACGACAAGACCAAGTGTCTCAGCTGGTGCTGAGACAAAGGATACGGTAGTTTCAGGCTTCTTTTGCTGTGTGTTCTGCTGACAGCCAACGCTCGAAGGAGCGAAGCAGCTCAGAGGGCCACAGGGAACACCACAGGATGGAGGGAAGTGTGTCTTCCCTGAGGGCAGGCCCATTCCTGGACAGAATCAGTGGTGACTTGGTCAGGATTCAGCCATGTGGCTGCAGCAGAGCCCTAGCAAAGTTCTTGAACTTATCAAGAGGATTAAATCAACAATTTGAACTTTAAGCTCTCTGCTTATTGGAAGGAACGGCAGATTGGAAAGAACGGCCTGCTCAGAAATCAAATGACAAAGGCCACCAGGGTGAGAATGAAGAAAATGGCCCCGGGGAGCACATGGAGCTCATAAATTAGTCACCAGCGACCGGACACAATCAAAGGAGCTCAGGCCTTTTTCTGCTCTACTGGGATGATGCAATGTCAGCAAGTGCAGGCTTTTCTTCAATACAATCCAGAGCTTGACACGAACACGTCTACTGCCTAAGATGTATTCCTGCTGAGGTGAGGACAGAAGGAAGACTTCCCTTCCTCTGAGGACTGTCCAGAGTCATGCATTCACCAAAACACACCCAGCAGAAGCGGCCTGGTCCACCTTCAGGGTAAGACAAAGGCGGTCCACAGCGTGGTGGTGGCCTGTGAGCGGGCTGCCACTCACACAAGCCTCTGACGCCAGCAAATCAAGGGCTGCCTTTTTGCTGCTATCGTGGAAGAGGCCTCTGGGCAGGGACTGGACAAGCTCTTGGGACAAACGAACATTTAGAGACTCAGAGCAGGAAACTCTAGTAGGAACTCTGAGTAGGAAAGAAGAGACTGCTTAGTGCACAGAGAGTATTTCTACAATTTTTCTTTCTCTTTTTTTTTTCTTTTCTTCAGTCTTTCTCCATGCTGGGATGATAAATCCCTGGAGCTTTAAAAAAACAAGAAAAAACTAAGACTTTTTGGTAAAATAATGGTGAGTGAAATAATTTTAAGTAGAGAATCCTTTCTGCAATTGCAGGCTGCTCCTCAGATCACACCACACTGTTTTCCAGACAGGCTGCTACCTCTCACTGTTCAAATACAGATTCCAAAGAGGGGATAAACTAGGTGGAAGGGGAGGAGATGGCAGACAATATATGAAGCCAGTGCGGGTAACACTGCTATAGACGCAGCTGGTGACATAAGGTCCAAGAGCAATCTCTCTCAGTCGATGTCCTTGGAATTGCTTGATGCATGCTCCAAACCTACAAGCCATCTGCATGCTGGAACTGCATGGGTCCATCTTCCCCTTTGAGGCTTCTCTGGTAGCTCAGACTGTAAAAGCGTCTGCCTGCAATGCAGGAGACCTGGGTTCAATCGCTGGGTTGGGAAGATCCCCTGGAGAAGGAAATGGCAACCCCACTCCAGTACTCTTGCCTGGAAAATTCCATGGATGGAGGAGCCGGGTAGGCTACAGTCCATGGAATTGCAAAGAGTCGGACACGGCTGAGCGACTTCACTGTACTTTTTGTATCTTCTACTTTATAACTAGAACCAAGCATCAGAAGACTGATGGGTCAAAAGAATTGTGTCTGGATAGGGGTCAAACGTGTGGTCCTTTCATCACTAAGAGAACTGAGTGTTTTCTAGAGCAGTAGTTATCACATTCTGACTTGTAGTTTAGATGTTTTGGTCAAGAAAATTAAAAACAAAACAAAACCCCAAACTGCAAGTACATATTTCATGTCCCATATCCTGGCACTCTGGCTACAAATGCCCTGCATTTCCCATCCGTCTCAGGGCTTCTGAATCTCACCTGCACTCTGCTGACCCTTTCACCCCTTCCCCTTACTGCCCCAGTCTTTCCTGGCTCTTGCTCTCCTCACATCACTCCTTGAACTCTCCAACTACTCCCTAGTTTTTCTTGCCCTTTGCATCTCTCTCTCATGGTTGCAGTCTGTGTCCAAGGCCATCCTGAATTGTTGGTCAAGTCTGTCCTGGCTCAGGCCAGGAGAAACTGTAGATGAATAGTTTCACATTGGTGCCAGTGGCTTTAGGACAAGTTCACAGTAGACAACAGGTTTAAAAAAAAAAAATCTAGATCAGTTTTAGGATAAAGTCAAAAGAAGAAGATATAATTTTCACTGGATATGACTTTCTCAGGGAGAGAGTAAGTGGCAAGGACTCACGGGGTGGAGAGGGGGGAGACTGAGACTAATTGAGGAAGAACAATGGGCAGAGGAAATCAGAAAAAGTAAGAATAATGTTTTGCCCTTGATTTCCTTCAGCTAAAAAAAATAAAACTTAGAAGGAAATGTAATGAAAATAATCATTTCTAGATTGTACAAACATGAATGTTTAATATGTCATTCTCTGTACTTATTAACTATTTGTTGTTCAGCAACAAAAACATCATAGTTAATTTTGATGGACACTCTCAGTTAATGGCCATTCCTTTAAGAGAACCCAGCCTTTAATAACCTAAGTTTTAAATGCTGCTATTGAAGTTTCCATGTACACTTTCCAGACTTAATAAGAGTGGAACTTTTAAACATAATTTGCTGTTTAGAAACAATGAGTGAGAAAGAGGACACAGCAGTGGAGAGGACTGAAGTGGGGACCAGCCAGTGATGACAATAAGGAGGGATAAGTGCTGAGAGTGGGGCCCCCGGGGTGCTTGGTCAGCTCCTGGTCCAGGCCCACACCTCCCTCCCTCTTACAGCAGCCCCTGAATTAGCCTCCCTGCCGTCAGCTTTGCCTCCCTCCTAGCTGTCCTCCGAAAATGGCTGGAGGGATCCTTTCCACAGCATGATTGTGAATGACCCCTGCATGCTCCCCTGGCTCCTCACATGAACCTCACTCCTCCTGCCTCATTCCTTGCCTCCAGCTAGATGCTGTTCTTCATGGATCCCCAGCCCCCCATTCTCTGTGGGAAGTCTCTGCCTTCCTCCAAGCACAGTTCTAAGGGCACCTCCTTCATGGGGCTTTCTCTAATTCTCCCAC
This sequence comes from Bubalus bubalis, assembly GCF_019923935.1. NCBI lineage: Eukaryota > Metazoa > Chordata > Mammalia > Artiodactyla > Bovidae > Bubalus > Bubalus bubalis. Next base: position 45,612,380 of record NC_059172.1, on the reverse strand, counting down.
ACTCAGAATTAATCATTCTTTCACTGCTCGAACTTTGCACCACTGTTAAATATCTACTGCAGAGTCCCCTAGCTGGAGACAATCCACTGGGAATCTTGTATTTTCCCCAAATGTGGCCAAAAATAACAGAAAAGACGAATGTTCTTCGGGAACAGAGACTCTGCTTATTCAACTTTTCAGGCCCAACTAAAGGGTCTAGAACACATAGGTTCTCAATGGAACGGTTACTGGACTGCACTAAGTAATTGTTTCTGTGCTTTTAAAGCTCAAATCTACATGGAAATCTTAAACTTCTACTAAAACCTTTTTTTTTTTTTTTTTTTTTTAAGCAAAAATTAAAGTCCACACATTTGGGGGGTGATCTGGCTCACAAACAAGCACTTTGAGAAACACTGCATTTAGCAAAAGCCTAAAGCCAATCTCTGAAACTCATCCTAACAGATTTTCAGGAGTGTGACTTCTGTAGCTAGAATGACTCATCTGTGAGAATAACCACTCTCTCCCCAGCCTGTTTCCTGCAGAAGAATATGGCAGAATAGGCTATGGGACTCAGGAGATGTGGGCTTTCAGTGGGATCCCCAAGCTGTCTGGTATAAAGAAAGCCAGAGGAATGGCTGAAAGGGATGGCCCTTTCCTTTACCTTCTGTCTAAAGCAGTGGGTTTTCAAACTTTATTCAATAGAACCAGCCAAAGAGGCTGCTGCTAAGGATGAGAGAGTGAGCGTTTTAATTAAAACAGCTTTTACATTTTCATATATTGAAATTTTCAAGTTAGATTTCAATTTGAAATGTGAATTTTGCTACTTTAAAAAGGCTAGAAAATCATTAGCCTAAAGAATTCTCCCGCACCCTTCTGAGGAAAGTCAAGATAGGCTCACAGGCAGGAGGGCACCCTGGAAGCCACACCCGGCTCTGGCCCTGGCTATGAGTAAACTGCTTTTTCAAACTCCGAGGGAGGACAGAAATGAAACTTAACTCCAGTCTTCATAGGAGGGCCACAGGCCTATCCACCCCAGAGAACAGAAATCCTTTGACTGCTGAGCATGTGGAGAAATGGGGAGGGGCCTGGCTGGGCAGGCGCAGCAAGGACAGGTCCTGAGATGGTCAGTCAACAGCCACCTCCTCCAGGAAGCCTGGTCACACCACCTCAGACAAAGCAAAGCCCCTTTTGTGGGTCTGGATATTTCCTGCCATCCCCACCCCTGCTCAGAAGCTCTCCTTTTTGCCTATTGGGATGACTTCAACTTTCAGCAGTGAGTTTATTTGGGAGGCCAAGAAGACAGAGGCTATCAGCCTGACTGCACCAGGAGCTTGGTGAGGACGTTCATCCCTGTCTCCCGTGACTATTAGACTCCAGAGCTGAACAAGGAAGTGCAGATCGCGTGGGGAGATGTACCTCTCCTACCAGGCTCATGGGGCTGAGCCCACTTCCCGGGAAGGGCTGGTTAGGAAGATGAAGGAGAGCATCTTTAGCATAAAATGCCCGTAGGAGATGAGCAGCAACAAGGCAGGCAGGTGACAGGCGGCCTTATTCTCCTCGGCCATCCTGACTCCCTCCAAGTGGGGACGCAGCGGCTCTGCAGCTAGGAACGCATCTCGCCCCTGTCTAACTGATTATCAGCACAGCATCAATCCCAAATTAAGCCTACACCGTTTCCACCAATGGCTAAAAATTTAAAAGTCATCTTATGTCTAAAATGTGGAGGCTGAGGGATTATGGGAAGCAGGGGCTGTCTGCCCAGCTCCAAGGGGCACGAGGGGTGGTGACAGGTTGTCTACCCCATACACTGACATGAAGCCTGTTGCTTAAAAACCACTTCAGCCTCTGCCAGATGAAACCCCGTCTGAAAGAACAGTGGCTTAGAATTCAGAAAGATCTGAGTTCAAATTGCGACTTGGCCTCTTCCTACATCGGTTGGCTTTTGGTGAGTTAACTGAACCTTTGGAGACCTGGTTTCCTCAATAGTATTGCTCAAAATCTGAAGAACGGAACTCACTTTGTAGGGAGCTAACGCAAGAGAACACACGAGGCTTTGCGCTGCACTAACTCCTTCTTTCATCCCCAGACTCAGCAGACACGGTCCATGCAACTCGTCCCTGGGATTCCCTGCACGTTTCCCTTTGGCTCTCTCTGCTAACACTTACCCTACAGTGCCCTGTATTTCACATTCCCATTTCCACAGCCAGCTCTATGAATAGAGGATTGGTTGTTAGCTGCCCACCATGATGAGCGCCATGCCTGGAACACTCAACTGGTATTAGCTGATGGGAAGAACAAAGGCCTCCATTTTTCCCAGAATAATGAGGTAGGCAGGAAGGAGACGAACTGTAAGAAGATGGAGGTGGTTCTTGGAGCTGAAATGCCGAGCGCCTTGCTACCCAACTGCCTCTGTTTCTGCCTCCCCCTCGTGCCTACTCCAGAGGAAATGGTCCAGCGCTGGCTGAAAGTGGGGAGAGGTCTTTTTTTTTTTTTTTTTTTTTTTTTAAAGAACAAACACAAATACAACTGTGTGTTGGTATGTATGTATAGGCATAACGTTACGGCAAAACTGTTTCCACTGAGGAAGATTTGTAAAGTCCCCAAGAGAGAAAAAGAGTGCTTGTTGAATCCCATAGTGATCCCCTCTGACCAGGAGAGCTTTATCCACCATTTACAGGGCTTTCGGTCTAGGGCTGTGTGCCCTGGTGAGCATACAGGAACCACGCAGTGCAGAAATAGAGCAATTTATAACATCGCAGATTGGAAACATAAAGTTGATGTCTGTAAACTTCTTTGTACATCATTAATCCATTAGAGAAACTAGAAACAGAGTGAGAACTTGAGCAAACACTGGGGTAGTTACAACCATATAGAAAGGACTGCACCTTTGGTTAAAAAGCAGGAGCCATAAAGTTATTTTAGTCTTCCAACTGCTCAGCCAGTGCAGCTAAAAGCCAGCCACCATCAGCCACACGTGCGAGCGAGCCAGCATGCTGCCCACTGCGGAGGGCACACCAAATGCACCTTCCTGGTCACTAGTCCTATTCCACAGCCAGCCTTGTTTGCATTTAAAAAGTTGGAGGACTTTGGAAAGAGTCCTGGCTTTCACCACTTAGGGCTCTGAAATTACACTTTGTTCTTTAGCTTAGAACAAACATACAAATTTACTTAATATACGGGGAAAAAAAATCAAAAGAGAACCAAGAACAGGCATGGTAGAAAGACAACAATATGGATTATGGATTCATTTTTATTATAAAGCTCCTCCATGCAAACTGTAATCCCTTTGCATTTCTAAAATAGGACATTAGGGGGGAAAAAAGAGTCATGTATACTTTACTGCAAACCTTGCAAAGGGAGAAAACAAGAGAACTTGCATTTTAAAACTGTCCATGCCTCTGTTTTTGCTATGAAATATATTTTAAAACACTAGGAAATGAGGCACATGAAGAAAAAAAAATTAAATTCAAGTATAAACAGAATTGCAAACATGGATTTGATCAAAAGCTTTCTCATCTCTAAGATCCATCTTTTGTTTTTTAAGGCCTCACCTCAAATTTCTGTTTTAATTAACAAAGCCACACACTTAAAAAATATTATTAAGAAATGTGGAAGAAATCTGGCAGAAAATAGTCTCTGTTGGAAGAACACATAAAAAACTCCATGAAGAAGATGTATTTTTCATAAGTATTGAAAATACATCAAAAACACAAATTTAAAATAATTTCTAAATATTTCAAAAAGTAATTTCATGATGATCTCTTGGAAATGATTCATGTATAATTTCTACACCAACTTTGCATCTCTTGGACTTTTTTTCCCTCTCTTAGCTCAGTGCTTCTTGGTAGGTATTTGAAGACTGAAAAAAAAAAATGTTTCTGTGCTAAAGTTATCAAGACTAGCTCTCTGCTGCATTTGCATTGTTATTAGGGGGACACACACGTGCGCGCGCACACACACACATGCGCGCACACACACACCACACACTCTGAGCTTAATGTGAGGCTAGTACAGAAACAGAGAGATTAGACACAAAGAAATGTAAACAGCTCTCACATGCGAGGAAACTAGGTTACCAGAATCCCAGCACCAGGCATTCACCAGTCACCATGGAAAACAGGAAGTGAGATGCATAGCAACCACAAGCCAAAAAGCAGGAAAGCGCATACCTTTAGCTTGGAATGAAAATCACGAGATTTCCTTCTGGCAAGAACCTGAATGTGACTAGACACCTGCAGGGTAGGGGAAGGGAGGAAAACAAAGGAAAAGCCTGTAACCATGGAGATGAAAAGCCCCCTACAACTGGGCAAGCCAGACGTACCTTAATGGCGGCTTGAATTTCTCGAACTTTCTTTCTTGCTAAGACCTGTATATGACTAGACACCTACATTGTTCGGGTTTATGAGGGGAAACAAAACAAAACAAAACAAAACAAAAAAAGGAAATCAAATATAAAATCGCTACTCCTTGGGAGGGTTTCAGGGTGGGGGGTGGGGGGGAGGTTATTTGCATCTCAACAAAGCTCTGCAGTTAGGAATACACAGTCCCAGCCAGACACCAAGCCCCCAGCGCTGCTCTAAGCTTTTCAGACTGGGTCATCACTGCAGTGACTGGATTCAGGATGAAAGTTGAAGCTAATATTAGTTTTCTCACTCAGGAGAAATCGCGGGCCACGGGATGAGAGGGGGAGAGTGGGGTTGTTTTCTTTATAAAATTTAAAAGGTGGGGGTAGAGGTAGATGAAAATATTTATAGCTTCTCAGTATCAGGAGGGAAAATCCCTTTTTCTCAATTTAGAAGAGACTATCCATAAATTAGCACATTCTGCAGAATCAAAAAGCTGAAGCTGTCGGTTGTATTCTGATCTCATTAAGAGCTCTGGATTCTGTAGCAAATGTTAAAATAATACTGACATGTAAATTAGATCTCAAAGAGAAATGGAAAGACCCAGTTAGCAGAGCTTTTTTTTTTTTTTTTGCCCTTATAAATATCTTTAATCCTTCCACTCTTTTGGGTATTGACTGGGCGCCAAGTGGATTTGCATATTATTACAAAGCGAAAAGTGTGAATACAGCCAGCCAGCCATCCTGTTAAAAATCTGGGTTGAAAAACCACACGGATTTGCTGAACAACAAATTCACATTGGAGAGGTATCACCAACTGCTGCCTAAAAACATCCCCAGGATGCCGGGGTGTGGAAACCGAGCCAAGCCAGGCTTCTGAAACACAATGATTCCACTGGGTAAACAAATTTGCATCTCTTTCAGCAGGACTTGGTTAAATTTAGAAGCCTCCCCTCACTGAAGGGGTTGGGCACATGACCAGAGCTCACAGATCAGCAGACAGCCCAGGTCCAGGACTTTCAGTATGCTGGGAATTAGATTTGTCTGTTTCAGAAATTTAGAAGCTTCCATTTAGAAGTTCAGCGACTCGGACTGTGAGGCTATTACTTGATTTCAAACACTCTAGTGAGCTTAAAAACAGGCTTTATGATAATAATTGATCCGCTTATCTCTAACTTTGTTTTCCAGTATCAATTATCATTTTTTTCTTTCTATTTGCTTTTACATTTTTTTTTTTAAAGTACGGAGAAGCAGGAACTCCCCCATCCTCTTCACCTCTCCATCCGGCTCCTGCTTTCACCCGAATTTTGTTTTGATGTGATCCACTGGCTTGCTGTGGGCCACAGAAGGGGAGACACCCACTGAACAGACAATGCCCTGCCTCAGAGCACTGGCGGGAGGCCACCTGCCCCTGTGCTGACTCAGCAGTGGGCTCCCGGCGGGGGCACCGGGGCATTCCCGGGGAAAGCTCTCCCCGTCATAAACACTCAGAAAAACAACTCATCACCCAAGCAGAGGACTGGAATCTACTGCTCAGGGTTTCACAACTGAGCTCGCCTTTTGGTTTGATTATAAGTTTTTAAAATTCATGCCGAATCAGGCAGCATAGTCAACACTGAAACACATATTATAAATATTTCTTTTTTTTCTTGTTGAGAACTCACCCATGAGGTTGGTTTGATTTCCCTCCCCCTTTTCCATTTCTTTTTTTTTTTCTGCTTTTCATTAAATGTTAATTTCTCATCCATTCCAGTTCTGAACTGGGTCAGAGGTTTGGGCTGCTTTACATCACAAGGAGTGAAGAGCGCCACAGCCCTGATGGGAGGGCAGAGGAAAATTCCTGACCCAGTGCTGCACAAAGGTATTTAAGTTGTAACTTCATTTCAGTCACAGCAGCTACTGACAAAAAGCCATAGCTTAAGGAGCAACAGTTCCCTGGACGCACATCATTCAGCCTCATGTTCTGGCCAATGCTCACGGCTGCTAGTGTTGCTTTTGCAGTGAAATGATGACTAATATGTAATTGTTCCAGGATTTTACAATGCGCAAAATCTCAAAATTGCATGACTTGCAAAGTGTATCTGCACCTGCAGCTTTTACAATGTTTGCAGATGCACAGTTTGGGGAAGAAAATTGAAGATTTAGAGTACAGGAGCAGTTCATACACTGTCCTTAGCAGTGAAACTTTTCCATATGTGTATAGAAGGAACTCCAGAGACCATGGAATAAAAGGTCACTGAAATGAGGAGCAGTAAAAACGGAGCCAATTTCAAACACCTACAACACTGACGTCCTTACAGGGAACTCCGGTTGGGGGCTCCTAGGAGCCAAAGCACAGACAGCCACTGCAGCCAAAATGCCTCCGTGGGCCATTCGCTGACATGCACAATTTCCAGGTGGGTTATTTTACCTGTTTTCTGGTCCTCGTCTTCCCTGTCCTGAGTTTGATGTATCTGGCTATCAATTCATTCCTACCTGAAAGAAAGAAGAATTTACAATAAAGTGGGTTACTTTGGTGTGTGAGTGGGACAGGGGTGAGGTGTAAAAAGCCTCTGAATGCTAAGACTAGAATTCAGAATCAAGAATTTTTAAGTTGTATCTGTACGTTTATTAATGCTATAAAAATTAAAAGTATAATTTTTGCAGAAAATATTTACTAAGGGAAATTAGGAAGAAGGGAATTTAATCATGAACTACAATCAGCAATTAAAATGTGCCTTTTCTTTGTTTGCATGCTTGTCCCTAAACGGATGGTCACTTGTATAAACAAATTCAAGGCTTAGTGTGGAAGTACACAGACGGGCTTCCGTCATGGTTTTATTGTTCATATCCATTTCTTCTCACCCAGGTTTCTACTCATCGTTAGCTCCAGTTAGTGTCATTATATTGGAGAAGGAAATGGCAACCCACTCCAGTGTTCCTGCCTGGAGAATCCCAGGGACGGGGGAGCCTGGTGGGCCGCCGTCTATGGGGTCGCACACAGTCAGACACGACTGAGCGCCTTCACTTTCACTTTTCACTTTCACGCATTGGAGAAGGAAATGGAACCCACTCCAGTGTTCCTGCCTGGAGAATCCCAGGGAGGGGGGAGCCTGGTGGGCTGCCGTCTATGGGGTCGCACAGAGTCGGACACGACTGAAGCGACTCAGCAGCAGCAGTGGTAGCAGTCATTGTAGCCATGAGAGGATGAACTGCTGTGACCACAGAAACACAAGGGAAAGAAGTTACAGCATGAAGGCAGATAGCCCCCAAAGGTAGTCACCGAATCAGTAATAAACTATACACAAAACTGTCAGTGGGAAGGAAAAAAAATGACTCAATCTTTTCCATCCTTCAAAACTTTGGGGGGAAAGTGCCTTAAAGTATAAACAAATGTCTCCTGTCCCTACTGCACCAAGACACTGAGAAATCTCAAACAGATGACCTGAACTATAATATAAATGGGAAAATAAATCCCCAAAGCCAAGTGGGGAAATGCATTACTAATACTACATGAAATAAAAATGCACTCATACAGGACACATGGGCCCAAACTGTCACTTTAAGCCTAACAGTATAGCTAGTGGTCTAATTTATGTGTACCGTCTCAGTCTCCACATACTGCATAGCTGAAGACAGCAAGAGCTTTTGTCTTGCTCCCAAGGTCTCCCCAGCACATGCCACACTGCTGGGCGCACAGAAAGAAAAAATGAGACACGAACACAGCCTCTGGTGAAAGGGAAGAACTGCATTCCTCAGACCTCCCCAGCAGAGAAAAGAACTGAAGGCTCTGGTGAGAGTGTCTTGATGAGCATCTTGCCTAATAATTCAAAAAACCTCGCCCATTGCTGCCTAGGACATTCCTGTAATGACGGCTCTGTCCTCCACCTGCCTGTTAGGAGTGTGCAGAACACAGTCGCTGCTGGAAGGCAAAGAACTGCGGAATCTTGGGGCTGCAAAGTACTTCTGAGCCACTCTTTCTCACCCCTAAAAGTCTGAGTCCTTACAGAAGCCAGCACTTCTAGAATGAAGGGAAAAGCCCATTCTGCCTTAAAACATATAGAAAGATAAAAAGACCCTCCTTATTTGAGGTTTCCTGTAACTTTCACCCCCCAGATTCTTTTGTATCTCTTAACAAGAAGAAGGTTAGTTCCTAATGCACAGAAATTTCTGACAGCTTTAAGGTCCTCCAGCAGCGCTTTATCCAAGCTAAACCTTTCCTGTTCTTTTGTTATCTGTGGCAAACTTTGGAACACTCCCACCTCCATCCTGTGACCATCCTTTGTCATTTCCTTTCACAGCCTGGAGCCCAGAACTGTAGTCACCTGCCTGGTCCTAAATACTCGGTCTTTGTTGATGCAGCCCAGCACCGCACTAGATTTGGGGGGATTACAATAAACTGTCAACTGAAGTCAATTAATTCCAAGGTCTTTTTCATAGGAGCTACTTCTCAGATATATCCCTACCCCTGTTCCTAGTCTTTTCGTGCATCATTGGGATTTTCAGATCCAAATACAAAACATTACATTTATTTCTACTGCAATTCATTTTGTTAGATGAAGCCTATCGTTTCCATCTTCAAGTTGTCAATCCCCCACTGTGACTGACTGAACTTACTCTTTAACCACAGGAAAAGGACCTCTAAATTCAGTTCTGAGGATTGCTTCTCAAAGCATTCTCTTTCAACTTTTGAGAACTACCAATATCCCCTGTAGTGTCATTGGGTCTACTTCTCCATCTCTCAGATGGTTGTACAGATTTTGCAATTTGTCTCAAAGGCTGGCTGACAGCAGAGCCCAGCTAGGAGTGCCTAATTACCAGAAGTCAGACCTAAATGACAATGTCTGCAGAGGGGCCAAGCATCCTCCAGCTCGGGGCCTCACCGTGCACCCTGTTCAGGGCTGAGTGGCTGGAATGAGATAAATCTAGGGCTCTGAATTACATGCAATTTCATCTGAACCTTGTCCAGATGGCAAAAACGCCTCCTGGCCCCAGACTTGCTTATTTTTCTCTGAAAGCAGACAGAATAGCTTGATCCAAGAGGCCTATAACTTATATCTCCAGTTTTTAATTTCTTATGGCATTTGGTTGAATGGATGAGATCAGTCCCCTGGAAGCCACACTCGACTGTACACCCTGTGGTTTATGCAGTGGCATAAACAATGTCAACTCATACTTTGATTAAAGTGCTTCTAAAAATCACTACTTCTACAAGAGGCCCTCACTGAGCATCTACTACGTGCTGAGCATGACGCTACGTCGTATCGTGGAAAGTCTGTCGTGACTCTCATGTCCCGGTTCTTTACATGACCAAGATCCCCTTTCAAAATTCTATGTTCTTTCAAACCATGTTTCAGGCCAAGAAGAGTAATTAACTCGAGGTTGCTATGTGTTTCTTCTTGCCTCACCAAAAGGAATATTGCTGATTCAAATTATAAATTCAAATTCCACTAATACCAAGCATCTACCGTGAACTCAAAGGTGCAACGTTAGTCACTATTTTATGTGTTGTTTTTTTAAAAAATGATTCTAAGGGTGGTTTTGTGCAGAGAAACATTAGTCAGGTTTACTTGGCTTTAAAATGTTTATTTCATCTGTTTAGTTATTTTTTTTTTAATGCCCTAGTTTTTCTTTATGTTTTCAATTCGACTTACATATCCTGTAATTTTTATAACCACTTTTAAAGGGCCACTGGATTAATGTTTGGTCCATTTTACAAACCTAGTTAAACTCCTTCAAACATTTAAACTATTAAACTTCAAACATATTAAACTAATCTATAGTTAATTTAATTTTTTTAAATATTAAAACTCTTTACCTTACAAAACCTTCCCTTAAACAACTCATAGAAACCTAATAAATTCTCTTGAGTGTGCCAACATTGCTTACAAATCTAGTTAAGACTTCAACCCTTCCCCAAAATCAAGTCTTAAGTCAATTACTTCATTGCACATTTTAATTTGGAAATACAGACTAACCTGTTATGTGAGCCAAACTAGTTTAAATACGCATACTGAAGAACTCATATGCACAAATCCTTAAGATAAAAATATAAACATTATGGTATTGATTATATTAAAAATTTTATATTCTAAATCTTCCCAGAATTATAATATGCTTACTCTTTAAGGAAACAAGTATGTCATTCCAAATGGTTCTGGAGTCTCTTTCCAGGTGCCTGGTTCTGAATGAATTCTTGTTAGCAACCTTCATAGGACATTCTGAGCCCTATTTGTATTCTAGAGCATGACCCTCCAAATGGTGTGGATCCATACAGTTCCAAGCCCTAGATTTGACTCATGGTACTAAGTACAGAAGGGATTCCCAGGTGGTGCAGTGGGGAAAATGTGCATGCGATGCAGCAGACCCAAGAGAAACACGTTCGAACCCTTGATCTTCCTCAGTCGGGAAGATGCCCAGGAGTAGGAAATTGCACCCTGCTCCAGTATTCTTGCTTGGAAAATTCCATGAGCTGTGGCCCACGATGGGGTCACAAAGAGCGAGACACTGAGCACACACACACACGACAACAACAACTGAGGTACAGAATGCTCCAACCAAGGACAGGAAACCCAGAGACACAAAACATCACTGATGTAACTGGTGGTGGGACGCTGGTCCACACAGCAGTCTTGTTTCACAGCCGGGAAGAATGCGGGATATTAGAAATGTTAACCCTCATTTTTCTCTGACTTCCAAAAACACACTCACGTATACATACAACCATGGAGTAGGACGTGGCAACTCACTCCAGCATTCTTGCCTGGAAAATTCCACAGGAAGAAGAGCCTGGTGGGCTACAGTCCCTGGGGTCACAAAGAGCCGGACCCGACCGAACACAAGCATGTACATGCACACAGTGGTGTTGGTCCCATAAACCTCACATGACAAAACTGACGTTCAACCAAGTTAACTTGTGTCATGATATTCCTAAACTCTTCCTCCAGTCATGTGGGAACCATCTCTCCTTTGTGTCTTACATGGTGCCTGTCTGATGTATCCAATATTTAAAGACAGCCTAGTCTGCTGTTCACAAGGAGTTCACTGTCCAAAACAAAGGCTAAGACCGCGGACATCAGCTTGACCAGTCAGCCAGCCACTGAGAGTGGCTCTAGCAACACATGTGGGTCACCAGTCATAAATAATTCCATCAATCTAGAAAGCCTTTCCCAAAGTTTTGAAAGAGAAGCTAGCTTTTAAAGACAGATTATCCTTTCTCCAGCACCCCACTGACTGTATAACCCCCCAGGCACCTCTGTCCATGGAAGTATCCAGGCAAGAATAATGGAGTGGGTAAGCCATTCCCTTCTCCAGGAGATCTTCTTGACCCAGGGATCAAACCCTGGTCTCCTGCATTACAGGCAGATTCCTTACTGTCTGAGCCACCAGGGAAGCCCTTTCCTCCAACATTTTATTATGAAAAATTTCCAACATATAGAAGTCTTCCACAGAGACAGTTTCACAGTGAACACTATATACACCCCTGACTCAGACCCCACCATTCACTTTTTCTACATTTGCTTTATAACATGTCACTCTACCCGTTCATTCTTCTATCCATCCACTGAGCCAACTTGCTGTTGTCTGTTGTTGCTGTGTTTCAAAATAAACGGCAGGCATGATAACCTCCCTACATCCTTCAGTGTGCATTATCATTAACTAGAGTGATAAGCCTGATTTTGACAGGCAGAATGGAGGGGGTAGGGTGAAGATCCTTTTAGACAGAGGAAGCAGCATTAAAAAAATATACAGAGGAAACTGCAGCTTAAAAACCAGGCATGCTGATCTTCAAGCCCCCCTTAACCACTGCACACTCTATCTTTCTGAGCCCAGAAATCTCTAGATTATACATTCATGGTATCCACGACTCATTTCCTTCATTCTTCTTGATGCTGTGGCTGCTTACTCACTTCAGTCATGTCAAACCCTGTGCTACACGATGGACAGCAGCCTGCCAGGCTCCTCTGTCCACGGGATTCTCTAGGCAAGAGTACTAGGGTAGGTTGCCATGCCCTCCTTCAGGGGATCTTCCCAGCTTTCCTGCAATGCAGGCAGATTCTTTACCAGTGATTCGCCAGGGAAACCCTTCTTCTCTGTTCAGTTCAGTTCAGTCGCTCAGTCGTGTCCAACTCTGCGACCCCGTGAATTGCAGCACGCCAGGCCTCCCTGTCCATTACCAACTCCCAGAGTTCACCCAAACTCATGTCCATCAAGTTGGTAATGCCATCCAGCCATTTCATCCTCTGTCATCCCCTTCTCCTCTTGCCCCCAATCCCTCCCAGCATCAGGGTCTTTTCCAATGAGTCAACTCTTCGCATGAGGTGGCCAAAGTACTGGAGTTTCAGCCTTAGCATCATTCCTTCCAAAGAAATCCCAGGGCTGATCTCCTTCAGAATGGACTGGTTGGATCTCCTTGCAGTCCAAGGGACTCTCAAGAGTCTTCTCCAACACCACAGTTCAAAAGCATCAATTCTTCGGCACTCAGCTTTCTTCACAGTCCAACTCTCACATGCATACATGACCACTGGAAAAACCATAGCCTTGACTAGGTGGACCTTTCTCTGTAAACACCTGTAATAGCTTATAGAGCTGAGTGGCAATGTCACACTTCACCACTAGGTGTCACTGTACTACAGCTCCTCTGCAGCCCACAGTGCCCTTTAGAAATGCACACTGTATCACAGCTTTAAATCTGAGATGCTGCAGCTGCAGCCGCCCTTGCTTTTCCCACAGGCAAGAGGCAGCAGCAAAAACAAATACAGCCTGACCTGTCGCTTTATACTGTGATACTCACCAGGCGCAGCGATCTAGTTTTTATTCCCTTTTTCCTTTCTCCTAAATAACATAACGCAGTTGAAAGTAAGGCCATCCTTGGCTTCTCCAGCCTCCCAGATTGCCATGAAATTTTGTGCTAAAGGGGCAAGAGACGCAGAGATGCCAGCAAAAAGGCATGGAGTTTGTGCTGTGCTCATCTTACCCAGAGAGAAAGCTGGTTAACGTTGTTGTGGGCTTGGGTGTAATGGGATGTGGCCTGAAGGTCATGTTTGAGGCACAGCAAATGCAGGGTCTGTGGCTAGAAATTGTAGCCCAGAGACACTGGGCTTTAACAGTGTAAGAGCCACTTTGTAATTGAATGGAGTCAGGGAGCCACAAAGAAAGAAGCAATAAATGGAACCTCCTCTTTCCTGGTTGCGGCCAGTCTGAAGGCAAGCACATATCCTGGTCTGGGGAAGAGGCTTGCACTAGGGTACCATTTGGCCCACTCTTTGCTGGGAGGACAAGGGAGGAAACCCCACACTTTTTTCCCAAGTTGAAAGAATGAGAATCAGAAAGAACACTCAAGCTTCTGATTGCTACACCAAAGCTGTTTCACACAGGCACCGGTGCTACGGTGGTAGCCATCACGTCTTCCACACCCCCTCATAAACCCTAACTTGGCCCAAGGGCACTGTAAGACTGCTTCTCGTTGACAGCCCGAGATGCCTGAGCTCTGTACCTGACTACACAATTGCTTTCACAGCCTGCATCTCCTTGTCCATTACAATATGTGAGGATTCTGCCTACATCTCAAATGCCTTGTCCTTCATCAGCCTTCCAGCTGCAAGTGGCTGCCCCTTTCCCTAAACATCCACCGCCCTTGACCCCGGTCTCTTTGCTGCTGGTTCATTTTTTCCCCCCTGCCCTCTATTCGATCATTTCGGCACATGTCATGGCTCCAACCAGATCATAAAGTCACTCAGAACCAGAACCAATAAGGGAATTCCCCAGTGGCACAGTGGTTAGGACTCCCCACCCTCATGTCCAAGGGCCCAGGTTTGACGCCTGCTCAGGGAACTAAGATCCCATAAGCCGAAAGCTCCAAAAACAAACAAACAAACCCACTGGCATTCATCTTTTCTTCTGCCTCCCCATCCCAGGCAGCTCAATATTTATGGAATGAATTGCCATTAGGAGCATAAGAGGCAAATGACACAGAATCATCAGCTGCTGCTGAGTCACTTCAGTCGTGTCCAACTCTGTGCAACCGCATAGACGGCAGCCCACCAGGCTCCCCTGTCCCTGGGATTCTCCAGGCAAGAACACTGGAGTGGGTTGCCATTTCCTTCTCCAGTGCATGAAAGAGAAAGTGAAGTCGCTCAGTCGTGTCTGACCCTCAGCGACCCCACGGACTGCAGCCTACCAGGCTCCTCCATCCATGGGGTTTTCCAGGCAGGAGTACTGGAGTGGGGTGCCATTGCCTTCTCCAGAATCATCAGCAGAAAGTAGAAAAAGATGACCTAGTAGGAAGAAGCAAAGAAAGATGCCTTCTAAAAGTGATGACACCGCAAGGCAGCAACGCCCAATGAGGCAGCGACTGACTAAGGACTATCTTGGGCCAGGAGAGACAAGAAAGCCTTCCTAACTGAACAATGCAAAGAAACAGAGGAAAACAACTGAATGGGAAAGACTAGAGATCTCATCAAGAAAACTGGAGATACCAAGGAACATTTCATGCCCAGATGGGCATAATAAAGGACAGAAGCAGTATGGACCCAATAGAAGCAAAATATATTAAGAAGAGGTGGCAAGAAAACACAGAAGAACTATATTAAAAAGATCTTAATGACTCAGATAACCATGATGGTGTGATCACTCAACTAGAGCCAGATATTTTGGAGTGCAAAGTCAAATGGGCCTTAGGAAGCATCACTGAGAATAAAACTAGTGGAGGTGATGAAATTCCAGCTAAGCTATTTCAAATAATAAAAGATGATGCTGTGAAAGTGCTGCACTCAATATGTCCAGAAATTTGGAAAATTCAGCAATGGCCACAGGACTGGAAAACGTCAGTTTTCATTCTAGTCCCAAACAAGGGCAATGCCAAAGAATGTTCAAAATACAACACAATTGCGCTCATTTCACATGTCAGCAAAGTAATGCTCAAAATTCTCTAAGCCAGGCTTCAATAGTATGTCAACTGAGAACTTCCAGATGTTCAAGCTGGATTTAGAAAGGCAGAGGAACCAGAGATCAAATTGACAACATCCACTGGATCATAGAAAAAGCAAGAGAATTCCAGAAAAACATCTACTTCTGCTTCATTGACTACGCTAAAGCCTTTGATTGTGTGGATCACAACAAACTGTGGAAAATTCTTAAAGAGATGAGAATATCAGACCACCTGACCTGCCTCATGAGAAACCTGTATGCAGGTCAGGAAACAACAGAACTGTACATGGAACAACAGACTGGTTCCAAATTGGGAAAGGAATACGTCAACACTGTATATTGTCACCCTGCTTTTTAAACTTATATGCACAGTACATCATGCAAAATGCCGGACTACATGCCGTGGAGAATTCCATGTACTGTATAGTCCATGGGGTTGCAAACAGCTGGACACGAATGAGCGTCTTTCACTTTCACAAAGCACAAGCTGGAATCAAGATTGCTGGGAGAAATAGCAACCTCTAGCAATACTGTTAGCAATATCTAACAACCACAGATATGCAGAGACCACCACCCTTATGGCTGAAAGCGAGGAGGAACTAAAGAGCCTCTTGAGGAAGGTGAAAGAGGAGAGTGAAAAAACTGGCTTGAAACTCAACATTCAAATAACCAAGAACACGGCATCCGGTCCCATCACTTCATGGCAAATAGATGGGGAAATAATGGAAACAGTGAGAAACTTTATTTTGGGCTCCAAAAGCACTGCAGATGGTGACTGCAGCCATGAAATTAAAAGATGCTTGCTCCTTGGAAGAAAAGCTATGACAAACCTAGACAGTGTATTAAAAGCAGAGATATTACTTTGCTGACAAATGTCCGTATGATCAAAGCTACGGTTTTTCCAGTAGTTATGTATGGATGTGAGAGTTAAACCATAAAGAAGGCTAAATGCCAAAGAATTGATGTTTTTGAACTGTGGTGTTGGAGAAGACTCTTGAGAGTCCCTTGGACTGCAAGGAGATCAAACTAGTCAATCCTAAAGGAAATCAATCCTGAATATTCATTGGAAGGACTGGTGCTGAAGCTGAAGCTCCAATGCTTTGGCCACCTGATGCAAAGAGCTGACTTGTCTGAAAAGACCCTGATGCTGGTAAAGACTGAGGGCAGGAGGGGAAGGGGATGACAGAGGATGAGATGGTTGAATGGCATCACCGACTCAATGGACCTGAGTTTGAGCAAGCTCTGGGAAATGGTGAAGGACAGGGAAGCCTGGCATGCTGCCATTCATGGGGTTGCAAAGAGTTAGACATGACTGAGGAACTGAATAAATTCTTAGGCAAGATTCCATGAGATAGTGTTAAAATACTTTCCAGCCATGGACCCCTCTGTATGACCTGAGGCTCATATTAAAGGATAAAGAATCTTAGCACATAAAAGCCAACAACCAAAAAGCACAAATGCAGAGTACACTGCAAGAACCAAGTGTCAGCAGTGAGGGAGAGGTCTACAGAACATGTCTAGTGACCCTATCCTGCTAAAAACCCGGGAGTCTGTATCTATGGATACTGCCAGAGGAGGCCGTAGACTGTGTTTATTCACTAACCTGTGAAGAGTTAATAATTAACATTTCCTCCACGCTGCTGCATCGTCCCATCAACATTGGGAAAGAAAGGAGGTCTACCAAAGCTGGCCAGTCACCTACTAGTCAGACACCCACTGCACCTACACAGGGTTCAAGAACATACTAGGGTTCTGGGTGTAAAGAGATGTCATCTCTGCCTTCAAGGAGCTTACATCTGTGAAGGACACTCACCCATGAGAACAGACTCACCTGCCCCTCTCCATGTCTCTCACTCATGGCATGTTCCATTTATCTGAAAGGCTGTATGATGAACACCTGTCTCCCCCATTGAAGACACGAATTTCCAGAGGAGCACAGACCCTGTATTTTCACTCACCACTGTACCCCTAGTGCCAAAACTCAATGGGTCCTCAGAAAGCATATGGTGATGGAATGAATAACTGAATGAGAGGGACGGAGAACCAGAGTGGGAGAGGGGTACAAGGCTGAGGTTGGGGGTGAAGGAAGGCTCATGAAAAAGAGCATTCACAATTGTCCCAGAGTGTTGCAAATGAGGAAGTTAGACACCAGTGTCTCAGTTAATCCCTAGTATAAATCACTGACCAAACATTAGCACCAACCAACATGGAAAATCACCAGAATGAGCCAGGCACCCCATCCTGGGTTGTTAGGGGCTGGTACTGCATGTTCCTGATCTAAAGGTTTACAAAATGAACTGATGGCCTTCAGGAGGTGAACACCGGCAAGTTCCTAAAATAAAATACCCCTTGTCTGCACTCACCCAGAGGCTTACAAGGGACAGCTTTAGAAGGAAGAATACACAGATGAAGGCTGTGTTAACCCTGGTTGGTCAGAGCTTATTCCCTGAATCCCTTCAAAACGTCTGTGAGTACTCAGGTCCCATCTTCTCCAAGTTCCTATCAGTCAATGGCAGCTGATAACATTATCAAGTGATGGCCCCATAAAACACTGCACTCTCCTTCATCTGAGCAGGAGAGCTAACAAACCACACCTCTGCATTAGACAACAAGGGTCAAAGAGAGACAGCAAGTAAAATTGACTAATGTTACAGACTGAAGATCAACAATCCCTAACGTAGGAGGGTGGAGAAGGCAATGGCACCCCACTCCAGTGCTCTTGCCTGGAAAATCCATGGACGGAGGAGCCTGGTAGGCTGCAGTACGTGGGGTCGCTAAGAGTCGGACATGACTGAGCGACTTCACGTTCACGCATTGGAGAAGGAAATGGCAACCCACTCCAGTATTCTTGCCTGGAGAATCCCAGGGACAGAGGAGCCTAATGGGCTACTGTCTATGGGGTCGCACAGACTCGGACACGACTGAAGAGACTTAGCAGCAGTAGCAGCAACAACGTAGGAGGGAAATTCTGTTATTTATTTCTAGAAGGAAAAAATAAATATACAGATGCATACAGATTTTTTAATGGGTCATTCTTTATGAAGCAAAAAAGAGATGCTATATAATCACCTTTTTAACCCTCTAAGGAATAATTCACCAAGCCTTCATACTTCATGCCTCTGGTTGTTCTTTCTAACCAATCCTACACACGGCTACTTGAAACTCGGCTCTGGTTTAGCCCCTCCACTGCTTCAAGACTTCTGACTATAGTCTAAAGGTCAAACTACTCAGTGTGGTCCCATCATCTGGCCCTAACTACTTTTTTATGACACACGATCATCACTCTAATCCATTTTATCGTCATCAAAAAGGACACCTAGCTTTCAGTTCCCTGAACCAACCTGCCATTCAGAGGTTTTGCTCACGGGTACAAGATACCTTAAGAGCACCAGTCAAAAGCCTTCCAGGTCCAGCTCAAAGAGTGTCTCCTCCATGAGAGTCCATGTAAGGCCCGAAATATGCACTACGCTTGGAGTGTGTGAAGAGGAGTGAGCCGGGAGCCAGGAGTGTGTGAAGCTTGGAGTGTGTGAAGAAGAGTGAGCCAGGGAGCCAGGAGTGTGTGAAGCTTGGAGTGTGTGAAGAGGAGTGAGCCAGGGAGCCAGGCACCTGGAGCTCACCTCACAGACCAGTGGTTGTGAAAGACCACAATATTATAAAGCAAACTACAAACAAAGACTCTGTGAGTTAAAAACAAACTGTCCAGTATATATGAGGAGGGCGATGGCTTGACTCTGACTGGGAAGTAGCACAGATTCCCCACATTACCTGGGTCCAAAGTGCTCGACTTCTGCATGGGTCAGGGCACTGTCCATATCCTGGCTCTACTAAGAGTTTCGTGAGTCAAAGATCATAAGCTCCTGAAAAGTACGTCCCCATCTACTAAAAGAAAGTCACACACTCCTTAGCTTGTCACCTAAGGCTAACAGCCCATTCCTGTACTGTTATAGTAGCTTCAAAGAGCACAGCCATTGCCATGCTTTTGTGCAAACATCTGTCTTGATATGTTCTTTTCTTCTTCATTGCCTGTAAAACTCCTATTCAGCCCCGCAAACCCTAACTGAAGCACTTCCTCCTTGAAGTCTTCTGGGAGGCTTCCAAACTGAGTTCCTCGTTTCTCTTGCGGGTACGCACGTTCTGAGCACATAGCCCTGCTGCTACTGCTGCACTGCCCTTACTTACCTAAAGGATGACCCAGTCCCCTCCTAGGACAGTGACTGCTCCATGGACAGAACCCTTCTGGTTCTGACTCCAGATCTACACCTATTAAGTACGTGATCAATAAATGTTTTCAGTCAAAAAAGAAAATGAATGGGCTTCCCAGGTGGTGCTAGTGGTAAAGAATCTGCCCACCAATGCAGGAGACGTAAGAGATGTGGGTCTGATCCCTGACTTAGGAAGATCTCCTGGAGAAGGAAATGGCAACCCACCCCAGTATTCTTGCCCGGAGAAACCCCATGGGCTGAGGAGCCTGGTGGGCTACCGTCTATAGGGTCGCAAAGAGTTGGACACGACTGAAGTGACTTAGTATGCACATAAGTAGGTGATCAATGAATGTGTTCAATTAAAAAAAAAAAAAGAGTGAATGAGCTCTTCTCTTCCATATGAAGATAGTTAGGAAGAAAATGATCTAGAAAAAGGGTACCTAACTTCGATAGCAGCATTGCCAATATCAGCTGAAACTTGTAGGCCCTTTAACAGCTGTAACCTTTTTAGCGAGACACGGCACAACTCTCCAGAGTCTCCTTGTGCTCTCTTGCCTTGGCACAAGTGTGACCAACACATGCTCTTTTCCTCCTTACCCCTCCCTCCCCTGATGACCTCCATGTGCCACAGTAATATGGATCTGGTCCAAAAATTTTAAAAAAGGTAATCTCAACATTAACCCAGGAGAGTCATGTTAATGAAAAACTTTGGTAAGAACACTCTGTTTATTTATTAATTATTTGGCTTCAGAGATGTGTGAAATCCACACACCTGAAGTGCTAAAAACTGTAGGTCTTTAGTGGAGAATCTTTAATTGCAGCCATACTGTAGAATTTTTTTTTTCTTTTTTTTGGACTCAGATGTATGATTGCCTAGATCTTTTCTGGGAAATTTGAACCTGTACTTACTAGCTGTGTGAACAAGGAAAACTTGCTTCATTTCTCTGGATCTCTTTTTCATTATTAGAACTGATAGAGACAGTTTCTAAGACACCTTACTACATGATGTCTCGTATAAACCTACAGTGTGTCTATTTTCAATGTTGTTGAAATTAGCATCTTTTGTAAAGAACAGACTTTTGGACTACGCTAGAGAAGGCGAGCGTGGGATGATTTGAGAGAATAGCACTGAAACATGTATATTACCATATGCAAAATAGATGACCAGTGCAAGTTCAAGCAGGGCACTCAAAGCTGATGTTCTGGGACCACCCAGGGGATGGGGTGAGGAGGGAGGTGAGAGGGGGGTTCAGGAGAGGGGGACACCTATGCATCCATGGCTGATACATGTTGATGTATGGCAAAAACCACAGCACTGTAATTACCCTCCAATTAAAATAAATTAATTAATTAAAAAAAAAGAAATTAACATCTTTTCCATGCTACAGTGAAAAGGTTCTCAAAATTTTTGCATTACCTTAAATTGTCCAATAATATGGCCATAAAACTTGTTTCCAAGTAAAAGTGTTAGTCACTCAGTCATGTCCGACTCTTTGTGACCCCATGGGCTGTAGCCCACCAGGCAAGTAAAAAAAGCCCTTAATGGTGAAAGCTGAATATTAAGAGAACATCATGTAAATTATTACACTTAATTGCTGCAATGAACTTTTAATTTAGAATAGATTCTTCCATGAATAAAACAGTAGGAATTAGGTCCTCACTGAGGGCTATATGAGAGAAGGGATAGGCTACCCACGCCAGGATTCTTAGGCTTCCCTTGTGGCTCAGCTGGTAAAGAATCCACCCGCAATGCGGGAGATCTGGGTTCGATCCCTGGGTTGGGATGATCCGCTGGAGAAGAGAAAGGCTATCCACTCCAGTATTCTGGCCTGAAGAATTCCATGGACTGTATAGGCCATGAAGTCACAAAAAGTTGGACATGACTGAGTGACTTTCACTTTCACTTCAAGAGCTATATGTGGCCAGAATCCTTATAATTTATGGCAAATTGTAAAATTATCTCTATCAATCAGCTGCAGGCACTGTATTAAAGAGCATGTCCCAACCATGCCATCCATGGTCATCATGCAGAAGTAATAGAGGCCTTGTCTCCACCTAGGAGGTCAGTTTAGTTCTGTATATTCTCATAGTGGTGGTGGTGGAAACTCTGGTACAGGACCAAGAAGGGACTTTAGACGAGGAGCTGACGGATATGAAAAGTGATCCTGGATTTATACAAGTCAGGAAGCAACAGTTAAAACTGGACATGGAACAACAGACTGGTTCCAAATAGGAAAAGGAGTACATCAAGGCTGTATACTGTCACCCTACTTATTTAACTTATATGCAGAGTACATCATGAGAAACGCTGGGCTGGAGGAAGCACAAGCTGGAATCAAGACTGCCGGGATATGCAATAACCTCAGATATGCAGATGACACCACCCTTATGGCAGAAAGTGAAGAAGAACTAAAGAGCCTCTTGATGAAAGTGAAAGAGGAGAGTGAAAAAGTTGGCTTAAAGCTCAACATTCAGAAAACGAAGATCATGGCATCCAGTCCCATCACTTCATGGCAAATAGATGGGGAAACAGTGGAAACAGTGGCTAACTTTATTTTTCTGGCCTCCAAAATCACTGCAGATGGTGATTGCAGCCATGAAATTAAAAGACTCTTACTCCTTGGAAGGAAAGTTAGAATATTTAAAAGCAGAGACATTACTTTGCCAACAAAGGTCCATCTAGTCAAGGCTATGGTTTTTCCAATGGTCGTGTATGGATGTGAGAGTTGGACTATAAAGAAAGCTGAGTGCCAAAGAATTGATGCTTTTGAACTGTGGTATTGGAGAAGACTCTTGAGAGTCCCTTGGACTGCAAGGAGATCCACCAGTCCATTCTAAAGGAGATCAGTCCTGGGTGTTCATTGGAAGGACTGGTGTTGAAGCTGAAACTCCAATACTTTGGCCACCTGATGCAAAGAGTTGACTCATTTGAAAAGACCCTGATGCTGGGAAAGATTGAGGACGGAAGGAGAAGGGGACAACAGAGGGTGAGATGGTTGGATGGCATCACCAACTCAGTAGACATGGGTTTGGGTGAACTCTGGGAGTTGGTGATGGACAGGGAGGCCTGGTGTGCTGCGGTTCACGGGGTCGCAAAGAGTTGGACGTGTCTGACTCTTTTTAGACTGAGCAACTAAACTGACTGAACTGACTGACCATGGGTATGGAGGAGGATCTGGATAGGGCTATTTTCAAGGCAGCCCTGGTTATGGAGGCTATTAGCCAGAATATTGGTGGAACAGACATAATGTTATTCCTTTTTAAAAAATTTTAGTGGGTATGCAGAGTTAGGAAGCTATTGTACATTTATAATTTAATAAAAATTATTTTAAAGGAAAAAAGAATAATAAACAGCATATCCCCCACTGGATTTCCAGAACTTACTTCTCAGTGTAAAAACATGAGTATCACTAGAAAAATTAAGCATCAACTTCTGAAGTTATACAGCAGTAGCTATACAAAGGTAAGTTATGCAAGCATTAAATCAAAATGACATTCACATGGGATTACCTGCTGCTTAGAAAACATAAGAAAAAGAATTCTAACCAGAAGGGAAAGAGACACGAGTACCCCATTGTTCATCGCAGCACTGTTTATAATAGCCAGGACATGGAAGCAACCTAGATGTCCATCAGCAGATGAATGGATAAGAAAGCTGTGGTACATATACACAATGGAGTATTATTCAGCCATTAAAAAGAATACATTTGAATCAGTTCTAATGAGGTGGATGAAACTGGAGCCTATTATACAGAGTGAAGTAAGCCAGAAAGAAAAACACCAATACAGTATACTAACGCATATATATGGAATTTAGAAAGATGGTAACAGTAACCCTGTATACGAGACAGCAAAAGAGACACTGATGTATAGAACAGTCTTATGGACTCTGTGGGAGAGGGAGAGGGTGGGAAGATTTGGGAGAATGGCATTGAAACATATAAAATATCATGTATGAAATGAGTTGCCAGTCCAGGTTCGATGCACGATACTGGATGCTTGGGGCTGGTGCACTGGGACGACCCAGAGGGATGGAATGGGGAGGGAGGAGGGAGGAGGGTTCAGGATGGAGAACACATGTATACCTGTGGCGGATTCATTTTGATATTTGGCAAAACTAATACAGTTATGTAAAGTTTAAAAATAAAAAAATTAAAAAAAAAGAAAAAGAATTCTAAATGTCTAGGCATTTATTAATTCTTTAAAAAAATAATATGGAAACCATAATCATATATGCATATATTTAACCTTCATTCCCACCTTATGAACACTTTATAAATGCTGAGGTTTTTTTTTTTTATCCTGAGGTTGAAAGAAGAAACTTGCCCAAGTTCCCAAACTAGTTAAGTTGTAGACTTGAGATCTGAAGTCAGCTTTGTCTTCCAAGTTCATTATGCTTAACATCAGACCTACTGCTCTGAAAATAGCCTCTATAATAAGTTAAACTTCTCACAAGATTGTCACTAAGTGCTTAATGAAGACAAAATCTTAGAAGGGGGACTAAGCCAACCATGAAGTGGACTAAATTGTATATGTACCATTTTAAAAGTCCATTCACCACCTACAGTACAAGATAAAAAGCACACCACCTTCAAGGCCTTCATCATCTGCCCCCAGTGCAGCCCCCCTTCCCTGTTCAATAATATCTGTTAAACATTTTGTATACAAAAGGCATTGCACTAGGTGCTGAAGGAGATACATGCTAGAACAATATATATTCTCTGCTCCCAAGGAATTTGTATTTCGGAAGAATTTAGGCAAGAAGCCACACAACAGTAATAAAAGGCAGAATATCTAGAAGGAGAGGAAACATACTGCAGAATAGTCTGAGAAAAGTTCAGAGATGCTTCCTCCAGTGGCGGCCACGCTCTGTCATTTACCCAGGGTTTGACTGTTTTCAAGACCAGGAGTAGCCAAAGGCAACAATGCCATTAACGAGAAAGCAGTGGCCTATGAAGTGGGCTTTCATTTTAGCTGATCATCAAGCAAACCAAACAGATTAGTTCTTTTGGTTGAGCTTTAGATTCAGGAGAATTAACCCATTTTTATTCCCCTTTTAAACTTCTAATTACTCAGGTAATATGCAATATATTTTTCCCTGTAAAGAAATTGCTACACGTACAAATCCACTTTTTGCCCTTTCCCTTTCCCTCTCTCCACAGAGAGGTCTTGTCCATTTGGGGCTACTCCCTTTGTGTAGATAACTTGCCTTTGCCTTTCTGCCCCGCCCAAATCTGCTGAACACTTCTGAGTTGTCAAGACGTGGTTCCAAAGGCACTCCTCCAGCTCCTGGCAGTTAGTTTATTCTGCCTCTTCAGCTCAGCAGCCTGCATGCAAACTCTAGCACAGCCCTTGTCATAGGCTCTTCCTGTGTGAGTTTTTGCTCCCCTTTCCCTTTTTTTTTTTTTTTGACAAATGAGGAGCTTCTTCAAAGCACGGCCTACATCCTGCTCTGACAGTCTCCCTCGGCCTCTAACTCCTGGCGTTGTCCTGAGAGCCTCCTACTTGATGATAGCATTGCTGCTGATTTCAGCCCCCTCCTGAAAGAAAAAAATATTTGAAGAGGTGACATCATGGCACACAGGAGGTGGTAACAATGTTTTCTTTGAAGAGGCAGGAAGACAGGGAGGGAGAAGGAACAGGAAGGACAGAAAAAGCCCTGTGCCGCGGGACTGGGATATAAAGGGACACAGCCCGAGTTCGAGGAACTCACAGTCCAACAGAAGGCTCGGCTCATGGTACCCATGCACCTCTCCTCCTCGAAAATTCCAAGAAATGCATGAGGCACCCACTATCATATCTAGGTTCGGGGGGCAATAAAGGACGGTGTGAAAGGCTGCTTCACGCCGTAGTGGACAGAACCTGGAAAACTTAAAGCCTTTCCCTCTTCAAAATTAGCTCAAACCACTCTGTTTTTAATTCTTGTGATCTTTGACAATTTCAGATTTAGCATCTGCCTCAATTCACCACCCTCACAGAGGACAACACTCAGTATTTAACTCAGAAAAATAAATTTCCTAAGAAAACAGCTAGAATAAGAAGAATACACTTGATAAAATGCAGACAAACCAGCTCACTCAAGGCTGTCTTCTAGGTAGCCAAAATATTTTTTAAAGACAAAAATACACACAGCTGATTAGGCTTCATCTGTAAGTTCATTCACCACATACAAGTTTGATTCTTTTTTAAAGAAAAGACAGAGTCCAAAGTACTTTTCATGACTCCAGTCCTGAAGGTTCCTTTGCAAAGATATCTCAGAGTGAAATTATCCAGCAAACCCTTGGTGGATAGAAGGTTCCACAAGTCAACAACCGCTTAAGCAGTTTAAACCAACAAGCAAGATGCCCTCTATTTAAATGCTATGAGCGAATCTATTTTAAGCCTTTAAAAATCCTTTGGGCAGGTGTTTAAGCTGTGTACAGACTGAGCCTAGGGAAGCTCTGGAGGTGGGGGAGGGCGGGCTCCACTCTCCATGCTGGCAACATTTTGTTCAGACAATCTTCCTGCAGTAGGTCATGTGACAAAGGCCAAATAAACAGCATCTGGGGATTTTCAATTACAGACCTTCGCCCAGCATGCCTGCACTGTAATCTCTACCAGATGAGGCTCAGGCCTCCCTATTTTCAATAATTCACACACTGTGTACACATAACATGACAATAAGGGCATTCATGGTGCGGCCTGATTCGCAGATCAAAGCTAGCAAAAGGCCAGCTGTAAGCACACTCAGCTGCTGGATGATTCGTGCTTTTCACAGGCTTGGAAAGACGCTCTGGACAACCTGGCAAGCCGGCCTCTTTCCTGTGCGGTACGCTGAGCAAACTCTGAGCATGAACCAAGCACATCCTCCTGGGGTAGCCAGCGAGGCGACCAAATCCATGTGTATCTGCAAATACGGGGTAGCTTCAAACTCCAGCCCGCTCAACAAGCTGCCTCTCAGAAGAGGCTTGCCTTGAGCTGGTGCAAGGTACGTGCAAAACCTCGCCCACTCTCTGGAGCAGGTGGTTCTTGAAAATAAACCTGTTCTAAAAAGATGTTCCCGTACTTAATAAAGCCTCAGCCAGGTGCTCGCGTTTACAAACCCACCAGCTGTGGAGTTTCCACTTAGCCATCACGCACACAGGTGACTCAGACACAAACTACACGGAGGTATCTATTTAAGGCATGTCACAGAGCTTTGAGTCTGGGAAATGAAAGAGGGTGCTCTGTTGTTATTGCTGAAACCCCCACGTTAACTCAATTAACTCGTGTGTATAGATTTAGGCTGCGTGTGTGTGTGCGCGCGCGCGCGCGCACACATGCGCGCCTGAGCGCTTGACAAGCATTCAGAATTCTCAAGTCCACAACATTCCACACGCCTACTGCTCTGCAGGGAGAGCTGCAACTGGAGGAAATGAGGACACCGCTTCCTCATATAAGGATTTCATACCCATCAATCAGGGTAGGAGCTCAGAGAAAGCTGTCATGGTGACTTCCTCGGCAGCAAACACATGCTGTTCGCCAGCTGTGAGCTGGGCGTCCTTACCCCTTTTTCCCTCTCATTCAGAATGGTTTCCTCTTAATCACAATAATCCCAAAAGTGCTAAAACATATCAATCGTTGGGTAAGCCCTGCCTACAAAGGGCCAGCCGGATGGCTTTTATGGCCTTGTCCAACAGCAGCTGATACTTCATTCAGTGACAAATCCAATTTAGCAGTTACAAGAGGTTTAGCATCCCTGAAAAAATATTGGGGTTGATCTGGCTCTCTGAAGTCAGCAAATGTGCCACGGCCATATTGTTGCAGAGATTATTCTGCTGTCATATTTGGGTGTCTACAACCAACTGTCTCGCACCTTCTCCACCCTTGCCCCCCACAAGCCGATGGCGGTAGTGGCAGCAACAATTTAATCCCCAGATTTAAAAAATATATATAATCATACTTGGAAACTGACTAAATAATGTAATTTTTACCACAGCCTCCCTCCCCCCTCCAACCTCCACACACCAGAGTAACTAGCTCTCCTTTTCAAAAAGAGGATTTCTATAACACATTGAGGGAAAAGCTATGGGGTGAGAGTAATTTCACTCCAACCGTTCAATTCTGGGTCAACTTTGATGAGTAAAAGGAGACTAATGACATGCACAGATTTTATCCTTAGATTGAAATTCATGTTATTAAAAACTCTTGCACAAATAATGTGAAGACTTAAAGAATTAAATTCTTTACATTCATTTTAAACAACAAAATGTTAAAACACAAGTGTCGAGCCATGGTGGAGGGAAGCAAATAAGTTGACAGAAAAATTAGCTTCTCAGTTTTTAATGTACTCAAAAAATATATATTCTTAATAGACTATTATATAAATTCAAGTTAAAAGACTCTAGAAAGAAAATAACTTGGATAACTTATCTACAAAGGGGATACACAACCAACAAAATGCCATTTTTAAGCACCAGTACAAGGTAATTTACAAAGTATAATAAAGGGGAAATGATCTACTAGGAACACAGGTTGATTATTCCCTTAATATTAGACTTTGTAGTCAACAGTTGGTTATTTATCCCAGCTCCAGTTTTAACGATACCCAAAATGTGACCACAGAGAAATCTGGTTTTAAAAAAAAATTTTTTTAGTGCCATAAACGAGACATGCGCAATTGTGGCTGGCAAGATATCAACGATGGAATATTCCATACATAGAGTTTTTACTTCATGTGGTTTTAAAACTTAATTTTTTCCTCTGGATTTTTAAAAAGCATATACTGAAAATTAAAACAAAAAGCAAACATTCAAAGCTGGAAGACTAGAGAAGACACTTAGCTTCTGTGACTAACAATCTGTTAGATTAATATTTTGTCAATGTCACTTATCACAACAAAAGCAATGGCATTTTATAATTTACCCTAAGACTGGTTTGATTAAAATTTTAAAAACTATGACAAAGCTATATTGAATTTCATTTGCCGCATCGTAATTACTTACTTTGTAGCTGACTATAAACAGTATTTTATTACATCCACAAAAATGCATTTAAAAACTAACAGTAATTCAGAGACACTAGAAGAACCTAGAGAACACGTCCCATTACTTCTACTTTGAACAGAGTGTTAGTTTCTTCGTTAATGTAACATCAGAAAGCAGGGACCCATGATCTCTCCCAATCCTAGGGGCCCTGAGTCTGCCTACACTGCCTTTCCTTAGAGCAGGGTTCGGACTCCCTGAAACCACAGCTCTGGCACAGTCAGATCAGTGTACCTCCCTCCCAAGACCAAGAAAGACTCTCACTTGGCTCCAACTCAACAATGAGACAATAGAGGCTGCCAGGCATGATGGATGACTTAAAAGGCTTAAAACTACTATTTGCATCCTCCCAGATAAACAATTAGATGAAAAAAAATTTTTTTTTCTGGAGGCAGCTTCCAATACTGTCAAGATACCTGGTAGAGGAGCGTTAGTTTAGTAAAATGAAGACTTACTTTAAAAACATTTGTCTGAGCCATTTTCTGAAAGTGTCTTTTTGGAGTGGGAAGAAACAAACCATTCATTTTAGATAAAAAAACAAATTTGGAAATTTAAAAGTTAGAAACGTATAACTCCCTTAAAGCTAGGATCAAGGTTTTCAATGCATTTGATTACTTAATTTTTCCATCCCTTTATTTTAAATTCATAATTCTTAAAGGCGGCATAATAAAAAAAATTCACTTATTGAACAAGGCAGGCAAGCATAAACACGATTTAAGCATGAAAGAGAGGAAACGGCCTTTGCATGTGCTTGCCAGATAAAAATTGGTGGTTCTGCAATAGTTAGTACACAGGCAATTTTCTGGAGCTCACAAGGACCCAGGAGGGAATGCCTGAGAAATGACAAAGACACATCTGAAAAGTCAACCTGCATTTCTCTAGAATGAATTTACAGGACAAGGCAGAACTACCTCCGGAAGTTCACCGAGCCTCCATTAATAAATGAGGCAGCAGTGTGGTTTCCGTGGCAACAGAGACTACAACTCCACAGCAAGCTTAGTGCCAAAGGTTTCTCCTCGAATCTCAACTTCCCGTTTCCAGGTGCTGACAAAACCAAACATACTTTTAAGCCCGGGGAAACAGTGCAAGGCTTTTCAAAAGGGATTCTCATAACACTGGCTTGGCCAAAGTGGTGTGGCAGCTTCAGACAGAACTCGTCAGCTCCATCTTGCTGTAACAGAGGCCTGGAGCTTGATTTTAAAGGGAGTTAAGAGCCCCCTGAGAATGTTCTGTGAGTTAAATACATTTGCTGTAATATTATAATGTGTTATGACAAGTTATATATCACTTGATTATATATCCCATGATTAACATTAGTCTGACTGATTTTTCTTTGCTCTGTAGAAATCATTTCAGAGGTTAGGATCAGCTTGCTCACCAGTATTCGGCACCTGAGGAAAACTCACTGCTTTTCTTAAACATATGTAACCTGGAAGCTTATACTTCATAACGTCATGATACATTTTTAAAGGAGACCTTTCAAGAATGTTCCATATGAACAGGGAAGTGTGGTGCATACTCTAGAACTCTGCTATCAACTAGCCACTGATTTTAGAAAGAGATG
Organism: Bubalus bubalis; assembly: GCF_019923935.1. Classification (NCBI taxonomy): domain Eukaryota; kingdom Metazoa; phylum Chordata; class Mammalia; order Artiodactyla; family Bovidae; genus Bubalus; species Bubalus bubalis. The sequence continues at coordinate 45,582,383 of NC_059172.1, read as the reverse complement.
GGAATACCAGTCCACCTGACCTGCCTCTTGAGAAACCTGCATGCAGTCAGAAACAGTAGAACTAGACATGGAACAACAGACTGGTTCCAAATAGGAAAAGGAGTACGTCAAGGCTGTATATTGTCACCCTGCTTATATAACTTATATGCAGAGTACATCATGAGAAATGCTGGGCTAGAAGAAGCACAAGCTGGAGACAAGATTGCCGGGAGAAATATCAATAACCTCAGATATGAAGATGACACCACCCTTATGGCAGAAAGTGAAGAAGACCTAAAGAGCCTCTTGATGAAAGTGAAAGAGGAGAGTGAAAAAGCTGGCTTAAAGCTCAACATTCAGAAAACGAAGATCATGGCATCCAGTCCCATCACTTCATGGCAAATAGATGGGCAAACAGTGGCTGACTTCATTTTTTTTTGGGGGGGGGGGGGGCGGGCTCCAAAATCACTGCAGATGGTGACTACAGCCATGAAATTAAAAGACACTTACTCCTTGGAAGGAAAGTTATGACCAACCTAGACAGCATATTCAAAAGCAGAGACATTACTTTGCCAACGAAGGTCCATCTAGTCAAGGCTATGGTTTTTCCAGTGGTCTGTATGGATGTGAGAGTTGGACTATAAAGAAAGCTGAGTGCCAAAGAATTGATGCTTTTGAACTGTGGTGTTGGAGAAGACTCTTGAGAGTCCCTTGGACTGCAAGGAGATCCAACCAGTCCATTCTGAAGCAGATCAGTCCTGGGTGTTCATTGGAAGGACTGATGCTGAAGCTGAAATTCCAATACTTTGGCCACCTGATGCGAAGAGCTGACTCATTTGAAAAGACCCTGATGCTGGGAAAGATTAAGGACGGGAGGAGAAGGGGACGACAGAGGATGAGATGGTTGGGTGGCATCACCGACTCAATGGACATGAGTTTGGGTAAACTCCGGGAGTTGGTGATGGACAGGGAAGCCTGGCGTGCTGCAATTCATGGGGTCGCAAAGAGTCAGACACGACTGAGCGACTGAACTGAACTGAAGTCACTCAGTTGTGTCCAACCCACCAGGCTCCACCGTCCATGGGATTCTCCAGGCAAGAATACTGGAGTAGGCTGCCATTTCCTTCTCCAGGGGATCGTCCTGATCCCGGAATTGAAGCTGGTTCTCCCACACTGCAAGCAGGCTCCTTACCATCTGATCCAGTGATTTCAGGCTTTACTAACCTTTTTGAGCCTCAGTTTTTCCAAAATCATGATGAGATCTCACTGCTTTGCTACCAAACACAAGCAGTCAGAGAACACCAGGAAAGCACTGGTGTCCTTTGATCCTCCACCTTCCAGTTCCCTCTGAATACTGAAAGAGCTGAGTCTCCAGGGTCCAAACCAAAGAAAGACAGCATCCTTCCCAGGAAATCCAAGCAGCGAAAGAAGGACTCTTATGAGAGCAGTGGTGGGGGAAGGGGAGGTATGGAGGGAGTCTTGGAAAAGCCCAAGAGGATTCTAAACCAAACCCTCCAAGAACAAGGCAAAACCAACATTCACCACAGAGTTCCTGTTGGAGAAAAATGCTCAAGGAGAATAAGTCCGGCTTGTGTGTCAGGTAGGGAACACACTTCCTAATCAGCATCCACTCCCGCCATCTCTAGAGCTGTGCTCAGAGTACAGAGACATTATCTAAAGTCAAAAAGGAAATGACTTGGGGGCAGATTGCTAAGAGTATCAAAGGAGGACGAAAGGCCGCACCTCTGCACCCACAGAGCTTACACTCTGTCTGCCCTGTGGCATAGAAGAGATGCAGGTAGGAAGAAAAGGCAGATCCACAGTGGTTTTATGATTTTAAGGGTTTTCCTTTTTAATTCTTGTCTTTTTTTAAAATTTGACTGTACCACACAGCACGTAAGATCTTAGTTCCCCGACCAGGGATCGAACCTGTGCCTCCTGCATTGGAAGCACAGAGCCCTAACCACTGAACCTCCAAGGAAGTCCTAGTTCTGTTCCCTCCCTCCCCCAACACAGGAATCATCTAGTTTGAAGTCCCTCTCTGCATCCACATAATACTGTAACTTCCCACGGGAGTACTGCCTGTAGCATGTTATCATGCTTAAAGGCTTTAGCAGACAGTAACAAATTCCTGACAGCTCCGACTGATAACTTGAGACAGACAAGGTACTCCATTTCAATTTTCAGACAGGTCTGGCTTGGGAACAAACCAGCTGAAGGACAAAGAGGGTAAATTTCCAGTACGACTCTCCCTGTAAAAACCATAAAGTTACCATCCAGGGGGAACAATCAAATGTCTACCAGAACTCTGAAAGCCACTGCATATCCAATTCCATTCCAGTCATGAAGTCACATACAGGGAGCTGTCATGCATGTATAAACTCCCTTAATATGAAGCCTGTGTCTCACTTTTCTATTCCCGAGGAAATAAGGTTTCTGGTGTGAATGGGGCCCTTCTCCCCTCGAGAGGAGACACGCAAAGAGCTGATGTACCTATTAATAGACCCAACACTCCCAAGTTACATGATGAGCACAAAGAGAGACGCTATGACATGAGCTGAACCCTAAGACCCAGGCATCAAGGGCCAACAGATGGTCATTTGTGTCATGAATATGAATACAAGAAAAGTGGAGAAAGACCCTTACTCAGAAAGAATCATTGTCATCATATAAATTTTGACTGATCTTTCTCTACAATTTAATTATAGATCTTTCAGCGTGACTGAGCAATTGGGAGTATTTATTTAGCTTGGTTTATGAAGTGAGCAGCTAGAGGAATGGGGGAATATGAGTTAAGCTTGCTGACGGGCCAGCCATACTGAGAGTTTAGACTGTATTCTGCAGACAATGTAAAGAGCCATCAGATGTGCTCAAGGAAAGAGGATGCTTCAACATCCTATCTGGATTTTGAATAGCTAAATCTAGCAGTGGAATGAAGACCTGAAAGCTAGCTACAGGATGAAAACTAGATTGAGGGGACTAATTGGAGGCAGGGAGATAAGCAAGCTCTATTCTAGAGCTAAAGTTGCATTGAGAAGTGATGAGGGCCTGAAGGTGGGGAGCAAACCTGAAGAGAGCAGGAGAGGAGACGCAATCAAAACGAAGACCTGCCAGGACTTCTTAACACATAATCCGGTGTGGATGGAGAGAAAGGATTTCCATGGCAGCTGAAATTCTTAGCTCCAAGATGGTAACAACATCTTAGAAACAATAAGGGAAAATCAGGAGACCGGAGCAAGGCAGGCAATAGGTTTCATTTGCAGTATTTTCATTTCATTTAGGATATTTTCATTTGAGGACATGAAAGGACGTCCATGTGGAGCCATTCAGCAAGTAGGTGATTGTGCAAGGCTGGAGATTAAGAGATGCAGGCAGAGCAGGAGACACAGGTCCAGCCTGTTGCTGATAACCGAACCAAGAGCAATGGATTACATCCGGACAAGGAGTGTAAAAGAACAGGGCACTGGGGAGAACTCATGGTAGAACAGAGGAAAGGGAATCAGCAGAGGAGGCAGAGAAACAGAGTGAGAAATGTACTTGGTTCAGTAATATCATAGAAAGCCAGCTGAAAAAAGAGTGCTAAAAGAAGTCAACCACGCAAAATACTAGAGAAAGGTCCAGTGGGGTGAGAACTATGAGGATATGTTATGGGACACATTAAATTACATCTCTTCGATGCTACAGTAAATACCCTCATGTGCAAAAGTAGTTGTGGCCCATGTATAGGTCTGGTCAGTTCAGTCTGGTTCTCAAGTGGGGTTTTAAGGATCAAGGGGCCTTTCGAGATTTTACATGACTCATATGGTCTCATATGCTGAGACTTTGGTCACCAACCTAGGAAGTAGGAGAATCAATGGAAACGTATCCAAAAGCAGCTACTGAAAGGTGTGTGGTCTGGAACAAAGTGTGGACAAAGCGGGGTGTGCATCGAGCAGACCTCTGGTGGAGAGTAAGGGAGGTGAGGACTTTTCCAGACCTATGCAAAGCCTGGGGGTGTAGGGTGATGACACTCCTGGGTCAACAGCGATCACAGTTTGACTTGGATGGAAGAGATCATCAGTGAAAATATTCTATGGGGAAAATTAGTTATGTGTGACAACCAATAAAAAGCATGTATATTTTATTAGTAATTTAAAATTAATTGTGTGCTATACATGCCTTATGTTAGTAAAAACCTTAATCAACACTGTGTGTGCATGTGTGTGTGTGTGTGTGTGTGACTGTGGTTGGTTTAAAGTATTTACCAACACACCACTGGTTACCACCTCTTAATTCCACTCACTACTTCTAAAGTCACCACCAAAGGGGCAGCAGGTTCCTAACTCAACAAGAGATGACATACTGGAGGATCCAAAGATTACTCCTTTGCCAGTGAATTTCTCAAGGGTGCTCCAACCAACTCCCACAGGTTAGAAACCCCACAATCACGTCTGGCTTCCCATTCTGGCTCCCCATCCTTATGCAATCCTTATGCAATCACTCCATTGCATAAATATCCATCTCTCAGACCTGCCCATACCTCCAACCTTCCCTGCCTTTTCTTTTGTATCTTTTGAAGTAGCTTCCTGGTTTCCTTATCATCAATCCACTCCACCCTATCTCTGCCCCTCCCACCCAACCACCACCAACGACCACCTTTTTTAAGGCTACAACCAGAATGATCTTACTTGAAATAACAAGTCTTACCATATTTCTTTCAATGTCACCTTCCTATCCCTGGGTATTCTATCATGCAGCCCCCTACACCAAGAACGCCTATCCTTGCTGCTACCTGCAAACTTCTATTCGTTTTTCAATAAAGCCTTCCATGACCTACAATTCGTGATTCCCTGATCAGGCTCCTTATACTTCCCTGATTTCAAAACTACGTCCTACCATCATTTGTTTCCACAACCACATCCCCTACTAGTCCAGGTCCTAGGTATTAGATGGTGGCGGTTTAGTCACAAAGTCACGTCTGACTCTTGCAATCCCAGTCCATGGGATTGCAAGAGTAGCCTACCTGACTCCTCTGTCCATGGGATTTCCCAGGCAAGAATACTGGAGTGAATTGCCATTTCTTTCTCCAGGAGATCTTTCCAACCTAGAGACTGAACCCGGGTCTCCTGCATTGCAGGCAGATTCTTTACTGACTGAGCCACTAGGGAAGGTCAGGTGCCAGACAGCAGGAGCTTTTTTCTGTAACTCCTCTAATTCCACAGCCCCGCACCCCCCCATACCACCCAGCATATAGCATATGATCAATAAGTGCTGACTGAATGAATGGACCAGAAATGTACAGAGAGGATAGACAGAATTTCTTTCTGAAGCTCACAATATTAAAAAAAAAAAAAAAAAAATTAATTAGTTGGAAGAAAAATATTGTTTTGAAAAAAAATATTATTTGGGAATTTTCCTATGTCTATGAAAAGCAATGCTCAGAGGTCTTTCATGAGTTGCTTGTGTGGTGACATGTTTTTCAGGAGAAATTTATAAGCCTGTTTTCCACACAGATTTTCTGCTGAGAAATCCTTTCATACCATGTGTGTGGTTTCTCATCTTCCCAGGCCTCATAATGACAAAATATTATTATGAAGACCAACCAGAAAACAATGAAAATATTTGTAACCATTAGACTTAAAGGAACTCTCTTAGTTATTCTAATACTAAAGATAGTCAGAAATGTTTGGCTTCAGAAGACACTTTAAGGATAACTTCAACAATTTCAACGTTCTTTACAGCTGAGAAAATTGAAGCAAAGATAAACCCAAAAACAGTGGGCTTCTCTGTCCATGGAATTTTCCAGGCAAGAATACTGAGTGGATAGCCATTTCCAATTCCAGGGATCTTTCCGACCCAGGGATTGAACTGGCATCTCTGTGTCCCCTGCACTGGCAGGCGGATTCTTTACCATTGCACCACCTGGGTAGCCCCTTCAGAGCACTGTCTACATTCAATATTATCCGAGGACAATACAGGGTTCCCAAAGCCCCTCAACAGTGAAACCCTGTCTGTCACACATTCCTCCTGAATGTATTCAAAGTTTCTTGAAAGAAGGTCCCATATTCACACGAATCCAAAACTTCTCTTACTGGAATTCATAAGGCATGTTGTTTATCATGAAGTGACAGTAGATTTTTCAAAATTCCATGAGCTTTGAAGAGAAAGAATAAAATATCTTCTTTTTTAACTGGATAGATAACATAACAGAGATTACAGGAAGCAAAAAGACTAAACTTGAGCAAATCCACAAACATGAAAGATGACTTAAGCTGTCACCTGAATCCTTGCTTTTACCCCATAAAGAGTGGTCTACTGGGACAGTGACGGCTCCTATCTCTTGCTCTGACCCCCAGCCCAGCCTGGCCCAGGTGGGCAACTACGATCTGCTGGAGGAGAGTCTGGTGGTCCTCCATCTATAACTTCAACTTTAAATACTTAGAAGCCTCTCTCCAACTACACAGCTTCGCTGAACCGTTCATTCTCTGAACCGTTCTCTATGGATCATTCCTTCAACCACAGAACGTCTGTGCCAATTAAATCTCAGCTGTTAAGATACACAGAGTAATAAAATTTGAAATGTATTATGCAACTCTGTTCTACAAGTCCTTCTTTGTAATTCTAAACACATCTACACTGCAGCACTTAGGAAAACACTGGATAATTCCATATACACCTTTTGTGATTTTAAGCTTCCTTGATGACTCCCTTCACCTTTCTTCTTTCAGACAGAAGGAGCCTAATATCATCAGTCCACCCAAAGGCAACCCCCAGGATCATTTTCACGGCCAGCAAGTATCCTCACCTCTCAATACCCTCCTGAAGGAGCAGCCTAACACTGGGCATGGTATTCCAGAGGCCAACACAAAATTAAACTAGATACTTATATAAAAATACTGGTACCAGATCTTACATACAAGGCAGATTTGATGGTTTAGAAGGAAGGGTCCTTGGCCGGTATGTCTGGAGATTCGTTTGAATTTGTCTGAACCTCAGTTTTCTTATATATAAAAAGGGTCTAAAAGTCCCTTTCTGAAGTGTCATAAGGATCGAGAAAGAATGTTTCTATGAAATCAGTTGGCATGGTCTCTGGCACATGTCAAACACCCTGGACAGATTAGCTGAATCCCAAATTAGCTATAAGTGAATTCATTTCTCATCACTATTACAATTTCTCATCCACATTACTGTAAATGTGATCTGAATACAATTACTCCCTCAGTCCAACAGAAGCAGGCCCCCACATTCCTCCAGCATTCATCACTGGCAGTTAAGTGAGGAGAAAGAGAATGATCAGACCCTTGCAACTTTTTGTTTCCTTCAAAGTGTCACTGCACCTGTGAAAGAATGATTCAAAAAACACTGACAGCTAAGTCACAAAAGAAGAAATGGAAACACTTTGATAAAATGAGAAAATACCTCCAACAGTAATATTTGTCCCTAGGAACATCAGAAAATTAGTACAGGGAAAAATGGGTATTTTATTGTTGCTTTACACTGCATTGTTCCTTCTGAGTACAGCATAAACAGGGATTAAAAAATAATATTTAACAGGAAAGGTTTAATGCTGTATGTTAAGAAAGCAAGACAAAAATATGCATATAGGATGATCACAACTTTGTAAAATAGAGTCATGTGAAGAAAATACATTAAAACATCCCTGGCTTTAGGTGATAGGAATTATAGGTGGGTCTTTTCCCCTTCTTTACTTCCCTACTTTTTGTTTGGACAACCCATCTCACTTCTGCACCCACCTGTGGAACACATCACCTGCACAGAAGCAGCACCTGTCGGTGGTGGATGAGGCTGGATGACAAACCCAGAAAGAGCAGAACAGGTACATGGGGAAAGGCTGCTCTGTCCATCAGTTTCCTAACCCTGACTCTCCACAGATAAAAGGTGACTGCACTTCATCCCATCTTCACATGGAGCACTGCTCACAAATCCAAAGACATACACTGATTCTATAGAACTGACACAATTCAAGACTACAATTCATGTGTACATAGCATTCAAATCCAAACTGAAAAAAAAAAGCAAACTATTTCTAAACCCAGTCATACTGAACTATCCACCACATCCTCTTCCACATCCTCTGGACCTTCAAACGTGTAACCTAAGTTATTTCTCTCCCCCGCCACCTTCCTGACCAACTCCTACTTCTATGTCAGTCTCATCTTATACAGTCCCTGCCTCCACTAAGTCTACCCCAACCAAGGCCGGGGTCACACACAGGGACTACCACCTACCCATCTGGGTAACTACCAATATTAACATGTGTATAGACTAAATTGTGTCCCATCAAAATTCATATGTGGGAGCCATAATCCTCAATGTGACTGTCTTTGGAGATGGAGCCTTTAAACAAGTAATCATGGCTAAATGAGGTCATAAGGATGTGGCCCTGACCCAACACGACTGGTATTCAAGAAAAGGAAGAGACACCAGCCAGGATACCTGTACATAGAGAGGAGATCACGGGAGGACACAGGGAGAAGGTGGACGTCTGCAAGAAGAGAGGCCTCAGGAGAAACCAAACCTGCCAGCATCTTGATCTTGGACTTCCAGCCTCCAGAACTATGAGAAAGTACGTTTCTGCTGTTTAAGCCTCCCCGTCTCTGGTCTTTACTTACAGCAACCTTATCAAACCAACACAATGTGTCTGTAGCTTTCAAAGAGACTCAATTCACTTACGGCGGCAATCACATCTGCCCTGTCCACTACTGAGGGCCCAGGGCCAGGCTCAGGGTAAGAGTTCAGCGAAAAATGAACACATCTTGAAAAAAGGAGTACAGAGAAACTGTGCCTGATTGCAGAAATTAATAGTAATTTCAAGCATACAGCTTTAGAGTGTGACAGGAATGGCTACTTGTCATATTAACAGCTAAGTAGGTAAAGAGATACTCCAATACTTTGGCCACCTGATGCGAAGAGCCAACTCACTGAAAAAGACCCCAATGCTGGGAAAGATTGAAGGCAGGAGGAAAAGCGGGCAACAGAGGATGAGATGGTTGATCACCAACTCAATGGACATGAGTTTGAGCAAACTCTGGGAGATGGTGAAGGACAGGGAAATCTAGCGCGCTGCAGTCTACGGGGTCACAAAGAGTCGGACACAACTTAGAGAGTGAACAACAACAAGGTAAAGAGACGAATGACGGGTCGCCCACCATGCCGGCCCCTTTGATTATAAACAGCTTCTAGGGTATGCTTGTGGCATAAACGCCTAGACATTATAAAGAGTTAATTTCAAGAGAACTATGGATGTAGAGTAAGTTAATTAAGGTGTTTGCCTTTATGCACTAGGGTATATGCAAGTGTACCTGGCTTCAGAAAGAGTCACTGTGGGATGTGCAGCGTTAATTAACTTGGGCTTAGTTGCTGAACATAAAAAAAAGCACATATTTAGGCCGAGTTAGCTGTATTTAAGGAAACTACATTTCATAATACAACACTTTTCAGAGGTGACTTTCGCCAAAGAAAAAAAATAGATCTACTTTTTCTTCTTATAACAAATGGGACTTTGTTCTCCACCTTTCCTCCACTCTATCCATGATTTGGTGAAGGTTCATCAAAATAACACCTAATGTACAGAAACTAGCAGGCGGAGTACCCGGCCTCAGAATGGGTTGTCTTCCAAGGCTTGAAGTCGGAAACTGCAAAGTGGTATAAATTGCCCCTGAAAAGACAATATGCAGTGTTCAGGTTCCAGCTCATCCACAAAATCTTGGCAAGCTCATAAATCCAAGACCAATCTTTTGATCCAACCCATAAGAGTAAGACTACTAACAGTGAGGACTTGTATTTTTTCTGTGGCGCTAAACAGAAGTGGAAGTGGCCATCCACTTTCCCCTTAATATAGTAAGAAGTAACAATTGCTTTCTATCTTCCTCCTTTCCCCCAAATCCCATTTTCTTTTTCAGATCTCAGGTTACCACTGTATCCCTAAAGTCTGCTACATTCCAAATTACTAAGCCTTTTCCCTGTTCCAAGTTAAATTCCCATTCCCTCAGCGTAATGATCCCACTTATGGGTTACGAGGAATCAACCTGATTGACCTTGTGTACACCACACTCAGTGCCCTGTATTCGTGATCACAGGAAGGGTAACAATTTAAAAGAAGATTATTATGATTCTCAAATAAAGCTCCAAAGAGCAACATTAAGGCATCCATTCATTCATTCATCTAGGCAACAATTAATGGTATAAATTTCACCACTTAAAAGCTCACTGCTAAACAAATTTATTCCCCTGCAAACAGGAAAGTGTTCTGTAACTGTAAAATGTCAGACCTAGATTGGATAATAAAATTGTTGTCATTACCAGAAATCTACCCCAAATCAGTGAAAATAAAATACTACCGCAATGGTGGATCTGTTGCTTTCTAGTAAACAAACAAACAAACAAAACCCCAAGGTTTGATCATAGTGTATTTGCCACTGGTGTATTAGCACATTAGCTTGTGCCCTCTTTCTTCTACATTCTGAGCACATGATGCTCTGAGTCCCATGGAAGTGATAATATAATCTCAGAGAGATAATGGCAATTGCATGCAGGCTAGAAAATGAGAGAGAGGCAGGGTAAAAATCCCAAACTATATAAAGCATTTCCTCTACATACACAGTTGTATTTATACTCCACCTTTCTGAACTCTGAGAAGGAAGCATTAAAACATTATCTTTAATCAGTAACAGGTATCACTTATTAAGCGCCTACTGTGTACCAGTCACTGAGCAACACATTTCCCAAATACTTCTCTTCTCCATTATCACAAAAGTTCTATTAGACAGGTACTACTATTATTCCCAGTTTCCAGATGAGGAAGCTAAACCTTAGACCAGTTAATGAGCTCACTCAAAGGACAAAATTAATGGACAGCAGTGCTGGGACTTGAGCCCAGGTCTGTCAGAGTGCACTGCCCTTAAAAGGAGGTTGCATCAGATGTTCACAAGTCCAAAGCTTCCATGGATATCTGTTCCAGCTACTGTCCAGCCTAAGTTACAGATGACCTAAAAAGGATGAATAGTCCAAGTAAATCAAACTCGAGAAAATCTATTCTGTGTGATTCACACACCATCCTCCCCCCTCCAAATGTGAGCTGAGTAATTTATCTTTCACACCTCAAATGGCTTGTTTTACACCAAACTGTAATTATCCCCCTAACACTGGTTGCCAACCACTTGTTGACTCTGGCTATAATACATATTGCTTGACATCTAATTTTATCCAAGTCATCTTTCTTGCATTCAAACTTGGAATTCTCATCCCTTAAGATATAACTACTGCAACTCAATTCAACAAGCATTTATTAAGTCCTTACATAATTACACATGTCAAGCGTACAGATATAGCCCTTGGCCAAGGCTAGCTTAAAGTCTAGTTGGGGAAACAAGGAACCAAGTGTGTAAGCACCAAAGAGGTGGCAGCTAATTCAGTTTGAAAAATTCAGAGGCGGTACCCGGAAAGGGTTCTTGAGGAATAAGTGAGAATCACTAAAATGGCTAAACAGTATTAGAGCTTGGACATAATAAGTAATTTGGTGTGCCTGAAAGAACAGAGTGGAATAAACAGTGGTGGTAGGTTGTGACAATTTTTATACATGAAAAACTTTATCCTGCAGGAAAAGGTGATCCAAAGCTTTTCTCAGCAGTGTAGGAACAGGAATAAATTTAAGTTTCAGGAAGAGAAAACAATGGGGTGGGGGGTGACTTACTTTCTAAGGAAGAGGCAAGACAAATCCACATTGGTAGGCTTTATGTGCTTAGTTTGTTGGGTTACTAATGATATCAAAAAACTGTTCATATTTCTTCTTTTTTTCACTGTCTTAATTCATGCACAGTACTCTTTTGCTCTGTACATAGTAGATTCGACTTGAGCCCTGTATAAAACATTTCAGCACAAGAAGGCCAGGAGGAAGGCATATCAGCAGCCTTTCAGCACCTCTCTGCAGACTGGAATGCAATGTTGTTCATAATTAAGATGATCTGAATTCCCCCCAAATCTTCCTTTCCTCAATTCATTGATAAAATCTTGATTAAAAACACAGACATTTTGTCATCCTTACTACATTTACCTCATCTCAAAACTCTCCTGACTGGGTGAAAGCTAATGCTACTTCTTCTGTCTGGTCAATTATAGCATGGACACAAGGGACCAATTAATGCCATCCATAAAAGCCTGAATCATTCTGTCAATTAACAAGAACTAACTATGTCATCAGATATATTACTGGTGAGCAAGTCTATTTGGTTGCAATATGTCTTGAAGGAGAGCAGTATCAAATGAATCACAATTGACTTGGACAACTGCTAGCATAATTTCGGAAGATGAAAAGACAGATGTGGTAGTTATTAGTGGTCCCCTGAGGAATTACAGCCGAGCAATTGTAATGTGCTAAGACCGCACTAGCAGGTGCCTGCAGTACAAATCAGACAGAGGGTTAAATCAATATTTTCAATTTCTTAGGATCAATCTGGTGTTTGAACGAGATGGAAACTTGTTAGCAATTGGCAGGATGTGTAAATGAAAAGTCAAACTTCTTATTATTTGTTAAAAAGGAATGAGTGTACTGCCTCATGCCCTGGGCACAAGGTAATACTTTCATGATCCAGTAGCCGGGGCATTCACTGAGAATCAAGCGGTTCTTAAATTTTAATAGAGTGCAAAAGGTTAGCTTTATAAAGGTTGAACATTCAAGATCTTTAAAAATGATTGAAGTGTCAATAGGAAAGTTTTGAGCTGTGACAACAGTATAGTTATTAATGATTAGTGCCAAGAACCAGAAGGAAACACACTCAATGGAAAAAGAGGGGAAAATAAGGTCTTACCAAGAATTTATAGATTAAACACAGCCTTGGGAACATGACTACTTTTCTCTTGTTTTACTAAAGAAACAGTCTGGCTTTGAGGACACTTTATCAAAAAGTCATCTATATTGTATTTATAACCCTTGCTCAGTATCTAGATTAACTGAATGACTATCTCTGACAAGGTTCCATCTTGGTTTTTTATTAAGCTTCTTGCTTTTAATTTAGGGATAGACAATTCTTCAAATGCCCCTAAATTATGAAGATCCGACACACATAAACACACCTTGGAAATATAAACAAAACTCGCAAACTAATGCATTTTGCATGTACATAGTAACCAGCTTAATCATTACTGGGGAGCAGTGTGGTTCACTGGAAAAAGTCAGGCATGAGTGTGAATCTGGAATCTATGACTCCCTTGTTATGAGCCTCAGGACACTGCTCTAAGACCAGTTAGCCCATGTGCTCTAGCGGGGAGGGATGGAGGGTGGGGTTTCTTGACTCTTAATGTTTATCTGACGGAGTAAATCTCCTGCCTGGCATATATTAGAAATGTCAATGTTTCCTTCCTATTTAGAGCAAAGTGGCATAATTTCAATAAGAAATAAGTAAAGAATAAGTACAATGCAAAACTTAAATAAAGCTAATATATGTAGTTACAGACAAATTCAGACTTATAATATTTTCCTTTTGTTAAAAAAAAAAAGATCGTCTCCAGAATCTTTAAAAAAAAAAAATTAATGCAAACAAGTATTTCTTGACTATATAAAAACCAGATTTTTCAGACTCAAAGATAATGAGGCCTGGCATCCGCCCTTGAGGAGTTTGAGGGGAATACTCACCTAATTAATGGTAAACAAAGCGGATCTTAAGATCAGGGCACTGGGGGAATTCAGAGAAAGGAGAAAGCCTTATTTAGGTGGCAGAGGGGCCTGTGGAAGGGCAGGCTCTGCAGGAAAAAAAAACCCATAGAAGAAGTGATATTTGAGATGACTTCTGAAGTATAGATACATCACAGTGTGTGTCTGTGTATACGTAATATAATTATAAACAACACACATTAATTCATTTATAATTAATGTGTAAAGCAAAGGTGTATATGAACGTATGCATAGTATGCATGTGCTAACAGATTTTCTTTTTTTTAAAGAAGGAACATGTAACAGTCTCATGTATCAAATGCACATAAGCAGCAGACACCTAAGAACAAATGAGGTGGGGCTGTGCTGCTTGGGAGGAGGCATTTCCCCCAAATGACGGACGATGTGAGATCCTGAGAGCTGGGCCTTCACTCCTGCCCAGCTGAGCATGAGAATCTCCAGACCTGGGGGTAACTGGGTCTGCAATGAGGGGAGGCCAATCCCTAGGCTACTCAAATGGGTGGCTGGGTTTGAGCTGAGCTCTCCTTAGGGCCACAGACTCAGGGGCCATGGCACCAGCTCTGGAGGGCAGCAGCAACCTGCCCAGGCAGCCCAGTGAACGAGATGGGACAACCACGGGGAGGCTGTCCACTTCCTGCCAGGATAAATACAAAATGTGTAAAGAAATAACAAGATGAGCAGTGCTGATTTCACTAAGGGATTCAGGAATTAATTGTAATATTAACAGGATGCCCCCCTAGAAGATTCTGTAACCTCTGCAGGACAGGAGAGGTGAGCCGACTGGGTGGACATCACACCACCAGTGTGTGGCAAATCAGAGCCAGGGCTCTGAGTCCTGAGTGGTCCCCACAGCTATTTGGCACAGCCCAGTGGGCCTGGCGATGGTTATCTGGTTCGGGTGAGGCTTAAAGGATGCTCACACAGAATGAGAGAGAAGTTGAGTGGGTGGGCTCACTTGCTAGTTCATTCTTTTATTTTCTGTCTTGGGTGAGGCAACAAAGAAGGCTCTGAAGATTCAAGGGTAAACACAAACTCTCTGCCACACAGAACCATATGGTCCTTTGGGGCAAAGTGCACCGGATATAAACTCTGCCTACTGTACTCAGGTCTAGGGTGTGCTGATGAGACATGGTGCCTCTACATCCACCCTCGCTATTCACATTAATCAGGTGGAGGGGCTAAAACCATGGAGAAAGAGATGGAGGTAGCAGGCAAATTTCCTTTTCTTTCCTTCTGTTTTTGGAGGGTAATTTTTCTATCCGATATTTAAAAGTCCTCACAAGCTTAAATCAGTGATTTAATTTCTGCTCCATAAACATTATCATCTGTTGAAGTAGTTTGTGGGAATATACAGAACAGAATCTAACTAATGGATACTCACTTGTTTTCAAAAGGGTTTGAGGCAGGTTCCTAAAAATACAGAGTGAAGAAAACCATGAGGACAAAAAGAGGGGAAAATGAAGCAGGAGTAAGATTATACCAAAAAAATGAAAAGCAAGAAGACACAAAGACTCTATATAGCAAAGCCTGGGTTGACACTTCTGATACCAGTGAAGGAACCGTGAGTAGAGAAACCATTTGCTTGTATTTTTGGTTAGTATACACTATAAATACTACAAAATACATATTTTATAGAGAATTTTTTTTTTTTTTAAATCACCCTCTCTGGGGTGGGCTGTGTATTGCTTAACTTTAACTTTGCAAAAAGGAAAGCTATGCCTTTAAGAAATTCAACTCACACACGCCAGCTTTTGAAACCAAGGTTCAGCACAGAAGAGCCAATAAAAATGCTGTAACTTGAAACCAACCTACACAGCACAAAAAGAAAGGAGGGAGGTCAGCCCGGTTGCCCTCTGACACACCCTTCTAACTTGGTTCTAGAACAGCAGCGCCCAGTTTGCAAGACAAGAAGCTAATTGACTCGAATGTCTGCTGCATAAGCTATAAAATAAGTACATAAAGAACAATATGAACATACAAGACCATCAGTTCCATAAAAAGGTCTGCTGTCCAGCGCCACACTGGGCACCAAACAAGCGGGGCAATTGTTCCGGCAGGCTGCATGATGAGGAAGGAATAATTAGCGTACTTGTGAATCAAGTGTCCGCCAGAAGAGAGCTCCAACCCAGAGCGCCAGCAGGCAGCACCCTCGGCCCTCAAGAATCAAGCTGGGGTTTTTAAAGATATTTATTGACAATTGTGATGCAAGCAAATACATTCTTCAGCCCCATAAACTAACAACCTGCTCCACTGTGGCAATTTCTTACTCACTGAAACACACACACACACACACACACACACACACACACACACTTAAGTTTAACCAACTGTTACTTTCCATTACCAGAAAATGTCATTTTCTCTCACTCATTTTTTTCATTAGCTAGGGAATACAATTTAACTCCTGCCAAAAGGGGAGAGGTGGTGACAAAAGCATCCATTTGAGCTGTCCTGGCACAAAGAGGGCAAAACATGATATCAAATCCATAAACATTTGTCCAGAAAGTGGGGGAGGGGGACCAGGAGTAAATGCCTTTGGTCCTAGGATTTTTCTCATTATCCAACCTACTGAATGGAGAGAGCGGGACAGGGGTGGGGGTGGGGTGGTTTTCTTTCTCCTACAAATCTGAAAACAAGCAAGTGGGATGTGTGGTCTGTCACCAGGACAAAATCCATCGAGCGGGTGGTATCTGATGCACATGACAGTCTGCAGCATAAGCAACATAAAGCAATAGAAAGAATGACCTTACGACCTAGAGCCAATAGATCTGAGTTCAAATCTGTGTTCTCTCTCTTAAGAGCTGAATCCTGTTTGGCAACTCATTAACTTACCTGGACCTTAATTTTTCTATCTGTAAAATACAGATAATAAGTGTTCTCACTCCCACAACCTCCCCTGAAGGGTTGTTGAGTGAATGAAATGACATTGTGCAGATAAACATCATTTGACATGAATATAATTCTTTAACTTGGTCTATTTGGAAAATCAGAAAACGCCAGGCATAAACCTAGCACCTTGTGAATGCTGAATGTTTGCTCAGCACCGAGGCAGGTGCCTCAGAGATGCAGAGAATGAAAAGGTGCAGTCTTCCTGCCTGTGAAGAACTCGCAGGCTAGCTAGAGGCAGGATATATTCGCTTAAGGCTAAAGCAGGATTAGGCATGGTTCGCTGGAGGTAATAAAGTCTAAATGCTTTCCCCTCATCTGACTTAATTCTTCTGCACTCAAGAAAATCCACTGGGTTCCATCCAGAAGACTTACAGCCCTAAAAACAATAACAACAGGACTGATGAGTGGTATCTCGGCAGCACCCAGAGGTATTCTCAGAGACGAGAGGAATTCCCTCTTGCCCTTTAGTCACTCTATGAACTGAAACCACAGGGAACACAGTGGCCCCAAAGGACATGTTGTCTTTAGGGACAGAAAGATCCACTCCCAACCTTTCCAGTGACTTGTACTTTTAAAAGAAGAGAAGCCTACATGGAGCACCTGGAAGGACCTCCTTCTGGAAGCTCTAAGCCCAAGGATGGGAAATCTAAACTCTAACAATATTCATTAAGAGTGGATTCCTGGGAGTTACCTTACGGTCCAGTGGTTAGGACTCTGCCCTTCCACTGCAGAAGGCCCAGGTTTGATCCCCGGTCAGGGAACTAAGACCTCACAAGCCATCCAGCTTGGCAAAACAAAACAAGACAAAAAAACTGAATGGGCTCCTATCTACCAGGTAGAGTGCTAACAAACCTTTACACATTATTGCATTTGATGCTTAAAGTACCCTGAGAGAGAAGTAATTATCAGATCTCTATTTTGCAGGTGAAGTTAAGGACTTGATACGGTTAAACAACTGGCCCAGGGTTTGCATAGCTGGTAAGAACTATGATTTCAACACAAGCATGTTGATTTCAAATTCTACACTATTTCTCATCGTACTCGATTATTGCAGGTCCATTTTCTGCTATGCTGTTCAGTTTCTTGAAAACTAGTCACTCACACTATTTTCCTTGCAGAAGGGCAAAGACACTATGAATCTACCATTCGAACCAGTGTTGATAAGCAAAGTGTAACCCAAAGTACAAAGCCCCACAAACTTATGTTCTTTTCCAAGAAAATATTTCCTCCTGAAAGGTCTAGTAGATTAGAAAAAGGACAGAGAGCTAGAAAGTCCACAAAGTTTTAATAATTTTGAGGGGTTAATAAGTGAAAGTGAAAGACGCTCAATCGTGTCCAACACTGCGACCCCATGGACTATACAGTCCATGGAATTGTCCAGGCCAGAATACTGGAGTAGGTAGCCTTTTCCTTCTCCAGGGGATCATCCCAACCCAGGGATTGAACCCAGGTCTCCCTCATTGCAGGCGGATTATTTACCAGCTGAGCCACAAAGGAAGCTCAAGAATACAGGAGTGGGTAGCCTATCCCTTCTCCAGCAGATCTTCCTGACCCAGAAATCAAACTGGAGTCTCCTGCATTGCAGGCGGATTCTTTACCAACTGAGCTATCAGGGAAGCCCGAGGGGTTAATCAGTTTTTTCAATTCAACCTTACTAGGAACAAGAGAATATAGTAAAATAATTGTGTTCACTTTTCATCCACTGAATGATTAAAGATTTTTTGAAAGACAATTTTTCAATGCTAGCAAACCTTCTGCAAAGTAGTCTGGCATGCTGTGTTTCTAGTTGCATATCTAAGAACTCTCTGCCTAACCTAAGGTCAGAAGACTTTTTACTATGTTATATTCTAGAAGTTTTAGTATTAGCTTTTGTACTTGTCTTCTACATTTAGGCCTACAATTTATTTTGAGCTAATTTCTGTGTGTGGTGTGAAGAGTTTAAACTGATCTTTTTGTGTGTGTGCATAGATATCCAATTGTCCTAGCACCATTGGTTAAAAAGACTATTTTTTCACTATTAAAGTGCTTTGGCACCTTTGTAGAAAAATCAATTGACAATAAATATAATGGTTTATCTCTAGACTCTCAACCCAGTACCACTGATCTACCCTTATACCAATTACACATTGTCTTGATTACTGTACTTTAGTAAGTTTTGAGACCAAAAGTGCAATCTTCTATTTTCTTCCTTTATTTTTATTTATTTTTTTAATAAAAAAAGTTTTTTTCTTTATTCTGAATCCTTGGCCTTTCTGTATAAAGAACAGCTTGCAATTTCTACAAAACAAAACAAAACAAAACAAAACAAAACCTCATTCTGGGATTTTTATAGGGATGGCATTAAATCTATAAATCAATTTGGGAAGAATAAACAGACATTGAATCTTCCTTCCATGAACACAGAATATCGCCCCACTCGTTTAGATCTGCTTTTTCTCCCCAGTGTTCTATAGTTTCCTGTGTGCAGATCCTGTACTTCTGCAAAGCTTATTCCTAAGAAGTTAATTTTTGGTGCTATTTTAAACAAAACTATTTTCTTAATTTCATTTTCAGATTGTGTTTTGTTAGTATATACAACTGATTTTTGTATATTGATCCTCTTTCCCATAAACTTGCTGACAAAGGTCCATCTAGTCGAGGCTATGGTTTTTCCAGTAGTCATGTATGGATGTGAGAGTTGGACTATAAAGAAAGCTGGGCACCAAAGAATTAATGCTTTTGAACTGTGGTGTTGGAGAAGACTCTTGAGAGTCCCTTGGACTGCAAGGATATTCAACCAGTCTATCCTAAAGGAAATCGGTCCTGAATATTCATTGGAAGGACTGATGTTTAAGCTGAAACTCCAATTCTTTGCCCACCTGATGCGAAGAGCTGACTCATTTGAAAAGACCCTGATGCTGGGAAGGATTGAAGGTGGGAGGAGAAGGGGACGACAGAGGATGAGATGGTTGGATGGCATCACTGACTCAATGGACATGAGTTTGAGTAAACTCTGGGAGTTGGTGATGGACAGGGAGGCCTGGTGTGCTGCAGTCCATGGGGTCACAAAGAGTCGGACATGATTGAGTGACTGAACTGAACTTCCTGTAAACTTAATGAACTTAGAGGTTTCTGTGGGTGTGTATGTGTATGTAACTCAAGATTTTCTATATAAATGCTCAATCCACTTGCAAATAAAGACAGTTGTGCTTCTTCCTTTACAATCTGGATATCTTTAATGTCTTAACTTGCAGTATACTTTTTAATAGAAATAATAATAAGAATGAACATTTCTGCCTTGCTCCCAGTCTTAGGAGGAAGCCATATTCAAATCTTTCACAAAGCAGCATACACAAGCTACTATCTTTCCTGAAGACTTTATGAAACAGAGCTGGATAAACATTTTCTTATACTGATGACCCATGATCACACACAAATGAAAAACATACTTACAAACTGTGTTTTAAATTAAGAACAAAGAACCAAAAATGTCACCTAATAGATAAAAAAAAAACTATAAAGTTACTAAAAGCTAAATGTTAATACATGAAAAAGCAGCACTGTCCTATTTGATGACTGCGTCAAGTTGAGAGAAGGTGACATGCGGGAGGGCAAACAGGGGCAGGCCAGTCTGGGGAAGATGACATCACTGCCAGCTGCTGAACACCCTCCAGGTCAGGAAGGCTCGTGGGCCAGGAGCCCAGCCCCACCAACTCTCTCCACCCTCTGCTCTCCCCACAGTCTAATTCTGGAAGGGTCCAGAGGGAGGGGGCTCCAGCAATCTGGCCCAAACCCTCTCCCCCATCGGCATGTGAGCCAGAGGGGAGTGAACTGTGCCAGGGTCTGGAAGAGAGCAAGCCTCCAGTGGGAGTTCTCACTCAGCAATTTTTACACAACAGTTTCTTTTTTAAAGAAAGAAAAGCCAGATTTCTTTTTTAAAAAAAAAGAAGAAGAAGAAGAAAGAAACTTGGTTCCAGAATGGAAACTATCAGGCACCATGTAGCACTGTTTGAAAGAACACTCTGGTTCCAAAGACCTTGTTTGCTCTGAAAGGTGAAAGTTTAGATGCCCCAGCAAAAGCCACCAATGGGCGTTCCAAATCCAACTGCTCCGAGGAACGGACGGGTCTGACACACATTCACACTCTATCCCATACACAGCTTCCAGCCTGTGTCACCACACCTGCCTAGAACAACTGCTGTTTACACTATTAGACACGCCTGCAGACAATGGTTGAACACCCGCTGCAGGCACCATGCCCGCAGTATACAACGAGTTCTCTGTAAGGTACATATTCTATCACACATTGAAATCCATCTGCTAGGGAAGGACGAATAGACACCGTAAATAGACTAGACATCAGGGATTTCACAGAAAGTAGGAATTTCACAGAAAATAATTTAAAAATAAAAAACCTCTCACAAGGATTCAAGAGCTAGCCAGAGATAGAGAAAACCTCTACAGGCAGAACTAGAGCTCATTTCTCTAATTTTACAGTATGCCTCATCTTCCAGTAACTCAGAGAGGTAAAAAACCACGATCAGTGTCAAAGAGGTGAAAAGCCACAATCAGTTTCTTCAAGGACAAGACTTAGTTTGGGGTGGGGCAGGTGGACACCCCCATCTGCTGAAGGGAAAGGGGCAACACACACGCGCCCTTTGTGTACTTCCATTT
This sequence comes from Bubalus bubalis, assembly GCF_019923935.1. Lineage (NCBI taxonomy): Eukaryota > Metazoa > Chordata > Mammalia > Artiodactyla > Bovidae > Bubalus > Bubalus bubalis. Next base: position 45,561,193 of record NC_059172.1, on the reverse strand, counting down.
ATACACTCACATCATGTTCTGCACATTAACTCTAGTTCTCACCCCCAGCTCTCATCCTCTGTCCTCCCCAGACCCAACAACCATCCCTCTTGCCTGTGTCGACCCTGTGACTTGTGGCTAAGAGGTGCCACACAAATATTTCCTTCTCCTTTCCTCTGGCAATGGTCTTCTGGACAAGAAAACATGATACCGGAAATATTCCATTGTAGCTAGAGTTCTGTCACCCAGCACCTAGTGCATTACATGATGTGGCAAGTCCCTGCCTTGTAGCTTTCCCACACATGGCTTGGTCTCCATCAGAGTGGAGTGGAGGAAGAAGAAATTACCCATGTCAAGGAAGTACCCACTCTCCCTGCCCTCCGACTGGAAAGGTGAAGTGGCCAGGGTCTCATGCAAAGTCCCTACCACCCGCACCTGCGCACCAGCCTGGGCAGGCTTGGCCCCTGCCCTACCCCTGGGAAATGACGTTCAAAGGCCTTCCATGGTCAAGGCAGGGGCTTGGCCCAGAAGTATTTCCTTTAAATCTGGACACAACCTTGCAAAGCAGGCCTCAACTATAAAGTGGGAACATTTTACAGGGAAAGGTTATCAGTGTTCAGAAGCCAAGTCATGAACCCAAGATCACACAGCAGCAAATCAGCTTTCCATTTAGAAAAGACCCCCAAGGCTCCACACACATGTCCTGCAAGATCTCATTAGTCATTAAACAGTTTCTAAAGCCTTCAGAGAAACAGCCTAATGAGCCAGGTGAAGGAGAACCAGGACAACAGTTCTCTCTTCCTCACTGTCATGACCAAAGAGGAGATGTGTAGGGGGATGTAAACAGTAAAATTTCACACATGCCCCCTCTCCCCTGCCACAATATATACACACAAATGCTGGACAATTACCTACTAAGAATGTTGTCTTGAAACGTAAAAACTACAAATTAAACTAGAACTAGGTCTAAATTGCCTCCAGTTCACTTGTTATGTAGTCTGTACAACATGTAATCAGGACATGGTCTGAAGATTACCCCCAATAAGCTTTGAAACAAGCATGGTCATTAAATAAAATCATCAGATAATTGCATGGTTCTTGGGGTTGGGTGTTACTAATACGAATGCTAATTTTATCTGTGCAACCACATTGATAATAGAAGGAGGGCACTCCTGAAACAGAAGTCCCTTCAGTACAGCTCCACCGCACCCCATTGTACAAGGTGGCCAGGCTGAGGAACGTTCCTAGGTCTCTGCTGGGCTGGAAGCAGCAGAGTGGGGGAGCACAGTGACACTCCTCAGCCCCGGTCCCTGAAGGAAGCATGGGCCTTCTCCAGCTAGGGGCTTTCTTCATCTTCCTTCTAACAGAGACAAACTCACACTCAAGGCCTCCATCACTCCGTTTTCCACTGGACTCCTGTGGAGAAGCTGAGGATGAGAAGTTTGGGGTAAATTATCTGAGCTCTCACCCTGGGAGAATATGACAAAGTGGACCTATCGCCCCTCAAGCCTTCATCTGCAATGGGTATGTGCACCCTGATGTAATGGTTCCTTCAAGGTAATTATTTCAGTAATTGTTCTACACGTGTGAGAGAGGTACTCCAGATTTTCATTGACAGAGAGCCTGTATGTGAGAAATGGGACCTCTCGCTTCCCTGAAGGGAAGGCAAAGCGGTCACGGAGAAGGGAAGGAGAAGGGGAGGAGGAAAAGCAAAGGAAGGAAGGAAGAGGACAGAAGCAGGGGAGGGTGTGAAGGGCAGGGGTCCGGGGCACACACTGCAATGCTTTACCAATGCCCAGCCTACCAGCCTGGCTACAAGTTCCACCCAGGCTGATCAACAGTAAAAATACAGAAAAATAGACCTGGGCATTTTCTATAAAATCATTTTTCACTTTTTCGAGAAGCTTCCAGGTGACCGTCTATGATGTCCTTAGCACTATGAAGTCAAGACCTAGAAGCCATGACTCTCCAGAAGGGCTAGGGGCTCAGGGTTCCAGGTCATTTGCTATAATCAGAAAGAAAGGTGTGTCTGTGTCTGTGCATGTGCATTGTGTGTGTGTGTGCACACCTCTGTGTGCGTGTGTACACACCTCTGTGTGTGTGTGTGTGTACTGGAAAAGCCAGGGGACAGAACCTATATGTTGCCTAGAAAAGGAGACAGTCTGCAAGACAAACCAGAGTGAACTGTGGTCTGTGATACCCCTGGTACACGAAGGCAAGTTTCTCAAGCCCCAGAGAACATGAGGTTCACAAAGCTGTACCTAAACAGCCGTCTCCATGAAGCTGGACACATCACTTGGGCATTGCTCACAGAACCATCACCATCACCACACACCAAGAGATCCCACTGAACATGGAACTCTTTAACCTGGGGCTCTGGTTTCTCTTGCTGTGGCATACAAATTTTGCATGTCACCAAATGAATGCGACTCTCTCAAGTGGAAAATATCAAACCCAGAATATTTGGGGCTTACTAACTTGAAACAGACTGAATAGACAGGAGGTACTCTGGAGCCAGACTGCCTAGGTTCAAATCCCAACTTTTCCACTTACTAGCTTTGGACTTGAAATCCAACATCCTATTAAATAGCAACATAACAATACCTATTCTATAAGGTAGTTATGAGGATTAAAACAAGTTACCTATATAAAATAAGTTATAAAAATGTTGTTATCATGCTAGATTTATGTATAACGTTTCCTCAATGTACATGCTACAACTAAGTGCTTGTTCTCCCCTCCAATTCCTATGTTGAATCCTGATCCCCAATGCTGGTATTTGGAAGTGGGAAGTGAAGAGGTCATGAGGGTAGAGCCTTCATGAATGAGATTAGTGACCTTAAAGGGGCCTAAGGAGATCAGAATGCAGCCCTTCTGCCATGTGAGGACATAGAGAGATGACAGGAAGATTGCTGGGAGAAATATCAATAACCTCAGATATGCAGATGACACCACCCTTATGGCAGAAAGTGAAGAGGAACTCAAAAGCCTCTTGATGAAAGTGAAAGTGGAGAGTGAAAAAGTTGGCTGAAAGCTCAACATTCAGAAAACGAAGATCATGGCATCCAGTCCCATCACTTCATGGCAAATAGATGGGGAAACAGTGGAAACAGTGTCAGACTTTATTTTTCTGGGCTCCAAAATCACTACAGATGGTGACTGCAGCCATGAAATTAAAAGACGCTTACTCCTTGGAAGGAAAGTTATGACCAACCTAGATAGCATATTCAAAAGCAGAGACATTACTTTGCCAACAAAGGTTCGTCTAGTCAAGGCTATGGTTTTTCCTGTGGTCATGTATGGATGTGAGAGTTGGACTGTGAAGAAGGCTGAGCGCTGAAGAATTGATGCTTTTGAACTGTGGTGTTGGAGAAGACTCTTGAGAGTCCCTTGGACTGCAAGGAGATCCAACCAGTCCATTCTGAAGGAGATCAGCCCTGGGATTTCTTTGGCAGGAATGATGCTAAAGCTGAAACTCCAGTACTTTGGCCACCTCATGTGAAGAGTTGACTCATTGGAAAAGACCCTGATGCTGGGAGGGATTGGGGGCAGGAGGAGAAGGGGACGACAGAGGATGAGATGGCTGGATGGCATCACTGACTTGATGGACGTGAGTCTGGGTAAACTCCGGGAGTTGGTGATGGACAGGGAGGCCTGGCGTGCTGCAATTCATAGGGTCGCAAAGGGTTGGACACGACTGAGCGACTGATCTGATCTGATCTGATGAACTATGAACTCCCTGTTGGACACCAAATGTGCCAGTGCCTTGATTTTGGATTTCTAGACTCCAGAACTGTGAAAAGTCACTTTCTGTTATAAATTCCCAGACTATGAAGTTTTCTTACAGTAGCCCAAACACACTAAGACGACACACATTTGAAAACATTACGGTTCTTGTGCCCAGAAGTATTTTCCCTGTCGCAGAAGTAACTGCTAACATTTTATCTTGTCTCTTGGTCCTCCTATTTGTAACTGGGCTTCCTAGGTGGCACAGTGGTACAGAATCTGCCTGGCAATGCAGGAGATACAAGAGACGAGGGTTCGATCCCTGAGTTGGGGAGATCCCCTGGAGGAGGAAATGGCAACCCACTACACTACTCTTGACTGGAAATTTTCCATGGATAGAAGGGCCTGGCAGGCTACAGCCTATGGGACCACAAAGAGTCAGACACGACTGAGCGACTAAGCATGCACACATTTTGTAATTACACTTACTGGATGAGAAACCTGGCCCAAAGAGGTGAGCTGACCAGGTGGACATCAGAGCACCAGTGTGCGGCAGGTCGGAGCCAGGGCTCTGCGTTCTGAGCGGTGCCCCCCAGCATTGCAACTGTACTACCTCTTCATCCACATGAAACAAAGATTTCCTGTTACAACTCGGCCTTGACTAGAGATGTACAGTATCAATGCTCCCTAGCTCTTCTGCTGGGATTCCGTCATTGTTTACTTACATCCTGTCTTCCTTACACAATTCTGACACACCACAGAAAAACGATTCAGTCATAACTACAATCCCAACCCACATGGCCAAATGGAAGCCAAAGAGATAGCCATGAATGAAATGAGATGCAGCCCATCCACCCATTCAGAGGTCCCCCTATTGTGGGACACAAATGCCTTCTAAACCCAGTACCACCTGTACACCTTAGATGCCCCACCAGATAGGAGGCAACCTACCTCCATCCCAAAGATATTCTACCTGCCCCTGGGCTGTGTAGCTGAGGTTCTAAATTTCCATTCGCGTGCTGAGGGGAACTCCCAATGAAGGCCTCAGTTATGTTCCCGTTTTACTGAGGAAACTAAGCTCCCACAGACATCAACTTTCCTCCGTGTCCATATTACGTTATGAGGCAATTATGAATAAAAACAGCCTCTCATGAATGCATACAGCATGAATGCATACAGCTTTAACAACGTCTAAATATTTTCACAAGGATCATTTCCTGTGGTCCAATTAAGTTTCTTTTTAAGATAAAGGCTCAGACTTTTGGGACGAGACCAGGGTCACAAGGCTTGGAAATCAGGCCAGAACTCACAAATCTCTACTCCATGTTTTCATGTGAAGAATGGCAAATCGCTGGTCTGAGAGCACCACTTACTTCAAAAGCACTGAGTCTTAGGCTCATCACTCATCGCCTTGAAGAAAGTCATCTCACAAAGATCCTGCCTGTGGATAACAACAAACTGGAGACGATGAGTTCTGCTACGGGAAGCCCTGTACAGCAGCAAGAGTTCACTTCCTCAAGTGAAGGTCAGATGGGCTAGCAGGGAGGTCAAGGCAAAAAACAGAACCAAGCATGCAGAGAGGTGCAAAGCTCCCCAGTGGCTACAAACACTTCCCTTACCTCCAAGCCCATTCCACCATCAGCCTTAGGTAGACTAATATTCAGTATACCTTGCCTGGTTCCCAGCTTGATTTTCAGATTTACTCTTGCCATTTTATAACTGTCACCTTTGATTTCTTTAAATTAACGTACATCAATGTCCAACAAAATCATTATGATAATGAACTTAAATGAGGAAACCAGCCCTCACAATCCCACATCCCTTACAAGCCAACAGTTTTCATCTTCTGGGTTCCCTTCTGGTCCTTGTCCCCTGAAACTGTAGCCACAATCGTGGAATAGGAACTACTTTGTATTCCACATTTTTCATGTAATCACATTTCCACTCACAACCGAAGCATATCTAATGATCCTGGCACGTTCCTACTCCAAAGGCTTCTTTTAGGGCACTTCAATTTCATCACCAATGTAGACAACTGATCTCAGAAGCTCTGTGACATGTCTGACTTGTAACTCCTAAGGTCTGAGATCATGGTTTGGGTGAGCAGGAGAATATGCTTTGGGGGTGGGAGGGAGAGGAAGAAAGGAAAAACAACGGTGCCTTTCTTCTCAGGAGACAAAGTGCTATTAGAGATGAAGGCTTGAAATGCCCCTGTGGGTGGGTGGGTGGGGGCAGGGGACGCCTATGGCTCCCAGGCAACACAGCCATGGTGCTGCCTTAATGGTGAAGCCATTCTCCAGTCCCCAGAATAGCAGTGTCCTGTGGGTTGCAGAAAATTTCTGTAGGGCAAGAGCCTGAACATATTTCATTCAAACTGAAACATGTCACTACTCTCTGCAACATTCTTTCCTGTTTAGCACCTTTGCCACCTGGAGAAGTTTGCCACCTCCACAAATGGAGAAGTTTACACTCCATGGCATGGCACACGGTGCCCTCGGAGACCTGCTACCAGCCTCTCCACCTCCTCCCCTCCCCACACAAGCCCTGAGCCCCAACCCATGTCCCTGCCCACTGGGCCCACTTTGCTTACTCAGTTCCTCCATATCTAACCCCAAGAAGTATGTATGACCCTACCCTCAAAGAGCTCACAATCTGGCTAAGAAAATAAAGATTTTGAGTACATGTTAATCACATGAAAATCAGTAAACCATTAAGCTGTTATGTGAAACAGTAACAACATATTTTTAAGCCATCATTCCAAATGATGTAAAACTGGGCCAATATAATGACAAAATAAGTTCGTCTCTTCAACAGTTTTTTTCTATGGTGAAATAAAACATACACACATAAAGTGCACAGGTGACTCAATATTGTTTAATTAAACAATCACCTCTGAACAAGCAGTGATAATGCAATCACAAAGCCTTCGTCACCAGTAGGAGTGGGAGAAGCTGAATTGCAAATCTTTTTCTTGAATGGCTCATCATTCGCATCACTCTTAATGCCCTTTTATTTGTATTTCAGTCAATATACGTTCCACATTTCCCAGGACAATCCAAATTTCAAAATTTAGGTTCTCTGGTCTCTATAAACCACCAAAAGTACCTCAAATTCCTACAGATCTCCAGGACTTTCTGATGAACCAGAAGCATCATAAAAAACCTTGAACACACTGTAGGCCCTAATTTGGGATTCAAAATTTATTTACTCTTCCTGTAGCCTGTTTTCTGTGTCTGCTTTCTGTTTGTAGTTCTCTCAAAAAAACCTAAGAGGACTCAGTTGTGTCACAGGGGTCCCAGGTCAGTCCTAAGTTAAATGACAGAGGTTTTCTCATCATCTCCACCACTATGCATGATAAAAGTTACAAGTTATTTCCAGTGCAGTTATGAATTGCATCTGCACACCCCAGCTTGTGAGTGCCTCAGGACAATTTCACACTACTCTGCTTCAGTGTCTCCCGGTCGCCCTCTAAGCTTGACAAACCCATTGATATTGAATTTCCTTTGACAGCAAAGGCAATTATGAGAGTTCCGTGTGAGGCGAGGCGAGAGGGGAGGGCCAAGCCAGGCACAGACAGAGGGGCAGTTCTAAGGAGCTGGACTTGACTGACCTTCCCAGACTCAAACGGCTTTCATCTGCCAAGGAGCCGGACGCCCTGACTCTAGGTCATTAGCACCAGCACTGATCTCCAAACCAACATGTCCCCAGAGAGGCCCCAGAGCACTACTTCCTCAACTTTTATTTCTCAACTCCAAAAAAAAAAAAAACACACTGTCATGTCCTTTGAAAGAGCTTAATGAGGTCTGGCCATACGAGAACTATTTAGAACATGTCCACACTTCATACGAATGTTGGTGACTCCACATTTGATGGATTCTAGTTACAGTTTGGAGCACATCAGCTGTAAAACATATGATCAAAAGTACACACGCACTTTCATTCTCTCAATAGTTTAGGACAAAGGTTAAAAATAAAAGGTGTTTAATGGTTATGAGCTACAACCGCCCACATATATGAAAAGTAATGAGAACACGTCTCCCAATTTCCTAAAGGTTGTCTGCCAAATTCCTGCCTCCTTCCTTCATAAGGAGACAGAATCTGCAGTGTTTTCTTTGCCATACAGATATATCCCGTATCACTATAAACAAACGCTGCTTTCTTTACAGCTAATAACCACAATGTGTGGGTAAGAAACCTCTCCAGTATAAATCCGTGGGGACAAGGCTGTATTGTGGGCATTAAATAATTATAACAATCTGACATGAGTCAGAGGATTGTTTTTCAATGGCCCTGTTGCACTTCAAACTTTCAAATCAACCCCAAACTCTCTTTGCTGGCACTGCATCCGTGTGCTGGGCTATTGTGAAACAATTCTCATTCTTTATAGTTTGGTCCCATTGCAAGGAGCTGGCAACGTGGGCACTCATGAAATATTAACATGTTACATTGATTTTTTTTTTTATAAGTGTGGCCAACAGTGGATCAATTATATTAGTATGAAAAGCTTTTCATAATTCATTTGGGGAGCATCAAGATCTCATTTCCAGAAGGGACATGGATGATGAAGTCAACAGTTTTGAAAAGGCCAGCACTCACACACAGAATACAGTAACTGTAAGCGATGGAGTAGAGACACTGTACGCAAAGTAAGAAAAATGTTTCAATGGCAAAATGATTAAAACAGGGTCCAACATACGGACAAGTTGAGAATTAAGTCCAGTGCAGTCTCTCTCTATAAACAAGAACAGAAAAGCCTCAAATGCTGGCAATTTATACCCCTTGTTGTTGACCTCCATGTTTATTCCTGTCTCCTTCAAAAAATAAAATTTGCTAACTTTTACACAATAGAAGAATTATTTCAACCTATCCCCACTCTGAAGTATCCTTATTCCAAGAACGTTAACAGTTGGCCTGAAAGAACAAGGGTCTCCTGGCTTGTGTGTGTTCACAGAGAGTCTGCTGTGAGGCTCTGCTCATCTGGTAGCTGGTATCCTCTCTTTAGTGGTGCAGGGTGCATAAACTTCACGTAGGCTGCCCCATCAAAGACAAAAAACACTTCATCAGCTAGGGGAAGACAATATTCAAGGCAAGCAGGCCTCCAACCATGCTGCCCAGAGAGGATAGCTTCAACAGGGAATAAGGGAGGGGGGCGTGCTGTTCTCAATCCCCTACTTTCACACTATTAACACCGTGGTGACCTGTGTCCAGCTGTCTCTGCCACTGAACCGTGAGCATCTTGAGAGGAAGAGCCAGGTCTTATTCATCTTGGTATCCCTCTCCCTAGCAACAGAGATTTGCACAAAAGATGTGGTAAGTGAATAGCCACAGGGTGTAAATTCCCTCCCAGTCTGGAAATCCTGCATCTGGCCCACGTGTACAAACTAAACTTAGCCTCTTCGTTGCACTGATCCACAGCAGCACCAGCAGAGCGAAAGGTCACCCAAAGGGCCATCCTCCTGATCTCGGAGATTAGGGGACCCATGTGAAAATGCCCCAAATAAACCAACAAACATTTTCCATTACTTTAGGGTTTTGTAAGCCACTAGGAAAACCAGCAAAGGGTGGGACAAGTTAAACTGCTGAACCAACCCTGAAATCCCCCAGAAAATAAATATGTAGACCAAAGAGGCACCCAGGGGCTAACAACTGACAAGCAGCCTGGTTCAAGGGTCCTGAAACCTGGACCACTGCCAGAAGGCTTCTCCAAAACTCTATGGGGCTTTCTAGAGGGCCTAGTGGGCATGTGGTCCCATGGGCACTAGAATAAGAGAATGACCATAAGATAGGCAGTCTGACCCCCATCCAGCCCCAGGTGGGGACCATGTGTGCACTGGCACTAGGGTGATAGAAAACCTCCCAGGTGCTGGCCTGGTGCCCAGGAGGATGGCTCATGGCACACCCGGCACCAGCCCGATGGTGGTTCCCAACTAGGGGAGGACATGTCAGTCCCCAGCTCGCTCAGCCTCAACAGGGGTCTGGCGTGGGGTCCTCAGAAGCCTCTATCCTCTGAAAAGTGAAAAGGATTTCAGTGAGGCCCAAATCAAAACTAAAGTGCTATAAAAAATAATCTAAAAGGACTAGGTTTAAGTTGTATTTACGGTCCCAACTTGCTGCCTTCTTTTTTTCTCCAGAACTGGTAAAATGACAGAGAAAATTCATCACCCTTTAAGGCAGGCAGCAATTGACCTGTTTTGGTGTGGCCAGCACCAGCTCTCTTATGCATCCCAGTGCTGACAACACACATTTCTCCTTTGGCTCCACCTAGGTTCTTAAGGTTCTTACATCACTCAGATGGTAAAGAATCCACCTGCAATGCAGGAGACCTGGGTTTGATGCCCATGTTGGGAAGAGCCACTGGAGAAGGGCACGGCAACCCACTCCACTATCCTTGCCTGGAAAATCCTCATGGACAGAGGAGCCTGGTGGGCTATAGTCCATGGGGTTGCAAAAAGTCGGAAAAGACTAAGCGACTAAGCACAGCACAGCACACATGTTCTAAAGAATGTATATACAACACGCAAACACACACGTACCCCTTGCTTGCTTGCTAAGTCACTGCAGTCGTGTCCAACCCTGTGAGCCCACCAGGCTCCCCCGTCCCTGGGATTCTCCAGGCAAGAACACTGGAGTGGGTTGCCATTTCCTTCTCCAATGCGTGAAAGTGAGAAGTGAAAGTGAAGTCGCTCAGTCATGTCCGACTCTCAGCGACCCCATGGACTGCAGCCCACCAGGCTCATCCATCCATGGGATTTTCCAGGCAAGAGTACTGGAGTGGGGTGCCATTGCCTATGCAAAAACATTTATGAAAACTGTCAAATCCCTATGCTTCAGCCTAGATTGCAATTTAGTCCAATCATCACCCAATGCATTGAAATTAGTTATTACTTGGTTACCTTTAGCTAAATCTTTCACCAGGAACACCTGTCACCAGAGACATGACCTCACATCCATGCTGAGGTTTAATTCAAGAGGGCAGTCACTGCACACACAGCTGCACAGTGTATTCCACATGTTTGCAGCTTGGGTCCATTATATTTCTGGGACCTCTTTTCTGCCCCAGATTCCTCTATTTACTATCCATATTTTCTGCATTATTTAAAACGTTGTGTTTAAGAAGACATGTTCCGAAGAACAAAAACCAAATGGAAAGCGTTGGGGTGGGGACAGCACTGCTTATCCCAGAGGCAGCTGGGAGGCCTCTCTCTTCCCCAGGGGCCTCCCCGGCAGAGGAGGGCAGTGGCCTGGCTTGTCTGGGAAGGAAGGGAGGGAGGCTTCCTGGCCCCTGCAGGCCTGTCTTCCAGCCACGGCGAGAAAGCCACACAGCTTCCATTTTAACCTCACCCTCTCTGAGGATTGAGGACAGGGGCTCTGGAGCCCACAGACTGAAACCTACTCTTATCTGTAAACAAAAACGGGCTTTGATGTTAGCCAGCTTGCTTGCCTTTTTCCTTTTTCAACTGTGGTTTATCAGCAGCAACATCTCCATTAAGCACTTAGTCAGCAGCCATTATGGGGCCCACTTCTGCACTGGGTGCCTGTTCCTGAGAATAATAAAAGGAAAAAAGCATGCGCCTGGCCCACAGGGAGGGAGCATCCACGGTTGGGTGGGTGGGCATATACATGCACACACACCCCCACACACACCACACGCACAGCTTTGGGACAGTCAGAGGACGGCCAGACTCGAGATGGGGATTCTCAGCTCTCTATGTGACATATGTGACCTTTCTAAATCTCTACGCCCTCCCTACTGTTGGGAGACGACAGTGATAACACAGGCAAGATTCTCAAGCCTGTGATTGATTCACTCATTTGATTATTATTTGATTCACTCATTTGACTTGTGAATCCCTTCTGATCTGGACTTGCCCTTCATTACAGACCCTGGCACTCTTGACAAAGACAAGCCCCTCAGACTCCCTGAAGCCAAAGTACCCTCCCAGCCCCAGGGTACCCGTCTTCCACCCAAGGTCTCTAGCCAGACCAGCCGGGGGTCAAGGAGCAGTCAGGGATCTCAACCCCACTTCTTTGGGGCTGGCCAGAACCTGTCTCACACATTCTTACACTGGTTTCTACCATCTTCGGAGGTGCCCAGTGGCTACACACGAATCTGTTTCAAAAGGGAACAGGCTCTCTTTTCAAGAGCGGAACCGGCACTAAAACACAGGATCAGTGGCCCCGGACACCACCCTCTGAACACAGAAGCTCATACGCACTCCCGGGGTGCCCAGGCGCCCCTGCAGCCTCGGCCTCGACAGCCAGAGTGTGGTCTCCGGCCTCGGCCAGCCAGCCTCCTTGCGCAGACAGCAAACAATGGCGTGCAGTGTCCTCTCAACACGTCAGCCCCGGTGACCAGTGAGGGTGGCGGGCAGCAAGCAGGAGGCAAAGGGGAAGGAGAAACAGCCAGCAAAACAGTTTGTTTGTGTCCAGCTGTTGAGAACCTGGATGCGGTGCCAATGAGGAAAGAAACACCCTCCTTGTAGCACTTGTTTGGGGCCGCAGACTTGTGGTCAGCACCTCCCAGCTGTGTCCAAGAGAGCCGGACCCAGGCCGGGCCCCACCCTCTCTCCTCCGCAGTGGGCAGTGACTCAAGACACTGGCTGCAGGAGGTGGGGACACCAGCGCCCCAGCTAAACCCAAATGAAATGCAAAGGTCCCAGGCGAACCTGCAGCTCAGCGCGCTGTCCTCAGGCACCATTACCCTCCCTAAAGAAGGGAAGGGTGAGGTATCATTGCATCGAGTTCTTCCACACGCTTGCATAGGAAGGGCAGACTGAGGTTCACAGAAGTTCACACAAAGTCACACAGCTCTTATCTTAGAGGGAGGCCTCTGGGCTCCTTCTGTTTCATTTCCAGCAATGAAAAGCACAGTCTTGGCTTTACTATCACACTGCCTATCAAAAGCACCACGTAAAGAATAACACACACACACACACACACACACACGTTATTTTCCCAGGCCCAAACCTGGGACGCAGTGTCCGTACGGGCTGCCAAAAGGGCAGAATGTGGGACCCACAGTGATCCTTTCACCACAGCAGCTCTTCCCTCCCTATTTTCTAATTTGGCTCACATGAAGCCCTCTTCAAGGGGGCTTCCTCACCAGCTGATTGAAAAATGGCATGTCTCTAATTTCATAAGGGAAAAGAAATCCCCAACAGCTTCCTCTCACTTCTCAAGCATCCTAAGGGGTAGAAGCTGCGGCCAGGACTCCCAGGGAGACGCCGGCTCACCCTCCCTGCCTTTCCAGCTCCGACACCCTCAGCCCTGTGAATGTCCACATCAGGACTAAGCCCCTCCCTTTCAGCTCCAGGCCGCTGTTAGCTGTCTGGCTTAGTTGCTCCTCCTGACTTACATCTGCCCAGCAGAGCCCACTGACAGAGCTTCAGCAGGAGCACTTAAGCACCAGTGACTCCGCCCACCAACACTCACCCCACTCCCACAGACCCTGTGCCTTGACTCTCTGTCCCGAACATCACGGTCATTAACCCTTTCCTTCATCCCAAGCCCTTTCTTCTCAGCCTGGCCAAGTGTCTGAATTCAAAGAGGTATCACTCTACTTAACTGTCTCATCACTGGGTATAGAGATGACCTCTCTGAAGCTCACTGGGGCGATTCTCCAGATCAGGGTCCTGAACTAGAAGACAGCTCAGGTACCACCCTCTCCAAAGAGTGATTCACATGGCTGATTCCTTCTGGTCCTGAATGTAAGGGTTCAAGCTTACCAGGTGGAATTGGAGAAAAATGGTGGGCCTGCAGCATTTCCAAGATGTGAAGTTTTCTCCTGATAAATTTTGTAAGCCTCATATTAGGTACTATTAATACATTTGAAAGAAGACTGGCTATCAGCACAACTGTTTTTAAAAAAAATTTTTTAAATATGTGCCAGTGTGAATTTCATCTATTGTCACTTATCCCATTTATTACAGATCTGATGTCCATGTAAGGCTGAGAGCTCCTTCAGATAGAGACTAATATCTTTATGATTTCCATCTCCCAGGGATTGGCAGGTAAGTCTCTTAACCGGCGCCTTTACAGAATTCTAACGAGAAAACACCAGAGAGGGATTAGCCCTGTGTACTAGGATGTACTACTATTCCACCCTGCCTACCCAAACACCTCTCTGCAAACCCCTGAAGTCTTGTCTTTCACTCACATCCATCCCCAAGTGCTCAATCCAGGAAGTCATCGCTGAATAAGTGGTGGCAAGAGGGTCATTTCCCCTACCTTCCCTGTAAACCCAGGAAGCAATTTGCTCAGTCCACAACCACAAGCCCAAAGCCACAAGCTCAAAAGCCCATGTGCATCATAAAGACAGTATTTCTGCGCATGGCCGTGCCCCTGTGGTTAGCTCTGGCTGGCATATAGCAGCCGTGGACAAGATGATCTATCCAACCAGAGACTGCCTCTTGGCTCTTTTCAGGACAGAGGCAAGAGCTTTACAAAACAAGCAAAATAAGCAGAGACTACTTGGGGAGAAGTTATATCTATAACACGCCCAGATTTCCTAAGTATGATAGAATTTGGACTTCCATGCCACCCTCACCCCTATCCCATCCCCACAGCCTACAATAACTGAGGACCTATATCTCCATGCAGGGAACTTTTGTTTTTTTACAGACTATGTTTTGAGCAGTTTTAAGTTTACAGCAATATTATGCAGAAGGTATAAAGTGTCAGTTGTTCAGTTGTGGCCGGCTCTTGAGACCCACTAGGCTCCTCTGTCCATGGAATTCTCCAAGCAAGAATACTGGAGTGGGCTGCCATTCCCTTCTCCAGGGAATCTTTTCAGCCCAGGGATCAAACCCAGGTGTCCTGCACTGCAGGTGGTTTCTTCACCCTCTGAGCCACCAGGAAAGGCACGGAGAGTTCCCTGCACCCACACAGGAAGCCTCCTCCATTACCAATATCCCCCAGTAGAAGGGCACATTCACTACAACCGATAAACCTGCGTTGACACATCATCGTCCTGGCCCCACTGGGCAGGAGACGGGAGCTATGCCTCTCAACCCACAGACCACAGCTGTCAGGCAGGAAGGCACTGGGCCCTATGGGTGCCAACTCAGCCAAGATAAGGACTCAGAGGAGACTTTGTTGCAAATTCTTCAACAAATTCTGACTGGAAAGAGTCTTCATGTCAGGTTACTACTTCCAAGAAACAATAAAACTGGCTTTTAAGCAAAGGATGGGGGAAGGATGCTCAGTTAAGTAAGGATGTGCAGTGCCTCATTTAAGTAAGTCTTAATCCAGCAGCTCAGAGGACATAGTCACAAATCTGCCTCTCCCACTAGATGAGCGACTGGTTCCCACCAATGACTGCTGCTGCTAAGTCGCTTCAGTCGTGTCCGACTCTGTGCGACCCCATAGACGGCAGCCCACCAGGCTTCCCCATCCCTGGGATTCTCCAGGCAAGAATACTGGAGTGGGTTGCCATTTCCTTCTCCGATGCATGAAAGTGAAAAGTGAAAAGGAAGTCGCTCAGTCGTGTCTGACTCCTTGCGACCCCATGGATGCAGCCTACCAGGCTCCTCCGCCCATGGGATTTTCTAGGCAAGTGTACTGGAGTGGGGTCATTGCCTTCTCCACACCAATGACTAGTCCTGTACATGTGTAGGTTCTTCATAAAATAAGACTGCCACCACAGTTGCAAACCTTACGTCCTGCATCACACCATCCACAGGCTGTGAGATTCTCTTTCTGAAAGCTTCTGCAGAAAAAGTATTTTTTAGAAGCCCCGGGGGGTGGGGTGGGGGGGAGATCAACTGCACCGGCTCCGTGGGAAAGCAAGCAACCACTGTGGGCATAAGTTGCTTGGCTTCCATCAAACACGCCCACCTCTGCAGTGGCCAGTGAGGGTGGCCCCAACCCAGAGAATGGGGTGAAGGCTAGCCTGTGTACTTTTCTTAAGGCAAAGAGAATGGGTGCTGAGGTTCCCAAAATGTCCTCTACAGCTTTGGAATGTTCAAGTACCAAAGACTCCCAGTCTTACAGGCAGAAAAGTATTACTGCAGCCAGCCACCAGGTGAGGATGTGCCAGTAGCCCCAAGGAATGCATCTCAGGACTGAGGACAAGGCAACAGCGTCACAAGAGGCGCAGAATCGCCAGAGACCTCTATGGCCAAAAGGGACAATAAGAGCATCACCACAATGGATCCCCCAGGGGTGACACCAGTGTGAAGGAGGGAGTGCTGGACACCCACCCACTGCTGCTGACCCCGCCAGCCCCAGGATGCTGTGGCGCGGCTCCCAGTCACACCAGAAAGCACGGGCCCAAATCCTGAGCTCACAGACACTCAGCAGACGGACACAGACACGGAGAGGGAAGAAAATGCGTCTCAGCCAGAAAGGTCAAGACAAAAGCCTCCTCAGCTCTCCTGCAGGCAGGGAGCCCAGCGTTCTCCCAGCACACCCCGCGCTGGAGAAAACGGGGAAATGTCTCCGAGTTCACTCTGGCCATCTTCCCAGGCTGAAACCCTCACGGACAGAATGCTCCAGCTTCCGTATGTTTGTGTCGAAATTCCCAAGCTCCTTCACGCCTAAAAAGCCTTCACCTGTTACTAGTTACTTAGGATTAACAAGGGTTGTTTCTCTTCTTTATCCTTCCCTTTCTGTTGCTCTGAAGAAGTCTTCCTGCCTTGGGGGTATCTCCTAAGAACACGGCTGACTTGTCAGGACAGGGCTCAGAGAACACGAGGTAAAGCCTGGTTCCTGCAGCTGCAGCTGGAGCAGAAAGTTTCTCTTAACCTCTCCTGGTACAGAAGTCTCCACAGATCTTGGCGGCTGCCCATTGGGGCCCCCAGGGGCAAAGCACCGGAAGCTGGATTTTGGCAGCTCTGCTTTAGTCCAAAGTGGCAGCATTATCAGCTTATGCCTGCTGCAAAGATGCATGGTACCCGCAGAGGTGAGGAAAGGCCATGCCCAGCCTCCTAGCTGCGTCTAAGACTGGGGAGGAAGAGGGTCTCATGACCAGATCAGGAACTGAGGTCTCTGAAGAGCTGGGGACATGCACCCAGGACATGAACCCCGTCGGGGCCATTCCTCCAGTGGGGCCTCTGGAATGTCTGCTAGATAATAGGCTGGGCTCAGAAACGGGGCTGGGAGGGGTGGAACCATGCCTCCCTATAACACTGCCTACCAGTGGGCAGGGCAGTGGGTTTGAATCTTCCAGATTATATGTGCCTCCATGCAGAGAGGAATTTAAGGCTCTTCCACTGAGCAAGGGGAATGGTAAGGCATTAACTATAAAGAAGAACAGGAAGCTGAAGACAAATATCCTAAGGTTACACAGACCTATGAGACTAGTGGGGTTAGGATCGGATGGTGAGAGTCCATCACTGACAGTATACCGCTCTGCCTTCTAAGCCTGTCCCCTCTCGGATTCTGAGGGTCCGTAGGTTCATTCACTCCTGCTAGCTCAGGAAGAATGTAACGCCAATCACTACAACACTCATTAAGAAAGAAAACCAGTGTTGATGCCATATTCAATACGACTCTTCTGATTTCTACTTTGGGATGGGTCTCATTCCTTTTCTTAACATGTTGTTTAATTAGTAAGTCATGCCCAGCACTTTTGCAACCCCATGGACTATATAGCCTGCCACACTCCTCTGTCCATGGGATTCTCCAGGTAAGAATACTGGAGTGGGGTGTCATAACATGGGCTCAGAATTCCAAACTCCAGTTCAAAAAAGATCTCACAGCTCTGTTCCTCCTCTTCTAGCTACTCTGACTGCATTTATTGGCATCATACAGCCTTGCACCCATATCATTCCATCCTCATAGCCACTTAGCGAGAGGACACCATTCTTCTCCCCACTTGACCGATGAAAAAATGGAAACTTGGGTGAGTTTTTCGAGTACCAACAATGAGAAAGAGAACATTGCTGACAACTTTAAAGAATGTGTACGGGGATAAGTAATAGCAGTAATTTTGAAATTGGGCCTGTTTAGGAAATTCTGTGAATCACACCTGTTGCTTTCGCCTTAGTGTCTCAAGCCAGAGAGGCTTGGTGAGCAGTGCAACCATCTACCTTCCCACAAACAAAAGGAGGAGTTAGCTTGCTTGCATGCTCTGGGTAGTCCCATGCTAGGTGCTTCCCCCCCCCCCGCCCCCACCTACCCCGAGTCTCAGAGCACCTTGGCAAGTTGGACACCTGTCTCCCTTACAAAGTAGAAAATTGAGGCTTAAAAAACAGGAAGGAGCAGGGGTGGAACATTCACTGGGAATTCTAGAAACCCAATACTGTAGAAAGGAGCCGGGACTCCTGTCCCACGTGAGCTATGTGGCTTTCATTGGAGAGGGCTCCGGGGCAGAGCTAGCTGAGGACACAGGAATGGCAGGAGTGTGCTGCCCCATTCCATGGCCAATCTCAAGTTCACTCGAGGCACTATTTTATGAGCCTGTTATGACCTGTAATTTCCCTGTCGATGTTTGAGGCCAGTATTTGATTATTCCCAAGGGAGACTATTTAAGCACAAATCACTAAAAATAATGATAGCCACAAGTTACTTGGGAAGTGAGATGAATAGTCCATTTAGAAACAGAAATAATTTTCTTCCTCATCTTTTCCTATATTTTTCTGAGGCTATGTACTGTATTCACTTAGGAAAAAAAACAAAAACCTTCTAGTGTTTCCTTCATCCTCTTTCATTTTATATTCAAAGAGGAAGAACCATATTCTTCAAAACCACTTTGCAGATAAGCAATAAATCACATACATAGTGAGCTCTGACTACTAAGGATTCCTTGTAGATGGGCGAGTACTGTAATCTGCCATTCAGGAAGGGACACAGAAACCAGAGGAACCACTGAGCTCTCAACATCCATCCAGGTCTGATCACCGCCAGCACTTCAGAGCACCACCTACTTCACCTTAACAGGTAAATTCTAGAAGGCCAATCATCCACAATGCAATCTTCCTTACAGCCCTTTGGAGTTTTCATAAATTCTCATGGAAAGGCTCTTTTACCACAAAATGTTGCCGTTATATAAACCCTCAGACCTTCCTTGCACAGGTGAGCTAATGATGATTAATAGTTTCCATCTGTTAAACTGTTAATTAACTGTTATCACTAGTTTATTATGTGCTATGCTATATAGTTGTATTTCTTTAAAATCCTTATTGCCATTAAACAATACAAGTGCTATTATTCAATCCACTTTACAGAAGAAAAAACTGAAACCTAGAGACAGATTAAGTAATTTGCTCAAGGTCACACAGGTAGCCAGAAGTGGCAGGGCCAAGAGCATGATGACCTAGGACTGTGATTTCAGAACTCACCTAAACACCTTAAACCATCACGCTATACTCTCTTCAACCATGTGCTATATACACAAAGACATTTTAAAGTATCCTATGGGGAATTACTCTTCATAAAGACTGTGTGTGGAACTGACAGAAACACAACTCTGCCTTGTGACAGACAAAACACTAAAAGCTGACCAACTGCACTTTCCTTAAAATAAAAAATCCACAGGACAAAAAATTATCTTACTGTCATCAACTGAACTGTGCATGCAAGCATTATTGCTTCCAAATACCTTTGCAAAAAAAGGAGAGCTTTCAAATTTGAGGATTTTATTCTGAAAAGCAGCATAACATTTCTATCTGTGCTATTATGCTCAGAATTTTCACATCATTCTTCAACAACCTGCAATGCAATTTGCTTCCCCAGAAAAGTGTATTATATTTGATTCTTATTGCAAGTCACTTATTACTAGTTATATTTTGTAATTCTTTTCCAAACAATCTCAGGATTTTGCCTATGGGAGCCAACCTACCAATTCGTTTGATTGTTCAGCACAACCTACAATTCTTATAGGCAATTTCATAGCTGCAGGGATTTCATAGTGCATGTCTGCACATTTACAAACTAAAAAATAGGAGAGAATTCAAACCTGTTCTGATCATCACTCATTTTTTTACTCAACTCTCAGACCATGATGTTTAGATAATTCACAAGGTTAAATGACAAAAGTTACTTAAGTCAACCCAACTACTCAGTTTACTATTCAATAAAAAGCTCAAAAGCTTGAAAGCCAGTTGGAAGTTGTGTGTGTGTGTGTGTGTGTGTGTGTGTGTGTGTGTGTTTTAATCCATATTCAGTACTGTCCTTAGGCCCAAGCCAGAAGGTCCAACTTGAACCCTAGGCCTCAGAAGGCCCTGCCCTGGTCCTCTTTCAGGCATACTTCTCCTCTGCTGGTGAGGAATCTTTGAAAGTCATGGGGACAGTCCATTTAGGACACTTTCAGACCATGAACCAAGGTCCTGAGGTTTCAGAACTCACAGTTCAAGAACTCCATTCCAACTTCATGGCCTGTTCAGGCTTATTCCCTGAGTCTGTCTCAAAAGGCCACTATTGTCCCTGGTGTGTGCACCCTTAGGTGCAAGAAGTAGCCAAGGGGCAGCTTTGGGGATGCAGGGAGTGGAGGAAGATTTGCTTGTCCCAACTTGGGTATCTACACAAACATGTTATGAGACCCAACTAGGGGTAGGAACAGATGGGGCCAGGCCCCTAAATTTGAAGGTGGTTCCAGATTATTATGAAGGCATGTTTTGTCAAAGAGGTTAGAAAATGTTAGTTAACCATGCATTACCTCGATGTATAATATTACCTTTACTTATGATTTTCAAGTATTGATACATATAGTATTGAGCTTCCACTTACACTCGTGCTTCAGGCACCATAAACATTAAGGGCAGGTCTAGCCAGATTCAAACACAAAAGTGCTGCCATTTAAACAGTCAGATGAAACTAATACAGTTATGTAAAGTTTAAAAATAAAATAAAATTAAAAAAAAAAAAGGCAGGTTACAAATAGCAAAAAAAATAAAAATAAAATAAATAGACAGATGAAAAGTGTACAGAGTCCTTCAAAATTTATAACCAGCCAGTCAATCCAGGCATTAAAAAATCACTCCACAAAACTCCTAGGAAAAAATAAACAGAAATTCCATAAAACTGTCTAATCAATCCAGAGACACAACAAATAGAGCTGTAAACTAACTTGATTTAAAAAGATCAATTCTTCAGCATGTACAAGGTATATCAATCAATGCTTCAACAAATTTCTGTGGCTACTTATCTTTATCTAATTACTCAACACCTGAGATTGGAGAGACAGTCTCTATTCTTAAAACTCCAAGGGTTGTTTTAAAACTAGGATACATAACTATCAAAAACAATAGGACATTTATGCCATCTTTAGGATCAAGCATTTTGAAAATAAAAAGGATAAATGCCTTTGGTACTGTTAAACTTTGGTGGTTCTGCACCACAGACAGAGTTTATAATAACTGTTAACATTTTTATAATGGCCAGGATATACATTACTACATGATCTTTACTTTTAGACTCAAAAGGGAATTAGACACCCACAATATATAATTATGCCAAAACCACTACAGTGAATTGAATCTGTGCTATGATTCTAAAGGAAAGGACTGCCTGCAGTAAAAACTGCTCCTTTCATAAACTAGTTACAAATGTCCTAACATTTTAAAATTGATCATATTCAGTTATCGCCCCAAAAGATAAATAAATAATTTAAAGGAGTCATGTTAATTGTGATACATATCTTCCTTCATTACTAGAATTTGTCTCCTAAGCAGATGACAAGCTTGCTCTATGACCCATGCTTAAACACTTCTCACTCACATATCCCAAAACAGAGGCCTAGTCCACCTCCATAGGACTATTAGAAAATAATCTTTCTATAATTGAGCCAAAATTTGACTGCTCCCATCATAATTAGGTCCTACAGGACCAATATGCTTCCTCTTAACCGATGAGCATCTTACACTTATTTTAAGATAACTCTCATGTCACAAAGAGTCAGACACAACTTAGCGACTGAACAAGAGCAACATGTCTTTGTGGAACCTTTTCCAAGCTGGGCCAAGCATCCCCTAGCGCCTTCCGTGATTTTGTGTAGCACATGGCTTTTTGGTCTCTAGCTTGTTCTCCTCTGAACAAGCTCCACAATGTCTACGTTCTCTTTAAAGGGGGCTTTCTTCTGTCTACACTTGGACCCTCAACACACAGAAAGGTACCCAGCAGAGTATACAGGAGGGAGAAAGGGGAGGAAGGAAAACAGGAAGAAAACAGGACACCCTTACTACAAGCATGACCTAATATGGTCATCAACACAGCCCGAGATGACACATTTCTGCAGAAGCCTCAGTTATAAACTCGCTATAATCTCACAGTCAACAGAACTCACATAGCACTGCCAACTCACATGCTATCTACTCTGAGACTTCTGGGTACCTTTATCCCTCTAAAATCTCCTCTTCCTTAGGTGGACTCCCCTCAAGCAGGGGTAGAGTTCTGGCTCACAGTGAGCATGCTCTCCTTCTTCAGATTTCATATTATTTCAACAAGAACACCACACGCACGTGGGCCCGGGCACAAGACAACACGACACCCGCCAGGAAACCATCTCCGTTTTACCACCTGCTCATCCTCAGGCATTCAACCAGCTGCAGTTCAGAACCATAGTCCTTTCATTCAAAACACTGAATACATCTCCATTTGGGGCAAAATACGTATGATTAAAATTTGTATCAAATGGCCCCGCTTATCCTTTATGTTGACTACTGTTTTCTGCTGTATGAGTCTAATGATAAACTTTTCAAAGAAAGAAAAGCAGCTCACTTCGTGGATCCACACTAGTCTGACTGATCACCACAAGTGCAAGACCACACTTTTCAGTCCACAGTTACAGGGGTTAAATACCCAAGGATGGTGGTCTGCTGAACTGAACTCAAAATGCCATGTGTCTCAATTTTGGGAGGCTCGTTTCCCCGTAGAGGTCCCTTAAAGGCCTGAAGAATGGAAACACATAAGGCACAGTCTTTCCAGGTTAATACTCTGAAAAGAACAATACTGATTTAAACTCTGGTGTGTGCATGTGTGCATGCTAAGTTCCTTTCCTCGTGTCGGACTCTTTGTGACCTTATGGACCGTAGCCTGCCAGGATTCTGTCCATGGGGTTCTTCGGGCAAGAATACTGGAGTGGGTTGCCATGCCCTCATCCAGGGATCTTCCCAACCCAGGTTCTCATAAGAGAACCCATGTCTCTTATGTCTCCTGCATTGGTAGGTGGGTTCTTTACCACTCGCGCCACCTGCGAAACCCATAACAGCTGGGCTTTGTGATATTCCTGAACATAACTCAGGGATCTAATGACACATGTATGCCACCAAAGTTTAACCAGGTGCCTTGGGCCAAAGTTTCCAGAGCGCTGCTACATACCCCCTCATGCAATCCCCTTCACCGGGGATGGGCAAAACCCCACCACCAAATCCTGACAGGAGGTCCCACATTCATCATGCTGCCTGATGGGATTATGCCTCATACATCAACAGACCTGGTCTGCATTCTGCAGTCCTGGGCAGACTCCTTAGAACACTGACATTCAGCTCTTAAAATATGGATGATCGAGGCTAGCTTGCAGAGCTGCTGGGGAGAGTCTGGGAGATCCCACTCTGTGAAAGGCCCGGCTCAGTGACTGGGTCATGGCGGGCACTCAGGCAACACAAGCTTCTCTCCTCTTCACCTCTCATCTCCCCTTTCCCTAAAGCCAAAACTCCCAGTACAAAGGCATACACAGTAGACAGTCAATCAGCGAAAGCCATGAAAATTATTATCTTTGTTGCATGGTTTACAAAAAGCCATAGTTCCCCTTTCTATTTACCAACATGGCACCTAAAGATGTCTTTCACACAAGATCAACTTAACCACCCAAGCCATGGGTAAAAGGCAGAAGCCTTCCTCATTATAATTAAAAACAAAGCCGGACTGACTAATTCTCATGCACACTCGTAATCCCTCATCCAGCGGCCTTCAGAAATGCCAAGACCCTCAGGGAAGCGAAATTTCCTCGAATGTACAGTGGCAGAGAACACCCGGGGTTTCGAGATGACTAATAATGGAAATGTACTATAAACAGGGAATATTAAAGAGCTTAGAAAGCCTCTCAGGGAAAGGGGGAAAAAATCCTCACAATTCGGAGACTGGTGGAGAGAATGGCCGTTTCTAGCCAACAAAAAAAAATATATAGGTGAAAATGTGAGGCCCTCGAAACTTTTGTTTTCGCAGAACCCGGAGTCCAGGTTGGCCCTGTTAGGGAGAAGGCTCCCGGCTTCTCGCTACCATGGTGTTTTTTCTATCTTGACAATTCACTTCCCCGCCAGGCACACCGCCAACTCAAATGAGACTGAGAGCAGTGAAAAGCCCTTCAGGTAAACAGTGTGATAAGCTAAACTGAAAAACTAGACAATGTTTTTGGACTATGAGGTAGTTGCTATGGAGACAGTTGCTAATTAACTGCTTTCAACCAGGAGAACAAAGGGCTCGGGGCAGGCAGGCCTCTGTATCTCCGCATGAGCAATGCTCCCAGGCCTGCGCCATCAGCACACGGCTCATATCTGGAATACCTGAGACCCGGCTGGGTCTGCCACATGCCTGAGGAAATGACAAGGGTGCGTTTTCTTCATCTCACCCTGGGTGCACAGCACCTGGCCACCAGTACCTCTGGGGGAAGCGAGCTGCACGGGGGAATGAAGACGCACCAGCATCGACACGTGCCAGGCACTTCCATAAAAACGATCTCCCTCTCCATCCGGAGACGAAACTAAACTATTCAAATGAAGGGGAGCGGGGCGGGGTGGAGAAACACAGTAACTGCTTTAAATGATATATTTTACTTAACATGCTTTATTAAAGAAAACAAAAGTAGAACATAAATTCAAAGGGGAATAGATAACATCTCCCCTTCTTTGGGATTATCTTCCTCATGGGGAAAAAGTGACTGGCTATTTCTCAAAAACAACGAAATTTGTGGTCATTCCATATTTGTAAGCTCCACACATTGTGGGTGCCCGGTAAATAATAACCACAAAACCCTTAGCTGCAATCTGACTTATCACTAATGGATTTCCTTCTCTGATACCATCCCAACTGACCTGGATGCCTGGAACGTGGTCTCATCTTTGGAGGTTAAGATTGGTGCCCTGTGATGGAAACGATCCATCTAAAGGGCTGACCTTTGAGCAGCATCCAGTTAAGATTGGTGATCTATGTTCCCTTCACGAATAGTTAAACTCAAGTGTGAAATGCGAAGAGAGCTGGTATAACTACCTCTATTTACTCCACGGCAACCTGAGAGGGCCTGCTTCAGCCCTCTGCCTAATTTCAGCTTATACAAAATATATCCACATCAAGTAAATACCAAACTCAACCAAGTTATGGTGTGATTCATTCTGCCTCCCCAGAGCAAAATCAACTTTTCAACTCATAAGACATGCTGATCAATACAGCCTGTGAGCCTCCCACCTTCATGATTTAAGACAGAATCTGGATTAAAGCATCCTATGATTCTGGATGAAATATAACAATGAGATTCTCAGCTGGACTCTGTGGCAAAAATGTACAGAAACACCTTTAGGGAAGTCCAGCAATCAGGTAGCACTAAAATCCACTGAGAAGCACAAGCACTGGAAGCAAAGAGGCCTACGTTAGAAACAAGGCTGTTTAACATGAACATCTAGGGGCATCTGATTGAATGTCTTCAAAATAAGGACACTAATAACTAGCTCAGAAAGTTCCCGCAAGAATTCAGTGAAAGGTATTTAATCCAGTCTGTTGCCTATGGCAGGTACTCAAGATACTGTGGATGTTAATTAAAGCCTCCAAGCTTTACTACTTTTCTTAAAAATGGGACAAAATGGAAGGCCCTAGTTTCTACCTCCACAGCCAAATTCATCAAAAGAGAGGAGAGGATTTGTAGGCCAACCTGGGACCCTTTCCACCCACCAAGAGACCTCTTCTCTCCACAGCATGCCATCCACATCACTCACCAGCCAGAACCGGAGAAGTTTTTACTGCAGTAAGTTTTTACTGCAGGTACTGGGGCTAGGTTGTCAAACCCAGCCCATATCTGGGATAGACTCAGTCCTTTCTTATGAAATTAAAGAGTTACATTCTTGCTTTGCTGATGGCAGCTCCTTCCTGCTTGTGCTAAATTTTATCAGTCATTGTCCAATGGCACTGCACCTCTTCTCATTTTGGTCTGTCTTTCCACTGTTCCTTCCAGGCTGGGCATCTAGCAATCCCCACCCACCATCCATCCAACATATTCAACACAATTTATCAGCCACTATCTTTGTGCCAGGCACCGTGTTGTTGTTTAGAACACAGAGGTAACTGACTCCATTGAGAGGCATTCTTAAGGCCAGTGTGGGACAGGGACATATATACAGAATTAGCACAGATTAGCCCTGTGCTAGGAGATGCATGTGGTTCTGGGACACAGATAAAGGTAAGGGAACATCAGATGCCTGACCACAGTATCCCCAGAGAAGCAGACCAGGGCTCCTGAGGCTCTTCGTCCTTCTTGTGCCATGTTCACTGTTATCATACCACTAACATCCCCAAATTAAGCAGAGAACTGGAGTCAAGGGGGGCTACTCCTAGGGAAATGAAGGTGGAGATGGGGAGGGGAGAGAAGGAAGGCTGCTATCTAACCAGCACACCAGGGAACAGTCCCTGATTGACATCCAGATCTACAGTGTGGATTATGTACCACCCTGCCCCCCTCGCCAAGCCCCTGGGGCCTAGCTCCATCTGTTGTTCTATCTCAAGAACAACAGGACCATCACCTTGTTTCCTGGCAGTCTCCCCTGATAGTCTGATAGCTCTCCGAGAACAGAAAGCTTATCTAACTTACATTTCTATCTGCAGCACCTACCAGGGCGCCTGGCACAGAGCTGCTCCATACAAGTTTGCCACACTCAACTGGACTGAGGTCTGTAGCGTGTGGGTGAATTAGGTAAGATCACAGAGCTAAGTGGCGGGACTGGATTGGAACCCAGAGCTCTGACTCACTCACTCTGCCCGAGGGTGACTGCAGGATCTTTCCTAGGGGGACTATTTAGCACTGGACAAACAAGAAGTAATCGTCTTCAGGCCTAGGTATTTTACTGGACGAACAAGAAGTAATTATCTTCAGGCCTAAGTGTTTTTGTAACAAATGGGTTCTCCAGCCTCAAATCTCTCCTTAAAAGCCTCTCTCACCCAAGTCTGTAGGCCTGCTCAGTTAGAAGTGAGAACATTCCCATAGTGGAAACTATATTTAATTATCAGCATTATGCACATACTCCCCTGGGGTGCCTGAGTCCAAAAATATCAAGGAAAATCCTGCAAAACTTTCAATCTTTAGCTATGAAAAAAAAAAAGAATTCCTTGTGGCATCTGATAATCTCCCTTCTTTCAGAAAGACAGCATCCTCAATCTGCCTACTTTCACCTTCAACCCTATAGACCTGGAATATGGATTGAAAAAATAGTATT
Source organism: Bubalus bubalis (assembly GCF_019923935.1). Taxonomy (NCBI): domain Eukaryota; kingdom Metazoa; phylum Chordata; class Mammalia; order Artiodactyla; family Bovidae; genus Bubalus; species Bubalus bubalis. The sequence continues at coordinate 45,534,134 of NC_059172.1, read as the reverse complement.
GTTGATCCAGGTTAAATAAGCAAAGCATGTCAAGAAAAACAAATAAGAGACTATAGAACTTTCCAAGTTACAAGCAGCATATTAGCATGGGAAGAGCAAAGGATTAAGAGGACTTGGGTTCAAATTCCAATGTACTAATCATGTTAAGGCCACAGGCCAGTCTCTTAACCACTCTAAGCCACTTACTTGATTTAATAAATGGAAATTAATAACTCTTCTTACCAGAGTTACTGGACTAAGGGAGATAACATCTGAAAAAGCACTTATAAACTGTAAAGCACTGGAGGAGATTTTCTCGGTAGGTATTAAAATGCAGATACACACACCACACACATACACACCGCTGTGGCCAATCTCAGAGAGTAAAACAAGTATAGCTATGACCATAAAAAGGAACTAGAATGACTTAGGGAGATAAAAGATATAGAACTAGACATCCGATTGGGAATAAAAGACATTTAGTCACCTGAATAATTGTTGGAGGTCAAGAAGTATGAAATATAGTCATTGCTAAGAGTCTTGCTTAAAAATAATATCCCTGAACTAGGTGTATGAATGTTAATGGGCCACTTAAGTCACTCTGTGCCCAGATTCCTTATCTATGAAATAAGGGTAATGGGAGCATCCATGCAATGGGGTTGTTACAACATTTAAATGAATTCATATTTGCAAAACACTTTGATTGCAGCCATGAAATTAAAAGACGCTTACTCCTTGGAAGGAAAGTTATGACCAACTTAGATAGCATATTGAAAAGCAGAGACGTTACTTTGCCAACAAAGGTCCGTCTAGTCAAGGCTATGGTTTTTCCAGTGGTCATGTATGGATGTGAGAGTTGGACTGTGAAGAAAGCTGAGCGCTGAAGAATTGATGCTTTTGAACTGTGGTGTTGGAGAAGACTCTTGAGAGTCCCTTGGACTGCAAGGAGATCCAACCAGTCCATTCTGAAGGAGATCAGCCCTGGGATTTGTTCAGAGGGAATGATGCTGAAGCTGAAACTCCAGTACTTTGGCCACCTCATGCGAAGAGCTGACTCATTGGAAAAGACTCTGATGCTGGGAGGGATTGGGGGCAAGAGGAGAAGGGGACACCAGAGGATGAGATGGCTGGATGGCATCACTGACTCAATGGACTTGAGTCTGGGTGAACTCCGGGAGTTTGTGATGGACAGGGAGGCCTGGCGTGCTGCGATTCATGGGGTCACAAAGAGTCGGACATGACTGAGCGACTGAACTGAACTAGATTAATGCTTGGCACATTTCTAATTTGATAGCTAAGTAGGTAGGTAGGTAAATAAACAAGCAAACAGAAGATAAATGTTAATTCCTCTTTTCCATGACACTTATTTATTCAGATTTTAACTCTCCTACAAATGAAGAGGGACTTGCCTGGTGGCTCAGATGGTAAAGTAATCTGCCTGCAATGCAGGAGACCCACGTTCATTCCCTGGGTCAGAAGATTCCCCTAGAAAGGGAATGGCTACCCATTCCAGTATTCTTGCCTGGAGAATTCCACAGACAGAGGAGCCTGGCGGGCTACAGTCCATGGGGCTGCAGAGAGTCAGACACGACTGAATGACTTTCACACTCACAGATGAAGGCGGTCTAGTGCGTGCATGCTCAGTTGCCTAGTGTGACACCTCCAACTTCACTTGTGGGTGGACAGATATGAAACACTCTTATCTTTCCATTTTAATACGGTACCAGCAAGCACAATGCCAGACTTTTCTTTTTTATTCAGTGGGGAGGTGAGGGGAGGAGGAGAGGACAAGCAAACGAATTCACAGACTGAACCCACATCAGCAGCGCTGGGGCTTGCCTCCTCAGTGGGACAGCACCGCCTTGAGACAGCTGACATCAACCGCCACCTCCACAGATGTTCATGTTCCTTCCACAGAAACAGGGCATTCAAGGTTTTACAATATTTGCACCAAAGAAAGAGAAACCAGTGCTGATCTGGTTTGGTAAATACAGATGAGAACGTTATACTTTTGGCATACACACTGTAAGGCCTTCTCGGTCTACACACTTAAATACACTCATCACAGGTTTCAATTCTCTTCGTGCATTTATCTGACCTTAAGCCACTGACTTCCTTCTATGTGCAGGCTAGTGCCTTGCAGTAGGCAAGTGAAGACAAGATACACAATCCCAGACCCTGGAGAAGACAAAACTCCCAGTAACATTTCCTTATACTGCAAGGTAATACAAAGGTTTCTCTATAAATGACAAACTCAGTGAGATAAACCACACTGGGTTCCCCCTACAGGGCCTGCTGTGTGCTATCTCCATTGCACTGTTTATGCTCCTCCAAGCCCCCAGTCTTGATAAACAGGTTTCCACTCTACGGTGAGTGCTTTGTAAGAGATAAAGCCAGAAAAGAAGTGCCCTGTGATACTCCGAGCTCAGTCTGTCCTCCCTGAAATACATTTTCCCCCCCAGTTTCTGTACTTTGTGGAAATAAAAAGACAATCTTATGCGGACAGAATTCCCATCCTTAGTACTGAAAAGTCTACATACTCTTCCAGCAACGAGCCCCTCCAGGCCCCCAGTGGTTCTACTCTGGCAGTGAATCAGAATAGCAGGTGAGCTTTTGAGAAAAACAATGCCAGCCATCTCCTCAGAGATCTGATTCAGCAGGCTCAGGGTGAGGCCGCTGTCACTGTTTTTCTTTGTTTCAGAGTTTCTCAAGTGATTTCAATACACAGTATGGAGAAGCAGTACACTAGGCAGGAGCTCCACCAACCTGCACTTCCAACCAGCTCCCAGGCCATGGGGTTGCCCCCAGTCCATAGAGCACAGTCAATGGAGCAACTCCGTAGAGCCTAGGCCTCCCGTGTTTTTTTATTAATTCTCCAAGTGATTCTGACACAACAATGGTTACTGGAAAGAGAATTAACTGGCTTTGGGGTCAGACTGACCTGGGTTACAATCCTGGCCCTAGGACTTCGTAATCGAGAACGTGGCCAAATTACTAATCCTCTATAATCCTGCACCCCTTGTATACCACATGAGTGTCATGGATTGGATTCTGTCCCACCCTCAAAAAAGATATGCTCAAATTCTAACCCTCGGTGCCTCGGAAGCTGACCTTATTTGAAAACAGAATCATTACAGATGTAACGATTAGTTATTTGATGTCATTAGTAGTTAGTAGTAGTTATTTGATGACACGCTAGAGTAGGGTCAGTCTTGAAGGCAATGTGATGGGTGTGCTTATAAGAAGGTTGTGCAAAGACACACGTGGACCAAATATTATGAGGCAACCAAACAACAGAGGCAAAGACTGGAGAGATGCAGTAAGGAAAGCCAAGGGCTGATGGCCACACCAGAAGCTTAGAGGAAGGAGTGGACCAGCCCTTCCCCTGGAGCCTCAAGAGAGAGCGTGGCCATGCCGACACCCTGATTTCACACTTCCTGCCTCTGATCTAGGAGATGTTATATTTATTTCTGTGGCTTTAAGCTGCCTAGTTTCTAGCTCTTTACTATGGCAGCCCTAGCAAACTGGTACCTTCTCTGGCAGGGCTGCTGCAAGCCCGAATCTGCTATAGGGACGGGGCGGGCCCCGCTGTGCAGTGCCAGAGTTTCTTTTCCTTGTTAGATGCATTAAGGGAAAGCACCAGGGGATAAGCATCCCCTTTTGGGGGGAAAAGTAACTGCTCAGAGAAGTGTTGCAGCACCTGGCCTCTCAGAGGGTACTGGAGGTGGCAGCAAGGGCAGCAGGGCCCATTATGTGTCTGCAAACCCCCTCAGGCACTTCCGGTATGGTCTAGGAGCACCTCTGCTCTGTCATGAGTGAAAACAATTACAGGCCCGGCTGAGTCCTGGCGGCCCACTCTGGCCCCGAAGTCCTGTTAGGGAGCCCACAAGCCACACAAGGGGAAACCCAAGGTCCCAGGGCCCTCCCAGACAGGAACAATCAGTGCCTCCCATCAGCTCCTGCCCTGACCCCAAGAAGGACTGCCATGAGTCCCAAAGGGAGGGTTCCAAGTGCCAGTTGACATAGGACACTCCCAAATCAGTGCACCCCCATTACCCAAAAGTCACCCACACCATGAGGTATGTGTTTTTAATACTTTCAAATGTGTATAAGAGTGACATATGTACCACTTGGCATATAAGTCTTAGGCTTCCCAAGTGGCGCTAGTGGTATGGAACCTGCCTGCCAATGCAAGAGACATGAGAGACACAGGTTTGACTCCTGGGTGAACATCCCTGGAGATGGAAATGGGAGCCTGCTCCAGTATTCTTTCCTGGAAAATTCCATGGGCAGAGGAGCCTGGCAGGCTACAGTCCGTGGTGCAGGAAAAAGTCAGGCATGACCGAACTCACACACACACACACACACACACACACAAGTGACGTACAGAGACTGTGTTAAAGTTAATTCTCAGTCTTTGGAACACACTTGCTCCCACATAACCTGCTGCCCTTGGCCTCATTCATTCAGCCATCACGTAATCACACAGTGACTGTTACGTGCATGAGGATACAGAGATGGATATGGTGGACATCAAGCCTGGAAAAGCTCATGGTTTGGAGGGGACGAGGAAAAATAATTGACAAGCATTTACTGGGTGCTTAGCCCAAGCCAAATGAACCACATATGTTATTCACTTTACCAACACAGCAAACACAGGGAACTAAGTGGCATGATATCACCTATGCAGGTCACACACATCAACTACTGGTTCCAAACACTTCCCACAGCTGTTTCTCAAGAGATTAGCCAAGTGAACAAAATTTAAGGTAGGTCAGGGAGGACCAACGGAGAAGGTGATTGCACCCCACTCCAGTACTCTTGCCTGGAAAATCCCATGGATGGAAGAGCCTGGTAGGCTGTAGTCCATGGGGTTGCTAAGAGTCGGACACGGCTGAGCGACTTCACTTTCACTTTTCACTTTCCTGCATCGGAGAAGGAAATGGCAACCCACTCCAATGTTCTTGCCTGGAGAATCCCAGGGACGGGGGAGCCTGGTGGGCTACCGTCTATGGGATCGCACAGAGTCGGACACGACTGGAGTGACTTAGCAGCAGTAGCAGGGAAGACCAAAGTTCAAGGCCATTTTACTCCAGAGCTACAGAATGAAATGTCTGCTTCCATTATCCCCGAAAGTGATCCAAAACCAATTCTTTAAAGAAAAGCGTTGCAGATACACATGGGACACACTCAAGGAATTCCCTGTGTCCTGACTTTGCCAGTGAGGAGCAGCATCTGATGAGCTGCAGTGAGGTCACAATGAGTACATGAGCTCCAGGTGTTAGGCCCTCAGCAGACTCCCCCCAGCCTGCTGCATCACAGACAATCCCTAGGCTTAACAGTAAGCGAGTCATCGGGATAGGTCTTTCGGGCTCACATGCCACATCCTGCATGTCCTATTCCTAACAAAGTCTTAGGTCACCGTGTCACTGGGTATCTAAAAATGCCCTAAAAAAGGAAAAAGGAGTGAAATGCTAAGTTCAGTATATCTATAACACATGTGAAAAGGGTCAACATCCTACAAATAATATGGAAGAAAATACTCTAAGGGAAAAATAGAGGAAAATACTAAATAAATAATACATGAAAGAAATACAAATACATAATAAACATATACTATTATTTAAGCTCACCTGTAACCACAGAAAATACAAACTGAATTAATAATGAGATATTTTGTATCTATCAAAATAGCAAAGACATTTTAAAAATTAAACACCCAGTACTGATCACAGACTGGAGAAATGAGCATTCATATTACTTTTTTTAGTAAGGCGGACATAGTTAATTGGCAATTTTACCATAGCTCTTAAAGAAAACAATCTACCCTTTACCATGTATTTCACTTCTTGGAATTGTCCTAAAGAAATAACCAGGCATATTACTCAAGAGCATTTACTACTTGTGGCAGGGTAAAACTACTTTAATTGCTCAAAAAAGGGCAACTGGTTCCACAATTACAATTCTATTAATAGATAATTTTTTAAAGTAACTTAATAGCTTTTCCATGATATCACAAAAAATCTAAATTGTGAATCTAGTGTTCAGTTATGTAAAACAAAACTTTCTAGGCATAGAAAAAAAACAAAAAATGAATACACAACAAAATATTAAATTAACTTCCAAATAATGGTAAGTTATTTATTTATATTTTTCCAATAATTTCTAATATTATAATCATAGGGAAAACAATATGAGTATGTACTAGATGTTATTCTCCAATTATAACTTTCATTATAATATAATGGAAGATTTTAGCATTTACCCTGTTCCTGGCATTACACTAGATTCACAAATGTCTCATTTAATCCTCATAGTAATCATATGTATTACATATAAATGCCCCTCTTTAAAGAAAAAGAGAATCTGGGGAACTTGCCTAGAGTTGCTCAAGCATAAGCTAAGCTGTGCATACCCAGGCCCATAACCAGGACATTATTCTAACACAGTGATACAGGGGAGGTCTTAAGAACAAGTTCGTATTTCCATTTCAGTGACTATCACAAGGACATGAATATAAACAGGATTCCATCAAAGAAGGCCAACTAAAGAAGAAAGCAACAAGTTTTCAGATTTACCTCTATTTTGACGTCTAGGCCAAAACTTTCTTCATGGTGCTATACGGTAAACAAATACTTTCCCCCTTACTTTCCTTTTCTGATTACTCCTATAATATCCTTAGAAATACCCCCCCAAAAAACATATGAGAGGTCAGACAGCTGCCTAGAGTGAAAATGCCCCAGGGCAGAGAGGTGCTATTTATTCATCACCCAAAGCTCGGTGGAAAACTCCTTTTAAAACACTCACTCACTTCTGTCCTACTTCTGGACTCACCAAACAACTTTCTAATCAGTGAGGTGATCTCAAAGTGCCCCCATGAACATAGAGGAGTGTCCTGAGCACTTGCCCAGCGCCCATCTCCCTGAAGTCCGCTCTGTCACTGAAGGCGCTCCTAGTGCGCATTGTTCCTTTGGCGGAACAATGTCATCATTTTGTTATTCCTCTATCTTTACATTTCTGTAATTATACACTACGGTTCCTGCACAAGTTTCAGTCTAACTTGCTTTGTATACAATAAACACTTCACCTATGTTGTCCAAATAATAAATAAGGCAGTTCGCCTCATGCTTTTTGCTGTCTCCCTCCAGTCATCTAGCTTTATTCTGCCTACTATTAAGAAAGCATTTCTCCCATATTCCATTATAATTTTATTTTAAAAAGAACATATCTCATAGGCAAGAAAATAATTGTGTAGAAAACCAGCTTAAATTGGCCCCAAGTCTCACAGCGGAAGCCCTCTCCTGGAGGCCAACACTCACTGACTCCCAGTGTCCAAAGACGCATCTAACATGTTCCACTCCCACACCCACCCATCATTGATTGCAGCCAGGAAAAAGCCTGCTGATCGGGTATCTCCATCACTAGAAACCTCTACAAGGAGGACCTGCCCACTCTTGAAACTGACAAGGGTCTTATCAGTGCCTTCCAGAGATATCCCATTACTGCCAGAATCTTCTATCAGACCAGGAATGCATCTTCAAAGTGTTGAGAGCAACTCACGTCATAACAAAAAGGGGTCATCCCATGCCGATGACAAGGAATGTGGGAGACCAAAGTCTGAGAGACTAGATAGCTTCAGCTGATAAAGGTTTCTACAGAAGCCCAAAAAGATACTCTGAATTTGTGTTCTTAAACACAGACCAAACTTGGGCAGTTCTCTCAAAGTCAAAAATGATGAAAGGCAAAGCTAGGCATTTCCTAGGCATGAGCCACACGACAGACCCAGAAGGAGAGCAGCCAACCCTTGAAGGTCTTTTCCGCAGGATGTCCCGACACCCAGTCTATAACAGAAACCAGGTATTCATACATAGCCTATAAGAAGAACACTGCTTTGAATACTGGCATACAAGTCTTTGTGTGGATATATGTTTTCCCTAAAAGTGGATTACTCTACATTTATCCTTTTGAGGAACTGTCCACCTGTTTTCCAGAGACTGAACCATTTTACATCCCCATCAGCAGTGTCAATCTGATTGAAACCACAACGAGCTACCCCTTCATACCTGCTAAGATGACTGCAGTCGAAATGACTAACAAGTGTTGTTGAGGATGGGGTACCATCCTCAGACGCTGCTGACGGGGATGTAAAACGGTTCAGTCTCTGGAAAACAGGTGGACAATTCCTCCTAATGGGTAATTGTGGAGAAGGCAATGGCAACCCACTCCAGCACTCTTGCCTGGAAAATCCCATGAACAGAGGAGCCTGGAAGGCTGCAGTCCATGGCATCACTGAGGGTCAGACACGACTGAGTGACTTCACTTTCACTTTTCACTTTCCTGCATTGGAGAAGGAAATGGCAACCCACTCCAGTGTTCTTGCCTGGAGAATCCCAGGGACGGGGGAGCCTGGTGGGCTGCCGTCTATGGGGTCGCACAGAGTCAGACACGACTGAAGTGACTTAGCAGCAGTAGCAATGGGTAATTGGGCTTCCCTGCAATGCAGGAGACCTGGGTTCGATCCCTGGGTTGGGAAGATCCCTTGGAGAAGGGAATGGCAACCCTTCTTGGCTGGAGAATTCCGTAGACAGAGGAGCCTGGTGGGCTACAGTCCATGGGGTCGTAAAGACTGGGACACGATTGAATGACTTTCACTTCATTTCACTTCAATGGCTCATTATCTTGAGCATCTTTTCATGTGCTTTTCTAGTTATTTCTGTATCTTCTCTGAAGAGATGTGTTATGATCCATTGGCAAAGTCAATAAAAGTTGACTCAATGAATGAAAACATGCAAATAGGCTTCCTTTTACATCCTGAGTGTTTGAGATTCTTTGACACTAGGGATAAGGGAGGAGCAGAATCTGGGGAAATTCTCTGTTACCACAGATTACCAGAACTGCAAACCCTGTCTCTCCTCAGCACAACTGAGGGATGCAGGCAATGTTATCTCCATTCTTCAAAGTTAAGTCACTGTTTGCTTAGCACCTATTACCACCAAGGGACATGGAGATAAAGATACGTGAACAGCCCTCAAAAAGTACACTAACTATGAATAGAGGGACTACACTAACTTTCCCAAGGTCACTTAACCTGACTGACTGAGTCCACATCTTCTTGATGTCCAATCCCAAGTGTCACAGTGCCCCACCAGGCTGGCAGGAAACAAAACTCCAGAAAAGTCCACTGAAGGCATGGTGGGGCTGGTGGGGGGAGCATAGCAGGCAGTAGCACTGTAAGGGCAGCAGGGCCCCCACACTGGGTCCAGACTCACCAACTACCTTGGGAGGTAGTTGACTGACACAGGGGGCTGCGGTGCTAGCCTCTGCACCCAGCCACCCGACAGGACCCCCGCAGAGGCGATGCGCTGAGACCTGTAGCCTGAGCGCTGCCTCTGCCTAGGCTGCAGGCACTCACCCGCAATGATGGATTTAAATAGCAGAGCAGAGGCGTGCACAGCCGTGGCCCGCAGAAGACAGCAAAGCAGCTGGGGGCCGCAGCCGCCCACAGGGGCAGTGTCTGTGCACCAGCTGAGACCCAGGCGGGCCCAGCTCATGGTCATGCCTCTCCCGGCCCAGCTGAGCCCGGCTACACACCCCAGCCATGCTCAGGCCTCCTGCCGCCACATCCTCCTCTTGCCACATATCCCCATTGTAGAGAAGCAGCCAGGAGCCTCCCGGCTTGCATCTGTTGAAGCTAATTATCAACCTGGCTGAACAGCCATCTGGAGGGTGATGTCAAGTGTAATGGCACATTCACCAGGACCCTGGGTTTCCACCTCCCACTTACTCCTGAGCCAAACTCCCTCCTGTCTATGCTCTCTTCTCTCAAGGCATTCGGGAGACTCTAGCTGCCCACCCCAAACTTGAAGCTGGGTGGCCTTGGAAATCATTAAATAATATAAAGTGTACAATCTTCATTAGGAAACAATAAAAGCAGTGCCAATAAGGATGACATGGGCCACCACGCATGAAAGCTTACTATTTGCCAATACTGTCCAAGGAACTCATGGGAGTCGCCTCATTTAATCGGCACAATGACTTCACAAGGTAGGTTTCATTAATCCCACTTTACAGAAAGGAAACTAAAACTTAGAGAAATCAAAGTCAACCAGCTAGAAGTGGTGATGCTATATCTTTCTAACTCTAAAATGAATGCAGTTCTACCTTGTAATTCTAAGTGAGGTGGGAAAAATCTCAATTTATCCTGGTTGGGGTCTCAACTACATTAAAGTGGTTTACAGTGAATTTCAGTCCCTGCTTAAGAAAACAGCTAAAGTTACTAGAAAAGGCTTAATCGAAAACGTCCACTTCTCGGGAATTCCTTGGAGGTCCAGTGGTTAGGACTCAACACTTTCACTGCTGGGACTCCAGGGTTAATTCAATCTCCTGCTAGGGAGCTAAGATCCTGCAAAACGCACAACATGGCCAAAAAAACCCACTTCTCTAATTTCACAATGTATATACCTCTGTTTAAAACATATGACACTTCATTCCATGATTTTGTTTTGTTTTAGTGGTCACCCCAGCAATTCTGCATTCTTAATGCCCAGCATTTAAACTAGCACAGGACAGTCCCTTGAAAATTTCTGCTTAAATACTGATTCAGTCTTAATACATTTTTCACAACTCTGGCAAAACAGACCATTTTCACATTTAGAATGTCTGCACTATACATTTTTTAAATTGTTTCATTTTTGCATTTTCTCAAATTTTACAGAAATATGTGAAAATGTAAATATTTATTAATAACATTATTTACCAAAGCTAAACTACCAGTGTGCCATCTCTAAGACAACAGGACTGTCAAGGGTATTTGGAAAATATGTGCCACTCCTTTTAAAATTATAACTCTCAAAAAAAAAATTATAACTCTCATCACGAATTCTGGCTGACATTTAAAATAATCCTACTGACCAAAAAGCCATGCTTTCATAGCCTCAGTATTTTTCTCCAAAGAATTATTCTATAAAAGAAAATGCATATATTCCTTAGTTTTTACATTCTTTAATTGGAAATGTGAAATATGTATACCTGTGGCGGATTCATTTTGATATTTGGCAAATCTAATACAGTTATGTTAAGTTTAAAAATAAAATAAAATTAAAAAAAAAAAAAAATTAGACTGCTTCAGTGAGGTAAAGCAGAGAAATTCTATAACACATACCATTCCTGACTTACAATTGAGTTACCTCCTAATAAGCCCATCATAAGTTGAAGATATCATTGTCAAAATTGTCGAAGATTAATTTGACACACCTAATCTACTGAACATCACAGCTTAGCCTAGCCTACCTTAAACATGCTCCGAACACTTACATTAGCCTACAGTTGGGCAAAACATCTAATACAAAGCTTCCTTTGAACAATGTTGCACATCTCATGTAATGGGCTGAATGCTATACTGAAAGTGAAAAACACACTGGTTGTATGGGTACAGAATGGTTCTAAGTGTCTCTAATGGTTCTAAGCCATCATGATGGCTGATTTGGAGCCGTGGCTGCTAACGCTGCCCGGCATCATGAGAGCATATCATATCACCCACTGCCAGCCAGGAAAAAAATCAAAATACAAAATTTTATGTATGGTTTCTACTGAAGGCATATCGTTTTCACATTCTGGTGAAGTTCAAAAATTCTAAGTTAGACTGTGTGGCTCTTCAAAGACTAGAAACAAAGGACATGCTTTCAAGCCCTTCAGCTCTCAAACAAAAATTAATTAATTAATTAATACAAAGGAAAACAACTTCCTCCCATACCAACAAAAAACTGATATACTTTTACTGAGTTATCATTTTAGGTCTGAAAACCCCAGATATATAAGGGATATCCAGCAAGTCACTAACCTTTTCTCTCAAGTTTAACAGGTGACATGAAGGTCTGGTCTCTCAAACCAGGTACATCACACGGTGCTTGGCAAAGAGAGACGGGTAAAGACTACATATTTCTCGCCTTATTCACAAGGAACATTCCATTCAAACAGGGAAGAAAATCAACCAAAGTTAGGAAAACAGAAGTCTTAAGATCTGTGTCCAGGGAGCAACATCCATTTATTCCAAATGACAAGCATGTATCTCAAGTCCCACAGCCCACACCTGAGGAGGGGGTGGGGGTCAGGGACCCCAGCTGGTTCTTGGTCATTCTCCACCAACAGTGACTCCCTTCAAATCTAATCAGATCACACCCCCACCCTGCTCAATACCGTCTAATGCCCCCAGGCACCCCAACCCATAATGAAAGCCAAAATCCTTACAGAGACCTCCAGGGCTCTCTACAAACTCTGGGCCTGTAACCCACTGGCTTTTCTCCCCATTTCCCCCTTGTTAACCACTCTAGCCACACTGGCCCTCAGGCTCCTTAAACACACTAGGAACACTAGGGCTCTGCCATGGTATATGTGTGTGTAAGGGTCAGTGTGTCTATGTGTGCAAATATCTGCTTGGCCTGTACCCTCAACCCCTCACCTCCTTCAGGTGTGAACCCTCCCAACCCCTTTCCTGCCTTAATTTCCTCTTTACCACTTGTACCATCTGACTGAGTAACTTACCTTCCTCATTAGCTATTAACTCCACGAGATGTAAGCTCCGTGAAGTCAGGAACTCCTGCTGGATTTTGCTCACTGCTGTAGCCCAGCACCCAGAGCAGCACATAGCTGGCACTCACTAAACATCCTCTGAATGAAGGGAGCACTATGAACAGTTGGTTACACCATGCTCGACTGGAAAGCCAAAATGTGGCCCGGCCCTACTCACCCAGCGTTGCCAAGTAAAATACGACTATGGCATGGGGTATATGTATACGAAAAATAATATTTGTTTATCTGCAACCCAATGTTTCTTTTCCCCCTAAATCTGACAGCCTCAGTCCTCACTCCAGACTGGTCAAACCCAGGTTATCCAGGTCATCCAGGCTGAGGCAGAGGTCTGAAGACATAATTAACAGCCAAGGGAGAGCTCATTTCCTCCCCTCACACCCTCTTCATTGAGGCCCCTGGTGATCCAGGTTCTGCCAGTGTGGGTAGAAAAATGGGCCCATGCAGGCTAAGCAAGCCACCAGGCAGAGTACTCAACTCTGCCCCTCTGCTCTCCAAAAGGAACACCTTCTTTTCCTAAATCCCCATTTGGCCTGGTCTCAGAGAGGCCCAGATGCTCAGGTTCCCTCCCTGAGCATTCTCTTCTGTGACTGTGAAAACCACACAGACAGAGCATAAACAAGTCCCTAACTCCTGGCTCCCTGCACACTCCCGTCAGGGCCCAGAGCCCGGGCTCCTGCTCCACCTCCGGGTCAGAACATGTAGCTGCGTTTCTGACTCTATACGGAGCCGTAAGCTCCAGAAAGAGGATGTTTTTCTCCTTATCTGTTTGTTATCATCAGGCCACCTTCTGTGACATGTGAGAGGAGACTGAATATACATGAAAACAACAGTTCAGAGCTTCAAATAAAAATAAGTAACCAGGACATAGCCAAACTATCCATACCAAGGTTCTGAATAGTAAGGGATTTTTCAGATATATGCTGCCCCTGGTTATTACCAAGTTTTTCATCTCCTGAGTCTTCCAACATGGGAGACCCCTAAGGTTTTCATTCTGTAGCCCAAATCTCAAGGACCCAAAATCTCTAAGTCCCTGGCACCTAAAGTCAGGTGGGTCATGGGGGAAAGAAGGTTAGGCTTGGCACAGGTACAGAGAAGATCATATATCCTGGTATGCATGGGAAGGTCCCAGCTTATTTCTGTTTGCAAGTGTTACCTTTAACACTGCTCCATTTATTCTCCAAAGTGTCTTAATTTGGACACTAAGTTATATGGTCAAACCGAGAATGACCTTGGCATCCTGGAGCCCAGGTCTGTGTGACAGGAGGGAACAGCCATGCAGAAGCAGCTGGGCTTAAGCCAGGCCAACTCAACCCCAGGACCAGCACTGGGGAAAGGGCGTCTGTGGGCAGCAGCTTCCAATATGAACACAGAGGAGAGAGGGCTAATCTGTCTGATCCCTGCAGCTCTGAATGCTAAGAGGACAGCTGGGAGAGGTGCTTGTGCCCTCCTCCCACTGGGTCTGCACGGAGCACATGCAGGCCCACACGTTCCCCTCAGTTCCCAGGCACAGGCCACCAGGAGCCCAGCCCTGGCTCTGAAGCATCCTCACATTAGGGCTGAGTGACTGAAAAGTCAGTCTTTGATGTGACACAGAGAGAGGCCAGGCCCTGCTGCTTCTCCCAGGTCACACCTACTGCCTCCGGGTTTTCTCCAGTCTTCTTGGCCCTCAGGCTGGCCCCAAGAGACCACACTGAAGCAGATAGGGGGCCGATTTCCTATGCTCCCCATACTGTGACGTGTCTGCAAGGGGCTCTGGGGTGACTGTCATTGTTATTCACTGCAGACTTGTAGCGTGTGCTTCTCAGTTGTAGGAGCTACAGTTAACAGGTGGCTGATGTCTCGCAAACTACCAAAGGAAATTCAGCAACACGCTCAGGGAGACTGGGAGGAAGGAAATCACACTTCGGGCTTGGATCAGAGTTGGCTTTTAAGAAAAAAGGAAGGAGTCACACTGGATTGGGGTCCAACCCATTAACACACTAGGGAGCCACAGATTAGAACATGTCAACACATTAGGCACCCCATTAATCTCATAGGTATTTCCATCAGCATACCACCAAGGGACAAAGCTAAACACTTCAATATACTTAGTATGGTAAAAATGCAGGAATTCAGGCTCCCTTGGTCCAGCATTTGTAAGGTTTCATGTGACACACAACATGCTTCCAAAGATATTCACGGGAGTGTTGAGCTGGGACTTGAGCAATTGACTCAGTGCTTCTAATGGGTTCTCTCCCTTAGCCTTCCTTCCCTCTTTGCCTTTTCTCTGTCTCCTAGACAACCTCCAAGGTTTCTGTTCCAAACTCTGAGATGTTCCAAACCCTGGAACAATTTTCCAAAAATTGTTCTCAACCCAGAATGCTGAATTTCCAAGTGCCTGCTGGCTCCCGCTCCATGGAGAGCCCCCTAAACCTTATACATTGCATACAACTCAAGCTCATGACCCCTATTCTACCCCTTAAAACCTGTGCCTCCATGCTACATACCTTCCTTGTCTCTATCAATGCACAGTTGCTCACGCAGATGAAACACCTTCATCTCTTTCCTTGCACTAAACCCTACCATGTCTTCTGATCTCTAACCTCTCTAACACCTTATCACAAATATACTGATCTGAAATACCTTTCCCACCCTGCTCCCTCCTCGTCACTCCCACAGCCTCCGACCTAGTTCAAGCCCTTCTGCCAGGAGTACTGCAGGAGCCTCCTTATGGGCCATATGAGTGTTAGTCGCTCAGTTATGTCCGACTCTTTGCAACCCCATGGGCTGTAGCCTGCCAGGCTCCTCTGTCCATGGGCTTCTTCAGGCAAGAATACTGGAGTGGGTAGCCATTTCCTTCTCCAGGGGATCTTCGTGACCCAGGGATTGAACCCAGGTCTCCTGCATTGCAAGCAGAATTTAACTCTCCTTTAATACTATTTGTACATCCCAAAACAATAGTTTCTATCCCCCGGCCCACACCTCCGCTCCAGGAATGTGATACTTGTGCAGAGAAGTTGAACTCTGGTGCCCCAAAGCAATTGCCTGGTCCATTATTCCACAATCTATCATCTTGCCCTTCCCAGCTCATAAGCCACTCTACTTCATTCATCCTTCTCAGCACCTCACACTCCAGCTCTGCCAGAACCCTACTGTTCCTGAGAACATTATGTGTTTTCACAGCTCTCTGCCTTCGATCCTCTTCCTCTTCTTACTGGTCCATTCCAAAAAGGCAGTCGAGCCTCGTAGGTAAGATTAAGAGCAAACTATCTTGGCAGTCATGCAGACCTGGGAGATTTCTGAGTCCCCACTCCACCACTCAGTACCATGGGACTTCAAGTGCCAGTGGTTGGCCTTAACATCAGAAAAGCAGCTCACTTGGTTTTCACCAACACTGAAATCTGGGAGATTCCTTCCACAGGTAGGTCCCTGGGGAAACAATACTGTGAAATGTGTTAGCAAATACACACAACTTAGCAGAGAACCTTCTTGTCTAGTTGGCACATATTTCCCAGGCTCTAAAAGCACTAGTGACCAGCACAGGGCATCTGCAGTGCTGATGCAAAGCTTCTGCAGGACTAACCTGCAGAGCGTGCGGGCTGGCCTTTCTGCTCATCTCTTCTAGAGAGGTTTGAACACGCTGGCCCAAAGGCAGCCTGCAAAGAGCAAAGCTGTTCACCTTGGACTGACTACGGGAAACTGAGTTTCCCCAGACACTGCCTGGGAAAAAACACAGAGCGCCAGAATTAAAACCCTGGTCTTTGTCATACTTACTGTATGTAAGTATGTAAGTTACTGTATGTAACTTAAAAAGAAAACACACACATCTGGTTTAGTGACTCCTGGACAAACCCCTGGCCTGTATCACACTAACGGTGATTATTCTTTTGTGAAGAACATCTGGTTTGGTGACATCTGGATCCAAAGTTCACCCACATTTTAAGGGTAGCCAAGTTCAATGTATGTAACAGTCTGGAAGGCCTACTATGTACCAGGCAGGCACTTGTGCCACCACGTGACCCGACGTTCACATTAGTTTTTCAAACTCAGTGTTCAGCTGCTGGCCTACTGCTGTCCACAGATTCAGCCACCCTCTCTTTCCCTCAGTATCTCAATTAATTGATATGTCCACCTACTTTGTCAGCATTCTCCTCTCATTTCATCTTTGCTACTAGAAAAGTGAAAGAGAGTTTTATTACAATGGTAGGTAATATTTACTGACCACTTTTAAAAAGGGCCACATATGATACTAAGTATATACATATACAAACAAACCAGCTTTACTGAGCTGTAATTCACATACAATTCACCCATTTCAAGTGCACAATGCATTGATTTTTAGTATACTCATGGAGCTGTGCATGCCTCATCACAACCAATTTAGAACATATTGATGATTTCAGAAAGAAATCCCAAACCCATTAGTAGTTACTCCATAACATTTCTCAAATCGTCCAGCTCTAAAAAACCACTCATCTACTTCCTGTCTCTAGACAGGCCTATTCTGGACATTTCACACGAATGGAATCACACAGTATGTAGTTGTGACCGTCTTCTTCCACTTCTTTCACATTATGCTAAGTATATATTATGCAAGTGTATTATTAGTACTTGTTATCGCCAAATAATAATCCACTGTATGGATATACGACATTTTATTTACACATACATCAGTTGATGGACATTTGGGATGTTTGTACTTTTTGGCTATATGAATAATGTTGCTACAAATACTGGTATACGAGTTTTTGTAGGGACACCTGTTCTCACTTCTCTTACGCACAATACCTAGGAGGACAATTGCCAGGTCACATGACAATTCTATGATGAACCTTCTGAAGAACTGCCAGACAGTTTTCCAGCATGATGGTATCTTTTATATTTCCACCAGTGATGTATAGGGGCCTTCCTTGGTGGCTCAGACAGTAAAGAATCTGCCTGCAATGTGGGAGACCCAGGTTCAGTCTCTGGGTCAGGAAGATCCCCTGGATATGGCAATGGCAACCCACTCCAGTATTCCTGCCTGGAGAATCCCACGGACAGACAAGCCTGGTGGGCTACAGTCCATGGGGTCACAAAGAGTCAGACACGACTAAGCAACCAACAATCTCACTTTCTTTTCTTTCAGTAATGTCTAAGGGTCCTCATATTTTTACATCTACGCCAACACTTACTGCCAATGTTTTTGGCTCTTGCCGTGCTAGTGGATAAGATGTAGTATCTCACTGTGGTTTGTAATCTGCAATTCTCTGATGTCTAATGATGTTGAGCAGTTTTGCATGTGCTTATTGCCCAT
This sequence comes from Bubalus bubalis, assembly GCF_019923935.1. Classification (NCBI taxonomy): domain Eukaryota; kingdom Metazoa; phylum Chordata; class Mammalia; order Artiodactyla; family Bovidae; genus Bubalus; species Bubalus bubalis. The sequence continues at coordinate 45,516,292 of NC_059172.1, read as the reverse complement.
TTGTTTATCTCCACTGAAGAAATGTCTATCTAGATCATCTGCCTATTCTTTTTGGTCTTTACATTAGAGTTGTAAGAATTCTTTATCCATTCTAGATACAAGTCCCTTATCAGATTTATAATCTGAAAAGGTTTTGTCTTATTCCCTGAGTTGTCTTTTTATTAAAGGACAAAAGTTTATAATTTTGATGAAGTATCAGTTTATCTATTTTTACTTTTATTACTTATTATTTATTACTTATGCTTTTGGTGTCATATCCAAGATGGCTAACCCAAAGTCAGAAAGACTTAGTCTCACGTTTTGTTTTGTTTTTCCCAGAGTTTTATAATTTTAGCTCTTACACTGATGTCTATGATTGATTTTAGTTGATTGTAGTGTATGAGAAAGGGATCCACACTTCATTCTTTGCCTGTGTATATTCAATAGTCCCAGCACCATTTGTTGAAAAGACTACTGTTTTCCACTTAACATCATCTTGACACATTTGCTGAAAATAAACTGACCGTAAGTGTGAGGGTTTATTTCTGGACTCCTGATTCGATTCCACTGAGGTGCATCCCTAACCTGATACTTATCAGTTAGGACTAACTGATAAGATAGTCCAAATGAACTTTCCACATGGAAATTCAGGAGACCCAGAAGGGACCAAAACAGTCTTGAAAAATAAGAAAAAAATTGGAGAACTCATACTTTTTGATTTCTTAACTTATACCGCACAATTGCACTCATCTCACACGCTAGTAAAGTAATGCTCAAAATTCTCCAAGCCAGGCTTCAGCAATATGTGAACCGTGAACTTCCTGATGTTCAAGCTGGGTTTAGAAAAGGCAGAGGAACCAGAGATCAAATTGCCAACAGCCGCTGGATCATCGAAAAAGCAAGAGAGTTCCAGAAAAACATCTATTTCTGCTTTATTGACTATGCCAAAGCCTTTGACTGTGTGGATCACAATAAACTGTGGAAAATTCTGGTTCCAAATAGGAAAAGGAGTACATCAAGGCTGTATATTGTCACCCTGTTTATTTAACTTATATGCAGAGTACATCATGAGAAACGCTGGACTGGAAGAAACACAAGCTGGAATCAAGATTGCCAGGAGAAATATCAATAACCTCAGATATGCAGATGACACCACCCTTATGGCAGAAAGTGAAGAGGAACTAAAAAGCTTCTTGATGAAAGTGAAAGTGGAGAGTGAAAAGGTTGGCTTAAAGCTCAACATTCAGAAAATGAAGATCATGGCAACCGGTCCCATCACTTCATGGGAAATAGATGGGGAAACAGTGGCAACAGTGTCAGACTTTATTTTTCTGGGCTCCAAAATCACTGCCGATGGTGACTGTAGCCATGAAATTGAAAGACGCTTACTCCTTGAAAGGAAATTATGACCAACCTAGATAGCATATTGAAAAGCAGAGACATTACTTTGCCAACAAAGGTTCGTCTAGTCAAGGCTATGGTTTTTCCAGTTGTCATGTATGGATGTGAGAGTTGGACTGTGAAGAAGGCTGAGCGCCGAAGAATTGATGCTTTTGAACTGTGGTGTTGGAGAAGACTCTTGAGAGTCCCTTGGACTGCAAGGAGATCCAACCAGTCCATTCTGAAGGAGATCAGCCCTGGGATTTCTTTGAGAGGAATGATGCTGAAGCTGAAACTCCAGTACTTTGGCCACCTCATGCGAAGAGTTGACTCCTTGGAAAAGACTCTGATGCTGGGAGGGATTGGGGGCAGGAGGAGAAGGGGATGACAGAGGATGAGATGGCTGGATGGCATCACCGACTCGATGGACGTGAGTCTGAGTGAACTCCAGGAGTTGGTGTTGGACAGGGAGGCCTAGCGTGCTGCAATTCATGGGGTCACAAAGAGCTAGACACGACTGAGCAACTGATCTGATCTGATCGTATCAGTTTCTACAAAGACATTGGCTGGGGTTTTGATAGAGATTACAGTGAATCCATATAGATCAACTTCGTGATCACTGCCATCTTACTTATATTAAGTCTTCTGATCCATAAACACAGAATGTCTTTTAAGTATGATGTTAACAGTGGATTTTTCATAAATGCTCCTTATCAGTGAGGAAGTTCTCTTCTATTTCTAGTTTGCTGAGTGTAAATGTCACAAAGAGGTGCTGGATTTTATCAAATGCTTTTCCTGCATCTACTTAGATGATAATGTGAATTTTGTTCTTTATTGATGAGATGTATTATATTAACTCATTTCAAATTTTAAACTAACCTTGCATTCCTGGAGTAGATCCCACTTAGGCACAGTGTGGAATCCTTTGTACACACTGCAGGATTCAGTTTGCAAGTTATTGTTGAGGACATCTGCATTGATACTCATAAAAGGTTTTGGTCGATAGTTTTCTTATAAAGTCTTTGGTTTTGCTATAAAGGTTAACATTACTCTCAAAGAATAAGCTGGGCATGCAAAATGTTTTCATGCATTATCTTACTTAACCTTCCCATCAAACTTGTAAGATGGGCACTTGAATTTGCCTCATTTATCAGATGAGGAAACAGAGGTCCAAGAATTCTAACTTGCCCATTGTTACACTTCCACTGAAGTAGCAGAGCCAGAATCTAAACCCAGACAGACCTCAGTCCTGACCCTATGCTCTTAATCACCACGAAGAACTTACTCCTTTCAGCTAACTGACAAACCCTCATACAAATCAGACACTAACTAGATTCAGTTCAGTTCACTTCAGTTCAGTCACTCAGTCATGCCCGACTCTTTGCGACCCCATGAATCACAGCACGCCAGGCCTCCCTGTCCATCACCAACTCCCGGAGTTCACCCAGACTCACGTCCATCGAGTCGGTGATGCCATCCAGCCATCTCATCCTCTGTCGTCCCCTTCTCCTCCTGCCCCCAATCCCTCCCAGCATCAGAGTCTTTTCCAAGGAGTCAACTCTTCGCATGAGGTGGCCAAAGTACTGGAGTTTCAGCTTCAGCATCATTCCTCTCAAAGAAATCCCAGGGCTGATCTCCTTCAGAATGGACTGGTTGGATCTCCTTGCAGTCCAAGGGACTCTCAAGAGTCTTCTCCAACACCACAGTTCAAAAGCATCAATTCTTCGGCGCTCAGCCTTCTTCACAGTCCAACTCTCACATCCATACATGACAACTGGAAAAACCATAGCCTTGACTAGACGAACCTTTGTTGGCAAAGTAATGTCTCTGCTTTTCAATATGCTATCTAGGTTGGTCATAACTTTCCTTCCAAGGAGTAAGCGTCTTTTAATTTCATGGCTACAGTCACCATCTGCAGTGATTTTGGAGCCCAAGAAAATAAAGTCTGACACTGTTTCCACTGTTTCCCCATCTATTTCCCATGAAGTGATGGGGCCAGATGCCATGATCTTCATTTTCTGAATGTTGAGCTTTAAGCCAACTTTTTCACTCTCCTCTTTCACTTTCATCAAGAGGCTCTTTAGTTTCTCTTCACTTTCTGCCATAAGGGTGGTGTCATCTGCATATCTGAGGTTATTGATATTTCTCCCGGCAATCTTGATTCCAGCTTGTGCTTCCTCCAGCCCAGCGTTTCTCATGATGTACTCTGCATAGAACTTAAATAAGCAAGGTGACAATATACAGCCTTGACATACTCCTTTCCCTATTTGGAACCCGTCTGTTGTTCCATGTCCAGTTCTAACTGTTGCTTCCTGACCTGCATATAGGTTTCTCAAGAGGCAGGTCAGGTGGTCTGGTATTCCCATCTCTTTCAGAATTTTCCACAGTTTATTGTGATACACACAGTCAAAGGCTTTGGCATAGTCAATAAAGTAGAAACAGATCTTTTTCTGGAACTCTCTTGCTTTTTCGATGATCCAGCGGCTGTTGGCAATTTGATCTCTGGTTCCTCTGCCTTTTCTAAACCCAGCTTGAACATCAGGAAGTTCACGGTTCACATATTGCTGAAGCCTGGCTTGGAGAATTTTGAGCATTACTTTGGTAGTGTGTGAGATGAGTGCAATTGTGCGGTAGTTTGAGCATTCTTTGGCATTGCCTTTCTTTGGGATTGGAATGAAAACTGACCTTTTCCAGTCCTGTGGCCACTGCTGAGTTTTCCAAATTTGCTAGTATATTGAGTGCAGCACTTTCACAGCATCATCTTTCAGGATTTGAGATAGCTCAACTGGAATTCCATCACCTCCACTAGCTTTGTTCGTAGTGATGCTTTCTAAGGCCCACTTGACTTCACATTCCAGGATGTCTAACTAGATGAGAGGCAAGTTAAATCTACACTAACCAGATTTTGTCACAAAGATCTTATAACCGACCCTAACTTAACATCTTCTGAACTCCACCGAGATAGTTTACTCGGTTCATTGTTCCACTGCAGTGAGTCACTGGGAATCGATAATGTCACCTTAAGACAATCAGAGGTTGAAGTCATGTTCAGACACCTAAAACTAAGCCCAGAGTCAACCTGAAAAAAGCAATGGACATACATATCTCTCAGAGACATCCTGGATAAGCTTACAAACATACTGTGTCAGGTATCTACTGGGGGAAAACTGTCAAAGACTACCTTTCTAGGGATGAACTTTCCGACTTGTAAAAATCAAACTGGGATGAGAAACGGGTAGATTCTGTCACCAAAATAACCCAATCAAGCTCAGTATTCCTTTATAGGCCTGCATGTCCCAGATAAAACCATTGTGATATTGCCATAGATGTGAACTAAAATAAACTGTTGTCATTTGTAACACCTCAGGCACAGGGTCAATATGCTTAGAACAGAAAAGTATAAACATGGGCGTGAGGTGTACACTCAGCTCTTCTTCACCAAGGGGTTCCTCAAGATAAGAAGCTCTAATGGAAAACATTAAGGGCTATGTGCCTCAGCTTCTAATCTATGAAGTTATAATCCTTGCCCTCATTATTTCATTAGAATGCTGTAAGTGTGATGACAACAAGGATGTGGAAAAAACATCTCATAGAGAAAAAAGATTAAGTTACTATCGCCAGCAGCTTTCACTAATTCAAACATATTCTGAAGGCCTAATGTGTGCCAGGCACTATGCTAGGGGCAGGAGATACAAGTACACACATTAAAAGTGAGTCTGAAAAGTGCTTTGACGGGTGGTCAGATACTGTGGAGGGACTTCCCTGATAGTCCAGTGGCTAAGACTCTGTGCTCCCAATGCAGGGGACCGGGTTTGATCCCTTGTTGGGTAACTATATCCCACATGCCACAACTAAGACCCAGCACAGCCAAATAAATAGATAAATCTTAAAAAAAAAAAAAAAATACTGTGGAAACACAAAGGAGGGAGCACGTATCTCTGCCTGTGGAGACTAAAGAAGACTTTGGGGGCAAGAAGGGCATTTTTGCCAGGGTCTTGAAGGGCCAGTAGGAGTTTACCAGGCAGAAAACAAGAAAACTATCTTGGGTACCAGGAAAGCCCAATCTCCCTTTTACACTGTTTACCTGGAACCAAAACTCTCTTCCACACAACAAGGCAGCAACGTAGGACATGGACATGGTCAGGGACCCTCAGGTTCCTGTTCTGTCACAGCTCAGAGGCAGCAGAAGATGGTGCTTAAGAGCTCAGGTAATGGAGCCAAGCTGAATGGGGTTTCTGTCAGGAGTTCTAAGCCATATGATCCTGGGCAATTTACTGAACCTTTCTAGGCCTTGGTTTCCTCATCCTAATGTGGGAATAATAATGGTGGCTACTGATTTGTAATGAGGCTTAAATGAGTTGATATTAAGTATTTAGAAAAGTTTCTGGCACACTGCAAGCACTGGATAGATTATTTATTAGTAGTAATCCCTGTCACAATGCCTGCCCTGGTCAGTTCAGACTTAAGATTTGTCCATCTCAAAAGGCCCCTATCCCAGTGCATGTGGTCATCCCACCTGGCAATTCCCTTCACCTAACAACTGTTCATGACTGCTGTCTCGGGACACATGGGGACTGAGAGAATGCCTCCTAATACTCATAGCTTACTATCCAAGTAACCCAAATAGCATCTTCCATAGTCAGGATCGTATCGCCACTGCATTCGGTGTGTTGCCGTGAGACAGCAAACACAAAGGCACATCCGAGTACAGAGATCGCAATGACAGTTGAATAAACACGCCATCCAATACCTCACATCTGGCATGTCATCAGCCCCAGCACCTTATTCACAATCAAATACGTGTAAGGCGGTGGCTACTTTATAGGTACAAATGTCTTTATCAGGACATTAACGTGCACCAAACATCTCTCAATAAAAAGCAGTCATAAACAACAATCTTTTTAAGCAGTCACAGAAGCTACCATGTTTGTAACAGAACCATTCATCTAAGAGACAGTTGCCAAAACCCATCTCAGCACAATAGCAAGCAAGTCATGGAGCATAGAGGCAGACCCAGGGAAGAGGGTAGGCACAGAGGGAATAATTGGGACCTTTGCAAATGGCTGGGGTAGGGGTTGGGGTGGGGGATGACTCAGCTTATTAACACATTTTCAATATTACCCTGATGCTGCAAAGCTTTGGGGAGTGATCAAATTACATTTCCCCAATAGCACTTGCTTTGAAGGTAACTTAAAAAGTTGCTGTAGCCATTCCAAAAAGAACAATGTCTATAGAAATGGTCAGCTAATGACCAATTTCACTGCTGGGGGGCAGGGTGTCAAAAAAGCCACAACATTATATAAATTTTTTTTTTAATAAATTAAATGTCTTGGGCAGGAAATTTCACTGTCACACCTTTCAGACTGCATTCTAAAAGGATAAAAAGGAGAGGGGTGTATTCTTATATAGCAAGAGGCTTTAAAGAAATAATATTCATATGGATTTTGAAGAACAATTTGACTTTATGATATACCTGGAACTGAAGCATTTGAGAGAAGGGAAGGTGGGCAGATGCAATAATCTGCAGTGAAGGCATAGCAGGTAAACAGCAGGTAAATGAAATATACCTGTGATTAAATCAAATGATTATAATCAAAGGAGAATTTATAGCACTCTGTACAGTGTCCAGAGTGTTTTCATACTCTAAAAGCCACCCACCTCTGCCTAAAGGCAACAAAAGTACAAGGTTACCTGCCAGGAATCTGTTACAAAGAATAACAGGACCATTAAAAAGACTACCGACATTCTTAAAAGACAGGCCCGCAGCCCTCCAAGAATAAAGCTTGTCCGCCCTACAGTACGAGTGAAACAATAAATACTGGCTCGTCAGAGATGTGGGCCCTGTCCATTCTTCTGTAGTAGCTTGCTGTGAGCACGTGGACACTGGAAGAATGGATCTGAATATGTTCCAGTCTTTCTTCCACCACCATAGTACCATAAAACATGAATGTCAGAATAATGCCACTTTTAGTGTGGAGAGCTGACTGACAGATCCAACTGACCCAGCACCTGTTGAACTCCCGGACCAATGTCCTGAATCGTATAGTAAGAACACCCTGTCCTGCTTCCTGGCCACAGCACCCCACTCTCTGACCACCTGTCTCTGCAGATCGGTGCCTCGGCCATTCACCCATGGAAGGGAGAGCTTGCTGGCACCAGCTCCTCCCCCAGCACCCCTCTCCTGCCCACCAGGACCTTGCACTGCCCCTCCCACAACCAAACCCCAGGTAAATATCACTCCAGTGTCGACCTGGATGATACGATTTGCTTTTCATTCTTGGTATTTGCCACATTTTTCTTTCATGAGTCTTTCTTGCTCAGAATCAGAGGAAAAAAATAAATGATATAGTTATTTTTCCTCTAATTCCAAAAGTAACATATGTTCACTATTAGGGGGGAAAAAAACACTCCATTAATACAGAAATATGTAATAGAAACGGAGTTCCCCATGAATCCATCCCCTGAAGCAACTGCTATTTACATGTTGTAAATTCCTTCAAATTTTTTCTATGACCTTAACCACAATATATTTATATATTTTCATTTACTGTGTTGAGCATTCTCTAAGATAGGCTCGCTATTACAGAGATCAGCAGAACAATATCATAACAATGTTAATCTGGAAAATGACCACTTTAAACACTCATCATCAAAGAAATGGGATATATATAAATCGCAACAGTAGTAAGAAATTAAGACCCAATCCCAAGTAAAATGCTCTAGAGGGGAGACGAACTGAAGCTCTAGATGTGGAAGTCAGTGGGGACAGAACAAAGACAGGCGTTGGAACCCAGGGCCATGCAGCTAAGAACCGGCAGGTTCTCAAGCCGTCCAAGCCCCCATTGCCTTCCATGCAATGGAAGCTGCTACTCCGGGACCTGCCCACTACCACTGATCCCTTCCATCATCTGTGACTCTGACCCAGACAAGTGTATCCTGACCTCCCCTCTCCAACAGCAGAAACTCTGAAAGGGGGGATACCATTCAATTGCTCCCTTAACCAAACAACCCTCTACATAGGCTAGGCAGGCTTACCTGAATGGCTGCTCCAAAATATCTGTTCTTACCTTTCTAACATGCTGGGAACAGGCTTAACCCCAGAAAAGCACTATTTGTAGGATTTAGTTCAAAACATTTTCTCACACATAATTGCATTTTCTCGTGTATAATTGCATTTTCTCTCAACATCACTGAGAGATATGGAGAAATTGATTTTCTCACCCCATTCTACAGATGATAGCAACAAGGCACAGATACACTGCAAAGAGGTAAAGTTTCAGAGCAGCCAAAGACCTTGGGAAGAGAGAGGTGGAAAATGTTAGGGTTTTCTTGTAACCCCAGTATTCCTTCTGCCTGGCTGTTCTGCTGCCTGCTCTTCACTAGCCCCATGCCATTCACATCAATATTAAATTCTCTCCATTCACATCCATGGGGTCATGTCCTCTCCAGGAAATCCCCCTAACACCTGGTTACTTTGGTAGGCTTATTTACAAATTCACAGTGCACTACAGTAGACTTCAACATCAACGTGATTAACCAACCCAATGCTGATGAGTCTCTCTATGTCTTATTTCCTCGTCTCCAGTGGCCATCGCCCACATTCGTATCAGTTGACCATATTTGCAGCCACACCTCGAAACTCATCACTTGAAATCTCTCCACCTCTAATCTCAGATGCTTCCTCTCCCGTGCGTGACCACAGCCTCCTGTCCAGCCACCTCTCCTGTGTGTACAGAGCCTCTAAGAGCACATGTCATGACTCGTCAGCAGCTCCAGCTTCACCTTGTCCCTGTCCCCACCTAGGCTGGTGCAAATATGCACTCACTAGCACTTTAGTGTCTCTGGTCCCGAGCCTTGACATTGTCAAAATTTAGATACACCAATAATCCCCTAGCAGAAAAAATACATATGTATCACATAATAATGCCAGTGGCTTTTCCCAAAGGAAATACTCTTGCATTATACAAAAATTAATAAAAGGTCACAGATTGAGATGTAAAACATAAAACCAGAAACCTTTTAGAACAAAACACAGAAGAAAATCTTCAGTGCCCAGGGCTAGGCAATGAGTTCTTAGACTTGACATCAAAAGTACAAACCATGAAGCAACTAAGCTTGTGCACCATAAAAGGGAAAATTAATAAATTGGATCTCATCAAAATGTAACACTTATACATGTGAAGAAGATGAGAAGATAGGCTACAAACAAGAAGAACACAGCTGCAAACTACATATCAAAGGACTCATATCTAAAATAAAGAACTCCCCAAACTCAGCAATCAGAATATAAATAATCCAATTAAAAGGGGGACAAAAGACATGAACAGACATTTCTCCGTATATTCTGTATATCTCTGTATATTCTCTGAAGAGAATATATAGATGGCAAATAAGTACATGAAAAGATGTTTCACATCATTAGTCACTGGGGAAATGCAACTTAAAACCACATGGGATATCACCACTCACCTATCCAAATAGTTAAAACAAACAATAGTGACAACAGCAAATGCTGATGAGGATGCAGAGAACCTAGACTGCAGGGGAGAGTGTAAAATGGCACAGCTGCTCTGAAGAACAGTTGAGTAGTTTTTTTAAAAAAGAAAGAAAGCTGAAGATACAACTACCATTTGACCCAGCAATGAATGCATTTATCCCACGGAAATGAAAACTACATTTACCCAAAAAACTGTATATAGGGCTTCTCTGGTAGCTTAGTGGTAAATAATCCACCTGGTAACACAGGAGATACAGGTTCGATCCCTGATTTGGGAAGATCCCACATGCCCTGGAACAACTAAGCCCGTGCATCACAACTGTAGAGCCCGTGCTCTAGAGCCTGGGAACCACAACTACCGAGCCACGTGCTACAGCTGCTGAAGCTCGCACGCCCTGGAGCCCCTGCTGCACAAGAAAAGCCACCACAATGAGAAGCCCATGTGCCACATCTAGAGAGTAGCCCTCACTTACCGCAGCTAGAGAAAAGCCCGCGCCATCAACAAAGACCTAGCACAGCCAAGTATAAATGCATGAACTTTTTAGAAAATGTGTGTATAAATGGTCATAGCAGCTCTATTTGTAATAGCCAAAAGCTAGACTCAACTCGATACCCCTGAACAGGTGAATGGTTAAACACACCGTGGTGCATACAGGTTAGAGAACTGCTCAGCAATCAAAGGAACTACTGATACACAATCAACCTGGATGAATCTCCAAGGAATTATGATGAATGGGGAAAAGCCAACCCTAAAATGTCACATACAGTATGACTGCACTAGATAACAAGCTTGAAACAACAACATTTTAGAAATAAAGAACAACTCATGGTTGCCAGGAGTCAGGGATAAGGTCGGGGGAAGCAGAACAGGGATGGGTATGGTGACAGAGGGCAACCCTGGGGATCCTTGCGGTGCTGGAACTGTTCTGCATCGTCGTGGTGTGGATACACATACCACACAGGTGGTAACACTGTACACAACTTAACAAAACACACATGCACAAATGAGTACCAGTAGAGTTGGGAAAATCTGAGTAAGATCAGTAGTTTATATTGACATTAATATCCTGTTTTTGATATTAACAGTTTTGCAAAATGTAACCACTGGGGGAAAACAGACAAAGTGTACAAAGAATCTTTGTACTATTTCTTACAATTGCATGTGAATCTACAATTATTTCAATAAAAACTTCAATTAAAAGAAGAAAGGAGTGTTCTCTGACTTCTCTCAGGCCCTTCCTCCACTGCTCACAATTCTTTTACTCACCCCTATCCCTCCATATCCAGTTCCCCTACAGTATCTCTACTAAGCTTGCTCTACTTTTCAGAAGCTCATAACCCACCTCAGCCCACATGGCCTTACTTCTCATCTGAAGACAGGAATCACTATGCCTTCCCTGCACCTTCTACCTGAACCTTCTCCTGCCATTATGCATGAGAGTAAAAGAAGCCCTTCTCCTTTTAAGGTCTCTTCCTGATTCTATTCCATCAAATAATTCCTCAATTTCATACTTTTCCCACCCTACTAACCAAGGGCTTCCTTTGTGGCTCAGCTGGTAAAGAATCCACCTGCAATGAGGGAGACGTGGGTTCAATCCCTGGGTTGGGAAGATCCCCTGGAAAAGGGAAAGGCTTACCCACTCCAGTATACTGGCCTGGAGAATTTCATGGACTGGAGAATGTCCATGGGGTCACAAAGAGCTGGACACGACTGAGTGACTTTCACTTTCACTACTAACCAAATGGCCAAGTCTCTCTCCCCTGTTCTAAAATAAGCCTTCCTTTAACTTTCTATGCCTTCCTTTAACTTTAAGATACCATCTCAAGGCTCTTCCTGTACATGGCAAACCTGGACCATGGTAATCTTTCTTCTCTATACAGAGGGAGCATTAACTGAATTATACAGTTCATTTCCTATCCCCAAACTTTCCAAGGATTGTTTCAAAGTCAGTCTCATTCTCTGCTCGTTAGTTTCTTTTACCAGCTCTAGAAATGTGGCCCTCTCCTCTTGGCCCCAGGTTATAGTTTAGCCCAGTGACTCTCAAATCTGCCTGATCACCCAAATTACCCAGAGAGCTTTTAAAAACGTTAAGATTCTCAGACCACACTCAGAGATTCTGATTCAATCAGTTTGAGTCAGTTATGTCTCTTTTTTTTAAGCTTTTCGAGTGCTTCTGCTGATGATGATCAGGCTTAGGAACCACTGATGGGTCTCCCTTTTTCTTAAAAAGGCAACCTCTTTACTCTCCCACAAATACGGACACCCCATTTAAAATCTATGCTGGTCTAACCACAATACATGGGGGCCTAAGCATATCGCCCATTCTCATCTCTTCTCTGCTGATGAGGCCCCAAACTACCCCTGCAACTCCAGGCTGCCTGAGCTCCAAGCAGGAATTTCCAAACCCCACAGATCATCCTCATGTGGACAGCCCCCCAAGTACACGTCCAGCACACGACAAAATCCAGCTCCCCATTTCTCCACTCTACAAACTGCATCTCTTGTCTTCATTCCCCATCCATTTAATAGCCCCACCATTATCCCCATCGCCCAAGCAGAAAGAACCCTGGAATCATCTTCAACCCCTCCTTCTCTTTCACAAATCGCATCCTGTCAGCCAGTCCTATAGGTTCTACCCATGAAGCTTCTCCACCAGGACTGCAGTTTAAGCTCATCCTCTGCAACAGTAATCTAACTTGTCTTCACGCCTTCAAAGCTGGCTTTGTCAAACACAGGATGAGTCACAACCATCTCTCCTGAAAACACGCAGTGGCTTCCTCTGTCACCCGGATGAGCACCAGACACGACGGCGTGGCACTCCACGCCTCCACGACACACTGCCAGCCCACATTTCCAGGCTCAACTACCATCCCCCTCCAGGGCACATCCTCATTTCCAAGAGCACCAGAGTGGGTCCCTTCAGGACTCTGTGCCTTTATCATGCTGTTCCCTTATGCCTGAATTCCCTGAATGCCCTTCCCCCCTCTCTCTCTCCACAGTAGCAAATATAAACCTAGGCTTCAGAAATCCCCTAATGTTCTATTGCAACAACTCTGTAACTGTGCACAAGCCTGAATATTTTTTGAAGAAGAGATCCACAACTTTCTGTAGATTCTCAGAAAAGGGTGGAGGGCAGGGAGGTGGGGTCGGGGGCGGTCTGCCATCCAAAAGAAGTTTAAAAACAAAAAACATTTAAAAAAATTTAAAAAGCAAAAAACACTAAGTGGCCTTTTCCCACTGAAAGTTGGCTCACCTAAATCTGCCTCTCAGACTCTGATTCTTCCACTCTTTTGTATTTTCAAATATAGATATGTGCATTCCCCAATATAAATAATCACACTTTCTGCTGCTCTACCACTCAACTGTCGATATCTCTAGTACACAGTGTACTTCCTTCCATATCAGTATTGTGGTTCGTTGTCTTAACTGGCTTCTTGTTTTAAGCTGACTTTCAAATGTCAACTCCACCACTTATTCACTGTGGCCTTGAGCATGTAACTTGATTTTGGTGGGCCTCAGCTTTCCTGGATGTAAAAAGGGTTCTCTGGTGGTTCAGGCAATAAAGAATCTGCCCGCAATGAAGAAGATCTGGGTTCAATCCCTGGGTTGGGAAGTTCCCCTGGAGGAGGGCGTGGCAACCCATTGCAGTATTCTTGCCTGGAGAATTCCCATGAACAGAAGAACCTGGCAGCTGCAGTCCCTGGGGTCTCAAAGTCAGACACGACTGAGCGGCTAAGCACACAAGCACAGCGTAACCTACATCATCAGTTTGTTCTGAGGAATAAACAAGACAACACATTCTAAAGCAACGAGAAAGTGCCTAGTACACGGTAAGTGGCCACACAGGTCAGTTCTCTTAATTATCCTACATCTGTAGGCCCCATTCAGAGTCAAAGCACAGTCCAGGTCCACAGCACTCACTAACTGATTTACAAATCCATGTCTTCTGAATGCCAGGGCTCACCCGCTGCCACAGGAAGTTGTTGAAAAGCTTCACTTTCCAACTTGGTAATAATTTAAGATTCTCTGTCTCTTACTTTTTTTCTTCCTCCCTCATGACCAATTCTCAAGCCATCCTAAGTAGCTATTTTTTATCTGAATTGCACAAGAGCTCACACCTTGTACACAAACCTTTGTAGGCTGGACCCCTGCTATGTTCAACTTTCCCAACACAAACACTGATGACGTTGGCTCTGCTATTCTCACAGGAACGAAACTATTTCAAAATCCCCCATTACTCATCTGTTCTGAGGATCCCAGAATTAACCCTTGCTCTACCATGGTGCCAATGTGAGTAGAAATCCTTCCTACCACTTGAACTAACATCTGGCAGCACACAGAGCAAAAACCAGAGTTTCTTCCTTCTCAGGCTAGGAAGACCATGAGATATACAAACATCTTTCTTTCTCTTTTTTTCTGTTTTTTCCCTTCCTTTCCAGCCAGCTCCTCTTGCGGCTCAGAGGCTTACTTACTCATCTTTCTTTGTCTTAAGCAATAACCCCCACATGCATACACTCAACAAACATCACTGACATCTTCTCTGTCCAGAAAGACAGCCCCTGCCTTGTGGGGCTTCTAGCCTGTTCTATGGGCACAATGCTTTGTGCTTTACATTTTTTGCCAATTCACTGGAAATAATATCCCACATCACAAGTCAGACACAAAGATGAAATCACAGATGCCACATGATGTTCAGATGAAGAACTGGGACGAACAAGTTCAGCTCAGGCCACAAGGCTCACTTTCCCAAAGCCTGGCGATCCTCTAGGGCCTGGAGTCTGCAGCCACTTCTGCATCAGGGCTTCTGGGGCCTCCACAGATGTGGACCACCTTCCTGGCCCTCACAGAAACTATGGGAAAGTTCACTGTCTAACACAGCAATGCCCCTACATTCCCTTGACCAATTCTGATCGGGAGGAGCCAGGGGTCCTCAGATGTCAGCCTCTTTGCCTGCACTGATTAACTGGTAATATTTGTGCCTGCCTGTGTGCACGCCTTCTCAGATCCCCTTGTCAGCTCTGCCCCACCTTACTGAACCTGCCCCTTCTCTCTTCTATCTTGTACTTCTATGAAGTAAGCAAAAAGGCAAGTCCAACTCTTGTGCTCTCCTGGCTGGGAAGGCTCAGGTCAGCAACAGGGGAAGACCTATTAGAGAGGCCTAACCCAGAGATGCCTTCCTCTTCATCTTCTCTATGAACTTCTCCTCTTCATCTTCTCTATGAACTTCTCTCACAACTGACCTCTCTAGGGCTGATCAGTAGACCTGGCATCCCAGCAAGAAAGGGGCACCCCTGGAGCTATCTGGAGCAAGAACCCTGAAGATAACTGCTCACAAAAGGAGAAAGTCATTGTTCAGCAACTGCTCTGCCCAAGCTGCCTATGGGATCCCAGAGCACCAGAATCTTCCAGACATCTTTCTGGCTACCACCAATGCCAGCCTTGTGATCTAGGATCCTCCCTACTACGATATTTGAGAAGCTTTCTTTCTGCCAGCATTGGGCCAGGTGCCCTGGACACTGGTGGCCAAGAACAGGCTTCAAAAGGCTAAGTGGAAGGTGACCATCTTCAAAGGCCTTCAGACTTCCCAGAAAGCTCTGGCACACAGTCCTGACCTCAGGTCAGTGTTTCCTGCAAATAAACTTAGGATGGCTCCATAAGGGCAGGGATCATGTCTGTCTGGCTTACTGCTGTATCCCTAAAAATGCCTAGTATGGGGGCTGGAATACAGGCAGCACTTAATACTGACTTGTTGGATTTATTTACAGTGACCTCCAGCAAGGAAGGAAAGAGCCCATGTTTGGGAGTCGGATAGAGTCAGTTTTGAAAGAATCCAGCTGTAACGTTTATACTGGTCATGCACAAGCCACTTTATCCCTTTTAGCTCCCTCATCTGCAAAGTGAGACTCACAAAATTGACCTCAAAATGTTGTGAGCATGAGATGGAAGTTGCAACTTACCCAGAGCCTAATGTCTAGAAGGGGTAGAGCCAGGCTTCATAACAATTCCAAAGGCCAAGATTTAAGGTGCTACACTTGCATGTCTCTGAGGCAAGCAGCCAGTGAATGTTTAGCTCTGGTCCCTAACCTGATTATGGGAGCTACTTGACCACTCTGCCTGACTACAGTCTTCAGGTACGATAGAAAACACATCTAGACAAATCCCCTGCTTCACTGTTTTGTTCTGTCTTGTGTTAAAAACTGTGGCCTGCTCCTATGAAATTCAGTTCCAGACAGCTTTGTTGATCAATAAAGTCTCTGCCATTTTGTCCCCCTGCTATCTCCTCCACAACTATCTACAAGGATACACAGAGGAACATCTATGTAAAAGTAAGAAAAAGAAAACACGGAAAAAGAGAGGGAATGAGCTTGCAAGCTCTTGGGAACAGTCAAAGAAGTCTCACCCTCCTTCTAATAATCCCTAAGAACAACTGCCGACCCATAGGGTGCTGCAGGCAGAAATAATCTGTCCACATGGAGACGAACCACACAAAGGCTTGGCCTCTCCACAGACCCAGGTAGCATAGGGAAAATTAAGCCATCTTTTCTAATGGCCCAAACCTCATCATGAAGAGAGCTTTCCAATTTTTCCCCTCTATAAGACTGCATTTGCCCTACTGCCAACCACAGAGGAGATTTCATTACCAAATAAATCAGTGCTGCACTTGACCTTGCTTCTCCAAAGGCTCAGAATTAGTGACATCACAATACTCAACAGATGCTCAGAAAATATCGGAATAACCCCCTCAAGTCAAAAACACTTGGTATTTCACTAAAAGGCATTAAATTATTTTGATCTCACTCCATGGAATCCTAAATGCTTTCAATGTTTTCATTTTCAAAATGCTTAAGAGAAAAAGCATGCTCTTAGGACCTTCAGAAACCCAGGCTCCCAGTCTGGTTTGTGTCCTAATTCACATATGGTAAGATGGGGAACAGGCCTGAAGCCAAGGAACAGCAGCTCGGCCCCCACATCGCTCACATGACTCTATCCCCAAGTGGCTGGAGCGTCACTGTGGAGGCTCTCAAACCAATTTTCTCTCATCCTCAGTTACAGGTGGGTTACAGGCAGCTCCCAGGCACCCAAGGCAGTTTCTCCTAAGGGGTCCAGTCGCTACCTCCCATAAACATGATAACCACCATGTTTCCCTTCCAAAGCATCAGGATAAGCCAAACTCCTCCACACTGGCCAGCTGCCTGGACAAGGAGGCCACTGCAGGGCTACCACAGCAAATGTGTCTCTTGCACCCCTAATCAGGACACACAATCTTGCAGTTATAATCGTTAATGCTGCTCGCTCAAAATGACTGCCCAATTTTAAATAATGGTTGGTCACCAACACTGTCAGAAAATGTAACGTGGCTTTCAGGGAAAGAACACATACATCAAGAACACGCACTCTCAGGAAGCACTCGGAATCTGATTACTCTCAGT
Organism: Bubalus bubalis; assembly: GCF_019923935.1. NCBI lineage: Eukaryota > Metazoa > Chordata > Mammalia > Artiodactyla > Bovidae > Bubalus > Bubalus bubalis. Next base: position 45,499,005 of record NC_059172.1, on the reverse strand, counting down.
ATTAACAACATGTTCCATGACCAGCGCCATGTTTGTCAACAGATTGATCACTCTTACTGAGGGACAAGTCACAAATCCAGAATCATAAAACATACAAGCCCCAAGGATCACAGATATCATCTACTTTACCCTCTTTCTGTACAAGAGAGAAAACTCACAGACCACGGGCAAGATCATTCAAGTTCACTATGGGCAGATGACTCAAATCCAGAGCTTCTCACAGTTCTCTTGCCTAGCCTACTGCTTTTGACCCCAAACTAACATCAAGTGTCCTTTTGCAAATTATTTTCACAGAAAAATTATTTTTATGATGGAGTTACAGGCAAATTGGTTCAATCTACCATGGCTGCTGCCTAAAAAGTAAAAGCAATGGAGGAAAAAAAACTGGAGTTGAAAAAAATAACATTTGCTTTGAACTGTGTTCCGATTCCTAGTCCAGAAACCTGGTTCCTAAAGGGATAGTGCCATTCCCAGTATTCCCAGTGAGAAATGAAAGGCAGGAGTACTTCTTCCCAACTGGCATGTCCAACACTAGGCCAGTTTTCTTAGATTAAAATAATTTCTGGGTAAACAAATGGGTGTTGTACAAGGTACAGTGGCCCGAGGTCACCTTCACGACTCCTAATAAAATCTGCTTCAAAGAAGGCTCAAAGATTAAAGTGCTCTTCTCTGCCTTTAAAATGGGGAAGTTGCATTTTTAGGTATGAAAACGAGACCTTGAAAGCAAACAACCAGACTGAGAAAGGGTAGCCCAGGAAAGATACAAGCACACAGAAAACCAGAGGCCCTGAAACTTTCTACCCACAGCAGCTGAGATGTTTCCCCCTGAGTCCATTTCACCAGACATGAAGAAGCGTCTTTGGCTACAAAGGATCACATGAGAACATAAAACAAATTCGGAAGGTTTGGGTTCTCTCTCTCTCTCTCGTGTGTGTGTGTGTGTGTGTGTGTGTGTGTGTGACACAGACTGGCCAAGGAAGAGACACTCTAATGCTGCAGAAAGCAAAATTTTCCTTGTTTCCATTACATCATCCGCGTTGGAGAGGGGGAGGCAGGGCGGGGGCACAGCTGGTGGCAGCTGCACCACCATCTGCTTTCTCCTTAGCAGCGTGTGCTAGCCTGGTCCGTCGCCTCCTACGGCTCCTGATAGAGGGGCTGCAGTATTAAAGGTACAACACCCTATTATGGAAAAGCTTTCAAATTGTTTAGAAATAAATCACTCCTGTGATAAGTTAACAACCTCCAGTAGGCTGCTGAGCCAGTTCTCTTTGAGTTTAGGTTATTCGTTTGCATCTCTTTAGACTCAGCCACAGTGCAAACTCTGTCAACTCAACGTGCCCAATTAGACAAGCCGAATGTATACGTAACCACCTGCCATCTGCTTCCCAGAAGGTAAACAGCCGAAAAGTACAAGTTGAAGGTGCAGGGAAGGTCCAAACCCAGCCTGTACACCCCAGACTAGTGGATAGGTGCCTGCTGCCACCTTCGGCATCCCCAGCCATCTGGTCAACCGATTTCATCCTCTTGGGCACGCTTGGGAGTTTCTAATGCACTGTGAGGGGTCCCCATGTAGAAAGGGAGACTGGAGAGAGTAGCCTGGGGCTCAGTGCCTTGTCTGGCCATTCAACTGAAGATTGGTTACAAGGCAGTAAACTGGTAGTTCAAAGGTCTGATCAAGTCCCTGAGCAGTTTTATCTGGCCTATGTAGTTAAAAAGAAAAAAAAAATGCTGGGTTTTAAAAATGTAAACATCTAGCTTGCTAGATCTGGCGGCATGTGGCTCCACTGCTGTGCAGCTCCAGTCAGTTATCTGGAGCTAAGTGGCAGCACTTCCCTTAGATGGGGCATGCATTCGGAAGACTTAGTCTCCATGTGTGGTGTCTGCATGTGCCACTGCAACTACCTAAGTTCCTAAGGAGTCCTTGAGAGCTTTTGATATAAAAAAGGAAGCCCCAGGGAATGATTTCCCAATGGTCCTTTACTGACTCTCCTCTTCAGTTGAGATTCAGTCCCTTGAATGGCCAACTAGAATTCTATAAAGATCATTCAACCCCATACAAGGAATGTGTCTCACCTAGTAGAAGGCTAGTTATGATCATCTCTTAATCACAAAAGTGGGTTGCAACATTTCCCAGAAGCATTTGAATCACTTACCATACATCTTGCCTTCGTCTGATAAGATGATTTTCCTCCTCCCGCATGGTGGATAGATAGCCAAGGCTTCCTGAAAGCTCTGCTCAATGTCGGGGCTCCAGACCCCTTCTGCATCATTGTCAATAGGCTTATCTGCAGAGTCACTCATCCTTTCCATGTTTTCGGCAGGGCTCTCACTGCCGCTCCAGCTGCTGGGCTCAATTTTGGCGGTTGGATTTTCCAAGCCGAAGCCTGGAGCCTTTTCAAGAAAATAAACCTAAGAGAGAAACCAAAAGATAGTATGATAAGGACACGGTAGCCATCAATACACTGCTCCTGCTGGTTCTACTGCACTCTCTCCATTCGCCAGCTTTGCTTGGCGAATAATTCCTAAGAGAGAAGATGGAATTCTGAGATTTAAGTGGCTTTTGTTCTCTATGTATCATATTAGGCACTCATACAGAAATGCAACAGCAGGCAGAAGCTGGATAATCTTCACAGATGACAGGAAATTTTCATCTGAGAATAGTACTCTCAGAATTGCAAGTTCACAGTGAATCATGCAAAACCATTTGCTAAGTACCTACTATCTAGTAGAAGCACTTTGTTCGATAATAATCAAATCTTCAGAACAAGTTGTTTAAAAGAAAATAGTGTAAAACAAAAGATGTCTGCCTCACTGTGGCAATTGGTATGATAACTCTGAAATGTCAAACCATCCCAGAATTTGTCACTGGGATCACCAAGATGCAAGATGGCAGCAGAATGGTGGGCAGAAAGAGGGAGATTAACACGAATACTCATTCTACAGATAGCAATGCCAGCAGACCTGGACCTGCTACCCTACAGCATTTATCCACAGGGTTTTCTTTTACCCTGTACAGTCAGGTCACTTTGCCACCTTCAACTTCTGAATTATAACCTTGAAGCAGGAACCAAGTTGTCCCCGGTTCTTGCCCTCCCTGAAACAACTACCACAAGAGGCCAGTACACTTGCAAAAACATTTTATACCCGCATGGACTACTTCATCTGGGAGCCTCCTTGGAATTCCTGATCACATGAAAACTGTGGGGGAGACTTTCATTTATGTTTCTGCACCACTGATGATTACAGAACCAAAAGAAATCTTTCGCAAAGATTTATTCCCCTTAAATTATGCATGTAACCTATGGCCATAAAGGGATAAGCTTTCCAAACAAATGTCAAACTGGCACCAACACCAATGTGAAAATGATCTAATCCAGTACCCCCTGCTGTCTGCACACTAAAATATCAATATTCCTTTGTTGAAAAGGCATCAGATCATGCATTCAAAACAAATAAGAGGGATAAGAATTGCTCTGGGGGATTGATGGGAAGAAGGGAGGTGCAGGGCCTGAGGAGGGTGAGAGAGCTCAGCGGATGCAACCACCATTCCATCCGCTTCTGCCACCTCAAGTTCATGCAACATTACAACAGAGGCAGCCAGAAGGGAAGCAGATGCGAGCGGCCCCACCAGGTACCAGGCTCTGCTCTGTATCCCAGGTCAGTCACCTCTGAGAGCAAGCACCCTGCCTCCTCTCCTTCGCTCTCCCAGCTGAACCCCTTTCCCCTGCCATCCCCCACTGTGTATATCAACAGATCCCAGGTGCAGACACTCCGAGGCACAGGAACATTAAACCATAAATGGTGTAACCGGTGGGTGCGTTTGGCTCCGTACCCTGACGGCTTTTTAGATTTGGCAGCACCTGGATGAAAGAAACCCTCAGGTTGTCTGCCTTTAAACGCTGCCACTGATCCGTCTTTCAAAGAACGTGTCAGCAAAATATTTACTACTTCTTACCAACACGTGTACATTGACACAGGACTTTAAAAACTGCCAAATGTTAAAGGCATAAATTATGCCACAAGAAAGGGTTCTGTGATTGACCCCTAGACGAACTCTACAAGGCCTGCTGTGTGGGCCTTTTGAATTCTCAAATTATTACACTTTTTTCCTGGTTTGGGTCTAAGAATCTTACAAAATTCCAATTGAACTCTATGATAGTCTATTCTAGCTCCAAAGAAGTATTATTAGAGAAATTATATGTGTGAACTCTTTGAGCAGTGGCTAGTTGCCAACATTTTCCTTCTCCACCTTAGGCCCTAATTCAACAAAACAAACAAAACCAGACATTTACAAAAGCACAGGCCAGTTCTTCAGCTCCAGGCAGCTCACAGAAGTATGAATTCTCTCCAGGGAGCCATATTTTAAGATTAAACTGTGGACATGTCCGGCATTCAACTACTACGGTAGAAGGGTGGAATCCAGGGGACCAGGGGAACGTTACTTGACTTTAAGAAGATTATTACTATATAATTGAAATCCTCAGAGTCTCCAGACCAAAACACAATACTCCTAACCAATAGCTGAAGTCCCCTCTGACACATCTCATCAACTGGTTGTTGGATTTATGCTTGAACACAGTTGACGACAAGGAACCCACTGCCTTCCCAATACCAGCTCCTTTGAACTAACATATTGAAATTCTTCCACCTATTAGGATAAAATCCATCTCCTGGTTAAGTTTTACCCATTAATCCTTGAGGTCTATCCATGCCGTGGGAAGCAAATCTACCCTGAGACATCCACTTGGGTATGACAAGAGCAGCCCCCAGTCTCCTAACTGTGTTCCAGACTAGATACAATTTACATTACCCCTCTTGCCCAGCCCAGTGTGTACACAATCTTCAGTAAATGACACTTGGAGGAAGACTATGATCCATAAAATTAAGCCCCCATCCTCCAAGTGCTGTTTCTAAATTCCGACTCTTGATCAATTGGTTTAGGAGCTAACATCAGGAATTTATATTTATTCTACTAAATTCCATTATTTTTAGCCTTAGTCAGTGACTCAAAACTGGTAAGATCTTTCTGAATCATAATCACCAAGCTTAATGTCCTCAAACACCAAACAACTTCTGAAGGTGTTACATACAGGCAGGGTGTTGGACCTGTTTTGTGGAAGTCCTAAAGAAGGTCATAGCTCACTTGACATAAGGAAAAATGTCCTGTTAGTTCAACAAGTGGTAGACAGCCTTATAAGAAAGGTAGCAGAGTTGCAGATAACCCCTTCAAGTTACCCCTAAAGCTAAGGGTCGCAGCTCCTTTGTTGTGTGGGGAATGAAATATTAACTAGCATCAATTGATCCATCCACTCAGGAGGCACAGGGGCTATTCTAAATGCTCCTGTGTTTTTATTCACTTACTTCAGGGAAGAATTCTACGTCCAGGCTCTCTCATTTGGTCAACTAGAGCTCAGCAGGATGGAATTACCAACTCTGGACAAGGGCCAAGACACAGCCCCAGGAGCTACCAGATACATAATCCACAGACTTTTACAGACCCCTGGTTTTACAACCCAACTGTAAGATGAGGCCCTGTATGGGCAGAGAGTTTCCGATCACCAGACTGGGACTGGCCAAGAAACGCTCCCCGTACTAGCTACCAAATCCCATCCCTCAGTTCCCTTCTAGCCCAGCTCAAAATCCACCTCATCCTAGAAACCATCCTTGTATCCAGTGGCTCTGAGAGAAAGAATCAGCCTCACATTAAGGGTACCCCAAAAATGTGTGGAATTAGTTAACTACCACCCGATCTACCTGCCTTCTGAACATACAGTAACAAGTACCTGCTTATTATCAACAACAAGATCTAATCAGGTGAATGACAAATAGAATACCTGTGTCTGTAGAGTTGATGTCCTCTGCTCCTCATACATCCATTGAGCAAGGGAGTCCACTCTCATTCACTTTAGTAAATGAAGAACACAATATCTCGGGGTGGGGTGGGTGGGTATGTTATTAAGATTCAAACAGATCTGGGTACCAAACCTAGCTCCTATTGGCCATGCAGCCCAGACTAAACAGGTTAATCTCTAGAAGCTCAGGTTTTAATTTATAAAATGAAAATAACAAATGCAATCCCAATGCAGAAAATCATTAAGATCATGAGACCCTACTCCATGGAGCCACCATATTTGGTGAGATAACGAGTGAAGGTGCTCTACCATCTGAAAAACCATGAACAGAAGATGTTTTCAAGTCTATGATCTCTAGACAGTGGTATAGACCTTGTGATCCTCAAACACCAACCGATAATGGGATGGTAAATAAATGAAGGGTCTCGTTGGGAAATAAATTTGAAAGATCCTCTTCTTAAGGTCTTCAGTTGCCTGAACAGAAAATTTAAATAGGTAACAAACACCTGTACTTCTAACACACACATTCACTAGTTTTCATATTTATTTCTGGGAGGTTTGGTTTAGGGGATAATCTTAAACCTAAATGAATGTCTAAAAAGAGACAGAGAAGGGAACTCTTCTTTATTGAAGATACAGTGTGTATCATGTAGCCTCCATATGCCTCAGTCTCCATCATTAATGCTTTTCTAAAAGCTCCGTTTTTTCCTGAAATTCTTCCCAGCCACACTAGAATAAGCTCCAAAGAGAAATGTTACCAGACCCTGCTCACCGCCCCAACAGCAACACTCCCTAAATGAATCACTCTTTCATGATTACCCACTGACTCTTCAAGACAGGTAACATGAGCACACTGGAATGACATTGTATATATTCAACCCATGTATATTTAACCAATGGGCTTTCCCCAATGACTTCCCTAGTAGAGAATTCACCTGCAGTGCAGGAGATATTGGATGGAGACTTGGGTTCAATCTCTGGATCGGAAAGATCTTCTTGGGGGAGGAAATGGCAACCCACTCCAGTATTCTTGCCTGAAGAATCCCATGGACAGAGAAGTCTGGCAGGCTACAGTCCACAGGGTTGCAAAGAGTGGAACACAACTGAAGCGACTTAGCATGCAGTACATTCAACCAATACATATTTTAATAGAAAAATCTAGGGGAAGAAGGAGGTTAGCTAATCAAATGCAGGTGCTTCTGACACCAACTGTATTCAAGGGACGTATGCACAAGGGGCATGACACAGGAATTGCTGCTCCTTTCATGTTAATTCCTGTGAGTCTCTCATAATGTAAGCATCTCACTTATGGGTGATTTAAGAGCTCTTAAATAAAAGGATAAGTTATAACTAACCTTCGTGATTAAGAAATGTCATTGAACATAAAGATTTAAAAAAAAATTAGTCCATACAGCTTATTTTAATCAATGTATTCATACTCTATGAGGCACCAAGGAAAGAAGTGGACTGGAAGTTAGGACTTTGCCTCCATCTGAGTAACCCAGGACCACACAGTACCTGTCATGTGCCTCAGTTTCCACCACTACCACTGAAGGATACCAACTTCATCATTCATCATCTGTGTTTCCACAGACTACTTATAACAGAATTTAGTTGGCTTGTTATCACTTCTCCCATCCGCACCCCAATGTCTGCAAGGGCAGGGATTGCTACAATCACCACAGTATCCCCTGTGCTAGCAGAGTACCTGGCATAATAAATATGCAAAGAAATAAAGAATGAACCAACAAACAAAAGATGGGAACACTCTTTGGGTAACAATGTCAATGAATTTATCACCGAAGCTTTCCATGAGAAGGGGCACAGTTTCATCTCCTTTCCCATTCCTCACCCTGACTCTGGCCAAAGTTCTAATGACTGGTTAAGAATCCAAAGGAAATCAGCAAGTCAGGAAGATGTAAGAGGACAGAGTAATGCCAAGCACTGCCTGGATAACCAAGAGTTGGCTGGCTGATTCAATTTCTTATTTACTAATCATGATTGCAAACAACCAAGAGCCTTCTGTGTCAAAGGGATAGATATGGTCTGGGTCTTCTGGGAGGTAAGCTTCTTCTACAACAAATAAACTTGATTTTGAGTGGAACAGTTTCTGAGATGCAATATTTGACCTTATCTCCTTCCCTTTTCATTTGATCACTGGAAGAGATGAGAATCAGAACCTGACAGCTAAGTCGTGAGGATCTGAAAATAGGAAGCCAAGTGGTGGACAAAAAGAAATCCAAAGAGGTAAAAAACGGGAGCAAAGCAAGTTTAACTACATAGGTGCATGAAAAAGGCAATATATAGGGAGTGGTACTGAGAAGAAAGGGGAAAAAAAGACACTAAGTGTTCAGGAGAATGTGGAAGGAGGCACAAGTGGGAGCCATTTTAGGATTAAAAAAAGGAAAATCAAGTAGTTGGAAGGACATTTGTAGTAGACAACGCAACCAAGTATTTGATGGCTCAAAGATCACTGTGATCTTAGTGAGTGGCCAAATTTTCCTTAAAAGAGAAAAACTGCCCTTCAATAACAAAGCTAGGAAAAAAGCGCTTCTAAATAAGTTGACCAAAGTCATCATGTATACTTAACAGCGATTGCTCCAGACAGAATGCGCATTCCATAGGAACATCAGACGCAAACTCCACCCTCACTAGACAGTGAGCTGGAGGCTGGATTCCAATGGGAGAGAATGTAGACAGTGCTGAATTCTCAGCTCTGTCCACAACTGACACCATCAAGCACAGTCTAATTAATTCCTAATGAATAGTTATGATACTGACTCACTTCCCTGGGTACTTGGGAGGAATGTCAGGCACTAATGATGGTTAATCGCGCTTGCATATGTAAATGGAACATGTTTTTCTTTTCTTACCATTTCAGACACTAGCCAAACTTGCCCACATGTGGCCTGCGAAATACAAGTGAAGAGCAGCAGCCTGGATTTTGAAGGCAGCCTCCAGAGAGATGGAACATCTGCCGTGTAGTCAATAGCAGCCAGTGAGCCTTAGTGTCATATACTCCAATTGCCAATAGTTCCCTCTAATTTCAGCAGGAAGAAGCACGTAATTACTCCCTCTTATTTTCAAAAATCACTTCTATATCAACAGGATCCATCAACAAGCCAATACCTCTTCACCGAGACCCCAGTACTGAGCACCCCTTCAAAGGACTTAGCATTACCCTCCTGAGATGCCTTGATTAATTCTCTGCTCCATCAGCCCCAAGAACCTGCCCAGGTGACAACTCGAGAAAGTCTCTGATTGATTTCACGCTATGTAGTTCTGTATTACCAGCCTTTAAAGGAATCGCCCTGCCTATCCGCTTCAGGAATCTGTTAGCTATTGAGGACAGAAATTCCTATTCTGTTCCTTTCCCCTTCACCACCACTGCTCTCCTTCATCAGTAGCCTTCTTCAAAAAGACAGGCAAGTGCACTCAGTCTATGCCATCTGAGCATTCCAAGTGAAGACTTGCTATCAAGACAGTGCACTTGTAAGGGGAGCGTGAGCTGGATGACAAGACCTGTAGCCTGAGTCATGGATCCCTGGAAGGTGGGCTCTTTAACCTTGGCAAACACATAGCAAAGTCAAAAACAGAAGCCTCTTTAATGGTCTAAGAGGAGAAAAAGGAAAACCGCCACAACAGTTGGCAGTAAGTAGCATTTCAAAAGGAAGATGCCTAAGCCCTTTCCTAAGGGTGATAATAGTCAAAGAAAACCCCCAAAACTAACTCCTTCATTCCAACAGGCCTGTAGAGTGAACATACATTTAAAATAGACTCATCAATTCTGATGCTTACTAAAAACAAAGAAAACTACTACTAGGAAAATAATACTCCTAAGTCACTAAGTTACAGATAATGTTAATTTCTTAGTTGGTAAGCTTCGCCTTCAGACTATCACAATGCCTTAGCATCTTAAATGACAATGAGTACAAATTATAAGTCACAAGTATACAGTTCATATTTTAAGAACTACCAACTCACCACATAAATAAATACACAACATTTGGTCAGACCCTAAGAAGTATTTCAAAAGGTCCATCTCAGCCCCATGCTGGAGGGAATGCCTACAAATGGGTCTCATGCCATCAAGGTGCTGGTCCTTGGGTGGCAAGTCTATAGGTCATGCCTGGGTAGTCATATTTCTTACAAAAGCTGGTGGAGACTCACTCAGTGTTACCAGCTCACTGCCGGCCAACGTAGTGGTATGTTGGCTCTGAACTGACCCGAGGCCCAGCAGCTGACCTGCCCAGATGCAGCTCCTTTAGCTGCTGAGAAATCCTAGTTCAGCTGCATCAGAAGCGGCCCTCCCCACTCCACAAAGAGAAACAGTCCTGGGCTGCCTTCTCCAGTTTCTATGACTTGGGAGTGCTTCTCCCATTGTGGCCATGCCTCCATCTACCCTGGATTATTCTACAGCATGCTGGGGGAAAGTAGGAACAGATAAATCCACAGGTCACTTCTGGTTGTGTCATAAGTCAATCAACAATGAAAACTGGAGCAAGATGGCATTTGAAAGTACTGAACTGTGAGGTCCAAGCTCTGCTCTGGGTCTCTGACTAGGTACACCGGCATTCAAATGCTCTCTAAAGATCCAAGGGATCCATGTGAATATCAACAGCACCACATCAGAGAATCCAAAAGCTAGACTCCAATATGCCCAGAAGGAAAAAACTGCTCTTTCCTGCCAGCTTAGAGTAGGATTAGTCACTCAGTCATGTCCAACTCTTTGCAACCCCATGGACTGTAGGCCTCCAGGCTCCTCTGTCCACAGCATTTCCCAGGCAAGAATACTGGAGTGGGTAGCCATTCACTTCTTCAGGGGAATCTTCCCAACCCAGGGATCAAACCCAGATCTCCTGCATTGCAGGCAGATTCTTTACCTTCTGAGCCATCACGGAAGCCCCAACTTAGGGTAACCAAGACCCTAATGCATGATGACAAATTTTGTTCCTTTCCATCCTCTCAACCATCACAAATCAGAATTTTACTTTTTTGTATGAGTGATAGTCTGGCCCATCTTGCTTTAAATACTCACTTCTAATACATCTGATCAGACTGATCTCATATCATTCATGAGTACTTCTGAGTCCCAACGCTTGATCATAAAATACCTTGGGAGCAGAAATAGAGCTTATGTGACCTTTAGGACCAAGGGTAGTGGTATGTGGAAGCAGGACACTGGATACATGAGGGACAAGACAGAACAACAGGTAGAACTAACCATTTCTGTTACTATTCCATTTCATCCGTAGTGATTCCACAGTTAATTTAGAAAAGTATATCCCAAAAGCTCCAGATAAACTTTAACTGAATTATGCTTTTATGTGACGCCATCAGCATACTCAGAAATATTGCATGAATTAGTCACTGGATGTACTCCAAGGAGTATGTCCTTCATCACATCACACAGAATGCTCTTTACAAAGGTCCCAAGGGAAAGTTCAGTAACCAACAAAACACCATGTGCTTTTCACCTCCTGTTCACCCAACTAGGCATCCTCGCTGGCTGCCAAAGAAAGAGCACTGAGCCCCACTGGCAGGTTTCTCAGAGAAAGCCCAGAGGTCATGTGGTCAGCAGTTTTGGTTTCATTCCCAAGCCCACATTAGGTCCCTACCTCAGTTCTCTTCTTTTTCTTCCTTCTTTTCCCTACTTTTTAATGTATGCTATTTTACTTGCAAGCTGCCTTAGATCAATCCTGAAACAAGACAGGATGGCATAACGAAGGGGAAATTATTTCCGTTTTCTTTGTATTATCTGTTTCAATTCAATGTGATTAAAGATTTACTGAAACTCCCTACCCCACACCTCCCCAACTCATGTGCCAGGCACTAGAGAGATAAAATAAGCATGCTCCCCTCCTGCCCTCATGGCACACCCTTCCAGCAGGGAGACAGAGAAATAGGTTAATTATCCTTCAAGACTTCAATCCCCTTGCAGGGAAGCCTGACCGGCCTCCACCCTCCCACTCCCTCCGTTTTCCTACAGGAAGCACCTCTGCTCCTCAGGACAAATGGAACCCCTCACTCACTGCATAGGAATGATCCTGTCCTTGTGGCAAATCCATCTTGTTTGTAAGATCTTTAAGGCTTAGGTCCATGCCTGCAGTCTTTTTCCTTGGTGTTTCCTTGGCATATCCTTGGCATTTAATGAAGCTATGGCACACAGTCAATGTTCCCCAAAATAATGACCTGATGGATGCCTAAAATAATGAGCCCATGGGTGAATAAATGAATGAACAAGTGCATGAATATAACATGGCAAAAAAAGAATAAATCAAGTGCTGCTGGAGCACAGAAATAGGAGCTGATTCTGTCTCTCTGGTCAACAAGGGCCTCATGGGAGGTGGTGCTTAGGCTGGTTTTGAAGCCTAAGTAGGATTTACCCAGCCAATTATGAAAAAGCTCACAGAAGTCTACACTGAGAAGGGTATCTGTGGAAAGGATATGGTGAAGAAAGGACAAAGCACAGTAACAGAAAGGTATACTGAGCCGGATCACAAGGGACCAGACACTTAGCAACAAAAAGTTTGGGCTGTTTCACCCAATCAAAAAAAAAAAAAAAAATTAACAGAAAACCTTTCTCCATTTCTCCAAAGAGGACATACAGACGGCCAACAGGCACATGAAAGATGCTCAACATCACTAATTATTACAGAAATGCAAAGCAAAACTACAGTGAGATAACACCTGACACCACTCAAAACAGCTATCATCAAAAAATCCACAAACAAATGCTGGAGAGGGTATGGAGAAAAGACAACAGTCCCACACTGCTGGTAGGAATGTAAATTGGTATAACCACTACGGAGAACAGTTTGAAGGCTCCTTAAAACACTAAGAACAGAGCTACCATGTGACCCCGCAATTTTACTCCTGGGCATGTGCTGTGCTGAGCTTAGTCATGTCCGACTCTTTGCAACCCCATGGACTGTAGCCCACCAGGCTCCTCTGTCCATTGAAATTCTCCAGGCAAAAATACTGGAGTGGATTGCCACGTCCTCCTCCAGGGGAGCTTCCCAACCCAGGGATCAAATCCAGGTCTCTCACATTGCAGGTGACTCCTGCGCATGTAACTGGAGAAAAACATGGTCTGAAAGGGTATAAGCACCCCAATGTTCAGTACAGCACTGTTTACAACAGACAAGACATGGAAGCAACCTAAATGTCCACTGACAGAGGAATGGATAAAGAAGATATAGTACACATATGCAATGGAATATTAGTCATTAAAAGAACGAAATAATGTCACTTAGAGCAACATGGATGAACTTAGAGACTGTCAGACTGAGTGGAGTCAGACAGAGAAAGGGAAATATCATATATTACTAATATAAGGAAACTAAAGATATTTAAAAGAAATGATGCAAATTATAGGAGGAATCTAAAAAGAAATGATACAAAAGAACTTATTTACAAAACAGAAACAGACTCACAGACTCAAGAGAATTTATGGTTACCAGGGGAGATGAATGGGGGAAGAGATAGGTAGGGACTTTGGGACTGACATGCACAGTCTGCTATATCTAAAATGGATAACCAACAAAGTTCTACTGTGTTTTGAGCACAGGGAACTCTGCTCAATGTTGTGTGCCAGGCTGGATGGGAGGGGAGTTTAGGGGAGAATGGATACATGCATATGTACGGCTAAGTCACTTTCCTGTACACCTGAAATTATCACAACATTTTTAATCTGCTATGCTAATGCTAAGTCACTTCAGTCATGTCCGACTCTGTGTGACCCCATAGACGGCAGCCCACCAGGCTCCGCCGTCCCTGGGATTCTCCAGGCAAGAATACTGGAGTGGGTTGCCATTTCCTTCTCCAACGCATGAAAGAGAAAAGTGAAAGTGAAGTTGCTCAGTCGTGTCTGACTCTTCGCGACCCCATGGACTGCAGCCTGCCAGGCTCCTCTGTCCATGGATTTTCCAGGCAAGAGTACTGGAGTGGGGTGCCATTGCCTTCTCCGTTAATCTGCTATACTCCAATATATAAAAAAAAAGCTTGAGCTGTTTCATACAAAGGCCACAAGAAAACCCCAGCAACATCAGGAGTGTATAAGCAACTTTTAAAGGAGTCTGTATCTTAGTGTATGGTATGTGTTTGGGGGAATAAAGGATGAAGAACGGGTAATTTTATAAATTTAGAATCCAAATTTTTTAATCCAAAGCATTTTCAGTGAGGTTCAAGACCAAAAGAGTTCTCTAGAAAAATTCAGGTGTTACAATGTGACATATCCCTTGAGCATTACAAATTTATAAAAAACTTTTAATGCACAAAACGACAGTGACCGTTTATACAGGTTTAAGCAGTCCAGAGTCACAGGATTAACTTCGCTCTGTGCCCAGTCACTCAGCTCTTCCAATACACCCTCTCTGACTGGGTCGTGGAGCACTCCACGGCCCCCGCTGACAGCGCAGTCATCCTGAGCTCAGTGTGAGCACTAGGACACCATGCTCACACGGTGACACTCACGTGTGTGCACGGCCCGTGTTCAAATGCCGGCTCATGGGACTGTGAGCAAGTATATCAATGAACCAAAAATGTATGACACGGCTTGTTCACAAACGTCCACCCGTTCCCAGGGTAGCTGACACAAGGGAGTCCCCACCCCTTCAGTGAGGAACCTGCCATTTCACAGATGACACAGGGATGAGCAGCTGCAACACTGGTCTTACACTGAGAGGGATGCAAACTCAGGAGCCAGTTAAAGCCTCACCCGCCCCCCCAAATCGAAACCCTTGTTTTATACCCAGTGCAACCTCAACAGGAGAAAGATTCTTGGCAGGAAACCGGCTGAGGCAGAATAAGTATTATTCTTCCTTAGACAATACACCAGTCTTTCAAATTAACCAGTATTACTTGAGCCCCGACTGGGTGCACACCAGCCCTAAGCAGTCCATAAGCGCATCAGGGGAATGTAGTGGGGCCAGAAGACCCCCAGGCAAAGAGAGTCCTGGACACAAAGGCTGAAGCACCCAATTCTGCTACCAGGACAAACTTCTGCTTCGCTTCTGCAAGGCCCCGGGAGCTCTGAAGGAGAGCTGACCCTGACCATGTCACCTGTCACCAGACTCCTCCCTCCTCACCCCGGACATTCCTCACCCCAGTGAATGAGGCAGCTGTAGCAAGCAAAACAGGCAAAGGGCCAGGGCTTGATTTGATCAATATTTCTGCACCTCCCCAGGGGCACTTCTGCAAGCTTGTGTGTGTGCATGCACGCACGCGCACACACACAGACACACGGAGTTTTCAGGGGGAAAAAAAAAAATAATAATGACAATAATAAAGGGGAGGGATGTGTATTTCCTTCTAGGATCTCTTCCTCCTGCAGATTCTGCTAACCTTGATAGACGAAGAAGGAACTCCTCTCTCTAATCAAAATGCAACCCATTTCCAATTATATCTATGACTTGCCACTAAAGCCCTTCCAGTCTCGGACATTCACAATGTGGATGGCCCCTTGGTCCAAATTTAATGATGACTTTACTTCCAGGGTGAGACTTTAGAGGCCAAAAGACCCAAAGGCAAAGCAAAGCAAACTTCACATACACACAGACCTGGCACACCAACACTGACACCTGCCAGAGCACTTCTGTATATCAACCATCTGTCTCTAAAAGCACCCAAGAAAATCAAAGAAGATGTTCCAGGCCCTGGGGGAGGGAACCCAATCCCTCAGCCCGGCTCTGAGCGATTCTTCTATTCAGAGAACCTGGCTGAATCAGCGCCCAAAGGAAGGCCAACATCTCAAGCTTCTCCCATCCCTTTCCCTGCAACTTGTCACCAAGAATGTCCGCTTGGCCCCTCATCTCTCAACTGCATCCCCTCTGCTCCTCCCCAGCCCACTAACTTTGCTCCTGTCTCACAGGCAGGACCTCATCACCGCTCTCTGAACTGGGCTGTCCCCTACATCCCCACAATGCCACCACTACCAACAAGCTGGTTCTGCCAGGTTCCCAAGCCTGGAAGAACATTAGGATGACATAGGTGGCTTCTTAAGAATATCGATCTCAGCCACGATACTAGAAGTACTGAATCAGAATCCCCAGCTCATGTATTTTTAGCCAGCTTCTCCTATGCTATTCTACAGCCAGAGAAGTTTTCCCAGAATGCAAACATGGCTTTCATCCTACATTCATTTTAAGTCTTTCAGCAGATGCCCACCCCGTCCAGAACCCAAGGCATAGCAGGACACTCACAGCCCTCACCACCTGCCACTAGCCTGCTTTGCAGGCATCTGTGCAGTCAGTCCCCCATAGCTAGGGCGCCCAAGGTGCCCAGGCACAGCAGGCTGCCTGCTTCACCCCCTCAGCCACCTGGGTCCCTCTGCTCAGCTGCTTGTCTCACCAGCAATTTCATCTAAAGAATGTCTACCGGTCCTTTCAAGACTAAAGTCACCAACCTCTCCTCCGGGAAACCTTGACAGCTTTCTCCACTAGAAGAAGTCACTTCCTTGTCCTCAAAGCACCTCAAGCGAACTTCTAACACCATACTCGGTACGCTTCATCAAAATTTCTCTTAGGATACTATCTCCAGCTGATCAGTAAGCTCTTTGACATTCCTATGTTTCGTACCTCTCAATACCAGATGAATTGCTGAAACTTAAAAAAAAAGTCTGGTTTTTTTTTTTTGCTAAATGCTCCCTTTGTGGGCACTCCTACTATTCTAGAGAGAACACTGTGCATCTGGAGAGTCTATATGGCCAAACAGTAAAAAAAAAAATATGTACGTATAAAGAATACACATGGTTTTAGAATCCTAGAGGTTTTTATTTTGAGCTCTCCACTTGTTAGCTATGTCTCAGGGTGACGTGTGTATGTGCATGCATGCAAAATGGGAATTAATGTTACCTACCTGCTGAAAGATTAAATGATCCATACAAGTACAGATGTCTCAATCCTCGGTAGTCATTACATACGTTACTCATCTGTACGCTTACAGATCAGTGGGTATTTGTGCACACACGGCTGAGAACTGTGCCTGACACACTGCAGGTCCTCAGCTAATTGTTGAACGAACATACACAACTATAATTAATACTTACTGCTTCTATATCTGTCATTCCTGCTACACTGCACATTTTCAGAAAACAGGGGTTCTGTCCCATTCATTTCTGTACCTCATCCCCTACCCCAGCGAGATGAAATTAGTTTAACATAAAATATTAATACAATCTTTATGACTATTAAGAAATTCATCCTTGTCTAAGGCACTACAAAGACAGCCTCAGGCATAGTCTAGATGAGACCCACAGAATGCAATTAAAAAAACACAGTAGTTTCAAAACCTTCCTCCAGTCTCCAGAACCCCTGACTAGCTGGCCTCTGCTGACTCCCAACTCAAAGTAGGGCCTATGACCTAAGAAGCCACAATCTGAGGTCTGAACTGTGACACGCACCCTTCCAGCCCAGACTGTTGGCATCACGACCCAGAGCCCCCAGCCCCCAACCCTGCTGGCCCCCAGCCCTGATGCAGCAGCTGCTCCGCATGGGACACCGGGACATTGGATCATCAGATCGGGAGCCCGGCTTTTCAGCTCACAGCCAGTTCACCCCCCGGGGGCCTGGGGGCTGCAGTCACTGGCCAAAGTGTCAGGTTACCACAAAAATAACAGCAGGCCTACACCAGGAAGGCTTGCAGGCCAAGTGCAGAAGGGAAGAGGTGAGAAAGAGAAAACCAGGCGAAGAAAAGCAGACGTTTGCATCTGAGTCGAAGAGGAACTGGGTTTCATAAAACGTACTTTAGATTCTTCAGTACACTCTTTTAACATTGCCACTACAGCCTCTGCAATAACTCATTTATTTAGCATCCAAGCCAGAGTAGCTTATATTTATATTATACTTAACTACTTTAAACGTGCTTTTAAAAACATTATTTTAAGGTAAGAAGGGGGTGGGTTTTTTATTTGCTTATTTAATACTATTTAGAAAAGTCAGATTTGGGTCAATAAAGATTTCAACAAGTATTCCCATTCAACAATTCCCATTATTACTCAGCTCTAATTTTCTCAAAACTACAGCCAAACGTGACAGAGCTAATTAGGCCTAGAGAAGGAGGGACAGACCTTCAAAAAATAAAAGGCCAATGAAAAGCATGTATGCACTTTTTTTTTCCTTAAAATAAAATTACAGATAACTCTCACGCTACCCTTGTGTAGGAACACTGCTGGCTTGATGTGGTCTGACCCAGCCTGGGTACTTCAAAGTTGACTTCAATCACCGCAGGGAGTTAGCAGGTTATTGAATCTCCATCCATTGTGCTTTCATCTTGGTTTACTCCACACACTATGCCTCTTTAATTGGCTCCTTGCAACTGTTTTATAAGAGGGTGGATAGAGACCCAGCTACAAGGAAAGGAGGCCCTTCTTCCATTGGGCAGGTAAACCAGAGACCAGGCAGTGGACCAGGTGGGTGAAGTTTCCCATCGTAATCTCTTACATGTGAGAGTCGCTGTGAATGCCCTGGCAGGGGAAGACAGCTAACTCTAATAGGCACCTTACCAGCCTGAAGGTGTTGAAAGAGAAGGAAGATTTTAAAAAATTTAAAAAATCCAAATGGGGGAGAAAAAAAGGATTCTCTGTTCTCTTTTTTAAAGTTAATTATGATGGAGACAAGTTCCCCAACATCATATTATTTTGCAGTTACCAATGTTTGTTTCATGTTAAAACATCAGGGTTACAAGTATTAAATGGTTCAGCAGTGTTCTAAACAGGACTCTATTGCAAATACTTAAAAGGGGGACAAGGGGATCTTTAAAATGATAATCCTAGTGGTAGCCAACAGCAGCTGATAGACATGCAGGTAAGAAGATTCTGGTATCTTTTATTTTTTAGCTTTGAAGAAATAATAGCTCTTTCCCAATCCAACCAGTAAAAAAAACTTCAGAAAAGGAGCCTACTATCAGCAGAGTTTGAGCTCTATAAATGCAGAGGAGCATCAAATCAACAGTGAAATGAGAAGCAGCTTCATTCTGCTTTAAAAACAGTCAGAGTCGAGTTCCCAGAAGAGAGGACCCCATCAGGCTCACGCGGTCAGAATTCACACAACTCATGCAGGACACACCACACCGTGCAATTATCCACCAGCACTGCCACTGCTAAAAGATCTTTAATAATCCTGATTTTTACCATAAAAGCTCTCATTATTATCCCAGCTCTCTTTTGCTTGTTCAGCGGGCCTGGTCACTTACAGGAGGATGAGAAAAACCCAGGGACTCGGCTCATCTTTCCCCAGCCGTATCTTCCAGGGAGTGTTAGTGTCCCCGCAGCCCAATGCCACGCCACCACGCTGGCCGGCACACTGGATTTAAAATTAGACAAGCCCTGGAGAGCCACGGGTAACCTTCTGACAAGGTTAGCCGGCAGAGGAGAGCACGGCTCAGTGAGGGACATTAATACGAGGCCAAGGAGGGCCTTTCAACAAGTACATTACGGCCTCTCTGAGCCCTTGCAGTCTGGAAGCTGGGGCCCCAACATCGGCAGGCTGACCTAGGCTTTTTACTTTTTATTCCACCGAGTCAGCAGCTTCCTTTACAAACGATAAACACAACCTTCAAAAGTATCTCTCCCTGATTAAATTCAAAATATTCGGTCGCTGATCATACACATAACATTTTAAAACTCTAAACTGGATTTTAGAAATATAGTATTTATAGGATGCCTCTAATTATAAAGTTAATGCCCACAGGTGACTAAAAGAATGGAAACAGAAGCACACGTTAACTCTACCCACTGCCCTCCACAGAATAATAGTCAGGGCTAACAATGCATTTAAATGTATTTTCATGTACTATAACATTATTATTATTATTACCTATTGTGTGAGGTTCTTTTATTGTTCACCTAAGGTTTCACATTCAGCATTTTTCTGAGTCCTGAAATATCCTCTGTATTCATGAATTTAAGAGGCATAATAATTTCATGTCGTGGATATACTATTATTTGACTATTTTCACACGGCTTGACATTTAGATTTTGCCCAACTTTTCACTGTATGGCAAACACCCTCGTAGTGACTTCCGACAGATTCCTAGAATCTAGGGGCAGGAGAAACTTGAAGAAGAAACTTGAAACACTGGTACAGATTGGGAGCCTAGTAAAGACAGGGACAGTGCCTATCACGCTGTAGTGTTCTCTGATTAAAGCAATGTGTCTCAGCACTTTCCAGACAGACACCCCTAAATTCTAATGTGAAACATTCCAGGCACCTACCAAGAGATCACCAGGCCAATATCACCAAGGTCCCTCAGCACTGAGACAAAGGAAGACAGCCAAGGCACAGAGCCAACGCTTCTTAACATCTGTCAAAGGTGATTCCAACGCCACCCCTGCCAGCACCTGTTTAAAACACGGAAACACTTCCACACAGGCTGGAAAGAGTCAGGGACCCAAGCCTGACGAATGCCTGGCCCCTTAGCTCCCGCCCCTCTTCCAGGGCCCCTGACCGCCTCACTATCCAACAAGTACAGGGTAAGTGCCTGGCACACCTGGGGGCCTCCAGTGGTTTCCACTGTGTTGATGTCCACACTGTCTGTTAAATATTTTAAACATCACCCTTCTTCACATACCACTTGAACTCAGGATATGCTTTTTAAATTTTGTTAATCCTCCCCTCCAACCAGTTCCTCAAATACCACTGTTTAAAATCTTCATTACCATCACATCAGTGCTGTTTCTTAAATTCATTCTCTAATATTCTATCTTTAAAACTGAAATGGACAATTAATAGAAAGAACTTACCAAGATGTTGGGTGGGCGGGGGTGGGGGTGGCGAGGTGGGCAGTTCCCACTAAATTAATTCTCTGCAAAGCACAGTGAGTTGGTTCAGACAAAGACAAACATCACAATCCTGAGGGTCACGGACCTAGTAGAAACACCAATGACACTGGTTCCCCCAAGGGTAAAAGTTATCTGCTTAAATCACAGGAGACTTGGAGGAGCTCTCAGATCCTCAATTATAGTCTCAGCAAGCTAAAGCAAAAATACAGAAATGCTGAAGTCTAGAGATAAAAGGAGTCAGGACAGCCTAACTTATGCCCAGACCACCCTGGTACTGGATTACTCTGTAATACCAATAAAAGCAGCATGTGGGGCAGGGCATTATCACTATGCACTTGGAAGCATGACCTCTACCTTAGCCCTCTCTTTACAGAGCTAACTGTTTTCTGTGGGAGAGAACAGATAACTAGTTCTGTTATCTGTGGAACAGAGTTTCATTTCCTTCAAATGTTTTTGTCCATCCTTTTCTGGGGCTGCCAGGGCAGGAACACCAGCCAGGAAAGGGAAGAAGGACAAACAAGGGGTCTCTAAAATCAGGCTTTCAAAACCAAGAAGGTGTCAGCCTGGATACATTACAGCGCTGTCCAGTATAGCCACTGGAAAGGTGGCTCAAGCTGCAATCAGCTCAAAGACAATGTCCATCCCTACCTCCATGGTGGAAGAATATACTCCAAACTCCAAGTCACTACGGGAGCTAAGGTTTCTTTCCAAAATCAGTAAAATTCTAATTGATGGGTATAAAAATATTTTTGATTCTTAAAATCAAACATAATAGCTAAAATGTAAGGAAACGCCTTGCAGTAGTAGATGGAAATAATATTCAGAGCTAACATTTATTCCTCACTACTGTGTGTGAGGAACAGGGTTTAAGACTCTACTTTTATTATTTCTTCTAATACTCATTACAACACTATTAGGTAGAGATATAATATTACCATATACATCATTCAGATAATGAAGCAAATAAGGTTTAGAAACAGTCTTTTATCCACAGATAAAACAGAAAATCCAGACCCAGATCTATCTCACCTTGAGTTCAAGGTCTGTCTTTGTGATAGAGTGAACCTCTCATCACTGGAGGTAATCAAGGAGCAGCTGAGCAATCTCTTAACAGGGATGCGGTGGAGGGGACTAGAGTAGGAAGAATGTCAGAGAAGGTCCATTCCAACCCCTGATCTATGACAGATGAAAACAAATTGCCTGCTGTATGCTGGCTAGCAGGCATGGGACATGAGGAGTAGGAAAGAGCCAAAAAATGAAGTCAGCACACTTTTAGAGTCAAGATAATGGATAGACGCTCTATTTTCACAATAAAAAGCAGCTAAAAAGCAAGGTCACTGGAGAGTGTCCAGACTCTTGGCCACTGGGACCCCAGCAGAGCTGGCCTAGCAAGCAATGATGCCTCTTTCTCCCTCTTCAGAAATGCAGTGGCACAGATGAGACCCTCGCTACTGCAGGACAGGGAAGCAGTTTGGACCCTTATACCTGAATTTTTTTTTCCAACACAAAGCTAGTATTTATGGTAAATTAATGACTCAAATTTGTACTGGAAAATATCAAGAACATAACCAGAAAAGGCAATGAGTGAACAAGTCACACAGGAGAATAAGCATATGACAAAACCTGCCTCTTACCCAGGAGGGAGAAAGGATGGCAAATTCAAGCAAATTTAAAGTGTTATTTTAAACCTCCTAATCAGCAAACCTTAAAAGAACAACAACATCTGTAGTGAATATGACCCAGGAACTATCCTAGAGGTACTGGGGATGTGAAGATCCAAATGGCTATAGTTACTAAGAGTCTCAAAAGGCTGAAATTCTTTGACCTAATAATCCTAACACTAGAAATTTATTAAGAGAAAACCCCATGGGAGAAAAAAAAAATTAGGAGCACAGAGACCTACATTATACAATTGTCTATACTACTATGAATGGCAGAATGATTAAGAAAACCACAGCACAAATGCAAAGGAAAACTGTGTGTTCATTTACAAGAAAAATCAAAAAGAATAGACAAACAAAGGAAAGTTTCTCAAAACAAAATACAAAAATACAAATTTTTTAAAAGTAAAATACAAAACTGTGTGTATATGTATTATCTACAAAGTTGTGTGTATATATGTATATGTGTGTATACATATGTAATTACAACTCTATGCTATGTCTACAGAAGTGAAAAAGAAAACTGTTACGGTTAGGAGGGTTTTTATTTTACGCTTTATAAGTTTCCAGAGGTCATGTATGGATGTGAGAGTTGAACTGTGAAGAAAGCTGAGCGCCGAAGAATTGATGCTTTTGAACTGTGGTGTTGGAGAAGACTCTTGAGAGTCCCTTGGACTACAAGGAGATCCAAGCAGTCCATTCTAAAGGAGATCAGTTCTGGGATTTCTTTGGAAGGAATGATGCTAAAGCTGAAACTCCAATACTTTGGCCACCTCATGCGAAGAGTTGACTCATTGGAAAAGACTCTGATGCTGGGAGAGATTGGGGGCAGGAGGAGAAGGGGACGACAGAGGATGAGATGGCTGAATGGCATTACTGACTCGATGGACATGAGTCTGAGTGAACTCCGGGAGTTGGTGATAGACAGGGAGGCCTGGCGTGCTGCAGTTCATGGGGTCGCAAAGAGTCGGAAACGACTGAGCGACTGAACTGAACTGATAGGTTTTTATTTTACACTTTTTATGTTCCATTGTTTTGTAATTTTTAATAAATTATCCTGACTTTAAGAAAATTTAAGTAGACTCAGACACAAGAGATATTCGAGTACCTAAATACAAGAAAGCTTGGAGGTCAGGTATCTGTGAACACTTGAACCCTGTTTTACCACTAGGATCCACCCAACCAATCTCAAACTCCATATCTAGTCTTCACAACCTCCAAATGCAGAAACAATGCACAGATTATAGCCGACTTTAGGTAGACCTAAGGACTTAAAGTTCCTCTAAACATTTCAGCAGCAATAATGGCTAAAACTTACAGACAGCATATATTCTGTACCTGACCGTATTCTAAGCAGTTTATATGTCAATGCATTTAACTCTCATAACAACACTATAAGAAAAGTACTATCATTATTCCCATTTAGAAACAAGGAAACCAAGAGACAGAAAGAGAAAGTAGATTTCCCACATGGTTCATTTAACCCTCATAATAAGACTATGAGAAAAGTACTATTATTATTCCCATTTAGAAACAAGGAAACTAAGAGACAAAAGCCAGGATCTGAACAGTCTGACTGCAGAGTCTAAACTGATAACTATCCAACTAGATTGCATGAAGTATAGACAAGTCTCCCAGCTGCTGCTCTGCTGGTCCCCTTTTCTGAAACGTCTTTCCTCCCCTTAGCCACCTATACAGTTGCCACACATACTTCGGAGGCCAACTCAAGTGCTACCTCTTCAGCAAAGCCTTGCCTGGCTCTCATGTCATCTGCTACGTTGCCTCTCATGTCTCATGGAACTTCAAACACACAACTACAGTTTCACTGATACTGCTTAGTAATTGCCCGAGTCCACCTTCCTCATAGACTACAAGTTTGGGATGGGGAGCAGACAGAGGTAGTCTTTGTCTTATGGGTCACTAGCCCAATGTCTGGCAGGTAACATGTAATCAAAGAGGGAGGGAGAAAGTGAAGAAGGATGAATGGGTAGCCAGAAAACTGCATGAATGACTACTCATTAAAGGCAGCAGAGAATGAATTCATGTGTTGGTGGGTGACTATTTCACACATGCTTGGGGTTAAAATAAAATAGGGCCTTGAAGAGTATTCATCCTCAAACAGGAAAGAAATCCACAACAAGGATAAACCTTGAGGACATTATGCTAAGTGAAATTAGGTCACAAAAGAACAAATCTACTTCCACACATTCTAGTCTGTACGGGGGCTCATTGAACCAGCTCCTTCACATACCAATGGACAACAGTACTCAAAGATATTCTAACTTGAAACTGAAAAAAAGGTGGGGGTGGGGGAAGCAGGACGAGTGGGATGGGGCAGGGAATCCAACTGCAGATGGCCAGACAGGTTCCTACTCCTCCATTAGAAAAGGGGGGACTTGTGTGTGTGTGTGTGTGTGTGTGTGTGTGTGTGTGTGTGAACAGCTTATTTCCAGAATCTATACCCCTCCCCTCCAGAGGTACAGCTCCGTGCCCATCTTCTAATACCCAGACTGAGACCCAGGTGCCAGGCGCGGCACAGGGGCTTAAACACATCGCCTCTTCAAATTCTCTTGAGGTCAAGGGAATATTTTCTTCTTTGCAGGAACAAAAGTTTAAACTGCAGTTAGATCAATTCGTCAGGCACCTATCTTTCGGGCTAAAATTAGAAAACATTCTTTAAAGGCTGATAAATCTTTATCAATACTGAGGGTCAGTCCAAAAGGCAGGGGAGGTAATTGCTGTTCTTTGCCTAGACCATTTTCCCTTCTTCAAGGCAGCTGGTACCTGTACTGAATTTCCTCTGTAAGTGTTTCTGCCATATAAATTACTTCACCACCCCTAAAACTGTTCAGCTGCACACACCTCCAAGTCTGGTGCATGCCTCCCAGAGGAGAACAAACTTTTGGATTTGCTACCGAGCCAGTGTGTTTTCTTTACACTCCCCCACCACCCTCCTAATTACTGGGCAGACTATGAAGAGCAAGGCTCATCCACTTTGGAACTCCACTATGCAAAGCATATAGGACCCAACTGAAGAGTATAAGTGACTTCCAGCATGAAGCTGACTTTAGGGCGCATGTACACATTTGAGCTACTCACAGCTCCAACCAGGTCACGCTGAAATGAAAGTAAAGACTGTCAAGGTAAGAGATACACCTGCCTGTGTGTTTCTGGAAACCCTCAATCAGTAAGCAAAGTCCTCACATGAATGTTAGGTTTTGTTCTTACTCATTCACAAAAAATCATAAGTAAAGGACATTTGAGGATCTGAAACAGAGAGGACTGACACTCAAAGGGCATTTTTAAACTGAGATCATGATTACTTTGTCTCTCTCCCTTTTTTTTTTTTTTTTTGCTTAATCTTGCCTCTTTAGTCAAACTCTTTAGTCAATTTAGTCGATTAAAACACATTAATTATGGGGACAGAGATGTGTCAACACTAACTCTGAGGACTTAATTTCTGCTGGGAAAGATAAGACAGGACAGTAACATAACCTTTAGCAAAAGAATTTTCCTCATCTACAAACAAGGGAGCCGAAACAGGACTTTAAAGTAGCTGTCAAAAGTAGATTCTATTAACTTCTGGCCCAAACATGGGTGGACTATCCAACATTTGAATCTTGTTAAAGTCTCCTAAATATTATTGACCACATCATTCATTCATATACACGTGTGTGTGTGTGTATATGTGTATATATATATACACAAACATGTATACACATACACACATATATGCACATTCTGACAGAACTGCTGCTTCTGAAAGAAGCAGACTGTGACAAAATAATAAAAAATAGTGTTTATAATTCTGTCCAACCGTTTCTAAAGGCTTTTAATATCTTTTAAGAAAATTATGGGTAAATTTTAAAAAGAAAATACATTCTCATGTATAACAACTCATTTAAAAGAGAAGTAAAAGCTTCATTTGGCTGTCTATCTCCAAGAAAAAATTCTTGCTTCCCTTTCCACCCCTGCTTTACCTATGAATTGACATGAATCGACAGGAATCAAAAACCCAGGTTCCAGCTGGAGTCCATCACATTCCGTATGTCTATCAAAATTGATAAAAATTCCCTATTTACTTAATATGTTCAAGCCCCATTCAATAAGCTTGAGGATTATACCTTCATCTGAAACTCAGAATATAGTGATTATTCAGACACTGAGATTTTTTGGGTTTAAAGAATAATCACTGATCAATTGTTATCTTCTAAAGAAGAGAGATGACCGCATCGATTCCACTTTACCACTAGTTGAATTCAACAAAGTATCTAAAATCCTAAATACAAATAATACTCCCAATTCCATGTACCTTCTTTAAACTGAATTATTTCTATTTTAATATATATTGCTATTATGCAATCCTGTGTTTCCTGAAAAGTTTGTTCCAGGAAGGGCAGTGGCATGTGCACATCCACTCACACACAACACACACAAAGTCTAGAAAATAAAAAAAATCTCTTTGGTCTTAACAGGCAGTAAATACATTCACATACTCCAGTTTTGAACAGAAATAGTACATGAGAGGAAGAGAAAGGATACATTTGGAATTTCAGGATATTACATATAGATTCAAAGAAATCTGAGAGGCAATTTGCCAGAGTAAACAAATATCATAATCATATTAACATTTTAAAGGAGACTGTGTTCACAGTTCACACACACTGATACAGTGCTTGAGGGGCTGCCTTATTCCCTTCTGTAGATGTGCAGATAAAGCATGGCCTACAGAGAAACATTTCCTGCTTCCCTCCTCACTCCTGCTTTATGTAGGGCTGGGACACAGAAGTGTTAGGTACCTGGACTGCTCATAATTTATTTCGGTGTCATAAAACACATACAAGCATTTGTTCAATTAGCCTTAAACAGGCATGTGGCCAACTCTGGGCCGGCTTTGCGCTGGAGAGATAAAGATGAGTAATAAACACGCACTCCGCCCTCAAAGATCTCACAGCCCAGTGAGAGACAGACACATCAGCTGAAACCTGAGAATCCAAAACAGTACACAGCACAGAGTAGGTGCTTGAAAAACACAGAGTGGGTTTAGGAGTCAGGGAGGGCAAGCAAAGATCTCCCCGAGGATCTGGAGCTGGGTCGGAGCCTGACTCGATGTGGAGGGCTGGGCTGGAATGCACACTCCACCACTTCGCTGCTGTACCAGGGCAACGTGTGTAATGTGGTCACGCCCCAGTGTCCTCATGTGCTCCCTCCCAGGGCAGTGATGAGCTAACATACAGGGAAATGCCTGGATTGGCAAACATGTTAACCCCATCTCTGCCCAAAGGCAGCCCCTGGTCTGTGGCAAGGACCAGGAATGGCAGAGAACCACTGCAGGAGGAGATTTTTTTTTTTTTTCCCTACTTCTTTCTCTCCCTTTTCTAACCCTTCTTGCTAAACCTCCTTTCCCCAAAGTTGACTCAGAAGACTAAGAGTGAATGAACCAAAAAAGGAAGTCGGAGGAAGGGAGAGGGAAAGAGAACCCTGGCTAACTATGAAGAAAAGATGGCCATCCTTTGGAGGGGAAGCCATCAGTAGTTCTAAACTAGAAAAGGGAAAACACAAAAACCAATGAAAAACTCCTGAACCAGATACCTAAAACATTTCAACTTCTGCTGGTTAAACTGCTTTTCTGGATGGCCTCGGACTCTCGCCAATTAGCTCGAGTTATTTTCTTCCCATCTCCCTGTTTGAACTTCCTTTACTAAATTAAAATAATTGCAGCACATTAACATTTAATCAACACAAAAGACTAAACCAAGCTCAAACATAATTTTAGATCTTTCATTTTCTTTTTTTAAATAAACGGCTGCTTGTGTATTTTTGTATATCTAGTGATGAATGCTCACTTGTTTACATCTATATACACATGCACACGTATACATGCATTATTCAAGTAGGTGTGCATCTACATACAAATATAAACCAGCCTCCTCGTAGTTGAGGGGAGTGTGACAGATGTCAGCATGTACGGGAGGCAGCAGGAAAGGTAAATTGAGTGTCTACCCCAGAATCCTACCACCTCACCTTGCACCAAAAACTAAGGTCCCATGCATTGAAGAAGCCATGAAATTCCCAAGAAGACCAGGGCTGGAGGTGAACAAACTCCAGGGACTAGACCCAGCCCCTAAAGACCCTCTCCCGATCCAGAGGGATGGCATGGGGAGGGAGGTGGGATGGGGGTTCAGGATGGGGAACACATGTACACCCATGGCTGATTCATGTCAATGTATGGCAAAACCACTACAATATTGTAAAGTAATTAGCTTCCAATTAAAAAACAAAGAAAAGCCCTTTCCCTCTTCCTGGAGGAAATCTTGCCTTTCAATAAACAGGGCCCTTGTTCCAACTAAGAGAGCCGAAACTGTTGGGGGCGGGGGGCGGTGTGGGGGGTGCAGAGCAGGGGCCCCAGCACTGCCTTCATGCCTGCAAAAGCCCACTGCCACATGGAGGATCTGGAACCTTCACACTGCTGTCCCTCCATTCTCATGAGGTTAAGAAATGCTGCCAAGTTCACTGCAATCTACCTCAGCAGGCCTTTACTTAGCAGCAGCTATGCCCCAGCGCTCAGACCTCACTTCTCACGGCACCATCTCATGTATGTTTCACAAAAGCAAGGAGGCAGTATTACTCTCCTTTCAGAGGTGAGGAGTCTGAGGATCAGAAAAGCTGATCAGGGGCCAAAGGCAGAGACCACAGTGGGTAAATGGAGGAGCCCCAGGCCACTTTCACACCATAATGACTGGCTCAGGGCGCCGAATCTGAGCTCCTGGGCTCTGGTCTCCCTCCAGCTCTAATCTAAAGGGAATCAACAGGAAACAGGTCTTACCTTTGTGAACCTTAAGCTTAATGACTATAAAAGGAAAAGAGAAGCCAACTTTTGTTCGCCACCTTCCAATACAGTCAAATAAGAACCCTCTCTGTGACCATGATTCAGCTCAGTTCTCAGAGGTTGCGTGGTGGTTTCCCATCATCAGCTCTCTCAGCAAACAACATGGTCCCTGTCCCCTGCCATTGCTGTTCTCTCAGCTCAGGTTTTCACAGCCTCAGGCATTCACCTACTGTGCCCAGAGGAATCCCTTCACCGCCTGCCTTCCCGGAAGACAGGAAGATCCTTCTCAACAATTACCTCCAGCCCAAAGGAGCAACGCTTGAGCAACCTCAGAGGTCTCTACGCTTATCTTTACTATATCTGACACTCAGGTTTTATTCTCTTCAACCCCACTGTAGGCTCCTTACCCAGAGACCCAGGCTTGACTTCTCTAATATTTGTCACCACTATGACACGACCACCAAGCCTTCGTCCCTGGAGAGAAAGCAAAACAAATATCCATATGTCAACATTTTTTGGGTAACTGCTAGGTCACATAAAATAAAAACTGAAGTAGGAATTAGGTTTTTTAAGAAAAATAATATGATATGGTCTTGGCCCCAAACAACTCACAACCCAGTGAGGAAGACGGAGACATAAATGACTGCTAGGATCTGCTGAATCATTTGACACTGGAATTTGCCAGTGACTGGGAGTTGGAAGGGACAGTCACTCTGAAGGATGAGAAGAGTCTGCTCCTGATACCATCTCAAAGGAAATGATGACCAGCTGACTTTAACAAGGTAGAAATTTAATAAGGATAAATGTCAAGTCATGCACTTAGGTCCAAAAAAAACCCACTCACAAGTATAGGGTAGAGAAGATCACATGAGAAAGTCTTAAGGGATTGGGTTGCCCAAAAGCTCAATGACTCAGTGTGATGAGGCTCCTGTAAAAGCGAATGCAGTATCAGGCTGCCCTGAGCAGAATGCTGCATTCACAGTAAGAAAAGTGAGATCTCAAATCTGGGTCCCAGCAATCATACAGGGATGAACAGTCAGAAGTGTGCACATTTCAGAGAGTTGACAGGAGTGTGACACCATGTCCTAACAGGAATGAGGATCGTGAAGCTGGAGTAAGAACAACGTACATGGCTACAAGAGTCATCTTCAAACTAGTCTTGGACTTCACCATTCCGCTCCCAGAAATAGACAACAGAGATATAGCTGACCTAACTTATAGAGGTTGGAGAAGGAAATGGCAAGCCACTCCAGTGTTCTTGCCTGGAGAATCCCAGGGACGGGGGAGCCTGGTGGGCTGCCGTCCCTGGGGTCGCACCGAGTCGGACACGACTGAAGCAACTTAGCAGCAGCAGCAGCAACTTATGGAGGCACTGACATTAACCCAAAAGCAGGGGTTTAAAATATGAGAGGGAACAGGCAAAATATCTGATGAAACTGAATACATTACCTATCTCACTATAAAATGTTACCAACTGCAATATCATAAATAGTTATTGATAGGAAAGTAAGAAAATTGTGTCTCTAAGGAAAGGAAAATTACACACTACTCTACACATAGATTCATTCTGTAAAAACAGCAACATACACATACAGCAAACACTGCACTGAAAATGGCATGGGAGACAATGTGGTACGAAGCTCACAACACTGATTACCTATGAGCGGCCAAGTTATTGATAGTTCCAATTCTCTTTTTTACTTCTCTAAATTTTGCTTCTCCATATATTCTCAATGTTTCATAGTGGACATACACTGTAAATCTGGAAAGAAAAACTCTCATAAATGTTTCAAAAGAAAATGGGCTATCTAAAAGCTCTAACATATAAGAAGAGGAATTAGGTTTGTAACGTAAGCAGGAAAGCGGGGATTGGGATTAATGGGTGAAGTTTCTAGGAGACCTTATTTGACTCACTATAAGACAATGGTCTGTGAGAGAAATAAACAGTTTCACTGCTACGGTGAGTTCTCCATCAAAAAGGCTGTGCCTCTAGAATGCTTTGAGACTATCTGGGGATGTACTGCAGGGAAAGCCTCCACGGTGTACAGGGTCAGCTTCTCCTAAATCTATACACTCCAAATCCTTTAACACTGCTCAAGTCAACTATGCTGCAGAATCCATAATACCTCTATTTCACTCTCTATGTAAGTTCACATTCTCATTCAAGCTTTTAGGATCCAGTTCTCTGTTCTCTCACCACATCAGAGCCAACGGAGTACAGCTCAAAGAACATCCAACTGGGAATCAAAGGTTCAGATCCCAGCAGTAGCACTGGAAAGAACACAGCCATGGACGAGTCACAATCTCTAGGAGTCTCAGTCTCCACAACTGTAAAATGGCAGTAAAATGTATACAACCTCACAAGGTAAAGCTGACATTTCAAGATAAAACCTGTGAGACTGCTTTTATAAACAATAAAGTGCTATACAAGCAAAAGACAATACATTCCTGTCGTGAGAGCTTATGCAGAAGTTGGATGGGCAGTTACAGGGATCCTGTTCCACTGGAAGCAGAAAGCTTTAATTCCGAGATCATATGATTCTACCTTGGTGTTTAAGCATCACCTCCACGAAGAGGTCCTCCACTCCTTTTAACGTTCTTCTGACTTCTGACACCACAGAGTATAACAATGATTGCTTTTTCTCAAACTTCTAAGGCTGAGTCTCGATTTTTCACCATGAAGACATTTTCTTGAGACAAGGACCAAGTCTTCCATCTTTATCCTCAACCCCTAGTGCTGCTGGTAACTCACAAACAACTATTGGTGATTCGACTGAACCTTAATAGAACCCCTAGGGCTTCTCAGGTGGCTCAGCGGCAAAAAATTCACCTGCCAATACAGGAGGACACGGGTTTGATGCCTGGGTCTAGAAGATCCCCTGGAGGAGGAAATGGCAACCCGCTCCAGTATTCTTCCCTGGAAAATCCCATGGACAGAAGAGCCTGGCAGGCTACAGTCCATGGGGTCACAAAGAATTAGACACGACTGAACGTGCACTCCAGCTCCAACACCCCAGAACCCCTAGTTAAAGTAAAGCCTAAGGACCAGCACTATTGACATCAATATGGAAACATGTTGCAGTGCTGATTCCCTAGCCAAGTCCCAGCTCCATGAACTCAGAACCTGCATTTTCACAAGATCCCCAGATGACTCCTATGCTAACAAAGTGAGACTGCTGCCACCAATGTATAGACTACCTTCAAGAAGCAAGGGCCAGGAGCACGCTCATTCAGCAACCTCTCTCTCCAAAGCCCAGCAAAAGGACTGACTCAGCCTCTCACTCATTTCTTCAGCCATTCACTCACTCAACAACCATATATTATGTTCCTATACGATGCCAAGCTCTTTCCTAGGCACCAAGTCTGTTTGCGCAGGTGTAATTGAATGGTAAGGATCCTCTAATACCACAGAGAATGGCCCCATCCCGCTCCCTGACCACAAAATCCAGCTAAAAACAATTTAAGTGCCTCTGAATTCCAGCTCCTCCAACCCTGGCCCAGCGCTTCACATGCTTTGCAGGTGTCAGGGCTGATAACTCTTCACAAACCTCAGAGAACCCACCCACACAACAGCCACAGCTCAATGGTTTGGGCACAGCCCCTTTATATTTCTGCAGGTGTTACATTCCAAAAATACTTCTTCTTACAAAGCATGGCAGGAATTCTACACTGAGGAAAGAAAAGAGGTTCAAGAAGGGCCTGATTTTTCCCGAGGGACAGAAGAGACTAAACCTCTCACAGAGGTTTACATTTTTAAAATGTATTTATTTTATCAACCACATGCTCGCAAGTCAAATATCCCCTCAAAGACATTTTGCAGACAGAGATATTCTGGGAACATACTGGAGGCAGCTTATTTATCTGCCGCTATTATAAGACTAGCCCGAAGGGATGAGTATCAGATGCTATCTCCCGCTGAAATGACAGTCTGCCCGCCTGCCACCTCGATGCCAGGTCACAGCTACTTCATGCCCCCAAATAGCCCCTACTTGGCCCTTAAAAGATTGCCTCTGCCCCACCAGTCTTGCAAGAGGCTTCCAATTAGCCCAGGTCACTCCCAATGGGGAGGGCTATCAGTTTGCTCTAAGAATTCTGCAACATCTTTGGGGTCTGTAAACTGACAACAGAAAATGTAATTAACATACAAACATGATACTAATATGGAATACTGCCACAGTGCTGGAAACCCTCGGGGGCTGGTAGGATCCCAGGCAAACTCAGTTCTTGGATTTTATTGTCCAAAAGGGAATTATAAGAAAGCATACTCCGGTCAGCTGCAACTGTCTCAAAGCTCTCTCCTTTGCTATCTTTAACCAAATTATCCTTCTGGTTACAAGATTTAGCAATTAGGAAAGCTTTCTACTTCTCCTGTAGGTCCTCTCTACCTTAGACTAGTAACTGTTTCCTTCCCCACAGTGAGCACATTGGGGTGGCGGCTGGCCTTCTATTCAGTGCAGTATCTCTGGAGCCCAGAAGATAGATACTAGGTCTTCAGTAAAAAAAAATTACAGAATGATGATAATTCATTCATCAAGTATTTAATGAGTGCTGAGTTTTAGGATTAGAATACTAAATACCCAAAGATGAAAAAGAAATAAAGAAATGGTTATTAGGTCTTGTTGACCTTTGGAGACTAAACAAAACAAGAAACGAGGACTATAAAAAGCCTGGATGCAAACTCCAGTGTGAGAGATGAGGGAATTCCTGGAGCAGAGCAAGCCAAGTGCAACAGAAATGGAATTTTCTTATCCACAGCATGTCACACAGATCCACCCCCAGTCTGTAATTCACTGTGTACTGCACGCATTTCCCACACTCCAGCCTCTTACTCTGTGACTGGCCAAATTTCTCATCTGCCTTTTAAAACATCAGTATATACTGTATGGGATATCCTGTCTCCCCACTAACCTGTCTTATTAACAGGAAGATCACAGCTCAAACCACGGTGCACTTCTCAGAGGCATTCTGACTTTATTCTCAGGCCCAGCTGTAAGGCTGTTAGTCTCACATTACAGAGAAGGGCAGGGGTGTGCAGGCTTGCCACAGGCTGTACCTCTGGACCCAAGTCCCATCTCTTCTAAATCCTGTGTTGTCATCACCGACCCACTTCCTCTCCCGGGCGCCTCTCCACCCAGCACCACTGCCCAACAGAAACACAATGTGAGCCACACATGCCATCACACATTTCCTACTAGCCTCATTAAAAAAGGAAAAAAGAAATGTGAAATTAATTTCAGTAACTTCTATTAACCCAGCACACCCAAATATTATTTCAACCTCTAATCAATATAAAAAAAAAAATTGCCAATGAGGTATTTCACCTTCTTTTTTAGTACCAAGTCTTCAAAGCCCAGCGGCCATTGGACACTGATGGAGCAACTCAGTTCTAGGTGTTGAACAGCACTGTGGCTGGTGGCTATGGACTGCACGGGGTGGACCTACTGCGAGCACATCTTACACATGCTTGAGTCTCAGGGAGCCTAACTCCTGTTGT
The DNA here is from genome assembly GCF_019923935.1 of Bubalus bubalis. Classification (NCBI taxonomy): domain Eukaryota; kingdom Metazoa; phylum Chordata; class Mammalia; order Artiodactyla; family Bovidae; genus Bubalus; species Bubalus bubalis. The sequence goes on along the minus strand of NC_059172.1, from coordinate 45,464,390 downwards.
TTCTAAGTACCTAAAGGACATACATAAAGCCTTTTCAGTGGCACCAGTTTCTGCTGGATATGAATTTGGGGAGGCCCCAGATTTCAGCTGACATAGGTTCTCCATGTTTCAGTGACTTGCAGCTCCAACCTTCAAGTCTCATTGTAGCCACCACTCCTTTAAGGAAGCTTCTGTAGCTATGCCCCCAACAGAGCCCCCAAAACTTCACACCTCCAAACCTTAACCCCATACTGTGAGTGCCTGCCTGTATTACCCACTATTGGACGTTCCTTGAAACAAGACTCTGTTTCATTCATTGCCCAAGCCTTATCTCCCAACATAGTACTGCCTCAATAAATATTTGCCAGATGCATGGATGGATGGTTGGATAAATGAATGAAATCCCTCCTAACACAAAATCTCTCTCTCTCTAGGCCACAGTTTCCTCCTCTGTAAAATCTCCATGGTTCCTTTCAGCTGTGAAAGTCGACAAGGCCATGGAGCAACTTGCGTTGCTCATGCCTGGGTCACAAATACCAAATGGGGCACTTACCCTGAGCCCACATCGCACAACCAGCTTGACCAGCCATCTGACACAGGAAAGAACACTCAGACTGCACTTGAGAGGTTATTTCTCTGGACCAGTACAAAAGGGGGCAAACCAGATTATTTTCAGGTCTTTAAAAAGTATCCTATAAACTTCCTGCTATTCCAGAGAACTACAGAAATGTCTATGTTCTCTCATGTACATCTTCCTTTTTTTGTTTTTGGCTGCAACTAGAAGCATTTAGGATCTTAGTTCCCAACCAAGGATAGAACCTAGGCCCCCTGCCATGGAAGTGAAGAGTCTTAACCACTGGACTGATAGGGAAGTCCCTCTCATGTAATTCTTGAATAGCTTCCCTAGCCAATCATTTATGTTTCTTACACTGTTCTTTTTCAGTTGCTAAGTCATGTCCAACTCTTTGCAACCTCATGGACTGTAGAATATCAGGTTTTTCTGTCCTCCACTATCTCCCAGAGCTTGTGCAAATTCATGTCCATTGAGTTGGTAATGCTACCTAACTATTTCATTCTCCGCCTCCCCTTTCGCCTCCTGCCCTCAATCTCTCCCAGCACCAAGGTCTTTTCCAATGAGTCACCTCTTTCCATCAGTGGCCAAAGTATTGAAGCTTTAGCTTCAACAACAGTCCTTCCAATGAATATTCAGGGTTGATTTCCTTTGGGATTGACTGGTTTGATTTCCTTGCTGTCTAAGGGACTCTCAAGAGTCTGCTCCAGCACCACAGTTTGAAAGCATCCATTCTTTGGCACTTATCCTTCTTTATGGTCCAGCTCTCACACCCCTACATGACCACTGGAAAAACCATAGCTTTGACTATATATATCTTTGTTGGCAAAGTGATGTCTCTGCTTTTTAATATGCTGTCTAGGTTTGTTACAGCTTTCCTTCCAAGGGGCAAATATCTTTTAGTTTCTTAAATAGAAAATGGTCAATTTTTGCCTTTAATGAATGAATATCATTAAAAGATCACAAGGTCAGATTTCAGACTCCAAAGTCCTGGTTTTCATTGCCATTGCTAGCCACTTGGTCATCAATTTCCTTATCCATAAAAGAGGGGCAACAAAATAACCAGATGACAGAGTTGCTGTAATGGCCAGAATGCCTTATACACTGTAAAGGACCAAGCGAATGTAAACTATTACAGAAACTACTTCTTCCGAAGCATGTCAAAGTGAGATGACAGAGCAGTCCACAAATAACACTGCCAGTGGCCAGGCCCAGGCCTGGGGAACTCAGGGAAAAGCTAGAAGGAACCCAGTGCACTCCACTCCTGGGCAAACATCGAACAGGCCCAGAATTCATGGCTGCACAAAACCAAACCCCAGACGTGCTGCCCATCTGAGGTAGCAAGCAGTCCAGAGGGCAGGCCCCCCAGGTAAACAGGCATCTGTCTGCCAGGCCCCACTGGGAGGTGGCCATAGGGGAGGCTGCCTACTGGAGCGCAGAGGACAGCACAAAGGAGCCAGGCATCCGAGCTAGGCAGGGAGTGTCTATCTCAGAAGGGCAGGGCCCCCACTGAGCAAGGGGTGCTGCCCTCTGGCAGGCCAAGCCAAGGAGCTGGAGAAAGAGCTTCATCTGTCCTTTCTTTCTCCTGCAATGTTTTCAGGAGGTCTGAAATTTCCCATACTAATTCTGCCCATTTCAAACAGGAACTAGGTTTGCATGTACGTGTATGTGTGTACATGCGTCCTATTATTTCAGAAGAAAGCACTCTGCAGTCTGAGAATGAGTCATCAGCAATCCTTGTCAGTGTGCCAGCAGCCTGCCCCTCTTCATTACAAACAGAAAGATAAAAGCTCTTGCACTACATTAGCTGGCATACGCCTCCACAGACAGTACAAATAAATTAATTGTGCCTCATCTCAAACAGCCCGGGAGGTGTGCAGGAGGGGAAAATGCACTCCGTCTTGTTTCATTAACAAATTAAACTGCAATAGAGCCATGACCATTTTCTTACGTACAGACGTCCGGCTATTCGGCCAACTCCAGACAGTGGCCCATTTGGGGCGGCACTACCCAAGGTCCACATGTTGAGAAACCTGTGTCTCCTTCTGAGAGGAGTACACGTCCTTTACCCCTTTCATGGTCCTTGGAGAGGGGATGGTGTGATCCCAGGGGCCACTGTAAGGACACCTGGGGGACCAGAGTCACCCATCTCACGCTGGGCGCTGCTGCAAAAGGGAGGCGTTTCAATCACTTACCCCAGGCAAATAAACAAACCAGTTCTGCGGCCCTGGTATGTACATCACAGTGAAAGAGTCTGCCATCAAGCAAACTCTGTCACGCTGAGGATGGTGAGCATTCCAGAAAGAACAAAGTTATTCAAGACCGACTTGAAAAACAAGTCAGACTCCCCTTCACCGCAAGCTAAGATTACACCCTCAAATACACCTTCCTGCGATTCTTAGACGACTGCTTTTGCAGTGCAGTTAAAAGCAATTTGCTACAACGCTGTGATTTTCTTTATCCTGGTTCCGTACTACATAATTTAGGCAACCTGCATTTTAAAGTTGAAGGAGCAGGACTAAAAAGATGATCCTTTCATGTTTTATCTCCAAAGGGACAAAAACAGTGCTTACAGGGGAGGTGGGGGACAGGAAGTGGGGTGCTGAATGCTAAAAGGAAAGAACAAAGTGGACTCTAAGGAGAAGAGGAAGGGCCCCTCTCCTTTGCAAGGATCACCCCATTAACCAGTGACCTGCAAGGACATTAAGATCCCAAACAGTGAATCCAACTGCAAAATATGTCCGAAGTGTTTATTATACAGATGGCCTCTGGGTTTAGGTACTGGGAATTTTGTTTCTTTTTTGAACTGTAAAATCTAAGAATCTAAAAAATTCCAAGCAGAAAATCTGACCTCACAAGGCTAGGTCCTGCCCATAACAACAACAACAAAAAAGAAACTAAACCTAAAGATGGAGAAGGCACTGGCACCCAACTCTGGTACTCTTGCCTGGCAAATCCCATGGACGGAGGAGCCTGGTGGGCTGCAGTCCATAGGGTCGCTAACAGTTGGACACAACTGAGCGACTTCACTTTCACTTTTCGCTTTCATCCATTAGAGAAGGAAATGGCAACCCACTCCAGTGTTCTTGCCTGGAGAATCCCAGGGAGGGAGCCTGGTGGGCTGCCATCTCTGGGGTCGCACAGAGCCGGATACGACTGAAGCAACTTAGCAGCAGCAGAAGCAAACCTAAAGAAGATAATGATAGGGATTTTCCTGTGATTCAGTGGTTGAGAATCCGCCTTCCAACGCAGCGGGTGGGGGTTCAATCCCTGGTCGGGGAACTAAGATCCAACATGCCGCAGGGCAACTAAGCCCACACACCACAACTAGAGAAGCCTGCAATCTACACAGAAGAACCAACACAGCCAAGAAAAAAGCATTATAATAATAAATTCAACCAGATTCAACCTTATCATAATTGAAGAAATACCAAGTAAACAATGAGGTATCATTGAGCCAAGCCTTTGTAAAAGTAACTTTATCTAATGTAGGCCAAGTGGTTGAAGCTAGTACCTTACTGCTTTGCTGGTGGCATTGTAAACTGGCACAAGTCTTCTGGAAAGCAATTTAGAAATATCCATCGAGAGCCAAAAAAAAAAAAAAAATTGTGCCCTTTAACCCAGAAATCCTGCTCTTGGGAATCCACCCTAAGGAACTAATCTACAATAAGTATGAAGCCGTATCTCCAAGTATTAGTTATAATAGCACAAAACTGTAGGGGAAAAAAAAGTCTAAATGTCCAATAATAGATGAATGGTTAAATTCAGCCTGTGGGATGATAGATTGTAAGACCATTGAAAATCATTTTGAAGACTATGTAACCATTTGGAAAACATTTGCTTAAGGTTTACTGAAAAGAGCAGAATACAAAATTGGGTCTACATATGATTACAGCTATACAGAAATATGTCTGCATGCAGACAAGGGTTAAAAAGAAAAATGAAAACAGTTGTGGTAGGATAGCGAGCTTGTGGGTGAACTTTTTTCTTTTTTTCAATCTTTTTATTGTGGTTATAGCATTTTATCTTGTGAAAAAAGAAAAATCATTGGGTGCATATGCAGCTGCTCAACTTGCATTCAAAGGATGAATCAGGAATCTGGGAAACCAAGATGCTGATTTGGGACATGGAACAATTTCTAGCACTAGTCTCTATCCTAAGCTTGCCTGGGTCCCTCCTATCACATCTCTCAGCCAGTGAGGTAGGCTGATGAGCAAACAGATGCTCGGAGAAGCAGGAGGAGGTACCCAAATCTGTACTAAGCTACAAATGACAGATAGGATGAGACTTAACATCAATTCTGCTCTAAGGCCCCAGCCCGTCCTGTCAACTGCTGCTGCTGGTTTCAAGATCCCTCCTGTCTCTGGGAAATAGTTTCCTCCTTAATAAAATGAAGAGGGTCACCTTTCTTCCAGCACTGTGTGGAACCATCCACGTATGGTTCATAAACAGCCTGTATCCAACTCACCTGTAAAGCAGGTGAAAGCTCAGATAAATGGTCCCAAACTGGACCTGGTGAATTAGAGACAGTTCTACTAGACATACTGACAGTCTAACTGAAAGAGTTTTCAAATTTTCGAGGTTCAAACGTGACACACACTCAATAGAAACCATACTTCAAATGTTAACTTCTAGTCTTTTCCCTAGGTCACGATAAGTGGTACAATACTATCTCGTGATGCTGGACAGCAGTAACAAGGGGGAACTGCTTCCCCTTCCAGTCTGTTTTTCGCTTGCAGTACAGCATTGAATCAGTTACACGAGACATGCAACACTTATTATAAAATAAGGGGCTTTATGTTCAATGATTTTGCCCAACTGTAGGATGAGGTAAGTGTTCTGAGCACATTTAAGATAGGCCAAGCTAAGCTGTGATGTTTAGGAGGTTTTACGTGTATCAAATGCATTTCAACTTACACTATTTTCAATTTAGGATGGGTTTTATCAGTTTGATGACATAACTCGTCCTAAGGGGAGGAAGATCTGTAATACTTTCTCAATTTTACATGACAGAAGAAGTCTGATTTTTCTTTACAATTAAAGTATGTAAAAGTTAAGGAATATCAGGATGTAATCCCATAGAGGAAGATCTGTATCTGGGAGTGGAACACCTGAATCTGAATTTAACCAGCTGCCCAGGCAATTCTTCTGCACAGGAATACTTGAGAACCACTAGTTAAGAATCCTGGGCTTCCCTGGTAGTTCAGCTGGTAAAGAATCTGCCTGCAATACAGGAGACCCCGGTTCAATTCCTGGGTCAGGAAGATCCCCTGGAGAAGGGATATGCTACCCACTCCAGTATTCTTGGGCTTCCCTGGTGGCTCAGATGGTAAAGAATCCACTTGCAATGCGAGAGACCTGGATTTGATCCCTGGGTTGGGAAGATCCCCTCAAGGAAGGCACGGCAACCCACTCCAGTATCCTTGTCTAGAGAATCCCCATGGACAGAAGAGCCTGGCAGGCTACAGTCCATAGGGTCTCAAAGAGTCAGACACGACTGCCAGAATAAGCACAACAGAATACAGTTAAAAATCCTGCAAACATCTGCCAGATCCAAACACCAAATTCATATGTCCACCTCCCCACACATAAGAAAGTCCCCTGGACTGGAGAGGAAGCTGGGTTGGGTTTAGAAGCTTGTACTTGTTCAAATGAGTATTTATCGTCAAAGAGTGAAAATGTTTTTGTTTTTAATGTTTAAGATGGAAAAACACAAGAGAGTAATCTGTGTTCCTCAGACACTTCTTTTTCTGGTGAAATAAGTCCTGGGCTCCCAGATGTTATCCAGTTTCACATGCCCGTGTTTAGCATAGTGCTGGGAACATAATAGGTATTCAAACCACCTGTTGAAGAAACAGAGACATGAATGACTGCTCGAGCTGGTAGTGAGGCAATATCTTGCATCCAACTACACTTAATGTTTATTCTGCTTGCTTGTCTGCCCGCACCATGCGGAAAGGCCCATGATGTGGGGGTGGGGTGCAGAGCATCCCCTGTGTCCTACACAGTGATGCTGTGTCCCAGACGCTAGAAGAGGGCCTGGGATGCTGTGCATGTGTCAACAGTGGTTGAGTGAATGAACAGTAGGCACCAGCAAGAGCCAGAAAAACACATGAGGGCTCCTGGATCTGGTCATCTCATCCATAAACAGACACTGTTCCTACAGGAGAAAGGAATCGAGAACTTGTTTACCAAGCGCACATCATGCCCACCATGTGGGCCGGGTACTTCCACACTCACAGGTCCTCAGACATCCAGCAGACTAGATGACATCCAACAGACTAGCAAGTAAGACTAAATGGTTTACCGGAAGACTTAGGCAGTAAGGAAGAGACTCTGGGTTCAAAAGCACATTCTCTACAGTCTTCACTAAATACAAGGTAGTCAAACATGAAAAATAAGAGAATGAATAAAGTCTAAAAGAATGTCCTAGAGAGGATCCACTGTCCAAAGGAAACACACTGTACACACACGTTCAAAGGTGTGGAGTAAACCTGAAGAGGTTTCCCAGAGGGAGCGCCGGGGCCAACCTCACACCAAGCTGTGGACAGGAAATGGCCCTTGCTAGGAGCTGCCTCTTAGCCTGTGGATGCTGTGAGAGCCTCAACTGCTCACCTCAGGACCCATCTCTCTCCCTGAACGCATTAATGGTAGCGCTTACGCTGACCCCAAATTCCCATCAGCTGCAAACACTTTAGACGCCAGTGGACTTTACACCCAGACCACTTGCAGGGTTCTACTGGCTACAGTTATTGAGCACCCATGGGTGCACGTCCCCATGTAATCAAGAGTCAAGATCGATTATGAACTCCAACTGGCCTGGATTCAAACCCTGCCTTCACCATCTTCTGACTGCAAGGCCTTCGTGTCCCAAGCCTCAGTTTCCTCATCTGTAATGGGGGATAATACTAATGCTCACCTCAGAGAGTTGTTTTGAGGGTTAAGTAAAACAATGCCCTTAAAGGAATTACCACAGGACTGGCACGCACTCAAGTTCCAGCGGATGGTACCTATTACAACTGGAAGTGCTGTAAAATCTGAACACCAGACGTTTCCCCAGTGCACAAGCGTACACGCTACCTATGTGTCCTGTATTCTCCACTTTTTTCCAATTCCACATAAAAAAAATTCATCTGCTAATACAGGGCATATATTTGTTATTTTTAATAGGCACAGAATAAGTATCTATTCCTTTCCCCAGGAATCAAACTTTTTAATGATTTCCACATTAGATTTAACATTAAATGCAAATTGATCCATAAAGTCACCTAATTAGAAATTAAGCATGCCATAGACATTACCCATGATTTAATTAGAACAACAACACAATATGAAGAGAAATGCCCCTCCCTTAGGAGGAGAAGCTGGGCGTGGCTCTTCAGCTGGACCAATTACCGGCTAGGATCTGAAAGGTCACCTGGCCTGCCAAGGCCCCAGAAAAACGATCGAGTTAGATTTCAAACTTCTTTCCCAAAGAAAAGAAATCTATAGTCCAAATCACTTCAGTAACTATTTATGGAGCGACTGGCTCTGGGGATTCAAGGGCTCATTCATGTTTTGAGAAGGACACAGATTAGGGAATCCATGGCCGGTTCCATTTACCAGCACACCCTGCCTTGCGGAGTGGAAGGGTTTGAACTTTCATTATGGACAATGCTACCAGGCAAATGTTCCTCCCACTCTGCCTTCCCCTCCTTTGGGAGGCCATGCCCCCGATATTCATTTCCCAAAGCAGAATTTTAAAGTCACAGAGTCTCAGGGCTCAAAGCTCCAGACTGGTAGAGCTGGTCAAGCTATCTGATGCTTAAATCATTACCTACACCACACCTCCAACCCAGGGCTTCTCCCTGATCAGATTCTGAAAAGGCTGCCAAGACTTATCTCAGCACAGCTTGTCCTTTTCGGTGCAAAATCATCTTTGTCCCTAGCCTGGCCTTTTGACCAAAAAAGTGGAAGAGGAGGAGGGGGAGAGACAGCGGTGTACCGAGAGCCCTCTGGAATCATGCACGTGGCACAGAATCTCAGGGGTTGAGCGACGCTCTGCGTGGCCAGGAACTGTGCAGGGGCCCGGCAAGGTGTGAGGCTGACTGACCAGCAGCATCTCAGGTTTCGGGGAGCCTGTGGGACAGTATCCTACCCTGGATGTGTGCGGGACCCTCTCCTTCCCTCCCTCACTGTGGGACAAGGACATCCTCCATAGCATGCTACAGCAAGCCCTTGCAGTCACTCCCCCATCCCCAGGCACCTTCTATCACCTCCTCAAACTAACTACTCTTCTTCTATTCTGTTGGGGGTGAGCAAACAGGGGCTGCTGCTCCTGCGGAGACCCTGAGGAGGGGGTTTGTGACTCAGGCCAGGGCAATGAGCCCTTTCCTGATTCCTGGAAATGTCACTATAAGAGAGACACAGAAAGTAACTACAATTCAGCAGCGGTTGCTCAAAAGACTCTTGGACAATATCCGCTGCAAGAAAACACCAGAGCGAACTTCTCCAACTCTTAAAAGTTAAAGAACTGCCCTTCATTGAATACTCTGATTACATGTAAAGCATATATAAGTAAAATTTATACTACTCAGCCCAAAGCAGGGTAGACGAAGATACTTTAGATACCATTAGGATGCTGGTTATTGAAACTTATGGAATTTCTCCTTTAAAAAGAAAAGCCTGAATCACAGTGAAATAAATATAAAGACATCTGACTTTAGACTAGCCTTGCCCTATGCTTGAGAACCCTACAGGGATAAAACAAGATTGTAATTTACAGAAAAGGATTTGGAATTGGACTCAGAAATGCCCGTACATGAAATCAAAATGTTACTATCACACAACTTCAAATTTTACTTTTGCCAATTAATTCCACCAAAAAAAAGTGGGAGATAGCGAAATCCTTATAGAAGAACCACGTCACTCTATAAACATGATCTCAAAGCCCTTGTCCCACAAAGGCTGAGGGGGAGAGAGACCAAGGGGATGCAAGAGGACAGTGAGGAATAGGAGCAAGGACATCTTGCCTCTGAAGAGCAACTTTGCAGCTTACAAAGCCTATTCACTTTCATTATCTTCTTTGATGCCCCCAAGACAGTCCTGTGGCGACTGTGGAGATGCCCACAAATCTGTCTCATGGTCTAAGAGGAGAGGAACTGTTGAAGGTCCCACAGCCAACAAATGACAGCTCAAGCAGGTGAGCCACGGGTCATGTCAGGGCCAAGCATCATCCATGGACCACTACTCACAAAGAACACCCAGGATCTTTCCCAGGGATGCTCATGCATCTCTGTATGAGAAAGTGGGAGGAGGGGGTGGAGTTATGAGCCTGTTTTGACCCATTCCTACCAGAGTTGTACTTTCCAGACTTCACAGCATGAGGTCAAAGGAAAAGAAAGCCACTTCTTCATACTTTTATCTCAATAAAGATGCACGAGCCAGGCACAATCTTAAGCGCTTCACGTACATTAAGTCATTTTTACTCTTACAACAGGTCTATGAGGTAGGAACTATTAATGCCCCTATTGTACTATTCAGTAAACAGCAAGGTTAAGTAATTTGCCCAAAGGCAAAAGGCTGGAAACTGGTGGGCTGGGAGCCAGGAGCCAGGAGCCAGGCAGTCTGGGCCCAGTTGCTGTTCTTTTGACCATTAAGCTATCCTGCCTCACACGAGATGCCAGTGTTCGTGAATTCAAACCTGCCACAGGTCTGGGTGCAGGTCCCCAAGAACTCCCTGATAGCGCCACACGAAGCTTCCTTGACTTCCAGATGCGCCATGTTTCAGAAACATGCAGGTCACCACATTCTCTCCCTGCCCCCCTTCCACCTCCCCTTATTGAGTTACTGCAGGAGGATCGTGTATTAAGGCAAACACCACTTTGACATAACCTAATAACCACCCATCTCCTAGCACTCGGCAGGAACGAATGCTACAGGGCACACGTGCAAACTCGATTCTCAGTCCAGGAGTGATTTCTGTGGGAAGCGTAATTCCATTGTTTTCCTCACCCAGCACATCTTATATCCATAAAACACAAGACCCCCATCAGTCAGGACACTCAGGAATGAAAGGCCCTGCCTCCTAACCCGTGTTTCAGGTACAGCTAGACTCCATCTGGTGACAGAAAGTCAAACCTAACCTGATCTTCCCATTTAAAAACACAGTACCAAACACACACATCTGTATGTAGAAGGCAGCATTTGAAGAGAGACATATAAGTGTTTCATATCCAATTCCTCTGCTGACTTATTTATTAGCCCCAAATTACTCCTGATACTGTTGCCTATGGTCACTATAAACTACAATTATATCTTGATATTGAGGGTTCTGTTCCAGGCTACCACAATAAAGCAAATATCACACTAAAAGCAAGGTACACAAATTTTTTGGCTTCCCAGTGCATATATTAATAAAAGCTATCCTTATACTACTTGGACTGCAAGAGTCTGCGAGAACACCCTGGAAATCCAACCAGTCAATCCTAAAGGAAATCAATCCTGAGTATTCCTTGGAAGGACTGATGCTGAAGCTCCAATACTCTGGCCACTTGATTCAAAGAGCCAACTCATTAGAGAAGACCTTACTGCTGGGAAAGATTGAAGGTAGGAGGAGAAGCAGATGACAGAGGATGAAATAATTGGATGGCATCACCGACTCAATGGACATGAGTTTGAGCAAACTCTGGGAGATGGTGAAGGACAGGGAAGCCTGGTGTGCTGCAGTCCACGGGGTCGCAAAGAGTCAGACACAACTGAGCAACAACAATGTTTATACTATATTGTAGTTGATTAAGTGTGCAATATAGCAGTATACCTAAAAGCAACGCACATACCTTAATTTCAAAATACTTTGTTACAAAGTGCTAACCATCATCCAAGCTTTTGTCAAGTTGTAATCTTTCTTTTTCACTTATTTATTTATTTATTTTTGTCTGTGCCCGGTTGTCATTGCTGCACAGGTTTTTCTCTAGTTGCAGTAAGCAGGGGTACTCTCTAGCTGCGGTGTGTGGGCTTTGCATTGTGGTGGCTTCTCTTGTTGCAGAGCACAGGCTCTAGGGTGCACAGGTTTCTGTAGCTGGTGGCACGTGCGCTCAGCACTTGTGATGCATGGGCTTTGTTTCTCTGTGGCATGTGGGTTCTTCCCAAACCAAGAATCGAACCCCTGTCTCCTGCACTGGCAGGTGGATTCTTTTCCACTGAGCCACCAGGGAAGCCCAGGTCATAATCTTTTTGCTGGTGGAGGGTCTTGCTTCACTGTTGATGGCAGCCAAGTGATCAGGGTGGTGACTGCCAAAGGTTGGGGTGGTTCTGGCAATTTCTTAAAATAAGACAAGAAAGGCTGCTACATGGATTGACTCTCCCTTTCACAAATGATTTCTCTGTAGCTGCAATGCTGTTAGATAGCATTTTACCCACCGTAAAACTTCGTGCAAAATTGGAGTCAATTTTCTCTCAACCCTGCTTTATCAACTAAGTTTATGTAATAGTCTAAATCCTTTGTTGTCATCTCAACAATCTTCACAGCATCTTCACTAGGAATAGATTCCACCTCAAGAAACTACTTTGCTCATCCGTAAGAAGCAACTCCTCATCTGTTAAAGTTTTATCATGAGATTGTAGCAATTCAGTCACATCTTTAGGCTTTCTTTTGGTATTTCTACAACATCTGCAGTTACTTCCCCCACTGAAGTCTTTAAGCCTTCAAAGTCACAGAGGAGAGTCAGAATCAACTTCTTTCAAACTTTCCTTAATGTTAATATTTTGACCTCTTTGCATGAATCCTGAATGTCTTTAATTGCATTTAGAATGGTAAATTCTTTCCAGAAGGTTTTCAATTTACTTTTCCCCAGACCCATCAGAGGAGTCACTGCCTACAGCAGCTATAACCTTACAAAATGTATTTCTTATATAATAAAACTTGAAAATCAAAATTATTCCTTGACCCACAAGGCTGCAGAATGGATGCTGTATTAACAAGCATGAAAATCTCATTGTACATCTCCATCAGAGCTCTTGGGTGACCAGGTATATTGTCAATGAAAAGTCATATTTTGAAAACAATCTTTTTTTCTGAGCAATGGTTTTAAAATATTCAGCAAATCATTCTGTCACCAGGTATGCTTTATTCTTCCTTTTACATAGTACAGGCAGGACAGATTTAGCATAATTCTTAAGGGCCCCAAGATTTCCCTAACAGTAAATGAGCACTGGCTTCAACTTCAAATCACCAGCTGCATTAACCTTGTCTTTGAAGCTGGGCATTCATTGACTTCTCCTCTCCATCTATGAAAGACTGAGCTGGCCTTCTTCCAGTATTAGGGTATTCTGTCTGCACTGATAATTTGTTGGTTAATGTAGCCACCTTCTTTAATGGTCTTAGCTAGATCTTCTGGGTAACTTACTGTGGCTTCTACATCAGCACTTATTTGCAGCTTGCACTTTTATGTTGTGGAGATGGTTTCTTTCCTTCAACCTCAGGAATCAAACTCTGCTAGCTTCAAATTTTCCTTCTGCAGCATCCTCACCAATAGTGGCTTTCATAGAATTGAAGAGAGTTAGGGCCATGATGTGGATTAGTCCTTAACTTAAGGAAGGTTGTGGCTAGTATGGTCTTCTATCCAGACCGCTGATGCTTTCTCCATGAATCAGCAACAAAGCTGTTTCATTTTCTTTTAAAGTGCTACCGGAGTAGCACTTTCAATTTCCTTCAAGAACTTTTCCTTTGCTTTCATAACTTGGCTAAGTGATGCAAGAAGCCTAGTTTTGGGCCTGTCTCAACTTTCAACATGACTTCCTCACTTCCTGCTTCACCATTTCTAGCTTTTGATTTTAAAGTGAGAGAGGTATGACTCTTCCTTTCACTTGAGCAAAGGCCACTGTAGGGTTATTAACTGGCTCACTTTCAGTATTTCTGTGTCTCAGGGAACAGGGAGGCCTGAGAAGAGGGAGAGAAACGAGCGAACAGATACCTGGTGGAACAGTCAGACTCACACATTTATGGATTAAGTTCACTGTTTTAAATGGGTATGGTTCATAGTGTCTGAAAACAATTAGAATAGTAACAGAAAAGACCACAGATCACCCCAGCAAATATAATGAAAATAACAAATAGAGCAAACAATGAAAAAGTTTCAAATATTGTGAGAATTATCAAAATGTGAGAGAGAGACACAGTGAACAAATGCTGGTGGAGAGATGGCACCTGGAAAAGCAGGGTTGCCACAAACTTTCAATTTGTAAAACATGCAGTACCTGCAAAGCACAATAAAACAAAGCTTCATAAAATGAGGAATGCCTGTATGTTCACTGTACTACTGACTCTATGCACAGACTTGACCATTAATGGCTCATTTTCAAAATAAGATTTACAAGACTTAGAAAATAAACTTATGGTGCCGGGGGGAAGGATGGGAGGAAGGGAGAATTAGGGAGTTTGGGATCGACGGGTACACACTGCTGTATTTAAAATGGATAACAACAAGGTCCTACTGTGTAGCACAGGGAACTCTGCTCAGTGTTACATGGCAGCCTGCATGGTAGGGGAATTTGGGGGAGAATGGATACTTGTACATGAATACCTCCATGGCTGAGTCCCTCCGCTGTCCACCTGAAACTATCACAACATTGTTAATCAGCTATGCTGCGCTTAGCCACTAAGTCGTGTCTGACTCTTTGCAACTACGTTGACTGTAGCCCACCAGGCTCCTCTGTCCGTGGGAATTCTCCAGGCAAGAATACCGGAATGGGTTGCCATGCCCTCCTCCAGGGGTTCTTCCCAACCCAGGGACCGAACCCAGGTCTCCTGCATTACAAGCAGATTCTTCATCATGTGACCCACCAGGGAAGCCCAAGAATACTGGAGTGGGTACCCAATCTTGTTCTCCAGGATCTTCCCAACCCAGAAGTCAAACCAGGGTTTCCTTCGTTGCAGGCAGATTCTTTACCAACTGAGCTACCAGGGAAGCTCTAATCAGCTATACTCCAATACAAAATTTTAAAGTTTTTTTAAAAATAACAAATAAAGGAGGTTTACAAACCCACATGGGAACCTGTTCTGTATAGCAAACTTTGGGATGTGGGTCTGTACTTACATCATAGGAAGCTGAAATGCAAACCCACTGCCTAAGATCCCAACCCACTCAGTCATTTGGTGGCGGCGGCAGCAGCTGTAACCTCAGGGCGAGAAGCCATTCAGCCCATAAGTGGGGGACTAGAGCCAGGCTTCGGATCTGTAATGGTCTCTGCTGCTGACTTAGAACAGGGTTGGCAAATCTGGCCTGCCATCTGTTTTTGTATGGCCCACGAGTTAAGAATGGCGTTTGCATTTTTAAATAGTTGGAAAAAATCAAGAGAATAATAAATTGCATAGCATTCACATTTCTGCATCTATAAACAAAATTTTATTGGGAAACAGCCACGCCCATTGGTTTGCATTTCATCTCTGGCTGCTTTCCGACTCCAACTGCATTGCTGAGTAGCACAGACAGAGATCCCATGGCTTGCGAAGTCAAAAATATTTACTATCTAGCCTTTTACAGAAAAAGTTTGCTGACCCCTGACTTAAAATAAAAGCACTGCTAGAAAAAAGACAAAACCTAAAAGGAGCCCAGGAGAAAAACACAAACGGACCACTTGATCAATGGTTCAAGTTCAAGGATTCAGGATCAAGGACCTCTGGTACCCAATGAAAGGAGAAGAGACATCAGCAGGAAATGAGTGGCCCAAGGACAGCAGGAAAACCTGGGGCATTTCTAGCCACACTCCCCACTGCACCCCCTCAGACATCCCCTTTATCTCAGAGAGTAAGTGGGGCTGGACAGGGGCCGAGTGACTCTGCTTGTCCTGCTGCTCCAATGCAACAGAAATGAGGGCAGGGCAGACAGAACCAGCTGGAGTTCTCACCAGAGCTTAGAACTAGCCCAAGTCACTAAGCTACAACCTCTTTGTGATGTTTCTTAGTAGAAAGGAGGCAAATTACAGTCTCAGTTTGAGGTAAACTAGGAAGTGAGCACAGTATTCCCGTGTCAAGCTTTTATTAAAAAAAAAACAAACCCACAGCTGATTTAGGGTTATTATCGTCCTCCTTTTCCTCATCTTCCTCGCCACCTCTGTTGAGCCAGGAACCCCTGGCGCCGGGGGTGCCAGATTTAGAAATAAAATATAGGATGCCGAGTTAAATTTGAATTTCAGATAAACACACGAATAATTTTGCATTATAACTCTGACCCAAATATTGCTTCTCTGAAATTCAAATCATGAGACAGACTTATCACTAAAGAAGTACTGATTGTTTCTGATATTCAGATGTAACTGGACATCCTGTGTTTTATCTGGCAACCCAACACAGAATCCAAATCATGCAGAGGAGGTGACCCCTTGACCCCAGCTCCTCCTGGTGAAGACCCTCCAGGAGCCCCACTTGCTCCCAAGGATGGGGCTGGTCTGCCACTACTTCCAGAAACAAGCTTCCCCAGGAGCAGAACACCTGTGGGACCTGGGGACCCAGGTCCCACAGGTGTGACCAGCACCCAGGCGAAGCAAATGCAGTTACCCCTGCTTCCCCTTTTCAACCACCAACTGAACCCAACATCGGCCCTCTCCCCCAGCCTCAGTCTCCAGGCTAGATTCCATTCTCCAATCCCTCAAGAAGCCCCCTCTGAACTATTACAGAAACAACAGCTTCTCTCTCACACCTGTTCTGCTGGTTACACTAGGTCGCAAGGTATCGTCACACCTGTGTCTCTGGAGAAGGAACGACTCTAGGGCATGGCATTTACAGTAATAAGGAGTCTGTGGGAGAAGAATGTGCTGAAACCACACTCAGCTACATGGTCCCAAACAGAAGCCAGAATCGGTGACTTGAGGACCACTCAATTCTCCATCCCAAGGCAAGCACCATACGGGCAGAGATCTTTAGATGTCTGTTTCACTCACAGCTATAGCCCTAGTGCCTAGGACAGTGCCTGGCACACTCTGGCACTCAGTAGATAACTGGGATAGGAGTCACGCGTGAGCATCAACCAAAGTTGGGTGAGTGCAGAAATGTAAACAGGGCTCACAGAAGGGGGCAGGGCCAGTGATGGTTGGAAAGGCCTGAGAGGCCCTTGACGTTCTCATATCTGAGGGCTAGACCAGTGATCCTCCAAGGAGGAGCTTTAATCAAGGGAGCAAGGAGAAAGGGATGAAAGGACAAATGGATGGGCAGGTGGAAGATTTTGAGGACAAGAGTGAGTCCATGAAGAAATAATTTAAGACGACTGCCCCTGTATAGGGCTTTTACAGAGAGTATCCCTCAAAAGATGTAAACTCCCCAGGGGACCTGAACACGGACATTCCATATTTAGCCGAGGGCACCCTAATTACACGCAGATGCCTAACGCTGGGCTGAGGGACCTGATGGAAAAAGATATTGGGAGGACATGGAGAGGGGAGCTGAGAAGAGAGGAAGGTTGGCACATTCAACCCTGGGGAGTGACAGATGAGTCCAGGAATCTGCCCAGGAGTTGGGGACCAAGGCTCAGGGACAACGGTTTCGCGGGAGCAGAGCCTCTGAGGGGCCGCGAGCCGGCCTCACTGTTACTGTTGTCCACCTGTCACCTTGCTTCTCTCATCTTTGCTGCTTTACCTTTGTTACTCTGTGACCTTTGCTTCATCAGTTTCCTTTCAATGATTCTCAGTAAAACCTAGGAGAGTGAAAGGCCTGTTTGTGGTCTTTACCGACAAGGAAAAGGGGAGGCTTCCCGGGTGGTGCTAGTGGTAAAGAACCCGCCTGCCAATGCCGGAGATGTAAGTGACATGGGTCAGTCCCTGGGTCAGGAAGATCCCCTGGAGGAAGGTGTAGCAACCCACTCCAGTATTTTTGTCTGGAGAATCCCATGGACAGAGGAGCCTGGTGGGCTGCAGTCCACGGGGCTGCAAAGAGTTGGACATGTCTGAAATGACTTACCATGCATGCTCTCATTTCATACACACACATATGTATAAAATATGGGGAGGAAGGGGGGAGGAGGGTTCAGGATGGGGAACACGTGTATACCTGTGACGGATTCATGTTGATATATGGCAAAACCAATACAATATTGTAAAGTTAAAAAATAAAATAAAATAGGATCACACTACACATATTGATGCATAATCTAACTTTCTCACATAAGTGCTTTGCCATCTTTCCATAACAATATATTAGTACAAGATGACCTCATCATTTTCAAAAAACTTTATAATATTCACTACATGGTTTTTCTGGAGTTTATTCAACTATTCCTTTATTAATGAATGTTTTAAAGTCCTAGTTTGAGTAGAAACAGAACTACCATATGATACAGCAATCAAGCTCCAATACTTTAGCCACCTGATGCAAACAGCCGACTCACTGGAAAAGACCCTGATGCTAGGAAAGACCGAAGGCAAAGGAGAAGGGTGGCGGGGGAGAGGATGAGATAGCTAGATCGCATCACTGGCTGAATGGACATGAATTTGAGCAAATTGTGGAAGACAGTGAAGGCCAGGGAAGCCTGGTGTGCTGCAGTCCATGGGGTCACAAAGAGTCGGACATGACTTAGCAACTGAACCACCAACCAGCAATCCCACTTCTGGGCATATATTCAGACAAAACTCTAATCCAGAAAGATACATCCACCTCTGTGTTCATACAGCACTATTCACAGTAGCCAAGACTTGGAAACAACTTAAATGTCCACTGACAGATGAATGGATAAAGATGTGGTACACATATACAAGGGAATATTAGTCATAAAAGAATGAAACAATGCCAGCTGCAGCAACATGGATGCAACTAGGGATGATCATCAAGCGAAGTAGTTGGAAAGAGAAAGACAAATACCTTATGACATCACTTACATGTGGAATCAGGTGATGCCAGTAGTAAAGAATCTGCCTGCTAACATAGGAGACACAAGAGATCTGGGTTTGATCCCTGGGTCGGGAAGATCCCCTCAAGTAGGAAATGGCAACCCACTCCAGTATTCTTGCCTACTAGAGAATCCCATGGACAGAGGAGCCTGGCAGGCTACAGTCCACGAGGCTGCAGAGTCGACACAACTGAGCACACACGCATGCACAGAATTTCTCAGGGATTCCTCACACTCACATGTGTGGAATCTAAAGTATGACACAAATGGACCTACCTATGAGACAGAAACACAGCCACAGACACAGAGAACAGGCCTATGATTGCACAGGGGAGGGGGTTGGGGGAGGGATGATGTGGAAGGTCGGGGTTAGCAGGTATAATCCTTTATGTACTGAATGGATATCCCCTTCAATTCTTCTTGTTCTCTAAGGGATTCTGGGAACTGCCACAGCAGTTATGCTTCACTCGCAGGCGACCTCCTCAAGATTAGTTACATCACTAAGGTGATTACTCTGCTCTGTTTGTTCTTAGAAAGTGTTAATTGTTTAGATCCCTTCAACTCTTTGCAACTCCATGGACTGCAGCCTACCAGGCTCCTCTCCAGGAGCGTCCATGGAACTCTCCAGGCCAGAATACTGGAATGGGTAGCCATTCCCTTCCCCAGCGGATCTACCCAACCCCAGGGATCGAACTCGTGTCTCCTGCATTAGAGGCAGATTCTTTACTGTCTGAGTCACCAGGGAAATTTGTTCTTAATGTATTTGCAATTCTAACCTGCTTAATGTCTGCTTCCCACAGCATACATAGCTGGAGGGGACCACTTATGGCTGCAAAGTAGAGAAGGGGCCCCTGCCAGAGGGAGAGAAGCTGACAGCTGAGACAAACACAACAGTAGGCACATTCTAAAAGTATATTAAAATGGGGTTCTTCAGCCTTCATCGCCCTGTTGCTCTGAGCGGTCAACGCTCCTGTGGGTGTTCGTGATACACCTGTGATCCTTAAGAAACATGCTTCTGTCTAGCGACTTCTGTTTAAGCTGACAGCGAAGAAGCACAGAAATATTCTGGGGCACAGAATATTCATCCAAGAGTCATCACTACACTGAACGTGCGCCTTAAAATGGCTTGCAGACAGCTCCAGCACATCCTTGAGGGGAGGGATTTCATCTTTGACACACAGAGGCAGGCAGCTGGTTGGCCGCCAAAGGAAAAAGCGTGAGGAGGAGTGGAAGGGTGATCCTAAGGTCTCAGATCCAGCGTTTTCGAAAGAACACATCAACTGGTCTCCTCCACAGAAAACAAGAGGCACATCCAGGCACACAAGGACAGTACTGCAAGTAAACAAGTCTTCTGCTGGCATGTTACTGCTAAAAAAAAAAAAAAGTGTTGCAAATGTTGTTATTGCTTTCCCTTTCTTAAGCTTTCTGAAAAATCTCCAACTAGCCAACAATTTGGAGCTAACAGGTTTTATAAACGACAACTCTCCTCCTAGGCACAGCTAGGGAGATATGCAAGTGTGGAATCACCTGGTGAAAAAGAGTGTTGGGGTCGGGGTCAAGGGACAACCTTGGGCCAATCTTATAGGCCCTTTCTCAGCTTAGCTTTCCCATCAGCATAAAATGGGGCTGACACCTGCTCTTCTCTGAGAAAAGAGGACTGTCCTGGGGAGTGTCAGGAGACACGGCTGTGACCACCATGATTCCACTGGGGTCAGCCAGGCTGCCCCTCCCACTGGAGCCTGGAGCGTTCAGGAACTGCAGGAGCACGTGCATGGAGAGTGTCACATCTGGTCCAGCCACCCCACAGGATCTTGAGGGTCCTAGATGGAGCCATTAGGAAAGGGGTTCAATGACAAGTTTCTCATTCAGCACAGCAGGCTGCCACCCTGAAGCTCCACTGTCAGCTTTAAAAATATCATGGCGATGTTTTGTTTGGTTTAATTTTTAATTTATTTATTTTTGGCCGCACTGGGTCACTGTTGCTGCGTGCAGGCTTTCTTTAGTTGCAGCAAGCAGGGGCTACTCTTTGTGGCAGTACAAGAGCTTCTCATTGTGGTGGCTTCTCTCGTTGTGGAGCGTAGGCTCCAGAGCACAAACTCAGCAGTTGTAGTGCATGGGCTTAGTTGCTATGTGGCAAGTTGGAATCTTCCTGGGCTAGGGATCGAACCCATGTTCCCTGCATTGGCAGGCAGATTCTTATCCACAGTACCACCAGGGAACTCCATCATGGTAATGGTTTTTAATAGCAGAATCACCCTCTGTCAAAGGAAAATTTACATACTCCCCCAAAATATAACATAGGCAAAAAGTGGTATTTGAATTTCTTATAGTAATTATTTATTATAAACACAGTGAGGCTGCTCTCATGAATATAAGTTTAATTCCCAATAAAGCATCTAATATATTTCCCTTTTATTTTTCCTAGAACATAGAAAATATAAAGGAATACAAATCAGGAATACAAAATCCTGATTCAAAAATAATTCAAGTGATACCTATTTAACCTTTTCCTTACAGCTTCAGGAATCCATACAATTAAACCAGAAACCTAAACTTAGGACAACAGGAAATTTTTATTTCAAATTGGATTACATGTCTTATTGGGAAATGTTCAGTTTGGAGGGAGCTGAAGAGTGGTTTCACTGACTAATTCAGGCTTTTATTTGTGGAGGAAAGCACTGTTAAAACGTATCCTGGAACATAATTCAACGTTCTCTGAGGTCAGCTCTGAAAATCTCCAGATGCTTGGTACCAGGCTCTGACAGATATTTATGCAAAATTTCAAGAGTCAAATTTATTTCATTTCGCACACTAAGTTCAAACTAAGTTTCGATTTCATCACTGACACTCTATACCAGCCTTTGTAAATACACACAGTGAGAACACAAACCCATATTGCCTAATGGAGCTCGTTCAATTTATTGTAAAAGTTTCAGCAAGATACAGGCGAGGGTACCAAATTATATTTGAGAGATTTAGGTAATGGATTTCGTCAACAAATGTAAAAAAGTGATTTATTGCCTCATCTGAATTATCTGGAGCTCAACCTTTCCCTGAGCGGTCAACAAACTGCAGCATGAAGAAGTAAACTTCTAAGAATTATTACCCATGTCATTACAAGTTACTAATAAAAATAAAAAGACAATGTCATAGAATAAGGTCCACACTGTATATTACATGTATAGCATCATTCTAAAATGTTATCTACTGAATAAGTAGAATTTTGTATATATTTACAACACACAACTTTTGGTACAGCTGTATAGAAACCAACCTTTTGGCAATTTTTGCTACCATTGTTCTCACAATAGAAGATGAAATTTTCTTCACTTGTGTGTGCGTCAGAAGTGTGGAAAAAAACTGGTCTTTCTCATGTTTGCCTAGATAAACATATACAGACGCGGGTAAAATGTTGACAACCGCACCATTCACACTTCCACTGGGGCGCATCCTAGGAGCATGAGTGACCCAGCCCCGGTATTTCACTAACCAGGGGGAGCATTTGGTCCTTCTCCACATGCATCACTCCACAGTGGTATCAGTGACAGTCACGGAGGACTGTGAGGTGAAGATGGGTGCTGCAGTGCATGTTCCATGTCGAAATCTGGTGGTAGGACTCTAGGACTCTGAACAACAGGGTAAAACCTTGGGATCTAGGAACATGTGAGGTGATACTCAAGACCTGCTGGTTCTCAAAAACAGAAACGACGAGAAAGAAGAAATGTGGGTTCTGGGGGAGCTTCTGTCAGCTCAGCTCTTGCCTCAGCCTTCAAGCTGAGCAACGTGTGCAGCTTCGAGAGCAGTGAAGATTGCAGCCCCTTTCTCCCTTCCCACCCTTTCCCCATTCCCAGAGGACAGAGGCTCATCCCATTCATCCACTCACGTGCGTTAACTCAGTCATCGCACAGACATCCACTGGAGGTCCACTTCACAAGCCATATGCATGGGTATGTTTTCATTAACATACACTTAATTGTATTTTATTTTGGAGCATTCCTCCATACCCTTAAAAGTAACCTGAAGACACCCAAAATGAGTGACTATCAACCACCAGAACTCACCTCTGTTAACCAAACAGGTACAGCAGTTGGCAAATGCTAACTATTACTATAACATCCAAATACTTTGATTTGTGCAAGCACGCTCTGAGCTTCTGTGTACCAGGCAGGATACACAGGTAAGATCCAGTTCCTGCCCTCAAGGGACTCAGAGGGAGAGAATGGAGTAGGTCCAAGATATAGAGGGCAATGCAATCAATGCTAAAGCAAAGTAGGGGAGGCGATGGGGAACTAGAGAAGGGAAAGAAGCCTTAGTTGTATTAACCTGCGGGAGTCAAGAAGGCTTCTGTGAAACGTTGCATATTCTTCTCTTTAGAGAGAAGCACCGGCTGAACGACAGCAAGAACGTATCCCAGTAGATGCAGGAGGAAGTGAAGGCATGGAGGCAGAAGAGACAGTCGAGTGTGGCTGAAATAGAGGAACAGTGGGTGGGAGTGGCTGGCCAGGAGGCTGCAAGGGAGCAGCAAGACTTTCTCATCAGCAGGATTTGTACGATTTGGGTCGTCTGGTCTCAGACACCTCAATCATCTGTGAAGTGCAAAGAGAGGCTCCTCCAGCAAATTCCGCATACCAAACCAAGTGGTCACACTGCACCCTCCCTGTGCTTAGCGGGAGGCTTGGCCAATACATACATCATCTTCCTCTGGTCTAGGTACATGGAGGGGAGCTCCCCAAACAAACCAACCACAATGCCGACTCAGCCAGAATAGAAGATAAATATAATACATGTCTCTAACTTGGCAGGAGTCGAGTTCCTCTAACATAACTCTTTCCATGCACTAAAACCCATGCAGTTTTTAAAAAGCACATCCAAGGTCACTGGACTTCCAGGATACCTGGGGTTTTAGCCAATTTGCTTATAAGATGGCTGTACAAATTTGCATTATACTGGGTTTGAAATAAAGGGGAAGGATCTTGGCTGTAAGAGGGAAGAAATTCAATAAAGAGCAGAACCCAGAGCCCATGCAATACATAGCTGCTCTTGCAGGTGAACCCGCACTGGACACTGCTCACCCAGCTCTCCAAGGGATGTAGTAACTGAATCCCAGGGGCCCGAAATTCACTCACTCCGCAGATATATTCTGAATGTCTATTATATGCAAAGTACCATGGAGATCATAAAGCTGTGCAAGCCACATGCTGAACCCTGAAAGAGCATACAGATCATGAGGAAGGTCACCTATAAAAGCCAATAAAACATGCTGGATGGGGAAAGTGCTATTAAAGCATTGATGAGCCAAAGGAAGTAAAGGTTCCCTCTGGTAAAGAAGGAAGAGACTTCCTGAAGGAAGTATCCGCAGAGAAATGGAGGAGGTTTACAGACAAGACAGATGGAGAAGGTGCTCCTCTTTCTTTGAGCCCTACAAACCAGGGTGCCAGGTGATGCCCTCTGGACTGGGCACGGAAATCCCAGTGAGCACAATGTCACAAACAGCACGGGGGGCAGAGGCTTCTCTGCCAAGGGAAGCTTTTCTGGTAGAGGGACAGCATGACTAAAGCCTGTATGGGATATGAAAGTGAAAGTGTTAGTCGCTCAGTCCTGTCCATCTCTTTGTAACCCCATGAACTGTAGCCTGCCAGGCTCCTCTGTCCATGGAATTCCCCAGGCGAGAATATTGGAGTGAGTTGCCACTCCCTTCTCCAGGGGATCTTCCTGACCCAGGCCTCGAACCTGGGTCTCCTGCATTGCAGGCAGATTCTCTACCATCTGAGTCACCATGGAAGCCTCTATGGGATATGAGGAAAATCCAATTTGTTGGAAGGACACACTGCAGGACACCGGGCTAGAAAGATATACTGAAATCACACGGCGGGGGCCTCATCTACCAGGCCCAGGAGAATGAGATTCTGGACTGAGTGATGAGCGACGCAGGGAAGAGGAAGCTTCTGAGCAACAAGAATCCAGGATCAGCCATAGCGGCTAAGTGCCACTGGGGCCAGCCAGCCCTGACACCTACTGGGTGTGTAACTCTGGACAAGGTTTTTAATTTCTGTGTGCCTCTACTTACTTCCTCATCTATTAGATGGGGATGACAATACTATCTAATTCAGAGAATTATGACACTAAATGAATTTACAAAGCAGTAAAAATAATGTTCCCCATAAAAACTTCTACAGAAGTTATCACTGGATAATGACGGTGACCACATGAGACACCCAGAAGTTGGGAGATTATCTCCGAGATGACTAGAGTAATCCAGACAAGAGAGGATGGGAGCAGCTTCAAGGGGGATGGAAAGAAAGTAATTGGTCTGAGACAGAAGAGAACTTGGAGCGGGAGGAAAGGCTTGCAGCCTGGGAGAAAAGCAGTGCTGCTGGAGGGGCTGCTCAGCCATAAAAGCACTTGGCAAAGACTCAGAGGACTACACTGTGCTGGACTCTGATCCTTAACATACCCTTGCACTTCTCTGAGCCTCAAATCTTCCATCTCTAAGATGGAGTCAACATTCCTTACCTTTTCTACACTCAGCATCATTATGAGGAGTAAAAAGGACAGGGGACTTGGCCACCGCGCTGTATAGATGGGAGTTATGACGAGGGACCAGCCTAGGGAAGGAGCCCAAAGAAAAAGAGATACTCTGCTGAACCTTGTCCATGACGTTCCCAGAGGAAGACTGAGGGTCAATTCCAACATCCTTGCCCTGCACAGCTGCAAGCTGGCACCAGTGACATCTGGAACTGCCTGCCTCTCAGACACCCCGCCCAAGGTTTGGTTCATGGGACAGGTCCCAGCGCTGACAGCAGAATTCACCGTTCTGGGGTGCCCAGGGGATAAAAGAAGCCCATGGAAAAACCAGGTGGCTCTATCTCCTCCAGCTCTCTGATTATAAAGCCTGTAAGCAGATCAAAAGAAGGGTTCTGGAGTCAGCCAGAGATGGGGACAAGAAGACCAGCCCCCAAGGTTGCAGCAGGCAGCCCTCCAGAAAGTTGGTCTTCCATTATAGCCAAGTGTGTTTATATATCCTGCATTATCTTGTCACTTGTTGGATAGGATTTCTCACAGAAACTCATCTTTTTCATCTTGAGGGTAGTCCACATAGTCCAGGAAGCCATAGAGATCAGCAGCTCACATTCCCTATGTAAGTTCTCTTTATTGTACCTTTGGAAGGAACTCAGGAGCCCCAGCCCCATGTCTCTTCTCCAGCAGACCCCACGCCTCCCCATCATACCATTCATCACAGAAGACTGGAATAATCCCCCTTAACACAACTCTCTCCCTCCCTCTACTCTGGAGTTCCTCAAAGTTCCTTTAACTAGTCTATGGTCCTCCTCCTTCTCTGGATACCCACCACCCAACAGACCCTGGCATAAAGTGAATTGAAATTTCTCCCCATTTTTTGAAGCCCAAAGACAATGAGAATCCACAATCTGCTCCAATTACTCAACTGTGCCCCTAACTCAGTGAAGTGTTTTAACAGAGCAACACCACATGCATTCAAGCCTCCCTCTTTCCTCAAAACCTGACTTACCAGATCAAAAAAAAGGGTCTAATTTAGATTTATGACCTTAGCCTGTATCTTATTTTATAGTTTTGTTTTGTCTGACATGGCTTATGGGGACATAAAAGGCCTTCCCTCCAAAATACAGTTACTGAATTCAAACCACTCCAGAATAGGGCCTTTTCCCTGCAACCAACTTTTCCAGCTGACTTTTAACAGTTTTAAAGTTGATAAACTAGAGGAAGCGCTTTATTTAAAGAAAGAAAAAAGATCTAAGTAAACAGCTCCCAGTGTTCTCTAAGAATTTAGACTCAGAGAACACAATCTGTCTACACAAGGATAAACGCAGTTTTATTAAAGAAAACACAACGGGCTTACACACACTCTTCAAACAGTGTACACTGTCCACATGAAGAAGCAAACACAAATTCAAAAGGGGTGGACAATAGGGTCATCATGGGGAAGCACCAGGTTTGTTGCTCAAAAGGTGGATTATATAGCAAAGATGTGTTAAGAGACAGACTTGCTTTTTCTCAAGTCATCTCGAATGGAGCTCAAGGAGATGACCACAGTATCAACCAGTGGAGATACTGTGATTGTTTCTTCAAGAAAAATTATTTTGAAAACAATCAACTTGAACTAAATAAAATCTACAAAACCAAGCCCCTTGGCAGCAAATGTGTTAAAGGCCTCCAAGAGCACTGGAGTTTCAATTTATTCCAAATATAGACCTGAAATCACAAACTAGAGAGCCAAAGCAGCAGTGTTTAAAATGACTGACCAACGCCATCCAAATATCCCACACTTCTCATTTCAGAGTGAGGGGAAAATAAATGTGAGTCAAGAAATACAATTTCTAGAAATTCTTCCATCACAGAAGGGAAAGTTTTTTAAGATCAGTGTGGCTTTTAAGAAAGCTAGCAGAAACTAAAACATATGCAAAACTGATTCCCACTGCACTCTACACATAAAATGTCACCTTTCTAACAATTTAAAAATACATGGTAGAGTTTGGTTTTTCTCTCACTATTCGAGCTTTCATCAAGCAACTAGATGTTAAGAGTTACAAAAATGAAGGAGGATCCTAATCCTGTCCATAAGGTGCCCACAAGTTGTGTGTATGCATGCTCACTCAGTCGTAGCCCTCCAGGCTCCTCTGTCCATGGAATTTTCCAGGCAAGGATACTGAAGTGGGTTGCCACTGCCTGCTCCAGGAGATCTTCCTGGCCCAGGGAGCAAACCCATGTCTCTTGCGTCTCCTGCTTTGGCAGGTGGATTCTTTACCATTGGTAAGCCCACAAGTTGGGTATTTGTATCCAAAATGAAAGGATTTAATAAACAGGTGATGTGAATTTCAGTAAGGGATTTCAGAATATAAGTCCAAAGTTCTCTGCAGCAATATTTTATTTTCCCTTGTTAAAAAAAAAAAAAACAACTAACCAAAATGATCTAAAAGGGAGACACTGCTACACCCAAACTGGTGGAATGTGACCAGAACATTATATGGGGGGAACTGCATATATTCATTCCCAGTTTGTCATTTCCTGTTACATAACTTTCCATGCAGAAATTAATTTTACATCCGATTTATCAACTTTTCCTTTATGGTTTCTAGGTTTTCCATTTGCATGCAGAAGGCTGTCTTACTCTGAAATTACTGGGGAAATGTCTTACGCATTTAAAAAAGGAAAAAAAAAATGGAGTCTTTTTTTTCTAACTCCTGAGGTGACAAAGGTATTCAGCCTAGTTTGAAGTCCAGTGGACAAGACTGTCTGAGTCCTTTCCTTTCCTGCTCTTTCTGAGCTCTGAATACTGCAGAGACCTGTCTGAACTTGTAGTTTAAAACCACTGCTTTCCCACTCTCAGCCCCCCAACCCCGTGCTCACGTCACCTCACTGCAGCCTTATCCTCACATATTCTCCTGTTACAACAGAGGCTGAAAAGGTGAGGGAACACAGCAGAGGAGGCCTTAAGCATTAAGCGGCATCCTGGTGATGGCTCACCCAGTCACTGTTTAACCACTTACTGGCTGTGTGAGTCTAGGTTAGCCTCCTGATCTCTCAGACTGCATTTCCTCACTTACACAAACCAAGTGGTTATAAGGGTTTAAGTAAGTTACGCTATTGAAAGAACTGTTTAAACTGTAAAGTATCATGTAAATTTTAGATGCTTTTTATTAGGTATGTGACATAGGGAACATATGTGTCTCGGTCTGAACCCCTCATGTCCATGTCCCAATAAATATCTACGTTGTCCCCCTTTCCCACCTCTTCTCAATTTATAGAAGAAAAAAAAAAGAAAAAACATTCTCCAGGTTTCCAGTTTCTAAATATACAAACTAAACACTATGAACAAAACTTGTAGAATATAAAAACTGAAAACAGAACAACAGAACTACCATTGTTGTTCAGTCACTAAATCTGTCTGAGTCTTTGCGACCCCCATGAACTGCAGCACGCCAGGTTTCCCTGTTCTTCACTGTCTCCCAGAGTTTGCTCAAACTCGTGTCTATTGAATCAGTAATGCCATCCAACCATCTCATCCTCTGTCACCCCAGCAATTCCACTCCCGGGCATACATCTGAAAAAAACTAACTGAAAAAGAGACACTTACCCCAATGTTCATAGCAGCATTATTTACAATTGGCAAGATATGGAAGCAATCTAAGTGTCCAAAAGATGAATGGTTAAAGAAGATGGTGTGTGTGTGTGTGTTACACATACAATGGAATACTGTTATGGTAGTTGTTATTTACTCGCTAAGTCATGTC
Organism: Bubalus bubalis; assembly: GCF_019923935.1. NCBI lineage: Eukaryota > Metazoa > Chordata > Mammalia > Artiodactyla > Bovidae > Bubalus > Bubalus bubalis. Next base: position 45,435,717 of record NC_059172.1, on the reverse strand, counting down.
CAACTCTGCAACCCCATGGACAGTAGCCCGTTAGACTCCTCTGTCCATGGGATTCCCCCAGCAAGAATACTGGAGAGGGTAGCCAATTCCTTTTCCAGGGGATCTTCCTGACCCAGGAATCAAAGCTGCTTCTCCTGCATTGGCAGGTGGATTCTTTACTGCTGAGCTGCAGGGAAGCCCACAGTGGAATACTGCTGCTGCGGCGGCTGCTGCTGCTGCTGCTAAATCGCTTCTGTCGTGTCCGACTCTGTGCAACCCCATAGACGGCAGCGCACCAGGCTCCGCCATCCCTGGGATTCTCCAGGCAGGAACACTGGAGTGGGTTGCCATTTCCTTCTCCAATGCATGAAAATGAAAAGTGAAAGTGAAGTTGCTCAGCCGTGTCCAACTCTTCATGACCCCATGAACTGCAGCCTACCAGGCTCCTCTGTCCATGGGACTTTCCAGGCAAGAATACTGGAGTGGGTAGCCAATTCCTTTTCCAGGGGATCTTCCTGACCCAGGGATCAAGCCTGCTTCTCCTGCATTGGCAGGTGGGTTCTTTACCGCTGAGCTACAGGGAAGCCCACAGTGGAACACTACGCAACCATAAAGAGAATAAAACTTTGCTATTTGCAACAACATGAATGGACCTGGAGTGAAGTAAGTCAGACAGAAACAGACAAATACTGTATGATCTCATTTATATGTGGAATCTAAAAAATATAACAAACTAGTAAATATAACAGAAAAGAAACAGACTCACTGATATAGACAACAAATTAGTGGTTACCGGCAGAAAGAGGCAAGGGGTAGGGGCAATACAGGAGCAGAGGATCAAGAGGAACAAACTATCAATATTATGTATAAAATAAGCTACAAGGATATATAGCACAATACAGAGAATATAGCCAATATTTTATAATAACTATAAATGACACATAACCTTTAAAACTTGTGAATCACTCTTATATACCTGTAACTTATATATTATACATCAACTACACATCAAAAAAAAAAAAAAGGAAGAAGTCTCCAAACTTTCTCAGTTAAATAAAAGAAAAAAAGAAAAAAGACCCACAGGTAGAACATGTCATATCAGGCCTGAACGAAAAATGGCTTCAAATTTGTAAAAGATGCCAACAAATACTACATGTCTCCTAATCCACCTGGTAAGGGTTTTCCAAAACAAATCCTCTCCCCTTCAACAACTTCTCCTTTGTTATTTCTGAAAGTGAAGTCTCACCTGAGCCTTCTTCCTGTCCATTTACACTGCCACCCCCATGACCCCCCAGCCTGGGGAAGAGCGGGTGAAGCGGGCCTTTTGTCTCTGACACCACCCCCAGGGGCACACACACATCTTATTGGTCTTAAGAGAGACGTGTGCTATTTGATCCATTTGCTAATAAAATCCATTGAACCTGGAAAGTTCTCTGACAGAGGGAGCTTGACACACGTGCACGATATACACACTGGATTTATCATCGCCAAGCATCTGCCAAAGGGCACCGAGCGCATGCTTTCCACATTGATCAGCGATGGGAGGGGAGGAAGGAAGGGGTGGCACCACCAGGCAGGGCACCCAGGTCTAATGACACACCTGGCCTGCCTCTTTCCAGGTGCTCAACCACCCAGAACTCCTCCGTGCCCCGGGGTATGACTGGGAAAATTCCTTACCTGCCACATTTCAATCAAGCTGCTGCATTACCTAAATCTGCATGGCAAACCAGCCAGCAGAAAGGCCTACATAAGGCCTTGAAATGTTCCAGTCTAAAACACAGGTTCCCTGGAGGGTAACCCTTATTGTTCTGACCTAGTTAGTTCCCTCAAAACAGAATACAAACTGGAAAACTGGGTCCAGGGCAGCAGTCCTGCCTTGCAGACCAAGCAGAAGCCACGTGCTATCACTCTTGAGGCGGGCCTCTCCAGAGCACCACACAAGGCTTGTTTCCCAGCAAACTAGTCGGCCAGAGACCATTTGGTTTCAATTAACAGAAACCCACTCCCACTAACCTAAGGAAAAAAAAAAAAAAAAAACAACACATAAGAGTAGGGGAACGTGGGTTCATTATAAGGACAAGGGGTCTATCAAATGATCCCAAATCAGGAACTGCAGCCAGCCCTCATGGGAAATGGAAACCAGGAAATGGAAAACCATCCGGAAATGAGACTATTCCCAAGATCTCTCATCTCCTCCTCTGCACAACCACTTTGTTCCTTCCTCTCTGCAGAGCAGTTTTCATTCCATGCTTCTGTATACCCATGGGTCACACAGCGACTCCTCTGTTACCTTTTCCCAGAATTGTAGGGTGAGCATCAAAGACCAACTAGGATTGCTGTCTCAATCCCAAAATATTCAGGAGACAGAATTCAACTCAGCTTGGGTAAGACATCCCTCTTTGATCCAGACAGCAGAGAAAAGGTGGGAGAGCTGCTCTAACGATAGAGGATATCTACCTGTCCAGCGCAATTACAAAAAACAATTGAAATGACAACGGCTTCATGAACTTTGACTTTTGTTAAAACCACAAGGTTTTCCAAAGGTACCATCTTGTCTTATCATCACTCCAAGGAAGCACAGCTGTACAGCCAGATCCTCAAATAACAGATAAATGTCTTCTTTGTACTTTGCCTGTTGGTCGCTTGAGTCGGAGGAAAGAAAGCACTTTGTTGTTATCAAAAAGGAATTTATTTCTGGTTTCTCCTTTTCTCTTTAGAGGAGGGTTTTTGGCGGGAATCTTGCCTGGAAACGGCCGAACCTGGCCAATACACGGAAGTGCCCTTGAATCATGACTGTCAAGGTGGGGGAGAGAAGCAGTCATGGTAGAGAAACACACACACGGAACTAAAGCCTTCTGGGGCGGGCATACTAAAAATCATTTTTCACAGGAAGAATTTGTTCAGATTAAAGGTTAAGCAAGGCTCCTGCCTTACAAAAGCCTCTGGGTTTCTCATAAAGTAGACCCAAAGAGTCCATCAGTGGGGGGTCTATTGCACCTAGGGCAACAAACACATTCCTCCCAGATCATGGGCTGCTCTGTGTGGTTGCTAATAAGATAATCTGTTACAGGAGGCTTACAAATCCATTTACATTGATTTTAATTAATGAATCAATCCCTGGCCCTGAACAACTTGGTCCAGAGACGGTAAGCAATTCAAGCTTCAGTCTGCACTCCCAGCCTGAAAGCTACATTAAAAAGAAGTTAACTCTCAGATCAATGTAGGACAAATAAAAATAACTGGATTTGTATTTCTCACAACATAAGGAAAAAATCTCTTCCAAGTTTAGACAGTTACTCTTCACACATTAATAAGAGAAATATATTTCCAGTGGTTTCCTAACAGACTCACCTAGGACTAAGGGGGTTTTTTTGGACAAGCCTGAAATTTGGAAAACCAAAGTCAGATATTATGACTTTCAGTCTAACCTCTGAAATCAAAACGAGTCCAACTTGCTCAAAAGCTCATCAGAACCTCTTAACTCAGACTGAAGTTGAAGAGAGAATTACCCAAACACAAACTACAAATGACAAGAACAAAGTGGCACCCACCAGCCTGGCTGTGCTCTGAATTAGCCAGGCTTCATTAAGAAGGCAGGCAAACTTCTGCATTTCCTTTTACTTTAGCCTTTATAAAGGCTGAAATAGAATTTGACCTTTTTGAGCTATTGCCAGCTATGAATTGGAAACAAGCTCAAGTTAAAAGATGGCACCAAAAAGTGACTGCTCACGGTTTCATTTTTTTTTCTCTTTCCTCATGTTTTTCATAAGATTTGTCTATCCACTCTATTTTTAGTCTCCTATCAGAGCTTCCAATGATTCCATGTAAAACTGGCGGAAAAAAGTCTAGTTTCAGTCCCACTTTCTCAAATCCCCCCATCTAGGCAACACCAATTAACATCGGGGAAGAACATTAGCGTTGATAAATGAAAATGCATCACACTCACTTTGATTTTTTTTTTAAGACGGGAAAAGTCCATAAACTCACAAGCAAAGCATAAAAGCACCAGAGAGACACCAGAGTCTGTCCCCACTTGACAAGGCAGAGGAGGGGAAGCTGCTCATAAGAGAATAAACAAACACAGAACAGAGCACAGAGACCCATGACTTTGGGAGGCAGCATTTCACATTTCTCCCGTACTTTTTACACTACTTAATAAAAGAGTTATCAAATTGATTTTGAAGTCAGTAAGACTGGCCTGAAACACTGTAAAAGGAATTAAAAACACAAAAAAAAACCCTGTACATAAGGAAGTAAACTGCAAGCAAGATCAAGAGCCGGGCTAGAGCCGGGCGGGCTGGCACTCGCGTGTTCTCCCCTCCCTTCCTCTCTGTTCTGTCTCCCGACAAGGCAAACAAAACAAAAGCAGTGGATACTTCAGCTATACATATGGACTCCAGAGCTTTCTGCCCCTAACGTCTGCCTGCATGCCCTCAGGTCTGAGGACTCACTGGACCCTAACTAAAGCTCCCTGAAACATTCCCCGTGCATTTGTGGGGGCATCTTTTTGGACCAGCCAGCCGCCTTGCCTGGCCTGAGCTGTGCAGGGCAGGGTATGCCAATGCAGCCTGACATTCACAGCAAGACCACAAATAATAAACACTTTCAGTAAACTGACTCGAGTGTCTTTGTTCCTCAGACATACATCTTCCTACCGCTTTATAAAGGCAGGCAGCAGAACCTAACCACCAACTCGACTATAGCCAGGACTGGGAAAGGAAGTTATTGAAGCCTGGATTTCCTGCTTTTGCTTGTAGCCAAGAACTATGAGGCTTGTAGTGGTTTCAGGAACTGACTCATCTAATGATTCATGGATAAGATACTACTTTTAATATGTTTCTGACCCTAAGACTCAGGAACTTCAAAACCACTCTGAACCCATGCTTCACTCTTATTTACAAATGAATATTCACAGCAAAATAAACAGGAGTACAATGGCTAATGAAACAATGAAAATATCACACCCACAGCAGGAAAAGCAGAATGTGGACTTCACATTGGAAGCTGTGATCAAAAGCCTGATCTGTGGGCTGTGACTTGGTAGCACAAGTCTTGGGAAGCCAAACTTCCCAAAAGTGAAAAACAGGTGGGATAAGGTTTATTTTTAGATGTCATTCTCCTAGATGTAAAAATAGATTTAGCACGGCAATATTTTAATTTAGGCGCATCTGGAGCGGTGACTCGAAAAAACCAAAGTCGGAAAGCAGCGTGTAGTTCTAGATTTAACTGTTACAATTGCAAACCAGGGAGAGTTCAGGGTTAGCTGACCAGTGAGTAATAGGTAATAAAGGGCTCATGGTGGAACTCATTCTCTTAAATCATCCATTACAGGAAGACTGCAACTCAGTATTTCCACCCATCCTCTGACCAGACTTCTGTTTCCTCCACTAGAGACACACACACACACACACACACACACACACACACACACACACACACACACACACCCTCCCTGAAAAGCAAACCGCTCTCAAAGTTGTCGGGAGTTGGTACCTCTGACTGCTCCCCATGAAGTCCCTATAGATTCATTCATCATCAAGAAGTTCCCCTACAGGGACTTCCCTAGTGGTCCAGTGGCTAAGATTCCACACTCCTAAAGCAGGGGGCCCAGGTATGAGCCCTGGTCAGGAAACTAGAGCCCGCATAGTTTCCCCATAGGCCCATAGGCCGCAACTAAGACCTGGTGCAGCCAAATAAATAATTGAAAAAAAAAAAGTCCCACTTAAGGAAAAGCTTTCAAGCCTTCCTGGCCTATCAGCCCTTGGGTTTTCCCTGCCCCGGTCCTTCCCCTAAGGGCATTAAGATCAGGATGAGTTTCAGGGGTGCCTTTCAAACAATTTCAGGTTTCAACACAAGTCCAGTTGCCCAGTCACACAGAGGGAAGAGGGGAAAAAAAACAAAAATGGGAGAAAGGGATGAGGGGGTGGGGGGATGGAGTGCTGTGGGGGAAGGGGAGGGTGTGGGGCTGGAAGAAGCAGTAAGACCAGTTGACCAGGCAAGGCCAAAGTGCAAGGGCTGCCTGGCAGACACTACCCAGCTGGGCTCCTCCAGCAGATTTACTGACATGACGTCAGTGGCTCCAGTCCAGCTTTTTCTTTGGTAGCTTTTACATCTTGCCTCCTGAAGCCTCCACTGTGTTAGGAAGCCACAGGACCATAAAGAAAATTCCCTTTGTGAAACCAGTTTAACCTCAGGGCACGGAGGCCTGCCTGTGAATTACAGGACCCCTCGCCCTCTCTGTGTACCCCTGGAGGAAGAGGAAGGGAATAAGCCCCTACTCTACTGTACTTAATACAGACGAACCATTAAATGAAGCTTGGTGCTTTAAAAAAAAGGGGAGGGTGGGGGGCAGGGAGTGGGTGGGGGGTGAAGGAGGGGGAAGGTGGGAAGGGGTTGTGGTGGGGCAAGATGTTAAATGAGTATCCAAAATTTCACAGGACAGGATGCTGGTTAATTTCCCAGGATGTCATGAATGATGATATTTCAGTGCTAGTCACTTTGCTGCGAGGTTGTGTTGGCTGCACTGTGAATGCATTCGGCTTTGTTTCGCCACCAACAAAAAAAGTATTACTGAAGCTGAAACTCCAGGCCTAAATGGAACCTCTGAAGAGAGCACTGTAGATGTATTTAAAAATGAGATTTCTTTTTTCCCAGCCAAAGCGCATGTTCTGTGCTGCACCAGCGTTGGGCATCAAACAATTTCCAAAATGCCAGAGAGAAATTACTAAATTAGTAATGGAATTACAGATAGAATTACTAAAACATAGAAATGCCGATAGAAAGATAGAAATTACTAAAAATAAGTCTAACAGGAGACTCATGAAACAAAAAAACACTCATTTTAGACTTAAAGGCTTACTACTGTATTCCGACAACGGCAGCTAGTCCAACAATAGCTGTGTTCCATCTAGGACTCCAATAAACAAATCTGCCTAAAACTACACAGCTTTAAAATTTTTTAGCTCATAAAAATAATGTATTAGTGATAACTTCTTTAAATGAGTGAGAGATTAAATATATTCTATTTTAAACATTTCAGGAAAGAAAAGTACAAAACTTAATTCAACAAGCATTTATTCAAATACAGGCATGTAAAATCGACCCCAACAATATCATCAAAATATAGCCTGCAGTCTGAATGGCTCAGAGTGGTAATAAGACAAGGAATCTCTCACCTTCCGGTTATTTAAACAAGGTGCAGAACAAACCATCAGGGAGATAGGACTGAAGGCAATGATTAAAGTCTTCTGTGAAGCCTAAATTAATGTGAGCTCTGGCCTTCAACATGAGAGTCAAACCATGAACTGGCCTGGGGGAATTTTTCAGTTTGGTCTTTTTCTTAAGGGAGAAAAGGACAAGATGACAAGCCCAAGCACAGAAATGTAGAATGAGAGCCAAAGGAGCCAAGCATGAGATAAATGTGCAAAGAAAGATTTTACCATGAATCAAAAAGTTGACACAGTAGGTGGGATCCATTTTTGAAGGGGGTTAGGGGGTAATAGAGACCCTACCCAAGATGTAGCTCTGAAATAGCATTTCCTACCAAAAGGAATCAAAGCTCTGCAGAATTTGGTTCACTCTAAATCCAAGAATACACAAGAAGACACAGGACAGCAAGGAAGCTGCTATCTAAAACTGTAAGGGTCACATCAAAAGGATACAGGAGCCAACCAAAGATACTCCCCTGGCCCAAAGACTTTATAATGCGAGCATCGGTAAGAGGAAACTGGGCTTCCCCAGTAGCTCAGCAGTGAAGAATCTGCCTGCAATGCAGGAGACATGGGTTCAATCCCTGCATCAGGAAGATCCCCTGGAGGAGGGCATGGCAACCCACCCCAGTACTCTTGCCTGGAGAATCTCATGGACAGAGGAGCCTGGTGGGCTACAGTCCAAGGGGGCTGTAAACTGACCCCAACAATATCATCATGCATGCAAGAAGAAACTACAATGGAGTCAAAGCATCCAATAATTTAAAATCTACAACTGCATAATGATATTAAAAGAAACAAAAAAAGAAAACCACATACCTGCTTTTTCTGTGCAACCATATGCCAGATTAACCAAACAACTGATGACAGAACGTTTCCATGAGAGAATCTTGGCTAATAAATGAAGTAGGAACAAGAGGACTGGAATACGATCAGTTTACGAAGCCGGTGTGAAACAACAGATACAGGCACAGGTCATAAATCAGTGTCTAACCTCACAAAGAAAGAGACAACTGGACATCATGTGCCTCCTGGCAGATTACTAGTTATGAAATATTCCTGTCATAAAAAAACAAAAAAACCCCAAAACCTTGAACCTGAATCAGATCAAGTTTCTAGGTCTAAATTCCCATTTATAGGAGAGACTGAGGACAGTGGAGCAGGAAAAACACCACCAAGAGAATGCAACTGCATATTCCAGAATGAGAGAAACTCTACAAGAGAAACAAGGCTTTTTTCTAACAAATCACCTGTAAAGAGTGAAAAAAGAGGGACACAATCTTTAAAGAGTTTTAAGAAACAGAACAACTAAAGATAACCTTCAGTTCTGTCTGGACCCTGATTTAAACAAACCAACTAGGAGAAAACACTGATGAGTTGAACAAGGAAATGTAAAGCCGCACTAGACATTTTATATTAAGTAACCAGGATTAAAATGTTAGTGTCATGATATTGCAGTTTTGTTTTTGTTTTTCTTTTAATTTATTTGACCATGCTGGGTCTTCACTGTGGCATGTGGGATCCAGTTCCCTGAATAGGAATCGAACCCAGGCCCGCTGCATTGGGACTGTGGAGTATCAGCTAGTGGACCACCAGGAAGTGGTGTTTCTTAAACACCAACAGTTGGTCTTTCTTTAAAAGTCATAATTTTTAAAATATATACTGAAAACTTCACAAATAACATGGTATGACATTTTGGGATTTGTTTCAAAATAATATGTGGGAGAGGATGCTGGGATTTGAAAGAAACAAGAATGGCCATGGGTTGATAACTGTTGCTAAGTGATGATGGTCCAGGGTGGTTCACTGCCCTCTCCTCAAGTTTCACAACAAAAATTTTGAAAATCTAAAATAATAAAAATAATAAGATACTGTTCCTGTCTTTTTCCTTCAAAATAAGAGAAAGGTGCCAAAATAAGAGAAAGGAAGAGATACTTGGCACTCTTAATTCTTAGCCACCAGGTGATGGTAATCACAGCCATAACTATAATCAGCAGATAACTTTAATGGTACATTCTGCCAGGCAACATGCAAACCCTCAGCTAACTCTCACTATAACCCATGAGAAAGGCACTAGCATGTCCATTTTACAAGTGAGAAACTGGGGTTCAAAAAGAATAAAGAGGTTGCCCAGAAGCAAACAGGTAAGTGGAAGAAATGTGTGTAATTCCCAAGAATCAGAATGAGTTAAGCCTTTTCAAAACAGTAACTCTTAAGAGTGCCAGTAACTCTCTAAGCCAAGAGATCCAATGCTCTCAGTGAAAGAAGACAGCAAAATCAAGAAGTGGTGCTCTGCCGCTGACCATTTTTGGCGAAACCTAGGAAACTGAAGGGGCAGTCTCTTTAAGATTTCAAAATGATAACAGCAGAAGAGAAAGGGTGAAAAAACTGGACAGCATGTTTTGTGTCTCTGTGTGCGTGTGTGAAAATATGAAAGCAAAAGGGAAACTGTCTGAAGAGAGAAAAACAGAGCAGGAAATCCAGCAAGAAGAGAAGCTGGAAAAAAGCTTAAAACTAAACCCAGAGGAGGAAGATGGAAAAGCAAATAAATGAGAGTCTGTCAGACTGGTGTTCTGGATGGGACAAAACTCTCAGGTCTTGGACCGGGGACTGGAGGGCAGAGGAAGCAGGAAACGTCAGTATGGGTTGGGACAACCCGTGGAGAAGCCCACTGTGGGCTGTTCGTCATACTCTGTATATTTCACTTTATCTTAATATTTTCATTTTTCAGATAAAGAGACAGAGGCCCAGAGAGATTAAATCATCTTCCCCAAGACCTTATAGCCAATAAGCATAACTGGGACTGGGTCTGACTTCAAAGCCATGCTTTTAGGCTATGTTGCAAAATACATAAAGTGCTAGCGAGATCTACACCAAGTCAGGGAAACACCAAAATAGCCAAGAGCAGAAGTACCCAAAAGGCACTGGGTATATGACAGCTGTAAGAAGTGGGCAAACCAGTACAGGGAAGGAGGGGAAGACAGGAGCACAAGTCCTGGCCATCAGTGGCCCCGACCCCTTTTAGCCCAGAAATTAGTCTAATTCAGAGTTATGAGAATTAGGTGAACAAAAGTAAGACAGTATCAACCATCTCATAACCATCCCATAACCTTGGACTAAAAGCCAACCAAGATATCAAAGATGGGTAGCAACCCTACTAGCAATCCCATTTCAAAGTCCTTATTATCTATTTCAGAGACCTGATTTATTAAGGGCTTGGACTGCTTGGACTCCATGGACTGGAAGGAGATCCAAATTAGTCAATTCTAAAGGAAATCAACCCAGAATATTAACTGCAAGGACTGATGCTGAAACTGAACCTCCAATATTTTGGCCACCTGATAGGAAGAGCTGACTCATTAGAAAAAGACCCTGATGCTGGGAAAGATTGAAGGCAAGAGGAGAAGGGGACAACAGACAATGAGACGGTTGGATGGCGTCACCGACTCAACAGACATGAGTTTGAGCAAACTCTGGGAAGCAGTGGAGGACAGGGAAGCCTGGCGTGCTGCAGCTCATGGGGTTGCAATGAGTCGGGCCCAACTTAGCGACTGAACAACAACAACTGGACAGAGAGGTTAACTCCCTTTGCCCTTCTGCCCCTGCCACTGTCCATCACATTCCACAGGCTAAGACATAGTTTCCAGCTGGTCACCTGGGTGGGGAGGGGAGAGATTCACCTGTATCTCCCATGTTCCCAAGCAATCCCACTATCAAGAGGTCAAGTCAAGGTCATCTACCTAGCAACTCTACCCCTAGCATGAGGGTATTTCCACATCCAGGCTTCCAGGGTGGTAGAGGGGGCTAACTATCTCTGCCTGCAGGCTAGCTTCTGCAGCTCAACTGCAGAGCACATTCCAAAGAAAAACCAGATAAACTGGCAGGTCCAGGTCCAGAGCTCCAAACCAGACCTGCTTCTCCCCCCATGTCCCCAACAAGGAAATCAACCCAGCAGAATATTCACTGGAAGGCCTGATGCTGAAGCAGGGGTCGATAGAGGATGAAATGCTTGGATGGCATCACTGATTCAATGGACACGAGTCTGAGCAAGCTCAGGGAGATGGTGAAGGACAGCCTGGTTTGCTGCAGTCCATGGGACCACAAAGAGTCAGACACGACAGAGACTGAACAACAGAAGCCCAGGGAGCCAGGGGACAGGTTCCGCCCTTCTCCCCTCATCCCACCCCCAGGCTTTGAAGACTGACACTAAAAGGGAGAAAAGAATCTTGCCCCCTCTCAACATGAGGAGCCGGATCCCCGAGTAAAGGCTGGAGTGGGTCACATCCAACATTTACATGTTTGTTTTGAAAACATGGGTTAAATGGGCCATCAAGAACACAAAACAAAATAAAGCATTAAGTACTCTGCGCAAATACACCAGAAGAGTGCAAGTCTACTTTTGTTTCAGTGTCACAATCTATCTTAACAAATGCCACAAGTGCTTAATATGCAGTCTTTTGTTAGCCTGAAAGCTGTGGAGTCCGTGGGATCTAGGAACTGACATCAAATTTTGGCCCTGTTAATCTGGCTGTGTGACCTTGGGCAAGTTACTAACCCTCTCTGAGATTCACTTTCTTCAACCACAAATAAAGCTCTCAGGTTTATATAAGGTAATGTTGAAGAATGGGCTCAAGACAGAACCTGGCCTGTCAGCCTTCCTTTCTTATCCAAATTCTCCCAGGGTGGCCTGGGAATTAGCATAACTGAAAGAGTGAGAACAACTGAGTTGTGGAGTGAACTCAGCAGTACGGCTCCTCCTCCACAAAACCCCGATTTGGGTGGGGAATTTGGGGATGACTCAGATAACAACCGCTCCAGGACCTTTCGGCCTAAGGCTCTAACATTTTATCTCTTTAATCTACAGCTCAGCTCAAAAGTAGGCTGCAGTATCTTCCCAGAAAGGGAAAGCAAAGAGTTTTCGAGCGACTTCCCCAAGGTCACAGGAAGAGCCAAGTGAGGGGCTATCCAACCCTTACAGCTGGAAGTGGAGGGACCAAGATCGTAGCCCTGGAGGGACTCTCAAATGCCTTCTCCCAGTGAACTGCTCCAACGAAGAAACAGTTCTCCCAGTTCTCAATGGTGAAGGCCAGAAGCCATTCTTTCAAACTCAACACCTGCCCAAGTTACTGCCTAAAGCACATGATAAAATAACTAACTGAATAGTGTTGTCAAAAGAACCATCTGGAATTGAGCAGTGTCCTTACAATTATTTTTGGTTTTGGGCAAAGTTCTAAAATTTCTTAAATTTTTAAGATTCCACTCTGTCTTCTCTCTGTATCCACAGGTTCCAAATCCGAAGATTCAACTAACCTCAAATTGAAAAAATTTGAAAAAAAAATCCAGAAAGTTTACCAAAAACACACTTGAATTTGCCACAAGGTGGTAACTATTTACATTCAGTATAATATTTACACCCTATTGACAACTGCTTACGTAGTATTTACACTGTATCAGGTATTGTGCTGTGCTGTGTGTGTGCTCAGTAGTGTCTGACTCTTTTGAGACCTCGTGGAGGGTGGCACACCAGGCTTCTTTGTCCATGGAATTTCTCAGGCAAGAATACTGGAGGGGGTTGCCATTTCCAACTCCAGGGGATCTTCCCAACCCAGGGATCAAACCCAAGCCTCTTGTGTCTCCTGCATTAGGAGGTAGTCTCTTTACCACTGTGCCACCTGGGAAGTCTCTAGCAATCTAAAGAGATGATTTAAAGTATACTGGAAGATGTGTGTAGGCTAGATGCAAAAACCCTGCCATTTCCCACAGGGTTTTGGTATCTGCAAAGGTCCTAGAACCAGTTCCCTGTGGATACCCACTCCAGTGTGTTTGGGCACATCACAGGATGTCATTACACAGTCTCGCAAGGAACAAAGATGAGCAGGTCTGAAACTTAAGAGTGTCAAGAGCTCCAAGACTACAGTTTCTAAAATCTGTAATCTGAAATCCCCAAATTTCACACAGTACAAACCTGTCAGAATTCCACTGGGAAAAACTTCTGAACTTTGCAATTCCAAAAGGAAATGAAACAGAGCTGAATCATTCTTATGAATGATGAGACGCTTTTTTAAATTCGTTATGAATTGATCCACAGAATAGCAGAGGGTTTGAAACAATATGTTGAAACTAGTACAGGTTTATAACCAAAGTTGTTCTCTGAAATTCCCCTCTGCTGAAGCTCAGAAACAGCCTGGAACACTCCAAAAATAACACTGTTATGAGCTCAATACAGGGTACCACAGAAGTCTCCTGCTTGAGTTTTCTCTCTCTATTCTGCTTAATTGAAGGGAGTTAGCCAATTTCCTCATTAGCTCCTGTTAGTAGGATGATCATATGGTTTATCCTCCAAACTGGAACATCTTAAGAGTAAACGAGGGTACTATTAAAGATTGTGCCATGACAAGCAGAACAAACCAGGACCATGCCAGGCAAGAAGTTACACAGCCATGAAGAGCAGTAGAGAACAATCCTTTGGTAATATAAATTAATAAAACCACCACAGACAGTTATTATGACACTGTGCATCTGGTCAGAGGACACAGCAACAAAAAAGCCCAAGGTAAAATTATAAAAAAAAAAAAAAAAAAATGGCAGAGCACAGCCTGAAACTTGAAGTATAAATTAATCTATATCCCTATCTTAAATCAACTTACAAATCAGATTCACGACTTGACTTGTGGCCTCACATGCCTTCCAGGTCTCTTTCCCTTGTGATCTCCTAGTTTACTTATCCTCTAGCATTTAGTTCACAGATGTTTAAACTGTAAGCCATACGGGTGGTTAACATGGTCAACATTTATCATTAAGAAGCGAGTCATCCCTCAACACTGAAGTTATACTTTCGTAAGTAAAAAAATTTTCCACTGTAGATAGTTCTAACGGATACCTTTAGGCTCCACACTAACACCAGTAAAGTAAAAGAGATATAAACTCTTATTAAGTCATCGCTCTGAATATCAATCTTAATTAATTGACCAGTAAAACAAATGGACTCACCACATAAGGAATTCTGGGAGCACTGTGCTTTACCTTCTTCTATGAGATATAATTCACACATCCTTTTTTTTTTCTTTTTTTTAATATAAATTTATTTATTTTAATTGGAGGCTAATTACTTTACAATATTGTATTGGTTTTGCCATACATCAACATGCATCCGCCACGGGTGTACACATGTTCCCCATCCTGAACCCCCCTCTCCCACCTCCCTCCTCCTACCATCCCTCTGGGTCATCCCAGTGCACCAGCCCCGAGCATCCTGTATCATGCGTCGAACCTGGACTGGAGATTCGTTTCACATATGATATTATACATGTTTCAATGCCATTCTCCCAAATCATCCCACCGTCGCCCTCTCCCACAGAGTCCAAAAGACTGTTCTATACATCTGTGTCTCTTTTGCTGTCTCGCATACAGGGTTATCGTTACCATCTTTCTAAATTCCACACACATCCTTTTAAAAGTTTAATTCAGTGACTTTTAATAGATTCACAGGTTGTAAACCATTGTTTTTAAATCTTTCTCCCCTGCCTCTAAAAGCCTTTATTGCCAATTTATCTTATCTCTCCTAACAATTGTTAATTTTTAATTTAAACTAGGAAACCAGATTAACACACAGTTCTATGTACCCTGGTTGACTACAGCAGAAGACAAAACTGCACATGGTCTTCAGCCCAGGTCAACACAAGGCAGTCTTAACAGCTCAGACCTGTCACTGGGAGTGGCCCCGATCTGAAAACACGGGAACAGAGACACGCCCTGAAGTGTAGTTGGCTGTCAAGTGCAGCAAGACCAGCTTAGGGCCTCTGGCTTTGAAAACACAGGTTTTCAGCTTTCAAATCCACCAGTTTTCAGAAAAGATTCAGCTCATGTACCAGGAAGTACCTGGGTACTAACTCAAGTAGACAGTCATCTTGGGTTAATAAACATTCTCTTAAATATGCAACTGGCAAAGGCTCAGTCTGCCATTCACACACGAGTATGAATCATTATTTGAATTACATTTAAGGCCTAAACAAAGGAATCTGATGAGAGGGGCAAAGATTTAACTCCAGAGCCTTGCATACTTTCAGGAACAAGATAATTTGATAGCAGTCATACCTGTTTCTGCTTTCCTAATGGAAATCAACCCTGAATACTCATTAGAAGGACTGATGCTCAAGTTGAAGCTCCAATACTTTGGCCACCTGATGTGAAGAGTTTACTCACTGGGAAACACCCTGATGCTGGGAAAGACTGAGGGCAGGAGGAGAAGGGGGCAACAGAGGATGAGATGGTTCGATGGCATCACCGACTCAATGGACATGAGTTTGAGCAAGCTCCAGGAGACAGTGAAGGACAGGGAAGCCTGGTATGCTACAGTCCATGGGGTTACAAAGAGTCGAACATAATTTAGTGACTGAACAACAAAAACACATGTAGCTCCAGCCTACTGAGATAACTCTTATGTACACCCATCACAGCCCTTCAAAATAGTTAACACCAGCCCACTTTCCAGATGAGAACTGAGGGCAAAGAGGGCAGCAAAGGTTGGGGAGGCACCTGTCTGCCTCTTGTTCTCTCATCTCACACTTAGAGCTGAAGCCTTCAGAACTCTAACAGGGATTCCTCAAAGGCTCCACCAGCAGGTCCAGGGCCCTGAAAATAGCTACTCTACCAAAAGACAAGTTCCATACAACCACCTAGGGGAAAAACTTTTAGAACCCAGTCCCAAAGTCAGGAGAGTGGCCTCCATGCCAGAATCTAAGGAAGACATTTCCTTTTGAGTGGATGAAGGCGTACCCTGCCACCCACCTTTAGAAGTTCGCACTACCACTTGGCAAGGAATAGCCTCAAATATTACGTATTTACTGATGGATTTCCTCTACTTTTATGAATAGAGGAAGTGTGGTTCAAAGAGATTAATAGTCTCAGACTTGATGGGATGCCTCAGCCTCTCCTGGATCTCAATCATTCGCC
Organism: Bubalus bubalis; assembly: GCF_019923935.1. NCBI lineage: Eukaryota > Metazoa > Chordata > Mammalia > Artiodactyla > Bovidae > Bubalus > Bubalus bubalis. Next base: position 45,419,578 of record NC_059172.1, on the reverse strand, counting down.
TGAGACCGTAAGTCTGGCTCTTCGTAGCAACTGCTCCAGCCTCGGGTGTTCTTCAAGAGTCAATGCCCAGGCTGACCTGGCAGGAAATCCAGGAAGACCTGGTATACAAGATAGCATGTGAAGTTGCTGTTTACTGAGCATTTATTAAGTGTCAGGCACACAGGAGGCATTCTATTAAAATTTACCGATGGCAACACCGAGGCTCAGAGAGGAAGTAATTTGTCCAAGGACATAGGACAAGTGTGGCTGAGCCAAGACTCCAACTGAGGTGTGTCCAACTCCAAACCTGTGTTTTTAAACACAGGTACGTTATTATCTCGCCTTTTTCGAAACCAGAATCAGGAAGCTTCCAGCTCCCCACAACTAGTCCCCTCCCTCCCTTTTGCTTCTTTCATTAACTGAACATAATGAAGTTTTAGATCCTATACCAGCTCACAACTGGCAATGAACTGTCTGTATTACTATTTGAGAGTTGCGTTCATTACTCTGGAGGCTATTTGCGGCAGGGGCAGGGTTGGGGAGGGTGTTTATTTAACAACTGGGTCCCACTCTAATCCCAAAATGGTATCTGGCAAAAAAAAATTTTTTTTTTAAATTTTAAAAAAACCTTCCCTTCAAGGCCTAGTTGCAACATAACTTCCTCTGCAAAGCTTTCCTCATTCCCCACCACTGAGCATACACAGCTCTCTGGCTATATCATGAGTAATGAACACAACCCTCAAACAGTAATACAGAAGGTTCATTGCCAGTCATGAGGTGGTATAGATCTAAAACTTGATTACAATCAAGTTTCCCCATTGGATATTTTTTCCCTTTATTTTGATATTTGATAAACACATGTTCCTAAAAACTACAAATGTGTAAAAATGAACGCATCTCCCCGTCCCAATCTACTCCCTCAAACCAACCCATCAATAATATATAATCTCCCACATCCTTTTGGATAGAGATGCAAACATGTTTCATGAATATTTCATCAACTCAAGACACCAGTGACTGTTAAAGGCAGTATGATTTTATTTCTAAGAAATATTGTTGTGAAACACCTTGCCAGAGCACCGCCTTCTGACTTAAAAATTGTATTTTATACGTATTGAAACATTATCATATGTCAGTCTTATGCAGGCATAAAAAGGAAACTATAAACAAACTACAGTGGGTTAGATAATACTAAACTTCTCGGAGAGATCAACACCCATGCCTTTCCACACACTGCTGCCCTCTGTGCCAACAAGAGAACTGGCGACATCAAGAGCATTCTTAGGAATGCTTGGCTACCGACTTTGGAATTTTCTTCCTCTCCACTGCACTTGTTCTGCAGGCTGTGATGAGTGTACGCAACCACGTCATGGGTCATGACCACCACTTGGCCAGCCGTGATTGTAGGATGCATCCCAATTTTGGAAACATTCAAGTAAGGGGGAAAAAATTTCACCTTGGGACTCTTGAAATACGAAATACACAGCTTCCCCAGTGGACTGTGATCTCTTTAATCTCTTCACATGCCTGTTTTCGTTGCTAAGTTGGAAGCTCTGCAGGGGTGTTTTACTGATAGTCATTCACTGACCACCCTTGGCTGGATCACCAGATCCCAGGCAAATGGTAGTACCTACAAAGGTTTCAATGTAACACTTCTATGCAAAGCTGGGACCAGCTGGATTTTAAGTGCCTAAGGTGGAGGGAAGAGAGAAGAATAAAAAACTGAGGATGGTTCACCAGCAGCAAAGCCATGTTCATCTCTGGGATGCTGTCACGATCAGCCTTCCTATGCCCTTATTCTGCAGTATCAAGGGGGACCATGTAAGACCCTCTATGAACATCCCCACTACTCAAACATGAAAACTACCTCTGCAAACAGTCAGGCAAGAATTAGTCCTTAAATCCCTTGCCAAGGAGCCTGACGCTCACCTCTATAATCACATCTGGAAACAAGTGCTACCTTACCAGAGGGTAACAGATGCGTACTGAGCACAAAAAAGGTAATTCTGCTCATCATCTCTCTTGCACATTTCTGTGTAGTCATATCTTTAAAACTAACAAGATCTTAGCGAATTCCATGAAGAGTTAGTATACGCTCTTAGGTACATCACCTCACAAACACAGGAAAAAGCCCATTTAGAGTTAGGAGGCATGGGCAAATTTAGCCTGATTCCATCTGAAGGTAAAAATTAGAATACCTAGAATACCTAATTCTCAACCAGATATTTCCCAATAATTCTCAGTATCTGAGGTCTCTTAGAAATATAAAAACACTGCACCTCTCCCACCCTCCTAAGGCCCCAGGGCTGATAACCCAGTCTGTGGAAAGCTCCACAGAGGCTGTGATGCACGTGTTCAGGTGGGAACCACTGGTGAGGCAGAAGCTCCCGGGGACAGGAATGGAAAGAGGCTGCCCTGGGTTTGAGTCAGAACCATCCTGAATTAGCCAGGTAAACAGATCTGTGTTCCGAGAACTAGAAATCCCAAAGTCAAAAGGTGAGAGGCCTGGAAGGGAGAATGAGAGTGTTCAGGAAGGCTGGGTAAGGAAAGAGACACAGTCTTACCCTGGCCCCCCCAGTGCCTGGCATACATTAGGGACACAGATATTTGCTGAATGAGATTCATGCGGGTGATAAACACATAGTCATGCACATCATGTAATTTCCACTAATATACCTACTGTGTGCAGAATTCTTGAAATGGCCCCAGCAACTCAAGGCAGGAGTCCCCCTGTGGATTCACCAGCCGCAGAGATTCTACTTTTGGCTCAGATTCAATGGACATCTGAGTAGAGATGTTCTAGAAGCATCTCCCTCTTTAAGAATTCCTAGTCATAAAGAAAGCTGCTTTTTGCCTCCAAATCACAGATAACTCTTCCTCTGAAATCACTTTCACACTTGATTTTTTTATTGGCATATAGTTGCTTTACAATGTTGTGTTAGATTCTGCTGTACAGCAAAGTGACTCAGCTATACATATACATATATCTCCTCTTTTTTAGATTTCTTTCCCATGTACTCGATGATAAGGTAAAATGCAAAGATGGAAGAAAATTAAGGAAGTATTTTTAATGAACAAAAAAACTAGAAACATTTTGTCAAAGTAAGAACCATGCTGGTCTTATCCTCCCAACTATTTACAACCAAAGCAAATTTTGAATTACAGGAATTTCTTGACTCTACCAGTATGAAACGCTATTATATAGCTTGTTTTCTGTTTTCCTTTCAATGAAAATACCTGATGAGGTCTTCTAAGTATTCCAGATTTCAAGACAGGGTTGAGGGTTCCCTCAGATGATGGAGCCCTTTCTAACTCTAACCACTATTGTCTCCCAAAAGCTTTGAAATGAAAAGGCAGTGAAGGAAAAAGGGCTGAAAGAGATTCCACCAAAGGAAGCATCAGCTCACAGACGTTTCAATGGTTTTGAAATCAGTTAGCCCCCAAGACACCCCCAGCCATGGTGATGGGTGATCTGAAAATGAAGCATATCAAAATGCTATTGATGAGCTAAATTAGCAGACAGCTTATCTGAGGCCCACATCCGCCATATGGTGCCCCAACTTCTGCCGCCTGTTGCTGCCCTAACAACAGGCACGCCTACCCAGAAGGCACCGTCGGACAGAAACCCAGCAGCAGCGGCATGTGGGGCGGCTACTGTGTTTACATTTTATTTTGTGCTATTAGCTACGTGCCTCTCCCTATCCCAGGAGTGACTTGAAACACACACACACACACATTCAATGTCAGAGATCCAAGTTACCTGCAGGACACATGTGTGCACACTGCATGTGTGCGCGTGTGTGGGTATATATCAGGTGAACAGAGAGAAAACCAGATGTCAACTTCAGAAACGGAGCTGCCTGATGGGGGAGGGCGAGCCAGGCCAGCTCCTAGCTAGAGCTGCAAGCAGACAATGCGCTTTTCTCCAAACACTCAGGCGGGCAGGCCTCAGGGAGTGGCTATTTAAAACACTTGGCTCCTTTTATTTCACCACCAGGGAAGTGAATCCGGCTCTTAAGTGCCAGAGCAAATGAAGTCATTTGGTTTCCGTGGGCTCCCTTTGCATTTCAGCAGCAGAAATCAGACTGGATGCAAGTCGGAAGGTCCAGCTGAAGTTGTTCTTACTTCCAATTAAAATTGATTCCACAGAGGATTTGGCACCTGGGCTTCATTAACTTTTTTTTTTTTGAAAAGACACTAAGGTCATGGAAAATATAAAGGACATTGGACACTGGAATGAATACTGTCAAAGATGACCCCTTTCACAAAATGCCATCAAGTATGACCACATAAAGGACCTTCTAAAGGCTTGGTTGGTATAAAAGGTTAACAGTGATTTTTGTCAAAAGAATTTATAAGATTTCTGCCTTTCTTTCTTTCTATTCTCTCAAAAGAAAGTTTGTCTTTGCAGAGATTATATCATTGATGTAATAAAATATCTACTTAGTTAATTTTCTATCAGAAAAAGACATTGGTTTCCAAAGAAAACTCAACAGCATATAGCATCTGGTTATGCAAAAATACCCAAGATGCAGGTTTGGATACAGTACAAAGCCAAAAAAAAGGTCTCTTTCCTAATATTCAGATCTAATTAACTATTATACAAAGCCACTCATTTCATCCCCCCAATTAACCACACCTAAGCAGACAACATTCTTGGATGAACTTTTCAAAATTTCTTAAACGTTCTCAGTTTAAAAAAAAAAATCTCCTTTCAAGTTAAATTGAGATTGCACTTGAACTCCATCCAAGAGCAGAGCTGAACTGAATTATGATAATTAGAAAGCTGTGCCTATAAAAAAGCAGCACAGTTCATGCATTTTTTTTTAAAAGTTCATGCCAGAGAATATAAGTTCAATATGTTCTCACATAATTAACAGTTCCCACCATTAGCAGCAGTTTTTCAGTTTATATATCAGTAAAAACAACAGCACCCGCCATTGTTGTATCTGCCCCAGCAATACTGTTTCAGTCACTTGACATATACATCTAAACCTGTCAGATGCTCCAAAGCAACCAGAATTTCCCAACGGAAACAATGGTGGTGCTTAACTTGTTCATCAATACTTACTTTTTCTTTTAAACCCCTTTTCCAATTCTGGGCCCAGCTCCTCAAACTAAAACTACTAGTGAAATCCAATGACAGAGCCTTAAAAACTTATGTGAAAAGGGCAGGAAGCATTGCATCAGGATGGTAAATACTTGGGGGGTGGGGGCCAGTAATACCACCAGGACAGAGCCTTCCTCTCTGCGCCTGCCATAAAACTAGAAAAGACGGCCTCTTAGGAACTCCCCCCACCCCTTATCCAATCAGAAGAGAGACTAGTGGTTTCACAGTTAGCCAGGCAGGACTCCCAGACTATGGAAAGTATTTTCTGTGAATCCTCCCAACCATGCAAAAAGCCAGTGGACAAAAGGAGAACTTAAGAGCTGAAAGCGACCCACCCAGTAAGAAACACTGTCCTGAAAGCCCACTCTTCAGGGCATCCCATTTGCTTTGACTAAAATAAAAATACACATTTCAAAATTCTCTTATGCTGCGCCACTACAAAGCCCTAATGTATCTTAAGAAACGGTTGGATTTCCACTGAGTTCAAACTTGGGAGTGTGTCGAGGAAGATTATGATGACAATCTTACAGACTGAAAACTCGCAACTGTCCACAGCTTTGAAACAAAACTATGTAAAAACCTACACAAAAATACTCCAGATATTCAAATCCAAATATTCTAGCATTCCACAAACTATCCCAGAATAGGGACGCCCCCAAACATCCTTGATTTCAGAAGTATTCAATAATTGCAATACAAGGGGGTCAAAATTGGCATTGGTATCTGTCAAAAAGGCCAACTCTGAAACATTAAGGTGCTTACTATGGATCTGAATTACTTGATTTTATCACCTTTGTGAACAAGAAACTAAAATACATCATAGATACTGTTCAAACATGATTTGCGATCTAATTTAAACACCACAGGGTAATCTGTGGCTTCTACAGATAAAATAAGAAAAAGCGCCACGCAGCTGTAAGAGATTACGCCAGTCACCGGTCAGTCCCCCAATAGCCCAGCAGCACAGCCGGAGTCTGTCAAAGGGCAGTAAGCTTACAATACACTTTGCTTGCCGAGTTCAGAAGTAGGACATTCGCACTTTGCAGTTCCAGTCACTGAACTCGAAAGAGGAAGCTGTAATGCCCGCATTTATCAACAGAAAGGTGGGCTCTGATTTCGTTGCAGTTTTACAAAGAAAGCTGGACACTCCCTCTGGCCAGTATTCTTCAGTCTTTGGGGAAAAAAAACCCAAAAGTTTTTATCACTGAACAGATCCAACCTCTAAGCACAGCTTTCACTCCGCAGTATTTTTCCTCTCCTTTCGCAATCTCTTTATTGAAAACAAGATAAAATGCCTAAAATACAAGCTTAAAAGTGTTATCTACACACTGGTTGTATGTGAGCACAATCATTTTCCATACATGGGATCATACAGGCAGTTATTTGCATCAACCTTTTGAATGATAAGACACCACAATGATCATTGCAGGCAGTTTAATTATGCTCATGATTAATACATAATAACACAAGAAATTAGAGAGAAGAGTAATCCCAAAGACGCACAAACTCCTGTCCCACCACCATGTATAACAGATCAATCCATTTCAGAAGCAAGAAACTTAAAATATTGTTAATGGCACAGATCATTCCTTCAAAGGCCTATCTAACATCTGAGATCTACATTTTCTAACTGTCCCCATCACACATTTTCCCACTGAAAATGTGACAACAAATATGATCTAGATCCCCATGATAGACTACAAGTATATTCCGCCAAATTTTCCCATTAAGAAATGCCCTCTTAAACTTGCTGTCCAGTATTGTCAAAACCAGCAAAATTCAGAATTGTTTGTTAATGACTGAAACTAAAGCAGCAAAATACCCGAACATTTTTTTCCCTATGACTTGCTTGTCCTTTCTCTTTAAAAAAAAAACCAAAAAACCTGAGGGTACCAGTGCCCAAAGTGTGTATGTGAACATATTCTTTCTATATAAAGCAAAAGAGAGGGAGGGGCAGAGGAGAGGAAAGGAGGAAGCTGACTTTCCCCAGGCTGCCCCCTCAAGCCCACCACCAGCAGCTCTTAAGTATTAGTACACTGCTGGGGTCTAGGTACACACTGTACCATAAAGCAAGGAAGCACCTCTCCATGAGAAATTCAGTTCAGTCTGACTCAAATTAAGATACCATGTCCTCTTTCTTTAAATTAAATTTCATTAAGTATATGCCATGGTGAGTCCTGGTTTATGTTTTGGGAAAAGAAGCAAAAAAAAAAAAAAAAAAAATTCTCCAATAATCTCTCTCAGGCATGTTCCCTGAATGGAGTCCTATTTGTTACTTCATAAAAGATCACAAAGAGGAGGAATCGACACAAAAATTCTTTCCTTTAATAGTTTTTTACTCTTAAGTGTCAAGGCAAAGTGTCACACTGGTTTTATTTCAAACTTGTAAAGAGAAAGAGGGAGAAAGAAGGTAGTCTGATATTCTCCTCAAACTGTGAACTAAATAGTACTTAATCATTAAAGTAAAAATAAAATGGTCTACATTGGCACTTTTATACCATCGGCAAGAACCAGTAATGGATACAGCTTATCAGCTCATTATTTTACACTAACAACAAAAGAATTATAAACTTGGTCCAAAACCTGAAACCTGAAAGTCCAACACAGAGTTGCACATACAAAGAAACACTAAACAAAAATATCTGTGACCATTTATGGAAATAGTGAAATTAGAAAAAAATCAGCCTTTTCCCTAAAAAACAATCAACAATTCAAAACCTCACGGTTGACAAAGGTTCAACTAATACATTTGTCTTTTCAGAGCGACTTTGTAATTAGTTCTACTGTTTCCTTCTAAAAAGGAAAGATTCTTACCAAAGTTGGATCTAAGTCTGGCCCTTACAAGCATTCAGATGAGCTTGGTGCTCATAGTTTCTGCTATTTACAGAAGGGCACAAGCCCAACAGTGAAAGGATGAAGCACTGGGCAAAGCCTGACGTCTGTTCCTCAACCACCTCACAGTACCCTGGCAGAGAAGCCCCCGTGCACAAGACACCAACCAAGATTGATTGCAAAGTGCAGAGAACGGAGCCCACTCCCTGATCTGAATCTGCAGTGGGATCACATCTTCCTGAAGGGATGTGTCTATTCAGGTAACCTCCTGCAGGCACCCAGCACACCACAAGCCATCAGACCACCTAAACTTCCATAAACAATCAAGGGAAAGGGTGGGGAGGAAGAAACATGTGGGTTGGTTGTCCTGAAGAACTAGACAAGTGTTCTACTCATTGTACTATCTGTAACATTTTTAAAATACATATATATATATATTTAAAACTCTTTTGAAAGCTGATAGGTCTTACAGACCTTTCTGTTCCAAGACCTGGGCTTCCTCCAAGGCACTGTTATTAAAACTCGGCCTTTTTACATGACCCGCTCCTGGAACATCATCTGTCTCTAACTTTTCAGGGCTTAGTGAAGTCAATTTTCATTTCTGCAAATCACAGGCAGCCACTTGCTTCTGAGAAGTTAACAAGCCTCCTGAGAAATGCTAATGGCTGGTATTTCATTGTTTCATAAATATTTTTATACAGTGACAGCATTCACTTTTAAATAAATCTTTTAAAACAATTAAAAAGCCAAGAAAATTAGGATCTGGATTTTATTTTCGTGGGAGAAAAAGAAGGGAGGTGTGAAGCCCTCCATTGTCTTCAATTCATTTAAAACGCTGCTCCGGTCTAAAAAAAAAAAAATACAAACATTAAAAGAAAAAAAAAAGGAAACTCATAGAAGTTGAACTTTCTTTAAAGCGGGCCTGTGGACTTTAGAACAAAACAAATGTTGCTGCTACGAACAAAGAGAAGAAATGCACTGATTTTCTCCCCTCTGGGGATCATTTCTCTTCCAATAAACAAACAAATCCCCCAGTATTTCCTACCGAAGGGAAGTTTTCCAGGGAGAGTCTCCTCCAGGATTTGGTGGTAACTGCGACTCAGTCTTTTTTGGACACAATGTTTCTGCTGACTCCTGAAAATTTTCCACTTGAATGTGCAATGAAGCGGCGGCGGCGGCAGCAACAGTCCTGGAGAAGCGGCAAAGACGACCGTGCCTCCTTTCATCTTTGAGAAGAAGGAGCGAAACCCCCGCCAGCAGCACAAGTCGGCGCAGCCCCCGGGCCGGCCTCGGGGGACCCCGGCGCCTGGGGCGGCAGGGGAGGCGCGGCGGGGGGGATCGGGCCGGCTTCGGGCTCCCAGGCGGCGCCGGCGGCTCTCCCCGCCCGCGCTCGCTCCGAACTTCTGACTTCTCCCAGAAAAACGTGGAAACTGCCCGAGGGTGTGTGCGTGTGCGCGCCGGCAGGCGGACGGGCGCAAGAGGGGGGCGCGGGGGGCGCGGCGCGGCCGGCCCGGCGCCTGCAAGGCCGCCTGTTGCCGCGCGGGCTCCGCTGCGCGCGGCCCAACTTGGCGTCCCGGCAACTCCCGCGGCGGCGCCCGGCCGCTCACCTTGAAGGAGCGCGGGGAGGCGGGCGCGGGGGCCCGGCCCCGGCCCTCCGCGTGCCCGCTCCTCTGCCCGCCCGCCGCACACAAAGCAGACTCCGGAGAGAAAGAACGGACAGGGCCGGCCCCCGCCCCCGGCGCCCCGCGCGCCCCCCGCACCCAGCATCAGCCCCGCGCGCCAACTTACCTCGGCGAAGGGAGCCGCCGCAGCGCCTGGCGAGTCCGAGGCAAACTTCGGCGCCGCTTCCCCCGCCTTCAGCTCGGAGCCCGGCTCCCTCCCCGATTCCCGATCCCCGGGCTGGGCCACCCCACCCCTGCCTAGCACCGCTCCTGCCCCGGGGCCGGCTGGACGAACTGGGCTCCTGCCCGCGGCTCCGGGCAAAGGTGGACGGGGTGGGGGGGATTCACTGCATGGCCTGTCCCCGAACGCGGCCGCCCCGAGCCCGGGCCCCGCCGCGCGGACTGGCCCGCAGGGTGGAAGCGAGTCTGCAAAGTGCTTGATGGGCGCCCGCGGCGGGCGGCGGGGCCGCGGCGGCGGCTGCAGAGGCTCGGCTCGGCTCGGGCGGCGCGGCACGGCGCGAGCGATGCTAAGAATGTTCGGAATGAGGACAGGAATGAAATGAACGCCAGGACCGAACTCGCTCCGGAGGGGTGGGGCCTCGGTGACGTCATGCGGCCTGCCGCCCGGGGGCGGGGCGGGGCCTGCCGCCGCCGGTGACGTCATGGGGATTCGGGGCGGGCCCGGCTGGGCAGCCTAGCCGTTGGGGCGCGGGCGGGCTCCCTCCCGAGGGGCGGCGGGGCGGAGTCTCGCGCCCACGGGGGAGCGGGGCGCGCGCGGGAGCCGCCCTGCCCCTTCCCGGCGCGGGCTCCGGGCTTTGTCCCGAGCTGGGCGGGGCGGACCAGGGCGGGGAGGGCGCCTCTGAGGTGGCTGCGGCGCGCGGAGAGCTCTGGAATCCTGGGTTCCCTCCTCCGGGCGGGCGCCGAGACCGGAGCTGCGCGCGTCGCGCCGGCCCTGCCTCAGTTTCCCTGTTCCCGGGCGCGGAAGCTCGCGCGGCCGCCTGGAGCACTCCTGAACTCGCGGAAGTCTGCAAGTGCGGGCAAGAGAAGTTTCTGTTCTGAAAATTCACGTCGTTGTTCTCAAGCGCGGTGGACGCCTTCTCGGGGCCGGATTCCCAGCCTGCCATGACTTCCCCTCTTTTCCACTTTACAAAAGTTCAGGGCTCTCATTCAAGTCGAAATCAGACCTACTGTTCGGAAGGGAAACCTTTAGCATAGCAAAGAAAAGAGAACTGCGGAGTTCGTAATAATCCTGCCCTGCTAACACGGTTTCCTCCGAGTCGCTCAAGAAATCGAGTTCACTCATCCCTGCGAGTTGTACTTTTCGAAAGCAATGGGTCAGGTAAAAACTCCCAAAATTTTTAAAGGCTACCTCCGACAGTTTCACGTCACTTTTTTTTTTTTTTTTTTTTGCGTGGGGGGAGGAGTAAACTTCATTTACACATAGAATAACTTTAACCCTACCTTTCGAAGTACTGACGCTAAAGTGACATAGCAGACGCCGTGGATAAAATCAGAAAACACCTGGATAAAGCTGAGCTACTGTGGCAGAACTGTCTAAAGTTTGGGGGTAATTGGTAACCGACAGTTTCGCTAAGATCAAAGTAGCAAAGCAATCCTGTCCTGTTGATTTCTTTCCTTGGGGCACTTTGCTGTCCTTTTTAGTTGGGGCCACCAGCATACATAATACCGCCTGTTTTGTGCCCCCCAGGAGGCCCCGTAAATATGGGTAACTGAGAGAAGCGGAATGTGACTGGAGACAGCACATTTTCTACAAACCATAGCTTCTACTAGCGCGTTTTTAATTGAAATTTTTGTATAGAGAATTGAATGCAGTTGTAAAAAATAACAATATAGAGAAAACCTTTGTTCACTTTGCCCATTTCTCTCACCAATGGTAATGTCTTAACTGTAATATGACAATGGGAATATTAACGTTGATACAATCCGCCGCATCTTATATACATTTCCCTTCTTGTACTCATTTGTGTGTGCCACAGTCGGGATATTGAGATTGATACAATCCACCGCATCTTATACACGTTTCCCATTTTACTTGTACTCATTTTTGTGTGCCTGTATTTAGTTCAATACAATTTTCTGTGGTGGCTAGGTATCCAATCACAGTCAGGTGCTGATTCATTTTGATTCTATCTAGTTTGCATGCAATAACACAGTGATACAATGAGGCTCTCAATAATGACTAGCCACCATAACACACTGGTTTTTGGACATTTGTTAGGAAAACATAAAATTATTTTGGCATTACAGCTGTACAGGGCATATCTGTCTCCAAATGCCATCTTTTTAAACATGCCAGAGAGAGTCTTAACAGCAGTTCCGGATAGTAAGGTTTCAAAATCACTATTTGTTAGCCCAGTACACCTGGGTGCCTTTCTGACACTAGCTGCCATCTAACAGTCACCTGGCATTATGAGGTCTCCCAGTCCTTAATGAATTCAGGAAAAAAATCCTTTGCCTGTGATTCAGTGCTCTTCATGACCAGTATTTTCTCCAGCTTCTCCCATCTACATGCATATTTTTTGAGATTCTCCTCAAAAGCCTTTTCTTCCAGGTAGACTACTCACATAAATATTTCCTCCCTAATACCCTCAAAACTCCTTGCTCAGACACACTACTTGATTTATGGTGAAAGAGAAAGTCACTCAGTCATGTCTGACTCTTTGAGACCGCATGGAATAGTCCATGGAATTCTCCAGGCCAGAATATTGTAATGGGTAGCCTTTCCCATCTCTAGGAGATCTTCCCAACTCAGGGATTGAACCAGGGTCTCCTGCATTGCAGATTTTTTACCAGCTGAGCTACCAGCTGTATTCTGTTACTTACCTACATACTGGGGTGTCCCGTTTCTGAGCCATTAGAAAGAGGACTGGGTCTCATTCAGCTAACTGTACACTGCCCGGGACCTCCACATAAATGGGTATAACTTTTGTAGTCTCTCCACCGTAACCTCCACACAGTCTTACTCTCCTCATCCATCCATTGGTCAGTGAAGAGGAGCTAACAATCAAAGGCCCAGGAGCTGTTCACCCCCAGCATCTGAGGACAGGAAAAGTAGCTGCCACCTGCTGAAATGACAGGAACTGTACTACTAGTTAGCCCGTGGCATTTTGCATTTACCATTTCCGTTCATACTCATGGCACCTGTACAAGGTAGCAGCAGTCTTTGGCTCAGTTTATACAGGTGAGGAAGTGAGCTCTAGGGAGATAATATGACTTGCCTATGGTGCCATAGTCAGAAAAGAGTAGAGCCAGGTCCTGAATTTCTTCTGACTTCAGCCTATGTTCGTAACCACTCTACTGCCCACAAAACTGAAATGGATATATGCGGTGTGCTGTAGAATTCTAGACACTGATCTAAGTACTTCCCATATATTACTTCATTTAATCCCCACAGTCACTCTATGAGGTAGATGCTTTAATGTATTCTCATTTCATCAATGAGCAAACTGAGAATCAGAGTGGTGAAACAGTTTGGTCAAGATCATACTGCTAGAAAGTACAGAATGAGGATTTAAACACAAACAGTTCAGTTCCAGATTTCATGTTCTTAACCTTCCACTAAAGGTCCCAAACTCAGTAATATACCTACCAAACACAAAAGATTGAGGTCTGCAGGGGGAAATGTAACAATTATATGTAACACCTATGATAAAAGGAGTTTGTTACCTTCATGTTTTAACTAGAAAGAACCTAATTTGTACCATGTAAGAGAAACAGTGATCCACTTAATGGTAACAAGTCATGCTGAGATAGAAATTGAGTCTACCTGAAACTAAAAAGGAAAACCAGTGGTTAGAATTTACCATGAGGAAGCACTCAGCTCAGAAAGATACTACTTTGAAAGACAAAGATGTCTAATTAATAATAATGATACAGTTTATCTTATTCCTAAGAAGATGATCCCTTTTTCTTATAGGAGTGAAAAAATTGGTACAACCAGGTTGGAAAAGTTTGGTATTAGTTAGTGGAATTGAAGCTATGCATACTTTGTGAGCCAGAAGTTCCTCTTAGAAATACAGCCAAGAGAGAGACTCAGGTATGTGTGCACCAGAACACATGTACAAGAATGTATGTTGGGGCATTTTTGTAGTAACCCCAAGCAAGAAACAACCTAAATGTCCACTAATAATAGAATAAATGAATTTTGATATAATCATATAGTGGAATACTGTACAGGGCTGAAAATGAGTAAAGTACAGTTACATACAACAACATGGATAAAGGCTAAAAATACCATATTGAGTAAAAGAAGCATAAAATTTTAAATATCCATATTGTGTTTATATCAAGTTTAAGCAAAATTTAACAGCATTGTTTAGGGATATATAATTACATGCAAAACTAGAAAGAAGGGGAAGAGAACTAGATAGAAGAACATGAGGTAATTACCAGTAAATCTGGTTTCATGATTTATTGGTAATCATGATAACCATCATTAGTGATTATCATGAATGATAGGATGTTCTGGCAAAGAGGGGAGACATGGGAGAGGTTTTATAGGTTACATGGATGTTTATAATAATAATTAATTAGATTATATATTAGTTTTAAGCATTCTTTTTTACATACCTGGTATATTTCACAATTTGTTTCAAGTTTTTTTGAGAAATAATAGGCATACATCACTGTATACAGCATACAGCATAATATTTATATATATTGTGAGATAATTACCACAATAGGTTCAACTAACATCCATCTTCTCATATAGGTACAATAAAAAAAAGAAAATGTTTTTCTCCTTTTGATGAGAACTCAGAATTTGCTCTCTTAACAACTTTTCTTTAAATCATATGGTAGTGTTAGCTATAGTCCTCATGTTATATATTGCATGCCTAGTACTTATTTCTCTTATAACTGAAAGTTTGTACCATTTTACTATCTTGCTCCAGTTTCCTCCACCTCTGGTAACCACAAGTCTGATCTTTTTCTATGGCTTTTTGCTATTGAGTTTGTTTGTTTTGTTTAAGATTCTGCATATAAGTGAAATCCCATAGTATTTCTCTTTATCTGACTTAATTCATTTAGCATAACTCTTTTAAGATTCATCCATGCTGTCTCAAATGATAGAATTTCCACATTTTTATGGCTGAATAATATTCCTGTGTGTGTGTATCACAACTTCTTTATCTGTTCATCCACTGATGAACTCAGGTGGTTTTCATATCTTGGCTGTTATAAATAATGCAGTTAGGAACATGGGAGTACACATATCTTTTTGAGTTAGTGTTTTCATTTCCTTGGAATATACTCCCAGAAGTGAAATTACTGGATCATACCACTTCCTGATGTTCAAGCTGGTTTTAGAAAAGACAGAGGAACCAGAGATCAAATTGCCAACATCCACTGGATCATGGAAAAAGCAAGAGAGTTCCAGAAAAACATCTATTTCTTATTTACTGACTATGCCAAAGCCTTTGACTGTGTGGATCACAATAAACTATGGAAAATTCTGAAAGAGATGGGAATACCAGACCACCTGACCTGCCTCCTGAGAAATCTGTATGCAGGTCAGGAAGCAACTGTTAGCACTGGACATGGAACATGTCCATGTAACATGGAAAGAAGTGCTGGCATAGTTTCCTACTCAAGTGAGGCTCTAGGATGGGGTCTGCAGTTGCCTGGATTCTCTGCTCAGGTTTACTAGGTGGGCAGGACTGGGTACTATATTCAATAGCAAGGGGACTATGAGTTAGCTTCTGTGCCCTAGGAGGGCAGCAGAACCAGGACCCTAGCCTGTACAGTTTGCTGTCTGGGGACCCACATCAAGCCAGAATGTGCATTAAGTTCCCTGGTTGGGTAGGGCTACCATTTTATGCTGCAGATGAGGGAAGCCATAGGCTGTGTTCTCTGTTCAAGTGCCACTGTGTGTAGTACTGTTGAAGGGTACATGTTTCCCATGTACTGTGGTTAGATTCCCTGGTCAGACAGGTTGAAGGCTGTATTCTGCAATGAGAAGAACTACAAATTAGATTTCCTGTCCAAGGGTAATGGGAGAATCAGCCCTAAAGCTGGTGAAGTTCTATGTTAGTTGTCTTAACTCAAGCTAACCCATGCCCCAAGTTCCCTGACTGAATAGGGTCACTGGCTGTGTTCTGCAAACTGTCAGCTCTGTCAACCAGCCTCTCAATTCAAGTGCTCCTGGGCTACAGAACTCCCAGGAATTTTGACCAGCCCTTGTGTTCAAATTAAGCTGGGAGGCACTCTCTATAGTGGGTGGGGCTATGTAACAACCTCATTTCCTGCACAGGAAGGAGGGGACCTGCTCTACATAACTCTCAATTTCCCAAACAGAGTCTTATGTTTTATATATGTGTGTGCTTAGTCGCTCAGTCATGTCCAACTCTTTGTGACCCCATGGATTGTAGTCTACCAGGCCCCTCTGTCCATGGGGATTCTTCAGGCAAGAATACTGGAGAAGGTTGCCATGCCCTCCTCCAGGGGATCTTCCCAATCCAGGGATTGAACCCAGGTCTCCTGCATTGCAGGTGGATTCTTTACCAGCTGAACCACCTGGGAAGCCCTTTATACACAGTAGTAGATATAATGGTCATCTGAATTAAATTCACCCATACCAGTCCATTTTAGTTCACTCATTCCTAAAATGTCGGTGTTCACTTTTATCATCTCCTGTTTGACCACTTCTAATTTATTTTGATTCATGGACCTAACATTCCAGGTTCTTGTGCAATATTGTTCTTTATAGCATTAGACTTTACTTTCACCACCAGACATATCCACAACTGGGTGTTGTTTCTGCTTTGGCTCAGCCTCTCATTCCTTCTGGAGCTACCATCATGGTGTGATCATTTACCTAGAGCCAGACATCTTGGAGTACTAAGTCAAGTGGGCCTTAAGAAGCATCACTTTGAACAGCAGTAGTGGAGGTAATGGAATTCCAGCTGAGCTATTTCAAATCCTAAAAGATGATGCTGTTGAAGTGCTGTACTCATTATGCCAGCAAATATGGAAAACTCAGCAGTGGCCACAGGACTGGAAAAGGTTGGTTTTCATTCCAGTTCCAAAGAAGGACAATGCCAAAGAACTACTGCACAATTGCACTCATTTCACATACTGGCAAAGTAATGCTCAAAATTCTCCAAGCCAGGCTTCAGCAGTACATGAACCGAGAACTTTCAAGAGAATGTTCAACCGAGAATGTTCAAGCTGGATTTAGAAAAGGCAGACGAACAAGAGATCAAATTGCCAACATCCCTTGGGTCATAGAAAAAGCAAGAGAATTCCAGGAAAACTTCTTCATTGACTAAGCTGAAGCCTTTGACTTTGTGGCTCACAACAAACTGGAAAATTTTTAAAGAGATGGGAATACCAGACCACCTTACCTGCCTCCTGCAAAACCTGTATGCAGGTCAAGAAGCAACAGTTAGAACCAGGCATGGAACAACGGACTGGTTCAAAATTTGGAAAGGAATATGTCAAGGCTGTATATTGTCACTGTGCTTATTTAACCTATATGCAGAGTATGTCATGTGAAATGCTGGGCTGAATGAAGCACAAGCTGGAATCAAGATTGCCATGAGAAATATCAATAACCTCAGATGTGCAGATGACACCACCCTAATGGCAGAAAGTGAAGAGTAACTAAAGAGTCTCTTGATGAAGGTGAAAGAGGAGAGTGAAAAAGCTGGCTTAAAAGTCAGCATTCAAAAAACGAAGATCATGGCATCTGGTCCCATCGCTTCGTGGCAAATAGATGGGGAAGCAATGGAAACAGTGACAGGTTTTATTTTCTTGGGCTCCAAAATCACTGCAGATGGAGACTGAAGCCATGAAATTAAAAGATGCTTGCTCTTTGAAAGAAAAACTAGATAGCATATTGAAAAGCAGAGACATTACTTTGCCGACAAAGGTCTGTCTAGTCAAAGCTAAGGTTTTTCTTGTAGTCATGTATGGATGTAAGAGTTGGACCATAAAGAAGGCTGAACGCCAAAGAATTGATGCTTTTGAGCTCTGGTATTGGAGATGACTCTTGAGAATCCCTTGGACTGCAGGGAGATCAAACCAGTCAATCCTAAAGGAAATCAATCCTGAATATTCATTGGAAGGACTGATGCCAAAGCTGAAACTCCAACAATTTGGACATCTGATGAGAAGAGCCAACTCATTAGAAAAGATCCTGATGCTCGGAAAGATGGAAGGGAGCAGGAGAAGGGGATGGCAGAGGACGAGATAGTTGGATAGCATCACTGACTCAATGGACATGAGTTTGAGCAAGCTCCAGGAGATGGTTAAGAACAGGGAAGCCTGACATTTTACAGTCCATGGGGTCACAAAGAGTTGGACATGACTGACTGACTGAACAACAGCGATACAATTTTATATCTATAAAATTCTCCGAGTGACAACATCATCCGGGTATCTCAAAAGTATGTCAGACAACCTGTCCAAAATTATGATTTTCCACTACGAATATGGCCTTTGTCAGATGTTTCTCATCTCTGGGAAAAGCACCAGAAATCTAGATGATGGGCTTAATACATCTCTGCTGCTGCTGCTAAGTCGCTTCAGTTATGTCCGACTCTGTGCAACCCCATAGACGGCAGCCCACCAGGCTCCCCCATCCCTGGGATTCTCCAGGCAAGAACACTGGAGTGGGTTGCCATTTCCCTCTCCAGTGCATGAAAGTGAAAATTGAAAGTGAAGTCGCTCAGTCGTGCCCGACTCTTCGCGACACCATGGACTGCAGCCCATCAGGCTCCTCCATCCATGGGGTTTTCCAGGCAAGAGTACTGGAGTGGGGTGCCATCACCTTCTCCGAATACATCCCTACCTGCTAAATATCTTTCAGTAGTGTTCTGCCACCTTTAGGAAAAGTCATTCTAAGACCTCGCATGATCCAATATCTCCCTGCCTTTTCAGGTATCTTGACTGTTCCGTCCCAACTGTGTGTCCCTAGCACACTGGAAAACTTTTATTAGTAGTTCCTCAGATTTATCACTTATCCAAAGGGTCTTTTTTTGTGTTAGCACAGCTCTTTGGAGTACTTTTCCTTCCTCTTTGTCTAATTCATTCTTCTCCAGCCCTGTTGTTAGCTTAAATGTTATTTCATAAAGTGGGTCTTTCAAGATCCTCCAGACTTTATCATGTGATTTCCTATTGTATTGTTATCTAATGCTAGGTAACCAATCATTCTAAAAGTTAATGTCTTCTCCATAAAAAAAAAATTAATGTCTTAAAACAAGGATAATATCTTTCATAGTTTCTATGGGTCAAGTATTTGGAAATGGCTTGGCTCAGTGGTTCTGTCTTACAGTCTGTCATGAGATTATAGTCAGAGGTCAGCTGGCGATGCAGTTATCTGAAGGTTTGACTGGGATTGGAGTTTTCACTTTAAGACTCTTTGCTTATATAACTGCCAAGTTGGTGTTGGCTCTTGGCAAGAGAACTCACTTTTTCTGTACATGTACTTCTCCAAGTTTCTTGGACTTCCTCACAAGATGGTGACTTTTGAGTTCAAAGGTAAGCACTGAGAAAGAGATGGAGAGAGAGGGAGGGTTGGGAGGTGCAGAGAGAGCTACTGCAGACAAAAAGCTGTATTCTTTTATGAGTAACCTTGGAAGCCACAGAGTATCACTTCTACTGTGCTCTATTTGTTAGAAGTGAGTCACTATGATTGGCCCACATCTGGGGGGGAGGGTGGGCAGGATCAGATTCTATTGTTCAGTGCGGGAATGTCAAAAAATCTGCAGGCATATTTTAAAAATCACTTCACCTACACCATCCCTTCCTGGCCTTGCCACAGTCTGTATATATACTTCTGTGACTCTTTGATTAATGCCTATCTTCCCACACTAAAATAAACCAGTGGAATAAGCTAGTAGGACAGGAATCATATCTACTTTGCTTGCCATTTGATTCCTAGTACCTAGCACACTACCTGGCAATTAGTGTGGAATAAATATGAATATGTTGTTGATTACATGTAATACCTGCAAAGCCCCTTTTAAGTAGGTATCATTCTTTCCATTTTATAGATATGGAATTAAAATGATTGGATAACTTCTTCAAGTACCAAGGTTTGAATCCAGATCCCTTTGATGCTAAGCCAGAGTTATTTTTAGGACTCCAGAATTTCTCCTTTTGAGCATAAAAGAGGTTCAGAAGTTACTCAGGTCTGAGTGGAATTGTCTTCTATGTTTCTATATTTTCTCATCAAGAAGCACTGGGATAACTAATTCAGCTTCCCAGGCGTAATGATTTAAGGACAGACTGCCCTTAAAGTACACAGAATCTAGTCATGCATTAAAAAATGATTCTCCAAAGTAATGGATCCTTTTGAGTTTGCTTATCATGAAAAAAAGAAAATGTGGAGTTTCTGAAACTACAGACCTACTCTTGGGAGGGTCACCCAGAGTAGTCACTGGAAGAACTAGTGGCTCTCAATACCAAATTCTTCTATCTGACACCATGCATTCCTCTACTCCTGTGCAAGGTCTTATCTCCTTCTTTACTATGAAGAAAGGAGATACTCATTAGCTGCTCTGTCTAATAAGATGGCCATCAGTTATTTGTGGTGTTTTAAATTAATTGAAATTAAGTAAAATTTTAAATTCAGTTCCTCACTTGCACTAGCCATTGCAGCTACTCAAAAGTCACACATAGTTATTGACAACCATGTTGAAAAGTGCAAATTTTAGGACATTTGTATTATCACAAAAAGTTCTACTGAATGGTGCTGCCAGAGAACCCAGATAATCCTAGCCCAGAGAATTCCCAGGCCATGGAAGAAGAAGAAACCAAGGACTAAACACAAGGAAAATGGTCCCAAATCATGGGTCTCTGGGTATGGGTTTGCCTCTGCAGGTCTGTGCTCTCTCTCCAAGTTTTCTGTCTCTTCTCCATCTATCCTTCAAGCCATCTCTCTGTAAATAAT
The DNA here is from genome assembly GCF_019923935.1 of Bubalus bubalis. Taxonomy (NCBI): domain Eukaryota; kingdom Metazoa; phylum Chordata; class Mammalia; order Artiodactyla; family Bovidae; genus Bubalus; species Bubalus bubalis. Next base: position 45,399,081 of record NC_059172.1, on the reverse strand, counting down.
CCCCAGAACTCTCCAGACCAGATAGCTCCTCACCTGCTGCCCTGGACCCACTGAGCCTAGGCCTATCCTAGGCAGATACTCTGCCAAAACAACATGTCTTTACCCTTGTCTCTGCTTCAGACCATTCCATCTCTGTACTTAGGCCAGTCTCTGCTCCTTCTATCTCAGAGTATGTAGTTTCTTTCTTAGGTGGAGCTCCTCCATCCACTTCTCCATCAAGAGATGTGTTATGGATCCTCTGCTCTTCACCTTACTTGGGAACATGCTTTACTAATTATTCTCTTTCTCCTCATCATCTTCATCTTTTCCTCTCCACCAAGTATGGAGCTTACCCAGTGTTGTTAACCTTAATGGACCCTTATGCCACTATCCCATCTTCCCCTTTTTTTACCTACCAGTTGGCCCTGGGGAGCTGTCTACACCTTCATTTCCTACCTAGAGCCTAGCTTTCATTTAACTCAGTTGCTTCCTATTTAATAAAATTTGCTCAGGATATGACATGCAGGGTTCCCCCCAGTCAATCCTTGGCCTATTTTTCTCTTTGTCACCTTTTAGGCATACTCATCTCTTCACCATCCACAGGTGTCTAAAACATTCCTGTCCTGCAGCTTTGTTAATCTCTCGCCAGAAATACTTGCTCTGTATTTATCTCTTCATCATCGGAAGCTGAGCCCAAGTCCCTCCTTCTCAATGAACTCCTTCTGATAATAGAAGGCCAAGTGCTTCACTGACTTCCACCCCTGAGCACAGAACTGCCTGGTGCTACTGTGTATTGTCATATGTGTATTTATCTTCTCTCCCTAGTTGAATTTCAGTGTGCATTCTGGCAAGAAATTAGCATTCACATCTTTGCACTCCCAAGAGTTTTGAGAGGCAGAGCCTTGTGCATAGTGAATATTCAAATATTGGTTGATTGACTTATATACTGACATATTCTATCATCACTTCAAAAGGGGCCAGTGGTAAACCACGAAGTACTATTTTAAATAAACCTCCTGAAAAGAATATTATGAAGTGGAGACTGACAACTATTAGCTGTGTAAATGCCCTGAGGATGAAGGTGGTGCGTTAAAAATAGTATGCCTCTATTGTGCCAAGTGAAATATGTTAGAGGAAGACAAATACTGTATAATATCACTTATAGATGGAATCTAAAAAATACAACAAACTAGTGAAGAGGACAAAAAAGAAATAGGCTCATAGATATAGAGAATAAACTAGTGGTTACCAGTGGGGAGAGTGAAGAGGAGCAGAGCAAAATTGGAGAAGGGGGTAAGAGGTACAGATTATTATGTATAAAATAAGCTACAAGGATATATTGTATGACACAGGAACTATAGCCAATATTTTGTAATAACTATAAATGGAGTATAAACTTTAAAATTGTATAAAAAACAAAAGTTAATCCATTAAAAAGTTAGGCATGAGAGAACCAAAATAAAATTTCAGATTAAAATAACAGTATATGTGAATATGTATGTTTGCACAGAAAAGGACCGGAAAGCTACATGCCAAAATATTAATGCTATAGATTATAGGTGATTGTTTTCTTTTTTGCTGTTTTCTGTGTTCTTCAAGTTTAAAGCACTGTGACTCTTATAAAGAAGGTCTGCCAAAAAAAGTATCTGAGTTAAAGAATTGCAGCATAACATTCCTTGCTTATGTATATTTTAAGTAGTTTGAATCATTTCTCTGCATTGAAAGATGTGTGTGTTTTTCTTTCAACAATCTAAATATTCAGAAAAGATGAGTGAAAGCTACCAACATGATGCCCCATCACTCCCAAATCTTCAGTGTATCTTTCTTCCAAACAAGAGCATTCCAATACATAACCTTATACAGTCATCTAAATTAGGGAATTAACACTGACCCATACATAAGCCTCAAATCACATTCAAGTTTTCTCAGTTATCTAACAGTGTGCTTTATAGTAAAGGAAAATGTCCCATGTGCGTTTGATTGTCATGTCTCTTTAGGCTCCATTAACATGAGTTACTTCCCCAGCATTTTCTTAACTTTCATGATTGCAATAGTTTTGAGGACTATACGTCAGCTGTTTTGTCCATTAATGTGAGTTTGTTGGTAGTCAGACTTCAAAATGGCTCCAAAGATTCTTATCTCCTTGTATTCATGGCCTGTGGAGTCCCTCCCCTCCCGCATTGTACCTGGGGGTGACCTGTGTGACCAGGAGAATACTACAGAAGTGAGAGCATGTACCTAGAGGCCACGTGGTAAAAGATGTTGCAACCTTTGCCTCAGATTGCTTGAATTGCCTCTTGGATTGCTTATTCTGGGGGAAGACAGTCATTGTATCGTGAGGACACTCCAACAGTCCTGTGGAGAAGCCCACATGGAGATCAACTGAAAGAACCAATCAGCCAGAAAAAAGAACATTTCCATATTTGTAACTCCCTTCTCCAACAGTGAGAATACTGGCTCCTATTTTTCTTAATATATGATTTTATTAATTCCCGATTGTAACCAATTTCCCTTCACCACTTCCTGCCTTCCTTCCCCTGACAGGGATGCTCCCTTCACCCTCCTCAGGTTCCTGTACTTCACACTGGGGCCATCCTAGTCCAGGAATATGGTGCATTAGATATCCCATGTGACTCTTCATATCAGTTCTCAAATTTGGAAAACTCAGCAGTAGCCACAGTACTGGAAAAGGTCAGTTTTCATTCCAGTCCCAAAAAAGAGCAATGCCAAAGAATGTTCAAACTACCACACAATAGCTCTCATTTCACATTCTAGCAAGGTAATGATCAAAATCCTTAAAGCTAGGCTTCAGCACTATGTGAATTGAGAAATTCCAGATGTACAAGCTGGGTTTAGAAAAGCCAGTGGAATCAGAGATCAAATTGCCAACATTTGTTGGATTATGGAGAAAGCACAGGAGTGCAGAAAAACATCTGCTTCATTGACTATGCTAAAACCTTGGACTGTGTGAATCACAACAAATTGTAGAAAACTAGTAAAGAGATGGGGAGAAGGCAATGGCACCCCACTCCAGTACTGTTGCCTGGAAAATCCCATGGATGGAGGAGCCTGGTAGGCTGCAGTCCATGGGGTCACTAAGAGTCAGACACGACTGAGTGACTTCACTTTCACTTTCCACTTTCATGCATTGGAGAAGGAAATGGCAACCAACTCCAGTGTTCTTGCCTGGAGAATCCCATGGACGGAGAAGCCTGGTAGGCTGCAGTCCATGGGGTCGCACAGAGTCAGACATGACTGAAGCGACTTGGCAGCAGCAGCAGTAAAGAGATGGGAATACCAGATCATCTTACGTGTCTCCTGAGTGACCTGTATGCAAGTCAAGAAGCAATGGATAAAACCTTACATGGAACAACTGACTGGTTCAAAATTGGGATTTTGTATATTGTATATTGTCACCCTGCTTATTTAACTTATATGCAGAGTACATCATGTGAAATGCCAAGCTGTGTGACTCACAAACTGGAATCAAGTTTTCCAGGAGAAATACCAACAACCTCAGATATGCAGATGAAACCACTCTAATGGCAGAAAGTGAAGAGAAACTAAAGAGCATCTTTTAAAAATATATATATAAATGTACTTATTTTAATTGGAGGTTAATTACTTTACAGTATTATATTGATTTTTCCATACATCAACATAAATCCACCACAGGTATACACATGTTCCCCATCCTGAACACCCCTCCCTTCTCCCTCCCTGTCCCATCTTGATGAGCATCTTGATGAGGGTGAAAGAGGAGAGTGAAAAAACTGGCTTGGAACTCAACGTTAAAAAAAAAACCAAGATCATGTCAACTGGTCCCATCACTTCATGGCAAATAGAAGGGAAAATTAAAAGCAGTGACAGATCTTAATTTCTAGGGCACTAAAATTACTGCAGATTGTGACTGCAGTCACGAAATTAAAGTCGAGTGACTGGAGTCACTTGCTCCTTAGCAGAAAAGTTATGCCAAACCTATACAGCATATTAAAAAGCAGAGGCATTATTTTTCCAACAAAGGTCCCTCTAGTCAAAGCTATGGTTTTTCTAGTAGTCATGTATGGATGTGAGAATTGGATCATAAAGAAGGCTGAGCACCGAAGAATGGATGCTTTCAAATTGTGCTGGAATAGACTCTTGAGAGTCCCTTGAACAACAGGGAGATCAAACCAATCAATCCTAAAGGAAATCAACCCTGAATATTTATTGAAAGGTCTGATGCTGAAGCTGAAGCTCCAATACTTTGACCATCTGATGCTAAGAGCCAACTCATTGGAAAAGATCCTGATGCTGGGAAAGATTGAGGGCAGGAGGAGAAGAGGGCAACAGAGAATGAGATGGTTAGATAGCATCACCGACTAAATGGACATGAATTTGAGCAAACTCCAGGAAATAGTGGAGGACAGAGGAGTCTGACATTCTACAGTCCAGGAGGTTGCAAAGAGTTGGACACAATTTAGCAACCTAACAATACCAGTCGGTTCCCTATGGATATGTAACAAACCACCCCAAAACTGAGTTGCTTGAAACAAAATAACTTATTATTTTTAATAATTCTCTGGATTGACTGGGTGGTTCTGCTTGTCTCACCTAGGCTCACTCATGTGACTGCATTCAGATAGTGGTTTGGATGGAGAATGGCCTTTCACAGATGTCCTCATTCACATTTCTGAGGTATCAGCTGAGAAGGCTCGGATGACTCAGTCTCTCCTCATGTGGTCTTTCAGGTAGGACTTCATTACACGATTCTGGAAGTGTTTCAGGAAAGCAAAAGCTGAAAGGTCTGTTAAGTCATATAGCATCACTTACACTACATTATATTAGTCAAACCAAGTCACAGGACAGCCCAGTCTCAAGGGATGGGGAAACAAGCCCTCACTTCCTGATGGTTGGAGCTAAAGCAGCAGGTTATGAATACGTCACAGAGGAGCACAGAAAAACATAATTCATTGGTGGCCATGAATGTAACGATTTAGCATACTTTCCTAATTAAATGATTACAATGTCAGTTAAAATATTTTTTCAAACCATTATTTTAAATGTTTCTCTGAACTGGAAAGAATATTTAACAATCCATAGAACCCAAAACAAAGTAAAAGCAGGAAAATTAGGAGACAAGCAACTCCAAGATTTGTCTCTCTCCTTGAGGTTTTCTGCCATCGCTGGAGAACTTAAGCTCCTATCTTAATAGCTACATGATGCATTGGCATTACAAGACAAAGCAAAGGGTTCCAAAGGAAGAGAATCAAAACATGAGACCCTTACATAAAGTTGGACCCCATTCTCAGTCTAAGGTGAATGAGAAAAACAATCTTACTGAAAAAAAGGAAACAGGAAATCTTGCATACACTTCTTGTCCTTGGTACTGGATGTTGGGGAAAGGAATCATCTGAAAATCTGTAACCCAAAACTGACCAGCACATGGGTTTACAGAGTTTTCTGTAAAGGAAAATACAAGATGATTGTAGTATTCAAAGCGGTCTCCTGTTGTAAGGCCCTTCATTGACTAAGAGATGTGAATCATCCCTGGAAAAATTCAAACTCAATCCAGGCCTTTAAAAAAAAAAAAAAAGAATTCCTTGGGGCTGGTGCACTGGGATGACCCAGAGGGATGGAATGGGGAGGGAGGAGGGAGGAGGGTTCAGGATGGGGAACACATGTATACCTGTGATGGATTCATTTTGATATTTGGCAAAACTAATACAGTTATGTAAAGTTTAAAAATAAAATAAAATAAAAAAAAAAGAATTCCTACAGATGAAGTTCCAATACAAATGAGAAATGCATTGTAAAACAACATCACGTATTTAGAAGCAAGGCATCAACTGTGAGAACAAGAAGAAAAAAATAGAAGGCAGAAATAGAGCCTTTATGTATTCAGATACAAGACTAAAGGACATGGACTTGAAGTAAAACTAACTTTAATGTGTTTTATGGACTGAATTATATCCCCTTAGAATGTATGTGTGGTGGTCCTAACCCCCGGTGTGAAAGTATCTGGACTAAGGAAGTAGTTAAGGTCAAACGAGGTCCTGAGAGTGAACCCCTCATAGGATCAGTGACTTTATAAGAAATGACATCAGAAAACTTGCTCTCTTTCTCTATCTGAGGATGCGGCCAGAAAGTTCCATTTGTAGGCCAGGAAGAGAGTTCTCAGCAGGAACCCAACTGTGCTGGTATCCTGCTTCTGGTTGTCCAGCCTCCAGCCTGTGAAAGATAAAATTCTGTGGTTTAAGCGACCTATCCTGTGGCATTTTGTTATGGCAGCCCAAGCTGATTAATACGATGTGTGTGTTAGTCACTCAGTCGGGTCCGACTCTTTTTGACCCCATGGACTGTATCCCTCCAAGCTCCTCTGTCCATGGGATTCTCCAGGCAAGAATACTGAAGTGGGTTGCATTTCCCTTCCCAACCCAGGAATTGAACTCAGGTGTCCTGCATTGCAGGCAGATTCTTTACCATCTGAGCCACCAGTACATACAATATATTTACATAAATATAACACAGGGTTGAAACAGAGCATGGAATAACTTGACAGAATTGAGAGAAGTCCATACCAATTCTCAAAATTAAAATTTTAATAATTGAAAATAAAACACCTGTTTGAAATGTGGGTTCCACCACTGAACACAGTTTCTACCACTGAATAAAGTTGGATGAATTTGTATGTAATATAAAGAGTTTGAAAATATGATACATTACAGAACTTACCTGGTGATCCAGTGGCTAACATTCTGCACTCTTAATGCAGGGGAGTTGGATCCTAGTTGGGGAAGTAGATCCCACGTGCTGCAATTAAGAGTGCACCTGCCTCAACCAAATATCCTATGTGCCAAAACTTAAGAGTCCACATACTGCACCTAAAGACCCTGCATGCCACAGTGAAGATGGAATATCCCGAGAGCTGTAACAAAGACCCAGCACAGCCAAATAAATAAATAAGTAAAAAGGAAAATGTGACAGGTGCAAGATATGGCAGATCTATTGAGAAGGTCTGGCATATGTCTAGTCATATTTCCTAAAGGAGATAAATGGAATGGGAAGATTGGAACCTTCAAACATTGCTGGTGGAAATGTAAAATGGTATAGCCACTTTAGAATATGGTTTCACTATTCTTCAAAATCTTAAATATAAACAGTGTATGATTTGAATATTCCACTACTATTTTACAAGAGAAATGGAAACATACATCCACATAAAAACTAATTCACAGATATTCATAGCAGCATATTCACAATAGCCAAAAGTAGAAACAACCCACATGATGAATGGATAAACAAATGTGATACATCCATACAACAATATCATTTGTCAAAAGTACAAATAAATACTCCAAAAGAGACACTGATGTATAGAACAGTCTTATGGACCCTGTTGGAGAGGGAGAGGGTGGGAAGATTTGGGAGAATGGCATTGAAACATGTAAAATATCATGTATGAAATGAGTTTCCAGTCCAGGTTCGATGCACGATACTGGATGCTTGGGGCTGGTGCACTGGGACGACCCAGAGGGATGGAATGGGGAGGGAGGAGGGAGGAGGGTTCAGGATGGGGAACACATGTATACCTGTGGTGGATTCATTTTGATATTTGGCAAAACTAATACAGTTATGTAAAGTTTAAAAATAAAATAAAATTTTAAATAAATAAATAAATACTCCAACATGAAATCATTTCAAAAACATTATGGAAAGTGAAACAAGCCACTAACAAATGGTCACATATTGTAGAATTCTATTTATATTAAGTTTTCAAAATAGGTAGATCTGTAGCAAAAGAAGCCTTCCCAGGTGGCTCAGTTGATAAAGAATCCACCTGCAATGCAGGAGATGGCAGGTTCAATCCCTGGGTGGGGAAGATCCTCTGGAGAAGGGCATGGCAACTCACTCGAGTTTTCTTCCCTGGAGAATCCCATGGACAGATGAGCCTGGCGGGCTACAGTCAATGGGGGTCACAAAGGGCTGGACATGCCTGAAGCAACTGAGCACGCATAGAAAAAGAGAGCAGATTAGTGGTTTCCCAGGCCTAGGCAGGAGCTGGTGAGGTATGGATGGGCAGTGATTACTAAACAGGTATAAGAATTCTTTAGGGTTATAAAGTATTCTAAGATTAAATTATGGTCATAGTGCACAACTCTAAATATACCAAAAAATAAAGAACTGTACACTTTTAACAGGTGAACTTTATGGTATATAAGTTGTATATCAATAAAGATGTTTCTAGAGAAGGAATTGGCAACCCACTCCAGTATTCCTGCCCAGAGAATCTCATGGACAGAGGAGCCTGGCGGGCTTCAGACCATAGGGTCACAAAGAGTCGGACATGACTGAGTGACTAGACAACAAACACAAGCTGTTTTAGAAGTGGTAATAAATAGGAAAGAGCCAATATTCAAATTCATTTGTTGTTGCTCAGTTGCTCAGTCGTGTTGACTATTTGCAACCCCATGGACTGCAGCATACCAGGATTCCCTGTCCTTCAGTATCTCCCAGAGTTTGCACAAACTCATATCCATTGAGTCGGTAATGCCATTCAACTATCTCATCCTCTGTTACCCACTTCTCCTGCCCTCAATCTTTCCCAGCATCAGGGTCTTTTCCAAAGAGTCGATCTTCACATCAGGTGGCCAAAATACTGGTGCTTCAGCTTCAGCATCAGTTCTTTCAATGAATATTCAGGGTTGATTTCCTTTAGAATTGACTGGTTTGATCTCCTTGCTGTCCAAGGGACTTTCAAGAGTCTTCTCCGGCACCACAGTTGGAAGGCATCAGTTCTTCGGGGCTCAGCCCCTTTATTGTCCAGCTCTTCACATCCATACATAACTACTGGAAAAAAACACAATTTTGACCAGACAGACCTTTGTCAGCAAAGTAATATCTCTGTTTTTCAATATGCTGTCTAGGTTTGTCATTGCTTTTCTTCCAAGGAGCAAGCGTCTTTTAACTTCATAGCTGCAGTCACCATCTACAGTGATTTTAGCTCAAGAAAATAAAGTCTGTTACTGTTTCCATTGTTTCTCCATCTATTTATCATGAAGTGATGGACCAGATGCCACAATTTTCATTTTTTGTATGTTGAATTTTAAGCCAGTGTTTTCACTCTCCTCTTTCATCTTCATCAAGAGGCTCTTTTTTTCTTCTTTGCTTTCTGTGTCACTTTTTAGGCTTTTTAGAGTGGTGTCATCTGCATATCTGAGGTTATTGATATTTCTCCTGGCAATCTTGATTCCAGCTTGTGCTTCATCCAGCCTGGAATTTTGCATGATATACTCTGCATAGAAGTTAAATAAGCAGGGTGACAATATACAGCTTTGACATATTCCTTTCCCAGTTTTGAACCAGTCCTTTGTTCCATGCCTGGTTCTAACTGTTGCTTTTTGACCTTCATGCAGGTTTCATAGGAGGCAAGTAAGATGGTCTGGTATTGCCATCTCTTTAAGAATTTTCCACAGTTTGTTGTGATCCACACAGTCAAAGGCTTTAGCCTAGTCAATGAAGCAGAAATAGTTTTTCTGGAATTCTCTTGCTTTTTCTATGATCCAAATAGTTGTTGGCAATTTGATCTCTGGCTCCTCTGCCTTTTCTAAATCTAGCTTGGGCATCTGGAAGTTCTCAGTTCACATACTATTTAAGCCTAACTTGAAGGATTTTGATTATTAATTTGCTAGTATGTGAAATGAGTGGAATTGTGTGGTAGTTTGAACATGCTATGGCATTGCCCTTTTTTGGGACTGGAATGAAAACTGACCTTTTCCAGTACTGTGGCTACTGCTGAGTTTTCCAAATTTGAGAACTGATACAAAGAGTCATATGGGATATCTAATTCACCATATTCCTGGACTAGGATGGCCCCAGTGTGAAGTACAGGAACCTGGGGAGGGTGAAGGGAGCATCCCTGTCAGGGGAAGGAAGGCAGGAAGTGGTGAACGGAAATTGGAATGAAAGCTGACCTTTTCAGTCCTGTGACCACTGCTGGGTTTTCCATATTTGTTGGCATATTGAGTGCAACACTTTAACAGCATCATCTTTTAGTATTTAAAATAATTCAGCCGGAATTCCATAACTTCCACTAGCTTTGTTTATAGTGATGCTTCCTAAGGCCCACTTCACACTCCAGGATGTCTGGCTCTAGGTGAGTGATCTCACCACTCTGGTTATCTGGGTCATTAAGATCTTTTTTGTACAATTCTTCTGTGTATTTTTGCCACCTCTTCTTAATATCTTCTGCTTCTGTTAGGTCCATACTGTTTCTGTACTTTATTGTGCCTGTCTTTGCATGAAATGTTCCCTTGGTATCTCTAATTTTCTTGAAGTGACCTCTAGATTTTCCCATTCTATTGCTTTCCTCTGTTTCTTAGCATTGATCACTTAGGAGGCTTTCTTATCTCTCTTTGCTATTTTTTGGACCTCTGCATTCCAATGGGTATACCTTTCCTTTTCTCCTTTGCCTTTCACTTCTCTTCTTTTGTCAGCTATTTGTACGGCCTCCTTAGACAACCATTTTGCCTTTTTACATTTCTTTTTCTTGGGGATGATTTTGGTCATGGTCTCCTGTACAATGTTATGAACTTCCATCCATAGTTCTTCAGGCACTCTGTCTATCAGGTCTAATCCTTTGAATCTATTTGTTACTTCCACTGTATAATTGTAAGGGATTTGATTTAGGTCATACCTGAGTGTCCTAGTGGTTTTCCCTACTTTCTTCAATTTAAGTATGGATTTTGCAATAAGGAGTTCATGATCTGAGCCGCAGTCAGCTCCTGGTCTTGTTTTTGCTGACTGTATAGAGCTTCTCCATCTTCTGCTACAAAGAATATAATCAATCTGATTTCAGTGTTGGCCATCTGCTGATGTCCATGTGTAGAATCATCTCTTATGTTTTTGGACTAGGGTGTTTGCTATGACCAGTGTGTTCGCTATGACCAGTGTGTTCTCTTGGCAAAGCTTGTTAACCTTTGTCCAGCTTCATTTTGTGCTCCAAGGCCAAACTTGCCTGTTATTCCGGGTATCTTTTGACTTCCTACTTTTGCATTCCAGTCCCCTATGATGAAAAGAACATCTTTTTTTGGTGTTATTTCTAGAATGTCTTGTAGGTCTTCATGGAACCATTCAATTTTAGCTTCTTTGCCATTAATGGTTGGACCATAGACTTGGATTACTGTGATATTAAATGGTTTGCCTTGGAAACGAACAGAGATCATTCTGTCGTTTTTGAGATTGCACCCGAGTACTGCATTTCAGACTCTTTTGTTGACTATGAGGGCTACTCCTTTTCTTCTAAAGGATTCTTGCCCACAGTAGTAGATATAATGGTCACTTGAGTTAAATTCACCCATTCCAGTCCATTTTAGTTAGCTGATTCCTAAAATGTCAATGTTCACTCTTGCCATCTCCTGTTTGACCACTTCCAATTTACCTCGATCCATGGACCTAACTCTCCAGGTTCCTATGCAAGACTGTTCTTTACAGCATTGGACTTTCACCAGCAGGCATATCCACAAGTGTGTATTGTTTCCACTTTGGCTCAGCCTCTTCACTCCTTTTGGAGCTATTGCTGCACTCTTGTCCAGTAGCATATTGGACAACTAATGACTTTGCAGGTTCATCTTTCAGCATCATATCATTTTGCCTTTTCATACTGTTCATGGGATTCTCAAGGCAAGAATGCTTACGTTTTTTGTCATCCTTTTCTCTAGTGGACCATGTTTTGTCAGAACTCTCCACTATGACCTGTCCGTCTTGGGTGGCCCTACACGACATGGCTCATAGAACAAAAACCACAATCACAGAAAACTAACCAAACTAACCATGTGATCACTTGTCTAACTCAAATTCATAATAACTGATAATTTTCCAGAAGAGTTGAAAAACACACATCTTTAGATGTAGGAAATCCAATGAATCCCAAGCAGAATGAATAAAAACAAAACATGTATCTAGAGACATCAGGTAAAGAAAGAACACCAAAGGGGGGAGGAAAATATTTTAAAAGCATCCAGAGACAAAAGACGCATTACCTACAGAGGAGCAGTATTGATTGCTGTCAACAGCAGAAGATCTGATCGAAGCTGGCAGACCATAGAATCACATCTTCATTGTTCCGAGAGATAATAAACTACAATTCTAAATTGTACACAAACTATATATAACATACATATTTTGTATGTCAAGATGGGTTAGAAATGAAAAGAACTTCAGACAGATACAAATGTGAGAGATTATGTCACCCACAGATCTTCACTGAAAGAAATTTTAAAGGCTGTACTTAAGCCAAAAAGAAAATGAATGCATATGGAAATCTGAGGAGCGTGAAGGAAAGATGATATATTTATAAACATGTCAGTAACTCTAAGCAACAGGCTTCCCAGAAGTCTCAGTGATAAAGAATCTGCCTGCCAATGCAAGAGATGCAGGAAATGCAGGTTCAGTCCCTTGGTAGGGAAGATCCCCTGGAGGAAGAAACGGCAACCTATTCCAGTATTCTTGCCTGGAGAATCCCATGGACAGAGGAGCCTGTGGGCTATGGTGCATGGGGTCTCAAAGAGTCAGATAAGACTGAGCGACTGAGCATGAGTACAAACTCTAAACAAATATTTTATAAAAAAATTTGTTTAATGTCCTGTTTGTAGAGGAATAAAAGTTAGAATTAAAATAATAGACAATGGTATCATATAAAGTAGGGGATAAGTTCATGTGTCTTAGGATTCTTGATTGGTCTCCCAACAGGCGACTGATGGCTTCCACTGCACACTCCTATTAGATTGTGCTGCATTAAGCCCTTTGATCCATTCTAACTTTCTTCCTTTGACTGTTACATTCTGACCCTTGTCCTAGTTGCTACTGTGCACGCCTCTGAATGACTGACTAGGCCTGTTGGAGCAGTCTTTTCTTTAAATATTAAAAAGCTAAAACAGGCCCATGCAAAGACTGGTTCTAAAAATTGTCTTCATTTGAAACTATTCTTTTAAATTTTAGAATGCCTTTTTTAATTCAAAAATTAGACATGTTAATTTTGTTAACATGGGCATCCAGTCCCATCACTTCATGGCAAATAGAAGGGGAAAAAGTAGAAACAGTGACAGGCTTTATTTTGTTGGGCTCCAAAATCACTGCAGATGGGAACTGCAGCCATGAAATTAAGACACTTGCTCCTTGGAAGAAAAGCACTGACAAACCTAGACAGCATATTAAAAAGCAGAGACATAACTTTGTCAACAAAGGTCCATATAGTCAAAGCTATTGTTCTTCCAGAAGTCATGTACAGATATGAGAGTTGAACCATAAAGAAGGTAGAGCACTGAAGAACTTTCAAACTGTGCTTTCAAACTGTGGGGCTGAAGAATATGCTTGAGAGTCCTTTGGACAGCAAAGAGATCAAACCAGTCAATCTTAAAGGATAGGAACCCTGAATATTCATTGGAAGGACTGATGCTGAAGCTCCAATACTTTGGCCACTTGATTCGAAGAGTCAACTCATTGGAAAAGACCCTGATGCCAGGTAAGAGTGAGGGCAGGAGGAGAAGGGGGCGACAGAGGATGAGATGGTTAGATAACATCACCGACTCAATGGACATGAGTTTGAGCAAGGTCATAGTGAAGGACAGGGAAGCCTGGTGTGCTGCAGTCCATGGGGTCACATAGAGTTGTACTTAGTGACTGAACGAAAAGAATGATTATAAAATTTAGAAAATTGAGAAAAATATAAATCAGGAAAATAGTATCAAGACGCTTACTCCTTGGAACAAAAGTTATGACCAACCTAGATAGCATATTAAAAAGCAAAGACATTACTTTGCCAACAAAGGTCCATCTAGTCAAGGCTATGGTTTTTCCAGTGGTCATGTATGGATGTGAGAGTTGGATTGTGAAGAAAGCTGAGTACCAAAGAAATGATGCTTTTGAACTGTGGTGTTGGAGAAGACTCTTGAGAGTCCCTTGGACTGCAAGGACATCCAACCAGTCCATCCTAAAGGAGATGAGTCCTGGGTGTTCATTGGAAGGAATGATGATAAAGCAGAAACTCCAATATTTTGGCCACCTCATGTGAAGAGCTGACTCATTGGAAAAGACCCTGATGCTGGGAGGGACTGGGGGCAAGAGGAGAAGGGGACGAGAGGATGGAGATGGCTGGATGGCATCACCGACTCAATGCAGATGAGTTTGGGTGAACTCCAGGAGTTAGTGATGGACAGGGAGGCCTGGTGTGCTGTGATTCATGGAGTTGCAAAGAGTAGGACACGACTGAGTGACTGAACTGATTGTATCATATCATAAAACAAAAAATTTTTTAATTTTAAACTATAAAGTCCAACAAATAGGTTAATGTAGCAGTGTCACATAATGTTAGTGTTTCTTCCATTCAGAATTGAAAATTGCTAACCATTTGTCATATTACTTGTAGACAGTTCCTTACATTTTTAAAGCATGTGGTAGAAGACAAATGGAGACCCACACTTTTTCTGTCTAAATACTTAAGATCCAAATCAAGACAACAGACTGTTAAAGTATATCTTATCCTCTTACACTGGCAGTTTTCATGACAAAAAATATATAAAGCTATTTTTAAGACTTGGGCTTCCCTTGAGGCCCAGCTGGAAAAGAATCCGAGCAATCTGGGAGACCTGGGTTCGATACCTGGGTTGGGAAGATCCCCTGGAGAAGGGAAAGGCAACTCACTCCAGAATTCTGGCCTGGAGAATTCCATGGACTGTATACCCCATGGGGTCACAAAGAGTCAGACACTACTGAGCGACTTTCACTTAAGACTTAAAAGTTAGTAAGTAATAAATATGATTTAATTTCAATTATTACTGTGCAGGTGTGGGAGTTTGCTGATGGGCTCGATGTTTAGATGATTACTAAATTAAGATATATATAATCTATGATTAATTATATATTTTCCACAAAACTATTTTTCTTACCTTCATTTCAGCAAGCCACTAATAATATTGTTATAGTCAAGATTTTCATGTACTTTGTCTTCTATTGATCATAATACCAGATTTTAACAACTTTTCTTCAGTCGTTGAGGTTTTTAGATAATTTTTTTGGTTAATTTCAGTTCAGGCAACTTTTTTCATCTAACACAGTATCAACTGGAATTATCATTAAAATTATTTAAAAGTATTAAGTATTTGGGATGACCCAGAGGGATGGTACGGGGAGGGAGGTGGGAGGAGGGGTTCAGGATGGGGAACAGGTGTACACCCGTGGCGGATTCATGCTGATGTATGGCAAAACCAATACAATATTGTGAAGTAATTAGCCTCCAATTAAAATAAATAAATTTAAATTTTAAAAAAGTATTAAGTATTTGCAACTCCTGTTACAAAGGATTAATTGACTGAAAATATAATAAACTCCTACAAATTAACTAGAATATAAACCCAACAACCTGATAGAACAATAGGCAAAGGATATGTTTCATAGCCAATTGTACTTTTTTTTTAATTATTCAAATTCTTTGCATAGATGACCAGTTTGTTGTCCCAATTACATATACCTGCTGATACGTAACTGTCACTTTGTAATGTGAATTCTTTTACATGTGGATCTGTTTCTGAGTTCTTTATCGTAGAATACTGGTCCATTTATGTAGCAATAAATTTCTAAAATTTTCTGTAGATTTGTATGTGAGAAGTTTTTTTAAATCAAATTATAACTTACATACCATAAAATACACAAATCTTAGTTTTACAGCTAAAATGGAGTTTGACCTGTATAAAACCTGTTTAAATTTTGAACTGTGGTGTTGGAGAAGACTCTGGAGAGTTCTTGGACTGCAAGGAGATCCAATCAGTCCATCCTAAAGGAAATTAGTCCTGAATATTCATTGGAAGGACTGATGCTGAAGCTAAAACTCCCATACTTTGGCCACCTGATGGGAAAAACTGACTCATTGGAAGAGACCATGATGCTGGGAAAGACAAGCAGAAAGAGAAAGGGACGATAGAGGATGAGATGGTTGGATGGCATCACCAACTCGATGGACATGAATTTGAGCGAGCTCCAGGTGTTGGTGATGGCCAGGGAAGCCCGGCATGCTGCAGTCCATGGGCTCACAAAGAGTCGGATACGACTAAGCAACTGAACAAGTATCTTACGCTCCTTCACTGTCAATACCTTTGAAATCTAACCATTATACTGATGCCAATCATTATTTTTGCCTGTTCTTGAGTTTCGCTTATGTGGATATCATACAGAATTTTCTCTTTTGTGTCTCTGTTTGCTCAGTATTATGTCTCAAAGGTTTACCCATTTCACTGTATTTAGTACTTTCTCATGGCTATGTAGATTGCCATTTTATGAAAAAACAAAATGTATTGATTTGTTTTACTGTTGGGATATATTAGCTTTCCAGTTTGGGTATATTGTGAATAATCTTATTTTGAATATTTTTGCATGTGTTTTTGATTGATATAAGCAATTATTTACATTGGGAACATACTCAGGGATTGAATTTCTAGGTCATAGAGTATAACTTTATTCAGGTTTAAGAGACACTTTGAAACATAGTGTCTATACCAATTTAAACTTCCTAAAAATTGGATGAGCATTCCACTTGTTTCACATTAGCATCAACACTTGATATTCTCTTTTAGGATAAGGGTGTAGTAGTGTTGATGATGGTTTTAATTTGTGTCTCCCGGATTGTTGATAATACTGTACAGCTTTTCATCCATTTATTAGTGATTTGCCCATCCTCTTTTGTGATGTGCTTGTTTAAATTTTATCTCAGTTTTTGTGAAAATCACCTTTTATTTAGTGAATTGCTGGAACATATTATATATTCTGTATAAGATTCCTTTGACAGAGATGTACACTGCAAACATCTGTCCCATGCCCTGAGCTTGCATTCTTGCTTACTCAATGTTGTGTTTCAATAGGGAATATTTAAGCTTCAATTTATTATATTTTCCTTCGGAGTGATTGTAATTGGTACTGTGTTTTAAATTTCATTTTCCACTTCTTCCTTTCTAGCATCTAGAAATAGAGTTGATTTCTGTGTGCTGTTCTTGTTCCCTGTGTCCTTGATGCTGGGTTCACTTATTAATTTAGGAGGTTGTTTTTATGTTAGTGTTTTAGATTCCTTGGGATTTTCTATGTAGGTAATTATGTCATCTAGAGATAGGGACAGCGTTATTTCCTCCTTTCCAAATTATGTACCTTTTATTTTCTTTTATTGCCATATTGTGCTGGCTAGGCCTTTTAGCACTATGTTGGACAAGAGTGGTAGGAATGAGCATCCCTGGGAGTGGTTAAAACTCTGCATCTGCCATAGGAGGCACAGATTTGATCCCTGGTCACAGAACTAAGATCCTGCATGCTGGGGTGCAAAGCAAGGAGTGAGTATCCTTGTCTTGTTCTTCAATTTAGGGAGAAAGTATTCAGTCTTTCAACATTAAATATGATATTATTGGACAGTTTTTTATATAGACGCTCTTTATTCGAGATGAGAAATGTCCCCTTTATTCCTAGTTTGCTTGGTGTTTTTATCACAAATAGGAAATAGATTTTGTCAGATGCTTGTTTGCATCAGTTGATATCATTGTCTGTTTTTTCTTCTTTGGCCTCTTGATATGGTGGCTATATTGATAGGTTTTTGAATATTGAATCAATTTACATATATTTTAAATTCTTTTCAGCAGTGTTATCATTGTCAATGTAGAGATCTTAAATATCTTTCATTTTATTTATTTCTTTATATTTGGTGTTTTTGTTTGAAAATGGTGTTCTTTAATTTTTTAATGTTTATTATTGGTATGTAAAAATTTTTTTAACATTTTTTATTTCATATCCAGCAACTTGCTGAATTTGCTTAATAATTCCAATAGTTTTTCCTATAGATTCTTTTTTATTTCCTATGTACTCAATCATATTTCCATGAATAAGGCCAATTTTAGCTTTTTCTTCTTGGTTTCTACTGTTTACTCTTATTTGTTTTACTTGATTTATTATAGTAGTTAGGCTCTCCAGTATAAAACTGAATAAAAGTGATAATGGACATACTTGATTTAGTTCTGAGATCAATGAGAAAACATTTAATATTTCACCTTCAGTAGTATTTCAATGATAGATTTTTCTGGGGTTTTCTTCCTCCCATGTTCAAAATTCATAACCATTAAAAAAAAATATCCTTTAGTCCCATATGAATTATTATGACATGCTACATAAATGCAGAAGCCAATTTTTAGAAATGAGCAATAAAGAATAAATAAAATAGTTTACTTTTAATTAAGACTGCTGCTGCTAAGTCGCTTCAGTCATGTCCGACTCTGTGCGACCCCATAGACGGCAGCTTGGGAGGCTCCCCCGTCCCTGGGATTCTCCAGGCAAGAACACTGGAGTGGGTTGCCATTTCCTTCTCCAGTGAATGAAAGTGAAAAGTGAAAGTGAAGTCGCTCAGTTGTGTCCAACTGTTAGCGATCCCATGGACTGCAGCCCACCAGGCCCTCCGTTCATGGGATTTTCCAGGCCAGAGTACTGGAGTGGGGTGCCATTGCCTTCTCTGAATTAAGACTGAGAATGCAGTAAATATTTAAAGATTTTTAAAGTATTTTAATTCAAAGTAAAATTTACATAGAAAAAAATGCACATGTATATAATTAGATGAATTTTAATATACTCATATATTTAGTACCATAGTCAAGCCTTAGATATTTTTATATCCACATCCCAAATTTTGTCTTGCCTTCCTTCAGTCACTACATACAGCATATTGGCAACCAGTGTTCTGATTTCTGTCATGGTTTTACTTTTTTCTGTTCTAAAATTTCACTTATATGGAATTGTAGAGCATGTATTCTTTTGTGTTTGGCATATTTGCTCAGAAAAATATTTTCACTCTACCATAAGTACCATAAATTTTAGTTTATTTGTCTATTTGATGAACACTTAAGCTGTTTCTATTTGAAAATATCATAAATAAAGCTACTATAAACATTTCCATACAAGTCCTTTTGTGAACCCAAACTTTAGTTTCTGGTTGGATAATACCTAGGACAGGAACTGTTGGGTTATGGATTAAGTCTATGTTTAACTTTAAAAGAAACTTTAAAACAGTTTATGATACTGGTAGTGCTGTTTTCCATTACCACTAGTAATGTATGAGTCCCAAATGTTCTGTATCCTCAACAACATTTGGTGTTAGTCTTTTTTAAATTTAGTTTTTCTTTCTCCTTCCTTTTTTTTTTGTAATACCCTTGTTATCAAATTACAGAGGTTCTTTTCTATTCCTAACCTGCTCTGGGATTCTATTATTTATAGGTGTTAAATTTTATCAAATCCTTTTTAGTATTTATTGAGAAACTTATATAATTCTGCTGGAGGAGCTGAAGTTGGAAAAGTTTTATGAAGACCTATAAGAGCTTCTAGAACTAACACTAAAAAAAAACAAAAATGTCCTTTTCATCAAGGGGATTGGAATGCAAAAGTAGGAAGTCAAGAGATACCTGGAGTAACAGGTAAGTTTGGCCTTGGAATACAAAATGAAACAGGGTGAAGGCTAACATAGGCTAACTAAGAACTTTCAGATGTATAAGCTGGATTTAGAAAAGGGAGAGGAACCAGAGATTGAATTGCCAACATCTGTTGGATAATGGAAAAAGCAAGGGAATTCCAAAAAGCAACTACTTCTACTTCATTGACTAGGCTAAAGCCTAGTGTGTGGATCACAACAAACTGTGGAAAATTCATAAAGAGATGGGAATCACAGATTACCTTACCTGTCTCCTGAAAAACCTGTATGCAGGTCAAGAAGCAATAGTTAGAACCAGACATGGACAATGCATTGGTTCAAAATTGGGAAAAGAATACATCAAGGATGTATATTGTCACCCTGCTTATTCAACTTAAATGCAGAGTATATCATGCAAAATGCTGGCCTGGATGACTCACAAGCTGGAATCAAGATTGCCAGGAGAAATACCAGCAACCTCAAATATACAGATGATACCACTCTAATGGCAGAAGTGAATAGTAACTAAAGAACCTCTTGATGAGGGTGAAAGAGGAGAGTGAAAAGGCTGGCTTAAAACTTAACACTCAAAAAACTAAGATGTCATCCATTCCCATCACATCATAGTAAATAGATGGAGAAAAAGAAGAAGCAGGGATAGATTTTATTTTCTTGGGCTCCAAAATCACTGTGATGGTGACTGCAGCCACAAAATTAGAAGACATTTCGCTCCTTGGAAGAAAAGCTATGACAAACCTAGACAGCATATTAAAAAGCAGAGACATCACTTTGCTGCAAAGGTCTGTATAGTCAAAGCCATGGTTTTTTCAGTAGTCATATATGGATGTGAGAGTTGGACCATAAAGAAGACGGACTGCCGAAGAATTGATGCTTTTGAACTGTGGTGTTGGAGAAGACTCTTGAGAGTCCCTTGGACTGCAAGGAGATCAAACCAGTCAATCCTAAAGGAAATCAACCCTGAATATTCATTGGAAGAACTGATGCTGAAGCTGAAGCTCTAATTCTTTGGCCACCTGATGCGAAGAGTCGACTCATTTGAAAAGACCCTGATGCTGTGAAAGATTGAAGGCAGGAGAAGAATTGGGCAACAGAGGATGAGATGATTGGGTAGCATCACTGACTCGTTGAACATGAGTTGAGAAAACTCTAGGAGATGGTGAAGGCAGGGAAGGCTGGCATGTTGCAGTCCATGGAGTTACAAAAAGTCATACGTTCTTAGGGACTGACCTACAACTGACAACAGTTTTATTAATGTGGTGAATTATGTTTTAACATAATGTTTTAACAAATAAGTGTGATTTACATATCTTAAAATCATAAATTTTAAATGCACAGTCTGATGAGTTTTAGGAAATACACACTGTTGTGCCACCACTGTGACAAACTATTGCCCCAAATGTTTCCTTCTCCCCCTTGCAGTTCATTGGAGTTCTTATTCCAGCCTCTAAGCAACCTCTGAAATGCTTTCTGTCTGGGTAATTTTGTTATTTCTAGAAATTCTATATAAGTGAAATCATAAAATATGCTGCTTTTTTGTGTCCTTTCCCACATGGCAAGGAACAGAGGCCTCCTGCCAACAACCATGTAAGTAAGCCATCTTCAGAGCAGATTATCTGGTCTCCATCAAACCGTTAAATGACTATAACCTCTGCTGATATCTTGACTTCAACTTCATGAGAGATCCTGAGAGCCAGTTTAGCAACTCTCAAACTCCTGATCCATACTAACTTGAGACAGTAGGTATTTTTTTGTTTCAACCCTTAAATACTGAGGTAATTATGCAGCAATAGATAACTAATACACTTGCATTCCTGAAACAAGCCCAGTTGGTCACATTATCCCTTTTAAGTATCCCTGTATTCAACCCACTCCAGTATTCTTGCCTGGAGAATCCCATGGACAGAGGAGCCTAGGGAGTTACAGTCCATGGGGTTGCAAAGTCAGTCATGACTGAAGCGACTTAGCATGCATGCACATATTCAGTTTGCTATTATTTTACATAGAATTATTATTTAGTTTCATGAAAGACAGTGATCTATAATGTTCCTATCTTATAATGTCCTATTCAGGTTTTGTTATAATTTTGCTGATTCATAAAATGAATTGGGAAATTCCCTTGAATTTGTGATTTGATATGTATCTTTAAGTTTGGAAATTTGGAGTTTAGTGTATCTTCAAATATTCGTCTGTTGATATTTCATCTCATTTCCTTCTGGAATTCCGGTTATATATGTGTTAAATTTTCACACTGTATCCTATACTTCTCTTACACTGTTTTATTTTTTACCACTCTGATTTTCAACCTGTATTTTTCACCTCCAGTTTATTAATCCTCTTTTTTGCTCTGTTGTAAACTGCTCCTAAGCCTGTCTCTTGAATTCTTAATTTTGGTTATGATTTATTTTTCATTTCTAGAAGTTCCATTTGACTTTTTTTTTAAGATTTATTTATTTATCTGGTTCTCTGTTGCTGTGCAGTTTTTCTCTAGTTTCGGTGATTAGGGGCTACTCTTTTCTGCGGCTGGGCTTCTCATTGAGCTGGCTTCTGGTGTGGAGAATGGGCTCTAGGGTGCATGGGCTTCAGTAGTTGTAGCTTGTGGGCTCTAGAGCGCTGGCTAGTAATGGTAGCGCACAGGTTTAGTTGCTCTGCAATATGTGGAATCTTGCTGGGCCAGGGATTGAACCTGTGTCCACTGTGTTGGCAGGCCCATTCTTAACCACTACATTACCAGGGAAGGCCTCCATTTGGCTTTTTAAAAATATTTGCCGATTATCTGTTGAAATTTTCCTTTTACATGTTAGTTACAGTTAATTAAAATGCTTGTTTAATAACTAATTTACTTTTAATTTTCTTCTGTTGTCTGTAGTAGCTTCCAGATAGGAGACCCCACCATCTACACCACTGATATTGCCTAACTGATACCCACATTTTAAAAGTATTATTTAATATGACACCAAAGTGCAGGTACAAAAGTTAAAGTAGTTAAATGGACTACACAAAAACTGAAAATTGTGCATCAAAGGATACAATGAACAGTGAAAAAGAAACCTAATTGGAAAAACATTTGCAAACCATGTATTTGATAGCAGGTTAATATCTGGAATATTTAAAGACCTCCTAAAACTCAACAATAACAAAACAACCTGATTGAAAATGGACAAAAGGCTTGAGTAGACATTTCTCCAATGACTTTTTGATGACTAACAAACACATGAAGATATGCTCAACACAACTAATCAGTAGGAAAATGCAGTTAAAAACCACAGTGAGATACTATCTCATAGTCATTAGGTTGGCTCCAGTTAAAGAAGCAGAAAGTAAGAAGTGTTGAAGATGCAGAGAAATTGGAACACCTGTGCTCTGTTGATAGGAAAGTAGAATGATATAGCCAATAAGGGAAACACTATGGTGGTTAGTTTAGTAATTGAACATAGAATTACCATATCATCCAGCAATTTCACTTATACACTCAAAAGAATTAAAAGCAAGGTCTCAAAGAGACATTTGTACACACAGATTCATAGCTGTGTTATTTGTAGTAGCCAAAAAGTTGAAGCAACCCAAGTGTCCATCAACAGATGAATGGAAAAGCAAAATGTGTTATGTGGATACAATGGAATATTCAGTTCAGTTCAGTTGCTCAGTCGTGTCCGACTCTTTGCGACCCCATGAATCACAGCACGCCAGGCCTCCCTGTCCATCACCAACTCCCAGAGTTCACTGAAACTCATGTCCATCGAGTCGGTGATGCCATCCAGCCATCTCATCCTCTGTTGTCCCCTTCTCCTCCTGCCCCCAATCCCTCCCAGCATCAGGGTCTTTTCCAATGCATCAGCTCTTCACATGAGGTGGCCAAAGTATTGGAGTTTCAGCTTCAGCATCCGTCCTTCCAATGAACACCCAGGACTCATCTCCTTTAGGATGGACTGGTTGGATCTCCTTGCAGTCCAAGGGACTCTCAAGAGTCTTCTCCAACACCACAGTTCAAAAGCATCAATTCTTCGGCGCTCAGCTTTCTTCACAGTCCAACTCTCACATCCATACATGACCACAGGAAAAACCATAGCCTTGACTAGATGGACCTTTGTTGGCAAAGTAATATCTCTGCTTTTAATATACTATCTAGGTTGGTCATAATTTTCCTTCCAAGGAGTAAGTGTGTTTTAATTTCATGGCTGCAATCACCATCTGCAGTGATTTTGGAGCCCCCCAAAATAAAGTCTGACACTGTTTCCATTGTTTCCCCATCTATTTCCCATGAAGTGATGGGACTGGATGCCATGATCTTAGTTTTCTGAATGTTGAGCTTTAAGCCCACTTTTTCACTCTCCACTTTCACTTTCATCAAGAGGCTTTTGAGTTCCTCTTCACTTTCTGCCATAAGGGTGGTGTCATCTGCATATCTGAGGTTATTGATATTTCTCCCAGCAATCTTGATTCCAGCTTGTGCTTCTTCGAATTACTCAGCTTTAAAAAGGAAGGAAATTCTGGCATGTGTACAACATAGATAAACCTCAATGATGTTATGCTAAGTGAAATACACCAATCACAAAAAGGCAAATACTTATGATTTCACTTGTATGACGTCCTTAGAGTAGTCAAATTCATAGGGACAGAAGGGGGAATGGTGGTTGCGGGGAGCTGGGGGAGGGAGGAGTGTGGAGTGGAGATGTTGTTTAATGGATATAGATTTTCTGTTTTTTAAAAAATTATTTAATTAATGTATTTGTTTATGGCTGTGCTGGGTCTTGGTTGCTGCGTGGGCTTTTTCTCTAGCTGTAGAGAGTAGTGGTTCCTTTCTAGTTGGGGTGCAAAGGCTTCTCATTGCAGTCGCCTCCTTGTTGTGGAGCGCAAACTCTAGGGCACGTGGGATTCACTAGTTGAGCATATGAGCTGGTAATTTCTGCTCACCAGCTCTAGAGCACAGGCTTAATTGTTTGCGGTATATGGGATCTTCCCGGACCGGGGATTAAGCCGTGTCTCCTGAGTTGGCAGGCAGGTTCCTTTACCACTGAGCCGCCAGGTGAGGCCTGATTTTCAGTTTTGTGAGATGAAAAAGATTCTGGAAGTAGATTGCACAAGAATATAAACGTGTTTTACACTATAGGACTGTACACTTTAAAAATGGTTAAGATGGTAAAATTTATGTTGAGTGTATAATTAAAATAATAAAAATGTATAAATATTAAAAAAGCATTGTTTAATATATTTGTTACAACGAAGTCGAGATTTTCTTAGTAGAGTTTTTTAGCACAAATTAAACTGGAAGCTAATAACATGGCTTATAAAATCTATTAATGCTGTAAATTGATTGATATTTTAATGTGAAATCATGCATTCTTGAATAAATCCAAATTAAGAAACTTATTTTTTTATAAACATCTATATTCAATTTGCCAATGATTTTTAGGTTTCTTGATTCTAGATTTCTTGAAGAGATGTGTCCATAATTTTCTTTTCCTATATCATCCTTGTCTAGTTTCAGTGTCTTATTAGAATCATAAAAGAAATTGAATGTCTTATCATTTTTTTCTCTTCTTTTGAAAGTTTATATAAAAGAAGATTATCTTCCTTTTTAAAAGTTTGTTTAACTTCACTCATAACACATGGTGCTTTGGAAGAGATATTTGACTATTAATTCAATTTCTTAAATAACCTTCAGTCTATTTAGGTTCTCTATTTCTTTTGGAGTTAATCTTGGGAATATAGTTTGCTATATATTAAATTTCATTTAAATTTTATTAGCATAAATTTGTTCACTATACTCTCCTGTGTTTTAAAGGACATGTCTACTGAAACAAGCACTCTTCTGGTTATTATAAGTATCCAGTCATGTTTCAGAATTCCGAAATAGTTTTTGTTGTTGAAAATTTGACATATTAAATATTATATTGTGGCAACTTGAATACTTCTTACCTCATTCCCACGAAGTTTTTGTTGTTTTTTTCTTTGCTTGATTGGTTGCTTATTCCTTTAACAGCTTGGATGAACTGATTGTCCAAAGTCTATTTCTCCTGTGTTATGAAGTCTCTAATGTACCTATTCATGTTTTCTCCCTTTGTTTTTATCCTTTAGCCTGGATACCTAGGAGTCACTCCATGGTCAGCATAAGTCACTAATTGGTCAAAGGTTGTGCTTAAGCCCCCTTAGCCAGTTAGATCTGCTACCTTTTACTGTTGCGTTTTGCCATCTGCTATCACAACTCAAGGTATTTACATGTGTGCACCACATTCAGCCAGTGACTGGTAACTGGAGGTTCCTTCTCTAATCATTCCTGAGACGCTGCAATCTTGTGTGTCACACATTCTTCCAGATTGCCAGTGATGAGTGTGATTTAATTTTTAAGATTGGCTTCTTACGCATTGTCTCTGGGACAGAGTAGCTTATTGTTCACTTAGTATTTGGTCATATGAGTATAGGCAGACCTCTGTTTTACTGCACTTTGCAAATATTGCATTTTTTAAAAAAAACAAATTGAAGGTTTGTGGCAACCCTGCGTTGTCAGACAATGGTTAACATTTTCTAACAATAAAGTGTTTTTCAATTAAGATGTGTACATTGTTTTTTAGACATAAGGCTGTTGCACCCAATAGATTACAGTAATAGTGTAAGCATAACTTTTATATGCGCTGGGAAACACATGTGAGAGTTGCTAAGAAAGCTGAGTGCTAAAGAACTGATGCTTTCAAACTGTGGTGTTGGAGAAGTCTCTTCAGAGTCCCTTGGACTGCAAGCAGATCAAACCAGTCAATCCTAAAGGAAATCAGTCCTGACTATTCATTGGAAGGACTGATGCTGAAGCTTTGACCACCTGATGCTAAGAGCCAACTCACTGGAAAAGACCCTGATGCTGGGAAAGACTGGAGACAGGAGGAGAAGGGTATGACAGAGGATGAGATTGTTGAATGGCATCACTGACTCAATGGATATAAGTTTGAGCAAACTCTGGGAGACAGTGAAGGACAGAGAAGCCTGGTGTGCTGCAGTCCATGGGGTCACAAAGAACTGGACACTACTTAGTGACTGAACAACAACACAAACCCATCCCCTCAAAACGTTTGCTTCTTAGGGCCACATAGATGATTTTACTTATGATGAAAGAGATCAGGAAGTTCCCAGAAAGAAAAAAAGATGGAGATGAATATTTTGAGAACTTTTACCTTATATCCTATTTGTAAGTGATCTTCCCCTATGTAAAAACTACTTGTTTAATAATTCCCTACCTTTAAGAGAATTTCTGAAGTAGTACAATGAGAGATAGCTCTGCTTTATTAGATGTCTTGATTGGGTTTGTTTGGACCGTGAAGTCACTACATGTATGGGAAGCGGAAGGGACTGACGCATAGCCACTTTCTCAGGAAAGCAGAGCCTTTGCTAAGGGTCTCTGGTGTGCCTTGGCCCAAAGTGCCCAAACTAACCTGAGGTGTGGGAAGCAGGCAGATAGTTTCCTACTTCTGTTAATATCACAAGGTCCTGGGGAAGGCCTGCGATCCATTGGTTCCAAGTGAGAAAAGCAGGCAGGGAAACTGGATGCTGTCACAGGCTGGAAGCAGGGCCAGCAAGCCAGGGGCTGGCGGTAAGCCTGGGAGAATGTTCAGGGCAGGATCGGGCGGACATGTCAGAGAAGAAAGCAGGATCCGGAGTACTCAGTGGGACAGACTGGCATTGGACAGGAAGGGACGCCTGCAGCCTAAGTAATACCACCTGGACTCTCTTGGCGTGAGGCTTCCTCGAAGAGCCTCCTCTGCCCTGGAGGATTCTAAACCTCCATAAACAGGAAATTCACTGCCCTCGGCGCCTTTCAGGAGCTTTTTGCCCCTTAGCTAGCTTGAGGGGCAAGCTGAGGCCCTGGGCTCTAAACACCCTCCATTCATGGGGGTGTTCTGATTGTCCTAAATGGCTTGCCCTGCTGTTTCAAGGCCTGGGGAGTGGGAGCCAAGAAGATGCATGTGTAAGGAGATTTGTGTCCACATTTTCCACACCCAATCTGAGTACACAAAGTCTGACAAGCATGTGTGTGCTTGTGGGATTATGACCAGAATATGTGTAATCAGAGGTGCCCCAGAAATCTGGCATCTGCTGTGGCCAAAGCTTTGAGCAGTAGGATCCCAGCTTCTGTGGTCCTGACGACCCTAACAGCTGCCTTTGCTTGTGCTATTGTCCAACGTAAGGTCATAGCAGGTGACATTCAGGTCACAGTGGGAATCTGGGATGATGCCAGAGGCCCTGAGACACCCCGACTTGTGTAATCATATCTTGATGCAACCCCAGTTTCAGTTAGAGTTCTTGATGAGGATGCTTTTCAAAAGCAGTGTTGGTAGCACAAGGTCATTTTTGTCATTTAGATTAGCAACACGTTTTTTTAAATGATAATACTAGCTATAGTGAAAGAGGAGGGTGATATGGGCAGGAGTACACATTAACAAAATTTATGAAAAGAAGTTTGCTGGTTTGTATAAGGACCCTTAACAAATTAGACAGATTTCGAGACAGCTCTTTATATATCTATCTGTCTCATACTGCACTAATTTCTTTATAACAACCTCCTTTCAGGAAATAATCAGCTATATGAACACAGATTTTTGATGTTTATTCCAGTATTGTTAATACCAAAATAATGGAAATTTACTTCAGTGTCTAATAATAAATGAATGATTAAATTGGACACATGAAACTTATACAGTGGAATATTATGCCGCCACGAAAATATTACACAGTCAGTCCTCCATATCTGTAGATTCCATACCTATATAAAGAACCAACCACAGATGGAAAATATTTGAAAAAAGAATTCCAGGAAATTCTAATAAATGAAACTTGACTTTGCTCTGAACCAGGAACTATTTATATAGCATTTATGTTGTATTTATCGGAGAAGGCAATGGCACCCCACTCCAGTACTTTTGCCTAGAAAATCCCATGGACGAAGGAGCCTGGTAGGCTGCAGTCCATGGGGTCGCTAGAGTCGGACATGACTGAGCGACTTCACTTTCACTTTTCACTTTCATGCATTGGAGAAGGACACGGCAACCCACTCCAGTGTTCTTGCCTGGAGAATCCCAGGGACGGCGGAGCCTGGTGGGCTGCCGTCTATGGGGTCGCACAGAGTCGGACACGACTGAGGCGACTTAGCAGCAGCAGCATGTTGTATTTATAACTATTTACATAGGATTTACTTTGTATTGTGTGTGTGCTAAGTCACTTCAATCGTGTCCCACTCTGTGTGACCCTGTGGACTGTAGCCTTCCAGGTTCCTCTGTCCATGGGGATTTCCCAGGTAAGAACACTGGAGTGGGTTGCCATGCCCTCCTCCAGGGGATCTTCCTGACTCAGGGATTGAACCTGCATCTCTTAGTTCTACCTGCAATGGCAGGTGGATTCTTTTCCTCTGAGTTACCTGGCAAACCCTTACATTGTATTAGGTATTATAAATTATTTAGAGATGATTTAAAGTATACAGGAGGATGTGTGTAGGTTATTTGAAACTACTGTACCATTTTATATAAAAGACTGGAGCATCTGCGGATTTTGGTATCTGTGGTAATGCAGCAACCAATCCTCTGTGGATATAGATGGTCTGCTGTATTTAGAAAAAATACATAGCTCACAGAAAAGGAGATATAAATACTCTTAAATACAGGAAAATCTATGATTTAATGTAGGAGGAGAACACTTAAGAACATAAATACCAGATAAGGATTATAAGGGCCATCTAGGAGGCTCATATGGAGAAGGAAATGGCAACCCACTCCAGTGTTCTTGCCTGGAGAATCCCAGGGATGGGGAGCCTGGTGGGCTGCCATCTATGGGGTTGCACAGAGTCGGACACGACTGAAGTGACTTAGCAGCAGCAGGAGGCTCATATACTCTGCAAGTGGGAAGATAAATTCCACACTCTTCTTGAAAGATAATTGGCAATTTATTTTTTTTAATTGAAATATAATTGATTTGCAGTGTTATGTTAATTTCAGGTGTACAGCACAGTGATCCAGTTATAAATATGTAATACATATATACCAACATGCACACTATAGTATATATACTATATGTGTGTGTATATATATGTGTGTGTGTATATATATATATACACACTATATATGTGCATTCAGTTTTATATATATATATATATACATATTCTTTTTCAAATTCTTTTCCCTTATAGGTTATTACAAAATATCAAGTGTAGTTCCCTGGGCCATATAGTAGGTGCTTGTTAGTTATCTATTTTTTTTAAAATTATTTATTTGTCTGCACCAGGTCTTAGTTGCAGCATGTGATATCTAGTTTCCTGACTAGGGATTGAACCTGGGCCCCCTGCATTGGGAACACAGAGACTTAGCCACTGGAAAACTAGGGAAGTCCCAGTAATCTATTTAATATATAGTAGTGTGTATATGCTGGAGAAAGCAATGGCACCCGACTCCAGTACTCTTGCCTGGAAAATCCCATGGATGGAGGAGCCTGGAAGGCTGAAGTCCATGGGGTCGCTGAGGGTCGGACATGACTGAGCGGCTTCACTTTCACTTTTCACTTTTATGCATTGGAGAAGGAAATGGCAACCCACTCCAGTGTTCTTGCCTGGAGAATCCCAGGGACGGGGCATCCTGGTGGGCTGCCGTCTATGGGGTCGCACAGAGTTGGACATGACTGAAGTGACTCAGCAGCAGCAGTGTGTATATGCTAATCTCAAACTCCTAATTTATCCCTCTGCACTGCCCTTTCCCCTTTGGTAACCATAAATTTGTTTTCTGTGCTGTGGGTCTATTTCTGTTTTGTAAATAAGTTCATTTGTATCTTCTGTTTTTTTAGATTCTACATATAAGCGATATATGATATTTGTCTTTCTCTGTCTCTCAGTTCATCCACTTTGCTGTAAATGGCATTATTTCATTCTTTTTTATGACTGAGTAATATTTCATTATATGTATATAACACATAACACAACTTCTTTCTCCATTCATCTGTTGATAGACATTTAGTTTGCTTCCGTGTCTTGACTATTGTAAATAGTGCTGCAGTGAACAACAGTTTATATCAAATTTTAAAATACACAAACTTTTGGACTTAGGACTTCTACTTTTAGAATTTATCCTGCAGATTTATTTGCATTTATGTCTCATCATATATATACAAGGAGAGTTATTACAGTATTGTTTTAGTGGCAAAAGCTGAAAACCACTAAGTGTCTACCAATAGAGCATTGGGTAAATGTAAGATGGCACAACTTTAAAAGTAGAATACTAGAGAGTTCCCTGGTTGTCCAATGGTTAAGGCTCCATGCTTCCAATGCAGGGAGCATGAGTTCACTTGGGGAAGTAAGATCCCAATGCCCCATAGCACGGCCAAAACCGCCCCCCCCAAAAGTAGCATACTTTTAACTGTTAAAAAGAATGAGGTAGTTCAGTTCAGTCGCTCAGTCCTGTCTGACTCTTTGTGACTCCATGAACTGCAGCATGCCAGGCTTCCCCATCCATCACCAACTCCCGGAGATTGCTCAAACTCATGTCCATTGAATCAGTGATGCCATCCAACTATCTCATCCTCTGTCATACCCTTCTCCTCCCACCTTCAATCTTTCCCAGCATCATTGGTCTTTTCCAATGAGTCAGTTCTTCATATCAGGTGGCCAAAGGATTGGAGTTTCAGCTTTAGCATCAGTCCTTCCAATGAATCAGTCCTTTTAGGATTGACTGGTTGGATCTCCTTGCAGTCCAAGGGGCTCTCAAGAGTCTTCTCCAACACCACAGTTCAAAAGCATAATTATTCGGCACTCAGATTTCTTTAATGGTCCAAATCTCACATCCATACATGAGTACTAGAAAAACCATAGCTCTGACTAGACGGCAAAGTCATGTCTGATTTTGTTGGCAAAGTAATGTCTCTGCTTTTTAATATGCTGTCTAGGTTTGTCATAGCTCTTCTTCCAAGGAGCAAGTGTCTTTCAATTTCATGGCTGCAGTCACCATCTGCAGTAACTTTGGAGCCCCCCGCCCAAATAGTCTCATTCTTTCCATTGTTTCCCCATGTATTTGCCATGAAATGATGGGACCAGATGCCATGATCTTAGTTTTTTGAATGTTGAGTTTTAAGCCAACTTTTTCATTCTCCTCTTTCACTTTCATCAAGAGGCTCTTTAGTTCTTTGCTTTCTGTCATAAGGGTGGTGTCATCTGCATATCTGAAGTTATTGATATTTCTCCCAGCAATCTTGATTCCAGCTTGTGCTCCATCCAGCTTGGTGTTTCGCATGATGCTCTGCATAGAAGTTAAATAAGCAGGGTGACAATATACCGCCTTGATGTACTCCTTTCCCAACTTGACGTACTCCTTCCTGTGTTGTTCCGTGTCCAGTTCTATTGCTTCTTGACCTGCATACAGATTTCTCAGGAGGAGGTAAGGTGCTCTGGCATTCCCATCTCTTTAAGAATTTTCCACAGTTTGTTGTCAGGTAGTTCATTACTTACAAAACAGAGACTGACAGACTTAGAGAAGGAGCTTATGGTTGCCAGGGGGAAGGGATAGCTAGGGAGTTTGGGATGGACATGTACACACTGCTGTATTCAAGATGGATAACCAACAAAGACCTGCTGTATAGCACAGGAAATTCTACTCAATGTTATGTGGCAGCCTGGATGGAAGAGGAGTTTGGGGGAGAATGATATATGTGTATGTATAGGTGAGTCCTTTTGTTGTCCACGTGAAACTATCACAACATTGTTAATCAGCTATGTTGTTGTTCAGTCGCTAAGTTGTGTCTGAGTCTTGGTCACCCCGTGGACTGCAGCATACCAGGCTTCTCTGTCCTTCACTATCTCCTGAAATTTGCCCAAATTTATGTCCATCCAACTATCTCATCCTCTGTCACCCCCCACTTCTCCTCCTGCCTTCAATCTTTCCCAGCATCAGGGATTTTTTCCATTGAGTAGGCTCTTCACATCAGGTGGCCAAAGCATATAGCATCAGTCCTACTAATGAATATTCAGGGTTGATTTTCTTTAGGATTGACTGCTTGATCTCCTTGCTGTCCAAGGGACTCTCAAGAGCCTTCTCCAGCACCACAATTCAAAAGCATCAATTCCTTGGCACTCAGCTTTTTTTGTGGTCCAACTCTCACAACTGTACATGACTACTGGAAAAATCATACCTTTGACTATATAGACCTTTGTGGGCAAAGTGATGTCTCTGCTTTTTAATATGCTGTCTAGGTTTGTCATAGCTTTCTTTCTAAGGAGAAAGCATCTTTTAATTTCATGTCTGCAGTCACCATCTGCAGTGATTTTGGGGCCCAGGAAAATACAATCTACCACTGTTTCCGTTTTTTCCCCATCTAATTTGCCATGAAGTGATGGGACCAGATGCTATGACCTTAGTGTTTTGAATGTTGAGTTTTAAGCCACCTTTTTTCACCTTCATCAAGAGGCTCTTTAGTTCCTCTTTACTTTCTGTCATTAGAGTGGTATCATCTGCATATTGGAGTTTGTTGGTATTTCTACTGGCAATCTTGATTCCAGCTTGTGATTCATCCAGCCTGGCATTTCACATGATATACTCTGCATATAAGTTAAATAAGCAGGGTGACAATATACAGCTTGATGTACTCCTTTCTGAATTTTGAACCAGTCCATCATTCCATGTCTGGTTCTAACTATTGCTTCTTGACCTGCACACAGGTTTCTCAGGAGGCAGGTAAGATAGTCAGGTATTCCCATCTCTTGAAGAATTTTCCACAGCTTATTGTAATCCACACAGTCAAAGGCTTTAGCATAGTCAATGAAGCAGAAGTAGGTATTTTCTGGAATTCCCTTGCTTTTTCTATGATCCAATGGATATTGCCAATTTGATCTCTGGTTCCTCTGCCTTTTCCAAATTGGCTATCAGTTCAGTCGCTCAGTCATGTCTGACTCTTTGTGACCCCATGAATCGCAACACACCAGGCTTCCCTGTCCATCACCAACTCCCAGAGTCTATCCAAACCCATGTCCATTGAGTTGGTGATGCCATCCAACCATCTCATCCTCTGTCGTCTCCTTCTCCTCCTGCCCCGAATCCTTCCCAGCATTAGGATCTTTTCCAATGAGTCAACTCTTCTCATGAGGTGGCCAAAGTATTGGAGTTTCAGCCTCAGCATGTCCTTCCAATGAACACCCAGGACTGGTCTCCTTTAGGATGGACTGGTTGGATCTCTTTGTAGTCCAAGGGACTCTCAAGAGTCTTCTCCAACACCATAGTTCAAAAGCATCAATTCTTTGGCGCTCAGTTTTCTTCACAGTCCAACTCTCACATCCATACATTACCACTGGAAAAACCATAGCCTTGACTAGACGGACCTTTGCTGGCAAAGTAATGTCTCTGCTTTTCAATATGCTATCTAGGTTGGTCATAACTTTCCTTCCAAGGAGTAAGCGTCTTTTAATTTCATGGCTGCAATCACCATCTGCAGTGATTCTGGAGCCCAAATACAAAACAAAGAGTTAAAAGAAAAAAAGAGTGAGATATTTTATTTAGCTGATGACTTCTGTGGAATTATATATTAAATAAAAGTCTGTATGAAATCAAAACAGTGTGGCACAAAAACTAATATACCAATAATGTGTGTATCTGTGTGTATGTGTAGACTATCTCAAGAAGGCTATAAAAAGCTGTTAATGTTAATGGCTCCTTTGGGGAGTAAGATGAAGGGAAAACATCCCATTCACTCTATGTTCTTTCTTATTTTTCAAATTTTGTACAATGTAGATATATATAACCCATTCCAAAATGGAATATATATATCAGTTCATAAAAAAATTAGAGTAAAATTTAAGAATAAAAGAAATAGAAGCAAATTTAAAAATTACTAAGAAAAATGCTCATAGAGTGAATATAAATGGAAAAAACCCACAGTAAACTATATATATGGTATAATCTCATTTGTTTTTAAAGTGATGTGCACAGAAAAAAGACAAAGAACAAATTAATATGACACTGAATGATGCACAAATAAAGTTTTTTCCTTAATATTTGTTTATTTTTCAGATTTTTCTATAATGACTATATGTATTATTTCTGTGACTAGAACAAAAAAATAGATGACTTATTTCTGGTTAATGAGAGTAAGGGAAGCTTAACTTCTTCTTTATTCTTTTTGTTATTTTTCCATAATAGTTTTTTGTTTGTTTGGCCATGCCACATGGCTTGTAGGATCTCAGTTCCCTGACCAGGAATTGAACCTGGGCCATGGCAGTGAAAGCTCACAAACCTAACCACTTGGCTACCAGGGAACTCCCTGTTTTGAATTGTTTCAAATATGGGGGAATAAAAAGATTTTAAAGCTCTAATCTAAACTCTCGATCCGAATGTCCATAATTGTGCTTGGGGCTCCTGAGCAGTGCCATACAGAGTGAGAGGCTTCTGTTCCAGGACACTCTCTGACCAGGCTAGGCTCCACCCCACAGTGACCACTGCTTGTCCAGGAGAGCGGGGGAGAGAGCACTCCCTTTCTCAGTGTTTCCCAACAAATGACCTCTCTGGTTTTTTTTTATTTTAATATTTATTTTTATTTATTTTATATATTTGGCTGTGCTGGGTCTTAACTACGTCACCTAAGATCTTCAGTCTTCCTTGCAGCATGCAGGATCTTTGGCATGTGAAGTCTTTAGTTGTGATATGACAACTCTTAGTTGCAGCATAGGATCTAGTTCCAGGGATCGAACCCAGGCCCCCTACATTGGGAGGGTGGAGTCTTAGCCACTGGGCCACCAGGGAATTCCCATTTCTCTGTTCAAGCAGCCACAGTTGGTGCTGCAGAGGGGCCCTGGGAGTGAGGAAAAGGGGAAACAGGAGAGTGGGAAAGAGCCAGAAAGTCAGAGGCCAAAGAATAAAGCCAGGTACAGAACAGCTTCCAGGCTGCAAACGTCTGGGGAGCAGTGTCCTGGGCTCCCTTGTTCTCCAGGTTTGTTGAGGTTTCTAGAGTATCTCTTAAGCTGGAAGTCTCTGCCTCCTCCATTTCCCTGGGCTCCGCTTGTCGTTCCAAATAAACCATGAGGATCTACAGCCATGAAGTTCCTGGCACAGAACCCAGCCTGCTGAAATAGCTGTTTTGCTAACTAATAGCAGACATATAAATGCAGTATGTTAAATTCAATAGTGTGAAAACAAAGAGTAGAAGGACAATTCCTGGGTGCTGAGATGAGACGGCTGCCATGTACTGTTGTCTGCATGAATACTCCCACCTTTTCCATTCTAAAAGTTGTTGTTGTTGTTGTTGTTAAGTCGCTTCAGTCGTGTCCAGTCGGCTCCCCCGTCCCTGGGGTTCTCCAGGCAAGAACACCGGAGTGGGTTGCCATTTCATTCTAAAAGTAGATATTATTAATATTCATATTTATTACAACAGTTTTTTTTTTCTGAAAGGTGACTGTAAATGTTTAACAAAGTACATTATGACAATTTTCAGATGTAAGAAGAAAAGTGTCTTGAGAAAAAGGTGCCCTTGTTGGTTGTATGGATCAGTGCCAGATCTGCTAGCAAATGCCAAATTTTAATTTACGGGCCACTTCTTGCTGTCATTCACAAACCAGTCCAATCTGCCGTGGAACTCCCAAAGATGAGTGTGGGTGACTGGACAACACTAAAAGGATAGTCTCAGATGCTCATTTACAGATGTGAGAAGGAGTCAGAACTGTGGGCCTTTTCAGCATCTTAAACGTGCATAGGAGAGATTGTTCTGCCCTCCCACTTGGATTTCTGGCTTCCCCAGTATGAGAATTGCATGTTGATGTGTAGATTTCAAAGCAATTATTGAGACCTAAGGGCTCTATTAAGCAGAAATTGCTATCTGACTCGGCAAGCTTCAGTGACTTGGTCGCTGTGGTGTTTAATCCTAACTCACGGACCCACACGCTCTCTCCCAGATTGCAGAGCATAGATTCTGTGATTGACTACATCTGAGTGCTCACATCCTTGTACCTTGTGTGTGTGTGTGTGTGTGTGTGTGTGTGTGTATGTGTGTGTGTAAGCATGCGTGGAAGTTCACTCATATGTATAATGAATGCACACTGGCTTCCCTCCAAAATTCTTGTTGAAAGTGATACAAATCATTTTGGGCCACATTCAATTTTAAGATGAGAAAACCAATTTGCTCTGCTGAAACAAATAGAGCAGAAACATGTCAGCAATCTTGGGCTGCCATGTTTGGGGAGGTGTTTTGGAAATGAGGAGCCCTAAGTCTGGGCATGGCCCTGTGGTCTACTACACAAGGCCTCTCTCTTGTTCTTCCCTGTTTGCTCTTCACCTCCTCAACTGCATAGAAAGAGCTTTGGGTAGAAAAACCAGGAAGTCACTGAAATCCCCTGGATCCCTTTGTACTATTATGTCTCCTGTAAGGAGATACCTGAGAGTCCTTTTCTTGCAAAGCTTTTCCAGGGGCCACTCCCTGATGTCCTATCTGAGCAACCCAGACCCACTTGCTAAATTCTGTATATTTTGCTGGTTCCCAAACAGCTAAGAGGAAAAGATATATCAAACTCAATATTTTTTTAAATGAACATATTAGTCACTTTCCCTACTTACTGCTACTTCTTCTCCCATATTCCCTACCTTGATGCAGAGGCTCTGAGAAGGCACCTACCAGAACTTGAACTACAGAGAGTGTAATTGACCATGGACCCCTTGTGCTCTGAAATCCATCACTGTGTTTGTGCTGAGACCATGTTTCCCATGGGATGCTGCCAGTAATGATTAAGCATGGAAAGGGTACTGAGGCAGATCCACGTGGGATAACTCTGAAGTCTCACAATGGACTTCAGCTCAAGGATTCCCCAATAACCTTAAAAAATCATCCATGACAGTCTAGGATGCTTTTACCCAAACTTTCTTTTCTTACTCCAACACTTGGGTCTCCTGTATTTGTGGTCTGATGGTTCTCTGAGGTTTTTGCAGCTCCGTCTCCATTTTCTTAAATGAAAATCTGTGCATAGTTATTTCATCATGGCATGTCCTTCTCAAGGACTTAGATAGCAAGAGTAGTACTGAGGGTGGGATAATATTATTATTGGCTTCTTTCCATTCCAGGGGGCTTCCTTGGTGGCTCAGACAGTAATGAATCTGCCTGCAGTGCGAGAGACTGGGGTTTGATCCTTGGGTCAGGAAGGTCCCCTGGAGAAGGGAATGGTAACCCTCTCCAGTATTCTTGCCTGGAGAATTCCATGGACAGAGGAGTCTGGGGGCTACAGTCCATGGGGTCACCAAGAGTCGGACATGACTGAATGACTAACACTTTAACTTTCACTTTTTTTCATTCTGGGAGGGCTTGTATTTCATCCT
The DNA here is from genome assembly GCF_019923935.1 of Bubalus bubalis. Taxonomy (NCBI): domain Eukaryota; kingdom Metazoa; phylum Chordata; class Mammalia; order Artiodactyla; family Bovidae; genus Bubalus; species Bubalus bubalis. The sequence continues at coordinate 45,361,323 of NC_059172.1, read as the reverse complement.
CACAGGGGTAGATACTCATTGTGAGTATGGGTTTGCCTTTTGTGCCTCTGAATGATGATCAGAAGCTCATGTTTGCCAGGGCACAAAGCAAAAATCCTATTGAACTACAGGGCATTAATACTAAAACTCTCTTTCATCAAAAGACACAATTAGAGATTGAAAAAATCAATCCTTCACAATGGGAAAAGATGTTTGCAGTATATGTGTCTGTTATAACTTGTGTACAGATTATATGAATTCTTACAACTCAGTAAGGAAAAAAGCAGGTAACCTAATAGAAAAGTGGGCAAAGGACTTGAACAATACTTCACCAAAGAGAGTATCTAAATGGTAATAAGCATCTGAAAATGTATTAAATTCTACTAGTTATTTGGGAAATATCTATTAAAGTCTCAAGGTGGTGCCACTGAAATGGTCAAAATGAAAACGCCAGACAGTATCAAGTGTTGACGTGTAACTGGAGTCAAGTGCCCGGAACTTTCACACCCTGCTAGTGGAAGTGTGTTTTGAAACAACTGTATGGGAAGACTGTTTGACAGTATCTACTGAACTGTACATACACATTTCTTCAGATCAGCAATTTCATACAAACATGAATTCACCAAAAGATGGGACAAGAATGTTCCCAGCAGCATATTTATGGTACCAAAAGAAAGTAATAGTATAAATGTACCCTGAGAGAAGAATAGGTAGATAAATTGGGTTTATATGTTCATATAATAGAATACAGGGTTGAGCGTGAATGAATGACTATTACATACAACAACATGGGCACCCACTGACAATGTCAATGAAAGAAGACAGACTTTACAAAGCATATGGGATGATTCCCATTTGTAAAGTGCTTAAAATCAAACTAAATCAGTCTAGACTGTTAGAAATCAAAATAGTGGTTATCCATTTGGGGTAAGTAATGACTGGGGTGCTGGTGAATGTTATGTTTCAGAACTGGTGCTAATTATAAAGATGTGTTACTTTATCAACATTCATCAAGCTGTACTAGAATTTGTGAGCTTTTTCATGTCTGTGTTTTGCTTTACCCCTAAAGTTAATTTTTTTCCTCAATATTTTCATTGTAAAACATCTAGAAAATACAAAAATATTGCCAGGGAATACCCACCTTAAGAATTTTACTCATTATCCTTTTGGCCTTTTCTATTTACACTCATATGTCCTCTTCAGTCCTTCCTTCAGTACCATGTTCTCAATTCTGTTTTGTAACTGCATTTTGCAACTTCCAGAATATATACAGTCAGCCCCTTTCCATGTCATTAGAATTCTTTTACCACATTTAAAAGCTTGCTAGCTATCCACTGAATTGGAGTACTGTATTCTACGTAAGAAGTCATTTTTTCATGTTTAGGTTGTTTCTAATTTTTCAGCATCATAAACTATAATATGTGATGATCAGGACTTCCCAGGCAGTCCAGTGGTTGGGATTCCATGCTTCCACTTCAGGGGGTGCAGTTTCCATCCCTGGTCAGGGAACTAAGATCCACATGCCATGCAGCATGACTGAAAAAAGAAATGCGATGATCATTCTCACAGCTAAATCTTTGCCCTGAATCCATGATCATTTCTTTAGACTCAAGTTCTAGAAGTTGGGTATGTGTATATAAAAGGTTTTATAATCATGAGGTTTAGACATCTCCTAGTTAATTTTTTTAACAGCAGGGTAAGAGTTTGTACTGAGAGCATGCTTTGAAGTGTTCCTATCAAACGATTCTTGGAATCCTGAGAGCGACAACAGTGACAGGAATAATGTCTATAACCACCATGGTGCCTATTATATCACTTCATTTACTTCCTACCAAAAACTGGCTAGGTGGGGACTAACAGCGGCATTTTACAAATGAGGATACAGGTTCAAGAGAAGGACTGTATTCAAGTTCTCTTAGAATTTAAAGCTGGATTCAAAGTCAGACCTGTCCAACCCTAAACAAATCCCTCTGTCACTCCATGGTGTCGTTCAAGGAATGGCAAGTCCTTCTGTTGAGCTACCAGGGAGTCCAGCTGAAGTCCAACTGGACCAGTGATTACTATAAGCTACAATAATAACACTTAATAATGATCATAGTGAGAGCTAATGCTCCACTGATACTAATAGGCTGATTGGGAAAGCAAATGGGATTGAGACAGAATAAGAGAATGAATCTGAAAGGGTGGTGAATGCAGGGAGGAATTCTGAGTTATATGGAAGTTACCAGAAGATAAAAAATTGAAATCCATGTCAACTCACTTGTTGGTGACATGTCATAAGCTTGTACAAGCCTCCTCAGCCACCAGGGCACCAGGCTGTTGGCCTCATTCCCCTGGAGTAAAATTGATAAGCACATTCCACAGAGACCAGATGTAGCTGTGGGAGGCCAGAAGCCAGTTTACTAGAAGACACAGGGTAAGTGGAGAGGCTTGTGCAAGCTTTTAGATCGTGTCTTAGAATTTTTGTGAAAGGCTAAAGAAGTGAGACTTTCTGGAGATGTTCCAGTGAAATTCTGATTCAAGCTACATTCATTTTTCCAGGAAGCTATTAGGGCTGGCTACTCAGAAAAAGTAAGAAAACACTGTGTGTGAGAAAGAGAGAAAGAAGGAAGGAGAGGGAGAGGGAGAGAGGGCAACCGTCAGAACACCTATGAAAGAAGCACTGTGATTGACAAATGACAAGTTTGTGGGAAACTGGATTGTATGCCTACTGATAATTTGTTCTTAGTCTTTCTCCCTGCTGACTCACATTTCAACACCCACTCTGCTTGTCAACTGATAGGGTGAGTAGCTTGGAAGGTACAGAGAAGAGAAGAGGCAACATGGGGAAGTGGGAGAGAAGGCTTTGGAATGCGACACATAGAGCTTCTATTCCAAATTTAGCCACCAGACAGATCCATGTAGGAGAACAATGGCTAGCTTGTATTTCAGGATCTGTGCTGTGTGCTACTTTTGCAACACTTAATTTTCAAAGCCAATCCACAACAAAGGTTCTTCCATCGTCCTTGTTTTATAGATGAGGAAACTGAAGATCAGGAGGCTTAGAATGTTTATGGGAGGCATAAAATTTGTTGAGAGGCACAGTTGAACTGAAGCCTGCCTAAATCCAACATGCTACTCTTCTTAATGGTGTGACTTAAAGAGGATTTTGTAAGCCAGGCTTGAGCTTCTATTCTTTAAAGTAGAAATAAATACAGCTGACCTATACCATTGCTGGAGGCCTGAATTATGGTATTTTATTGTATTTTTATTTATAAACATGTTTATAAATAAATGGTATTTATTGTATTTTTGGTGTTGATCAGTGATCAATGCAAAGAAATAGAGGAAAACAATAGAATGGGAAAGACCAGAGATCTCTTCAAGAAAATCAGAGATACCAAGGGAACATTTCGTACAAAGATAGGCACAATAAAGGACAGAAATAGTATGGACCTAACAAAAGCAGAAGATGTTAAGAAGAGGTGGCAAGAATACACAGAACTATACAAAAAAGATCTTCATGACTCAGACAAACACAATGGTGTGATCACTCACCTAGAGCCAGACATCCTGGAATGCAAAGTTAAGTGGACCTTAGGAAGCATCACTACAAACAAAGCTAGTGGAGGTGATGAAATTCCAGTTGAGTTATTTCAAATCCTAAAAGATGATGCTGTGAAAGTGCTGCACTCAATATGCCAGCAAATTAGGAAAACTCAGCAGTGGCCACAGGACTGGAAAAGATCAGTTTTCATTCCAAATCCCAAAGAAAGGCAATGCCAAAGAATGTTCAAACTACCGCACAATTGCACTCGTCTCACATGCTAGCAAAGTAATGCTCAAAATTCTCCAAGCCAGGCTTCAACAGTACATGAATCATGAACTTCCAGATGTTCAAGCTGGCTTTAGAAAAGGCAGAGGAACCAGAGATCAAATTGCCAACATCTGCTGGATCATAAAAAAAGTAAGAGAGTTCCAGAAAAACATCTACTTTTGCTTTATTGACTACACCAAAGACTTTGACTATGTGGATGACAACAAACTGTGGAAAATTCTTCAAGAGATGGGAATACCAGATGACCTTATCTGCCTCCTGAGAAATCTGTATGCAGGTCAAGAAGCAACAGTTGGAACTGGACATGGAACAACAGACTGGTTCCAAATTGGGAAAGGAGTACATCAAGGCTGTATGTTGTCACCCTGCTTATTTAACTTACATGCAGAAAACATCATAAGAAATGTCAGGTGGAATGAAACATAAGCTGGAATCAAGATTTCCAGGAGAAATATCAATAATCTCAGATATGCAGATGACACCATCCTTATGGCAGAAAACGAAGAACTAAAGAGCCTCTTGATGAAAGTGAAAGAGGAGAGTGAAAAAGTTGGCTTAAAGCTCAACATTCAGAAAACTAAGATCATGGCATCTGGTTCCATCACTTTATGGCAAATAGATGGGGAAACAGTGACAGACTTTATTTCTTTGGGCTCCAAGATCACTGCAGATGGTGACTGCAGCCATGAAATTAAAAGGTGCTTGCTCCTTGGAAGAAGAGCTACCACCAACCTAGACAGCATATTAAAAAGTAGAGACATTACTTTTCCAACAAAGGTATGTCTAGTCAGAGCTATGGTTTTTCCAGTAGTTATGTATGGATATGAGAGTTGGACTATAAAGAAAGCTGAGCACTATGGAATTGATGCTTTTGAACTGTGATGTTGGAGAAGACTCTTGAGAGTCCTTTGGATCGCAAGGAGATACAACCAGTCAATCCTAAAGGAAATCAGTCCTGAATATTCATTGGAAGGACTGAGGTTGAAGTTGAAACTCCAGTACTTTGGCCACCTGATGTGAAGAACTGACTCATTGGAAAAGACCCTGATGCTAGGAAAGATTGAAGGTGAGAGGAGAAGGGGACGACAGAGGATGAGATGGTTGGGTGGTATCACCAACTCGATGGACATGAGTTTGAGTAAGCTCCGGGAGTTGGTGATGGACAGCGAAGCGTGGTGTGCTGCAGTCCATGGGGTCGCAAAGAGTTGGACCCGACTGAACTGAACACCAGAGTCTGGCACACAATAGGTCCTCAGTGATTGTTACTTTCTCTAAGGAGAGGACTTCCAGAACTTTCAGGAAGCTAGAGGGCATTAAAAAACCAAACCAAAGAAACTGAAAACATCTAGTGGGTTAGATAAGGCTAGGTTGGACAGAAGGCAGTACTATCAAAATACAAGGATTCAGATTCAACCAAGAGTACTACCGGGTTGAGGAGCCCTGGGCTCAGAACTGCACATATACTGACTTCTGCTGTTGTTCAGTTGCTAAGTTGTGTCTGACTCTTTTGAGACCCTATGGACTGTAGCCCGCCAGGCTCCTCTGTCCATGGGATTTCCCAGCCAAGAATACTGGAATGGGCTGCCATTTCCTTCTCCAGGGGATCTTCCCCACCCAGGGATTGTATATATGTCTCCTGCATTGGCAGGCACATTCTTTACCACTGAGCCCCCAGGGAAGGTCATGGGGTAGATATACAGTCACACTGAGTTAGCCACAAACTTGTGAAGATGATGGTATTTATCTAGTTGCCAAATGAAGAAATGATGTCCTAAAAGACTAAGTACCTTGCCCCAATTCTTGTTGCTGGAGCTCTCTTCAAGGAATGAACGTCTTCTATGCTATTTTTTTTTTTTTTAAGAATGTTCATACTGTGAAATTTACCTCTAGATAGTGGTTCTTACTATTCACAAAAAAGGGCAACTATATAACTAATTATCCACTATAGAACCATCTAATCCCAGAGTATTTTCATTGCCCTAAAGAGAATCTCTGTACTCATTAACAGTCATTCCCTGTTCCTCCCTCCCTTGGACCCTGGCTACCAGTGTTTTGCTTTGTATTTCTATGGATTTGCCTTTTCTGGACATTTTATATAAGCCAAATCAAACAGGATGTGACCTTCTGTGTCTGGCTTCTTTCATTTAGCACAATGTGTCAAGGTTCATTCATGTTGTAGCATAAATCAGTATTTCATTTCTTTGTTTGACTGAGTAATACCCCATTGTATGGATAGATGACATTTTGTTTATTCATTCATTGGTTGATAAAAGTTTTGATGGTTTTCATTTTTTGTTTTGAGTAAAATTGTGGTGAACATCTGTGTACGAATCTTTGTGTAGATATATGCTTTCAATTCTCTTGGGTATATACCTAGGAATAAAATTGCTGAGTCACGTGATAAATTCACGGTTAACTTTTTGAGGAATTGTCAAACTGTTTTTCCAAAGTGGTTGCATCATTTTACATCCCCAACAGCAATGTATGAGAGCTCCATTTTCTCTACATACTTGTCAACACTTGTTATTATCTGTCTTGGGATCATAGTCATCCTAGTGGATGTGAACCAATATCTCACTGTGGATTTGATTTGCATATTCCTAAGGACAAGACTTCCCTGGTGGCTCAGACAGTAAAGCGTCTGTCTACAATGTGGGAGACCTGGGTTCGATCCCTGGGTCGGGAAGATTTCCTGGAGAAGGAAACAGCAACCCACTCCAGTACTCTTGCCTAGAAAATCCCATGGACAGAGGAGCTTGGTGCAGGCTACTGTCCATGGGGTTACAAAGAGTCGGGCACGACTGAGCGACTTCACTTTCACTTTCTTTTTCTTTCAAGGACAAATGATGTCAAACATCTGTTCATGTGATTATTGAGATATATATATATATATGCATATATAGTCACATTTTAAAGCTCTATTAAGGTAGAATTTGCATATCATGAAATTCACCAATTTTAAATTTACAACTCAAATGGCTTTAAGACCTTAATTTTTTCCTGATATGGGTGTTTAAAACTATCCCTTTAATCCCTGCTTTAGCTACATCCCATAAATTTTGATATTAGGTTTTTATTTTTTATAGAGTTCAAATTATTTTCTAACTTTTCATGTTTTTTTATTGAACTATTGTTGATTTACTATTAGTACATTATGTCAGTTTCAAGTGTGCAGTAAAGTGATTCAGTTATTCACATCTATGCATATACATATTTAAAGTTCAGATTGTTCTCTGTTGAAGTTTATTACAAGATATTGAATACAGTTCTTTGTGCTATACAGTAAATTCTTATTTCTTATATATTTTATGTATATTAGTTTGTATCTGTTAGACCCATCAGATCAGATCAGATCAGTCGCTCAGTTGTGTCCAACTCTTTGCGACCCCATGAATCGCAGCACGCCAGGCCTCCCTGTCCATCACCAACTCCCAGAGTTCACCCAGACTCATGTCCATCGAGTCAGTGATGCCATCCAGCCATCTCATCCTCTGTCATCCCCTTCTCCTCTAGCCCCCAATCCCTCCCAGCATCAGAGTCTTTTCCAATGAGTCAACTCTTCACATGAGGTGGCCAAAGTACTGGAGTTTCAGCCTCAGCATCATTCCTTCCAAAGAAATCCCAGGGCTGATCTCCTTCAGAATGGACTGGTTGGATCTCCTTGCAGTCCAAGGGACTCTCAAGAGTCTTCTCCAACACCACAGTTCAAAAGCATCAATTCTTCAGCGCTCAGCCTTCTTCACAGTCCAACTCTCATATCCATACATGACCACAGGAAAAACCATAGCCTTGACTAGATGCACCTTTGTTGGCAAAGTAATGTCTCTGCTTTTGAATATGCTATCTAGGTTGGTCATAACTTTCCTTCCAAGGAGTAAGCGTCTTTTAATTTCATGGCTGCAGTCACCATCTGCAGTGATTTTGGAGCCCAGAAAAATAAAGTGTGACACTGTTTCCACTGTTTCCCCATCTATTTCCCATGAAGTGATGGGACCGGATGCCATGATCTTCGTTTTCTGAATGTTGAGCTTTAAGCCCACTTTTTCACTCTCCACTTTCACTTTCATCAAGAGGCTTTTTAGTTCCTCTTCACTTTCTGCCATAAGGGTGGTGTCATCTGCATATCTGAGGTTATTGATGTTTCTCCTGGCAGTCTTGATTCCAGCTTGTGTTTCTTCCAGTCCAGCGTTTCTCATGATGTACTCTGCATATAAATTAAATAAACAGGGTGACAATATACAGCCTTGACGTACTCCTTCCCGCCCCTGTAGCTTCTCCCTTTGGTAACCAGAAAACTGTTTCCTATGTCTGTGAATCTGTTTCTGATTTGTATATAGATTCATTTGTATTACTTTCTGATTCCACAATAAGTGATATCATATGGTATTTGTCTTTCTCTATCTGACTGCACTTATTTTTATATTCTCTAGGTCCATCCGTATTGCTTCAAATGGCAACATTTTATTCTTTTTCATGGCCAAGTGACATTCCATTATCTATGTTTATATCTCTATCTCTCTCTATATATGTGTATATCACATCTCATTAAACCAGTCATCTGTTGATGAGCACATGGGTTGCTTCTGTATCTTGGCTATTGTAAATAGTACTGCTATGAACATTGGAGTGTATGTATCCTTTCATATTAGAGTTTTCATCTTTTCCAGATAAATGTCAGGAGTGGAATTGTTAGATCATATGATGGCCTATTTTTAGTTTTTTAAGGAAACTCTTTCAGTTTTCCTTTGTGGCTGCACCAGCTTACATTCCCACCAATAGTTTTGAAAGGTTCCCTTTTATCCACATCCTACCCCTCATTTATTATTGATATTTGCAGACTTTTATATGGTAACTATTCTGATTTGAGGTGACACCTATTGTAGTTTTGATTTGCATTTCTCTAATAATTAGCAGTGTTGAACATCTCTTCATGTGCCTTTTGGTCATCTGTATGTTTTTCTTAGAGAAATGTCAATTGAGTTCTTCTGCCCATTTTTTGATTGGGTTGTTTGGTTTTGTGATTGGATTGTTTTGGTTTTTGATACTAAGTTTTTTGAGTTGCTTGTAAATTTTGAATACTAACCTCCTATCAGTTGTATCATTTGCAAGTATTTTTTCCTATTTCATAGATTTTTTTTTTTGTTTATTTGTGGTTTTATTTGCTGTGTGAAATGTGAAAGATTTCAAGTTTGATTAAGTCCCATTTGCTTATTTTTTGCTTTTATTTCTTTTAGGAGACTGGCCTAAGAAAATAGTGCTATAATTTATGTCCAAGTATATTTTACCTATGTTCTCTTTTAGGAGTTTTATGGTGTCATGTATTTTATTTAGGTCTCTAAACCACTTTCAGTTTATTTTTGTATATTGTATTAGAGAATGTTCTGATTTCACTGATTTACACGAAGCTATCCAGCTTTCCCAGGCTTCCCTGGTGGCTCAGCTGGTAAAGACTCTGCCTGCAATGCGGAAGACCTGGGTTCGATCCCTGGGTTGGGAAGATCCCCTGGACAAGGGAACGACTACCCACTCCAGTATTCTGGCCTGGAGAATTCCGTGGACAGAGGAGCCTGGCAGGCTACAGTCCCTGGGGTTGCAAAGAGTCAGACATGACTGAGCGACTTTCACTTTCATCCAGCTTTCCCAACACACTTACCAAAGAGATTGCCTTTGCTTCATTGTATATTTTGCCTCCTTTATTGTGCATGAATTGACCACAGGTCTGTGGGTTCACTTCCAGGCTCCCTGTTTTACTGCTCTATGTGTCTGTTTTTTGTGCCAGTGCCTTGCTGCTTTTGACTACCGTAGTTCTGTAGTGTTATCTGAGGTCTGGAAGAAAGGGTTATATCTCCAGCTTCATTCTTTTTCCTCAGGATTGCTTTGCAATCCTGGGTTTTCTGTGTGTATATATGTTTTTGAGAAGTGTCTTCAGCTGCTTTTTAATTGGATTATGTGTTTTTTTGAGATATAAGAGTTCTTTATATATTATAAACACTAAATACTTATCAGATATATGATTTACAAATATTTTCTCTCATTATGTGGTTTGTCTTTTCACTTTCTTGATAGTGTCCTCTTATGCTTAAAAGCTCTTAATTTTAATGAAGTAGAATATATCTAGTTTTCTTTTGTTACTTGTGTTTTTGGTGTCACATCTAACTTCTACTGATTAAGTTCAAGATCATGACGCTTTACCCTTAGGTTTTCATCAAAAAGTGTTACAGTTTTAGCTCTGATATTTGATCTTTAATCCATTTTGAGTTAATAAGGACCTAACTTCATTGCTTTGCATGTTAAATTGTCCCACGCTATTTGTTGAAGAAATTATTCATTCCCCATTAAATGGTTTTGGCATCCTTGTCAGAAATCAATTGGTCATACACATATTTCTGGACTTTAAATTCGATTCTATTGGTCTGCACGTCTATTCTGATGTCAGTACCACACTGCTTTGATTACTGTAACGTTTTAGTAAATTTGGAAAGAAGTGATATTTTTCTTAATGTATTCTACTTTTTAAAGATTCTTTGCATTTTCATAAGCATTTTAGGATCAGCTTCTGAAACTATATCAACTGGAATTTTGGAAGAGATTGTACTGAATATGTAGATCAATTTAGGGAAGTATTGCCACCATGGTTTTCTTGGTGGCTCAGATGGTAAAGAATCTGCCTGCAATGCAGGAGAGATGGATTTGGTCCCTGGCTTGGGAAGATCTCCTGAAGAAGGAAATGGCTTACCCACTCCAGTATTTTTCCCTGGAGCATTCCATGGACAGAGGAGCCTGGTGGGCTACAGTCCCTGGGGCTGCAGAATTGGACATGACTGAGTAACTAACTTGCACTTTCTTTTCATTGTCATTTAATAATATTAAATAAACTTTTTAAACTTGTTATTGTTGAGGTATTTTGACATATTATATTAGTTTCATGTATAGAACATGATTCAATATTTGTGTACACTGTAAAATGATCACCACAAGGTCTAGCTAATATCCATCCCCATGCATCATTAGAAATAAATTTTTTATTGTCATGAGAGATTTTAAGATTTACTCTCTAAGCAAATTTCAAATTTGTAATACAGTATTATTAACTATAACCATTCCAATGCACATTGTATACCCATAATTCATTTATTTCTTAACTGGAAGGTTGTGCCTTTTGCCTCCCTTCTCCCATTTATCTCATCTCCTATCCCTAACCTTTGGCAACCACCAATCTGATTTCTGTATCTTTGAGCTTTTTTTCTTGTTGTTGTTTTAGATTCCACCTATAAGTATGATCATACAGTATTTGTCTTTCTCTGTTTGATTTATTTCACTTAGCATAATGCCCTTAAGGTCTATTCATGTTGTACCAAATGGCAGGATTTCATTCTTTTTTATGGTAGTATAATATTCCTCTGTGTGTGTGTGTGTGTGTGTGTGTGTGTGTATCACATTTTCTTTATCTATTCATCCATCAATGGATACTTGGGTTGTTTTCATATGTTGACTATTGTAAATAGTGCTTCAATGAACATGGAGTACAGTATCTTTTCAAGTTAGTATTTTCCTTTTCTTCTTTTTTTAAAATCTATTTTTTAATTGGAGTATAATTGCTTTATACTATGGTGTCAGTTTCTGCTATACAAGTGAATCAGCTATAAGTATACATATAATCCCTTCTCCTTGCATGTGTTTTCCTTTTCTTCAGATAAATGCTCAGCAGTGAAAGTTTGGCTCATATAGTAGTTCTATTTTTAATTTTTTGAAGCACCTTTATATTATTTTCCATAGTGACTGTACCAATTTACATTCTCACCAACAGTACACAAATATTCCCTTTTCTTCACATCCCTGCCAACTCTTATTATTATTTCTTGTCTTATCTTTCTTTCTTTTTGGCTACACTGGGTCTTTGTCGCTGTGTGCAGGCTTTCTCTAGTTGCAGCGAGCAGGGGTTACACTTCATTGCAGTGCATGGGCTTCTCATTGTGGTGGCTTCTCTTGTTGCAGAGCATGGGCTCTAGTTGCATAGGCCTCAGTGGTTGCGGAGAAGGCAATGGCACCCCACTCCAGTACTCTTGCCTGGAGAATCCCATGGACAGAGGAGCCTTGTAGGCTGCAGCCCATGGGGTTGCTAGGAGTCGGACACGACTGAGCGACTTCACTTTCACTTTTCACTTTTCTGCACTGGAGAAGGTAATGGCAACCCACTCCAGTGTTCTTGCCTGGAGAATCCCAGGGACGGGGGGAGCCTGGTGGGCTGCGGTCTATGGGGTCGCACAGAGTCGGACACAACGGAAGCGACTTAGCAGCAGCAGCAGCAGCAGTGGTTGCAGCAGGTGGGCTCTGTAGTTATGGAACACGGGCTTAGTTGTGTCACGGCACGTGGGATCTTCCTAGACCAGGGATCAAACCCATGTCCCCTGCATTGGCATGTTGTTCAGTCGTAAGTCATGTCTGACTCTTTGTGACCCCAAGGATTGCAGCATGCCAGGCTTAGGGATCCTTCACAATTGTCAGGTAGATTCCTAACCACTGGAGCACCAGGGAAGTCCATATTTCTTGTCTTTTTGATAGTAGCCATTCTGACAGGTGTATAATATCTCACTGTGGTTTAGATTTGCATTTCCCTGATGATTAGTGATGGTGGTCATCTTTTATTGTACCTGTTAGCTATATGTCTTCTTTGGGAAAATATCTGTTCAAATCTTCTGCTCATTTTCAACTGGACTGGTTGTGGTTTTGCTATTGAGTTGTATGAGTTTCTTGTATATTTTAGATATTAATCCCTTATCATGCATATGTTTTGCAAATATATTTTCCCATTCTGTAGGTTGCCTTCTCATTTTGTTGATGGTTTTCTTTGCTGTACAGAAGCTTTTTAGTTTGATCTAGTCTCATTTGTTTATATTTGCTTCTGTTGCCTTTGCTTTTGGTATCAGACTCAAAAAATCATTGCCAAGACCTATGTCAAGGAACTTTCTGCCTATGTTTTCTTCTAGGAGCTTTATGGCTTTAGGTCTTGCATTCAATTCTTCAATTCATTGTGAGTTAATTTTTGCCCATTGTGTAAGATTGTGGTCCAGTTTCATTCTTCAGCTTGTGGCTGTCCAGTTTTCCCAGCACCATTTATTGACGAGATTATCCTTTTTCTGTTGTATATTGTTGTCATAAATTAATTGGCTACTTAAGTGTGGGTTTATTTCTGAGCTCTCTATTTTGTTTCAACAACCTAATGACTTTTATTTCTTTTTCTTGCTTTGTGCCCCGATTAGCTCCTTCAGTACAACGCTGATTAGAAGTGGTGAGACAAATATTCCAGTCTCGGTCCTGACTGTAGAGACAAAGCATCAATCTTTCCCCACCAACTATGATGTTAACTATGAGTTTTTCATAGATGCTTTTAATCAGTTGAAGAAATTCCCATCTATTTCTACTTTGTTAAATATTCTTATCATGAGAGGGTTTTGGGTTTTATCCATGCTTTTGCTGCATCTAATGAGATGATAATGTGGTTTTATCCTTTATTTTACCAATATGATATATTACATTGATTAATTGTAATCAATTATCATATGTTGAGTCAACTTTAAATTCCTAGGGTAAATTTCACTCTGTCATGATGTATAATCCTTTTAATATGCTGTTAGATTTGTTTTGCCAGCATTTTGCTCAGGATTTTTACATCTATGGTCATAGGAATATAGTTTTCTGTAGTTTCTTTCTTGTGAATTCTTTGGGGATTTGGTATCAAGGTAATTCTGGCCTCAAAGTGTGAGTTAGGAAGTATTCCTTTCTCTTGTATTATATTTGAATTATTTAATTTTTCTTCAAATCTGTCAGTATTTTGGACATCCAGTACTTCATTAAAAGCAGAACTTTATTTTGGGCTGTGGCGGGGGAGGGGCAATGCATGAAATGTAACTGGCACCCAGGTGCTTATGCTGGTAGATCATATGTCCCAAAGAGCCAAAGGCGATGGCATCATGAGTAGGCAAGCTGAATACACAGCCAAGTGTATGTAGTCAATGCATGTTCAGCCTGGTTAAACATGAAAACCTACGTTATAAGCGAATCTCAATATACAACCTCTTCTTGTTTGTAGACTAACTTTGAAATTTCCAACTAGAGCTGCATCTCTCTTCTCATTTGATCCTCATGGATTCTCCTGACTAAGGTCTGCAAAGTCTGTTTTCCCATTTCTCCCTCAAGGAACAAATACATATATTTCTTGTTTGTGACTGTTTCCAGTCTAATTTTGTCTTTGTTCAAGCAATGCCTATCAAAATAGCTCAAGGAACTCGTCTTCTAGTTATCTCTTGCCCTACAAACATCCTCTTTCAGGAAACTTTTCAAGAAAATCCAAGCCTAAAATGTTGATGGAAGGACCACACAGTTTAATGTGTATTGAGTAAAGAGAGAAGTATTGTGTGGGTTAGATCACCCTGTGAGGTCTTCATGAACCAGGCACAGAGCTGAGCTGAGACTTGGAGTATAGGAAAGACTTGGAGTGATGTGGAGATGAGAAGGGTCATTCCAGCTTCAGAAAACAATGTGAGATGTTCCCAGCTCTCAGTGGTGATATTGCTACATATCTGTGAGGCAATAAAGAGGTAACCTGATTGGATCTGTGTATGGGGAAACTTGGTAAGGTAGCGAACCACTGAGAGCATTTTTAGAACTTTGAATAGCATTAGAATTCTATTTCACCATTCTCCAATATACACTTCTTAGTACACTAGTATCCCTCTTAAGTATTGTGTCAACTGAGATATAATTGACATAGAACATTACATTAGCTTCAAGCATACAATGTAAAGATTTAGTATTTGTATAATTTGAATAATGATCACCACAATAAGTTTTTAATATCTATCACCACACATAGTTACAAAATTATTTTCTTGTGATGAGAACTTTTAAGATCTACTCTCTTAGCAACTTTCAAATATACAATACAGTATCATTAACTATAGTTACCTCTAACTATTAATGAATTTCTCCCAATGGAAAAAATATTAAGAGGTTCTGCGGTCAACTCCATGTAATGATTATTGTTAAAGTCCTTACAAAAAGTTGTCTCAAAGCCTTCAATCAGTGAAGACTTAGGTATCTCTAATGAGGGAGTGTAGTATCCAAAATTTTCCTACTTTATTTGGCCATCATGTCCTGTTTCAAAGAAGATGCAAGCAATATATTCAAGATAGAAAATTAAATATTGATTTTAATGTTGATCCAGTCCAACCCCTAACCTTTCAAATGTAGCCTTGAGGAAAGTGCTTCTCTAAGGTTACCCATTAAGCTGGAGCCTGTGCTAGGGCTAGAATCCAGGTCTCTGACTCTGGACCGTGACAAATTGTGGTGGGTCTTGGTTGTCATGTGTGTCAGTTAAGGGAACACTAGATGCTCTAACAATCAAAGTCAAAATTTCAGTGCCTTGACTCAACAGAAGTTTATTTTTAATTCATGCGGTAGTCTAGTATGGGAGTTCATGGTTAGCAGGCACCTTGCTTCCCTGTTGCTAATCAGAAAACCAGGACCCTGAATTGTGTGACTTTGCCATCCCCTGAGGCCACCGAGTAGCTAGGGAACCCCGATTTGCTTTTTAAAGGCCCTGGCCCAAGAAAAAGCATAATGCAATGGTTAAGAGTAAAGACTCTGGAGTTAGATGTCTTAGGCTGGAATTTCATCTCTGAGACTTATGTTCAACTAATTATTCACTAAAAATTCAGTAATTGTTCAACTACTGTGACCCTCAGTTTCTTTGTCTGTGAAATGGAGACAATAATAGAACTTAGCTTATAGGATTGTTATGTGAATTAAATGAGTTAATGTTTGTCTAACACTTATCTATATCTGATACATATTATGCACTTTTTAAAGAGAAAGTGTTAGTCACTCAATTGTGTCTGACTCTTTGTGACCCCATGGACTGTAGCCTGCCAGGCTCCTCCATCCATGGAATTCTCCAGGCAAGGATACTAGAGTAGGTAGCCATTCCCTTCTCCAGGGGATCTTCCCAACCCAGGGACTGAACCCAGGTCTCGTTGCATTACAACCTGAATCTTTACCATCTGAGCCACCAGGAAAGTCCATGCACTTTATAAGTGTTTTATAAATAATAGTAATAATCATGATACTCATGACTTTTGCTTGTATTCCACTAGCTATGTCTGGTTGTAAGGAGAGCTAGGCAGTTATTTCCCAGTGACTCTTAACAGAGGAAGGAATTTTTGAATTTTTTGTAGCTTTTGCTAACCATCTTTGCAAAAGCTAAACATCAGAAGTTTTTGAAAATAAAGTTTTATTGGAATGTAGCCATGTTCATTTTGTAGTTTTTTTTTTCCTTTCTTTTTTTAGTGATTAAACACCAAGTGGATACCTTGATCTAAACATCCAGCCTCCAGAACTGTGAGAAATAGATTTCTGCTCTTTGTGAGTCTGTGGTATTTTGTTACAGTAGCCTGAATGAACTAAGACAAGCGTGTTAAGTATGCGTGTGCTCAGTTGTTCAGGCGCGTCTGACTCTGTGACCCTGTGGACTGTAGCCCGCCAGGTCTCTGCGCCCATGGGATTCTCTAGGCAAGAATACTGGAGTGACACATGGGCTTAGTTGCTCTGCAGCCTGTGGGATCTTCCTGGACCAGGGATCAAACCCGTGTCTTCTGCATTGGCCGGCAGATTCTTTACCACTGTGACAAGGGCCTAAACTAGCCTATTATAGTGGGAACAAAGGACAATAAAGCATTAAATAAAATAATAAAACAATAAAGTAAAAGCATTATTCACACTGTGTTCTTGAACATTGTGCCCTCTTCTAGGCCTCTGTCAGTCTTAGATAGGGGAGTGACTTGTAACTGCACTTGGCAATCGTAACAGCTTCCTAGGGAATGGCTTGACTTTGCCTCTGAATAGTTTTTAAAAACCTAAGGCTAATTATGTTTAATGTACTGGTGCAGCTTGGTTATTGGCTTATTGGCTATTATCTTAATGACAGGATTTTTTCTTATCTTGTGAACTGAAATCTCTTTAACGTGATAATTATTACTGAACAATGCAGGATTCAATTTATTCTGAATATAATCATTCTGTAATATCAGGCATTGCTCTTTGCAATCAATGCGGATTGTTTTTTTTCATTATAACAGAAAGAAACACTAATTTTAGGAGCCACAATAGAAAGATAAGGTCCATCGGAGCCATTATTGGGATAGGCAACTGATTTCAGGTCATAGCTAGGATTGTTTGCTGAATCACAATAGGCTGAGGTCCCAGGGCCACTTGTGTAGATAAAGGTACTGATGTAAAATACACACCTAAGCTGAGGATATTATTGAGTAAACCCGGTGCTTCCTAGATATTAGCCACGTACAGAACTGTTCCCATTGTCTTGGTCTGTAGCTCATTGTATTGGGAAAAAGCCTTCCTAGAAAACTGCCTCATCCAATATCCAATATTCAAGTTTAGTATAAGATCACTTATCATTTCTCCAAACCACTAATGGACATGTATGGGAAGATATTAGTTCTTTTGTTGATGTGATACTTATTATTTAAAAAATTGCCAGGAGAACTGGGTTATGAAAGTCAATTCAGCAAATATTTACTGAGCAGCTACTTCTACTTATTCTAAACAAAAGCCCTCATTGCAATGAATGTTGTTACTCTGGAAAGCGGGTTCAGTGAGTGGAAGATATAATTTAAGTGATATACCTATGTGGTTGCCCTGTACACATTAGAGTTTTCAAAATGCTGCTTTAGAGTTCAATTGTCGTGTATCTTCTTTATATTTTAACTTTTTGTTGATATCTAGTAGTTCAAGTCCTTCAATGTTGCTCTTTTTTCAAGTTGTCTTGGCTCTTCTCAGCTTTTGCATTTTCATGTAAATTTTAGAAACAGCTTATCAATTTCTCCCAATAAAACATTGCTGACTTTTTGATCAGGAGTACACACATTTATAGAATCGATTTGTGGAGTTGGTATCTTTAAAATACTGTCATCAGTTCGTGAAAATGGTATATTCTTCCACTTATGCAGATTCATTTTTATTTCTCTCAATTACATTATGTGGTTTTCAGTGTAGAGGTCTTGTATATCTTTTATTATATTTATTACTATAGGTGCATGTGTGCCAAATAGCTTCAGTCATGTCCAACTCTTTGTAACCCTATGGATTGTGCCCCACCAGGCTCCTCTGTCCATGGGATTCTCCAGGCAAGAATACTGGAATGGGTTGTCAAGCTTTCCTCCAGGGGATCTTCCTGACCCAGGGTTCGAACATCTTGAACCTGCATTGCAGGCAGATTCTTTACCCTTGAGCCACTAGGGAAACTCATTACTATAGGAACTTGATGTTTTTTTATGCTACTTTTAGAATGCTGAAAAATGGGCCCCTACCAATATTAGGTCCTAATCCCTGAAACCTGCAAATGTGACCTTATTTGGAAATGAGGTTATACAAATGTGATTAGGTTAAGGGTTTTGAAGTGAGAAGACTGTCCTGGATTATCTGGATAAGCCCAAAATGCCACCACAGGTCATCTTTGAAAGAGAAACGGGAAGGTTTGACATAGGCACACAGGGGAGAATGTCATGTGAAAATGGAGCAGAAAGAGATTTGAAGATGCTGGTTTTGAAGATCAAGTGATGTTACCGCTAGTTACTTCACTTGATCTGGGACCACTAGTCCCAGAAAGCCAACAGCCTCCAGAAGGCAGAAGAGGCAGGAATAGATTCTCTTCTAGAGCTTCCAGAGGAATGTGGCCCTGCTGACATCTTCATTTTGTCCCAGTGAAACTGATTTTGAACTTCTGGCCTCCAGAAGAATAAGAGAATAAATGTCTCAAGACACTGAAAGAAAGTAAACTCCCAATACAAATAGACTTCCCTTGTGGTTCACCTGGTAAAGAATCTGCCTGCAATGGGGGAGACCTGGGTACGATCCCTGGGTTGGGACGATCCCTTGGAGAAGGGAAAGGATACCCACTCCAGTATTCTTGTCCGGAGAAGTCCATGGACTGTATAGTCCATGGGGTCACAAAGAGTCGGGCACAGCTAAGTGACTTTCACTCCACTTCTGAAGTTGGTAAATGTCTCTAGTTAAAGGGACTCCAAATTCCTGATACCATCATACTTCTGCTTTCTCCTGCATCTTGGCCCAGCAATTTTTAACAGTTTTTCCTCAGTGATTCTGAACACATTTGAAAATTGTTTTAAAGTTCAGCAGAAGACTGGTTATCTAATTTCACATTACTCAATAACCTCATCTGATTTTTCTTGAGTATATTATAATTTTTAAAAAGTTTATTAATTTCTTGTATTGTTTCTAATTTCTCTACACTACTCTCTCTCTTTGTTCTTTTCTTTCTCCTGTCTCTTCATTTCATGTTAATCTGTTATGTTAAAACATAAACTTTCTCTAGATGTCTAGGGAATCTTGTTTTTTAAAAACATACATTTGAGAAAAGAAGACACTAAATGTTGTTTGGAGATGCATGTGTGTCTGTGTGTGTGAGAGAGACAGAGAGAGAAGAAGGAGGTGGGGGGAGGTTGTTAGCAGACTTCACTGATTAGGGCTAACCTGGCCATTTTCTTGAGGGGACATTAAAACGTTGGTATATGTAAGTCCTTTTTCTTGAGCAGGGGTACACTCCTAACTTTCAAAGTCCTGAGGAGCCTCTAATCAGTTTGATCATTTTTCACTTCTTTCTTCAGTATTCAAGCCAGTGCTTCCTCACTTCCTTGATGTGTTCCCTAAGTTTAGAGCGCCTCTGCCATGGGTCTGACCAGCTTCATTTCTGGCCCAGTCAACTGCCATCAGGGACCTGGTCACATAGCGTATAGAGCTACCACTTTTGTACTGAGGCTAGGCTATTTTTCCAAGAGGATATAAAACGGAAGGACATTATGTGCCAACTCTTTATAAGGCACACGTCTACATCTTGACTCGCTTTCTTGGAGCACTTTTGAAAGTTCTGGAATCTGTTTCCAAGCTACTCCTTTTGGTTTGGGTGAGTGGGAAATAATTGAGCTCTCTTGAGGAATTATCTTCTTATCTTTACAGATTTAAAAGTTTTCATAAGCCCAGCCTGGGATACATTTCAGATGATGGGGTATCCATCTACTCATGATGGCTCCTACCTGGGCCCTCTCATAGCAGTGTCAGTTATGGGACCTGCAGGGACAATTAGAGTAGAAACTTTTCATTGTTTAGGTGAGTTCTGTTAGTTTCAAATTTGGATGAAGAGACTTGGGGAACCTGCTCATATTCTCTTGACATAGTTGAATAAGAGAATAAACTTCAGTAAAGAGACTTTCATTGGAGCCAGAGCCACTCTAGCTGTGTGACCTCCGGCATGTTATTCAGACTTGCAGCTTCCCTTTTCTTTAAAATGGGAATAATATTGAATCCTCATTCTGCTCTTTGTGAGAGCAAACATGTTAAGCATAAGGCAGTTTTTCCTTACACCCTTTCATAATTTCAGTGACTTGAAGGCATCTTGCCAAGTTTTCAACCCAGAGAGCCAGGGTCAGTTTGACTCCCCATCCTGTTCTAAAGAGGACCTTCCTGTATCTGAGGAACCTGAGTCAGTGGCAGCTTGGGGCATCATTCACACTAGAGCTGAAATGGATTGTCTGAGGGAATGACTAGTGAGAGAGCATCTTGTAGAAAAGACAAATTAAAAGCTAGTCTATTTGTCGATTCAGAGGAGCTGACTCAAAAGTGAGAAGCTCAAATTGGACTAAAACTCGAAAAATCAATCATGAGTGAAACTTTGAAGTAGGCTTGGGGAACAGAGTCTGATGTAATCCCCTAAACTACTAGGCATGGCTCCTCTGCTCCAGGCAGGGCATGGCCTGAGGGCTCAAAGATCAGGCCCTGAAATCCACTAGCCTTATGGTTTTTATGTTTTCTATTGATTTTAGTAAAAATTCCAGCATCTACGTAAGTATGGAAAAGTAAAAGCTCTCCCCCTTTAAATCCTTTTTGGTGCATTTACACATATATAAAAATATTTTATAACATAAATGAGATCAATCTGTACATAGCATTATTTTAAATTTAAAAATACATTTCGGCAGTTCAGTCACTCAACACAATTTTTGATTGTCCACCATTTTAGGTGATAGAAATGGAGTGGTAAGCAAAACAGAAATCCCTATACTAAAGATCTTTTCATATAGAGACAGGCCACTTATTTTTTACAGTGACAAAATTATTTTACAGCTTAGGGGGCATCTATTGTTTTCTCTTAGTCTGAGTTTTGCCTTTTCATTTCCAATGGTGTCTTTTAAACAACAGCTTTTCACTTTGCTTAAGTCCAATTTATGATTTTTTTCTGCTTTCATGACTAGTTCTTTTTTGATGTTTAAGAAAATATTCGCCTATTCCAAGGCTATTATCATGTTTCCTTCTAGAAATTTCATGTTATATCTATCCCTTTATGTAATATCTATCCCTTGATTAAACACTTGGCCTGGTCTGAATCACAAAATTGGTCCAGAAATGGTCAGCCACAGCTCCAACTAGTGCATGAGATACTCTTTACCTTTTGGGATAGTGAATTTTGTGGCATAGAAGTCTGAGCTGCTGTTGGCTGTCTTTGCTTCCTGAGCATGAAGTATATAGAGAAGAAGAAAGCATAAATGAGAGATGAAAAAAGCAGCTTCCTGAATGCATTGTTTGGATACCTGGTTCCCACTGGACCTGAAGCCATATATCCTTAAGCCATTCAAGTCCCTACTTTGTCCTCTGGGACTTTGAGTTGTGTTTATTTTAACTGCACTTAAAATTTAGATGACTCACAAACAATGTAAGGATGTAGCACAGGCTTTCCAGATAGCACTAGTGGTAAAGAACCTGCCTGCCAATGCAGGAGACATAAGAGACTTAGGTTCGATCCCTGGGTTAGGAAAATCCCCATGAGGAGGGCACGGCAACCCACTCCAGTATTCTTGCCTGGAGAATCCCATGAACAGAGGAGGCTGGTGGGCTATAGTCCATGGGATCTCAAAGAGTCGGACACGCACACATGCAAGGATGTAGCATTATGTATTTAATTTGTTCTCTATGGATGGACATGTAAGTTGCTCCAGGTTTTAACTATTATGAGCCATGTTGCCCTGGTGGCTGAACAGAGGAGTAGAATGGAGGAAGACTTTGCCAAAGTTTATCTATCTATCTGGCTGCGCCAGTTCCATACACAAGGTCTTCTATCTTTGTTGCAACATTCTGGATCTTTTTAGTTGCAGAAGGTGGGATCTTTGGTTGAAGCACATGGGACCTTTAGCGGTGGCTTGCAGAACCTCTAGTTGCAGCATTCGAACTCTTAGTTGTGGCATGTGGGATCTAGTTCCCTGTCCAGGGAGAGAACCCAGGCCCCCTGCTTTGGAGTGTGGAGTCTTAGCCACTGGACTGCCAGAGAAGTCCCAGGAAGATTTTAGATAAATGGCAGGGCTGTGTTTTGAGGGAGATGCTGTAGATTTCAGAAGAAGAATAAAGCCAGCCTGCAGCCAGCCTGCATAACTGCACCAAGGAAAGGTGACTGTATCATCAAATTCTCCATGAGAAGACTGGAGAGCCCTGCCCAAGGGCAAAGGAGTGGCCAGGAAGCATGTCCCACATGCCTCAGCACCTGTGCCAGGAAAAGGGGGAAGGCAGGAGAAGCAGGCTGACATTATGTGTGCTCCTGAAATGAGCGCGAGCTCTGAGAAGGCCCTTGCCATGCTCATGATCATGGTCTTGGCTTCCGCCCTGTACACAGATCTCTTCCTACTCACTCTGTGTAGGTGACTCATCCTGAAACACAGGGTCTTTCTGTGACCTTGGCCATAATCTTGAATACAATCATTTGAGTAAATTTAAAGTTTGCAAGACAAAATATGTGATAAAGACAATATCATCATCATCATCATTATTATTGTTACTAAGGTGCATTGAAAAGAGAGAGAGCATACTGGAGATAAAAGTGCTTCAGCATCAACTTCGGAGTCAGAAAGATCTCAGAAACTTTTACTGGCCTAAACCTCTGGGCAAGTGACTACTTTGTTGTTGCTGTTAGTCTCTAAGCCATGTCCGACTCTTTGCAACCCATGGACTGTAGGCCACCAGGCTCCTCTGTCCATGGAATTGTCTGAGCAAGAATACTGGAGTGTGTTGCCATGCCCTCCTCCAGGGGATTTTCCTGACCCAGGGATCGAACCTAAGTCTCTTATGTCTCCTGCATTGGAAGCGTTTTCTGCATTGGCAGGTGAATTGTTTACCACTGAGAAGGGTAAAGGGAAGCCCCAAGTGATTTCTTAGGCCTCCATTTCTTAGTCTATAAAATGGGGATAACAAACACTTCCTTCATATAATTGTTGTGAGGAGAAAATGTAATTTTTAGCAGCACGACCCAGGGAACAGAGCCAATGAATGGCTCAGATGGTAAACAATCTGCCTGCAATCAGGAGACCTGGGTTCAATCCCTGGGTTGGGAAGATCCCCTGGAGAAGGGAATGGCAACCCACTCCAGTATTCTTGTCTGGAGAATCCCATGGACAGAGGCTACAGTCCACAGGGTCACAAAGAATTGGACATGACTGAGCAACTAACACTTTCAGATATTATTAATAAGAAACAGTTCAGAAAAGTAGAGACAGGTCCAAATTCTCATCACCAGGGAGAGTCCAAAACAGTCTTCAGTCCATGAGTTCCGACCCTTGTTCTTACTAATACACTACACAGCTTCTGAAGTGACTTTGGAAAAGGATGCATGGGGAAAAGACTAGCCTCATAACTGGTGAAGGGAGATTTTTTGTTCAGCGTTAGACAGTTTTCCTTTCTCAAATATTCTGCGAATAATGGTTTGTTTATTTATTATTGGAGTATAGTTGCTTTTATTGGTCTATTTAGAGCGAGGTCCTTGCAGGCACAGACCTAGGGCCACCACAAGATTTCCTGCCGCAAGGAAGACATCGAGCGGTCCAATTTCCCAGCGCTCCCAGCCCAGGCGCCCCCTAGCGGCCGCTGTGGGACACGCTTATGCCAACTGGGACAGGAGGCCTTGGGCCCTCAGAGGAGAGGGTCACTTACCAAGAGCGGGCAGGGCAAACACTTCACAGAACGTACCCAGTTGTGATGCAATGCTTCCCCACGGGAAGGACACACGTTCTGCTCTGCAATTCTAGGGCCAGAGATAAACAGTAGTAAGGAGCAGAGTTGAGGTCCTCCTGGAGGAATGTGGGTGAGGACCAGGGTGAGGACGACAGATCCTTTTATGACCCACCAAGATCTTAAGTAGCTCACTCTTGACCCCGGGGCTGGGGTACTTGGCCAACTGGCTGAAGGAACATTCTCATCAAATCTGGACTTGCCTCCAGAAGCTCTGTGCCTAATCCTTTGTCCTGCATTCACAGTAACTCCTGTCTTCGAGAACTCTGTCTCTAATAGATTGCAGTGGAAGTCTGCACTATTTAATGCCCAGGACACCTTTGGAGCAAGGTTCTTTTATTATCCTTGTCTTAGAGATGAGGAGACTGTGATTCAGAGAGCCAACCTTATCTGTCAAGGATCACACACTCGTGGAATGGAAAAGTTGGCACTCAAGCTCAAGGCTGAGAACTTCAAAGGCTGTTTTCTTTCCACCAGGCTACCCTGCACTGGACACGGTAATTATTTGTTACCTGCAGACACCATCAATCATAGAACTAAAGAAAAACTTGGAATCACAGCAGAGAGGAAAAAACCTTGTTTTCCACGGCTGAGCTTGTATCTCCTTTCCCTGCTTCTTACCCATCTTTCTCCCTCCAGATGGTCTGTCCTACAAGCCTTTCTTTTATCTAAGAACCATTGCCAAGCCACAATTTCCTGTCTTTTGTCCCATTATCCAGGGTAGAAAGCAGCGTCTGCCAGCCTGATCTGTGACTCGGGGCCATAATTACTTCTGGACTGTTTGGGTCCAAAGGGCTGGCTAAACATTTCTAAGAAATACCACAGCCTTCCGGTTCTTTTGTCTCCTTGGTAGAAGTTAAATACAAGAGAATTAATATTAGAACACTATTAGTATTGTCTATTGAATTAATATATATATAAATATTTATGAACATAAATATAATACATGTACATGTATATACATATATGTATACTTACTCCTCTGTGTATATATTTACTCCTTACTACAACTATTTGATATAGGTATCAGTACTCTCACCATATAGATGAGGAAACTGAAAATCTGAGAGGGAAAACAATCTGTCCAAAGTCACATCGTCTCTGGGATTCAAGGGCTGGGATTTGAACCCAATTGGTCTGAATACCAGTCTGTAATCTATTTCCTGCATCACACTTCCTTGTTCTTTAGTCTTTTTTTTTTTTTTTTTCAAAAAATAAATGATCTATTTATTTATTTGGCTGTTCCAGGTCATTGTTGCAGTACTCGGGCTCCTCATTGCTGTGTCCCAGCTCTCAGTTGCAGCAATTGAGATCTAGTTCCCTGACCAGGGAGCGAACTCAGACGCCCTGTATTGGGAACACAGAGTCTTAACCGCTGTACCACCAGGGAAGTCCCCAGCTGTTTTTTCTTTTTAAATCAACTCTAGTTAGATATAATTAACTTACAACTAACTGCCCTCATTTTGAATAGTTTGATGAATTTTGACAAATGTATATACACTTGATAACTACCACCACAATTAAAATAAAAAATGTTTCCATTGTGCTCAAAAGTTCCCTTGTGCCCCTTTGGGATCAGTTCCATCACAGAATAACCCAACCGAGGTAACCGCTAATCTGCTTTCTCTCACTATAGATTAGTTTTGGCTTCTCTAGAACTTCATACAGATAGATTCATATAATATGAACACTTTGGGGTTTGTGCTCTCTTGCTTAACATTTATCCATGTTATTACACATATCAGTTGCTTGTTTCTTTTTATTGCTGAATAATACTCCATTGAGTCAATGTACAATTTGTTCATTTATTCACCATTTTTCCTAATTGACATTGTGTGGTTTCCAGTTTTGAACTATTAATATAAAAATTGCTGCTGTGAACATTTGTGTACACTTTTTTGTTTGACATAAGTTTTTAGTCTTCTTGAGTAAATCCCTATGAATGGAATTTCTGGGTTGCATGCAAGGTGTTTAACTTTTTAAGAAACTGTTTTTCAAAGTGGCACCAGTTTACACTCCCACTAGCAGTGTGTGAGTTTCAGTTGTTTTATATCCTCACCAACATTTTGTCCCCACATGGCAGAAAACTCTGATCTCTTTAGCTTCTTATAAGGGCACCGCATTCAGAGGTCTTCATCCTTATGAGATAATCATCCTCTAAAGATCCCACAACCACTGGGATCATCTTGGGATTAGGCTTTAATATATGAATTTCAGGAAGACACAAATATTCAGGCCATAACAGTATTCAGGTATAAATTCCATTTCTTTAATAAGATATGGATGTATATATATTTTCTATTTCTTCTTGAGTCAATTTTAGTAAGTTGTATACTTTTAAGGAATTTGTCCATTTCATCAAAGTTGTCATATTTGCTGTTCATAATATTGTCCTTTTTGAATCTGCTGTATCTGTAGTTATGTACCTTCTTTCATTTCTAAAGTGGTGCTTTGTATCTATTCTCTTTTATTTTTGAGAAATCTAGCTAGAGTTTTTTTCAATTCTATTGATCATTCCAGAAACTATGTCCCTCCTATGAATTGATATTTTGGATTTAATTTACTCTTCTTCTAGCTTCTTAAGGTGGATGCTTAAGTCATTGACCCCATTCTCTGCCTCTCTGTTGCGTCAGAGTTTATATTTTGTCTCTTTGATCTTTCATAGACTGTTATGCAAATATTTTCCCCATTATTGCTCATTCTTTTATTATTTTGGAAAATGTCTTGTTTCTCTATTCTAATATGATCCATTTGATAGAATAGGTAGATAGAATGACACTTTATTCTTTGCATTTTTCACAAATATTAACATAGTGTTTTGCATGTACTAGGTGCTTACTAAATAATTATTAAAATAACAAATAGCATTTTAGTGTGTTTCTAAGCACCAGATATATATGCAAAGTGGGGCGAAGTGCACATTATAGGGATTGGGCAGCTTAAAATTCCAGTTTGGTCATCAAAAACCAGCTCAGACATCATTTATTCTTGAAAAAAGTCTCCTTGGTGGAGAGCACCATGTTCTTATTCAATTTTCTTTATCATGTGTGTACTCTTGTTGCACTTATGTTGTGCTTGCTCAGTTGCTTCAGTCGTGGCTGACTCTTTGGGACCCCATGGACTGTAGTCTGCCAGGCTCCCCTGTCCATGGGATTTCCCAAGCAAGAATACTGGAGTGGGTTGCCATTTCCTTCTTCAGGGGATCTTCCCGACCCACAGATCAAACCCATATTTCCTGTGTCTCCTGCATTGAAGGCAGATTCTTTTACCTCTGAGTCACTGGGGAAGCCCAGCATTTATGTTGTATCATAATATTTAAAATTAGTTTATATCTCCCCTACTGTAGTTTTGAGGCTTCCCAGGTGGTGCTAGTGGTAAAGAATCTGCCTGCTAATGCAGGAGATGTAAGGAATGTGGGTTCACTCCCTGGGTTGGGGAGATCCTCTGGAGGAAGGCATGACAGTCCACTCCAGTATTCTTGCCTGGAGAATCCCATGAACAGAGGAGCCTGGTGGACTATAGTCCATGGGGTTGCAATGAGCCAGATACGACTGAAGTGATTTAACACCCTGCAGTTTTAGTTTTTTGGGTTTTTTTGACAACAGGGTCCTGTCATGTTCCTCAGTGCCTGGCACAATGCCTAACATACAGAAGTCTTTCAATAAATGTTTGTTGGGTGAAGAAGAGAAAAGAAAATGCCTTTCTCTGCCTTTGAAGTCTGGTGAAACATTCAGAACATATGTAATAATCTGTGCGTTCTGTTGTGCTATACTTCAGAGAATAAACATGCGGGCCTATTGTGTTTTTGAAATGCATTTTTAATGGAAAAACGTTCAGCATGTGTTGTAAGTTACTGCTCTCACTCAAAGGAGAGTCCAGAACCAATCAATGTCTAAGACCCAACAGCAAGTGGATACCACCACCACTCCTCCTTGACCTTTTTATTTGTCTTGAAGAAAAGAACTGGTTTAAACCAAACTAACCTCTCCTGTCTTTGTTCCTGGAAATGAGAACTGTTTCACAAAGAAAAGAGGGTCTGCATCTCCACTGGTTCAGAAACACTGCCTTCAGAGCAATTACCTAATAAGAAATGTCCCTAAACTCCAGCCAGATCAATTTGTTCCCCTCCCCGGGGCTATTATCACAGTGCCCTTGCCAAAGCTCTCAACAAGTCTTCATAATCTCTCACATGCTTAGTTCTCTGTGGAGTTTTCCAAGTACTTTCCCACCCATTATCTTTTCTAATCATCACAACAGCTGCTATATGTTCCAGAGGACACTGAAGAAAGGGAAAGAGATCCAGTTCTGGAACCAGACAGCACTGATTTCATTTATGCTCTGCCACTTACTGGTGGGTGGCAGCAGGCAAATCTCCTTGTCTTGCTGAGCCTCAGTTTCCTCATTTGTCAAATGGAAATAACAATACTTACTTGTGATGGTTAGAGCTAATATGTGTAAACTATGCGTCATGGTGTTTCAGTTCAGTTGCTCAGTCATGTCTGACTCTTTGCGACCCCACGGACCACAGCACTCCAGGCCTCCCTGTCCATCACCAACTTGCGGAGTTTACCCAAACTCATATCCATCAAGTCAGTGATGCCATCCAACCATCTCATCCTCTGTTGTCCCCTTCTCCTCCCACCCTCAATCTTTCCCAGCATCAGGGTCTTTTCCAATGAGTCAGCTCTTCACATCAGGTGGCCAAAGTATTTGAATTTCAGCTTCAATCAGTCCTTCCAATGAACACCCAGGACTGATCTCCTTTAGGATGGACTGGTTGGATCTCCTTGCAGTCCAAGGGACTCTCAAGAGTCTTTTCCAACACCACAGTTCTAAAGCATCAATTCTTTGGTGTGCAGCTTTCTTTATAATCCAACTCTCACATCCATACATGACTACTGGATGTCATGGTGTTTGGCCTATGATAAGTGCTTGATAAGTAGTAGTTATCATTTTTGTGTTCTGTGAATGTTGCAGTTATTTTGACTTCTTGTAGTAATTCTGGGTGAAATTAAATTGGGTTCAGTAAAACAATGCTGGATCAAAATTGGAAAAGGAGTTCACCAAGGCTGTATATTGTCATCCTGCTTATTTAACTTATATGCAGAGGACATCATGCAAAATACTGGGTTGGATGAAGCACAAGCTGGAATCAAGATTGCTGGGAGAAACATCAACAACCTCAGATATGCAGATGATACCACTTTAATGGCAGAAAGTAAAGAGAAACCAAAGAGCATCTTGATGAGGGTGAAAGAGGAGAGTGAAAAGCTGGCTTAAAACTCAACATTCAAAAAACTCAGAACATGACATCTGGTCCTATCACTTCAAGGCAAATAGATGAGGAAAAAGTGGAAACAGTGACAGATTTATTTTCTTGGGCTCCAAAATCACTACGGACAGTAACTGCAGCCATGAGATTAAAAGACACTTGCTCCTTGGAAGCAAACCTATAGCAAACTTAGCATATTTAAAAGCAGAGACATCACTTTGCTGACAATGGTCTGTATAGTCAAAGCTATGGATTTTCCAGTAGTCATGTATGGATCTAAGAGTTGGACCATAAAGAGGGCTGAAGAACTGTTTCTTTCAAATTGTGGTGCTGGAAAAAACTCTTTAGAGTCCCTTGGACAGCAAGGAGATCAAACCAGTTAATCCTAATGGAAATCAGCCTTGAATACTCATTGGAAGTACTGATGTTGAAGCTGAAGCTCCGATACTTTGGCCACTTGATGCAAAGAGCTGATCCACTGGAAAAGATTCTGATTCTGGGAAAGATTGAGGGCAGGAGTAGAAGGGGGAAACAGAGGGTGAGATGGTTGGATGGCATCACCGACTCAATGGACATAAATCTGGGCAAACTCCAGGAGATAGTGAAGGACAGGAAAGCCTGGCATGCTGCAGTCCCTAACATCTCAAAGAGTTGGACATAAGTTAGCAACTGAACATCACCAAGAACAAAACAATGCTAACAGACATCATATATGCTGCCAGCTTACTGCCTCCCAGCACAACAACTTCTAAAGGCAAGCATAGAAGGAACTTGAAAAAAACAAACAAAAACACACCCTCCCTCAATACTAAATGGAACAAAGGAAGTCTTGTAACTTAAATAAAGTAGAACTGAATCCATTCTAGAATCTGTGTAGACTTTGTGCTTAAAGTGGTTGCTTCGGAGAATTTAGTATTTGTTAGTCTATGTCTTTGAGATCATTTAACAGAAACCACGTTGGCAGCTGCTCTGTGCTAGATGCTAAGGTTAGAGAGATAAATGAAATAACCCAGTAGCTGAATGAATCTTTGCTGTCCAACAGAAGGTTGTAGAAATAACACAGAGAATGGACCCACTAACTGTGTCTGGGAGAATTGGGACAGGCTCCACAGAAGATTCTTGAAGGATAGGTGGGGTTTTCCTCAGATGGTGCTATCACTCAGTCTTAAAGGTGTAATGAGATTTTATGACGTTCAGCCATGGGGAGCAGGGAAGTTACAGGGGTCAGCCTGGCCTGGTGGTCAGGTGTTTGCTCTAGAGTGCACCCACTGTGTAAGAATCCATGTTCTGTCATCGATGAGCTGTGGAACCTTGGATAAGTTGGCTCAGTGCTTGTGTTTACATGACAAACTGAAGATACTAATAATTCCCACTTTGAGGATTTTAAGGGATCAACAAATGCTTTCCCATCTTCCCCATACTTCAATAATTGAAAGGGCAGAAGTTCAATGGATGGATATCCAATGTTGCTGTACTACTAATAAGCCTGTTTGGAAAACTTGGATGTTTTGGAAATGATGTACTTCTTAATCCTATACCACAACACTGAACACATCATTAGGTACAGGAAGAAATGGAAATACAGGCCCGTCCCCTGGGGCAGATCTGCTCCACTCAGCTCACCATGAGACTCGGCAACAGAACAAAATGCGTCCTTTCTTTAGGCAGGGAGATACAAGAGTGGTCCTGAATGTGGCCGAGCCAGACATGTCTAGTTCCTCTTCCCAACCAACCAATGAGGTGAGTGACTCTCTCCAGGGAAACTGAAGTAGTGAGCAAGAGACCAAGAGTTTTACTCTAATGGAGATTCTTCCACATGGAAACATGAAGCCAGAGAAAGGGAGGTTGCTTCCAACACCTACAATAAAGTATTATTGTGAGGATGAAATACGAGGCAATATATACAAAATAAACAGCACACCGCCGGGCACGTAGTAGACATCCACCAGTGTTAGTTAGCCTTTGTTGTTATGGCAGCAGATTACCAGGTTCCAGTGTATTGTCTGATATCTTTGTTGATGATTTGCAAAAAGACAAATGCTAGAAGCTAAGAAGACCATGTGCCACAGTCTGAGGGAGCATTCCTTCCAGCTGTACTGTTGAGAAAGATGCACATCCTAGACTACACTCTCCTTTAGAAAGCATGGATCCCCCTTTGGAGGAGGAGTCTAAAGTGACCCCAAATATCAGCAAACCCTGTGCTGCTACAACTCTCCTGCATCTAGGGTTTATCTTTTGAACTTGATATAAGTGGTCCTATCCTCTCGATTCCGTAAGTCCTACTCCATATATAGGTAGAAGCCAAAATTCTCAGGACATGTGGTATCTTGCAACTGGAAATGAGTAGCTATTTAAGGGGAAACACTCTGGTAGAAATGGTAGGGTTATAGAAACAGTGTAGTAGGTAGAGATGGGGTGGTGATGGAGGCAGAGGCAGGAAGAAGAATATGGTCTTCTGTGCTCTGACCAAAGAACTAATGAATGCATCTGCCCCAAAAGTCAGAGGGAGAGAACGCACCTTAGTCCTTCCTAGTCAAGCGTGACAATTACCTACCCGGCCCAGGACTGGGGACCATGTGCCAGGCCGTGTGCTGTTTATTTTGTATATATTGCCTTGTATTTCATCCTCACAATACTACTTTATTGTAGGTGTTGGAAGCAACCTCCCTTTCTCTGGCTTCATGTTTCCATGTGGAAGAATCTCCATTAGAGTAAAACTCTTGGTCTCTTGCTCACTACTTCAGTCTCCCTGGAGGGAGTCACTCACCTCATTGGTTAGTTGGGAAGAAGGAACTAGACACGTCTGGCTTGGCCACATTCAGGACCACTCTTGTATCTCCCTGCCTAAAGAAAGGACGCATTTTGTTCTGTTGCCGAGTCTCACGGTGAGCCGAGGGCAGCAGATCTGCCCCAGGGGACAGTACATCCACACCTATTCCATGTGTAGATCTTAAAGAAGAATACTCCAGTGCCCAAGTGCACAGGGGGAGAAAGCAAGGAGATCTTATGGCCTCACCTGTTGGGAAAGGTTGAATCTTTTTTTTTTTAAATAAGTCCAAACTTTAAAAGAACAGAGCAAGATCAGTGGAGAAATAACTCCAGAAAGAATGAAGGGATGGAGCCAAAGCAAAAAGAATACCTATCTGTGGATATGACAGGTGATAGAAGCAAGGTCCGATGCTGTAAAGAGCAATATTGCATAGAAACCTGGAATGTCAGGTCCATGAATCAAGGCAAATTGGAAGTGGTCAAACAAGAGATGGCAAGAGTGAATGTCAACATTCTAGGAATCAGCGAACTGAAATGGACTGGAATGGGTGAATTTAACTCAGATGACCATTATATCTACTACTGTGGGCAGGAATCCCTCAGAAGAAATGGAGTGGCCATCATGGTCAACAAAAGAGTCCGAAATCAGTACTTGGATGCAATCTCAAAAACGACAGAATGATCTCTGTTCGTTTCCAAGGCAAACCATTCAATATCACAGTAATCCAAGTCTGTGCCCCAACCAGTAACACTGAAGAAGCTGAAGTTGAACAGTTCTATGAAGACCTACAAGACCTTTTAGAACTAACACCCAAAAAAGATGTCCTTTTCATTATAGGGGACTGGAATGCAAAAGTAGGAAGTCAAGAAACACCTGGAGTAACAGGAAAATTTGGCCTTGGAATACGGAATGAAGCAGGGCAAAGACTAATAGAGTTTTGCTAAGAAAATGCACTGGTCATAGCAAACACCCTCTTCCAACAACATAAGAGAAGACTCTACACATGGACATCACCAGACAGTCAACACCGAAATCAGATTGATTATATTCTTTGCAGCCAAAGATGGAGAAGCTCTATACAGTCAGCAAAAACAAGACCGGGAGCTGACTGTGGCTCAGACCATGAACTCCTTATTGCCAAATTCAGACTTAAGTTGAAGAAAGTAGGGAAAACCACTAGACCATTCAGGTATGACCTAAATCAAATCCCTTATGATTATACAGTGGAAGTGAGAAATAGATTTAAGGGCCTAGATCTGATAGATAGAGTGCCCGATGAACTATGGAATGAGGTTCGTGACATTGTACAGGAGACAGGGATCAAGACCATCCCCATGGAAAAGAAATGCAAAAAAGCAAAATGGTTGTCTGAGGAGGCCTTACAAATAGCTGTGAAAAGAAGAGAAGCTAAAAGCAAAGGAGAAAAGGAAAGATATAAGCATGTGAATGCAGAGTTCCAAAGAATAGCAAGGAGAGATAAGAAAGCCTTCCTCAGCAACCAATGAAAAGAAATAGAGGAAAGCAACAGAATGGGAAAGACTAGAGATCTCTTCAAGAAAATTAGAGATACCAAGAGAACATTTCATGCAAAGATGGGCTCAATAAAGGACAGAAATGGTATGGATCTAACAGAAGCAGAAGATATTAAGAAGAGGTGGCAAGAATACACAGAAGAACTGTACAAAAAAGATCTTCATGACCCAGATAATCACGATGGTGTGATCACTGACCTAGAGCCAGACATCCTGGAATGTGAAGTCAAGTGGGCCTTAGAAAGCATCACTACGAACAAAGCTAGTGGAGGTGATGGAATTCCAGTTGAGCTATTTCAAATCCTGAAAGATGATGCTGTGAAAGTGCTGCACTCAATATGCCAGCACATTTGGAAAACTCAGCAGTGGCCACAGCACTGGAAAAGGTCCGTTTTTATTCCAATCCCAAAGAAAGGCAATGCCAAAGAATGCTCAAACTACTGCACAATTGCACTCATCTCACACGCTAGTAAAGTAATGCTCAAAATTCTCCAAGCCAGGCTTCAGCAATGTGTGAACCGTGAACTTCCTGATGTTCAAGCTGGTTTTAGAAAAGTCAGAGGAACCAGAGATCAAATTGCCAACATCCGCTGGATCATGGAAAAAGCAAGAGAGTTCCAGAAAAACATCTATTTCTGCTTTATTGACTTTGCCAAAGCCTTTGACTGTGTGGATCACAATAAACTGTGGAAAATTCTGAAAGAGATGGGAATACCAGAACACCTGACCTGCCTCTTGAGAAATTTGTATGCAGGTCAGGAAGCAACAGTTAGAACTGAACATGGAACAACAGACTGGTTCCAAATAGGAAAAGGAGTTCGTCAAGGCTGTATATTGTCACCCTGCTTATTTAACTTATATGCAGAGTACATCATGAGAAACGCTGGACTGGAAGAAACACAAGCTGGAATCAAGATTGCCGGGAGAAATATCAATAACCTCAGATATGCAGATGACACCACCTTTATGGCAGAAAGTGAAGAAGAACTAAAGAGTCTCTTGATGAGAGTGAAAGAGGAGAGTGAAAAAGTTGGCTTAAAGCTCAACATTCAGAAAACGAAGATCATGGCATCCAGTCCCATCACTTCATGGGAAATAGATGGGAAACAGTGGAAACAGTGTCAGACTTTATTTTTCTGGGCTCCAAAATCACTGCAGAGGGTGACTGCAGCCATGAAATTAAAAGACACTTACTCCTTGGAAGGAAAGTTATGACCAACCTAGATAGCATATTCAAAAGCAGAGACATTACTTTGCCAACAAAGGTTCATCTAGTCAAGGCTATGGTTTTTCCTGTGGTCATGTATGGATGTGAGAGTTGGACTGTGAAGAAGGCTGAGCGCTGAAGAATTGATGCTTTTGAACTGTGGTGTTGGAGAAGACTCTTGAGAGTCCCTTGGACTGCAAGGAGATCCAACCAGTCCATTCTGAAGGAGATCAGCCCTGGGATTTCTTTGGAAGGAATGATGCTAAAGCTGAAACTCCAGTACTTTGGCCACCTCATGCGAAGAGTTGACTCATTAGAAAAGACTCTGATGCTGGGAGGGATTGGGGGCAAGAGGAGAAGGGGACGACAGAGGATGCGATGGCTGGATGGCATCACTGACTTGATAGACGTGAGTCTGAGTGAACTCCGGGAATTGGTGCTGGACAGGGAGGCCTGGCGTGCTGCGATTCATGGGGTCGCAAAGAGTCGGACACGACTGAGTGACTGATCTGATCTGATCTGAAAAGAAATTGAAATTATTCTCTATGCTCAGAAGAAAATCTTTAGAAATTACTATAAATATGATTAAAATAAATTAACACAGCTGCATGGTATAAATAAGTTGATAGAGTAAATCCTGAGAGTTCTCATCAAAAAGAAAAAATCATATATGTTTTTGTTTCTTTAATGTTGTATCTATATCAGATGATGATGTTCATTGAGCCTATTGTGATAATTATTTCATGAAATAGGTGAGTCAGATAATTATGTTGTACATATTAAACTTACACAGTGCTGTATGTCAATTATATCCCAATAAAACCGAAACAAAACAGTAGAAAAAAGAAAAGTAAAAATTACCTACTAGAGGAGTCAGAATTTTTGGAAGACATTTGCTATTTCCAGCAAGATTCAGGAAGTCATGGTCTCTCTGAAGAAGGATAAGTGAGCTTTATCAGCAATTGTTTGAGATAAAAAGGAGCTTGCAAGTCAATGCCAAAAGCAAGATTAATAATAATGTCAGTTTTGGACATGATTTTATAAAATAGAATTGTTCCTGAAGAAAAGATTAGAACAATTAAAAATGATAAAAATCTAAGTTTTTTAGAAGAAATTATTCTTTATTGGAAGAAAAGGCCAATGTTTGGAGATCAATATGATCTGGTATGTGGTCCAGGTGATATTTATATATATTCCTAATGACTTATTTTTAATTTTAAGGAAAAAAAAATCTGTAAGAATCTATGCCCCAAACAAAAATAGAACAATACAGATTATCTGCAAAGGAACAAAAATCAGACTTCTCTTTGGCAGCACTGAATAGTTTTAAAACAATAAATCAATATCTGTGTAGTTTTGAAGGGAAAAATGTGAAACAAGTATTGATCAGAGAAACCAAGACAGAGATGACTATAAAATTGTTCAAGAATATTAAATTATACTATAAAGGGATAGGTGGTAAGCGTTAAAAACAAGTGAACCTGTGAACATAAAAATGTAGCTGTGTCCTGTTAGAAAATAGAAACCATTTAGGCATTTCAAATAGAGGGAATTTGTTAAGGTTCTGTTGGGAAACAGAAACCATTTAGGTGTTTCAAACAGAGGGAATTTAGTACAGGTTATTTGTTATTTTGGAGAAGGTAATGGCACCCCACTCCAGTCACTCTTGCCTGGAGAATCCCATGGACGGAGGAGTCTGGTAGGCTACAGTCCATGGGGTTGCAGAGAGTCGGACACAACTGAGCGACTTCACTTTCACTTTTCACTTTCATGCACTGGAGAAGGAAATGGCAACCCACTCCAGTGTTCTTGCCAGGAGAATCCCAGGGACGGAGGAGGCTGGTGGGCTGCCGACTATGGGGTCACACAGAGTCGGGCAGGACTGATGCGACTTAGCAGCAGCAGCAGCAGCAGCATTTGTTACTTAGGGGATAATCTTCCTGAAGACACAAATAGGTCATTACTTCTCAAACTGTAATGTGTTCAAATCACCTGTTTAAAATGCAGATTCAATAGGTTTGAGGTGGAGCCTGAGATTCTGTGTTTTTAAGAACTTCCTGAATCAAGTCAGTGCTGCTGGTCTTGAGCCACTTTTTGAATAGAAAGGAAATAGGAAAGTTGGGAGAGGGCAATGGCACCCCACTCCAGTGCTCTTGCCTGGAAGGTCCCATGGATGGAGGAGCTTGGTGGGCTGCAGTCCGTGGGGTCGCTAAGAGTTGGACACGACTGAGTGACTTCACTTTCACTTTTCACTTTCATGCGTCGGAGAAGGAAATGGCAACCCACTCCAGTGTTCTTGCCTGGAGAATCCCAGGGACGGGGGAGCCTGGTGGGCTGCCGTCTATGGGGTCGCACAGAGTCGGACATGACTGAAGTGACTTAGCAGCAGCAGCAGCAGCAGTAGCAGGGAAAGTTGAATCAACTGAGGATTAGCAATAGGAGGAAGTCACAGTTGTCCTCTGAGTTGAAGGAACACTGAGAAGAGACGTTGTTACCAAGGTCTAGAACTTCGTACCTTGGTGGTAGCTAGCAACATGGCCATAACTTCCTTATGGGAGCTGGGACGTAAGGAAGATCTTGCCAGATCTTGTCTGGCAAGATCTGAAGTTACCAGCAAAGATGCAGCTGCTGCTAGAGACCCAGCTGCAGGCAGAGAGATAAGGAGTCTGCCCCTCAGCTTCTGCCCTCCTTCTAGTCTCCGGTCTTCTGTGAGCTTTTCCGACTTACTAGCTGAAACTCCCTTCTCCAGTATAGTATGCTGCCTCCCTGTCTCTCAGCTTCTCCCTGTGGGTCACTCTTAAATTTCTCATTCTGTTAATCTGCTGAGTAATTAAGCTTGATCTCAACTAGGTTCCAATTTCTACCTCCAAATTGGTGCAGTCAAACATATCACAAGGGGACCCTAGGTATAAGATTCACCCTCTTAGAAAGAGGAGAGGTGGAGAAAGTGGAGAGGTGGGAGTGGGGAGTAAGTGACTGGGAAATAACAAATATAGTTAATATTAATAACAAACATAGCCTTTCTTTATGCTTATTACACAATGTAGCTCCTTTCTTTCAGTGCCTTGACCACGCCAAGTTCTCTCCCACTTCAAGATCTCAGCAAAGGCTGATCCCTTACCATTTCCCCCTGGTCTGTAACTAGTTAATTCATATTTATGTATTTATTTAAAACAGATATATTTTTTAAAAATTATATGTTTGTTTCTTTGGCTACACTGTGTCTTGGTTGCGGCACATGGAATCTTCCCTCTTCGTAGAGGCACGTGGCAGGAGGGGTTTTTAGTTCCAGCATATGAACTCTTTATTGTGGAATGTGGGATCTAGTTCCCTGGCCAGGGATTGAACTCTGCCCCTTGCATTGGGAACGCAGAGTGATAGCCACTGGACCACCAGGGAAGTCCCTTTACTGATCATTTAGATCTTAGCTTAAATGTCTTTTATGAACAGATAGCTCCCCTAAATGCTCCAGATTATCATTTCTCATAACATCTTTTCCTTGCTCTTCAATCTCAGTGTGAAATTATGTATTTATGTGATTATGTTCATGTTCTTATCCCCAAAAAGCCTTTAAGTTCCCTGAGGGCAAAGAATGTATCAATCTTGTTAAATGATGTATTTCCCATGCCTGGAAAAATAGACTAATAAATCAATAAGCCTCTCTACTGCAATGGTATGAAAAAGCAGGTTGGGTGTTTTGGTGGCTGGACACATTCCTGATTTTAATATTTGAATGTGAATATGGAAATAATGTGATTTTTGGAAGGCATTTTGCTTTGGTAATGAGCTAGTAAACGAGGAGTTGATATTATTCTAAACTTTCATAAGTTGCGTCATATGTGTATCTGCATAACATTGGCCTTTAAAAACCGATGTCAACAGTTACCGTGTGTTGTGGCGCTAGTGGTAGAGAACCCGCCTGCCAGTGCAGGAGACATAAGAATCTCGGGTTCAGTCCCTGGGTCGAGAAGAGCCTCTGGAGGAGGGCATGGCAGCCCACCAGTATTCTTGCCTGGAAAATTCCATGGACAGAGGAGCCTGGCGGGCCACAGTTCACAGGGCTGCAAAGAGTCGGACACTGAAGTGACTCAGCACACACCATGTGTTGAGCACTTACTCAGTCCCAGACACTGTGCCTTTTTGTAGACATCATTTCATCTTCACAACCACCCATGAAGCTGTTATAATTCCCATTTTACTGATGAGGATACTGAAACTCAGAGAGATCGAATGATGGCCAACAGCTTCCATGCAGTATGGTAAGAATTAAGACCCATGTCTGTTTTTATCAACAATATAACTAAATTTTGTAACTTCTAAATAACTCATTTTAAGAATAATTTAGTAGGTATTTTGCCCCCTTTTCTAACTCAAGATAAAGGAAGGGAAATAACCTAAGCTGTAAATAGCAAAAAGTCTTCAGAGAACTTTCCTGCCTTGGCAAAACATAAGTAAAGCAGATACCTGTCCGTGCAGAAGTGGGAGAACCCCCAAGAAGTCCAGTGTGGAGAAGATATATCTCCTAGCCACCAAGAGCCATGAAAGGTCTCTGGGAAGTTAAGTTCAGATTGGCAGGTTGAATCCAGTGGTGTGCCAGCTCACAAAAGCTGATTGTTCAATTTTTAGGAATTTTGTGAGCTGGTTATTGGATGTAGCCATTATTAAAAATAAAATTTATAAATATATAATTTGAAATTATACTAAAAACAAAGATACTACAAGATCAAAACTAATCACTTCTTAATTACTTTACTACATTTTACTTTTATCTATGCTCTTGAGTTGTTTCCATCTATTGACACTAAATGGTGGAAATATTAATACAATTTAGTGATTAGCGTGCCACTGTGCATCTCTTTTTTACTCTGTGTTCAGTGATGTCACATAGGTAGCTTGAAGAGGTCCATCATGGAGCATTTATATCATTTGTGTTTTTCAGTCACTAAGTCATGTCTGATTCTT
Source organism: Bubalus bubalis (assembly GCF_019923935.1). Lineage (NCBI taxonomy): Eukaryota > Metazoa > Chordata > Mammalia > Artiodactyla > Bovidae > Bubalus > Bubalus bubalis. Next base: position 45,321,648 of record NC_059172.1, on the reverse strand, counting down.
TGTGACCCCATGGACTGCAGCAGGCCAGGCCTCCCTGTCTATCACCAATTCCCGGTGCCTGCTCAAACTCATGTCCATAGAGTTGGTGATGCCATCCAACCATCTCATCCTCTGTCATCCCCTTCTCCTCCTGCCTTCAATTGGCCCCAGCATCAGGGTCTTTTCAAATGAGTCAGCTCTTTACATCAGGTGGCCAAAGTATTTGAATTTCAGCTTCAGCATCAGTCCTTACAATTAATATTCCGGACTGATTTCCTTTAGTATTGGCTAGTTTGATCTCCTTACAATCCAAGGGACTCTCAAGAGTCTTCTCCAATACCACAGTTTGAAAGCATCAGTTCTTTAGCACTCAGCTTTCTTTGTGGTCCAACTTTCACATCTGTACATGACTACTGGAAAAACCATAGCTTTGACTATACAGACCTTTGTTGGCAAAGTGACGTCTCTGCTTTTTAATACATTGTCTAGGTTTGTCATGGGCTTCCCTGGTAGCTCAGCTGGTAAAGAATCTGCCTGCAGTGCAGGAGACCCTAGTTTGATTCCTGGGTTGGGAAGATTCCTTGGAGAAGAGATAGATTAACCACTGCAGTATTCTGACCTGGAGAATTCCATGGACAGAGGAGCCTGGCTGACTACAATCCAGGAGTTACAAAGAGTCAGACATGACTGAGTGACTTTCACTTTCTAGGTTTGTCATAGATTTTCTTCCAAGAAGCAAGTGTCTTTTAATTTCATGGCTGCAGGTGTTGTCTGCAGTGCTTTTGGAGCCCAAGAAAATAAAATCTGTCTCTATTTCCACTTTTCCCCCATCTATTTGCCTTGAAGTGATGGGACCAGATGCCATGATCTTAGTTTTTTGAATGTTGAGTTTTAAGTCAGCTTTTTCACCTCCTCTTTCACTCTCATCAAGATGCTCTTTGGTTTCTCTTCACTTTCTGCTATTAGAGTAGTATCATCTGCATATCTGAGGTTATTGATGTTTCTCCCAGCAATCTTGATTCCAGCTTGTGATTCATCCAGCCCAGCATTTGCATGATGTACTCTGCATAGAAGTTAAATAAGCAGGGTGGCAATATACAGCCTCAATGTACTCCTTTCCAAATTTTGAACCAGTCTGTTGTTCCATGTCCCATTCTAACTGTTTCTTCTTGACCTGCATACAGGAGGCAGGTAACATGGTCTGATATTCCCATCTCTTTAAGAATTTTCCAGTTTGTTGTTATCCACACAGTCAAAAGTTTTAGCATAGTCAACGAAGCAGAAGTAATTTTTTTTTTAATTCTCTTGCTTTTTCTATGATCCAACAGATGTTGGCAATTTGATCTCTGGTTTCTCTGCCTTTTCTACATTCAGCTTGTACATCAAGAGGTTCTTGGTTCATGTACTATTGAAGCCTAGGTTGAAGGATTTTGAGCATTACCTTGCTAGCATGTGAAATGACTGCAATTCCATGGTAGTTTATACATAGAAATCAGCAAATGCTACAAATCAGCCTCCACTCTCCCAAAAGATTGTTGCTAAACATTTATCAGGACACCACTGATTTATTCCCTGGGAAAGGGGAAGTGTTCAGAGCCAATGTCAAAAGCAAAAAACAGTAATGATTAAAACTACTGTTGCCTGTGGTTGCTCTCCTCAGTATTTGGGGAAACTAACACTCAGGGGTACTAAGGAATGGGACTTGGTGTCTTACAAATAAAAATGTTTGGTATGGGTGTTCTTTAGTTAAAAAGAAAAGAAAAACACTGATGAGAATGGAGTTATGAAGGAGAAATTAGACACTGTTAATATAAACTCAATTTGAAAAAAAATTTAGGGGCTAGAGAGTCTCATTAAATAACTATGAATGGGATTCTTTTTTATTTTAGACCTGATTAAACTTGGAGGTGATGCATGAGGTTTAATATACATGTGCGCATTTAGTCATGTCCTACTCTTTGCCACCCATGGACTGTATGTAGCCCCTCCAGGCTCTTCTGTCTGTGGAATTTTTCAGGCAAGAATACTGGAGAGGGTGGCCATTTCCTCCTTCAGGGGATCTTCCCAACCCAGGGATCGAACTCAAGTCTCTTGCGTCTTCAGCATTGGCAGGCAGGTTCTTTACCACTAGCGCCACCTGGGAAGTCCAGGAGGTTTAATATATGTTTACAAATTTTATTCTTGCCGCATTCTGCCACTGTCCTGCTACTGCCCTGCTGTCCACGTCTTTAGGAAGCAACGAGATGTTTGTGTACATTTTGGCATGCTTGGCCTCCTGTTATATTTGGAAAAGGCTCTGGAACATGTCTGGAGAAGCCGAGTATTATTTATAGCAGATAAAGCTAACGGTGCTACATTGTGGTGGTAGGACTACGGTTAGAGCTATTGTCAGCCCCAGAACTTTGGCTGGGCTTATATAAAAGGGCTTTTATAGGGGTTTTATTTGACCTTTGAAATCGAATTCTTAGCAACCCAGGCAATATGGTAAAGAACATGAAAAATTATGGAAACCTTCCATTTAAATTATTTGAGTGAAAATTGGCTAGCCTCAATACCTGGGACATTTTTTCTAGCATGATTTTCCTGCTTGTTTAAAAGTTTTACATGCAAATTAACTAATTACAAAGCAATATGTACTTATTGTAGAAATTCCAATGATACACACTATGAATATGTTAGAAACTTACAACCCAGGACTCAGAGGTCAGACCCCATAAGTTAAGTAGTTTCAGAAGTATTCCAAAATTTTTCTATCATTAGCACTTAACACACATGAGAAGGAAAGTTCAATGAGATCATATTACTCTGCAAACTGCTTTTTTGTTTTCCTTTTTAAAATATTATGATACATTATCATACAGATGATTATATAAGTGGATATGTACATTTTAATGAATTATAATTAAACGTACACAAATGCAGCCTCTACTCATGTTAAAAAATACAAAATTTTCTGTACCTTAGATGTTGTGTCCCTTCATGATCACAAGGACTTCTCAGTCTTCCATAGGAAACTATGACCTTGATTTTTGTGACAATCATTGCCTTGCTTTTCTTCATACCTGCATCACATATCTGTGTATCCTGAAATAATATTTTGTTTAATTTTGACTCTTTGGAACTTTTTATGAAAGAAATCATACTGAATGCATTTTTTATGACTCCTTTCTTTCATTCAACAATATTAATGAGATTCCTTCATGTTGTTCATGTAGCTAGAGTTCATTTATTTTCATTGATGTATAATATTTCATCACCTGGATGTGAGTCAGTTTGTGCATTGATGGACATTTGTGTTTTTAATATTATAAATAATGCTAAGTAATTTATTTACATCTCTTGGTGTAACTGTATAAAAGCTTTCCTATGATATGTACCTGGGAGAGGGACTGTTGAATCATAGGATTTGCACTTGTTTGTTTCTACTAGAAAACCTAAGTTGTTTTTCAAAGTAGTTTTACCAGTTACTCTCTGACCAGCAATAGAAGAGAGGTCCTATTTCTTCATATCTTTGTCAACACTTGGTACTGTCAGACTTAAAACCTTTTGCCTATATGTGGAATCTCATCATGGTATTAATTTGCATTTACCTGATTCATAATAATGCTTTTTCCACACAATTAATGACAATTTTGATTGTCTCTTTCTAAAGTATCTATCCAAGTCATTTGTTCATTTTTCTTTTGAGTTGTTTGTATTTTATTTAATGATTCTTAAGTATTCTTTACATGTAGTTTTTAATCAAATCTAAGATGCCATTGATTAAAAATGCAGTGCTATTTTGTTACATTAAAAAAGAGAACATTATAAATTAAATTATAACCTACCACTGACTGTGATATGTACCTAATTTCTGTGGTGGCAAAATGTGGAAAGGGTTTTAAAAACAAAAATATGGTTTTCCAAGTACAAGATAGTTGGTAGACATATGTGCTACAGACAGCTTCTCCCAATTATGGGGTTGGATTTTCCCTTTCTTTATATAATTCCTTTGACTAACTGAAGTTGTAAGTTTTAATGAAGTCAAACATCTACTTTTAAAAAATTATCACTTTATTCAAAATAGGACATTTATACAGAAATGTGCATAAAGTCCTATATGTATTTTATTTTATTTTTTCTAAGTATAACATGTATAGTTCTTATTCTATAACATAAAGGTTTCAAATATTCAAAACTAAAATTACATCAATAATGATGTAGATAACAACTCTAAAATTAAGTATATACAGAAACAATTTAATCATGTTGTATTTCAAATAAACATCACAACTTCAGAGAAAAATAAATGAATCCAGGTAATCTGGGGCACAGTACTTTACCCTCAATCCTCAATCTATCCTGAATATTCATTGGAAGGACTGATGCTGAAGCTGAAACTCCAATACTTTGGCCACCTGATGTGAAGAGCTGACTCATTAGAAAAGACCGCGATGCTGGGAAAGATTGAGGGCAGGAGGAGAAGGGGACGACAGGGGATGAGATGATTGGATGGCATCACCGACTCAGTGGACTTGAGTTTGAGCAAGCTCCGGGAGATGCTGAAGGACAGGGAGGCCCAGAGTGCTGCAGTCCACGGGGTCGCAAAGAGTCAGACACAACTGAGTGACTGAACAACTTTACCCTCAAGAGTAAAAATCAAAAAGAAATGCCAACAGATCTTAAATTCTATAACTGGTTGGAAATGTCAGGATTTTTTTTCTTTTTCTTTTTTCTAGTTTTTTACTTTAATAAACACATACCTTTAAAAAAAAACAGGGGATTAAGATATATTTCACAGCCATACAATTTATCCCTTTAATGCATAAAATTCAGTGGTGTTTAGTGTAGTCACAGAGTAGTACAAGTGTACATTTTAACAAATAGAAAGAAATACTCATGTAACCACCAATCAAGGTTAGGAGTAAAACGCTGGGGAAGCCCTTTGGAACTCTCTTTTCTTTTCTTTTTTTCTTTTTATTTATAGTTGATTTACAATGTTGTGTTAATCTCTGATGTACAGCAAAGTGACTAGTTACACATATATGTACATTCTTTTCTATATTCTTTTCCATTATGGTTTATCTCAGGATATTGAATATAGTTTCCTGTGCTGTGCAATAGGACCTTATTGTTCATCCATTCTCTATATAGCCATTTGCACCTGCTAATCCCAACTCTCAATACTTGCCTGCCCCACTCCCCCGCCCCCACCTCGGCAGCCACAGGTCTGTTCTCTGTTTCTGTTTCATAGAGTCATCTGTATCATGTTTTAGAAGACGTACTTTTTTCTCTATATTTTTTTCCTTTTTGCATCTTGTTTAAGAAAACCTGTGAAACAATGAAAATATTTTCTGAAAGTGATACAGTTTTACTTTTTTCATTTCATCCTTAATCTACCTACAGTTCATTTTAGGTATAGTATGAAGTAAGGGTCCAGGAGTGTATTATTGATTGTGGCCTATTTCCTTATGAGTGACTTTGATTTGGGGTTCTATACTTTCCCATTGGGCTTCCCTCATAGCTCAGTTGGTAAAGAATCTGCCTGCAGTGCAGGAGACCCGGGTTCAATTCCTGGGTTGGGAAGATCCCCCGGAGAAGGAAATGGCAATCCACTTCAGTATTCTTGCCTGGAGAATCCCATGGACAGAGGAGCCTGGCAGTCCATGGGGTCGCAAGAGTCAGACACGACTTGGCAACTAAACTACTACTACTTTCCCAGTATTTATCAACTTTTGTGTCAATACTGTATCAAATCTCCTGTAGCTTAGCCTCCTTTAGAACAAGTCCCTCTTCACTGTTTTTCTTCAAGGGTATTTTGATTATTCTTGATCCTTTGCATTCATTTATCACACACACAAAAATTACCTCCCAAACAAAAAATTGCTAAAACTTTATCACATCGAATCTATGAATGAAGTTGAGAAGAAATGACATCATTATAATATCGAGTCTTACAGGTCATTGTTGTGATATGTATCTCCATTTTGGGGTCATCCTTACTAATTTCTCTTGATAGTGTTTTATGATTTTGAGGATGTCTTCCACACTTTTTATAAGATTTTCTCCTGGATACTTTTTATGATATTAATATTTAAAGCAATATTTGTATTTTCTGTGTTTTGTAGTTGATACATAAAAATATAATTCAGGGTTGTTTATTGCCCTTGTATTCAGTAATATTGGATTAATTCAGGTTTATTAATTCTAGTTATTTATGCTAAAAATTTGTCCTATGTATGCAATCATAACATTTGTGAATAATATTAACACTTTTTCTCTTGATTATTTGCTTGTCATAATGGATAGCTAGGATTTCCAGTGTAATGCTGAATAGATTTAGCAATATGTAGAATAAGACAGTTTTGTCTTATTCCCAGTCCCCAAAATAGTTTTCTACAGTAAAAATGGTGCTTGCTATTGTTTTGAGGCTTGGGTTTTTTGGGGGTTTTTTGAGTTGTACTCTGTAAGATTAATGAATTTCCTTGGGTTCAAAGGCAAGTTTTATGAATAACTAGTTGGGTGATCTTTGGCAAGTAATTTTACCTGTGTTTTCTCATGAGAAAAAGATAGATGTCGTACTCTAGATTCTTAGGTATATAGAGACTGGGACAAGGATTAAGTGCAAATGCTTTATTAAGAAAGTGTAATCCCAGGGTAGCAAGAATGCGTGCAAAGGAAAGTGAGGCCAGGCAGCGTGAGAAGCAACACGAGGTAATTACCTGTGGTCACTACCCTGGCCACTGTCTCATGACAAGCTACGAAGACATAAGCAGTGGCTTAGCTGGGGAGTCTCTCAGCCATGCAAGATGCCTTCAGATAGACTGAGGGACAGCCTGGGTCTCAGAACAGTCAGCAGGTGGGAGGAAGGAGAGGGATTCTATCCTCCAGTTCCCTGTTTTTCCCTGCAGTAGGGATGTCAACATTTTCCCCACTGGAAATTAAGTTTCCCTCCTTCTCTGTTGCATCATCAGGATTTTTGGCAGCTGTGGACAACCAGATGTGATACTTTGTGGAATGGCATTTCCTCTGAGCCTGGAGGTTGTGGGGGAGTGGCGCTGTAGGCTCCTGGTAAGTGTTGGGCCAACCTTGGGCATCAAGACCACAGGGGCCTTAGAAAGTCCTGCTGAGGTGGCGAGTAAAGCAGAGCAAATGGCTGAGAGTCCAGAAGGTGTGAGGCTAAGAGACTATGAGGACATGCACAAGAGAGGTTTATTTATAGGGCTAGTACTAGTACCTACACCATAGGGTTGTTACATGGATTAAATACATTACTAGTTTTTAGGTGCTTAGAAAAGCACCTGCTACAGTAAGAGCTCTCAAATACTATTAGCTAAAATGCAACCTAATGTATCAACCTTTTCTGTATAGACAATAATCCTTGTGAAATGCTTAGAGAAGTCTTCTTTACTAAGCAATTATAGAAATAGCATCCATCTGGATTTTATTCTAGAATATGAAATGAGGTCAGAATCTCTTTGTATTTTTCCAAATGACTTGACACCAGTCAAAACACCATGTATTAAATATTCCATATTTTGCCCTTTGTTTTGAACTTTGATTTATAATACATTAAATATGCATATTTATTTGCTGATTTACTAATTTTTATTTCATTTCATTGATATATCTATAAATTGTACTGTTTAAGAATTATCATCTTATGATAATAATGTTGTATGACATGTTTCCATTTCTTGTTCTTTTAAGGATTTTCCTGGTTATTCTCACATGTTTATAATTTTAGGTAAATTTAAGAATCATTTTTTCGACTCCTTCTAAAAATATCAAGATGGGATTTTGACTGAAAAATTACTGAATTTGTAGTTTAAGTTAGGAAAAATTTATGATGGTGAAATTTCCTTTTAAAAAACAAGATATCTCTTTCCATTTATTCAAGATTTAATGTTCTTGTAGAATTTTGAATTTTATAATTTCCAACAAGTTCCAAACATTTCTTGTTACATAATTCCGAGATAATTTATGATTTTCTATGGTTGTGAATGGAATGTTTTCTTATATATTTTACTTGATTATTGTTTGTGTATCAGAAATCTCTTGCTTTATTTTTAATTTTTTAGTAGCTTTATTAAGGTAAATTTTACAGTATGGTAGAATTCACTCATTACCAGTGTGCATTTTGATGAATTTTAGTAATGTTGCTGAGTGGTGGAACAATCACCGTAAATTAATTTTAATATATTTTCTTTCCTCCTCTGAGATCTTTGATGCCTACATACAACTAATCCCTCATCCCCAGCCTCAGGTGAACACTAATCTACTTTCTGCCTCTGTAAATTTTCTGAACAATTCATATAAGTAAACCATATAAATAAGCATTCTCAAGTGTCTGTCTTTCATTTAGCGTGTCAATTCTTTTTGAGATTTATCTGTAATTTAGCCTAATGGCACCCCACTCCAGTACTCTTGCCTGGAAAATCCCATGGACGGAGAAGCCTGGTAGGCTGCAGTCCATGGGGTCGCGAAGAGTCGGACACGACTGAACGACTTCACTTTCAATTTTCACTTTCATGCATTGGAGAAGGAAATGGCAACCCACTCCGGTGTTCTTGCCTGGAGAATCCCAGGGACGGGGGAGCCTGGTGGGCTGCTGTCTATGGGGTAGCACAGAGTCAGACATGACTGAAGCGACTTAGCAGTAGCAGCAGTAGTTTTTTTCTTGTGGGGTATGTGTTTAGTCGCTCAGTCGAGTCCAACACTTGGCAACCCCATGGACTGCAGCCTGCCAGGCTCCTCTATCCATGGGACTTCTCCAGGCAAGAATACTGAAGTGGATTGCCATGCCCTTCTCCACGGGATCTTCCCAATCCAGGGATCGAACACAGGTCTCCCACAATACAGGCAGATTCTTTACTGTCTGAGCCACTAGGGAAGTGCAAGAATACTGGAATGGGTAGCCTATCCCTTCTCCAGGGGATCCTCTGAGCTCAGGAATCAAACCAGGATCTCCTGCATTGCAGGCAGATTCTTTATCAACTGAGCTACCAGGGAATCCCAGTTTGTTTCTTGTTACTTCCAAATAATATTCCACTATATGTTTGTATCAGTTCAGTTCAGTTCCTCAGTCATGTCCTACTCTTTGCAACCCCATGAACCGCAGCATGCCAGGCCTCCCTGTCCATCACCAACTGCTGGAGTCTACCCAAACCCATGTCCATCAAGTCAGTGATGCCATCCAATCATCTCATCCTCTGTCATCCCCTTCTCCTCCTGCCCTCAATCTTTCCCAGCATCAGGGACTTTTCAAATGAGTCAGCTCTTCGCATCAGGTGGCCAAAGTATTGGAGTTTCAGCTTCAACATCAGTCCTTCCAATGAACACCCAGGACTGATCTGCTTCAGAATGGACTGGTTGGATCTCCTTGCAATCCAAGGGACTCTCAAGAGTCTTCTCCAACAGCACAGTTCAAAAGCATCAATTCTTCGGCGCTAAGCCTTCTTCACAGTCCAACTCTCACATCCATACATGACCACTGGAAAAACCATAGCCTTAACTAGACAGACTTTTGTGGACAAAGTAATGTCTCTGCTTTTTAATATGCTATCTAGGTTGGTCATAACTTTCCTTCTAAGGAGTAAGCATCTTTTAATTTCATGGCTTCAATCACCATCTGCAGTGATTTTGGAGCCCCCAAAAATAAAATCAGCCACTGTTTCCACTGTTTCCCCATCTATTTGCGATGAAATGATGGGACTGGATGCCATGATCTTAATTTTCTGAATGTTGAGCTTTAAGCCAACTTTTTCACTCTCCTCTTTCACTTTCATCAAGAGGCTCTTTAGTTCTTCTTCACTTTCTGCCATAAGGGTGGTGTCATCTGCATATCTGAGGTTATTGATATTTCTCCCCACAATCTTAATTCCAGCGTGTACTTCCTCCAGCCCAGCATTTCTCATGATGTACTCTGCATATAAGTTAAATAAACAGGGTGACAATATACAGCCTTGACGTACTCCTTTTCCTATTTGGAACCAGTCTGTTGTTCCATGTCCAGTTCTAACTGTTGCTTCCTGACCTGTGTACAGGTTTCTCAAAAGGCAGGTCAGGTGGTCTGGTATTTCCATCTCTTGAAGAATTTTCCACAGTTTATTGTGATGCACACAGTCAAAGGCTTTGGCATAGTCAATAAAGCAGAAATAGATGTTTTTCTGGAACTCTCTTGCTTTTTTGATGATCCAGCAGATGTTGGCAATTTGATCTCTGGTTCCTCTGCCTTTTCTAATACCAGCTTGAATGTCTGGAAGTTCACAGTTCATGTATTGCTGAAGCCTGGCTTGGAGAATTTTGAGCATTACTTTACTAGCATGTGAGATTACTACAATTGTGTGGTAGTTTGAGTATTCTTTGGCATTGCCTTTCTTTGGGATTGGAATGAAAACTGACCTTTTCCAGTCCTGTGGCCACTGCCGAGTTTTCCAAATTTGCTAGTATATTGAGTGCAGCACTTTCACAGCATCATCTTTCAGGATTTGAAATAGCTCAAGTGGACAGTATGAAAAGATAATTGGAAGCTCTCTTCCTCTCATCTATGCTTCTTAATACTTATTACTCTTAAACATGTTGAAAGATGTTGATAGAAGCTCAATGATGATACAGTTTTTCTCCTTTGATGTCTTTATGTAATGAATTATGTTGATCAGTTCAGTTTAGTTCAGTCAGTCATGTCTGACTCTTTGCGACCCCATGGACTGGAGCACGCCAGGCCTCCCTGTCCATCACCAACTCCCGGAGTTTACTCAAACTCATGTCCATTGAGTTGGTGACGCCACCCAACCATCTCATCTTCTGTTGTCCCCCTCTCCTGCTTTCAATCTTTCCCAGCATCAGGGTCTTTTCAAATGAGTCAGTTCTTTGCATCAGGAGGCCAAAGTATTGGAGTTTCAGCTTCAACATCAGTCCTTCCAATGAACACCCAGGACTGATCTGCTTCAGAATGGACTGGTTGGATCTCCTTGCAATCCAAGGGACTCTCAAGAGTCTTCTCCAACAGCACAGTTCAAAAGCATCAATTCTTCGGCGCTAAGCCTTCTTCACAGTCCAACTCTCACATCCATACATGACCACTGGAAAAACCATAGCCTTAACTAGACGGACCTTTGTTGGCAAAGTAATGTCTCTGTTTTTTAATAAGCTGTCTAGGTTGGTCATACCTTTTCTTCCAAGGAGCAAGTATCATTTAATTTCATGGCTGCAGTCACCATTTGCAGTGATTTTGGAGTCCCCCAAAATAGTCACTGTTTCCACTGTTTCCCCATCTATTTGCCATGAAGTGATGGGACCAGATGCCATGATCTTAGTATGTTGATCAGTCTTCTTCTATTGTACCATCTTGAATTTCTAAAATAAATCCTAGTTGGTAATATGGTTTTTACTGTACATTTTATCCACTAGTACTTTATTTAGAATTTTTCTTTCTAAACAAATGGATGAGCTTGATCATCTTCGTTTTGTATTACCTGTAACCAATTTGGTTGTTAAAATGTTTGCTAGTGGGAATTCCCTGGTGGTCCAGTAGTTAGGAGTCTGTTCTTCCATGGCAGGGGGCTCCCTAAAGTTACAGAACTAAGATCCATGCCATGAGGCACAGCCAAAAATAAACAAACAAACAAAAACTAACCACAAAGTGCTAGTAAAATGAATTGGAGAGCTTTCTATATTTTTATGTCTCTGGGAGTAATTTAAATAGACAAATAATAATTTGTCTTATAGCTTAGATGAAGCTGAGTTCTAAACCCATTTGGTTTGAATGCCATTTTTTTAAAGAAAATGATTTATTTACTTGGCTATACTGGATCTTAGCTGTGGCACATGGAATCTTCAGTCTTTGTGTGGCATGCGGAGTCTTCAGCTGCAAACTCTTAGTTGCAGCATGTGAACTCTTAGTTGTGGTCTATGGGATCTAGTTCCCTGACAAGGGATCGAGCAAAGGCCCCCAGCACTGGGAGCTTGGAGTCTTAGCCACTGGACCACCAGAGAAATCCCTTTAATGTCATTTTCAATGGTAGATTTTTTGGGTCATTTTTCAACATTTATATTTGGTCTATTCAAACTTTCTATTTCCTTTCACATTAATATTGACAATTTTAATTTTGTTAGAAAATTATCAATTTTTTGTAGATTTTCAAATTTGTGCCTATGGATTTTGCATGAGATATTCTCTTAACTCTTTTAAACTCTATTTTGTGTTTGGTTAGAAATTGGTTATACCAATTTACAATTCCATTTAAAACAGGAAAGAGTTTCTGTCTCCTTCTGTCTTCTTCCACTCTTGATGTTATCAGATGTTAAATCACCAAGCTGATGTGTACAAATTTTATCACAGTAATTTTCATTTCTCTGATTATAAATGAATGTGAGTATTTTTTTGTGAATTTATCAGTTTATGATTCTCTGTCACTGCCGAAAGTATGTTCCTAACTTCACCTCTTAAAAAGTTATTTGTAACTTCCAGTGCTGGTCAAGATGGGTTAAGTCCACTACAGCCTATGTTTCCCACAGATTATAACTAATAACTCAGAATAAAAATTTTTTAGAAACTACTTTAAGTCTCGGAAAAATTTTAAAAAAGTAATATTCAAATTGGGGAAGGAAGTCAGCTCTTGAAGAAAAGTCAATATGGGACTGAATTCCTGGTTTTGCTTCCTCCTTTCTATCCCAGGCTTTAACCCACAGGTGGCTCCAGTTATAGAACTGAAACAGGTATGGAGAGTAAATCTCAGAGAAAAACTCCTTCTGGCAAGAAGACCAAGTAAGGTAGTCTCTGCTCTTTATGCTTGAAGTGAATTTCTTATAGGCAGCATATGATTGGGCCTCACTTTTTTTTTCTAACCTATCTGACAATTTTTGCTTTTAATTAGAGCAATTAGATCATTTACACACAATATGATTACTGGTATTGTTCTGTTTCCTACTCCCCGCCCACCCCCCACCCTGCCATTTGTCCTATTTTTCTTTGATCCTTTTACCCTCTCTTTCTACTTCTTTTAGATGAATTGAATACATTTTGTGATTCTATTTTATCACAAAAGTTATGAACAGATTATTAATTTTAGCTCTTTTTGTTATTTTAGAAGCTGCTCTAGGGTTTGTAATGTACATCGTTGACTTATCACATTCTACCTTCAAGTGATATTACGCCACTTCATATGCAGTATAAGAACTCTTCAATAGTGCGCTTCCATCTCTTTCCTCATAAACTTTGTACGACTGTTACCTTGCTGTGGTTGTTGTTCAGTTTCGAAGTCATGTCCGACTGTTTGCAACCCCATGGACCGCAACACACCAGGCTCCTCTGTCCTACAGTATCTCCTGGACTTTGCTCAAACTCATGCCCACTGAGTCTGTGATGCCATCTAACAACCTCGTCCTCTGTCGTCCCTGTTTCCTCGTGCCCTCAATCTTTCACAGCATCAGAAAATTTTCCAATGAGTCAGCTTTTTGCATCAGGTGGACAAAGTATTGGAGCTTCAGCTTCAGCATCAGTCCTTCCAATGAGTATTCAGGGTTGATTTCCTTTAGGATTGACTGGTTTGATCTCCTTGCAGTCCAAGGGACTCTCAAGAATCTTGTCCAACACCACAGTTCAAAAGCATCAGTTCTTCAGCAGTCAGCCTTCTTTATGGTCCAACTCTCACATCCATACATAACTACTAGAAAAAATATAGCTTTGACTATATGCAGGTCAGGAAGCAACAGTTAGAACTGGACATGGAACAACAGACTGGTTCCAAATAGGAAAAGGAGTACGTCAAGGCTGTATACTGTCACCCTGCTTATTTAACTTATATGCAGAGTACATCATGAGAAACGCTGGGCTGGAAGAAACACAAGCTGGAATCAAGATTGCCGGGAGAAATATCAATAACCTCAGATATGCAGATGACACCACCCTTATGGCAGAAAGTGAAGAGGAACTAAAAAGTCTCTTGATGAAAGTGAAAGTGGAGAGTGAAAATGTTGGCTTAAAGCTCAACATTCAGAAAACAAAGATCATGGCATCTGGTCCCATCACTTCATGGGAAATAGATGAGGAAACTTGGAAACAGTGTCAGGCTTTATTTTTTTGGGCTCCAAAATCACTGCAGATGGTGACTGCAGCCATGAAATTAAAAGACGCTTACTCCTTGGAAGAAAAGTTATGACCAACCTAGACAGCATATTGAAAAGCAGAGACATTACTTGGCCAACAAAGGTGCATCTAGTCAAGGCTATGGTTTTTCCAGTGATCATGTATGGTTGCGAGAGTTGGATGGTGAAGAAAGCTGAGCGCCGAAGAATTGATGCTTTTGAACTGTGGTGTTGGAGAAGACTCTTGAGAGTCCCTTGGACTGCAAGGAGATCCAACCAGTCCATTCTGAAGGAGATCAGCCCTGGGATTTCTTTGGAAGGAATGATGCTAAAGCTGAAACTCCAGTACTTTGGCCACCTCATGTGAAGAGTTGACTCATTGGAAAAGACTCTGATGCTGGGAGGGATTGGGGGCAGGAGGAGAAGGGGACGACAGAGGATGAGATGGCTGGATGGCATCACAGACTCGATGGACATGAGTCTGAGTGAACTCCGGGAGTTGGTGCTGGACAGGGAGGCCTGGCGTGCTGCGATTCATGGGGCCGCAAAGAGTCAGACACGACTGAGTGACTGAACTGAACTGATATGGATCTTTGTTGGCAAAGTGATGTCTTTGCTTTTTATTATGCTGTCTAGGTTGTTCATAGCTTTATTTCCAAGGAGCAAGCATCTTTTAATTTCCTGGCTGCAGTTTACTGTCCCCAGTGATTTTGGAGTCCAAGAAAATGAAATATATCACTGAAATATATAAATACTTCCACTTTTTTGTCTTCTGTTTGCCATGAAGTGATGGGACAACTATTGTTACAAATTTTCCTTTTACATATGTTATAAAACCTACATTCAGCCATTATTGCCTTTGTTTAAAGGGTCATTAGCTTTATTAGAATTTATATAAAAGAAAGAAATCTTATATATTTACCTATGTAGTTACCATTTGCAGTGTTCTTTCTTTGTGCAGATCCATTTTTGAAATCATATTTCTTTTTGCTTCTGCCTGAGGGATTTGTTTGACTATTTCTTATAGTGTGGGTCTGCTGGTGGTAATTTTTCTTTCTTTCTTTTTTTTTTTAGCTTTTGAGTATCTGAATAAATCTATTTCATCTTTTCTTTTGAAAGACCTTTATGCTGAGTATAGAATTCTAGGCTGATATTTATTTTCTTTCAGGATGATACAGATTTTGTCTGATGTCTTCTCATCTGCATTGTTTCTGGGAAGTTATTCTTGTTCCCCCATATGTTATATATTGCTCTTTATGGGTTTATTTAGGTATAATTGGTAAATTATAAGGTATTTATAGTGTACCTTGTGAGGATTTGCTATGCATGTACATTGTAAAGAGATTCCCACCATCTCATTAATTAATACATCCATGATGGGACTTCCCTGGAGATCCAGTGGTTAGAACTCTGCATTTCCACTGCAGGGGGCACAAGTTTGATCCCTGGTTGGGAAATTCCTACATGATGCAGTATGACCAAAAAAAAAAAAAAAAGACAAACCTCAAAAAACACCCAATCAGAAAAAAAACCACCCACATTCACTACCTCATATATTATCTTTTTTTTTTTTTTGCTAAGAACATTTAAATTCTACTCTTTTAGAAAATTTCAATGATAAAATACAGCGTTATCAACTGTAGTCATCTTGTTTTACATTAGATCCTCAGACTTTATTCATTTTACACCTGAATATTTACATCCTTTTACTAGCCTCTCCCTATTTCCCCTACCTTCAGCTCTGGCAATCACTTTTCTACTCTGTTTCTATCACTGTGACTTGTTTTTTAAGATAACACATATTTAAGTGATAGCATGCAATATTTGTCTTTCTCTGACTTGTTTCACTTAGCACAATGCTCTCAAGTCCTATCCTTGTTGTTGCAAATAGCAGGATTTCCTTCTTTCTAATGGTTGAATAATATTCCATTGTGTGTATGTTTATGTAAGTGTGTCTGTCTATCTTTCTTCTTTATTCATTCACCCTTGATGGAAACTTAGGTTGTTTCTGTGTCTTGGCTATTGTGAATAATGCAACATGAACATGGGAGTACAAATATCTCTCTCATACTGTGCTTCCATTTCCTTTGGATACATACCCAGAAGTGAAATTGCTGGATCATATGGTAGTTCTATTTTTAATTTTTGAGGAAACTCTACACTCTTACCCATAGTGGCTACACCAATTTACATTGCCATCAATAGTGCACAGGGTCTCCTTTCTCCTCATCCGTGTCAACACTAATCTCTAGTCTTTTTGATAGTAACTATCCTAACAGGTATGATCCTTGGAAGGAAAGTTATGACCAACCTAGATAGCATATTGAAAAGCAGTGATATTACTTTGCCAACAAGGGTCCGTTTAGTCAAGGCTATGGTTTTTCCAGTGGTTATGTATGGATGTGAGAGTTGGACTGTGAAGAAGGCTGAGTGCTGAAGAATTGATGCTTTTGATCTGTGGTGTTGGAGAAGACTCCTGAGAGTCCCTTGGACTGCAAGGAGATCCAACCAGTCCATCCTAAAGGAGATCAGTCCTGGGTGTTCATTGGAAGGGCTGATGCTGAAGCTGAAACTCCAATACTTTGGTCACCTCATGCAAAGAGTTGACTCATTGGAAAAGACCCTGATGCTGGGAGGGATTGGGGGCAGGAGGAGAAGGGGACGACAGAGGATGAGATGGCTGGATGGCATCACTGACTTGATGGACATGAGTTTGAGTGAACTCCAGGAGTTGGTGATGGACAGGGGGACCTGGCGTGCTGTGATTCATGGGGTCAGAAAGAGTCAAACATGACTGAGTGACTGAACTGAACTGAACTGAACAGGTATGAGGTGATATCATGGTTTTGATTTCAGTTCCCTGATGATTAGTAATGTTGAACAGATTTTCATGTACCTATTGGTCATTTGTACGTCTTCTTGAGAAAAAAAAGTCTATTCAGTTTTTAATTGCATTGTTTTTTGCTATTGAATTTTATGAATTCTTTATATATTTTAAGTATTATCCCCTTACCAGATATATGATTTGAAAATATTTTCTCTCATTCAGTAGCTTGCCTTTTCATTTTGTTGATGGTTTTCTTTGCTGGGTGGAGTTTTTTAGATGATATAATTCCATTAATTAATTTTTTTTGCCTTTGTCTTGGTGTCAAATCCAAAAAAAATCATTGCCAACACCAATGTCAAGGAGCTTACTCCCTATCTTTTCTTCTAGGAGTTTTATGGTTTCCTGTATTACATTCAAGTCCTTCTTCTGTTTTGACTTAATTTTTGTGTATGGTATTAAACAGTGGTCCAGTTTCACTTTTTGCAGGTGTCTGTCTACTTTCTCCCATCATTTATTAAAGAGACTATCCTTCCCTGCATAGTATTGGCTCATTTGTTGTAAATTAATTGACCACATATGCGTGGGTTTATTTCTGGACTCTGTATTGTGTTCCACCAATCTATGTGTCTGTTTTTATGCCAGTACCATACTGTTTTGATGACTGTAGCTTTATACTATGGTTTGAAACCAGAAGGTGAGATGCAACATATTGTTTTGTTTTAGTTTTCTTAAAAAATATGACTGCTTTTAGGTTTTTTATCACTTGTTTTGAATGATTTCTGATGGGAAGTGGTATGTTTTTCTTAATATTTCTTGTTCTTGTGGTTTGCTGAGGTTCTTGGATCTGCGGGCTTATAGATTTTACCCAATTTTTAAAATTATGATAATTATTTCTTGATATATTTTTTCTGCTCCTACATTTTCTCTCCTTCAGGGACTCTGATTATAAACATAATTAGGCCACTTGAAGTCTTCCCATAGCTCACTGATGCTATGCTCATTTAAGAAAATTTCTCTTTTCTTTCTAGTTTCTTTCTTTGGATAATTTATATCCTTCCATCTTCAGGTTAATTAACCTTTTTTTCTGCAAAATCTAATTTGCCTTTAATCCTATCCAGTATATTTATCATCTCACACATTGTAGTTTTCTCCTCTAGAATTTTTTTTGTTTCTGGTTCTTTTAAAAATATCTTACATACCTCTACTTAACTATTTTTTAATGTGTGGAATATAATCATAGTAACTGTTTTAATGACTGATGTTTGCTAATTTTAATATCTGTGTCAGTTCTGATTTGGTTTCAATGTTGGTATTTATTTTATCTCATTATGGGTCCTCTTTTGCCTTTTTTTCTTTTCCATCTGGAAATTTTAAAACTTGGATCACAGACATGGTGGGTTTTTCCTTGATGGATCCTGGATACTTTTGTTCTCACCCTTTGATCTGAGACACACTTAAGATACTTAAAATCTTTCAGGATTTGTTTCTAAGATTTATTAGGCAAAGCTAAAGCAGTGCTTAGTGGAGGCCTTAACTATTCCCCACTAGTAACACAAGAGTCTTCTGTGTGTCCTACCTCACACCCTGAGAATCATAAGCTTTCTCAGCCTGACTGGTAGGAACAGGCACCGTTCCTAGCTCTGTGAGAGTGCTGGACATTGTTACTTCTAAATCTTTAGATGGTTCTTTCCCCAGCCTTGGCTCCTTTCCTCACACACATGTGCTTATTATACTCAGTTGAATGGTCAAAGAGACCTTCTACAAACCCTGGAACTCTTTTTGTGATGCTTGGTCTCCTCTTTTACTCTTGTCCTGTAAATGCTAGTAACCTCAGTCTCCTCAGGCTCTCAGCTACATCTCAAGTCAAGGATTATTTCCTTTTTGATGAATTGACCTCTTTATTATTATTAAGTGTCTTTCTGTATCCATCACTATATTCTTTGTTCTAATTCTTGGTATTACTAATGAAGTGACATCCTTCTAAGTATTCTACCCAGTGCCTATGAATTAGGAGGTTTTCCATGTTGGCTGGCAGGAAAATGAACTATTTCTGGCTTGATGCGAGCTTTGGGGATTTTCCCTCTGCTATTTTTGGTTGATTATTTCCCCATCCTTGGGTAGTTTTTTCACAAGCATGCTCTGATCTGTTTTCAACTGAAGACTCAAGAGGCTCTGATGATCTCTAGAGCTGTCTCTTGGCTGATTTTTCTCTTCTCTGGTTTTCTGTCCTGGGAGCTCTAGCCACTTCAGCCTCCCATCTTACAGCTCTCTCTTTCCAACATAAGGAAACTTCAAGTCTCTGCCTCCCTTCTCTTTTCCTGTGTTGTGGCAGGAAAATTCCCTCCAAGCAGTAAGCTGAGGCAATTGTCGGGCTCACCTTTTATGTTCCCTCTCTCTTAGGTGTCACTGTCCAGACTGGCTGATGACCAATATCCGAAGACCATTGTTTCATATAGGGTGTCATTTTGGGGTTGTTTCAAATGAAAAGCATATCCTATCTCTGTTACTTCATGTTGGCCAAAAGTGGAAGTTCTCATAACTTTAAGCATATCTATCTTATGGATTCAGACCATACCTAAGATTTCAGTTATTACATCGTATTGTATATGGGGCACACAGTGTACTCATGGTACATTAGTTTTCAAATGTCTGACATTGATATCTTTTATTATAAGCTCATCCTCAGTGGGCATTTTCTGCTGAAATCCTCTGGAGCTAGTCAACACTGAAGGCATATCCTTCCAGGGTAGTTTTGTATTTCTGTCTGCCAGGTTATGTTAATTTCTCAGCTGTTCACTATTCCCACCTATTAAAAACCCACAGAAGATAAACTGACAAAAATATATAAAATAATTCGTTTCAACACCTGGACAACTTTGATGTCCTCAGATTACATGGAGAAAGTCAATTTCAAGTCCAAAGCCATGTATGTTGCAGGCTTACATTTTTGAATTGTCAAAGAGGCTTTTCCTATTTATCAATCTAGATCCTAAGAAAAGACTGACAAACTTTCTTATGATCCTTACATGCTAATAGATAGTTTTTCCCCTTAGGAGGTGCTGAGCTTTGTGTAGCTATCTCATTTCTAACTCCTAGCACTACAAAAGGCTTTTCTGTCCTTACAAGGGTATGGAAATCCAAATCCCTAGGTTACTGAAACTAGCATCACTTTTCTTCCTCAAGGGCCTTCACAGAGTCACTTCTCATATTTACTATTCTGATTTTCAGTTTCTTCTTCATTTCTAGGATGTGGAGATTTCTCTTTATTTCTTATGGTATTAACTATTAATATATATGTAACTATATATTAGTATACTATATAGTTTTATATAGTTAATATATAACTATTAAAAGTATATGTGTGTGTGTTAGTCACTCAAGTTGTATCCAACTCTTTGCAACCCCATGGACTGTAGTCTGCCAGACTCTTCTGTCCATGTAATTCACCAGGCAAGAATACTGGAGTGGGTTGCCATTTCCTTTTCCAGGGGAATATAATTCTTCCAGACAACTACATGACATCTTTTTGATTACTAGTTAGTGGCAACTTAGTGAAGCTTCCAGCCTTCAATAATTTGCAATTAAAAAATAAGTACCTAAATACAGACAAGACAAAGGATTTTAAAAAAGATATTGTCAGTAATTAAAGGGAGTGGTGGTTGAGAAATGGGACCAGGGAATGAAAAAAGCAAGAGAAAAAAGAGTGGGATCCAGGCCAAAGGGGATAGGTGAGGTAAAACTAATGATCACCATTCACTCAGTGACAATGTGTAGGTCACTTCACATGTGGTGTCTCACTGTTTGAGCCCAGGGAACCAAAATGTGAGAGGTCTGATTTTAACTGAATCTGTTATTTGTATTAAAATGCGCTGCCTCCTTTAAGTGTGTAGAACACACTGGATTCTTGTGAGAAAGAAGAATGAGGATAAGATTATTATAGCCCCTTTGAATGAACATCTTGATCCTGATCTCACTATTTTGCAGTGAGAGCATATGCATATACAGACATATATGTATGTATATACGTGTGTACATATACCTATGTAATTACATTTTATATATGATAATAATGATTTTATCTATACTCATACCTCCAAAGCAGGATTTTTTGTGGTGATTCAGGCTACGTTTCTATCTGATTTTGTCAGTGGGAAGTTGCTGGATGTCAGGCCTAGACACTCTTGCACTGTGTTCAGTGAAATTTTTCTGCAAAAGGCTAGGTAGTAAATATTTTTGGCTTACAGGCTGTATTCTTGCAACTACTCTGTTCTGCTTTATAGCATGGTAGAGGCTATAAACAATATGTAAATACATGAGTGTAGCCCTGTTCCAATTATATTTTATTTACAAAAACAGGCAGTGGGCCAGAATTAGTCTGTGGGTTGTAGTTTGCTGACCCCTGCTCTTGAGTCTATTCCATGATGAAATGCCATAATCACATACATTTATCCATAAACCAAGCCTTCCGCTGTACTCATGAACCCTTCAGGGGCTGAGTCAGATAGAGTCTGGATAACAACTCTTGAAATTCCAGCAAGAGTTGAGAGAAAATGAGATGTACTCTCTGGCACACAACTCTTTTCTTATCAGAGAAAAGTTAAACAATGCTGCTGATGGCCAGAGAATTTTCACAAAGATAGTTATATTATTCCATTGATACTTTGAATCATCCTTGTCTTCTCAGAGCCTGATGGGGCTGGTAGAATAATCAATGTGAGGTTGGGTTTTTAGATTATAACTTGTTAGAGAAGTGTGAGTTTTAAGGAAAGTTTTTTAAAAAATAGTTTTGTGTTAATCTTAACAGTTAGTTTAGTAATTTTATAAAAATACAAAGTGGCTGGGCCAAATAGTGACTTTCCAGTCATGACAACTTCCCTTTTGAATGCCATTGATCTTAGTTTCATCGAGGGTGTAACAGGTGGGGCTGGATTTGAATTGGTACCCACTGGCCTGATTTGATTGCTCAAGACTCTGGGACCCAGAGAATGGATAGGGCCTGAATGACGTTGTCCTAAGCATCAAGGTTAAATAGATTCACTTGGCATATAGAATATCATTCCATGATTTTTTGTTTGTTTTCTGTTTGGACTAGGACTTTCTTATACAGCATTTCTGTTCTCTTCAGGGAGTTTCTTTCTCTTTCTTTCTCTGTTTTGGCTCTGTAGTGTGGCTTGTGGGATCTTAGTTCCCCAACAAGGGATCGAACCCAGGCCCTCGGCCATGAAAGCACGGAGTTCTAACCACTGGACTGCCAGGGAATTCCCCTTGGAGTTTCTAATCTTTCTGTTCTTGTGTTGATAAAAGGGTAATGTGCCTTCATCTTATAATCCAATCTATGCAGTTTCCATTTTTAAATAAAATTTTCTATTTAATTTTTGGCATATAAATAAAATTTTAAATAGAACATTTAATTTTTGGAGTATGGTATACATTTCCAACGGTCAGATATCAGTAATTCTAAAATAGTCTCCTTCTGACTTTATTCCTATATTTGCTCAATTCCTATAGTACTACTTATTGTTATTAGTTTATTAATAATCTTTTTATTGAATTTTTATGCATATGCAAGCCAGTGCACAAAATATTTTTTCTTCTCTCCTTTTTACACAAGGGATCATATAAATATTTTTCTGTATCTTGCTTTTCACTTAGCAATATATCTCCACGATCTTTTTGTGTAGAGAACTTTTTCATGTGTTTTTACAGCTGCAGTTTTCCGTTGTTTAAATAACCATAGTGTATTCAATCCTTGTTTTATTGACACTCTAATCTTTGGCTAATGACAACAATGTTGCAATGAATAACTCTGTCCATTGGTCATTTTGCATGTGTCTAAGTATAGAAAAAATTCCTAAGAGTGAATTTTTGGGTCAAAGGTTATATGCATTTGAATTCTGATAATTATTGGCAGGGGCTTCCCCAGTGGCTCAGTAGTAAAGAATCTGCCTGCCATGCAGGAGCCCCAGGAACAATGGGTTCGATCCCTGGGTTGGGATGATTCCCTGAAGAGGGCATGACAACCCACTCCAGTATTCTT
Organism: Bubalus bubalis; assembly: GCF_019923935.1. Taxonomy (NCBI): domain Eukaryota; kingdom Metazoa; phylum Chordata; class Mammalia; order Artiodactyla; family Bovidae; genus Bubalus; species Bubalus bubalis. The sequence goes on along the minus strand of NC_059172.1, from coordinate 45,298,738 downwards.
GCCTGGAGAATCCCATGGACAGAGGAGCCTGGCAGGCTACAGTGGATGGGGTCACGAAGAGTCTAACATGACTGAAGCGACTTAGCATGATCAAATGCAATTATTGGCAATTTGTCTTCAATACAGGCCGTACCATTAAAACCCCTAATGGAAATGTATAAAAATAAACGTTTCTTCAAAGTGATGTCATCACATCAGTCTGAAATCTTTTGGATTTTTGCTAGACTCATGAGAAATAATATCTAAACATAGCTTTCATTTACATTCCTTTTATTATGAATAAAATTGAATATTTTATATGCTTTATGAATTGTATATATTTTTTCCCTGAATTTTTCATATCCTTTTTCATTTTTTTTAAAAATTGTAGTTTAGTTTTTTTTTCATCTCTGTCTAGGACATTTTATATTGTGAGGAGATTAGCCTTTTGTTCTGAAAAGAATTGCAAATATTTTCCCAATTTGTCATTTACCTTTTGCTATTTTGGTTGTTTAGGAACTAAGCTTGACTTATGTTAGAGTAGTTCTTTTTTTGCCTTCAAGTTGTTTTTGTTTTTTACAGGAGTCAAAATTAAACAATTTTATTTGTGGCTTTTCGATTTTGTGTTTTGATTAGAAAATTCTCCATTCCAAGGTTATAAAGAAAATTGTCTACTATTTTTCTAATACTTTATGATTATCATTTCACATTTCAAGATTTGATGCTTTAGAATTTATTCTGGTATGCAGTGTGAGATATGGTTCTAACTACATCTATCCTCATTATTCACAGATTCTGTGCTTACAAATTCACCTACTTGCTAAAATATGTTCGTTACTCCAAAATCAGTACTCATAATGCTTTTGCTGTCATTTGTGGACATATAAGGAGTGGCAAATATTAGAATATTATTAGAATATTAGAATTTCCTGTCACATGCATGTTCTCAGCTGAGGTTGACCACGATGATGACGGTCAACCTCAGCTCAGATGATGCTCTGCCTTCTTGTTTCAGCTCTGGTGCTGGAAACGAGTGTTCTTTTTGTGGTCTATTTAGCACCACATTTTGTATTTCTGTACTGTTTCTTGGGAATTTTGCTATTTAAAATGGCTCCCAAGCGTATCACTGAAGTGCCGTCTAGTGTTCTCAGCACAAGAAGGTTACAATTATAGTACCGCACAGAGAAAATACGGGTGTTAGATAAGCTTTGTTCAGGCAGGAGTTACAGTGCTGTTGGCCATGAGTTACATATTAATGAGTCAACAGTGTACATTAATAAGGGGTCTTTAAACAGAAAAGCCCATAAAACAAGGTATTTATTGATCAGTTGATGAGATGTTGTGACCAGAGGCTGGCAGAACCCTAATCCTGTATTTCTCCTAGCAAAAATGGTTCAGTATTCACTAATTCAGTGTCTGCAGCTTTTTTATAGAATATAACTACTGCTGGTAATTCCCTAGTGGTCCAGTGGTTAGGGCTCTGTGCTTTTACTGCTGAAGGCCCAGGTTCAATCTCTGGTTGAGGAACTAAGATCCTGCAAACCCACCCTTCACCCCAGCCTGACACTACACACACACACACACACACATATATATTTAAAACTACTGCTGATGAGAATCGAATGTCTATGGGTTTTTACAATGGCTACTAACTGCCCAACACCATCAACACCATCTCTCTCCACTAATTTGAGATGCCTCCCTTATGGTACACTACAGTCTCATTTCTTATTCTTTCTGTTCATCAGTCTCTGAATTCATGTACCAAGAGCACACGAAGCTTTATAAAAAAACTTTTAAAATCTGCTAAGCATGGTTCCCCCCTCATTTCTTTTTTTAGAATTTCCAGGATATGTTTGTTTTTGTCTTTCATATAATTTTTAGAATCACCATATCTAGTTCTGAAAAATTTACTCGTATTGTTATTGAGTTGATTTACAAATTAACTCAGGAATAATTGACATCTTTATGACACTGAGTCTTACTACTCACCTAGGCAAATCTTTTATTTTCTTCAGGAGAGTTTAGAAGTTTTCTTCATGCAAACCTTGCAAACTTCATTATTATTATTGTTGTTATTCTCACTACTATTATTTCTATGAGATAATCAGTCTCAGAAATCCACAGGGCATCTATGGAGGATGGGAAAAAGCACATATGTTCCAAGCCTAGTTGGTATATCTAAAGAATATTTTCACATGAATATTTAAGGACAGAGAAATCTAAATAAACCAAATCTTATGTGGAGTAGAAGAGATTAATAAAAATGTAAGAAAGCCTTTATGGTTCATTTAACTTACTTTAGCAAATACTTCCAGGGCTTTACTGTGATCAGGCACTGTTCTAAGTACTTTATAATTTCTAATTTATTTAGCCTCACAACAACTCTTTCAGATGGGTTTATTACCATCATGACCCTCATTTTACAAATGAGGAAGCTGAGGTAGACAGAGGCTTGTGGTCACACAGCTTGTTGAGGGGGCAGCTGGGATCAGACAGAGCTGACTGGCTTCTGGGGTCTTGCTTTTAACCAGATGTTATTCTGCATTATATGGAGGAGCAGTTGGAATAGAGACTAGATTATTATGGCCCAAATCGTAAAGCTTCAATGTGTGGAAAATAAGTAACTTGCAGAAAAAATATGAGATTTTTATTCATGACTTGAGAGAGATCTCACAGTGTCATTAACACTGTGGAGGCTAGAGGTGGACTGGAATATAGTGGCAGAAGAGTCACCTTCATTCACAGAGCTAGCCCCACGAGAGGGGCAGGGGTGGAACCTGGGTCCCTTGAGTGAGAATCAATGAATCTGGGGGTGGTGAGGATACCTGCGGGATTCTGTGCAGGCCACATGGCCATGGGGAACCATCCAGTGATCCCAAAAACGTAAAAAAAAAATCTGGCCAAACCTCATGGCGTATGGAATTTTAGGTCCCCAACTACGCCAAAGCCTTTGACTGTGTGGATCACAATAAACTGTGGAAAATTCTTCAAGAGATGGGAATACCAGAACACCTGACCTGCCTCTTGAGAAATCTGTATGCAGGTCAGGAAGCAACAGTTAGAACTGGACATGGAACAACAGACTGGTTCCAAATAGGAAAAGGAGTATGTCAAGGCTGTATACTGTCACTCTGCTTATTTATCTTATATGCAGAGTACATCATGAGAAACGCTGGACTGGAAGAAACACAAGCTGGAATCAAGATTGCCGGGAGAAATATCAATAACCTCAGATATGCAGATGACAACACCCGTATGGCAGAAAGTGAAGAGGAACTAAAAAGCCTCTTGATGAAAGTGAAAGTGGAGAGTGAAAAAGTTGGCTTAAAGCTCAACATTCAGAAAACGAAGATCATGGCATCTGGTCCCATCACTTCATGGGAAATAGATGGGGAAACAGTGGAAACAGTGTCAGACTTTATTTTTTGGGGCTCCAAAATCACTGCAGAGGGTGACTGCAGCCATGAAATTAAAAGATGCTTACTCCTTGGAAGGAAAGTTATGACCAACCTACATAGCATATTCAAAAGCAGAGACATTACTTTGCCAACAAATGTTCATCTAGTCAAGGCTATGGTTTTTCCTGTGGTCATGTATGGATGTGAGAGTTGGACTGTGAAGAAGGCTGAGCGCCGAAGAATTGATGCTTTTGAACTGTGGTGTTGGAGAAGACTCTTGAGAGTCCCTTGGACTGCAAGGAGATCCAACCAGTCCATTCTGAAGGAGATCAGCCCTGGGATTTCTTTGGAAGGAATGATGCTAAAGCTGAAACTCCAGTACTTTGGCCACCTCATGTGAAGAGTTGACTCATTGGAAAAGAGTCTGATGCTGGGAGGGATTGGGGGCAGGAGGAGAAGGGGACGACAGAGGATGAGATGGCTGGATGGCATCACTGACTCAATGGACGTGAGTCTGAGTGAACTCCAGGAGTTGGTGCTGGACAGGGAGGCCTGGCGTGCTGCGATTCATGGGGTCACAAAGAGTCGGACACGACTGAGTGACTGAACTGAACTAGGGATTGAACCTGTGCCTCCTGGATTGGAAGCACAGAGTCCCAACCTCTGGACCACCAAGAAAGTCCTGAAATTCAACTGTTTTTTATTCTGATTAAAAAGGAGAGGGTGGCTGTTTAATGGGACTGGGAGGAAGCTATGTTATTTATAGCTATTTTGTTGTTGTTCGGTTGCTAAGTCATGTCTGACTCTGTGACCCCATGGACTGCCAGAGGGACCCCATGGAGCATGCCAGGCCTCCCTGTCCCTTACTGTCTCCTGGAGTTTGCCCAAGTTCATGTCCATAGAGTCGGTGATGCTATCTAACTATCTCATCCTCTGCTGCCCCCTTCTCCTTTTGCCTTTAGTTTTTCTCAACATCAGAGTCTTTTCCAGTGAGTCAGCTCTTCCCATCAGGTGGCCAGAATACTGGAGCTTCAGCTTCAGCATCAGTCCTTCCAATGAGTATTCAGGGTTGATTTCCTTTAGGATTGACTGCTTTGATATCCTTACTGTCCAAGGTAATTTCAAGAGTCTTCTTCAGCACCACAATTTGAAAGCATCAATTTTTTGGCACTCAACCTTCATTATGGTCTAATTCTCACATTCGCATGCATCTACTGGAAAGTTCCCCTTTGCTTTCTGCCATTAGGGTGGTGTCATCTGCATATCTGAGGTTTTTTATATTTCTTGTGGCAATCTTGATTCCAGCTTGTAACTCAGCCAGCCTGGCATTTTGCATGATGTGTTCTGTATATAAGTTAAATAAACAGAGTGACAATATAAAGCCTTGTCATACTGGTTCTCAATTTTGAACCAGTCAGTTGTGTCATGTAAGATTCTAACTTATGGTTCTTGACCTGCATACAGGTTTATCGGGAGACAGGTAAGATGGTCTGGTATTCCCATCTCTTGAAGAAGTTTCCACAGTTTGTTGTGATCCACACAGTCAAAGGCTTTAGCATAGTCAATGAAGCAGAAGCAGATGTTTTTCCGAAATTCTCTGCTTTTCTCTATGATCCAACAAATTTTGGCAATTTGATCTCTGGTTCTTCTGCCTTTTCTAAATCCAGCTTGTAAATCTGGAAGTTGTCAATTCAAGTACAGCTGAAGGCTAGATTGAAGGATTTTGAGCATAACCTTACTAGCGTGGCAAATAAGTGCAATTGTCCAGTAGTCTGAACATTCTTTAGCACTGCCCTTCTTTGGGATTGGGATGAAAACTAACCTTTTCCAGTCCTGTGGCCACTGCTGAGTTTGCCAAATTTGCTGACATATTGAGTGTAGCACTTGAACAGCATCATCTTTAGGATTTGAAATAGCTCAGCTGGAATTCCATCACCTCTTCTAGGTTTTGTGTGTGTGTGTGTGTGTGTGTGTGGTAATGCTTCCTAAGGCCCACTTGAGTTCCTAGGGCCCACCTCAAGACATCGGGTTCTAGGTGAGTGGCCACACTATTGAGGTTATCCCAGTCATTAATCATTAATACATTACTCATGTATTCTTGCCACTTCTTCTTAATCTCTTCTACTGCTGTTATGTCCTTACCATTTCTGTCCTTTATCAAGCCCATCTGTGAATGAAATGTTCCTTTGATATCTTCAATTTTCTTGAGGAGATCTCTAGTCTTTCTTATTCTATTGTTTTCCTCTATTTCTTTGCATTGTTCATTGAAGAAGGCCTTCTTATCTCTCCTTGCTATTCTCTGGAACTCTGCATTCAGCTGGGGATGTCTTTCCCTTTCTCCCTTGCTTTTTGCTTCTCTTCTTTCCTCAGCTATTTGTAAAGCCTCCTCAGACAACCACTTTGCCTTCTTGCATTTCTTTTTCTTTGGGATGGTTTTGGTCACTGCCTCCTGTACAATGTTATGAACCTCCATTCATAGTTCTTCAGGCACTCTGTCTACCAGATCTAATCCCTTGAATCTATTCGTCACCTCCACTATATAATCATAAGGGATTTGATTTAGATCATACCTGAATGGCCTAGTGGTTTTCCCTACTTTCTTCAATTTAAGTCTGAATTTGGCAATAAGGAGTTCATGATCTGAGTCACAGTCTGCTCCCGGTCTTGTTTTTGCTGACTATGTTGAGCTTCTCCATCTTTGACTGCAAAGAATATAATCAGTCTGATTTCAGTATTGACCATCTTGTGATGTCTGTGTGTAGAGTCATCTCTTGTGTTGTTGGAAGAAGGTGTTTGCTATGACTAGTGCGTTCTCTTGACAAAACTCTGTTAGCCTTTGCCTTACTTCATTTTGTACTCCAAGGCCAAACTTGCCTTTTACTCCAGGCATCTCTTCCTACTTTTGCATTCCAATGTCCTATGATGAAAAGAACATCTCTTTTTTTGGTGTTAGTTCTAGAAGATCTTGTAGGTTTTAAGAGAACCATTCAACTTCAGCTTCTTCAGCATCAGTGCTTGGGGTGTAGACTTGGCTTACTGAGATGTTGAATGATTTGCCTTGGAAAGGCACTGAGCTCATTCTGTCCTTTTGAGATTGCACCCACGTACTGCATTTCAGACTCTTTTGTTGATTATGACGGTTACTCTTCTATGGGACTCTTGCCCACAGTAGTAAATGTAATGGTCATCTGAATTGAATTCCCCCTTTCCCATCCACTTTCGTTCACTGATTCCTAAGATGTCGACGTTTACTCTTGCCATCTCCTGTTTGACCATGTCCAGTTTACCTTGATTCATGGAGTTAAGATACCAGGTTCCTATGAGTATTGTTCTTTATAGCATCAGATTTTACTTTCACTACCAGACACATCCACACTGAGTGTCATTTCTGCTTTGGCCCAGCTGCTTCATTCTTTCTGGAGCTATTAGTAATTACCCTTCATTCATCTCCAGTAGCATATCAGACACCTTCCAACCTGGGGGGCTCATCTTTTGGTGTCATATCTTTTTGCCATTTTATACTGTTCATGGGATACTCATGACAAAAATATTGGAGTGATTTGCCATTTCCTCTTCCAGTGGACCACATTTTGTCAGAACTCTCCACTATGACCCATCCATCTTGGGTGGCCCTACACAGCATGGCTCATAGCTTCATTTAGTTATGCCAACCGCTTCACCGCAACAAGGCAGTGATCCACAAAGGGGATTTACAACTATAATGCTATGTAGAAAAGGTTTGGTTAAGTGACTACATTATCTCATTTCAGATTAGAGATGAGGGTGGTCAGGCCTATACCCTAAAACTCAGGGTGAAAGATTCTATTAATAAATAGATAAGAAAAATTAAAGAGACATGGATTTATAGATTGGAACTGTGGAAAGAGAAAGTATATAGGAAGGATAACAAGAGATGAAGGAGATAATTGACATTAATTATGCACTGACTGTGCCTCTGTTCTTTACAGACATGTTGTAGCTCAGGAATAAACCATTAAGACAATGAAACGGAAGGTCTAGAAACAGATCTTTGCATTCGTGGAAATTTAATGTATGATAAACATAGCACATCAAAGAAGGGGGATAGGAACGCTGGGTCTCCACTTAAAAAGAGAGAGCTCAAGTTCTATCCCCAAATAGGTTCCAGATGGAATATAGAGTTAAACCTAAAAATAAAAAGTTAGAAGAAGGAAATATACTCCTTTATCATCGTGAGTGGGAAAGGACACAAAAGTCAGAAGCCATATGTAGAAAGAAACGGATGAACCTGATTACATCAGATGTTAAAGCTTTTGTGTGACAGACTGAGTTATATCAAAGAAACAGCCCAGGGGAGGCTTTTTGCCACAGTTGTAATACTATTCAGAGTTCCTAAAATCAACAACCAAAGACAAAGAACCCAATACAAAAAGTGGGCGAAGACGATGATTAGGCAGTTCATAGGAAAAATGTAACTTGCCGACAATCAATGGAAATCAAGCTTAATGTCACAGTACACCTAGAAAGAAAGTGTTCGTCACTCAGTTGTGTCTGACTTTTTAATGAATGATGAAATACTATTTTTTACCTATATTTTTCAGTGATTTAAAAATTGATGGCATCCATTATTGGCAAGGGTGTTAGGAAGCAGGTAGTCTTAAACAATGAGGGAGGGAATTAAACTGATACAGCATTTTTAGATTCAAATGTTCATCCCCTCAGACATAAGAATTCAATTTCAAGATCTCCATCCAAACAAAGGAGCACAGTGATAGGCCTTTGGTGCAAGGTTGACTAGGGTCCAAATCCTGGCCCAATAACTTATTCCCTGCTGACTTTGGCGGCAAGTCATTTAACCTCTTTTTTTCCCTCAGTTTTGTCATCTGAAAAATGTAAATGATGATAATAACACCAACCTCAGATGGCTTTTGTGAATATTAAATAAGTTAATACATGTAAAGTACTTATAATAGCATGATGATAATTACTATTTCTGTTCTACAAAAACAATAGCCAGGATATTCAGTATTACTTGTAAAGGTTAAAAAAAAAAATGGAAAGAAACCATCTATTTCAATAAAGTAACCATTCTTGTTACTTGAATGGGGAAAGGTTCAATAAATACTATTGAAGACCGTGTAGACATTAGAAGAACAAAAGAGGCTGGTCATTCATTAGTTGAACCTTTCTTTCTTTCTTGGGGCTCCCAGTTGGAGCAGTGGTTAAGAATCTGTCGGCCAATACAAGAGACACAAGAGATATGGGTTCACTCCCTGGGTCAGGAAGATCCCCTGGAGGGGGAAATGGCTTCCTACCATATTCCAGGGACTGTTCTAGCACTGGAGATATAGTTGTGGAGGGAACAAAATCTTTAACTGAAAAAGAAGGTGCACCAAGAAATGTTCAGAAGGCAGTTGCAGAACAATGTGTTTGGAATAAATAAATTAATGATAAAAACTAATAATTATATAAAAATCTATGGATATGTGGAGTGTTGAGAAAAATAGGTGGAAAGATACCTAGCATCTTTTTTCATCTTTTAATATCTTTGAAGTGGGCATGCATCTGACAATCGATGGCATTTCAGATTACATGAAATCTGGTATGAGCAAAGGTAATCTCAGAGGTAGGATCTATGATTGGGTAAGTGATGAAAGACTTCTGTATTGTTCTATATACTTTAATATTGTTTGAAACTTTACTAAGAGGCTTACTTGTATAAGATAACAACAACAAATGTAAGATGTTACGAAAAACTTGAACAAACTTTTTGGCCAACACAACATTTGTTTATCTTTTAGCCTTTGGAGATGAAATGGAACGATGTCTTCTTGCAAACACTGGAGATAAGATGAAACAGAAAAATAAACTCCAGAGCTCCCAGTGTCTCCATTCTTTCTGTATCCTAGCCTAATGGTGCTAAAATAAAAAAGTCTTATCTTAACAGCCCTTACTTAACAGTTCTTACTACAGAGAACTCTTCTCAAAGGTCTACCACTCCCTGGTACCAACGCTACCATAGTGAGAAGGAGAATCAGAGCATAGGGCTTCCAGCAGAGAGCATTTCTGAGTATGACCAGCACAAGAGATGTTTAGGGGACATGCAGAAGTCTCTGAATGCATAGGCTCAACCTTCCTTTCTAGTGTGGCAGTAAGATATGTTCTTTTTTTTTTTTTAATTGAAGGATAATTGCTTTACAATATTGTGTTGATTTCTACCATACATCAACATGAATCAGCCAAAGGTATACATATGTCCCCTCCCTCTGGAACCTCCTTCCCACCTCTCACCCCATCCCACCCCTCTAGGTTGTCACAGAACACCGGTTTGAGCTCTCTAAGTCATATAGCAAATTCCCACTGGCTATCTATTTGGTAAGACATTTTCTGATGAGCTGCTCTTTGGGGGAGAACGTGAATATCATGGTATCTAATTTAAAACAGAAAATCCCACTTCTACCATTGTCCTCCATCAGATGTAGCCTTTCCTAAAAGCTGGAAGGGGTTGTAATGTGAGAATTCTGGTGAACTCACCTGGTCTCTGGAGTAGGTTTTAAATGATATAATGAAGCCCTTCAGGAAAATGAAAATGCACTGGGTTTGAATCCCTCTCTCGCGGAAGGACAGAGAAAGCTGTGGGGATGAGCAAAGTAGGGAAGAGGGGGTTGGGCGCATTCCCCTGAAGTCATTTTCTTGAGGATGAGAGAAAAAGGAATGAGTATAAAGATCAGCTGAAGAAGTGGGACTCTTTGATGAAATTCTTTTAATGAGCTCCCGTCCGCAGCCGTGCGGGAAGTGGCCTGTGCCATTCCACTCCTGGGCAGCTGTAAGAAGGAACTGAGCAGCGTGGTTTCTGTCGTGTCATGGACGTGAGCCAGGGCGGAGACATAGCTGGTCCTCTGCAAAGCATCCTCGGGCCAGTGGCGCTCTGTGCATTTTTCTGAGACTTTGGATCATTCGCAGTTTGCCCCATAACTCCCACACATTTGCCTCTTAGTGTCCCAAAGCTCTCCCTGCTTCAACGTTCCCATAGGAATGTGGATGCCTGCCAAGCGACCTCATGAACATTCCATTCATCTCCTTGGCTGGGAGGCAGCAAGGAAGCCAAATTGGCTGATATTTAACTGTTTGGGTCCCAAATTCACCCTGCAATGAATGCCAAGCTTGTTGGAATTTTCCAACAATCATGAAGAAAAACAAGATAAAACAAAAGAGAAATACTTATTTCTTCATGTGACCCCATCACAAAGACAGTTATTTTTAAAGGTAGCCTAATGAAAACCACATTCTCTGGTTCTCCTTGTGAAATGGTCTTCCAGCAGACAGGCGTTTTGAAGTAATGAGGCTTTGTGAGGTGTGACTAAAATCAACGTGACTATTTTTTTTTTTCTTCTCCTCAGCAAACACAGCAGAATATAGCCATCCAAATGAAGATTGCTGTCTTCCAAGTAACCTCAAAGGGATGTTATTCTGCAATTCTAAGATGCTCAAACATGTGCAACGTTCCTTTTAGGGGAATTTCTCTCTGAGTCTTGTTCTCACTGTTTTGCTTTCTGTTTATCATTCACCCAGCATGGTCTTAGACACCTCCTGTGTGCCAAGCCCCCTGCCAGGCCCACGGGGACAGAGTGAGGAGGGAGATGCAGTCTCACTGAATAATGGTAAGAGGTCCCCAAGGGCCCATGGAAAACATCAGCCCAACCAAGGTTTGAATCCCAGTTTGCTTTGTGTGGGTTGTGTAACCTTAGGCAACTTTTAAAAGCTCTTTGAGTCACAATGTCCTCATTCCGAAAATAAAGATGGTAAAACCTACTTCATAGCATTGCTTTGAAGGGAAAATCAGATAAAATGTGTAGTAAGTAGCTTTAATATAGAGGCTAATACAGGTTAAGTGCTCAGCAGATGAGAAAGCTGGTAATTATAATTGAATTATATAGCCAGTTCAATCATCTTATTTGGACAAGACTCTAAATGTACCTTTGGAAAAATCAATTATTTTATTATTATTTATATGGGTAATACAAGATACAAAGTGCAAAGCAAACAAAAATTAAATGATGAAACAAAACCTCTTCCTTTCCTTTGCCTCTCTGGCACTGGTTTTCCTCCCTGGGGGTAGCTAGTATGACTAGGATCTAATTCTTGGATATAGGTCTCTAACAGCATTTGTTCATTCTTGCTACATCATTCTGTTTCTAATGATTATTTGGCATTCCGTTGACGGCATGTATCATACTTAATTTAGCCAGTCCCTTTTCGATGAATATTTGTTTCTGATCTTTGGCCATGACAATGCAGCAAAGACCATTCTTGAGCTTGGCTTTGAGTAAGAATGATGAACCAAAGACATACATATGGTGGACACCTAAGACAGGTTGGACAATGTCTTTGGAATAAGGTGACTAGTTGGAAGCAGATAATGTTGATCTGAATGGATTCCTTCTGGACTGTTGTCTCAAAAAATACTTCACTTTTCTATTCCTCGAATGTTCATACCACTCCCTGAATCTGCCTATTTGAAAAGTATAGAGTCTACATAATAATACTATAAAAACTGAGGTATTTTCATCCAGACATGACTGCCATAAAACCCCTCCAAGATACATAATAAATGGACTAGTCTTTCTTTGGTTGGCAAAAATGAGTCAAGGATGCAGAAATTACAGACAGCTACTCTAGAAGCAGCTGTTAAGAAGATTCACACTCTAATTTTCTGCCACAGCTTGAAACAGCAAAATGTATTAAAATGCACCACATTGGTTAACATGCGTTCGATTAGATGAAGCCTGCCAATTTGGAAGGAGGGCAGATATTCCTTGGTGGCCATCTTTGCTGTTGCCCAGACCTGTGTGTGACTGTGTGGGCTGTGTGTGGAACCAAATCAGAGAAAACCTATATGTGAGGTTCTGGACCTGGGGATTAGCCTTCCTGGATGAATCATTATTTCTAAATCAGGAGAAAGGCCCACGTGGAAGGGAGGCAGGGGAATGGAAGTCTTTCTAAGAAGTCTCTGCTGTCAGAGGCACGGAGGCTCAAATGAGCTCCATGCAAATGAAAACTGGTCCCAACACCGTCTTCTTGAGCCAAAGAAAATTCTTGGTTGGGGTTGAAAAAATGTCACATAAATAGTTTCTCCTTGCTTCTCAGCAGGCCCCGGCTATCACTGCAGTCCAGATCTGGCCTCTGAGCAGTTCTGGCAGGTTTATCTTGGACCAGCCGCTGTGATGAAATCGCAGTAATTCCAGGTTTCCCTCAAATCTAGACTGAGCCAAAGGCAATCTGAGCTTCTAGCATCCGGCTTACTTCACTGCCCTCCCTCCAGTCCCTCCTCAACTTTCAAGCTTCTGATTTTTTTTAAAAACTGAGATGGGGATGATGGACAAAACCTTTCCAGGGCAGCCCAGAAATCTGAAAAATGTCTGTTTCAGGTTAGTTCAAGACATGTATATGGAGCACAAGTGAATCTGTTTAGGTGGGCTAGGTGGTGTGATGCTGACGGACATGGGTTGTGTATCCGACGATACGCCAGGCTGTTTACCAGACTCCCTACACAAAAGCTCTCATTTAATTCACCAACAACACCACGAGGTGGGAACTGTTGTCTCTATTTTACAAAAGAGGAAACTGGGTCTCAGGAAAGTTACCTTAGAATGCAGCGGCAAGGAGAAGTTTCTGGATCTGAATCTGGCTGAGGCCTCTGCTTGTTCTCACTATGGTACAACACTGGCCATAAGCCAGAAGACCTTATTTAGCATCCAGGAAAATTGGCTGGGATAGAAAAACCAAGGTGAATGACGGAGGGGAAACCAAATCTCAGATGGGAGAAGGTAGAGGTGGGTGGGCAGGGAACATGAGAAAAATGACAGAGTCAGGCCCGCATTCACCCCGAGCCCGACCTCTGAAAACCCGGTGAGCCCTGGGAGCCCAGGGGAGGGTTATTGACCAAACTTCCCCAGAAAGCACTTATTTAAGGAGAAGAACTTTGAGCGACTGGCACAGAGCCTGAGGTGCTCTGAGAAGCTGCCCATTGCTTTTTGCTGCAGAGGGAGAGGAAAAAGATGCCTGGTACATCCAACATAGAAATACGCCTGTACTCTAAAGGGCTCCGATTCCAGACATGCTGGCCCAGGCTGCTGAGAGACCTGCAGTGGGACTCATGGGGTTTAGGGAGCGATGTTTATGGAATTTCTTATAATTCCTTTCAAACAGACTTCCTGGGCCAGATGGGTGGCTCACTGCCTACTCCTCCAATTCCGGGCTCCCAAGAGGATGGCTGCAGATCTGTTTTAAGCACAAAGCATCCTCAATCCAGGGACTCTGAGCAGAGTACACCCCACCAACATCCAGCAGGGTGTGCCGGCACAGAGGAGCATGACTCACAGGGGAACCTGTGGGATCCTGAACCTCCTGACACGTCTGGAAGGATGCTTGTGAGCAAAGCGGCCCGACAAATTTCTTTCGTCTTCTCCTGCGGCATCTTAGAGCATGTTCCTTGGATCATCCTGAGGCAGCTCTAGAAGGCCCAGAGGTACCAGGAGGCTGGTGGTAAAAGTGAGGAAATCTGAATTCAGATTCTGACCTGAGGAAAACCTATTGTCTAAAAAGCAAAGAGGAAAGAAGCATCTCACGTCCCTGATGACAGGTTCTCCATGGAGTGAGTCTCCAGCTGAGGGAGGGGAGACTTTGAATCTCTGAATTATTTTGTTGGAAACTATGTGAGGCATTATTAGCCACAGGAACGTGGTAAAACTGCTCAACTCTGCATCTCTTGGAAGGGGGAGGGCAACGCCTACTGAGTAGAACAGAAGAGACAAGGAAAGATAAGCAAAAACTGACCTTATGACTCTATGACTACAACTTTTGAGACCCACATATCCGCATGCTAGTTTAACTTTACACATTTTTTTTCATTGGTTAACTAGAACATTCAATTGGGCAAGGGGCACAGAGAATGTGACTGACAGAAAGACGGTGGGCTCTGAGTTAGATACAGCTGAATTTATCCTTGGGTCTGACACCCTGGAACTCTGAGACTTTGGGCAAGTTACTTCCTGTCTCATGATGTCACTTAATCATTTGCCAATAGGAACCAAAAAATACCCTGACAATCTTTAAATGTTTTTTTTTTTTAATTGGAAGATAATTGCTTTACAATGTTGTATTGATTTCTGCTGTAAAACAACGTGAATCAGCCATAAGTATATATAGATATTTATACCCCCTTCCTTTTGAGCCTCCCTCCCACCCCACTCCCATCCCACTCCTCTGGGTTGTCACAGAACACCAGGCTGGGCTTTCTCTGTGATCCAGCAGCTCCCTATTTGTTATTGTTTTACGCATGATAGAGTATAGACATCAGTGCTCTGCTCTCAATTTGTCCCAGCCTCTCCTTGTGTCCACAAGTCTGTTCTTTACATCTGTGCCTCTATTCCTGCCCTGCAGATAGGTTCATCAGTACCATCTTTCTAGATTCCATATATATGCATCAATATGCAATATTTGTTTTTCTCTTTCTGACTTAACTTCATTCTGTATAACAGGCTCTAGGTTCATCCACTTCACTGCAACTGACTCACATTCATTCCTTTTTAAGTCTGAGTAATAATCCATTGTATGTATTGTACCACAACTTCTTTATCCATTCCTCTGCTAATGGACATCTAGATTGCTTCTATGATCTGGCTAAACAGCGTTTAAACAGCGTTGTAAACAGCGTTGCAATGAACATTGAGGTACATGTGTCTTTTTGAATTATGAATACCCTGAATCTTGACATGAATGTTACATATTTTCAAAATTTGTAGCATATTATGTGTACTTAAGTAAATGCTAGTTAATAATAACAGCAATAAAAAGAACAATAACCCAAAGGTTATTGGGTAAGCTCAAGGGTAGACCCTTTGCCATGTTCATTTCTATACTCCCAGCACCTTACAAAGTGCTTGGCACACAGTAGGCAACCTCTAAATGTCTATTGCATCAAAGTGAGCTGCTTTGTTGGGTGCCACCTCTCTATAAAGCATTGTTCTGGATACACTTGGGGTCACAGAAGTGAGTGAAAGGCTGGGTAAAATCCAACAGACACGGATTCAAGTCTCTGAGTTCTTCTCAATGTTATTGTTTCGCTTAAAGCTAGAGAAAATAGCATCTAGCAGGATCAGAGATAGTTGGTTAGCTCCGCTCAAACCATTCTCCCCTTTTTCCTTGCTAGCAGAATCCTGATTGTATTCAGGGCTCCATGCTTCCTCTCCGTGACTCAGGGAGACATAATAAATATTCATGGTTTCAGGGCAGTCATCCTGGTGATCTCATTCCCTTAGGTTGAGCTTGTTTTAAGGGTGGCCATGAGGCTCAGTCCTGGCCAAGGAGACATGTAAGACATCTCTAATGGATACCAGGAAAGGCGTCTTTGCCTTAAAAAAAGAGGAAGAAAACACATGGAGGGAAAAATTCCTGTCCCTCTTCTATTGGCTGCTGTTGAGGCTGTCTATGAGGCCTGTTATGGAGGCAGCCTCTCAGGCCCATATAGAGAAACACTGCCGCGGAGGACGGCAGCGCTGAACTCCAGAAAGAACCTGAGTCCTTGATGACGTCACTGAGCCACTGAATTAACCAGTTGAGAACTCTTGTTATGTAGATGAAGTTTCCTTTTGGTTTAGGCTGATCAAATTAGAACTTGCACTCTCTAAGTGAAGGCAACCTCAGTGATACAGTCCTTTGTGGGTTTGTTAACGTTGGTTCTCCTTCCTTTCCCTTCCCAGAAACAGGATGCCCATCCGCCAGGAACACTGTGGGAGGGGTTCCTGCCTTGTGTGGGAAATGAGGCAGGTCCTTTCAAACTCCGAATTCTCTGCTCCTGTGCTCTTCAGACAGGAACTCTGAAAAGCTATTGGATAGAGTCTCTTAGGGAAATAAGAGGCAATGTGGAGCGCTGGAAAGAGTGCAGGACTTGGAGGAAGAAATCCTGACCTTGATCATGGCCAGCCCTGCAGTTCTGGCTGAATCACATATGCTTGCTGAAGCTCAGTTTTCTTACCTGCAAAATGGGGATAAAATGAGACACCCTACCTCAGGATAAGGATTAAGTGAGAAAATGTCAAAATGTTTTACAATGTGAATGCCTCTTTATAGACGATGTTAAAAAAGACTCAAAGAGCAGAGAAGAAAGGCTTTCATTTTCCTTACTAGAAATATATAGAAAAATAGAGAGGTGAAATATATAGGTATCTGTTGGGAAACAAAAAGTTGGGAGAAAGTGGTGGTCTTCTCTAGGAAGGATTTCATGTCCTCTTCCCAACCAGCTTCCCTAAATAATATGATTCTTTCTAAGTGGTTTAAACAGCAGAGCAGCTGAAGGCACGGGGTAAAAAGAAGTCCCTTGGACAGTGGCCTGCGGCCCTGCTACCATGAACTATTAATAGCCTGTAAACTCTTGGAGCAGAGCCCCAGCCTCTCCCACCCGGGGACTGTCGAGGGGTCAGAGCACTGCCTGATATGGTCTCAGAATACTGGTGATCCCGGGAATTCTCCCAGTTAGGGAACTTTTTTCCTGCTGGGTTGGGCCTGGCTGGACTTCCTCCTGCTGAGCTCCCAGTCTGAGTTGCTAGTCAGGTTTATGTTCAGCAAGCAATAGTGGACCTCTTTCCGGGGGCTCCGGCCACACACGAGCTGCCTTGACACACATGATCTCATCGCATCCCCCAGCAATAAGCAAAGCTGTTCTCCAGTAACAGAACCCAATTCTGAGAGTGGTCGTGTCCTGTTCAAGGTCTTTCATAAAGGAAATTCGGTTCTAGAACCCACTTGCCTGTCTCTAAACCAGTGCTCTAACGTTTATATCACTGCGGAGTCTGGAGGCCTCCGGGCCTCCAACAGGACCATCCACATCTTTTGACCATGCCAGCAAGAGATGTAAGGAGCAAGAGAGCAGCAGGGCCGAAGCTACCTGGCACCTGGGCTCTGTGGGCCCAGGGAGCTGACATACCCTTCAGCATGGCCCTGGTGGCCAGGCTGTGAGCCCATGGAGCAGGCAGGGCCTCTCTTTCCCTCTCCTTGCACATTACAACTTGATCTTTTCACTTCTGTGCTTAGAGAAACTTAGAGACCCTCTGGTTCCCAAACACGGGACAAAGACAGTCCCTTAGCTTGACATTCAAGGTCCTTCACAACCCAACCCCTGTCCTTCTTTCAACCCTTATCCCTACTCCGTGCCTTCTGTTCCCACTCAGACCTGTTTATAAGTCCCAGTATAGCCATTTCAAGGGCAAAGATGTGTCTTTTGCCTTTCTGAACCCCCAGAGCCCATCCTAGCATCTGGAGGAGCTGTGATGCTCTGGAACTGCAGGAAACGCTGTCTCCCTTTTAAACTGGGTCCAGATTGCTGGGGATCCTGGGTCTGGGATGCTTGGCCTTTTTTCCTTTAGGATGTGCTGGGGTCTGGGGTCTTGGTGCTTTCTGGGGTTTTGGGTGCAGTCTGCTTCCAGAAGTCCTTTTCCAATGGGTTTGGCACAAATATTAGAGTATGAGTGTTGTTTTTGGGGTCTGGATGGCAGTACTTCCTATAAGGGAATGAAAGCATAAACATCCCCTTAGTGCTACTGAGGGGCCAGGAATTGCGGTGGGAGCTGGTGCCCCAGGAATCCTGTCCAGACAGGGGCCAGTCTACAGAAGATATAGTTTTTCCCACAAAGACTAGGAAGTGGAGAGCTTCTTTGATTGGCCTATTCTGAGAACTAGGATCACTAAGCTTGAACATCAAGTCTACCGAGCTTGTGTTCCCTCACCACCAATACCTGGAGCTCTGGCGAGTATAACAGAAGGGTTTGCTGGGAATGACTGATCCCACTCTCTGCAGTGAGAACCTGACCCAGTCTGTCCTGCATTCTAGTGCACCTTGGGTGGGGGGAGGTCTAAGAATTACAGGGTGAGTTGTCTCTACCCTGACTCAGGCAGGAGTGCCCTCCTTCCAGTTTCTGTATTTCCCACCCGGGAGCTCACTGCCAAGTTTTACTGGGTGCCCCTTCCTTGGACCTTCAGGGAATTATCAGCCTCTGCAGTGGTTCAGTTGGCTGTGAGCACAGTCATGGGGAATTAGCGACCATCGAGGTTACTTCTGTCTGGTTGGTCTGCCCTGCCACCCAAATCCCCAAATGACTTCTCACCTGTGACCTTGGTTGCTCAGAGTTCAGGGGCCTGGATGTCTTTGTTCTCCATCCCAATCAGCACTAGCTCCCTCCTGCCCTGGGGCAGAGAAGAGCTAGCCCTCCTCTGCCTTTGATGAGGGAGGCATTTCTCCCCTGGGCACAGGCGCCTCGGGGGGAGCAGTGAAGTCGGGGCTCTGCCGCTTGATCTTGCCGCAGCCTGGGGTGCGTACTTTCCCACGTTCCATGCGCTCTTTTGGTGTCCTTATGGAAACTCTGTGAAGTGGAGATTACCATCACTCCTGTTTTGCAGATGAGAAAAGATTCAAAGAGAAGCCGCCGCTAGTGGCCGAGTGGGAACTGCATCCAGGGCTGCTCCCGCAGTACCCGACTCATGTCCTTCATTCAACCAGTCAGAAGCTGGCCCTTCAGCACAGGCTCAAGGGTTTATCCTCCCTGCCTTTCCCAACCACCAGGGCACCTGGAAGTGCGGGATGCCCTTTGAAGAAGCATGTGTTCACAAGATGATGAGCCAGCTGCTGGGGGACCTGGGGCTTTGGCTGGGACGTGCTTTGGACCACGTCCTGTCCTGAGGCTGAGTCATCTCTGGACATTCACACTGGGTCGCTCTATGGTCTCATGTTACCTGTCTTACAGCATTTTTTTTTTTTTTCTAGACCTTCCTCAGCATACCTTTAGGGTGGAATGGTTTCATAGGTAACCCGTTTCCTGAGACAAGCCGAGCTCACTTGCTTTTTCACTTTTCACCACTTCACATTGTCTGTGCCATTTTCTCCCATGTCCCTAAGAAGGGAAAGTAAACTGCTCCTATTTAATGAGAACCCACTGTGTGCCAGGCACGGACACACCATCTCCCTGAATTTACTCATAGTAAGTCTGTGAGAGTTTATTCCATGTTTACAGTTCAGGATAGTATCTTTTCCTTTAGTATCGTTCCTTACCTGAACAGTGATGAAACTGGAATTTGAACCTGGGCCTTGTAACTACTCCTTCTATATATACCCATTGTCTCCTGAGGAAGTTGGAGCCCACTGTGGTGGCCACATAAATGCAAACTCTGCTGGGTCTGCACATGGGCTCTGTCAGCTTCCATAGTCTTTGATCTCTTGTCCCAGGCACTCCGCTCAGCCCTTCCTTCTAGTGGTTTTATTTGCCAAGAATCCTAGGCTCTGAGAGCTGGGAGGAACTTCAGAAGTCCCCTGGTCCCCCTCCTGCTTGATCCTCAGAGGCTCCTTGGAGGTTAGCAGGACAGATATTGTCTCCTTTCTTAGAGGAGGAAATGTTTTCAGAGGGGCTGTGCGGGGTCGTCTCTCTTTGCCCCTCCAGGCCTGCTTCCAGGCCTAGGTCCACACTTCTCTGTGCCCCAGGAGGCTGCAACAGCTGGGCTCTCCTGGGGGCCGGCAGGAGACTGGAGGACCAGAGGAGAAAGAGGGGGTGTTTACCCCCTGCTCCTCCCTGCCCAGCCTCAGTTTGGCAGTAGTGAGTAGATTCTTCCACCAAAAGCCACAGCTCCCTTTTGGCGGCCCTTTCTTGCAGCTATAGATCCTGTTGGGTCCCTGAAGGCCCTGCTCCCAGCCCTGGTGTGGCACCAGGTCCCCAGCAGTGCTTGCTTCCAGTGCTTCAGCGTCCCGAACTGCTCCCTTAGCCCCACCCCCAGCTTTGAAACTGTGACATTCTCCCTCCTTCTGAGTGGCCCTTGCATTTCTCGCAGGGACTCCTGCAAGTTAGTGCCTGACTGAGACAGAGGTGCCATGACTTGCCCAAGGTCTCTCGGCATCTCAGGAGTGGAGCTAGCTCTTGAACCTGGGTCCCAGGACTCCTTGCCTGATGATGCATCTCATGTGCTACCTGGGCCGGCCCCGTTCTGCAGCCCCAACACTTCTGTGCAAGGCTGAGCACCTTTGCATCCCATCTCTCCTATGGATTCCTGTGGTATATCCCTGCCTACCCTGGGTCACTTTGGAGGAACAGATTACTCTTGGCTCTTCTGGGTCCAGACAACATGCCCTGATTGGCCCCACCTTCTCCAAGGCTTTCATCACTGACCCAGGTGCAGTTCAGCCCTTCAGCCTAGTAGTCAGAGCCCAGACCTTGAGGCCTTTTCTGGCTCTGGACTCAGCGCTGAACTCCAGGGATTTCCCCAAAGCTTCCAGTCTGTCGAGCTCCTGGTCACTAGCTAGGTAGGTGGCCAGATTCTCCTCCCTCTGCCTGATGTTGGATATTGGAATCACGTCTGCCCATCCAAACCTTGTGTGAGCTTCAGCAGCCATACCAGTGTCGCCTCCGAGGACTGCCTCCATCATCAGCTCTAACACCTCCACTGGGGCCAAGAGCTCTATCCCTTAGAGGAGACCATAACCAGTAGCCAGATTTGGGGGCACAAATACTGACATCCTTACCCTCCACCGCTGGGGAAGGGAGCCAAAGTTGGGCTCATGATCAGCAATACTTCCTTTGGAAAATAAGCGAGATAGGAAAGGAAAGAGGGGCAGAAATGCAGGGGTGTTGGGAAATGGCGAGAGGCCAATGCTCGGCTCTGCAGTCTCTTAGGCTCATCAGTGTGAGTAAGATAACCTCACTGGGGCACCGAGGTGCCCTCTGTGGGCTCAGGGCCTGAAGGAGGCTGACCTTGCAGGTAGGAGCCTCATGGCCTGAGGTGCACAGGGTTGGGGTGTGTGTACAAGAGGGGCAATGCAGGGGGACCCACGGGACTGGTGGGCCTGCCCCCAGGTGTTCTGCCCATTTCCCATTCTCGCCTGCACAGAGGTAGGTCCCCCCTTCTCTCTCCTGGCAGGTGTATCAGGGGGCTTTCATCCTTCCCCCTCCCCCACTGAACATCGTCCTGGACTTGCAGCCTGCTGCCTCCTCCGCGAGCCATGTTGCAACGATTCTGACTCAGCCTAGTTCATAGAACATGAGCGACACATTTCTGTCACCTCTGGGGACCTCCCTGAGGAGCGGCATGGGATTTGGTTTAACTCCTGACTCTACAGGTTCTGGCATTCCTGGGCTGGAAGGCCAACCTCACAGGGTCGCCCTGAGGAGTAAGGGGGAACTTGATCTGCAGAAGGAGTGACTCGACACGTGGGCCACATTCGGGTCAGGATCCCGCCGAGGCCTGGAGCTCAGCCTCGCCCACAGAGGGCCTCCCTATGCCATCCTCACCCAGAGGCATCAGGAGACAGAACCCATGTGGGTCTCATATGTGTCATAAACAACCTGTTCTCACCCAGGAGCTAGCGGCACTGTGGCTAGTGCCCAGAGTCTAGGCTGGGGAGTCGTGCAGGCCTGGCTTGGAATTTGGTGCCACCATCTCTAAGCTGCAGACAGCTCATTTATAACATCTGTGAAACATGAAGCTGATGACATGTCCCTTAATGGCCTGCTGTGAAGATTAGGGGAAATGCTTATATACAGAGCACATATTCAAGTGTACGGTCAGGCCACTCAAGATGGCTGTCCTCTTGCTCTTTGGACATCCCCCTGCTTGACCCACACCTGCTTCACCTCCGTCCTGCTGACACGAACACGCTTGTTCCCTGCCCCTTAGGCTGTAACAGCTCCACCTGCTAGCTTGTTAAAAGGAAAATATTTGACCTCATGCTGTTCATTAACCTGAGGGGTTGTGAGGGGCGTGCTCCTGCCGCTGGTTTCCCTGGTAGCTGATGCGCCAACCTGATGTCAGTTCCCCTGTAAGCGGTAGCCGCCTTCTCCTCCGGGTGGTGAAGACCTCTGCTGTGTCCTCCCCACCGCACATGGCGGGGTGTCGCTCTGGCCTTGCTTCAGACATGTAAGGTCTCCCTAGCCGTGAAACCACTGAGGCCTCTGTCACTGTCTCTGGACTGTTTAGTTGTCTTGAGGCTGAACAACTACAAGGCTTGCAGGCCTGTGGGGTGCAGCCCAACATCGGACATATAAGCAATTTTCATATCATCCCGTAGTGGGGTCAGAGCGTCTGGGGCCAGCTGTACTACCAGTCCATTCTGTGGCCTCTGGCAGGCTGTTTCCACGGTGGGGTGGTGGGGCTGAATGAGATTATTTCACAGTGCTCTCAGCACCCAGACCCCATGACTCTTCCTCCCCTTTCTACGCTCTGCAGATCAGCTTCCTGGGAAGCCCACTCTAAGATGGGGGACTGCCAGTGCCAGGCAGACAGGGAGTGGGGAACAAGATACACCTGCTGGGAGCGCGGATCACAGGGCCAACACCTGAGAGGGAGCAGGAGCGGGTGGGGAGGAAAGCTCAACAGCGAGGCGGCTGCAACTCTCGCCAGGAGTTCTGAAGGGCTGGTTACGTGGAGACGGCATGGACAGAAACAAGGTACTGGCCTCTGTGTCACTGTGGACCAGTGCTTGGGTCCCCAGGGGAGGGCGTGTAGACTTGGACCACCTGCCTCCTTGGCTGAGGTTGATGGCGGCTTGGGAGGCAGCTGTAGGGGAAAGGGAGAGGATGTGGGGGCATGGGAGCCTGGGTTTTAATGGGGTTCTGGGTGGGCACCAGAGTATCCACAGCAAAGCACTTCCCACCCGCAGACTTTTCTAGAGGAGAGTTGGTCTGCTGGCTTCTCCGTCTCAGTCTGGCTTGGCCTTCCCCAACAGAGACGAGGCGAGTCAGTGTCTGTCCGCGAACACTTGCTCCCTGCCCGAGGCTGCCAGAAATTCTGAAGGCAAAAGCCGAAGAATTTGAAGCATTTATGACTTAGCAGGATTGTTCCCAAACTGCCAGCTTCTTGATATAGTGCCTTCTGGATTTCACTGAGGTTGCTTCTCAGGCTCTGAGAACCTGGCCAAGGGCTCGCCAGGTCTCACATTTCAGGCTGCTCTCTGGCTGCAGGGTCTGTGGGCCTCTCTCTGCAAGGATGGTTGGGTAATATGTGGGTGTTTGCAAACCTTGCTGCCTGCCCAAAGGTAAAAAGCATGGAAGCTGGTTCTAGCCTCTTCTAGAGGGTCATCTTGGCCATGCCACTTAACTCCCCCTGGGTTTGTTGGCTCATCTCCCATGTGGCTTGGTGCTACCCTCAGAGCTTGGAATAGTGGCTTTTCCAGAAGAGAACAATTGTGGAACAAGACACTCTCTTCTAGTAGATGTTTCCTTCTCTCAAGCTTGGTTGGTAGTTACTCTCTTATGGATTCTACCTCCTGCCCCTACTCCCAGTTGCAGTTTATTGGCTCCAGGAGTGGGCTTCTGACCTAAACAGGGGCAGCGATTAGCATTCAGGCACCTATTGGAGCTTTGTGTGGGTTTCCAAGCGGTAAAGTCTGTACAGCATTGCGTTGGCAAATAGCTTTCCTTTCCTCCCTTGCTCCCACTCCACGGCAGACATCACTGGTCAGCCTAAGGAGGAAGAGTGCGGGCTCGATTAGTCACGTCTGCCATAGGAATGTGAGAAACAGAGTGAGCAGGCTGCTACTGGCTGGCCCTGGTCCTGCACGTGTCGGAATGAGAGCAATAAGAACTTCATACCTACCCCGGCATTCTCAGCTCTACACAGTGTCCACAGTCACACTCATTCAGTCCTCTCGACAAGTGCTGGGTTATACTGTGGTCCTGCTTGGCCTGGGATGGTTACTATCGTAGCTGGAACACAGCTTCAGGAGGGAGCCCTGAAGAGGGTGAGGTGGGAAGCTGGCACCTTCCGAGTCAGGCAAACAGAACCAAGCCCGATACTTTGTGTGACAAGCCCCGCCTCCCCTTGCACCTTTCTACAGAAAAAGAGCCTCAGAGAGGTCAAGTGACTCACCCGATGAAACACAGCTAGCAAAGGCCAGAGCTTGAACCCAGGTCTTTTGCTCTAAATAGACGTTTTCAGGGGTTCTAGCTGTACCTAATGGTTGTACCCTCTTTCCTGGGTTAGTTGTGGGTCTTTGTAAGTTGACTCCCTGTGTCATTGGGACATCTAAAGGAAGGAGAAGATGGCTGCTGTGTATGGCTTGCTTGCTTTCTCTTGGAAATCCGTTCTGAAGTGTGATCTCATACTTTTTGCAAATATGCATCGATGCGGCACCTTAAACTTTTTGAACTACATTTATCTGGAGGCCAGTGTGAGTAATCCTGGATCATGGCGGGAGGAAGCAGAGACTTTCGGCGGAGCCATTCACGCTTGAACGCAGGCCCTGCCAGTGGAGCCGTGGTCTGAGCAGGGAGTCTGGGCGGGGCCTGGACTTTGAGCCAGGATGCCTGTCATCACATTTCTTTAGTTTCCCACCGCTGGGTCCTGGGTCCACTGATATGCCTAGCCACAGACACAGGAGCCAACTCCCTGACTGGGGAGTTCGGGAAGGAAGACTGGAGAGGGTGGGGGTAGGGTTCAAGGCAGACTGCAGCTCAACAGCCCTGGAAAGGTTGGGTTATTCAAGACCCAGTGTCTGGCTAGAGCGCCTGGGCACTCTGATGGCAGCTCTCTTGTCCCGGCTCTCGTCCCCCTCACAGGCTTACGCTCCTGTCTTTTAAAACTTGTTTATTTAGTCAGTTATTTTTAGCTGCACTGGTCTTCATTGCTGCATGTGGGCTTCCTCTAGTTGCCACCAACAGTGGCTACCCTTTGTTCCCGTGAGGGGGCTTCTCACTGTGGTGGCTTCTCTTGTTGCAGAGCACAGGTTCTAGGCATAGCGGTTGCAGCACGCAGGCTCAGAGGTTGTGGTACACGGGCTTAGTTGTTCCGCAACACGTGGAATCTTACCAGACCAGGAATTGACCACATGTCCCCTGCATTGGCAGGTGGATTCTTAATCACTGAGCCACCAGGAAAGTCCTTAAGTTCCAGTCTTGACCCCTCCCTACATTGCCATTCCCCAGTGGAGCTCAGAAGGCTAGTTGGGCAGCCCCTCGGTGATCTCAAGCCTTGTTTACTGCCAGGGCTCAGCCCTACCTGCTGGAGTCCTTCTGCCTGTATACCTGTCTGGACTGTGGAACCTGTGTGAGTCACACCTGTGGGGCCTCAGCAGGTCTGGCTGCTGGTCCTGGGCCCAGCCATTGTCAGCAGCCTCAGCCTGCCCAGACTCAGGCCCTTCTCTCCCTCCAGCCACATCCCTTGCACTCAACCTGTCTCCTGCTTTCTGCCCAAAGTTGCACAGCCCCCCCTAGTTGCTACTCCAGGGCAATGACAGGCCATGTCTTTGGAATGGGAGTGAGACTCCTTCAGACTTTTATGCCTGCACCCCTTCTCAGAGCATCCCAGTAACCAAGTATTTGGCAGAAAAGACAGAACATACCATCAAAATAACACCTTTGGAGTTTTGTTAAACCTCTCCTCACCCTAGGTTTCCCTGGTGCCTCAGATGGTAGAGAATCTGCCTGCAATGCAGGAGACCCAGATTCAATCCCTGGGTTGGGAAGATCCCCTGGAGAAGGAAATGGCAACCCACTCCAGTATTCTTGCCTGGAGAATCCCATGGACAGAGGAGCCTGGGGGCTACAGTCCATGGGGTTGCAAAAGAATCGGACATGACTGAGTGACTAACACTTTCACTTTCTCTTCACCCAATTATACAGTTTCTTATAGTCAGTTAAGGAAAGCCCCACCATTTCTCCTTTGCCAATCAAATGAGGAAATACATAAAATGAAGCCAAGAATAAATATAGTATTTAAGATGATCCACAGTTAAAGTCAAGCCCCACATTGCTCTCTTTTTAAAGATTTTTATTTATCTTTGGCTGCACTGAGTCTTGACTGCTGCGAGCGGGCTTTCTCTAGTTGCATGAGAGGGGGCTACTCTTGGTCATGGTGCATGGATTTCCATTGCGGGGGCTTCTCTCGTGGAGCACAGGCTCTAGGCGTGCCGCTTCAGTAATTGCAGTGTGTGGGCTCAGTGATTGTGACACATGGGCTTAGTTGCTTCGCAGCATGTGGAATCTTCCCAGACCAGGGATTGAAACTGCGTCCCCTGCATTGCCAGGAGGATTCTTATCCACTGCACCTCCAGGGAAGTCCCTGATCCCTGTTTCTAGCTCGTGTGGCCTGGCTTGGCCAGGATTATAAGAATATGGAGGCAGCAGGGAATTGTGGAAAGAATGAGATTTCAGTCAGAGCTGGGTTTGAGTCCCAGCTGGTGAACCTCTGTGGACACCGTTTTCTCTTCTGTAAAATAGGGATAACTGTAGTTCCTACCTGAGAGTTTGCTGAGATGTCTGCAGGAGCCAACCCTATGCTTGGCACATAGTCAGAGTCCAGCAGGAGTTTATTTAAAGTCTTTGCTTTACAGCTGCAACTCATCACTGATTCATGGCCTCCTGAGCAGAAAGGGGCTGGAAGCTTAGCTTTCACAAGAGGCAGCATCTGTCCCTGGCAACACCCTTGGCTATAGCAAAGCACAGGTTACGTATGACACAACCAAAGGGGGGTCTGGTCCCAGAGACAGAGGGAATAGCAGGGATAGCAGGTGGAGAGGGACAAGACTGAGCAGAAGCATGGGAGATGCAGCCCAGGTCCATGTTGGGTCTGGAGTATATACTCAGGGGGAGGAGACATGTCTACTTTGTTCTCTGTGGTGTTCTTTGCCTAGGACTGTGTCTGGAGGCATAGGTAATGTCTAAATATTTATTGAACGAGTAAAGAATAAATCGATGAATGAACAACCTTATCGGTCAGAGCCTGGTTGTTGCAGGAATTCCATTTAAAAACAAGGACAAGGAGAACAGCTGCTGGCAGGAAACGAAGGTTGTCCGGCAACAGATGGGTCTGTCTGGATGTAAAGAGTTAGCGATTGGTCAGGTGGTATAGAACCAGGTTCTGGGGACATTGAGTGGGCAAACGGGTTTTGGTGTGTGGACAGTGGAAACCACTAATGTTTTTGGAGTTCTAGGTGAGAACCCGAGCTTTGGAGCCAGGCTGCCTGGGCTCAGAGCCCAGCTCTGTCGCTGGCGAGGCATGTGACCTGTGTCAAGTCACTAAATCTCTCCGTGCCTTTATTTTTCTTCCTGTAAAATAAGGATGATGATAGTACCCACCTCACAGGGTTGTTGAGAGGGTTAAGTGAGAAGATTTGTATAAAGTACGTACTGTAAGTTCTCAAGAAGCACCTCTGTTCATTTTGTTTGACAAGGTGTAAGATTATCTGAGCTGTGTTTCCAGAAGTTTAAGCAGGGAACATGCACAAGATGGAATAGCCCAAAGGGAAACTATTTCAGAGGCCATTTCATGTCCAGGTGTGAGAGGATGGAGTCTGTCTGAGTCAGGGAAATCACCGAGTGCCTGAAGAGGAAGGGAATCAGTGCAAGACAGGCGGTTCATGAAGAGATTATTAACAACTGATTGGCTAAAGCAGTGTGGGGAGCAGAAAATTCAGAGCATGCGCATCTGAGAACAAGGATTCTTGGGAAGAAGAAGCCACTTCTGCAAGAGACAGGGATGTCTAAAGGAGAAGCCGGTGTAGGAAGGATAAAAATTCAGTTTGGGGTGTGCCAAGTTAGACGTGGGCTACTCCATTCAAAAGGAGATGTTATAAAGCTGGAAATGCCCAACTGGCAGGGTGAGACGTCGGGGCTGGGGGAGAGCAGGCACAGGCGGCGGCCACAGAGAGACCTAAGGAAAGAATTGTGGAGGTGCCTCCAGGGGGCAGTCACAATCGGGGGCTGGGGCAAGGAAGACGGAACCTGGGAGCAGACAGAGCAGCAGCCAGAGTGTGGGAGGGAAGCAGACGAACACAGCGCCTCTGAAACCTTGGCAGCTGAGTTCCTGGAAAGAAGTGATGGACAGCAAGGTCAGATGCTCCACAGCCAGGGAAATAAGGGCTGGGTTAGCCTGATAGATGGAGTGATGACCACTGAGAGCAGTTTCAGCTTCTTGAAAACTAGTGGTAGGTTTTAGGAATTTCTAAAAAGAAAGGAAGGAAATGGGATCAGTATGGATCTGTAGACTTTCAGGGAACATCTTAAGGAAAAGAATGGGGGGGAAATGGAATCTCAGGGAGGACTGACACAAACACAGGTATTTTTCATCCTAGAAACAGGCATGGTTTGGAGTAAAAGTCAAGATACTGGAGGAGGGAGGCTTGAGTTTGTAGGAGAATGAGGGAGCTGGTCTTGGATGAGGCAGGTGAAGGTAGGGGCAGCCTGGAAATTGAGATGGGAAGAAGTGAGAGGCAGCGAGAAGTTGATGTTATGGGAAGAACATGACACATACAGCTTTGATTTCTTAGTGAAGAAAGGGATGGAGACTTAAAGGGGGAGGAAGTGGGAGAGTGGCCTGGGGAAAAGGTAGGAACCGGTGTTTGGGGAGATGAAGGTAATTCACACGAGTTGAGAGGAGACGTGCAGAAGCCAGGGATCACCCAATGGCAAGTGAAGATGCCCCCAAGAGTGACCAGTTGCTGGTGAATGTTCACTCTGATTTTTTTGCAGCAGTTTTGTGCTGGGGTTTAAGACCAGCAATGCCTCTCGATGGGGCTGAACAAAGGGTGATTTGGAGTGGAGAGAGAGCTTTGGGTGCAGTGACACAGTCAAAACGTCTTGCAGTTAAAACATCAGGCTGGACTTTGGGCTCCTTGCTGGCTAGTTGGAATTTGTGGAATGAAGTGATTTCCCAACAAAAAGCAAGACTTTAGAAAAATGTTCCTAAGTCTCCATTTGGCTTTCGGGTGAGTTGTGTGGATTTTTTGAAGCACCAAATCTGTATGGAAGATGAAATTGCTGATCCTGGGGGCGAATGCCACTAAGGATTACATGGCAGCTGGGGCTGGGGTGTTTTATGGGAGAAGCTAACTAGGGACCCTCAAAGGCATCTGTCCTGCCTCATCACTGAATTATCTCAAATGAGCTGCATTTGTCACCCCCATTAGGATGGAGGACTCCATCTGGACAGGGATCCTGTACTCTTGGATCCCATTCTCTGCATAAATTGGGGCTGACCCCAGAGCAGGCATTTCACAAATATCCTCTAACTTGATCACATTCTGATCATGTGCAGTCTGGGGACTTGTTCCAGGGTATTTGGTGTTTTGTTCATCAGTACGAGGGCAGGCGACTCAGGAAGTGTGGGCTCAGGTACTGAACGGAGGATGCGATCAGTGCCCCTCCCTGCAATGTGCACTCATCACCTAGAGACTCACAACATGGAGGAGATGCAGCATCCATGGCCTGAGTGCCTAGCTTAGCACATGCTCACTGGGGACTGTCTTATTATCTATTATTTCAAGCCAAATGTCTCCTGTTCCATGAGAGTATATTCTCCAGTATTGTGGCAATTAAGGAGCGACTGGATGTCATCTGAAGC
This sequence comes from Bubalus bubalis, assembly GCF_019923935.1. Lineage (NCBI taxonomy): Eukaryota > Metazoa > Chordata > Mammalia > Artiodactyla > Bovidae > Bubalus > Bubalus bubalis. The sequence continues at coordinate 45,269,009 of NC_059172.1, read as the reverse complement.
TTGAGTGAAGAAAGCCTTCCAGGAGCTGCTTTTCAGAAACACTGGCAAATGTTTGCTATGGGCAACACTGTGTTTCTAAAGGGCAGGTGGTGAGGCCATTGTCAGGGTTTCCAGGAAGACACATAAGAGCCTGAGCATCGTGCAGTCCTAATCCTAGCTCCCAGACTGAGCAAATGTGTAGCTGATTAAATATTTATCTATTGTCCTGTCCACCTCAATAAAACAGGGCACTCTTTAAAGTGGTTGCCTTAATGACGTTTGTGTGTCTTGGAATGCCACCCCAGGGCAAATAAACGACATCTGAAAATGTGAAAACATGAAAATCAATAACAAGAAATGAAAAGTTCATTTCACTGATAAAACATCGTTTATCTTAATCATTGGGGCTTCTCAGAAATTCCTAAGTGCCCTTTTAAATGCCAGCATCAAGGCTAGTGCCCACAGTGTGCAGAGGGGAGTCGAGGCAAGAATCCTGATTGCTTGGGCAAGGGAGCCGGCTAAGGAGAAGTTTGCTTGTGGGGCAGGTACCCACTGGGCTGGTTTCCAACCAAGGAGCTCCCAAGTGGGGGTGTCTTCTAATATTTCTGGTATTTCACTTCCAATGAAAATAATATACTACTTTCCTATGAAAGATATTTCACAAGACCCTAACTGTGCAGCATAAGTGACCCACTTTTGGTAGGCCTTATGTAATAATAATAATTCATGCTGATTAATAATAATTGGGAAAATGAAATTATTACTCCACTTCCAGGAACCCTATACCTTGCCCTGTGCCCGGGCTGCAGAACAGTGTTCCCACTCCCCACATTGAACCCGAATAGGGATGAGATAGTACAAGTCCTCTGGTAAGCAGGTTGGAGGCGCTGGTCCCCAGGGCACAGCTTTCTGGCTGGTAGGCGCTCCTTTGCTTTGCTTTACATGTGCAGCCTCATCCAGCCTTCTGGTTTCCTTGTGTGTGTGTTCAGTCATGTCTGACTATTTGCAACCCCATGGACTGTACCCCACCAGGCTCTTCTGTCCATGGAATTTTTCAGGCAAGAATAACTGGAAATCCTGCTCCAGGGGATCTTCCTGATCCAGGGATCGAAACAGCATCTTTTGGGTCTCCTGCATTGGCAGGCAGTTTCTTTACCACTCCACCACTTGGGAAGCCCCCTTTGGTTCTTTAGCTCTTCTCATAAGACCCAAATGTAGAGAGGACGGGGATGCCTGAGAGCTCCTTGGATCCCTGCAGGAGGGTACAGTATTAGGAGCGCCCAGCAGGCCTTGCCTTTGGATAGCACACCCAGGCTTCCTATGCAGGCTTGAGACCAGACTAGCGTGGGGCGGGGCAGAAGCTGGAGCTCCTCTCCTGGGCCCTTTGCTCTCCAGCCACAACCATGGTAAGGAGATGGGAAGGGCAGTCCATATTACTGACATAGGTTTCTCCAGTTTTCCCACACAGTGGCCGGAAGGCTTTTTAAAAAACATACATTGCTTCCCATTTTTCCTATGATAGAATCTGTAATCCTTTTATCTGACACCTCTTCTCCCCTCTAACTCTGTACTCGAGCCATCCTGACTTCCTACCAGTTTGTTCAGGGAACTGAGTCTTCTCCTAGCTGGGATCCTGTTCTTAATATTCTTTACTTGAATAGCTCAGTGATTCTGGTGTCACTTTATTTATTAGAATGTCTTTTTAAAAAAATGTTTTTTTAATTTGGCTGTGTCGGATCTTCGTTGCATCACGTGGGATCTTTTGTTGTGATGCACGGACTCTAGTTGGGGCACGTGGGCTCAGTAGTTATGCACACAGGCTTAGCTGCTTCTTGGCATGTGGGATCTTTGTTCCCCGGCCAGGGATCCAACCTGTGTTCCTTGCTTTGTAAGGTGGATTCTTAACCTTTGGATCACCAGGAAACTCCCTCAGGTGTCACTTTAAAATATTACTTTGCCAGGGACCTCTCTTGACCTCAAAATCTAAATGAGACCTCCTTCAAAGTTTTATGTACTTCTCCACAGAGGTCATCTCAATTTGTCAGTACCTTTAATTTGTGATTATTTTTAAGCTCTATGAGTGAGCCTTGATGGCCACTGGTCACAGTTCACCTAATGCATCGTAGACACTCAATACATACTTCTAGACCATGTGGCCTAAGGGCTAAATGAATGGATGAGTTCCACAGAGTACTCAGCCTGCAAATTCTTCAGGGACCAAATAAGTCCCGTGGTCAAGCACGATTGGGATGCCCTCTTCTGGTCTCCCCTTAGAGAGTCATAATCTTCATTAGTGCAAGGAACACTGAGTCAGGCTCCAATGAGGAAAAAAAAAAAAAAAGCAAAAAATAAAACCCAAACCGTAGAAAGGTAGTTTAATTTTCTTTGGCCTCTTGTTTTCTCAACTCAAGGGTAACATATTTTTCACCTCACATCTATTTACATCCTACAGAATGTACTTTTAAAAGATGCTTCAGCGGTGCTTCCTGCCTGGGAAATCTGCAAATCTCAAAAGATTGTCGAGCGTGGGGTGGGGACTGGGCATCCTCCATTGAGCACCCTCATGGTGCCTGGCTAGCATCATGAACACATGTGCAAACACTACCAGAGCGAAGTATTGGGCATGAGCAAATCTTGTAGCTAGCCTGGGTTTATATTTTTTAGGAAAGAGAGAGGAAAAAACAGTCAAAATTCGCTGTGTGCAGATAGAATCTTTGCAGTTATAACAGTGAGCAGCTCCTACATTAGTCTTTTACTGGAACCTGAATCTACAAGTGTTAGGAAGCTGATCAGTCCGCCAACCACCCAGTAATTGCATCTCAATTTAGTCTTCTCGTTCTCAGTATTTGCAGCAACTCTCGAATTTTCCAACGGATATAAGCGAAGTTTGGGCGGGGGTGGAGATTGCATGCAATATTAGCATTAACGGAGGTTTCAGAACACACCCTTTTGGCATCTTTAGTATGTTGTATGTAGGTAGAGTTCTTGAGGTGGGGTTGTAATTAAGTGCAGTGGATCTGAAATTATTTTTGATCAGTCCCTACTTAGGGCAAAACTGCTTGACTTACCGACTCCATCTAGTCTCATTTTCCACTGGAAAAATAAATTAATGATAATTTAGGGGGAGTGGATTATGTATACATTTGTTCTAGCACTGGAGTATGGATGATTCATATTTGAACCACAATGTATACATGTCTGAGAATCAAGTTATTGGTAAATTACAGCCCAGGGATACTGTTGATGCAAATAAGCTTCAGTGTACTCTGTTGGGTTAACCAGGAAAACCACAACAAAATAAACTGATAATGATAAAGCTAAGCTAACTGTAATTCATAATTAAAAAGTACCAAGAGCAGCAATTGCAAATAGCAACCAACTCAAGACAACATTGATGATGTGCTGATAAAGAGTCCTTCTCCCAGACTTTGGAAATGTCAGCTCTGTGCCTGCACATGTGAAGTTGGAGCCTTCCCATAGAGTAGACGGGCTCTGCATGGGTGGCTGGGCTTGTAGCAGGATACTGTGGCTACTCAGTAACTTTTAGTATTTTCTGAGTCAATTACAAATTAGTAGCCCTAGTAATATGTACAACTACAAGCTTAATCAAACTGTACACCATTTACCATAATGATCCAAAAGAGGCCTTTAAGAAATAAATTCAGTTGAGGACACAAGGGAATGTTTCTGGTAATGTCCTCTCCACCCCCACTCCAGTAGGTCCCAGTCTTGACTGTTTAGAACATTACCTCCTTCTGGTGGGGCTTTCATTTTCTAGCTCATACAGAGCAGGGATGTGCATCTGGCTTTATAAAGTACTCATATTCTCAGTTTCCACTCCAGTATTCTTGCTTGGAAAATCCCATGGACGGAGGAGCCTGGTAGGCTACAGTCCATGGGGTCGCAAAGAGTCGGACACGACTGAGCGACTTCACTTTCACTTTCATACATATATAAGTAGCTCAGACGGTAAAGCGTTTGTCTACAATGCGGGAGACCTGGGTTCGATCCTTGGGTAGGGAAGATTCCCTGGAGAAGGAAATGGCAACCCACTCCAGTACTCTTGCCTGGAAAATTCCATAGACGGAGGAGCATGATGCAGGCTACTGTCCATGGGGTCGCATAGAGTCGGGCACGACTAAGCGACTTCACTTCACTTCATAGTCTCAGTTTAATGAGAGTTTTAATACCCAGCACAAAATAATCTCTAAGATAGAACATTAAATGGAAAAAAGCAGTGTGCATGATAGTATGTATAATATGCTATTTATGCTTAAAATAGTCTTATATATGTTGACAGACATGTATATACTTTATATTGTTGGGGTATCTGGAAGCAAATACTAGAAACAATAGTTGCCTCTGGAGACAGGTATTGTCTGCTGGGAAAAAAGGAGGGAGGAAGACTGGGTTTTTCACTAGATATCCATTCATGCTTTTTGAATTTTGCACAATTTACACATTATTAAAAATATGAAAGAATCTAAATTTAGAAAAGAGGAAAAAAGGATCCAGTGAGGCTACAGAGACTTGATTTTTGCCTCAGCTTTTTTTTTCTCTTTTAAAAGAGACAAAGGTTACATTTGGTTTCTTTGTTTTCTGATGCCTTTTATCCCCCTTCAAAAACAGTCATGTATTAGGCACGAGGTTCCATAAGGTAAAGAAAAACCTCTAAATGAGATGGCAGGGTTATAAAACCAGGCCCAAGCCCTGGAATTTAGAGTAAGGTAAAGACCTTGGTCTCAAAACACCATTTTCTGACAGATTGGACCTACTATTAAAAGAATTTCCAAGTGTTCTGATGTGTTTTCATATAGTACATATGTAAAATACAAAAAGGAGTGCTCTTCATAAGTCACTTGTCCACTGTCCATTTGCAGCTTGAATATAAGAAAAAAGCACAACATGGAGACAAAATTCATATAGCAAAGCACATTTAAATGAGTTCATTTCTCTTATTTCATCTGCTTTAGTATTGCTCAAGGAGACAAAGTAATTATTTATGCTGAATTGCTATCAGGAATTTAAAAAAGAGCAAACAGAGATAGTACTGTATTTAGTGTTTCTTAATGACAAATGAATTATTTCACTAATTATGTAAAAAAAGATTGTATTCTTTTACACAGATTGACACAAGAGAGTACATTTTCTTTGCATCTTAAATGCTGAATAATACTTCTTAGAATGAAATCTCTCCAGAAATAAGTAGTATATTGAAATTATATGGGTTTTGAGTGACTGCGAGACTATAGAGTAAGAATTGATGAAAAGCAGGAAGGAATGTTTGGACACGACGGAAGGCCTCCCTCTGGGTGGTGTAGATAGAGATCACGATCAATTCCTCAAATCAGAGAGGGGCTTTGTGCGACTGGGCCTCAAGTAGTACTAAAGTAGGCACAGACATCCAGAGGTGGGGATACAGGCTGGTGTCCACCTAGCATACTTCAGAAAATTCTATAATGAAGATATATCAGTACAAGTTATTACCTATCCCAAGGCTTTGGTCAACTTAGAGTACAAATGTTAAATACCACAAGCCACATCCCTCGGTCTGAGGATGTCCCCCTGTATGCTAAGTGTGCAAGTATTTGCCCCACGATTCTTGTCCTCCTAGTCACCCCCCTTCAGCCCCTTTCCTATCCCAGGCCCTTCAGGCTGAGACAACTTGAGCCCTGTATTCCAAACTTGGGTTCATGTAGAGGGGATCCATGTAACCACAAGCCTGCGGGTAACCCACGCAAGGAAACCTACTCAGATTGGGTCTAAATAACTTGCATTTTTGCTTGCCTGAATTAGCCAGTAATTGCATGTGGGCAGACTTCGCCAGAAATGGTCTAAATGATCAATTAGAGGGCAAAAAGGAGTTCCTTTCTTTAAAGCTCAAGAGTCCCTGTTGAAGAGCCCTGCTTCCCAAGCCCTGCTCGCATGGGCCTGTGCCCAGCTCTCTGCGGTGCCTGGGTATATTGTACATTTGCCTAACGATAATGAATCAAGGACTTATTTTGTAGGAAAATATAGGGCACTTCCATTACATGCAATCAGGCAAAAAGGCTGCAAAATGTGCCACTCCATTAATTTCAAACAGAATCCTTTCCAAATGTCACCCTGAAACTAGAATAAGGGGTTATTACAAATCTGAAGGAATTAAGAGTAATTTTCATCTGTACAAAGGAGTTGAGGGATACAGCTCCTGCCACACACACACTATTAATTGGGCTAAATTCGATTTGCCAATTTCAGTGTGAACCACTGAGTCCTGACCTAGCCTGCCTGGTGCTGAGATCAGGGGTCCTATCTTCTTGGAGGGCGCAGGTGCACATGCATGCATATACAGACATGCAAACGCAAGTACAGAATGTACAGAGAATGTAACATAATGGGCTAGTTATTAACGAATATGTTCTTCAAAGAAGCAAAACAAATGGCAGCTTCTAGCAAGTCACGTAACCTCTCTGAGCCTCAGTTTCCTTATCTGTAAAAGGGGCTGATAACATCTTTTTCAGTGGGAGTCATGAGTATTCACAAGTTGGAGTAGGTCAGAGCACTTAGCATGGTGCCCAGCCCATAGGTTACACCCATTAAATGGTAACTCTTATCTTTGTTTTCATCTTGTGAGGGTGGGTAGGTGGGTGGATGGGCTCTTGTGCCTAAGCCGGTTCCAGATTACACAGAAGGAAATCTGGACCTGGTACCAGGATGGGACAACCTTCACAGCCATTGTGGGGTCAGCCTCAGAGCCTAGGAGGTCAGGTCAGCCCACTGAGGTCATTTCCTTCCTGATCTCAGTTCCCACTATCTCTGAGAAAAGAGCAGCTGGACTTGGAGGAGAGCACAGAGCAGGAGACAGGAGTAAGCAGGATAAGGCGCTTCCGGGGATGGTCCAGTCTGACCCTCACTCCACGTTCCGGTACTTGGTGAAGAGGTTGTACAACACTCGCAGGGTAGATTTCAGGTCACAGTTGACGATGTCTGCATAGGAAACAAAACAAAAAACACATTTCTTCAGTGGTGCCCAAATTGGCATTGGTTGTCCCCTTCCTCCTGCCACCCACCATGGGTGCCCAGCATGGTCCCAGGGGAGGGGTGTGCTCCTGAAGAGCCACCTCCCTGTCCTGCTAGGACAGAAGAGCAGCCCCACAAGCCAACCAGGGTCAGGTGGGCGTTGAAGGATGGGAGGGCTATGCAGCAAGACTTCAGAGCAGGGGGCAGTGAGGGGCAGAGGTGCTGGGGTGTGGGTGTTGCACCTCTCACTGAAAGACAGCGGGCTCCAGGGCACGCAGCCTTTGCCCTGGAATCAGCATCTCAGGTGCGAGGAACCTGACCTGATTCTGTCCCTGGTCTCACCTGTGTCTGGGGGCCCCTCTGCCTTTACCCTGCACCACAGAGCCAGCTGTGAGTGGTGGAAAGGAGGGGATAGCCTGGGGCTACAGTGGGGGATGAGGTGGTGGCTTACGACTAAGCCACCTCTCCTTTAAGAAGGGAGGGTGGGCCCCTAGATGGCATAGGAGCTCACCTGGCAGGGAATACTGGGTAGACAGGTGTCGTCTGAAAGATTAAGGACAGAGCAAGGTGGCCGGGTTTGAGACTGGGAGCTGGACTCTATTATCAGGAGAATTCCACTGAGGGTACTGAGCTTTCATGCAACCACTTCCTCCCCCCTCACTTCCCCTGTCCCCCCTCTCTGTTCCTCTCTCCACTGGTCACTTTCTCTGGCTGCCTCACTAACCCTCTGCTGACGCTGACTTCTCCACCTTCTCCCCACGAGGCTCTGCTCTGGTCCCTCTGCACTCATGACCCTGCTGGAGAGCCTTCCCTGAAGAACCAGTTTAGAGAAAATGTAAAACAGGAACTCTTTGCCTACTATAGGGCTACATGCTTGTGTGTGCTCTGTCGCTTCAGTTGTGTCCAAGTCTTTGCGACCCTGTGGACTGTAGTCTGCCAGGCTCCTCTGTCCATGGAACTGTCCAGGCAAGAATACTGGAGTAGGTATTGCTATGCCCTCCTCCAGGTGATCTTCCTGACCTGGGATGAAACCCATGTCTCTTGCATCTCCTGCATTGCAGGTGGATTCTTTCCCTACTGAGCCACCTGGGAAGCCCATATAGAGTTACAAACTGTGGTAATTATAAGGAAAAGTTAAAAAAAGAAAAAGGTGAAAGTCTAATGACTATACAAGGCGGGAGAGTTGAGGTTGAGGATTACATAAGTCGAAAAAGGGCAAGTGGAGGGAAATTTCAGGAGCCGGGGTGGCTGTTTCCCTTGAACTGGGTGCTAGTTACAGGTGGCTCGTAGAATATTTCACTAACCCACACTTTTATGTGCCACTCTTTATGTGATATTTTTCATAGTAAAAGTTATTAGAAAAAAAAAAAAAAACCTAACTCTGCAGAACGTCAGATGAAGTAAATGATGTCAGAGAATAGAAAATAATAAATGCTCTAGGATTCAAAAGTGGGAGAGAGGAGGCTGAGCTGCTGTGAGAGAAGGGTTAGGGGACAAGGTCAGGGCTCCCGCAGTGGCCTGGTAAATAGGAACGGGGACCATTCAGGACCAGCAGAGTGGGGAGCGGGGGTTCCAGTGGCTCCAGGTCTTAGCCTGGGAACGCAGGCAGCTGTGGCTACTGCAAGAGTCAGGCGTGCCCAGGCCCCAGCCCCGCAAAGATTAAGACCGACTGGGCCAGAAGCCGAGGGCCCAGGGCTCGGGAATCTCCTGAGGGCTCCCTCAACTCCTGGAAAGCCTCCTGCCTGCTCCTGCCCAGGCCTCGTCTCAGTTGTACACCAATCCTGCTCCACCCTGCGGGGCTCAGACTCTGCTCCAAGCTCTCTTGCTGATAGACCAGGGGCTCAGGGACCAGCCGCTAGACCTGGAGTGCAGCCCCCTTTCTGCTTCCATGTTGGTTCCTGCACAGATCTGAGCCTCTAATTGGGATCCTGACCCGTAGCTGAGACCTGCTACCTCGCCCTGGTCAGGCTGAATCACTTTCTGCCAAATACAGTCCCATGTCCTCTGGGCTAATTCCTGTCCTCCCCTTACTGCTTGATGTTGAGTGTTCCTTAAATTCCACCCAAGTCAAAGATTAGGGAGTTAGCCTAAGGAGGAACTGCTAGAGAGGCAGACAGGGGCAAAGGTGAGCTCAACAAGGGAGTGTGTGAAGGGGCAGGTAAGGTAACACTGTGGCCACTGCCGCTGGTTCCTAACTGGGCTCCTCAAAGCCTCTTGCCCTCTCCTGTCCATTGTACTCACTGCAGTTAGACTACTTGGTTTCTGGGTATGGTTGTGCAAGATGCACACTCCATGGTACATTATTCACATTTGCACAGTGTTACCATAGATAACAACATAACTCTGGTCCTAGGAGGTTTCCCTGGTGGCTGAGGTGGTAAAAAATGTGCCTATAATGCAAGAGACCCGGGTTCGATCCCTGGGTCGGGAAGATCTCCTGGAGTAGGGAATGGCTTCCCACTCCAGTATTCTATGGACAGAGGAGCCTGGTGGGCTATAGTCTGTAGGGTCACAAAGAGTCGGACATGACTGAGTGACTAACAGGAGGTGTGCAGCTCACAGCTTGTATGGTCATACAGCCATGTCACTTAAAGCCCAAAATCCTCATCCATGGTTTCACAGGGCAAAAGCTGACTCCAGCCCACCTCTCCAATCTCATGTCATGCCATGTTCTGCTCATTCACTCTGCACTGACCACACTGGCTTTCTTTTACAACCTCCCAATAGGCTGTCCTCCATTATCTCAGCCTCTGCACACACTGTTAAAACATCTAGATTGTTCTTCCCAAGTAGCTGACTCCTGATCCTCTTGTAGACCTCAGCTCAAAGCACTGCCTCCTTCGTGAAGTCTTTCTGACACGTGGTCTTGGTGAGGGCACCCTGTCTTATGTTCTCAAAACTCTCACACTCTTCCTTCACAGCACTCTCTCCAGTTCTAAATCAATGATTTGTGTGCTTATTTGATGAAATCTGTCTCTGCCTGGACTCTGAGCAATGTGACTGCAGAGAATTGATTGTGTTTTGCTCCAGTGCCTGGCCTGGTACCTGGCATGCACAGACCTCAGACATATTAGTAGGAGATGAATGAATGAACTGATGCTGAAGCTGAAACTCCAGTACTTTGGCCACCTCATGCAAAGAGCTGACTTATTGGAAAAGACCCTGATGCTGGGAAAGATTGAGGGCAGGAGGAGAAGGGGACGACAGAGGATGAGATGGTTGGATGGCATCACTGACTCGATGGACATGGGTTTGGGTGGACTCCGGGAGTTGGAGATGGACAGGGAGGCCTGGTGTGCTGCTGTTCATGGGGTCGCAAAGAGTCAGACATGACTGAGCGACTGAACTGAACTGAAATGAATGAATAATTGCCCAGTGTCCTGGAAGCCAAGAAAGAAAATTCCAGAAAGAGGGGATGACTAGTAGAGCCATATGCTCCCAAGAAGGTAAGAGCTGGAAAGAGTCTCAGGGGACATGGTCCTACTGGTGGCTTGGGAGAGAGCATGGCCACGTGTAGGTGGAGGCAAAGTGTTCACAGCAGTATGAGCAGTGGGCGTGGGTGCAAAGGAGGGACTTGGGAGCCTGATGAAGGACAGACACGGATGGAGATGAGAGGATTTGTTTTTCTCTTTTAAAAACAGGTGAGTTCTAAGGTTGCTTGAGAAAGAAAATGGCCAATATGGGAAAAGGTTTCAAAATGTCCATTTAACCTAATTAATTTTAGTTCTTCTTTTATTGAAATAAGTTGGTTTACAATATTACATTCGTTTCAGGTGTACAACACAGTGATTCAACATTTTCATAGATATACTCCATTTAAAGTCACTAAAAACAATGGCTATATCTTCCTGTGCTGTATAGTATACCCTTGTTGCTTATTTATTTTATACATAGTAGTTTGTATCCGAGAATCCCCTACCGCTATCTTGTTCCTCCCTCCTTCCCTTTCCCTCCTGGTAACCACTAGTTTGTTCTCATATCTGCGAGTCTCTGTTTTGTTGTATTCATTCATTTGTTTTTTAGATTCTACATATAAGGGAGATCATATAGTATTTGTCTGTTTTTAGCTTATTTCACTAAGCATAATATTCTGTAGGTCCATCCATGTTGCCGAATGTCACAGTTTCTTAATCCACTGATTTGCTGAGGAGCACCTGAGTTGCTTCTACATCTTGGCTGTTGTAAATAGAGCTGCTATGAACATCAGGTGCATGTATCTTTTTGAATTAGAGATTTCATCTTTTCTAGTTACATACCCAGCAGTGGAATTGCTAGATCATATTGTAGTTCAACTTATAGTTTTTAAGGAAGCTCCATACTATTTTTCATCAGTTCAGTCACTCAGTCATATCCGACTCTTTGAGACCCCATAGACTGCAGCACGCCAGGCTTCCCTGTCCATCACCAACCCTGGAAGCTTTCTCAAACTCATGTCCGTTGAGTCGGTGATGTCATCCAACCATCTCATCCTCTGTCGTCCCCTTCTCCTCCTGCCTTCAATCTTTCCCAACATCAAGGTCTTTTCCAATGAGTCAGCTCTTTGCATCAAGTGGTCAAAGTATTGGAGTTTCAGCTTCAGCATCAGTCCTTCCAATAAATATTCAGGACTGATTTCATTTAGGATTGACTTGTTGGATCTCCTTGCAGTCCAAGGGACTCTCAAAGAGTCTTCTCCAACACCACAGTTCAAAAACATCAATTCTTCAGTGCTCAGCTTTCTTTATAGTCCAACTCACATTCATACATGACTACTGGAAAAACCATAGCTTTGACTAGACAGACCTTTGTTGGCAATGTCTCTGCTTTTTAATATGCTCTCTAGGTTGGTCGTAGATTTTCTTCCAAGGAGCAAGCATCTTTTAATTTCATGGCTGCAGTCACCATCTGCAGTGATTTTGGAGCCCCCCCAAATAAAGTGCTTACTTCAGCAGCACATATACTATTTTCCATAGTGGCTTCAATAATTTATATTCCTACCAGCAGTGTAGGAGGGTTCCCTTTTCATCCTCTCCAGCATTTACTATTTGCAGATATTTTCCTGACAGCCATTCTGAGAGGTGTGAGGTGCTATCTCACTGTCATTCTGATTTGCATTTCTCAGATTAGAGATGCTGAGCATCTTTTCATGTGCTTGTTTCCCATCTGTATATCTTCGTTTAAAAATGTCTGTTCAGGTCTTCTGCTCATCTTTTAATCAGGTAGTTTGACTTTTTTCTATTGAGTTGTATGAGCTACTTACATACTTTGGATGGTGGTTTAGTCACTCAGTTGTGTCTGACACTCTGTAACCCCATGGACTGTAGCCTGCCAGGCTCATCTGTCCATGGATTTTCCAGGCAAGAATACTGGAGTGGGTTGCCATTTCCTTCTTCAGGGGAACTTCACAACCCAGGGATTGAACCCAGGTCTCCTGCATTGCAGGCAGATTCTTTACTAGCTGATCTGCCAGGGGATCCTCTAGTAACCACTTATTGATAATACAATTTGAAAATATTTTCTCCCATTCAGTAGGTTTTTTTTGTTTGTTTTGTTTTATTTTATCAATGTTTCTTTTGATGTGCAAGCTTTTAAATTTAAGTTCCATTTATTTGTTTTTGCTTTTGTTTCTTTCCTGTTAGGAGAGAGATCTACGAAAATCTGCTACAATTTGTCAAAGAATATCAAAGAATATTTGGCCTGTGTTCTGCTGTAGGAGTTTTATGGTTTCAGGTTGTAAATTTAGGTCTTTAATCCACTTTGAGTTTGTTTTTGTATACAATATGAACAAATGTTCTAATTTCTTTCTTTTACATGTAGCTGTCCAGTTTTCCCAGTACAAGTCATTGAAGAGACTGTCTTTCCTCCATTGTATATTCTTGCCTCCCTTGTTGTAGATAAACTGAGCACAAGTGTGTGGGTTTATTTCTGGGCTCTCTATTCTGTTCCATTGATGTATATGTCATTTTTATTACTGTGGCTTTGCAATGTAAAGTTATAGCAAATGATTCCCCCAGCTTTGCTCTTTATTCTCAAGATTACCTTGGCAATGTGGGGTGTTCTGTGGTTACATATAAATTTTAGGATTATTTTTTCTAGTTCTGTGAAAAATGTCATGAGTATTTTGGAAGAGATTATGTTAAATCTGTAATCGCTTTGAGTGGTATGGACATCTTAACTATTAATTCTTCCAATCCATGAACATGGAATATCTTTCCATTTCTTTGTATCATCTTCAATTTGCTTCATAAGTGTTTCATGGTTTTCAGATTATAGAACTTTCACTTCCTACAACTTTACTGACTTCATTTATTAGTTCTAGTAGTTTTTTGGTGGAGACTTCAGGGTTTTCAAAATATAGTATCGTGACTTTGTAGATGTCACCTTTGTAGTTTTTCTTCCTGTCCAGTTGGATACTTTTTATTCCTCTTTTCTGACTGCTATGGCTAGGACTTCCAACACTGTGTTAACTACAAGTGATGAAAATGGGCATCCTTGTCCTATTCCGGATTTTAGAGAAAAAGCTTTAGAGTATAGAGTTAACTGTGGGTTTATCATGTTGTTCAGTTGCTCAGTTGTGTGTGACTCTTTGCAACCCCATGAACTGCAGCATGCCAGGCTTTTTTATCCTTCACTATCTCCCAGAGTTTGCTCAAACTCATGTCCATTGAGTCGATGATGCCATCCAGCCATCTCATCCTCTGTCGTTCCCTTCTCCTCCTGCCTTCAGGTCCTTCCCAGCATCAGGTCTTTTCCAATGAATCCACTCTCTTCATCAGGTGGCCAAAGTATTGGACCTTCAGCTTCAGTATAAGTCCTTCCAATGAATATTCAGGGTTGATTTCCTTTAGCATTGACGGCTTTGATCTCCTTGTTGTCCAGGGAACTCTCAACAGTCTTCTCCAGCACCACAGTTCAAAAGCATCAATTCTTTGGCACTCAGCTTTTTGTATGGTCCAACTCTCACATGCATACAGAACTACCGGAAAAACTATACTTTTGACTAGATGAACCTTTGTTGGCAAAGTGATATCTCTGCTTTTTATATGCTATTTTTGTCATAGTTTTTCTTCCAAGGAGCAAGCATCTATTAATTTCCTGGCTGCAGTCACTGTCTCTAGTGATTCTGGAGCCCAAGAAAATAAAGTCCATCACTGTTTCCATTGTTTCCCCATCTGTTTGCCATGATGTGATGGGAATGGACGTCATGATCTTAGTTTTTTGAATGCTGAGTTTTAGGCCAGCTTTTTCACTCACCTCTTTCACCTTCATCAAGAGGCTCTTTAGTTCCTCTTCACATTTGGTCATTAGGGTGGTATAATCTGTATATATGAGGTTATTGATATTTCTCCTGGAAATCTTGATTCCAGCTTGTGATTCATCCAGCCCAGCATTTCTCATGATGTACTCTGCATGTAAGTTAAATAAGCAGGGTGACAATGTATAGCCTTGACATACTCCTTTCCCAATTTGGAACCAGTCCATTGTTCCATGTCTGGTTCTAACTGTGGCTTCTTGACCTGTGTACAGGTTTCTCAGGAAGCAGGTAAGGTGGTCTGGTATTCCCATCTCTTTCAGAATTTTCCACAGTTTGTTGTGATCCACACAGTCAAAGGCTTTAGCGTAGTCAATGAAGCAGAAGTAGATGTTTTTCTGGAATTCTCTTGCTTTTTCTATGACCCAACAGATGTTGGCAATTTGATCTCTGGTTCCTTTGCCTTTTCTAAATCCATGTTGTACATGTGGAAGTTCTCCGTCACATACTGCTGAAGCCTAGTTTGAAGGATTTGCTGAAGCCTAGTTTGAGGGATTTTGAGCATTACCTTCCTAGCATGTGAAATGAGAGGATAATTGTGCAGCAGTTTGAACATTCTTTGGCATTGCCCTTCTTTGCAATTGGAATTAAAACCAGCCTCTTCCAATCCTGTGGCCACTGCTGAGTTTTCCAAATTTGCTGGTATATTGAGTGCAGCACTTTCACAGCATCATCTTTTAGGATTTGAAATAGTTCAACTGGAATTCCATCACCTCCACTAGCTTTGTTCATAGTTATGCTTTCTAAGGCCCACTTGACTTCATACTCCAGGATGTCTGGCTCTAGGTGAGTGACCACACCACTGTGGTTATCCAGGCCATTAAGACCTTTTTCGTACAGTTCTGTGTATTTTTGCCACCTCTTCTTACTCTCTTCTGCTTCTGTTAGGTCCTTACTGTTTCTGTCCTTTATCATGCCCATCTTTGCATGAAATGTTCCCTTGTTATCTCTAATTTTCTTAAAGAGATCTCTAGTTTTTCCTGTTCTATTGTTTTCCTCCATTTCTTTACATTGTTCAATTAGAAAGACTTTCTTATCTTAAATCACCTTTATTGTATCAAGATATGTTCCTTCTATACCAACTTTGAGAATTTTTTTTTTATCATGAATGGATGTTGAATTTTGTCAAATACCTTTTGTGTCTACTGAGATGATCATATCATTTGTATCCTTCCTTTTTATAATATGATGTAGCACATTTGATTTAGGGATACTGAACCATCCTTGCATTCCTGGGATAAGTCCCATTTAATTTTGGGATTTTTATATTGTTGAATTAGGGTAATATTTTTGTCATGAATTTTTACTTATATTTATCATAGATATTGGCCTGTAATTTTTTATTTTTTGTAGTATCTTTGCCTGATTTTGGTATCTGGGTAATGATGACCTTGTAGAATGAATTTATGAATGTTCTCCTCTCTCCAGTGTTTTTTAACAGTTGAGAAGGATGATATTAGTTCTTGGTGCGATACAGTAGGACCTTGTTCTTTATCCACTCTCTATATAATAGCTTACCTCTGCTAACTCGAACCTACCACTTCATCTCTTCCCCAACCCCCTCTACCTTGGCAACCACAAGTTTGTTCTCTGTCTATGAGTCTGTTTATGTTTTGTAGATACATTCATTTGTGTCATATTTTAGATTCCACATATAAGTGATTACATATGGTATTTATTCTTCTTTTTTCTGACTTCAGTTAGTATGATAATCTCTAGTTGTGCCTGTGTTGCTGCCAAGGGAATAATTTCCTTCCATTTTCTGGCTGAGTGGTATTCCATTGTGTATTAATATATGTATGGATTCTTCATTCATTCATCTGTCAATGGACATTTAGGTTATTTCCATGTCTTGGCTATTATGAAGAGTGCTGCTGTGAACACAGGGGTGCATGTATCTTTTTGGATTGTAGTTTTGTCCAGAAATATTCTGAGGAGTGTGATTGCTGGGTCGTACGGTAATTCTATTTTTTGTTCTCTGAGGAACCTCCATACTGTTTCCCATAGGGGCTGTACCAACTTACGTTCCCACCAAAGTGTGGGAGAGTTCCCTTTTCTCCACATCCTCTCCAGCATTTGTTATTTGTAGAGTTTTAAAAATAATTGTATTTACTTATTCATTCATTAATTTTGGCTGTGGTGGGTCTTGTTGCTGTGCAGGCCTTTTCTCTAGTTGTGGCGAGCGGGGACCGCTCTCTAGTCGTGGTGCACAGGCTTCTCGCTGTGGTGGCTCCTCTTGTTGCAGAGCACAGGCTCTGGGCACGCAAGCTTCAGCAGGGCATTATGGGCTCAGCAGTTGCAGATCCAGGGCTCTAGAGCACAGGCTCATGAGTTGCGGTGCATGGACTTAGTCACTCTGGGGCACATGGGATCTTCCCAGATCAGGGATTGAACATGTGTCTTCTGCATTAGCAGGTGGATTCCTGACCACTGACTGAGCCACCAGGGAAGCCCCGGTAGAGTTTTTAATGATGACCATTCTGACTGGTGTGAAGTGGTACCTCATTGTAGTTTTAACTCGCATTTCTCTAGTCATTAGCAAGACTGAGCATCTTTCCATGTATCTTGACCATTTTTATTTCTTCTTTGGAGAAAGATCTATTTAGGTCTTCTACCCATTTTTGGATTGCGTTGTTTTTTGTTGTTGTTCTTGAGCTGTATGAGCTGCTGTGTATTTTGGAAATTACATGCCTTTGTCAGTCACATCACTTGCAAATATTTTCTCTCAGTTTGTACATTGTCTTTTTAAAAATGGTCTCCTTTTCTATGCAAAAGCTTGTAAGTTGTTTATTTTTGTTTTTATTTCTATTGCCTTGGGATACTGACCTAAGAAAACACTGGTACAATTTAAGTCAGAGTATGTTGTGCCTATGA
This sequence comes from Bubalus bubalis, assembly GCF_019923935.1. NCBI lineage: Eukaryota > Metazoa > Chordata > Mammalia > Artiodactyla > Bovidae > Bubalus > Bubalus bubalis. The sequence goes on along the minus strand of NC_059172.1, from coordinate 45,251,863 downwards.
TCTCTCTAGGAATTTTATGGTGTCATGTTTTATGTTTAAATCTTTAAGCCATTTTGAGTTTGTGTATGGTGAGAAGATGTGTTCTAACTTCACTGAGTTATATGCAGCCCTTCAACTTTCCCAACACTATTTGTTAAAGAGACTGTCTTATTCCCATTGTATATCTTCGCTTCCTTTATCAAAAATAAAGTTACTGGAGGTGTTTGGGTTTATTTCTGGGCTCTCTGTTCTGTCCCATTGATCCATATGGCTGTTTCTGTGCCAGTACCACACTGTCTTCAATTACTGAAACTTTGTAGTAACCAAAAGTCTAGGAGGATTATGCCTTCTGCTTTGTTCTTTTTCTTCAGGATTGTTTTGGCAATTATGGATCTTTATACATTTTAGGATTATTTGTTCTGGTTCTTTGAAATATGTCATGAGTGACAGCATTGTATTAAATCTGGAGATTTCTTTGGGTTGTGTGGAGAAGGAAATGGCAACCCACTCCAGTATCCTTGCCTAGAGAATTCTATGGACAGAGGAGCCTGGTGGGCTACAGTCCATGGGGTTGCAAAGAGTTGGTCATGACCGAGCAACTAAACACACACACTTGGGTTGTATGGCCATTTTAACAATATAAATTCTTCCAATCCAAAGGCATGGGATATCTCTCCACTTCTTTGAATCATCTTCAATTTCCTTTATTAATGTTTTATAGTTAGTGTATAAGTCTTCCATTTCTTTTGTCAGGTTTATTTCTAAGTATTTCTATGAAAGTTATTTTTTATTTTTATTTGTTTTTAATTATTATTATTTTTTTTACAATATTGTATTGGTTTTGCCATACATCAACATGCATCCGCCACGGCTGCTGCTTCTAGAATATTTATCTTAAATTGTATTTATTTGTTTTTGGCTGTGCTGGATCTTCACTGTTGTGTGCGGGCTTTCTCTGCTTGTGGCGAGCAGGGGCTACTCTCTAGTTGCGGAGCATGGGCTTCTTAGGGTGTTGGCTTCTCTTGTTGTGCAGCATGGACTCTAGGGCTCTCGGACTTCAGTAGTTGTTTCACATGGGCTCAGCTGCCCTATGGCATGTGGAATCTTCCTGAACTAGGGATCGAGCCTGTGTCCTTTGCATTGGCAGGTGGATTCCCAACCACTGGGCCACTATGAAAGTCTGGTGCTGTTTTTTACATTCCCTTTCTGATATTTCATTGTTAGTGTAAATAAATGCAATTGCTTTTTGTACGTTAATCTAATATCCTGCTACCTTGCTGAATTTACCAGTTCTAGTAGTTTTTGTGTGTAGTCTTTAGGGTTTTCTATATATATAGAATCATGACATCTGCATGTAATGACAATTTTACCTCTTCCTTCCCATTTGGATAACTTTTCTTTCTTTTTCTCATCTGATTGCTGTGGTTGGTAGGACTTCCAATACTATGTTGATTAAAAGAGGTGAAAGTGTATGTCCTTGTTCCAGATTTTAGCAGGAAGACTTTTAGCTTTTCATTATTGAGTATTATATTGGCTATAGATTTGTCATGAATAGCTTTTATTATGTTGAGATATGATCCCTCTATACCCACATTGGTAGGAGTTTTTAACATGAATGGATGTTGAATATTATCATATGCTTCTTTGGCATCTATTGAGATGATCATGTGGTTTTTGTCTTTTCTTTTGTATGGGGTGTATCACATTGATCTGCATACACTGAAGCATGCTTGTGTACTTGGAATGAATCCACTTGGTTGTGGTCTATGATCTTTTTCATGTGCTGTTGGATTCAGTTTGCTAATGTTTTGATGAGAATTTTTACATCTCTATTCATCAAAGATATAAGCCTGTGGTAGTATCTTTTTTGGTAGTATCTTCATCTGGTATTGGTATCAGGGTGATGGTGGCTTCAGAGAATGTCTTTGGGAGTGTTCCCCCCTCTTCAGTTTTTTGGAGGAGTTTGAGAAGGATTGGTATAAGTTCTCCTTTGTTTGGTAGAATTGCCTGTGAGGCCATCTGGTCCTGGACTTTTACTTGTATGGAGTTTTAAAATGACAGATTCTGTTTCATCTCTGGACTTTCCTGGTGGCTCAGTGGTAAAGAATCCACCTGCCAGCGTGGAAGACACAGGTTTGATCCCTGGGCCGGGAAGATATTCTAGAGAAGGAAATGGCAACCCACTCCTGTATTCTTGCCTGGAAAATCTCATATACATAGGAACCTGGTGGGCTATAATCCATGGCATCACAAAAGAGTAGGACATGACTTAGCAACTAAACAACAAAAATTTCACCTCGAGTGATAGGTCAGTTCAAACTGTCTTTTTGATTCAATTTTTGTGGGCTTTATATTTCTAGAAATTTGTCCATTTCTTTTAGGTTGTCAAATTTGTTTGCATATAATTGTCTCCAGTGAATCAGTTATACATATTGCTGTTGTTCTGCCGCTCCGTTGTGTACGACTCTTTGTGATCTCCTGAGTGGCAGCACGCCAGGCTTGCCTATCCTTCACTATCTTCCAGAGATTAAATCAAACCCATCTCCATTGAGTCAATGATGCCATCCAACCATCCCATCACCCCCTTCTCCTTTTGCCCTCAATTTTTTCCAGAATCAGGGTCTTTTCCAGTGAATCTGCTCTTTGCATCAGGTGGCCAAAGTATTGGAGCTTCAGCAGCAGTCCTGCCAATGAATATTCAGGACTGATGTCCTTTAGGATTGACTGGTTTGATCTCCTTGCTCTCCAGGGGACTCTCAAGAGTCTTCTTCAACACTACAGTTTGAAAGTATCAGTTCATCGGTGCTCAGCCTTCTTTATGGTCCAACTCTCACATCTGTACACAACTACTGGAAAAACCACAGCTTTGACTAGATGAACTTTTGTTGGCAAACTGATGTCTCTGCTTTTTAATATGCTGTCTAGGTTTGTCATTGCTTTTCTTCTAAGGAGCAAATGTCTTTTAATTTCGTGGCTACCGTCACTGTCCACAGTGATTTTGGAGCCTAAGAAAATAGTCTGTCACTGTTTCCACTTTTTCCCTATCTATTTGCCATGAAGTGATAGGACTGGATGCCATGGTCTTAGTTTTTGAATGCTGAGTTTTAGGCCAGCTTTTTCACTCTTCTAACTTCATTAAAAGGCTCTTTAGTTCCTCTTCACTTTCTGCCATTAAAGTAGTATCATCTGCATATCTGAAGTTGTTGTTATTTCTACCGGCAATCTTGATTCCAGCTTGTGATTCATCCAACCCAGCATTTTTCATGATGTACTCTGTGTATAAGTTAAATAAGCAGGATGACAATATATAGCCTTGATGTACTCCTTTCCTGATTTGGAACCAGTCTGTTGTTCTGCCTCCAGTTTTAACTGTTGCTTCTTGACCTGCATACAGGTTTCTCAGGAGGTAGGTAAGGTGGTCTGGTTCCCATCTCTTTAAGAATTTTCCAGTTTGTTGTGATCCACATGGTCAAAGGCTTTAGTGTAGTCAATGAAGCTGAAGTAGATGTTTTTCTGTAATTCTCTTGCTTTTTCTGTGATCCAACAGGTGTTGGCAATTTGATCTCTGGTTCTTCTGCTTTTTCTAAAACCATCTTGTACATGTGGAAGTTTTCAGTTCATATACTGTTGAAGCCTAGCTTCAAGAATTTTGAGCATTACCTTGCTAGCATGTGAAGTAAGTGCAATTGTGTGGTAGTTTGAACATTCTTTCGCATTGCTGTTCTTTGGGATTGGAATGAAAACTGACCTTTTCCAGTCCTGTGACCACTGTTGAATTTTCCAAATTTGTTGGTATATGGAGTGCAGCACTTTAACAGCATCATCTTTTAGGATTTGAAATAATTCACCTGGAATTCCATCACCTCCACTAGCTTTGTGCATACTAATGCTTCCTAAGGCCCACTTGACTTTGGACTCCAAGATATCTGGCTCTAGGTGAGTGATTAAACCATTGTGGTTATCTGAGTCATTAACAACTTTTTTGTATAGTTCTTCTATATATTCTTGACACTTCTTAATCTCTTCTGCTTCTGTTAGGTCTATACTGTTTCTGTCTTTTATCATGCCCCTTTGCATGAAATGTTCCCTTGATACCTCTAATTTTCTTAAAGAAATCTCCAGTTTTTCAGATTCTGTTGTTTTCCTTTATTTCTTTACATTGTTCACTTTCTTATCCCTCCTTGCTATTCTTTGCAATTCTGCATTCAGATGAGTATATCTTTCCTTATCTCCTTTGCCTCTCGCTTGTCTTCTTTTCTCAGCTATTTGTAAAGCCTCCTCAGACAATTATTTTGCCTTGTTGCATTTCTTTTTGGGGGATGGTTTTGATCACTGCCTTCTGTACAATGTTATGAACCTCCATCCATCGTTCTCCAGGCACTCTATCAGGTCTAATCCCTTGAATCTATTTGTCACTTCCACTGTATAATCATAAAAGGGATTTGATTTAGGTCATATCTTAATGGCCTAGTGGTTTTCCCTACTTTCTTCAATTAAGGCTGAATTTTGCAATAAGGAGTTCATGATCTGAGCCATAGTCCGCTCCTGGTCTTGTTTTTGCTACTGTATAGCGTCTTTCCATCTTTGGTGGCAAAAAATACCATCAACCTGAATTTGGTCTTGACCATCTGATGATGTCCATGTGCAGAGTAATCTTTTGTGTTGTTGGAAGAGGGTGTTTGCTATGACCAGTGCATTCTTTTGGCAAAACTCCGTTAGCCTTTGCCCTGCTTCATTTTGTACTCCAAGGCCAAACTTGCCTGTTACTCCAGGCTTGACTTTCTACTTTTGCATTCCAGTCCCGTTTGATGAAAAAGACATCTTTTTTTTTTTATTTTTTAAACTTTACATAATTGTATTAGTTTTGCCAAATATCAAAATGTATACCTGTGTGGCGGGTATATTTTGATGTGGCGGATTCATTTTGATATTTGACATCTTTTTTTTTTGGTGTTAGTTCTAGAAGGTCTTGTAGGTCTTCATAGAACTGTTCAACATATACATATATCCACTCTTTTAAAAATTCTTTTCCCATGTAGGTCATTATAGGGTATTGAGTAGAAGTCCCTGTTCTATACAGTGGGTCCTTATTAGTTATCTCTTTTATATAGTTAGTGTGTATATAATATAATAATTAAGATTATATGTGTATAATCCCAGTTTCCCAAATTATGTCTCCACCCCTTCCTCCCCCCTACCATAACCATAAATTTGTTTTCTACATCTGTGACTATTTCTGGGTTGTAAATAGGTTCGTTTGTAACATTTTTTAGATTCCACATATAAGTTATATTGTATGATGTTTTTCTCTGACTTACTTCACTCAGTAGACAATCTCTAGGTCCATGAGTTTTAGTGCAAATGACATTATTTCACTGTTTTTTTTATGGCTGAATAATATTCCATGTATATATGTGCTATATATTCTTTATCTATTCCTCTGTTGATGGACATTTAGGTTGCTTCCGTGTCCTGGCTATTGTATATTATGCTGCAATGAATATAAGGGTGTATGTATCTTTCTCAATTACGGTTTTCTCCAGATATATGCACAGGAGTGGGACTGCAGGATCATGCTGCTGCTGCTGCTGCTAAGTCACTTCAGTTGTGTCCGGCTCTGTGCGACCCCATAGACGGCAGCCCACCAGGCTCCCCCGTCCCTGGGATTCTCCAGGCAAGAACACTGGAGTGGGTTGCCATTTCCTTCTCCGATGCATGAAAGTGGAAAGTGAAAGTGAAGTCACTCAGTCGGGTCTGACTCTTAGCGACCCCATGGACTGCAGCCTACCAGGCTCCTCCATCCATGGGATTTTCTAGGCAAGAGTACTGGAGTGGGGTGCCATTGCCTTCTCCAGCAGGATCATATGGTAGTTCTATTTTTAGTTTTTTAAGGAACCTCCATACTGTAATCCATAGTGGCTGTTCCAATTTACATTCCTACCAACAATGTATGAGGGTTCCCTCTCTCCACAGCCTTTCTGATGGGTTCTTTTTTATATTTTAGTTCCTTATTAAAATCTCACTGTATTAATCTATTCTTTTCCCTAATACAGTTTGCATTCTTATTACTAATGCTTTGAACTCTTTACCAAGTAAATTACTTCCACTTCATTGTTTCTTTTCCAGGGTTTTCTCTTGTTCTTTCAATTGAAATAAATTCCTGTATCTTGTCATCTTGATTAACTTGCTCTGTCACTATGAGATTAGGTGAAACAGTTACTGACTCCATGGATGTCCTTGTGTGGAAGTGACTCTATACAGTCTGCATGTGTCCAGTGGCTTTGGTGGGAGAGCTGGATCTGACATGAGCATGGGTCACATCTTTCCCCACGGTGTTCTGGCAGGTGTCACGTTGGTAGGAGGTGGGGCTGGAGATGGAGGGGCTACATGTAGAGCTAGGTGTGAGCTGGGCCATCTGCTTTGCTCAGTGGCTGATATCACCCTATTGGGAGAGAGGTCCAGTCTCAAGTTGCTGAAGCAGAAGCTCTAAGGTAGGATCTGAACTGGCTCTGTTCCCCATAAGTGTGTGATCTCCCCCTCCCATCACCATCTCCCTAGAGCAGAGCAGGATTGGGCTGGACTGGGTCACAGAGGCGGTCTGTGTGTGGGCTGTGGCAGTCCCAGCCTAGTTAGGGTCTTAGACCACTTCTGATGTGCTGTCTCCATAAGCACCAGTAGAAGTTTCCCCTGCCCCTTTCAGAGGCTGTTCCATGTCCAAACCAGCTCCATCCCTCAAAATTGAGCATTCCCCTCGGCTGCAGCAGCCCTTGTCCTAGTGTGGAGCAGCATTATGGAGCAAGTGGGGCTGGAGTAGTACTCAGCTCAGGCTGGGGCAGTTACGGCAAACCAGCCAGGGTCCCCTGCTGTTTCAATTGGCTTCCTCTGCCTAGTTTTGAGAGCTAGCAAGCATGGTCCTCATGAGAAGAGTCTAGGTTTCATATAGCCCTCCTATTTGTCCTACTGATTTTCAAACCTAAGGGGACTCATCCACCTGGTGTCAGATTCCAGGGCCAGGGTGCCCAGTATGTGGCTCAGACTGCCCCCTCCCCAGGGAGGATCTCTGTCCATGTGATTCCCCCTCCTCATCTGCGTCCCCTCCCAGGAGCAGAGGTCTCTGATCACTTCCCTCCCTTTCCTACCCAATTCTGTGCAGATCTTTTACATAGCGTTGGTTGTACAAGAGTCTTTCTGCCAGTCTCCAGTTAGTTTTCAGTGAAAATTATTCCACATGTAGATATATTTTTGATGTGCTCATGAAGGATGTGCGCTCTGCATCCTTCTACTCTGTCATATTGATACGTCTCCTCTGTTTTAATGTCCTCTAAAATTTGAAGTGTATCTTCACTACAATGGGTTAATGATCTGCTTAAAGCTATTTAATGTCTTGGAATCAGTTTTCTCACTGGTAAGATTGGGTTTCGTGAACATATGAGAGAGAGAGAGAGAGAGAGAGAGAGAGAGAGAGAGAAGTTGCTCAGTCATGTCTGACTCTGTGACCCCCATGGACTGTAGCTTACCAGACTCCTCTGTCCATGGGATTTTTCAGGCAAGAGTACTGAAATGGGTTGCCATTTCCTTCTTCAGGGTATCTTCCTGACCCAGGGATCAAACCCGTGTCTCCCGCACTGAAGGCAGATGCTTTACCGTCTGAGCCACCAGAGAAGCCTTGTGAACATATGAAGGGCTCCCTAAATGGTAGTTTCCTTTCAACTTTCCCATCTTTGCCTAGTAATAGAGCTTAACGGATAGCTGTTAAGTCTCCATTGCACAACTCCAGGGGGTACCATTCACATAAAGTAAGCCCTGCTCCTTGGGAAATCTGAGTTCATTCTTTCTGTAGGTCATTACCACTAGGTGGGCCTGGTGACGTGGGGGACTACAAGCAGAGACACTACTTATTGTGTGTTCTTAGCAAGAAAGCCAAGGGCCACACAGGTAGTTCCTGGTAGGCCAGTAGGTGGGCCCTCTCAGCTAGGAAAGGAGCTTTGGATTCCTAGGAATGATCTATGACTCCCTGCAATATAAACACAGACTCTTTAAAACCTTGGGCTAATAAATTGTATTAATAGCAAGTCAGTACTGCTCTGATCTCTTCTTTGTGCTGGTCCAGAGTCCCTGTCTGGGAGCAGACAGGACGGTAAGGCTCCTGGATAGACAGCCAGAGCAGAAGCTGTCTGGTCAAGGCCAAGGAAGAGACAAGTCAGACTCAAGGCCATGCCCTCCATGGACCCACTTGGGCCACCCCAGCCTCCCTCATCCCAGTCTGAGGTCCCTTCTCTGATGCCTTCCTACCTCCATCTTTGAGTTCCCTGACCAAGGTGGGAGGAAATCCGGTGGCTCAGTGCCACCAACTGGTGGGGGCTGGAATGAATGGGGTGGTCACAATCCCCCTACTCAGGGTGAGCCCAGCCTCCATGCCATCTCCAATGGATGGAACTCATATGCAGTCTTTGCCTTGCTCTCCTGTTTCCATCCTTTGGTATGGGTTATTTTGGCAGTGATTTGCTACCCTGTCTAGTGATTTAGCCATAAGCTTTACATTAATTTTTTAAATATGCCAAGCATCCAGAAAAGTACATGCTATACACGCACACACAGAGTTTTAAACAGTTGTATGAAAACCCTCATGTAACCACAATTCATGTCCAAGGTAGACTATTGCCAGTACCCTAGAAGCACCCCCTTCCTCTCTGCATCCAGGTTCGCAGTCACCCTGCAAAGGTAGCCACTATCCCCACTTCTATCATGATTACTCTTGATACATAGGATGTAAGATTACATTCCACCAGCAACATATGAACCCTTAAACATCAAATTGTAGTTTTGCCTATTTTTATACTTCGTAATATACAGATTTATACTACACATTATTTTGTGATTTTTTTTTACTCAAAATTGTTTATAGGATTCATCCTTTAAACAATTTCATTGATGTATATTTTATGGTTTTGTTGAGGTATAACTAACTATGCTCTGTTGTCTTTCAAGAAAATTTCTCAATTTCTTGACTACTTCTGGTGAGTTTTCAGTGCCTTGAAATGGCTGCTTTTGATCATTTTGTCCAGTTTTACACTTGCTTTTTTGGCAGAGGATAATCACTGACCTCTTCATGCTTCAGCAACTAGAAGTCTGTCTCGTGATTTCTCACTTCATTCCTTTCTATTGTTGCCATTGTGCACTAATCCATGGTCTGAGTGTACTTCAGTGTATTTAGCTTGCTTACTGCGGATGCACATGCCAGTGTAGTCTATTATGGATATTCTTAGACCAGTGGCCTGGTATATGGACCTGCGTACTTAGGAGTGGAATTGTTAGTCATAGGGTATATTAGTTTTCTATTGCTGCTTTAACATATTATCCTATATCTGGTGGCTTAAAAAAATCCAAATTTATCATCTTACAATTCTAAAGGTCAGAATCTAAAATGGGTGTCACTGGGATAAAATCGAGGTGTCAGCAGGGCTGTGTTCACCTCTGGAGATTCTCAGGGAGAATCTGTTTTCTTGCTTTTTCTAACCCTCTAGGGGCTGCCTGCATGCTTTGGCTTATGGCCTCCTTTCGTCTTCAAAGTCAGCGATGGCTGGTGGAGTCTTTCTCATGTTGCATCCCTCTGGTTATCCTGGATCATTTGGGGGGTTCCAATGAGGATCCAGCTGAAGATCCTCAACTTACATCTGCAAAGTCTCTTTTAGCATGTAAGGTAATAACAGGTCCCAGGGATTAGGATGTGGACATTTTGAATCATACATTTACATTTGTACGATAAATCTTTAAAAAAAATGATTTATTTTTGGCTGCTCTGGGACTTAGTTGCTGTGGGTGCTCTTTTATTTTAGTTGAGGCAGGCTACTCTCTAGTTGTGGTGCTCAGGCTTATCATCGTGGTGACTTCTCTTGTAGTAGAGTATGGGCTTCAGTACTTGTGGCTTGTGGGCTCCAGAGCGCACAGACTTAGTTGCTCCGCAGCCCATGGGATCTTCCTGGATCAAGGATCAAACCCACGTCTGCTGCATTGGCAGTCAGATTCTTACCCACTGTGCCATGGAAGCGCCTATGGTAAAATCTTAAATGTATTACATAGGACAAATAGGGACTTCCCAGGTGGTACTAGTGGTAAAAGAACCTGCCTGCCAATGCAGGAGACAAGAAATGTGAGTTTGATCCCTGGGTCGGGAAGATGCCTTGGAGAAGGAAATGGCAACCCACTCCAGTATTCTTGCCTGGAGAACCCCATGGACAGAGGAGCCTGGTGAGCTACAGTCTATAGGGTCATAGAGAGTTGGACACGACTGAGGTGATTTAGCATGCAAGCACTCAAGGACAAAGAGCAAGCCTCTGTTGAGGTACATCCTTGCTAACACTCGTATCAGAGCTTCAAAATTTTGCCACTGGTCTGTAAACTATCTCCTAAGGGAATGGGGGAGGGAAGTTCAATCATTTCCCATATTTCCAGCCTCTGACCAAATCCTTCCACAAACAGTTATTGATCATCTACAACTAACCTGCCTGGATTCTCAGCATTGTTTGAAGTAGCCTGGTCCCAGCTCTTAGACTCCTTATATTTTAGACATTCCATCTGCCTGCTGGCTGTCTTACATGCAGACTTCATTCCTATCTGGTTCTAAGTGTCTTCTAGTCCCCATCTGCCTAGAGTGCTGGTATCTTAACCATATTCAAAGATGAGTCTATTTGAATGATTACAGAGTGGTCATGTGCAACTGAAGAGGCATGGTATGACACCCTAAATAAAAAGCCACCACCTTCATGCTGATATTTCAGCTGCTCTGTTGGCCATGAACTTGATGCTAAAGCTTGGCTTGCATTTACGCTAACTGGGCTGATTCATTAGAAAAGACCTTGATGCTGGGAAAGATTGAAGGCTGGAGGAGAAGGAGATGACAGAGGATGAGATGGTTCGATGGCATTATTGACTCGATGGACATACATTTCAGCAAGCTCCAGGAGATGGTGAAGGTCAGGGAAGCCTGGAGTGCTGCAGTCCATGGGGTTGCAGAGAGTCAGACATGACTGAGCAGCAACTGGGGCACTAAAAGATTATGAAGCGTGAGTAGCAACAGTCATCTGAGATGGAAACCCAAAGTTTCCAGGGGATTTCCAGGTATAACAGAGCTTTGAGTGTGAAACAGCATGGCAGAGGAAGCATTTTCCTGACCTTAAAAATATCTGCCATAAAAAAATGCCTCTACTACAGCCAGTTTGATGTTGAAACACCCTCAAAGAACTACCTAGATTAGCACTTTCTGAAAAGTCTACAGCATTTACTACCAAATTTCACTTCCCAGGTAGAAGCAAAGAAACAAGAGAGAATGCTAGGGTACACTTCTCACAAAGTACAGTCTCACAGAATTCCATTTCACTTCTACTTTATGCACTGGAAATTCTCAGCATGGGCATAGTGCCCAGTATAATAGCAAATAAAACAGACGTGTTTTTCCATTCACATCGCTCAGGAAATTTCATATTAAGCAGTTCAATAATTATATAAGAAATGTCATCTATATGCTGAAATATCCCTATAGATTAATTGATATTGGAAAAACTGTGTTAAAGGGTATAAATGCTTGAAAACTGGTGTCAGAAGGAGAACTTCCAATCTGTAACCAGGAAGTTTCACATTAAGCAGATCAAGAAGATGCAGCTGAAATGCTGGCCAGAACTCTTCCTGCTACATCTCCCATACCCAGAAGCAGGGTGCGTTTAACAGCTGGCCACAGGACGCTTAGAGCCCACTTTTAAAGGCATTAGAACGGCTCGAGTGGCCTTGCAGGGAGAAAGCCTCAAAAGGGACAACAGCATTGCTACAACTTCACCTCTGGCAGCAACCAGGTGCTCAGAACAAGGTGATAAATAGGACTAAGAAACTGGCTTTTGCTGGCCAGCTGAGTTACTGAGGTCTGGAAAGTGTCATGAGACAGGGACCAACGGATGTGTTCACAATCGACCTCTTTCTTCTGGTTTTCTTGCTTTGTCCTCCAGCCTCATGAGTAAAAGCATTCCCACAAGATACTGCCTATGCTGCTGCTAAGTCGCTTCAGTCGTGGCCAACTCTGTGTGACCCCATAGATGGCAGCCCACCAGGCTCCTCCATCTATGGGACTCTCCAGGCAAGAATACTAGAGTGGGTTGCCATTTCCTTCTCCAATGCATGAAAGTGAAAGTGAAGTCGCTCATTCGTGTCTGACTCTTAGCAACCCCATGCACTGCAGCCTACGGGGCTCCTCCGTCCATCGGATTTTCCGGAAAGAGTACTGGAGTGGGTTGCCATTGTCTTCTCTGATACTGTTGCTGCTGCTGCTGCTAAGTCGCTTCAGTCGTGTCTGACTCTGTGCGACCCCATAGACGGCAGCCCACCAGGCTCCGCCGTCCCTGGGATACTCCAGACAGGAACACTGGAGCGGGTTGCCATTTCCTTCTTCAATGCATGTAAGTGAAAAGTGAAAGTGGAGTCGCTCAGTCGTGTCCGACTCTTAGCAACCCCATGGACTGCAGCCTTCTGGGCTCCTCCATCCATGGGATTTTCCAGGCAAGAGTACTGGAGTGGGGTGCCATTGCCTTTGCTAGCTCTTCCCTTTTCTTTACATGCTTCCCTGTTGTTCCATTCTCGCTTGGTGTATAAGTGGAAGACTTGCAATGATATAACCACAGCCCTGGTCTTTGGCCTGAACTCCAATTCTCTTTGGTCAAAACCTCAAGGTTTCCAAAGCTGACACTTACGTTCCCTCTCAAGCTTGTTTTTCCTCTTAGGTTCCCCAGTGCTGCTGATGGTGTCCCACACTTAACTATCTGTTCTTCACACTGCCTTCCAAGTCATCTCTCTGGAATAGAGCTCTGATCACACTACCCACCTGCTCAAGAACCTTCCATGACTCCTACTATGATGGAATCAAGTCCAAACTTGCTGCCTTGGCATCAAATCCCTCCAAGACTTGCTTCACCATTGTCAGCTAAACTAATTAAACTCAAAAGCTTTTGCACAACAATGGAAACTATGTATAAAACGAAAAGACAACCCACAAAATGGGAGAAACATTTGCAAACAATGCTACCAACAAGGGATTAATCTTCAAAATTTACAAATAGCTCATGTGGCTCAATATAAAACCAAACAATACCAAAAAAAAATAAATTGGCAGGCCTAAATAGACATTTCTCCAAAGAAGACATATAGATGGCCAAGAGGCACATGAAAAGGTGTTCAACGTTGCTAATTATCAGAGAAAGGAAAATCAAAACTACAATGAGATCTCACTTCACACCAGTCAGAATGGCCATCGTCAAAGTGTCTACAAACAAAATCTGGAGAGGGTGCGGGGACAGGGGACTTCTACATTATTGGTGGGAAGGTAAATGGATACAGCCACTATGGAGAATAGTGTGGAGATTCCTTAAAAAACTAAAAACAGTGCTCCCATATGATCCAACAATCCTACTCTTGTGCATGTATCTGGAGAAAAACACGGTTTGAAAGGATACATGCACTCCACTGTAGCACTGTTTACAATATCTGGGACATGGAGGCAACCTAAATGTCCATTGACGGATGAACGGATGAAGACGTGGTACATATATACAATAAATATTATTCTGCCTTTAAAAAGAATGAAATTATGCCATTTGCAGCAACATGGATGGACCTACAGACTATCATACTAGGTGAAGTAAATCGGACAAAGACAAATATGATATCGCTTATACATAGAATCTGAAAAAATGATACTAGTGAACTTACTACAGAACAGAGAGAGACTCACAGACTTAGGGAACTTATGTTTACCAGAGGGGAAGGAATAGATTGGGAGTTTGGGACTGACATGTATACACTTATATTTAAAATAGATAAGCAACAAGGACCTATGATATAGCACAGGGAACTTTGTTCAATACTCTATAATAACCTAAATGAGACAAGAATTTTAAAAAAGAATAGATCCATTATGTGTATTACTGAATCACTTTGCTGTACACTTAAAACCAACACAACATTGTATACTCCAGTATAAAAGAAAAAAATACAAAAGCCTTATCTTGTCCTTCCAATTTAGCCCAACTCCCACCATCTCCAACATGCACAAATGTGCACATTGCTTTAATTAAGCACAAGCAAGGGAGCGCTGCTGGAGCATTTTGCTGCTTTTTGCATTTTTTCAGCCTTAACCTTTGCAATGCAAACCTGACAAATCAGGCCTTGTCCTTAGGCAGAATTGGAGCTGGCAGAGCGCAGAAAAGGTAATTATGCTCAGAGCAGAGC